>NW_026775572.1:8840000-10197500 GCF_030987335.1 Cornus florida | reverse complement strand
TTGTTTGGGCACTCTTCCTTGAGGTTGATGGTGATTGTAGTCACAGTTTCATGGTAGTGTAGGTTGTTGTTGACCTAGCATTGGTCTTGAGTTAGGTGGATGGTCACCTTTTTGTTTAGGCTCTCGTGAGATGAGTCATTTGGCATTGCCGTAGTGATGGATTTGTTGGTTTTGAGCCGTGATGAGGTTTTGGACCTCTTAGGGTCCTTGATTGTGCGGGATGATTCCTTTGGAACTTTCATTTTTCGTGGGCGAGTACGTTTGTTGGCAGGTGCATGGCACTTTCATGCTACCGTACTGGCTAGCTACAAGTGTAGTTCAGATGGAATCAGGGTTGGTTTTTGTTTTGATAGGCGTTGTCCTTTTGATCGATGATGATGATGGTTGTTTTGGGGATCAGTTGTAGTGATTGATTTGACTGTCTGATTGTATGGCTAGAGTAGCCATTTCATTTGAGTTTTCCTTGCGTGATAACGCTTTTGTGGTCGAGTCGATTGATCGATGTTTCGGGTTAGTGAGAGCATTGCATTGTTAGTATCACTAGTAGTGTCACCCTTAGATTTGGAAATGGATTGTTAGAGTCTTACCATTGTGGTGAGGGCTTAGGTTTGTTTTGAGACAGGTTGTTATCACATTGGGTTTTGGAGTCAGTTTATGACTAGGATTGGTCATTCCTTTCGTCTCGACACTCTAGGACACGATGTTCATAGGGTTCATTATTGCATCATTTTGTTTTCTGCAGTTATGTTTACTACCATGTTAGTAGTATGATTTATGTTATTGCGATACATGAGTAGGTGGAGGTCTATCCACATATGTCTTCTCGTTGCGTGACATTAGCATACCTTATTTATATGCTTAGAGATGCCATGTTGTTGTTGTACCTTAGTGATGTGCTTTTATGTTTACGTGGAAACGTGCAGCGTGTACTCTTGATTTTATCTATGTAAGTAGATTTGCTTATTGGGTAGTTACATTCCTTGTCATATGCATGACTTCCACGTTAGGTGTTCCTCTTTGGTTCCGTCAGTCGCACGTAGTGTGTATGGTTTCGCTGTGAGATTTCTTGTAGGGGAGTCGTCACATCTGTTTTGTCTTGTGCTGTCTTCTTCCCTAAGGTGAGAAGAATGTTTTCTTTTCATGTTCGTCGTGTTGACATTTGGGGGAGAATGGGATTTCTCTTCTTTTCTTGGTTCGTGTTAGGGACTTTACGAGGAGTGAGTCTCTTCTCTTTGTCGCCTTGTGCATAGTTTTGGGGTTAGTTGGTCCGTGAGGATCATTGTGATCGTTTTAAGTCCTTGGTGAGGATTTGGTGGATTTTGGTCGACTTACTTCCATGTAATGGGTGAAGTCTTTGACCTTGTTGTCATTCGTTTCAGAGATGGAGTCGTGGTGTTGTCCTTCTTAGGACTAGTGGTTTGCTTTCATTCCTATCCTTCCTTGGGGAGTTTTGCCGTGGTTGTTGAAGGAGTTGTGGTGCTCAGAGTGAGTTTATTGGTGTGAGATCATTTTATAGGGACTTATGTCCATATCATTGAGGATTTGTTTAATTGGTAAGGTGAGTTTGATTCTCTTTTGAGAATCTCTTTTGGAGACTTGTTTTTATTTGGGACACTTGGATGTGGTTGACTCTTAGGAGAAGTTTTGAGGAATCGTAGTTCTGATGATTGGTTGTGGATCAAAATTGAGGAATTATGATTTAGCTTGGTGTTGTTAAGCACGGTTTTGAGAGATTGATTTTATGACCTTGGTTATTGGTATTTTGATGTGTGTACCACTTGGTGGATTTTTATTTTGAGGATTTAGTTATCTGTGATAAGGATGATATCTAATGTTTGATCATGGTGATTGGTCTTGTAGTTGATCTGTTTCAGGGAGAAATGTGGGACTTTTAATGAAATGTCTTGTGGTGAGGATTCGTCTTGATTTTTAGAGGTTTCATTAGCTTATTGGGTTTTGGATTCTCGATTGATGTTGTTAATGTGAGTATTTTGAGACGTTGGATTAGTCAGTTTTGTTGTATTGAGGATTTGAGACTTTAAACTGGAAAGTACCTGTAGCATTGTCGTCAGGATTTTGAGAATGGCCAGGATGTCGATATCTTTGCACCATGTCTCAACTTTTGCGGGATGTCGGGTTACTGGATTGTTTTTGGTAATGATGATTTATGATATTGATGTCATTCGTATCGAGAGGTTCATGGGTAGACCTAGTGGGGGCAGGTTATGAATTAGTGCCTTATACTGTCATGCTACAATACAAAGTTGTGTGTTGTGGGCGAGTGCTAGTTGCCGTCGATGCTACCTTACTGACGAGTAAGTGGGGGCGGGCACTAGGTACTGTCATTGCTACCGTACATTGGAGTACGTCGTGGGCAGGTTCTGGTCGCCTATTCGCACTGCCACTTTGTCTTATTCGGTACCCTGATATGATATGTGGTTATCTTGGAGTTCTTTTGGTGGTTGTTTTTGGATCGGTTTGGAGGTTCAGCCGGAGGGACGTTTACGGTTGTTGTTTTCCATTCTTTTGTCTGACCTTGGGTTCTGTGTGAGAGTTCAGACTTGTTGGTTGGCTCATTTCGGGCGACCGTTGGTTCCTTTTGGTGTATCAAACCAACCAAGCCTTAAAAACATATTTTCAGCACAAGTTTTGTTCATTTCAGTTGTTCGATGGCTCATTTCGGTCAACCAAAATAGCTAGATCCCGATAGTAGCTTCAGTCCAATTTCAGCACTGTTCTTCCGACTTCAAATGACCATAACTCCTTCATTTTAAATCCAAAGAGGGTAATTCTTTAGCCTAAATTCATCAATTTTAAGTTATATTTCTAGTGGTACCAATTCCATTCTCAGATTCCAATCACAGTGGGAGTTATTCAAGTTTTAGTGAGAGGGTGTCGGTTTTCGCTTAAACCGGGAAAGGGCGTTTTGTGGGATTCTTGTCCATTGTTCTTAGAACCTCTTGGAAACTCATGAAATGATCAAGTTAGGTTGTTTTCACCTTGTTAGACCTATTTAGAGTCAATTTTCTCTTTTTGGTTGTGAGTTGACCATTTTGCCCTTGGTTCATGGTTTTTGTCCGTTTCGACCTTTGTTTCCGTTTTCGTTCTCCTTAAACTCCGTGACTTCTTGGAAGGTCACATTGGTCTTTTAGAGATGGTCTATATCTCTATAGACTTTGGTTCTATCTTTTTCTTCCGCATTTCGGACTTTTTCTCGAGTCAACATTCAGTTCATCACTAACGAATCGAGTTGAAAAACTTGGGCCGTCACAGGTGGTATCAAAGCTCCTTAGTTTGAATACCGTGGACGATGGGTTTTGGGTGCATATCATGCTTTTGTTGCCATGCTTTTGTTGCCATGCTTTTGTTGCCATGCACTTGGTGTTTATATGCTTCATGATAACATGTTTTAGTTTGATAACATGTTTATGTGCTTATGTGCTACATGTGGTATGCGGTTTGCTTAAGCTTGATTTTATTCTAATGTAAAGAGCATGACATATGATGTATGCTAGATTTGATTTATTTATGCATGATTGTTTTGCATATTTGGCAGGACTTGGGATTTGTCATGGGATGTTCGAGTTGAGGTTGAGCTGTTTGGTGAGTTTGCACTTAGTGCAATGGTTGGTGTGTTTGGTTTTGTTTAGGCACTCTTCCTTGAGGTTGATGGTGATTGTAGTCACAGTCTCGTGGTAGTGTAGGTTGTTATTGACCTAACATTGGTTTTGAGTTAGGTTGATGGTCACCTTTTTGTTTAGACTCTCGTGAGATGAGTCATTTGGCGTTGCCGTAGTGATGGATTTGTTGGTTTTGAGCCGTGATGAGGTTATGGACCTCTTAGGATCCTTGATTGTTCAGGATGACTCCTTTGGAACATACATTTTTCATGGGCGGGTACGTTTGTGGGCGGGTGCATGGCACTGTCATGCTACCGTACTGGCTAGCTATAAGTGTAGTTCAGATGGAATCAGGGTTGGTTTTTGTTTTGATAGGCATTGTCCTTTTGATCGATGATGACGATGGTTATTTTGGGGATCAGCCTTAGTGATTGATCTGATTGTCTGATTGTATGGTAGAGTAGCCATTTTATTTAACTTTTCCTTGCGTGATAACGCTTTTGTGGTCAAGTCAATTGATCGATGTTTCGGGTTAGTGAGAGTATTGCATTGTTGGTATCACTAGTAGTGTCACCTTAGATTTGGAAATGGATTGTTAGAGTCTTACCATTGCGGTGAGGGCTCATGTTTGTTTTGAGACAGGTTGTTGTCACATTGGGTTTTGGAGTCGGTTTGTGACTAGGATTGGTCATTCCTTTCGTCTAGACACTCTAGGACACGATGGTCATAGGGTTCATTATTGCATCATTTTGTTTCCTACAGTTATGTTTACTACCATGTTAGTAGTATGATTTATGTTATTGCGATGCATGAATAGGTGGAGGTCTATCCACATTTGTCTTCTCGTTGCATGACATTAGCATACCTTATTTATATGCTTAGAGATGCCATGTTGTTGTTATACCTTAGTGACGTGCTTTTGTGTTTACGTGGAGACGTGCGGCATGTACTCTTGATTTTATTTATGTGAGTAGATTTGCTTATTGGGTAGTTACATTCCTTGTCATATGCATGACTTCCACGTTAGGTGTTCCTCTTTGGTTCCCTCAATCGCACGTAGTATGTATGGTTCGTTGTAAGATTTCTTATAGGGGAGTTGTCACATTTGTTTTGTCTTGTGCTGTCTTCTTCCCTAAGGTGAGAAGAATGCTTTCTTTTCGTGTTCGTTGTGTTGACATTTGGCGGAGAATGGGATTTCTCTTCTTTTCTTGGTTCGTATTAGGGACTTCATGAGGAGTGAGTCTCTTCTCTTTGTCAGCTTGTGCACAGTTTTGGGGTTAGTTGGTCTGTGAGGATCATTGTGGTCGTTTTAAGTCCTTGGTGAGGATTTGGTGGATTTTGGTCGACTTACTTCCATGTAGGGGGTGAAGTCTTTGACCTTGTTGTCATTCGCTTTAGAGATGGAGTCGTGGTGTTGTCCTTCTTAGGACTAGTGGTTTCCTTTCCTTCCTATCCTTCCTTGGGGAGTTTTACCGTGGTTGTTGAAGGAGTTGTGGTGCTCAGAGTGAGTTAATTGGTGTGAGATCATTTTACGGGAACTTATGTCCATATCATTGATGATTTGTTTAATTGGTAAGGTGAGCTTGATGCTCTTTTGAGAATCTCTTTTGGAGACTTGTTTTCATTTTGGAGGCTTGGATGTGGTTGACTCATAGGAGAAGTTTTGAGGAATCGTAGTTCTGATGATTGGTCGTGGATCAAAATTGAGGAATTTTTATTTAGCTTGGTGTTGTTAAGCACGGTTTTGAGAGATTCATTTTGTGACCTTCGTTGTTGGTATTTTGATGTTTGTGCCGCATGGTGGATTTATATTTTTAGGATTTAGTTGTCCGTGATAAGGATGTGGATCTAATGTTTGATCATGGTGATTGGTCTTGTTGTTGATCTGTTTCAGGGAGAAATGTGGGACTTTCGATGAAATGTCTTGTGGTGAGGATTCATCTTGATTTCTGGAGGTTTCATTTTGCTTGTTAGGTTTTGGATTCTCAATTGATGTTGTTAATGCGAGTATTTTGAGACGTTGGATTAGTCGGTTTTGTTGTATTGAGGATTTGAGACTTTAAGCTGGAAGGTACCTATAGCATTGTCGTCAGGATTTTGAGAATGGCCAGGATGTCGACATCTTTGCCCCATGTCTCAACTCTTGTAAGATGTCGGGGGTACCTGTAGCATTGTCGTCAGGATTTTGAGAATGGCTAGGATGTCGACATCTTTGCACCATGTCTTAACTCTTGCGGGATGTCGGGTTACCGGATTGCTTTTGGTAATGATGATTTATGACATTGATGTCATTAGTATCGAAAGGTTCATGGGTAGACCTAGTGGGGGCAGGTTATGAATTAGTGCCTTGTACTGTCATGCTACCGTATAAAGTTATGTGTTGTGGGCGAGTGCTAGTTGTCGTCGGTGCTACCTTACTGACGAGTAAGTGTGGGCGGGCACTAGGTACTCTCATTGCTACCACACATTTGAGTACGTCGTGGGTATGTTCTGGTCGCCTATTCGTACTACCACTTTGTCTTGTTCGGTACCCTGATATGATATGTGGTTATCTTGGAGTTCTTTTGGTGGTTGTTTTTGGATCGGTTTGGAGGTTCAGCAGGAAGGATATTTACGGTTGTTGTTTTCCATTTTTTTGTCAGACCTTGGGTTCTGTTTGAGAGTTCAGACTTGTCGGTTGGCTCATTTTGGTAGACCGATGGTTTCTTTTGGTGTATCGAATCAACAAAGCCTTAAAAAAAAAAAAAATTTAAGCACAAGTTTTGTTCATTTTGGTCTTCCGATGGGTCATTTTGGTTGACCGAAATAGCTAGATCCCGAGAGTAGCTTCAGTCCAATTTCAGCACTGTTCTTCCGACTTCAAATGACCATAACTCCTTCATTTTAAATCCAAATGGGGTGATTCTTGAGCCTAAATTCATGGATTTTGAGTCAAATTTCCAATGGTACAAATTTTATTCTCAGATTCCAATCTCAATGGGAGTTATTCAAGTTTTAGTGAGAGAGTGTTGGTTTTCGCTTAAACCGGGAAAGGGCGTTTTGTGGGATTCTTGTCCAATGTTCTTAGAACCTTTCAGAAAGTTATGAAATGATCAAGTTAGGTTGTTTTCACCTTATTTGACTTGTTTTGAGTCAAGTTTCTATTTTTGGTTGTGAGTTGACCATTTTGCCCTTGGTTCATAGTTTTTATCCATTTCGACCTTTGTTTCCGTTTTCGTTCTCCTTGAACTTCGTGACTTTTTGGAAGGTCACATTGGTCTCTTAGAGATGGTTTATATCTCTATAGACTTTGGTTCTATCTTTTGCTTTCGCATTTTGGACTCGTTCTTGGGTCAACTTTCGGTTCGTCACAAACGAACCAGGTTAAAAAACATGGGCCGTCACAGGTGGTATCAGAGCTCCTTGGTTTGAATACCTTGGACGATGGTTTTGGGTGCAGATCATGCTTTTGTTGTAATGCTCTTGGTGTTTATATGCATCATAATAACATATTTTGGTTTGATAACATGTTTATGTGCTTATGTGCTACATGTGGTATACGGTTTGCTTAAGCATGATTTTATTCTAATGTAAAGAGCATGACATATGATGTATGCTAGATTTGATTTGTATATTCATGATTGTTTTGCATATTTGGCAGGACTTGGGATTAGTCATGGGATGTTCGAGTTGAGGTTGAGCTGTTTGGTGAGTTTGCACTTAGTGCAATGGTTGGTGTGTTTGGTTTTGTTTAGGCACTCTTCCTTGAGGTTGATGGTGATTGTAGTCATAGTCTCGTGGTAATGTAGGTTATTATTGACCTAGCATTGGTTTTGAGTTAGGTAGATGGTCACCTTTTTGTTTAGGCTCTCGTGAGATGAGTTATTTGGCGTTGTCGTAGTGATGGATTTGTTGGTTTTGAGCCGTGATGAGGTTATGGACCTCTTAGGATCCTTGATTGTTTGGGATGATTCCTTTGGAACTTGCATTTTTCGTGGGTGGGTACATTTGTGGGAGGGTGCATGGCACTGTCATGCTACCGTACTGGCTAGCTACAAGTGTAGTTCAGATGGAATCAGGGTTGCTTTTTGTTTTGATTGGCGTTGTCCTTTTGATCGATGATGATGATGGTTGTTTTGGGGATCAGTCGTAGTGATTGATTTGACTGTCTGATTGTATGGCTAGAGTAGCCATTTTATTTGAGTTTTCCTTGCGTGATAACGCTTTTGTGGTCGAGTCGATTGATCGATGTTTCGGGTTAGTGAGAGCATTACATTGTTAGTATCACTAATAGTGTCACCCTTAGATTTGGAAATGGATTGTTAGAGTTTTACCATTGTGGTGAGGGCTCATGTTTGTTTTGAGACAGGTTGTTGTCACGTTGCGTTTTGGAGTCGGTTTATGACTAGGATTAGTCATTCCTTTCGTCTAGACACTCTAGGACATGATGTTTATAGGGTTCATTATTGCATCATTTTGTTTTCTACAGTTATATTTACTACCATGTTAGTAGTATGATTTATGTTATTGCAATGCATGTGTAGGTGGAGGTCTATCCACATTTGTCTTCTTGTTACGTGACATTAGCATACCTTATTTATATACTTAGAGATGCCATGTTGTTGTTGTACCTTAGTGACATGCTTTTATGTTTACGTGGAGACGAGCCGCATGTACTCTTGATTTTATCTATGTGAGTAGATTTGCCTATTAGGTAGTTACATTACTTGTCATATGCATGACTTCCACGTTAGGTGTTCCTCTTCGGTTCCCTCAGTCGCACGTAGTTTGTATGGTTTCGTTGTAAGATTTCTTGGTGGCGAGTTGTCACATTTGTTTTGTCTTGTGCTATCTTCTTCCCTAAGGTGGGAAGAATGCTTTCTTTTCGTGTTCATCGTGTTGACATTTGGGGGAGAATGGGATTTCTCTTCTTTTTTTGGTTCATGTTAGGGTCTTCGCGAGGAGTGAGTCTCTTCTCTTTGTCGTCTTGTGCACAGTTTTGGGGTTAGTTGGTCCGTAAGGATCATTGTGGTCGTTTTAAGTCCTTGGTGAGGATTTGGTGGATTTTGGTCGACTTACTTCCATGTAAGGGGTGAAGTCTTTGACCTTGTTGTCATTCGTTTCAGATATGGAGTAGTGGTGTTGTCCTTCTTAGGACTAGTGGTTTCCTTTCCTTCCTATCCTTCCTTGGGGAGTTTTTCCATCGTTGTTGAAGGAGTTGTGGTGCTCAGAGTGACTTAATTGGTGTGAGATCATTTTACGGGGACTTATGTCCATATCATTGAGGATTTGTTTAATTGGTAAGGTGATCTTGATGCTTTTTTGATAATCTCTTTTGGAGACTTGTTTTCATTTTAGAGACCTGGATGTGATTGACTCTTAGGAGAAGTTTTGAGGAATCGTAGTTCTGATGTTTGTTTGTGGATCAAAATTGAGGAATTTTGATTTAGCTTGGTGTTTTTAAGCACGATTTTGAGAGATTTATTTTGTGACCTTGGTTGTTGGTATTTTGATGTGTGTGCCACTTTGTGGATTTGTATCTTAAGTATTTAGTTATCCATGATAAGGATGTGGATCTAATGTTTAATCATGGTGATTGGTCTTGCAGTTGATCTGTTTCAGGGAGAAATGTGGGACTTTCGATGAAATGTCTTGTGGTGAGGATTCGTCTTAATTTCTGGAGGTTTCATTTTGCTTGTTAGGCTTTGGATTCTCAATTGATGTTGTTAATGCGAGTATTTTCAGACGTTGGATTAGTCGGTTTTGTTGTATTTAGGATTTGAGACTTTAAGTTGGAAGGTACCTGTAGCATTGTCGTCAGGATTTTGAGAATGGCCAGGATGTTGACATCTTTGCACCATGTCTCAACTCTTGCGGGATGTCGGGTTACCGAATTGCTTTTGGTAATGATGATTTATAACATTGATGTCATTGGTATCGAGAGGTTAATTGGTAGACCTAATGGGGGCAGGTTATGAATTATTGCCTTATACTGTCATGCTACCATACAAAGTTGTGTGTTGTGGGCGAGTGCTAGTTGCCATCGATGATACCTTACTGACGAGTAAGTGTGGGCGGGCACTAGGTACTGTCATTGCTACCGCACATTTGAGTACATCGTGGGTAGGTTCTGGTCGCCTATTCGTACTGCCACTTTGTCTTGTTCGGTACCTTGATATGATATGTGGTTATCTTAGAGTTCTTTTGGTGGTTGTTTTTGGATCGGTTTGGAGGTTCAGCAGGAGGGACGTTTACGGTTGTTGTTTTCCATTCTTTTGTCTGACCTTGGGTTCTATGTGAGAGTTCATACTTGTCGGTTGGCTCATTTCGGTCGACCGATGGTTCCTTTTGGTGTAACAAACCATCCAAGCCTTAAAAACATGTTTTCAGCACAAGTTTTGTTCATTTCGGTCATCCGATGGGTCATTTTGGTCGACCAAAATAGCTAGATCCCGAGAGTAGCTTCAGTCCAGTTTCAGCACTATTCTTCCGACTTCAAATGACCATAACTCCTTCATTTTAAATCCAAATGGGGTGATTCTTGAGCCTAAATTCATGGATTTTGAGTCAGATTTCCAATGGTAGCAATTCCATTCTTAGATTCCAATCACAATGGGAGTTATTCAAGTTTTAGTGAGAGGGTGTCGGTTTTCACTTTAACCGGGAAAGGGCATTTTGTGGGATTCTTGTCCAATGTTCTTAGAACCTATTGGAAACTCATGAAATGATCAAGTTAGGTTTTTTTCACCTTGTTTAACTTATTTTGAGTCAAGTTTCTCTTTTTGGTTGTGAGTTGACCATTTTGCCCTTGGTTCATGGTTTTTGTCCATTTCGACCTTTGTTTCCGTTTTCGTTCTCCCTGAACTCCATGACTTCTTGGAAGGTTGCATTGGTCTTTTAGAGATGGTCTATATCTCTATAGAGTTTGGTTCTATCTTTTGCTTCCGCATTTCAGACTCGTTCTCGAGTTAACTTTCGGTTCATCACTAACGAACCGGGTTAAAAAACTTAGGCCGTCACAAGTGGTATCAGAGCTCCTTGGTTTGAATACCTTGGATTGCGGGTTTTGGGTGCATATCATGCTTTTGTTGCCATGCTCTTGGTGTTTATATGCTTCATGATAGCATGTTTTGGTTTGATAACATGTTTATGTGCTTATGTGCTACATGTGGTATGCGGTTTGCTTAAGCATGATTTTATTCTAATGTAAAGAGCATGACATATGATGTATGCTAGATTTGATTTGTATATGCATGATTGTTTTGCATATTTGGCAGGATTTGGGATTAGTCATGGGATGTTCGAGTTGAGGTTGAGCTGTTTGGTGGGTTTGCACTAAGTGCAGTGGTTGGTGTGTTTGGTTTTGTTTAGGCACTCTTCCTTGAGGTTGATGGTGATTGTATTCACAGTCTCATGGTAGTGTAGGTTGTTATTGACCTAGCATTGGTTTTGAGTTAGGTGGATGGTCACCTTTTTGTTTAGGCTCTCGTGAGATGAGTTATTTGGCGTTGCCGTAGTGATGGATTTGTTGGTTTTGAGCCGTGATGAGGTTATGGACCTCTTAGGATCCTTGATTATTCCAGATGATTCCTTTGGAACTTGCATTTTTCGTGGGCGGGTACGTTTGTGGGCGGGTGCATGGCACTGTCATGCTACCGTACTGGCTAGCTACAAGTGTAGTTCAGATGGAATCAGGGTTAGCTATTGTTTTGATAGGCGTTGTCCTTTTGATCGATGATGATGATGGTTGTTTTGGGGATCAGTCGTAGTGATTGATTTGACTGTCTGATTGTATGGCTAGAGTAGCCATTTCATTTGAGGTTTCCTTGCGTGATAACGCTTTTGTGGTCGAGTCGATTGATCGATGTTTCGGGTTAGTGAGAGCATTGCATTGTTAGTATCACTAGTAGTGTCACCCTTAGATTTGGAAATGGATTGTTCAAGTCTTACCATTGTGGTGAGTGCTCATGTTTGTTTTGAGACAGGTTATTATCACATTGGGTTTTGGAGTCAGTTTATGACTAGGATTGTCATTCCTTTCGTCTAGACACTCTAGGACACGATGTTCATAGGGTTCATTATTGCATCATTTTGGTTTCTACAGTTATCTTTACTACCATGTTTGTAGTATGATTTATGTTATTGCGATGCATGAGTAGGTGGAGGTCTATCCACATTTGTCTTCTCGTTGCGTGACATTAGCATACCTTATTTATATGCTTAGAGATGCCATGTTGTTATTGTACCTTAGTGATGTGCTTTTGTGTTTACATGGAGACGTGCCGCATGTACTCTTGATTTTATCTATGTGAGTAGATTTACTTATTGGGTAGTTACATTCCTTGTCATATGCATGGCTTCCACATTAGGTGTTCCTTTTCGGTTCCCTCAGTAGCCTGTAGTGTGTATGGTTTCATTGTAAGATTTCTTGGTGGGGAGTTGTCACATTTGTTTTTTCTTGTGCTGTCTTCTTCCTTAAGGTGGGAAGAATGCTTTTTTTTCGTGTTCGTCGTGTTAACATTTGGGGGAGAATAGGATTTCTCTTCTTTTCTTAGTTCATGTTAGGGACTTCACGAGGAGTGAGTCTCTTCTCTTTGTCGCCTTGTGCACAGTTTTGGGGTTAGTTGGTCCGTGAGGATCATTGTGGTCGTTTTAAGTCCTTGGTGAGGATTTGGTGGATTTTGGTCGACTTACTTCCGTGTAGGGAGTGAAGTTTTTGACTTTGTTGTCATTCATTTCATAGATGGAGTCGTGGTGTTGTCCTTCTTTGGACTAGTGGTTTCCTTTCCTTTCTATCCTTCCTTGGGGAGTTTTGCCGTCGTTGTTGAAGGAGTTGTGGTGCTCAGAGTGAGTTAATTGGTGTGAGATCATTTTATTGGGACTTTTGTCCATATCATTGAGGATTTGTTTAATTGGTAAGGTGAGCTTGATTCTCTTTTGAGAATTTCTTTTGGAGACTTGTTTTCATTTGGGAGACCTGGATGTGGTTGACTCTTAGGAGAAGTTTTAAGGAATCGTAGTTCTGATGATTGGTTGTGGATCAAAATTGAGGAATTTTGATTTAGCTTAGTGTTGTTAAGCACGGTTTTAAGAGATTCATTTTGTGACATTGGTTGTTGGTATTTTGATGTGTGTGCCACTTGGTGGATTTGTATTTTGAGGATTTAGTTGTCCGTGATAAGGATGTAGATCTAATGTTTGATCAAGGTGATTGGTCTTGTAGTTGATCTATTTCAAGGAGAAATGTGGGACTTTTGATGAAATGTCTTGTGGTGAGGATTCGTCTTGATTTCTGGAGGTTTCATTTTGCTTGTTAGGTTTTGGATTCTCGATTAATGTTGTTAATGTGAGTATTTTGAGACGTTGTATTAGTCGGTTTTGTTGTATTGAGGATTTAAGACTTTAAGCTGGAAGGTACCTGTAACATTGTCGTCAGGATTTTGAGAATGGCCAGGATGTCGACATCTTTGCACCATGTCTCAACTCTTGCGGGATGTCGGGTTACCGGATTGCTTTTGGTAATGATGATTTATGACATTGATGTCATTAGTATCAAGAGGTTTATAGGTAGACCTAGTGGGGGCAGGTTATGAATTAGTGCCTTATACTGTCATGCTACCGTACAAATTTGTGTGTTGTGGGCGAGTGCTTGTTGCCGTCGATGCTACCTTACTGACGAGTTAGTGTGGGCGGGCACTAGTGATCGGTTGATCAACTATACGTCAACCTTCGCAATAGCACGAATCATTGTAAAATAGGGCTATTGGTCGGGTAAGTCGAACCACTGGGACTGCGCTAGTCTAAGGCAACCTAAGTGTCTAGAGTCATTCTTAGGATGATGAAGGGGTGTTCATAGAGGTTTTGTTTGTTGTCACTTAAATTAGAAATTCAAAGTGCATAAAACACTAATTTGCAAGGAATTTAGGATGAAAAGATTAAGAAGAGGAGACTAGGGAAGTGAATCCGCCTCCATTCCTATACATATGCTAGATTAGACCTAAATTGGGGGAAAAACAACATATGATGTTCAAGACTTACATAGCAACACATGGTTGCCATATAAGTAATCAAGAGGTACATTAGGTCTCAAACAAGTATAATCCATCAAAAGATAAACATGCCTAGACTACCTAACTAAGGTGTAGCTTATACACATTTACTTAAATGAGAGACTATCAAGTTCTTGACAAAATGATAAAGCACATGGAGTTAGAGATTAAGCATACACCATCAAAGGATTTCCTAAGCAATGGTCTATCAAAGTCAATTATCAACATGCCATGAAACCATTTCATAACCTTGCTTCCACTCTCACCATGAAAAACTCAAGCAATATGATTACTCTAAGACATCATCTAAAGCAAGATAATCAACTTAAAGAAATCATCCATACATGTATCAACATTCATTACAACAAATGAGGTGCTCTTAGTTACGAAAAGACCATAAAATATACATGGCAAATCCCCAAAATAGACTATCCTAGGACATGCTTACAAGGGAGGGACTTCATCACCTCCCTAGAGAAAGAGTTAATTACCCATTGCTAAGCTAGAAGAAGGAAGAAGCTCCATCTAAGACTCCATTTTCGTGCTCCTACTGTAGCACTCAAGAACACCCTCCTCCTTGCTCTCTTCTCTCTCCTCTATCTTGCTAGAATATATGATTCTCTTTTGTGTGGTCCTTCCTCTCTCTTATCAAGCTCAAGTCAAGGCTCTCTCCTCCAAGGAACACCTCCAACCACTTCATAAAGAAGGAAGATGGCATTGAGGAAACCAATGTGCAAGTGGCTAAAATTGAGCCATTTCCGAGTGCAATCTGCCTGATTTTTGAGCACTTGAAGAGTTGTCTTGAGCACTCGAAGAGTGGTCTTGAGCACTCTAAATTAGTGTAATGTATAACATGCTCTTCTTGCTCAGCACTGACCTACTTTGGTAAAACTATTATAACTTTGTGCCCCAAACTCTGAATGATGATCTGTTTGAAGATTTGGAGAGCTGATTCAGTGCTTTAAAAACTTCATGTTTTGATGAAGACCCAATTCTCAAGTCTGGTTGGTCGAAATTGGGGAGAAAGGCAGTACTTCAGTGCTGCCAGGCAGTTCTGCGCACCTCTGTTAAGAAGATCATAACTCTCTGCTCCGAACTCCGAATGACAAACTGCTTGAAGATTTGGAAAGATGATTCAGAGATCTAAATCTTTCATGTTATGATGGAAGTCCAGTTCTTGAGTTTACTAGGTCGAAAATGGCGACAAAAGTCAGGATCTACTGTTGCCAGAAATTCAGAAATGGCACCCTTTTTGTTCAAAATTCCACAAGGCATCATTTTTGCTTCCTTTTTGCACTTTAACCTGAAAATGCACAAAAACATGCAAATGGAGTTAATCTACATAAAATAATCACTTAATGGACTTTGTTAATGTAATTTAGGGCGCTTGAATATACAGTATTCAGCGCTTATCAACTAGGTACTGTCATTGCTATCGCACATTTGAGTACGTCGTGGGCAGGTTCTGGTCACTTATTCGTACTGCCACTTTGTCTTGTTTGGTACCCTGATATGATATATAGTTATCTTGGAGTTCTTTTGGTGGTTTTTTGTGGATCAGTTTGGAGGTTCAGCAGAAGGGACATTTACGGTTGTTGTTTTCCATTCTTTTGTCTGATCTTGGGTTCTGTGTGAGAGTTCAGACTTGTCGGCTGGCTCATTTCGGTCGACCAATGGTTTCTTTTGGTGTATCAAACCAACCAAGCCTTAAAAACATATTTTCAGCACAAGTTTTGTTCATTTCGGTCGTCCGATGGGTCATTTTGGTTGACCGAAATAGCTAGATCCCGAGAGTAGCTTCAGTCTAGTTTCTGCACTGTTCTTCTGACTTCAAATGACCATAACTCCTTCATTTTAAATCCAAATAGGGTGATTCTTGAGCCTAAATTCATGGATTTGGAGTCAGATTTCCAATGGTACCAATTCTATTATTAGATTCCAATCACAGTGGGATTTATTCAAGTTTTAGTGAGTGGGTGTTGATTTTCGCTTAAACCGGGAAAGGGCGTTTTGTGGGATTCTTGTCCAATGTTCTTAGAACCTCTTGGAAAGTCATGAAATGATCAAGTTATGTTGTTTTCACCTTGTTTGACTTGTTTAGAGTCAAGTTTCTCTTTTTGGTTGTGAGTTAACCATTTTGCCCTTGGTTCATAGTTTTTATCCGTTTCGACCTTTGTTTCCATTTTCGTTCTCCTTGAACTCCGTGACTTCTTGGAAGGTCACATTGGTGTCTTAGAGATGGTCTATATCTCTATAGACTTTGGTTCTATCTTTTACTTCCGCATTTCAGACTCGTTCTCGGGTCAACTTTTGATTCATCACTAACGAATCGGGTTGAAAAACTTTGGCCGTCTCATTATTAAAAATGGTCTAAGATTGTTAAACCAATATTTTGCCTTGTTTTTAAGGGTGAATAGAATAAGTTTAAGCCTTAAGACCTCTTCCGGCATGTTCGTGTATCTCACGGTGGAACATACTTCAAGAAACTCATCCAAATGCTTGTAAGGTTCTTCAGTTGGGAGTCCATGATAGTTAGGAAGCATTTGAATGGTTTGTGGTTTGATCTCATAGTGGTGTGCTCTAAATGGTGGCAATTGAATGCATGCGGGTGCATTGAATTCATTAGGCACATAGTGATCTCTTAAAGCAAGGGGATGATTAGCAATTGGAGGTGCAACATGGGAACCTTGATTGCCTTGAATGATGGGAGGTGGTGGAGCATAGATTGGCCTTGGCATTCCCAATAGAACTTGGTCTTGTTGTTATGGTGGATAAACAAACAGCCTCGGCATGCCTAGTAGTATTTGCATGTTATCATGATGCACATTGGGGTGGAGGATGCCTTATTGGTCAATGTGACCAAGGTCTTCCACATGGTCCTCATTATGTCCTTCCATTGATGAAATGGATTGACTAGAACTTCCTCTTCCCCTAGGGTTTTGAACAACGGATTCAAGATAAAAATTTAGAGGGACAAGAGTGGGTTTCAATGATCTACGACTATGCATGCATAACAAAACACAACAAGTAACAAGTAATGAACAAACACTTCACCTTTGCAATAAATCAACAATCAACAAACTTCCTCCACATACAATGATCCCATACTCCCATGCTATCAATACTATGCAAAGAAAAGTAAATTGCCTCCACGTGGGCTCACGATTTATTTAAGAATTGAAATACAAGCCTCCATGCGGGCCGACGATTTAACTAGAGATTGAGTTAAAAAAGCGCTCACAAAGGGTCTTTTAGCACTTTAATTCAATTTTTAGTTTTTAACCTTGCAAAGTTTTTGAATTTTGCCTTTTTCTTTACTTTTGCTTAGCTTCTTTGCTTGGATGCTCCTTTGTTCACCTTCTTTTCAATGCACCTAGTTAAACAAAAACCAACACAATAAGTAATCAAAAGAAAAACGAAGTAAAGACACGATAAAAAAGTACTAATTCCTAATTGATTCCACAAATACAACATTGCTTTCAATCAATCCCCGGCAACTGCGCCAAAAACTTGGTGGTTGTCGCACCCCAACCCAAAGTTTGTGCACCAAAAGATAATGGTGTAGAGCTATGATGAATGTGGCCAAGTTTTACATTTAGAAATTGCCACTACTACCTTTCACTAAAAATATAGTTAGGCAAGTAGGGATCGTCTCAAGGGATTGGTGGGTCGTACTAGGTTGTGGAATCGAGATTAGGGTTAGTAGGTTGAGTGGTCAAAAGATTGGTTGGTAGTTGAATTACACTAGGATGCAATTTAAACTAAAGTAGGTAATTAAATGTAAATGAGATAAAATAAGAGAGAGATCTTGGGGTTTAGAGATCACCACTAAGCATAACTTTTTTACACCCTTAATGAATGATTAATGAGGGGGAAAACATGTATTGCAACATAGTGTGTGTGTGTGGTTGTTTCAACAAGCATGGATGATAAATTAAGCATATATTGTCTAAGCAACATGGTGGATATCACAATATATCAAACTAAGCCATTAATCCTTTTTTTAAGCTCATAATCCAAACACATCACAAGGTTAGAGATATATTCTACTTGTTTTCATAAGTATGGAACATCAAACAACAAGCATGGATTGTCCTCCCATTTAACATCTAAAGTACAATTACACTACAATTAAGCTAATGATTTGAAATTAAACTAATTAAACTAAGGGAGAGGCACAATCCATCAAGAAATGAGTATGAACCATCAAACAAAACACAAGAGCATTGCATTAAGCACTATGTCTTGACAATCTCTAGATCTATAGCATTAATACACATAGACATGCATCAATAACACAAGAAATAAAGACAAACACATGAACATCTATTCTAGCATATATAGATATATGGATAGATTGAAATGATCTATTGGAAGCATTAAACCATATAAATCATTGAATAAACAAGATCTATACATATAAAAGTGTCAAAACATGTATCACAATACAAATCCCCTCAAAAATACATAAATCAAGATGTAGAAAGCATGCTTAAGGCTAACTCTAGCCCCAAGAGGATGTCTAGCCACTCATGGATGGTGTTCTCCAACCTTCAAAGGCTAACTCCATGGTAGAGATTGCTTCTCTTCTTGGTTAATGGAAGAACTCCAAGCTTGTGTCTCTAGCCTCCTCCTTTCTTTTCTTCTTTTCTAAGAATATGGAAATTGTGTCTCTATCTACTCTCAAGCATATCGAGTATCTCCCCTCAAAAAGTGGCTCATATTCCTTATATAGGTAGGTTAAATATCACCCCAAATGAGATGGGCTCCTCTTAATGATTAGATATGAGACAACTTTTAATGAGCTGGAATTTGAATTTTCTCAGGATTTGGGGAGTTCGATCGATCGAACATGGCTGAGATCTATCGAATTTAAGCTGGATCGATCCTCTATGGCGGCATCTTTTTGGATAAAACAAATCTGAGATTTTTTGAAGATATTTTTGGGAAAGAGACAAATGTGGTAGGTAGGGTGGTACAAGTGGATAAGATGGAATCTTTTCGATCGATCGGAATAAAGTTGGATCGATCTAACTTTGTGGGATCTTTGGATAAGGACAAAAGAGCTTGGATCCATCTTGGAATGCTGAGATCGATGTACTTTCGATGGATTAAATATTTGCTGAGATCGATCGAACTTGCTGAATTTTCACCACTTGCTTCCTTTAGCTCCCATTTTGCTCCTTTCTTTGATTCATCTCAAGATTGCTTCAATTATACTCTTATTTAGCTAAGTTAGCTTATTTTGGAGATAAGTACCTGAAAATGGAAATAATACAAAATCAATCTAAAGCAGGAAAATAAGATAGATAAAGGTTCTAGAATACCTAAGCTTAAGGGGTTTAAATGCGCACTTTTCAACACTCATCAAACAACGTGGCATAGGGAAATGTATATTTAATCATTGAGTCATGTTATGTGGTTGCATCTATTAATTCCTAATGGATAGATTCTGGAGCCACTAAATATGTTTGCAATTCGTTGCAAGGATTTCAAGAATCCAGAAGCCTCAATGATATGGATATATATTTGTCTTTTTACTTGATGCCATGGTTGTAGTTAAGTCAGTCAGAGTATTACATCTGAAATTAGAGAGTATGAGGATATTAGTATTAGAGAACTATCTTTATGCACAGTTGTTAGATGCAATCTCATTCTTATTTCACTTTTGGTTTATAAAAACTGTGTTGTTACTTTTGGTACAATTGTTTTTATAAAATTGAATAGATATGCGATTGCTTTTGGTGCATTGAAAAATGGTTAATATATTATAACTACTAGTTCTTAATATTTGTATGATATAGAAACTAATGTTGCATCTTCTAGACTGAATGTTGAGAGAATATTTATTACTCATTTGTTTTTTTTTTTTTTAGTGTCTATTATTAGGTTATAATCAGTCAAAATAAATTCAAAGATTGGTCAAAGAAGCTTTATTACCTAGTGAGGCAGGGGAGCCTAAACCAACTTGTAAATCCTGTATTGAATGATAAATAACCCTAAGGGCTTTAATCAACCAAATGAAATAGACATAAAGAACAATTGGAGTCGGTACACACTGATACGTGTGGTCTTATGAACATCCAAGCAAGATTACTCACGTTTTAGATAAATTTACCTAATACGACACAAGTCTTAAACTTTTGGTATATTCCTAGAGTGTTAAGATTGAGGTGGAGCACAGATTAGGTAAACTTATCAAAACACTTTAATCTGATCGTGGATATGAGTATTTCTTGGGATAGTGCAAAGATTATATGGTTAATAAGGGTGTTATGCACCAGTTTTCCACAATTAACGCTCAATGAATTGAGGTGTCAAAAAGGAATAACATAATTCTGCTTAACATGGTTAGATTTATGATCAGTTATACTACATTATCTTTTTCATTTTAGAGTTTAGCCTTGACGATATCGATGCATATTATGAACTGCACTTCATCTTAGTCTGTCTCAAGGATACCTTTTGAGCTGTGTTTTTAACTAAATCTTAGTTTGAATCACATGTACATATGGGGTAGTCTTGCACATGTGCGCTTATAGACAAGTAAGTTGGAAGCAGGTCATAGGTATGATTGATTTAATGGCTACTCTAAAGGCACTAGGATTATTTTATGATCTCAATGATAAAAGTTGATTGTTTACATTCACTGTTTATCTATAGGAGGATCATATTATGAATCATATACCTAGTAGAATAATGTTAGAGAATATAGTATGAGTACCAGATGTACCACATATGAACACACTTATTATAGAGATTAAGAATTATATATGAATTCCCTATTGATGCATCGGCATCATCTAGTACACAGATTCCTACATCGGTACATTGATGTAGTGGGAGGATTATCCTCTAATATGATAAAATCATGTTTTTAGGTGAGATCGTTATGGACATCCCTGTTAAACATGAGTTGGACCTAGTAAGCTACATGGAAGCATGAACTGATATGGATACAGATCATTTTGGCAAGTTGCTATGAAATCAGAGTTGGAATCTATGTATTCTAATAAAATCTGGGATCCAATAGAACTTTCTAATAGAGTGATACCTATTGAAAACAAGTTAATCTACAAAAGGATACCAGAAGATTTCTTAGTGAATGAACCATGTGTGTACAAGGTAATGTCATTATTTTTCTAATTCTATATATTGATGACATCCTACTCATTTATAATGATGTGGAAGTTTTGTCATCAGTAAAGAGGTAGTTGTTCAATTATGTTGAAATGAAGGATCTTCAAGATGTAAGCTATACTCCTAGGATCAAGCTTTTACAAGATCAGGTTAAAAGGAAAATAGACTTATCTTAATAATCCTACATTGATAAAGTTTTGACCAGGTTTTGGTGGTTTGTCGTCGGTTGCACCAAAAGTTTGCAAAGATATGAACTAAGAGTGTGAGTGTGCAATGTGGCCAAGTTTTAAATTTGTAAAAGCCACTGCTACCTCTAACTAAAAATATAGCTAGGGTGAGTAGGGATTATCCCAAGGTATTGTGGGTGCCTTTGTAATGGAAACAATATATAGGGTTAGTAGGTTGAGTGATCAAAGATTAGTTGGATTGATTGATTAAGCTATTATGCGCAGGAAATTAAAGTAAACAAAATTCAATGATTAATAAAGTAGAGAAAGATATAGAGGGGAGGACTTGGGGTACTAGAGCTCACCACTAAGCTTGACTTCACTAGACATTAGCAATTGTATATTAATAGGGAAATTGACTTGTAACTTGTGTGTATCTGTGTGACATTAATTAAAACTAGGCATGGATGGAAAATAAGCATAGATTGTCAAGCTAAATCAAATGGAAAGCACGACCTATCAAATAAGACCAAAATCCATTCAATGAAACCACAATTTATGCACACACAACTATCTAGAAAAATACATCTAATGCATTTATAAGTATGGAACACCAAGGAACAAGAGTAGATTGTCCACCTATCTATGAATTTAAAGCAACGACACTACATCCACACTAAAGATATGAAATTAACTAAGTAAGTTAAAGTTGTGGTACAATCCATCAATAAATAAGTGTGAACCATCAAATAAATTGCAAGAGTGTTCAATTAAGCTCTATGTTTTGACCATCTCTAGATTAACTTTATCTATACACATAGACATGCATAAATTCCACTAAATCTAGAGAAAAACACATGAATCATCCATTCTAGCATACATAGACATATGGTGAAAAGTAGATAATCAAATGAAAGCATTAATCCATACATATCAAGTAAAAACCACAAGATATATATATAAATCCAAGAACAAAACATTGTTACAAATAAATCTCCAAAAAATATACAAAGAACTAAGTTTAGGAAGCAAACTTAGGGGCTACTCTAGCCCCAAGTAGATGTCTAGCCACTCATTGAAATAGTCATCCAACCCTCAAAGGCTATCTCCAAGGTAGGAATAACCTCCTTCTTGATGGAAACCCTAGAAGAATGGAAAAACTCCCAAAATGTGTAAAAACTCTCTAATCTCTAGCCTCCTTTCTAAGATAAAAAAAATACAAGTTATGTTGAATGTTACAAGTTATGAATAACAACTATGCTCTAAAAATGGCTCTCAATCCTTATATAGGTAGGTCAAATATCACACTAATGGTCTGAATTCGTGCATCAAGGTCCCTCCAATGATTGCACCATGAGCCAACTTTTGGTGAGCTAGAATCTATTTTTTTTTTTGTACTTGATGAAGTTCGATCAATCGAACTGTGTTGAGATCGATTGAACTTAGCTGAGATCCATCAAATGCTGCAGAGATCGATCATCCTTGGCGGTACCTTTTTGAATAAAAACAAATCTCTAAGATATTTTAGGATATTTTTGGGAAGAAGACAAAAGTGGTAGGTGGGTGGTAGGTGTGGATAAAATCGAATCATTTCGATCGATCTGGAAAATATTGGATTGATCGAACTTGTTAGATTCTTTTAGATAAGGACAAAGGCTTGGATCCATCTTGAATTGTTTAGATCGATGAACTTTCGATCGATAGAAGAAATGCTGAGATCGATCGAACATGCTGAATTTCCACACTTTGCTTCATTTTGTTCCTTTCTTCCATTCAGCTTGAGTTAACTTCTTTAATGCTCTTATTTGGCTGAATTGACTTATTTTTGGGATAAGTACCTAAAAAGGGCAATAACACGAAATTAGTCTAAAACAGGAAAGTAAGATAGATAAAGGTCCTAGAATGCCTTAGCTTAAGGAGTTTAAATGTGCACTTTTCAGCGCTCATCACACCCCCAAACTTAAATATTGCTAGTCCCTAGTAATGAACTACAAAGTAAAGGAATGAAATGAACAACTATACAACTATGAACTAGAAAGCAATAAGTGGATTACGCCACTTTCGTAGGGAACACGATTGCATTTAGCATATGCAACAAGCTTTTTAAACCCCTAGGTTACCCTTAGTGGACGAGTGAAGTCTCGTGAGGGTTTCCAGAAATAATACCCACAAACATTAATGATGAGCGCTAAAAAGTGCGCATTTAAACCCCTTAAGCTTAGGTGTTCTAGGACCTTTATCTATCTTATTTTCCTACTTTAGATTGACTTCGTATTATTTTCATTTTCAGGTACTTATCCCCAAAATAAGCTAACTCAGCCAAATAAGAGCAAAAATGAAGCAATTCTTGGATGAATCAAAGAAAGGAACAAAGTAGAGCAAAAGGAAGCAAATGGTGAAATTTTAGCAACTTCGATCGATCTCAAGAAAAGTTCGATCGATCCAACTTTCATTAATCTCAGCACTTCAAGATGGATCTGAGCCATGTTTGTCCCTATTTAAAGATCTCAAAGTTCGATCAATCCAACTTAATTCTCTGATCGATCGAACTTTCTTATCCTTATCCATATGCTAGATCTTATCCAGCTGGCCCTACCAACCACTGTTGTCCTTTTCCTAAAAATATCTTCAAAATATCTCAAATTTATTTTTATCCAAAAAGGCGCCGCCATAGAGGATCGATCCAGCTTCAATTCGATAGATCTCAGCCATGTTCGATCGATCTCACCACAAGTTCGATCGATCGAACTTCCTAAATCCTGAGAAAATCCAAATTCCAGCTCATTAAAAGTTGTCTCATATCCAATCATTAAAGGAATATTTGGTGTACGAGCCCAGCTCATTTAGGGTGATATTTGACCTACCTATATAAGGAATATGAGCCACTTTTTGAGGAGGAGATAATGAGAGACTTTGGATATACTTGAGAGGCACAATTTTCATATCTTAGAAAAGAAGAAAAGAAAGGAGGAGGCTAGAGACACAAGCTTAGAGTTCTTCCATCAACCAAGAAGAGGAGCAATCTCTACCATGGAGTTAGCCCATGAGGGTTGGAGGACACCATCTATGAGTAGCTAAACATCCTCTTGGGGCTAGAGTTAGCCCTAAGCATGCTTTTTACATCTTGATTTATGTATTTTTTTAGTGGATTTGTATTGTGATACATGTTTTGACACTTTTATATATATAGATATTGTTTATTCAATGATTTATATGGTTTAATACTTCCAATTGATCATTTTATTTTATCTATACGTCTATGTATGCTAGAATAGATGTTTATGTGTTTGTCTCTATTTCTTGTGTTGTTGATGCATGTCTATGTGTATTAATGCTATAGATCTAGAGATTGTCAAAACATAGTGCTTAATGGAATGCTCTTGTGTTTTGTTTGATGGTTCATACTCATTTCTTAATGGATTATACCTCTCCCTTAGTTTAATTAGTTTAATTTCATGTCATTAGCTTAATTGTAGTGTAGTTGTACTTTAGATGTTAAATGGGAGGACAATCCATACTTGTTGTTTGATGTTCCATACTTATGAAAACAAGTAACATATATCTCTGACCTTGTGATCTGTTTGGTTGTGAGCTTAAAGAAAGAATTAATGGCTTAATTTGATATATTGTGCTATCCACCATATTACTTAGATAATATATGCTTAATTTTTCATCCATGCTTGTTGAAACAACGACACACACACACTTTTTGTTACAATACATGTTTTTCCCCCTCATTAATCATTCATTAAGGGTGTAGAAAAGCTATGCTTAGTGGTGATCTATAAACCCCAAGATCTCTCTCTTACTTTCTCTCCATTACATTTAATTGCCTACTTTAGTTTAAATTGCATCTTAGTGTAATTCAACCACCAGCCAATCTTTTGATCACTCGACCTACTAACCCTAATCTTAATTCCTCAACCTAGTAGGACCCACCAATCCCTTGGGACGATCCCCACTTGCCCTAGCTATATTTTTAGTGAAAGGTAGTAGTGGTAATTTCTAAATGTAAAACTTGGCCACATTCATCATAGCTCTACACCACTATCTTTTGGTGCACAAACTTTGGGTCGGAGTGCGACAACCACCAATTAAGTTCATTCTCACAAAAGAGGCACCAATATTGCAAGCAAGCATTAGTAGAGAACTACCTCAAGTATGCAATTTTTTAAACATTTCCAAGCAATCTCTCAAAATCTCAACATTAAGCAAACAAGTATGGTCCTCCACACATCAAGAAAATGATCATGCAAACCAAAACAACACTGGAATCCTTTTTGAGTGGACCGGCATGAAATATGTTGCTATCTAAGCCAACTAAACAAATGATCATATCCTTACCCTCAAACTAGCACACAAATCTAGTACCGATCATGAAGATACAGAGTGGATCTTTTATCAAGGCTTTTTTGTTTTAGGTATACTTATTCTTTTCTTTTTTTCTTTTTTTTATCCCTAAGGATCAAAGATGGAAACATAGTGCAATGTGTTGATCTATTAAGCTTTTTAGCAATCCATGAGGTTGAGTGTTAGGTCAATGACTCCCAAACTGGACGGCTTTAGGGCATTAGGTGTTCAAACACCCCTAAGGACTTACAAGCTCAAATCAACTAGGCTACAAATCAAAATAACCTCCATCTAATCATTTCCCACTTCTCACCTTTTGGGAGAAATCCTCACTTTTTTTTATTACTTTTGCAACTTTTTTTTTTTTTTTTTTTTTTTTTTTTAACCTAGAGTTTGGGCCGTCCACCTTTTGGCGTGAGAAATTCAATGCTTGATGAGGCTAGAATCCCGGCTACTCAATGAAAAGGGTTTGTTATCCACTTTTATCAAGAATGAAAGCTTTCAATGCACTACTAGCCCAATTGGGATATAACCAATTCAATAATCAACAAAGCATGTACCCCATAAATGAATGCTAGTGTGTGCCTGTGCTAGTATAGAATACTTGAGTGAATCTCAAAACAATTACAAAATCAGGATGATGTAGACCATAAGTGCAAGCAAGATATCAATCTTTCAAAAAAATTACTCATAAATGGCATCCACAAGGTATACAAGGAGTATTGGATTCTCAAGTCAAGCAAATTTTAAATTTTAAACAATATAGTCCTCAAAAGATCAAAATCATAACTAGTTATGGACCAATCATAGAAAATCCTTCAAATACACAAGTCATGCTCAAAATTTTGAATTAAAAGCAAATACTGTAAATAATACCCATTACCCTCAAACTTAAATGGCACAGTGTCCTTAATGTGTAAAGAGAACAAAGGAAAGAGTATACCAATGCGGCTATGGCAAAAAAAAAAAAAAAAATGGCTGGGACAGAAGTATCCAAAGTGGGTGGTATAACCCCCCCCCCCCCCCCAAACTTGGGACTAACTGTGGTCCTGAAAAGATGGCACTGGGAGCAAAGCTGATCAGATAACAAAGGGGACAATAATGGTGCACAGTGGATATGCAAGTGTAAATGGGATAATAAATGAACTAATGAGAGAGGAAAAGGGTGGTCCTGAAAAATTCAGGCAGCACTCTCTCACTGAAGTCATTGGGATGCACCTGATGGAGTCAATCACAGACAGATATACCAATACAAAGATATGACATCCAAAATATAATGCATAAAATAAGAAAATAAAGCAGTGTATAGTACATCACAGTAATAGGGCTGACAGACTGGCCGCAAAAATATCACAACAGTATCAATAGACCAGTAATGTATCACAGATATAATGGAATAATGAAAGAGAGAAATAGAGATCAGGCAGATAAGGTAGGACGGGTGGGGCGTGATCCCCTGATATCTCTGGATATGCCCTACAGCGCAGCTAAGACATCAGAGCGGAAAGATGCCATATCTAACCAAAGAGAGGCAACTGCATCCTCTAAGGCCTGGATACGCTCTCCAAAGCCAGGTGTTGGTGCTGGAGCCTCAGGTATAACTGTATTATGAAACTATAGTAGATCCTGAGCTTGCTCCGAAGAATGAATTGGCGACCCCGTTAGAGAGTGATGTGGTGACTCCTCTGCTGGAATCTCTTGCTCCAGATCAATCTCCATATGTACTGCAGCCACCGGTGCATCTGCTGGATTATCTGCTACTGTTGTGGCTGCTGCTTGATAAGCGTCGAATATTGCACATTCAAGCGCCCTTAGTTGCATTAGTTAAGTCCATTATTTGATTATTTTATGTAGATTATCTTCATTTACATGTTTTATTTATTTTCAGGTTTGTTTGCCAAAAAAGAAATAAAAATGATGTTTTGATTAGTTCTTGAATATCAAAGTGTGCAATGCTGAAGTTTACAGCCTGGCAGTAGTGGAGTTCAACTTTGCTCGTCATTTTTGACCCAACAAACTTGAGAACTGGACTTCCATTAAAACATGGCGTACTTAAAGCTTTGAATTAGCCTTCCAAATCATCAAACGGTTCATTATTTAGAGTTCAAAACAGAAAGTTATGGCCTTTTTACCAAAGTAGCTTAGAGCTGAACAAGTAGAAGAATGCAATCTGTTGCATCTTCGAGCGCTCGAATAAGGACCTTCGAGCGCTCGAAATTCGGGCAGAATCACTTTAAACATCTTGGAGTGCTCGAAACCTCTTCTTCGAGCACTCGAAGGAACATGCAATCCCACTTGTGCCTTGATTCCCTCAACTTCGGATTTCCCTCTTTTATGAGTTGGTTAGAGATGTCTTTTGATGGGAAGGGAGCCTTGTTTGGAGGAGGTTTTGGTAAGCTTATTGTCTACAAAAAGAGAGGGGAACCAAGAGATTAGAGATCATCACATATATCTTGCAAGATTTTTGGAGAGAAAAAAGGGAGAAGAGGATAGAGTTCTTGTGGCTAGAAAGGTGGAGCTTGAAAATGGAGGGAGCTCTAAAGTTTTTTCCTTCTTTTAAGGCATCCATGGGTAACTAACTCCTCCTCTAGGGAGGTGATGGAACCCCTCATTGTAAGCATGTTCTAATTTTGATTCTATTGTGGGGAAAATAATGTACTCTTGTGGTGATTCCATAATCTAGAACTTTTACTTGATGTAATGAACTGATTTTTATTTAATGATCATGTTGAATCTACTTTCTTGTCTTAGAATGTATGTTTTCATGGTTGTATGGTTTACATTTTCATGGTGACAATGAAGATGAGATTTTTGGAATGGTTTTAATGGCATGTTGTTGAGAGATTTGATAGGCCATAGCTTAGGGTCTTCCTTTGATGGCTTATTCTTAATTCTTAGCTTCATGTGCTCTTATCATGTGATTGATGACTTGACAATTTCTAGCTTAGTGAACATGTCCAAAATTACACTTTAGTTTAGGTAGTTGAGCATGTAAAATCTTTGATAAATTGTTCTTGTTTATTGATTTCATAAATCCTTTGAAGGTAATATAGTAACCTTGAGTAACTACTTATCATAGCCATATATTTATGTTGTTTTCCCCCAAATGAATCATAGTCTAACATGTTTGTATTGTAGGTGGTGAAGTTGCTTCCCTAGCCCTCTCTATCTAGATCTCCTTCCTTTACATTCCTTGCAATTTACTATTTTATACATTCCTAAATTCATAGTTTAAGTGACAACCTAACAAATCCTCTATAAACCCCTTTATCATTCTAAAAGATGATTCTAGACACTTAGGTTGCCATAGACTAGCAGTCCTAGTGGTTCGACTTACTCGACCAATAGCCCTATTTTACAATGATTTGTGCTATTGCAAAACAGGTTGATTTATAATTGTAATTGATCCGTCGATCAATTTTTGGCGCCATTGCCGGGGACTGCAAACGGTTTAGCAACCGAAGTTCTAGGGTTAACTTTGGTTTGATTGTTAATATTGTGATTTATGAATATTTCTTGTGTGGTTTTGACCATCTGTGTGTGTAAGTTGTTTGTGAGATTCTAGGGACTTGATGCTCGCCGGGGGAACCCTAGCAAATTCGTAAGTCTAGAGGACTCCAGGTAAGTCTCTTGACCTTCTAGTTTCGAAATTGTGAATATCTGGTATGTGTTTAACTTAGTGTTATTTAGTTGTGCAGGCCTTGTTGAGGCTATTGTCTTGTTTATTTTCCATTGCAAAGCATCAGTCCTTGTCGTGGCCATTTAATTTGTGTCTTAATAATTGAGGAGAAAGGGAATATCGTATGTGGAGTTGATGATGATGAATTTATGACGGCCCAAGTTTTTCAACCCGGTGCGTCAGTGATGAACCGAAAGATGACCCGATAACGGATTCAAAATGCGAAAGCAAAAGACAAAAAAAACAGTCTTTAAAGATACAACATGGCTCTAAGACACCATTATGACCCTCAATGAAGTCACGGAACCCAAAGGAATCAAATGCGGAAGCAACGTTTCAAAAACGAACAAGAATGAACCTGGGGAAAAAATGGTCATTTCCAGCTTAAAAGTGGGTGCCACCGAGCACACCATTGGAAAGACAACAAAAAATTAATGAATTTAGACTCAAGAATCACTTGATTCGGAGTCCAGATGAAGAAGATATGACTAACGGAAGAAGAAGGGGCAAAACGGTCCAAAAGTGCAAACCCTAGATCATCTAACCGGTTACCAAGCCTTCATAACCAGTTAGAAGACCAAAAAAATTGACCAAAACACTGCCCATGCACATGTAACCAGTTACGAGGCCCTATCTAAACGTTTACATGTGAAGGGGGCATAATGGGCAGCAAGAAATCCTGGCAGCAGGGGTTTTTCCGGGAAAAATGGAAATTTGAGGGCCTAGATGACATTTTCTGGAAAAACACAAAGAAGAAACCCCCCCTCAAAATTGAGTTTTCTACGTGACTTTTAAGGAAAATAAAAAATAAAAAAACACAATGTGAAATTCCCAAAATGCCCTCCCAAGAAAACTGGTCCAGAGGGTCCAAAAAGCTGCTAAATTAAAAAACTGAGAGCTGAACTTCGGATGCGATTTTCGATGCCAAGATGGCATTTTCTGGAAAAACACAAAAAAGAAACCCACCCTAAAATCATATTTTATGATCAACCATGTGAAGAACAGAATTTATTTCCCAAAGGAAATTCCCAAAATACCCTTAGGTCAGAATATGCAACAAAAGTGAAAAATGAGTCTGTAGGAGGCTCATTTCACCAAAGAAGAATCCTTGCCCGGAAACAACCATGCACACAAACGTAACTTACCTAGTAAGACATGCTACAATGGTCCATAGCCCAAAAATATGGCCGATACAAAATATGACCCCCCAACGGCCAAAATGCCAAAAACGAAGTTTGAAACGAAAACTTGGAATTTAAAATCATGAGATGGTTTCAAAATGCCGTTTGACCCTTGGCCATACTTCATACATGATTAATGAATGCTAATGGAAGAATCAAAATGGAATTCCCACACCCAATGCAAACATGGTGAAGCAAAAACTCAATATTTTTTAATACTTTCATAATATTCCATGAAGTCAAAATTTACATAGGATACAAATTACATGGCATTGGCCTCCAGCCTCATCTTATACATGTCAAATACATTGTAAAGAGTGTACTCATGTACATATTACATATATGGAATCAAATGTACATATGTTGACATATACGACTACAATTGGCATTTCAAGCCAACCTTCACCAAAAATGGAACTCTCCAAGTCCACAAACCATCCAAGCATAATGAAGACCTCAACTTTGATTCTTGTACCTGAAATATGCCCCATTATCGTAGGGGTGAGTAACATAAAGCTACTCGTAGGAAATGGGCATGCATCGACCTACGTTTTACAAGTTTGCATGATTTAATTATTATGGTTCATTCCACCTAACGTCTATGTCAAAGGTGAGACTCAAGGAGCATCCTAGCTACCTAAGATCATTTCTAGCATCAATCACCTCATTCATGCAATTTTAGCAACATAGGTTCATGCTTACACAAAGCAACAACATAGGAGCATGCTTACACAAAGTAACAACATATAGATTCTCAAGGTTATCAACTTAAAATCTAAAATGCAACATCAACTAAATATAACAATTTAGCATAATTAGAATATCTAATACCACACATCAAGACATAGATTCTCTAGGTTACCAACTAGAAATCTAAAAGTGTGAAATCAATTAAATATATAAATTTAGTATGGATGTACTTAACAACATCAAAATCGCCAATAGCCAAAACCACAAGTCAACAAGGTAAATATGATTGTCAACTTGGAATTGAATGCGAAAACAAAAAGTGGAAGACTTGGACATCACACTCGGAATTCTGCCGAGACCTCAATGGTTATTCCGGGCACTAACCCGCAGGGAAGACCACCCTAAGTACGCACTATCTCAATGACTTAGAGGACTCACGTTCCAGTACTAGAGCCAAACCCTAGCCATCTCAACTCATCAATGTTCCAAGATTCCAAAATAAGCCAAATAAGTTCATAACTTATATATATTACTACTACATAGGAACAAGTTAGCAATATAACTCTCAATTGTGCATAATAAGCATTTCATATCCATAATGCTATGAAATCACAAGCCAATATTATATTCATATTAGAAACATACTCTCATGAATATAAACTTAACAACAATGCTCTTCAACGCATATAACACAATCTAGTGAATACATCACAAGTCTAAATCCATGCTCTTAAAATAGAAACAACTTCTAAAACATGATTAGATCCATGGATACACAAGATAGAATTTAATTACATTAAAATAATTAAACTTTCTAGATTTCAAATCATTTCCAATTGGCCCCAATTTAATATATGTTAATAGACATATCTTGGTCATTACATATATTCACACACAAGCTTAATTAGGCCCATGAAACCACCAAAATAGATTTTAATTAATTCCCTTAATTAAAGTCTCTAGATTTCCAAACTCAACCAAATGCTCTCAAATTAAAGTATGTTAACAAACATGCCAAAACTCATTTTAGAAGCATAACACAACTCAATTCCATGCAAGGTATGGCCATGAACTTAAATCTTTCACAAAAGATAAATATTAATTAAAAAGAGCAATTCTTATTTAATTAATCCCAAATTAATATATGTTAACCAACATATTAAAACAAGAGTTTCTACCATGGCAATATTCAAATCGAAGTTATATATCATCATGAATTTTAAATCTTATACAAGGAAATAAAAATTACTAACTTTCTAGATTTGATACAAAGCACATGTATAAGTTGTATAATTATGCTAAACACTCAATAGAACACACACAAAAGCCTAAAACATTCCCTACCTCCATTTGAGATGAAATCTTAAATCCCAACCAAAATAAATCGGCTCCGAATCTGACGAAACTCCTAGGTTTTGTCGGGGACAACACCACGAACATGAATCCCAAGGAAGCCCCATCAAAAACACAACTTGACTTCAAACCCGAACTCAAGAAATGGCCAAAACAAGATTCCAATCGGTTGGAATCGTAGGCCTCGCCAAGGGGAACAATAAACACAAAGGCATCACCACTTTTTAATGAAGGGAAGAAGTCCAAAAGAGGAGAGAGAAGATGGCAGCCATGGATGGAGCTTGGACCGGCCATGAGAGAGGAGAGAGAGAAAAAAATCTGATTTTTGTTTCTAAGACATCCTATTTATAGAAAAACTCAAAAAAGTGCCCCGAACGGGCCTCGCCGGGTCCGAAAAAGTGGAATTCGTGCAGACAATATGAACAACGGAAGAAACAACATGGAAAACTGTATAGGGAAGAGATTGTGTATTTCCTTCTTTTTGTTCGGTTGGATAGAAGAGAAGAGAATAAACTAACAATTTAATATGTTAAGAGAGAAGGAAAGAGAAAGTTTGGATGTGGGAAATTGATCTTTTTCGTTTCTTAGAATAGAATACGGATCTTCTCCGCAGGACAATGAATATTTCGTATGCTTAGTTGATTGGACCTAATGTGCCTCATGGGCTTGCAAATTGCAGGTGGAGCTATTCCAGCCTTTGCCCAACTTGCATCTTCGTCTTATCATGCAGCAGTTTCATCTTCATCTTTTCCACCTCCAACGTCACGGGATGATAAGATTCAGAACTCCAGAACTTCCTCCACACTATAATTTTTCGAAGAGTTGAAGAGAATTTTGGTGGTGCCCGCTAAAATGGTCAGGCCAGAAAGTTGTCCGTCTTTGTGGACCTGGCTCGTATGAGCTAATATCAACAGTACCTAGGTGGGATGCACATACATGGCTCTCATGTATAAAATGCCATGAATTTGACCTAGGAGCCTCTTTATGTAAAAATCATCGACAGTCACCTGAGAGTTCTTTAATATTATAAAAATCTTTATTATTTAAGAATCATTATTTCTGAAGTAAAAAAGTTCCATGCTCTGTGAAATGATTATTATGCTACGGGAATAGCCCCCCCGTGAACGAAAAAGATTCAAAATGAGATAATATGAACAACGGAAGAAACAACATGGAAAACTGAGTCCCGAGCAGAGAGTTATGCCCAAAACAAGTTTGGCGCAAACCGGGGCCAGAAACCCTGAAACTAGAAAACATCGTCCAGGAGGAAATTATAAGAGTCCGCGACTCGATGAAATGTGAAAATGAATCCCATACGAGGATCTAGGCTCAAAACAAGGCGTTGAGCAATAACTTTCATTAATTGCACAATGGCCCCTCCAAAAAGTGAAAACTACGAAACTACCCCAGAATGAAAATATCTTCCAAAAGATATTTTCTTAGATACCCCTGAAATAAAATATCTTCAAAAGATATTTATGAAAAATACCCCAAGAAGAGAAAAAGTTTCCAAAGAACTTTACATTTATGCCCCTATGGACACCGGGAGCAACCAGAGTACTTTCTCACGAAAGTAAAGATACGTATCTCATAAAAATCATTGGGAATAAAGATACGTGAAGTCAGAAACCAACTCCGAACACAGGAAGTGTGGTTACGTAAACAAAGTGCCAAACGAGGAAAAGACGAAATAGGGAAAAAGACGGAACATGGAAAAAGGACGAAAAGTGAATAGTGTCGAAAAACGAAAAAATGTGGAAATGACTCGGTCCTCAAAGTAAGTTGTCAATCCAAAGAAAAGAGTCTCAGAAATCACTCTAGAGCACTCAAGATGACACTAATCGACAAGAAACCAAACTCAGAAGGGAAAAGACAACGGAAAAAATTTATCCGAAAAATCCGAGTCATTACAGAATTGTTGTGTTGATTGCATTATGTGTTGTTGATGTTTGGCCGTAGATCACTTTCCTTACCTTTGACCATAGATCACTTTCCTTACCTTTGACCGTAGATCACTTTCCTTACCAACTCTTGATTCACCAATTGACATAAATTCACTTGAAAGAACTCTTAAATGAAACCTTAGGGAATCTTCTAGCGTAAGAGAACTTGAAATTGAATTTAACACAATGGCTGAAAATGTAGGAAATGTCAGAAATGAGGGAATTAATAATGATAAGGCCGAAATTCCAAATGTAATGCCAATGACTCTCAGAGACCATTTCATCGCTACCACCTATGCTTCACCCTCATGCATAGTGATGCCAAACATCGATGCAGCTCAATATGAGATCAAATCAAGTACCATTCAAATGCTTCCATCCTTCCATGGCTTTAATAATGAAGATCCATATAAACATCTTGATGAGTTCCTTGAGATCTATTCGACCATCAAGTTGCGAGGTTTCCCTAAAAATGCACTCCATTTGCATCTTTTCCCATTTTCCTTAAAAGATAGGGCAAAGTATTGGTTGAACTCCCTTGCTGCAAATTCCATCACTTCTTGGGCTTAATTGCAGCAAGAATTCCTAAAAAAGTATTATCCAGTGAGTAAAACCAATTTAATGAGGCATTCCATTCTTAGCTTTTCGCAAAGCAAGGGGGAACAACTCCATGAGGCTTGGGAGAGATTTTAAGATCTTCTTAGGAAATGTCCACACAATCTAATCCCAAAATGGCAATTAGTGCAAGCCTTCTATGCTAGGTTAACCGACCCACATAGATTGATGGTTGACTCATCTTGTGGGTGGATGTTCATGTCTAAAAGTGCGGATGAGGCATGGACCTTACTTGAGAATTTGAGTGAAAACTCGTTACAGCATAATTCTCGTGGTGGTCTAACCTCAACCAATACAAGAACACCAACCCTTGTCAACCGAAGACCATGAGAGAAAAATCATCTCAAGTGGATGCCATAGCTCATAAATTCTATCAATTGATGGCACCACATCTCTCTCCCTCTTTGTCTCGAAATTCGGCAAGTGCGGTTTTCACATCATGCAATAGTCTTTTCCATCTCTCGGAAGATTGCCCCATACCGGAGCAATTTTCTAATCCAAATCAGGAGCAAGCAAATGCCATGTCCTCGAGGCCCGGGAATAATCCATATTCCAATACTTACAATCCGGGATGGAGAGATCATCCAAATTTCTCGTGGAGACAACAAGCCCCACAAAATTCGCATTCCAAAATCCAAGGCATCAAAATCAGCCCTCTTCTAAATTTCAAAATAGGCAATTATAGCCTCTTCGAGTTACCGCCCTCCGTATAATCCAAATGTCTCTAATCAACCTCCCATGTCCCAAAAGGATGAGATTATGGCTGCAAATAAACAAATGATGGAATCTCTAAATCAAAAAATGATGGAATCCAACAAGGAACTCTGGTCATCTTTGCAGCCCACTCTCCAAATGGTTCATTCTCATACTCAATCCATAGCTAAACTTGAGAATCGAGTGGGTTAAATAGCTAACTCCATGAACCAGTTGTTGCAATAGGACAAGGGTAAGCTTCCCGCTCAACCATTTGAAAATCCTAGAGGGATGCATATGATTGATGAAACCCCTCCTCCGAGTGGGCCAATTCATGAACAAGTTCAAGCAATCACCACCCTTAAGAGTGGTCGAGTTGTCAACAACAAGGTTGACAGAGATAAGGATGACAAAAATTCTCCCTCTGAAAGTCCAAAAGTAAGCTCATCTAATCCAAATCCTACTCGTGAAAATTCCAAGCTTGTCAACCCAAATGTGGAAACTTCTTATGAGCCTATAGCTCCGTTTCCTCAACGACTCCAAGAGTCAATGCATTTTGGGAACAAGAAAGGCAAAATTCAAGACATGTGGGAAGTTTTCAAGCAAGTAAAAATCAACTTGCCTCTCTTGGATGCTATCAAGCAAATCCCTCCCTATGCAAAATTTCTCAAGGATTTGTGCACTCAAAAGTGCACGTCTAGAAATCATTTGCCAAAGAAAATAAGGTTAACTGAAAATGTGAGTGCCATCATTCAACACAGTGCTTGTGATACCCCTCGGATCCGAGACACAGATTGATCAGGCCCAGGCCCAAACCCGAGGGAAATATCAAACAATTAATATATAACCGAACACATAATACAAGATGAAATAAATAATAACAATAAGCTTGAAGGATACTAATTGAAATCCTCAAAATATAATCAATGAAATCTGTTAAAACCAAACTCCAAAACTCCATAAGTTACAACTCAGGAATCCATCTAGTGGACCCCTTATTATTAAAAATCCCAATTGCAACTAAAATAACTAAAATAAAAACTTAAGGTAAATATAGAAAAGATTCTTACGTAGTCGGAGGAACGAATGTCTGTATCTACTCTGCACGTCCAAGCTCTAACCCTGGAACTGACGAACACCTGAAAAATAAGAGAGTGGGTCAAGCCCACATGCACGTCCTATTCTACTATGATCCAAACAGTAATCCGATACGCAGATACATCCTAGGAAGACTCAACAATATCTAGAGTAGTCCATATATATATATATAGTTCACACTATAGGACGTTCACTAGTCCAGTAGGTCTGTCTCAGCCTGAGTAGAGATACCATGCAAATCGCACAATAATGTGGTCATGTGTACCTAGACTTACCAGGGAACAACACCTGTGTCCAGTTATCCATCTTAGGCGATATACGAGCCCTAACCATGGTCCTGAGACTCAAGCTCATACCATGGTACCATATAGTAAATATATAAATCCTTGTACTCCTAATACAAAATATCAACCATCTGTATTGTGGTTTGATATATGTATCAACAATCCATCCTAAAACCACCATAGGTCATTCAATCGTTTTATTGATATGACACAAATATGAGATGAACTTAACCTTTTTGGTTAATCCATCATTAAATCTAGATTAGGTATAACACAGTGTTTGAAAACAGTCCATACCCAGTATGCCACCGTCCCATACCGGTGCATACAATCCTCCATCCAACACAGTTAACAAAAATAGCACCATATACATTTATTAACTATACTCCAGAATCAATATACAACCAATCTAATATGTGTATGATTCAAATATATATCCAGTATATGATCTAGAAGTCACATTCTAGTCCTTTAAAATGTTAGAGTAAAACACAGCAACTAACTCCTCTAAAACAGTACCATAATTTGATGCAATAACTAGTATAGTTAAACATCAATTAATTTCCATTTAAGCATACCTATATATTTTCCTAGAATATGTAATATATGCTTATACAACAGTTGAACCATGGACAACAGTTTAAAATTATGTTAGAAACCAAAGTGTTTTATAGGAACAACAAGCAATGTCAATGTAAAAATTAACCTTCCACATGCAGTGTATTAATTAACTGTAGGTTATTTCATTCTTTAAAATTAATACAAACATGTTTCCCAATCCTTTTAAAACTCTAGAACAGTTTTATAAACCATCCACAGCCCCTAGAGCAACTCAGAAACCCTTCTACAAGCCAACCGGAAGTCAGAAACGTGAAAAATCAAAAAAATAAAAGAGGAGCCGCCTCCACCAAAAGTGGAGCCGCCTCTCCCCTTGGTGGAGCCGGCTCCACCCTTTATTAGAGCCGGCTCCACCCCTTTGTGGAGCCGCCTCTCATCCGTTGAGAGCCGTATCCCTTATTTTGTGCATCTTCTTCGCCTCCGATGAAGTGCAGAAACTCTGTACAGTTTTTATAGCTTATTTAGGAGTTCAATTACAGTCCTAGAATCCATTAAAATCATGCATTCAATCCCAAATACATAAGGTTAAGCAAAATTAAAACTCACGCAAACAGTTTATTTTTAAACAGAGCGACGTCCTACCCACAACAGAATTATGCAATGATTTAATAGTCGATTTAACATGTTTTCAAGATTAATATTACTTCAATTTAATCTATTTTAGTGCTAAATTAATTCCTAGAGTTCACTAGGCATGCACAGAACACGAATTAAAGGGAAAGAATAAAATAGTGACTTGCCTGTAGTTTCAAATTTTGAAACTATAATCCACTGTCTCTAAAGTTCTGTCCACGTCTGAGACTCCTGTTCTACACCTCAGGTGCTCTTGGTTCAACCCAGAAGTACTTCGTCCAGTGTATCCTTGAACCTCTCCGATAACATCCTAGTTTCCACTCTCTGTATCTCTCTATCTCACGGTAAAAGTATCAGTGAATAGGGTTTTGTTTTGTAACCCTAAACCAACGTATAATACTGTATTTATAGGCTTCAACACAACCCTAATTCTAATACAAAACCAACCCTAAGTCGGCTACATCCGTGTAAATAAAACCCTAATATAACTATATGTGTGCCTCCCTACTGTCACGTTAAAAACAGTTAAATTCAATTAACTTAATTCAATTAAAACAACTAAATTACATCAATCAAATAATTATCTATAATTAAATCAATTCAAATAAAATAAGTAAATAATCAAAGACCATTAAATCACCACAATGAATACAATTACAATTAACACATGATCACGTCAACAATTAATACAAATAGAAACAAAAGGTCAGTTAAATAAATAAATAAAAACAAATAAACAATTAAATAAAAATAAATGCAATTTAAACAATTTAATAAATACCAGGACTATCCTTATGAAATCAGGGGTATTACAGTGCTCCCCCAAAGTACAAGGATCTGGGCGCCCCAACTATGTCGTGTGTCATTGGCAACAACAAGACAGAAAGGGCCCTCCTTGACTTAGGAGCTTGGGTAAATTTGATTCCATATTCAGTTTACTTACAGCTAGGGTTGGGAGATCTAAAGCCAACTTTCGTGGTTTTGCAACTTGCCGATAGATCAGTTAAGCACCCACGAGACATTCTTGAGGATATCATTATCAAAGTGGACAAATTCTACTTCCCGGTAGACTTTGTGGTTCTTGACACAGAACCGGTCCATGATCCAAAAAAGCATATTCCCGTGATCCTTGGTCGGCCCTTCTTAGCCACGGCTAACGCTTCCATTAATTGCCGAACCAGGGTGATGGACATTGTTTTTGGAAACATGCAAGTCAAACTTCATATCTTCCATGCAACTCAACATCCTTCCGATGAGGATGATTGTTTTCTTGTTGATGTCATCGATGAAGTGGTTAAAGAATCTCTTCCCTTCATTCTAAGCAAGGATCCTCTTGAAACTTGCATGTCTCACTTTGACTTCTTAAGCTTTGACATAGATCAATCCATCCAAGAAGTAAACTCCTTGATTGATATCAATGCTATCATGGATACTCCTCCTTAGAAAATTCCAAAAGAACCTCTTCCTCAACTTTCTTCTACTCCTCCGGTCCCCTCCTTAAAGTCTCCTCCATAACTTGAGCTAAAGCCGCTCCCGGCCCCCATCTCAAGTATGTGTTTCTTGGTGCGAATCAAACTCTTCCAGTCATCATTGCATCGAACCTTCAAAAGGACCAAGAAACTAGCCTTTTAGTAGTGCTACAAGAGCACAAAGAAGCTATTGGCTGGGCAGTAGCTGATTTGAAAAGAATCGACCCCTCTATTTGTATGCATCACATTCATATGGAGGATAACGCAAAACTTTCTAAAGAGGTGCAGCGCAGGTTGAAACCGAATATGAAGGAAGTGGTCATGAAAGAAGTGATCAAATTGCTAGATGCGGGAATCATCTACCCCATCTCTGATAGCAAGTGGGTAAGCCCCACGCAGGTTGTTCCAAAGAAATTCGGCCTCACCGTTGTTAAAAATTCAGCAGGTGAGCTCATGCCTCAACGAACCACCACCGGGTGGCGTGTGTGCATAGACTACCGGAAACTCAACTCTTCAACTAGGAAGGATCATTTTCCACTCCCATTCATTGATCAAATCCTAGAAAGGCTAGCCGGTCAGAGCTATTATTGTTTTCTTGATGGTTATTCCGGCTATAACCAAGTGGCAATTGCCCCCCAAGATCAAGAGAAAACAACCTTCATATGTCATTTTAGAACTTTTGCTTATCGGTGCATGCCTTTTGGGCTATGCAATGCTCCGGCTACGTTTCAAAGGTGCATTATGTCCATATTTTCTGATATGGTTGAAAAGTTCTTGGAAGTTTTCATGGACGATTTTTCCGTCTTTGGCTCCTCCTTTGATTCATGTCTCCACAATCTATCTCTTGTTCTCCAAAGATGTAAGGAGACAAATCTAATTCTAAGTTGGGAAAAAATCCACTTCATGGTCCAAGAAGGCATCGTTCTAGGACATGTCATTTCTAAACGGAGAATTGAGGTAGACAAGGCAAAAGTTAAGTTAATCTCTAATCTTCCTCATCCAAATTCTGTCTGTCAAATCCATTCATTCCTTGGCCATGCCGGATTCTATAGTCGCTTCATCAAAGATTATAGCAAAATCTCTCAGCCCTTGTGCAATCTTCTCGCCAAGGATGCTCCATTCAATTTTGATGAAGCTTGCATGGAAGCTTTCATTAAACTTCGCACTCTTCTCTCATCCGCCCCAATCATGAAATCGCCAAATTGGTTTCTTCCTTTTGAGATCATGTGTGATGCATCCGATTATGCATTAGGCACGGTTTTGGGCTAGCATGTGGACAAGCTTCCGCATCCCATCTATTATGAAAGCAAAACTCTCTCTGATGCTCAGTTAAATTACACCACCACTGAAAAAGAATTGCTAGCTGTGGTGTATGCCTTGGATAAATTCCGTTCTTATCTTCTTGGATCTAAGGTCATAGTCTTTTCGAATCTTGCCGCTCTTAGGCATTTGCTTGCCAAAAAAGAGACCAAACCTCACCTGATTCGATGGATACTCTTACTTTAAGAGTATGACATTGAAATTCGGGACAAAAAAGGGACCGACAATGTTGTCACAGACCATCTCTCTCGCTTACTCATTGAGAAATCTTTTGAATTTGCTGCTGTCTGTGATTCCTTTCCGAATGAGCAACTTTTTCAGATTTCCCATTCCAATCTCCCTTGGTATGCGGATATTGTCAACTATCTAGCGATAGGCAAAATTCCATCCAATTGGTCCAAACAAGAAAGAGACCGTTTCTTCTCCCAAGTTAAGCATTTCTTTTGGGAAGATCCAGAACTATTCAAGTGTTGCCCAGATCAAATCATCTGGCGATGCATTCCCGAGACTGAGACCACAAGCATTCTAAATTTCTGTCATACTCTTGCTTGTGGCTACCATTTCAGTGCCAAAAAGACAGTTGACAAAGTCCTTCAAAGCGGATTTTATTGGCCATCCTTGTTTCGGGATACTTATAACTTCTACAAATCTTATGAGCATTGGCAAAATCTCGGATCCATGTATAGAAGAGACATGATGCCCCTCACTCCCATCCTAATTATTGAAATTTTTGATATGTGGGGGATCGACTTCATGGGACCATTTCCATCTTCTTATGGCTATGAGTACATCCTTGTAGCGGTAGATTATGTTTCCAAATGGGTTGAAGCTGAGGCTACCAAAACTGATGATAATAAAGTGATGATCCAATTCATTCAATCATCAGTGATGGTGGATCTCATTTCCGAAATCGTTACCTTAAATCTGTCCTCTCCAAGTACTCCATCCTTCACAAGGTTGCCACACCTTACCATCCTCAAACGAGTGGTCAAGTGGAAGTATCTAATCGGGAGATTAAGTACATCTTGGAAAAAATGGTTCGACTGGACCGCAAAGATTGGTCATTAGGACTAAATGATACGCTTTGGACTTACGGGACGGCTTATAAGACACCCATTGGCATGTCGCCATATCGGCTTGTCTTTGGAAAAGCTTGTCATCTCCCAGTCGAATTAGAGCACCATGCTTATTGGGCCATAAAAAGGCTCAACTTTGATCTCAAACAAGCCGGCTCTACTCGTGCTTTGCAACTAAATGAACTTGAGGAAATCTGCAATGATGCATATGAAAGTGCAAAAATTTACAAAGCAAAGACTAAGGCATTTCATGACAAACACATTGTCAACAAGTCTTTCGCCCCGGGCCAAAAAGTTTGGCTTTTCAATTCCCGCTTGAAACTCTTTCCCGGTAAACTCCGTTCATGGTGGGATGGTCCATATGTCATCACTGCTGTCTTTCCTCATGGTGTAGTTGAACTCCAAGATCCTACCAATGGATCTCTCTTTAAGGTTAACGGCCAACGGCTTAAGCCTTACATAGATTGCATAGTCCCTATTCGAAAAGTTGAGAAAGTCCTATTGACGGACCCAATCTACGTGGATTAATGTTCCATGAAATGCCTGGTTCATCTAGCTATTGACATTAAATTTAGCACTCAAGGGAAGAAATTCTTTCTATTTCCATGCTTCCCTATTGTTCAATTACTCGCGCTTTGAAATTTTCTGGGAAATTGCTAAGGAAAACAAAAATTTAACTTTCTCTGGAACTATCTTAATTTATGTTCCAGAAACTCAGACAGGTTTTCTTCGACCTTCTGAAACCCTTTTTTTCATTCCCGGAAGTTTTCAACTCTAGCCGGCAATTTTCTTGGACTTTCGACATGGCACTCTTGTGCATACACTCCTATTCTCAATGCATTGGTTTTTCGAGGTTTCTTAAAACCATCCAAACATTTAAGTTCTTCATTGGCACTCTCTCTGAACTTGTAGCCAATGTCGTGCAGCAAAGACTCCAATCCAAGCATTCATAGGACTTAGAAAAGTTTTGCCCTGCAGTTCGAGCACTTGAAACATCTCCTTCAAGCGCTCGAAAGTTCTGAAATGCTCACTGTCAAGTTTTCGAGCTCTCGAAACATCTTTTTTGAGCGCTCGAAAGTTCTGATTTCGGCTTCTGTCCATTTTTCGAGGGCTCGAAACCCATCTTCGAGCGCTCGTGTGTTGCATCCAAGCTCCACGACATTCCAAAAGCCATTCGAGCACTCGGAAAGCATTCTTCGAGCGCTCGAGCCTTGAAACCAACCAACCCAAACATTCTGCCCGGTTTTCGAGCACTCGAAGACCATTATTTGAGTGCTAGAAGACCATTCTTCGAGCGCTCGAACTGCCCCCTCCCCTTTTAAAATCCACCTTTCCCTCTCCCATTTGTTTCAGTTACCTCACCCACTCCCTCCATCACCCCCATGACCTCCCTCCCTCATTTCTCCTCCATAACTTCCCTAACTTTCCCTCTTCCCCCATTCATGCACTACACTCCTATAAATACCCACCACATCCATCCTCCTTCCTCATTCCATCCATCCTTCTCCCCATCATCCTCTTAAGGTATGCTTCTCCATTCTTTTCCTTTCATTTTTTTTATTATTGTTATCATCTTGAAGAGTTTGGGCATGGAAATTTTGGAGGTTTGGGTGTGATTGTTGATGTTACTCTAGGCTAGAGAGCATTGTTTGTCTAAAATTTTTGAGTTTTCTCATCCATGGCTCTCACTCTCACCTTTCTTCTTTCTTGGTGCTCGGCAGTTGCTCGCTGAAATTCCCCATCCACGTCCGCCTCTCCAAATGTCTCGTGCCAGACCTTCTAGCCATCCTAGGCCCTCTGCGGATGCCCCGCTGTTAATCGTGAGCAACCCCGAGAACCTTGGCTCACAAAAAAGCTCAACTATGAGCTTCTCTTTCCGTTCACAGATGTCTTTACTACTCTTCCCACCACTTCTTGGGCTGTCACAGAATTAACTAACCGGCGCATTCATCACATTTGCAAGCCTGTTGCAAAGATTGCCTATCCCCATGTGGTGCGCCTCTTCTACCAGAATCTCACTTGTCCTGAAGGGCCGCCCATCTCTCTCACCACATCCATTGATGGTGTCCCTTATTCCTTTACCTTGGCTGACATTGTGGAGGTCTCCGGCGGTCCTCTGGAGTGCCCCGATGATATTGTAAATCGTGAGAATCTCCCTTTATATGAGGAGCCTGATAATTAACTGTGGAGTAGGTTGTTACCGCCATTTGCAACGTGGATGATCCTCATCGACCCTGGAGCTATACACTAAAATCCACCCTCCCTGAGCGTGTGTGGTTCTTTGACGCCGTACTTAAGCATAATATCTACCCCTTGGTGCACAGCACCGAGCGCCGAGGTCTGATGTTACATGCTTTGTATGCCCTGGACCTAGGCCAATGGATCTCTATTCCGGAGCTCATTTGGAGCCAATTTATGCGGTACTGGGACGACTGCTTTAATGCCCAGCATCAACGGGCTCAAGCTTTGGCTTTGCCATTGCCTTTCTTCATCACCAAGCTTCTGAAGCACAAAGACTTCATTGTTCCTCCCCGTGAAGAAAAAGGCAAACAGATTCAAACTTTTACCATCTGACGTTGGAACAATGTTCTTGGCCATTCTCGGCCCCATCAGCCCACTGCTCCTCCATCTCCCCGCTCTCTACCTCCTCCTTTTTTCGAGGATGATCCCACAGCTAAGGATACTGACTGGGATGCACTCCCTGTTGACTCTTAGCAGGACCATGCTTTTTTGCACGCTGGCATTGCCGGTGTCCATGCTCGAATGGATCGTTTTGAGCATACCTTGGCGGACTACACTAGGACAGTCCGAGAGGACTACTTGAGTGCAGAGGAAGACCGTCGTGTTGCAGCTGAAGACCGTCGTGTTACAGCTAAGGACTGTCATATAGCACAGGAAGAAAGGTGTAAAACCAAATCTATCCTCAATGTTATCCTTACCCGTTTTCCCCTTGGCCCATAGTTTATTCGCTGTTCGTGATCCGCCTTTTGTTCCCATGTTTATGTTTTTATTTTCTGTTGCTATTCTAGTTTTTGAACTCTGGAATTTGTTTTTGTGATAGTTGATCTGGCTAGACATGATAGATTTTCAGTTCCTTTTGTACTCATGTCCGCCTGCTTTTGAATGAAAATTCCCTTTTTACTTTTATTATCTGTTTATTATTTTTTTTTACTGTTTCATTATTATTTTTGTCTTGTGTATTCCCATCTATTTTTCTCAGTGTTCCCTTGCAGGTTGCACAATTCAAGTTTGGGGGCCTGTTTTTGTTAAACTTCACATGGGAGCTTTTTGTCACCTCACCATGCACTGTCCTCCTTTTCTTGGTATTTTTGTTCTTGTTATTCTCTTTAATTTTTAGTAGATGTTAGTTGTTGTCCCACATTGAGGATAATGTGTTATTCAAGTTTGGGGGTGTAATATTGCGTTTTTGGTAGTACATTTTTGTAAAGCAATGATAGTGTAATTTGAAACTTGTCGGAGATGAAGCTCATGTTTAATACCTTGTGTATAGAAGCAATTGTTGAGTTTTGAAAATAAAGAAAATTTGAAATGATCATGTGGATGCAATTTAGTCTGTATAAATGTTTTAATTAGATTCTCGTTGGATTTTATACTCTTTTATGCTTCACAATGCACAGATGCACACCGAAAACTTAACTGTGAGGCATGCAACTTGATTAACCTTGATCTTCACCTAGTTAATCTAATCTGATGAACCTAATAGATGGATACCTTTGGCATGAAAAAAAAAAAAAAAAAAAAAAAGAAGAAGAAGAAGAAGAAGAAGAAGAAAAGAAAGGAGAAGATAATGACCAGTTTGAGTTTGTAGCGTTTCCAACTTGAGTTATTAAGCCCAATGAGTGTCTTTACACTTAGCACCCTAAAGCCATCTGGTTTAGGAGTTGCTGGCCTAATGCTTGCTACATGGGTTGGTTAGAAAGCTTAAAAGACTTAGACATTGCACAGTCATTCAAAAAAAATAATAATAATAAAATAATAATAAACATGGTTCATTAGAGTTTGTAGCCTTGCCAATTCAAGCCATTAAGCCCTAGGAGTGTCTCTACACTCAACACCCTAAAGCCATCTGGTTTGGGAGTTGTTGGCCTAACGCTTGCTAAATGGATTGGTTAGAAAGCTTAAAGGACTTCAGCTTTGCACAACCATTTTAGGTATCATTTTTGAGTTATAATAAATTGTCAGCAAGCAACAAAAGTTGTTTTGTAAATAAATTCATGCCTTAGTGACTTCATTTAAAGGGGAATTCAATTATTTGAAAACTTGTGTCTTAGAATTGGAAAAGAAAGTAAAAGCCGCATGTTGAGAATCCAATCCATTTTCACTGAAGTTAGAGTTAATTTCCATTCAAGAGATGACAATTGAGTTATTTATATAGACTTGGATACTGATGCATGTATGTTGAAACGTGTTTAGCAAACTTTTGTATCAATGCTTCATATATGCATGGTAATCTGTCTAATGAGCCCGTCTTCAGTCCTTTGTTTGTTTCAAGTTGTATTTGAGCTATGTATGCATTTCATTTTACCATGGTTGATATTTTTGTGGTAGCATTCCCATGGTTGTCATTTCATTGAGTTTTTCATTTTGGTTTTGCTAAGGGACTAGCAAAATGTAAGTTTGGGGGTGTGATAAGCGCCAAATATTGCATATTCAAATGCCCTTAGTTGCATTAGTTAAGTCCATTATTTGATTATTTTATGTAGATTATCTTCATTTGCATGTTTTATTTATTTTCAGGTTTGTTTGCCAAAAAAGGAATAAAAATGATGTTTTGATGAGTTCTTGAATATCAAAGTGTGCAATGCTGAAGTTTACAGCCTGGCAGCAGTGGAGTTCAACTTTGCTCATCATTTTTGACCCAATAAACTTGAGAACTGGACTTCTATTAAAACATGGCGTATTTAGAGCTTTAAATTAGCCTTCTAAATCATCAAACGGTTTGTTATTTGGAGTTCGGAACAGAAAGTTATGGCCTTTTTACCAAAGTAGCTTAGAGCTGAACAAGTAGAAGAATGCAATCTGTTGCATCTTCGAGCGCTCGAAGAAGGACCTTCGAGCACTCAAAATTAGAGCAGAATCACTTCAAACATCTTTAAGAGCTCGAAGCCTCTTCTTCGAACGCTCGAAGGAACATGCAGTCCCACTTGTGCCTTAATTCCCTCAACTTCGGATTTCCCTCTTTTATGAGTTGGTTAGAGATGTCTTTTGATGGGAAGGGAGCCTTGTTTGGAGGAGGTTTTGGTAGGCTTATTATCTACAAAAAGAAAGGGGAACCAAGAGATTAGAGATCATCACATATATCTTGCAAGATTTTTGGAGAGAAAAAAAGGGAGAAGAGGATAGAGTTCTTATGGCTAGAAAGGTGGAGCTCGAAAATAGAGGGAGCTCTAAAGTTTCTTCCTTCTTTTAGGGCATCCATGGGTAACTAACTCCTCCTTTACGGAGGTGATGGAACCCCTCATTGTAAGCATGTTCTAATTTCAATTCTATTGTGGGGAAAATAATGTACTCTTGTGGTGATTCCATAATCTAGAACTTTTACTTGATGTAATGAACTGATTTTGATTTAATGATCATGTTTAATCTACTTTCTTGTCTTAGAGTGTTTGTTTTCATGGTTGTATGGTTTACATTTTCATGGTGACAATGAAGATGAGATTTTTGGAATAGTTTTAGTGGCATATTGTTGAGAGATTTGATAAACCATAGCTTAGGTTCTTCCTTTGATGGCTTATTCTTAATTCTTAGCTTCATGTGCTCTTATCATGTGATTGATGACTTGACAATTTCTAGCTTAGTGAACATGTCCAAAATTACACTTTAGTTTAGGTAGTTGAGCATGTAAAATCTTTGATAAATTGTTCTTGTTTATTGATTTCATAATCCTTTGAAGGTAATGTAGTAACCTTGAGTAACTACTTATCATAGCCATATATTTATATTGTTTTTCCCCGAATGAATTATAGTCTAGCATGTTTATATTGTAGGTGGTGAAGTTGCTTCCTTAGCCCTCTCTATCTAGATCTCCTTCCTTTACATTCCTTGCAATTTACTATTTTATACATTCCTAAATTCATAGTTTAAGTGACAACCCAACAAATCCTCTATAAACCCCCTTATCATTCTAAAAGATGATTCTAGACATTTAGGTTGCCATAGACTAGCAGTCCCAGTGGTTCGACTTACCCGACCAATAGCCCTATTTTACAGTGATTTGTGCTATTACAAAACGGGTTGATTTATAATTTTAATTGATTCGTCGATCACTGCTGCCATCTCTTCCTCTTCAAGCTTGTCAGCTGCTAGAATAGCGTCCTCCACCAAACTCTTGATAAGAGCATTGTAGCTCTTATTCCACTCCTTCTTGCCATAATGGCAAGCTCCTATCTCTGGATACTCATCTGGGTGGAAAGGATAGTGCTGATCTCGGAGGATCTGAGTGATAAGATGGCCAAATAGGAGGAAAGTGGCCCGCATAGGCTTGGCCTTGCTAATGTAAGTCAAATACAACCTCATCATGACACTTTAGTAGAGTGCCGGCATAGATACCCAATGCCCAGTATAGAATGCATATAAAACAACCAGAAAGTCTGAACGCATATGGATCTTATGTCCAGCTATAAATACGTTTCGGAATAATACCAAATCGTAGAACCAAGGCCATCGGGCAGATAAGCCCATGTGGCGAAAGTCTCGCCATCTGCATAGTGGCCAGTCAGTGCCATGGCTATGTATGCGTAAGAAGGCCTCCACTCTAAGAGAGGATAATGAACATCAAGAGGGCAGACATGCGGGCATCAAGAAGATCTGGCAAGAATATCAACTGTGATCTAAATAGGGTGGCCATCAATGGTAGTGTACAGCTCTAACAAGTTACTCAGGGCCGGCCGGAGGTTCTGGTAGAACAATTGAATAAGCCGCTGGTAAACTAGATAGGTGACTGGGGCTAAAATAGCTGAAATGCCCCTCCGGTCAATATCATCATAAGCGGACCGGGTCAAGGGATACCGAGAGAAGAAAACAATATCAAATACTAACTCATGCGCCACCTCAAGGCGTGAGTATCTCCTGATAGGTCTGTCGCGGACCTAGCCTGGCTGTACCGATGGTGGTGAGGGAGAAGGTATATGCTCAGTCTCAACTGCAGAAGATGATGCAGAAGTTGAAGACTGTAGTCTAGAGTCGGCTGAAAGGGACTGAGCTGGATCTGCCTCTAACTGCTTAGCCTGCTCAGCCTCATCAACCTGCTCTGGAGCTGGCTCCGGAATGGGGTCTTAAACATGAGATGGGTCTGCCTGCTCCTCTACTCACTGCCTCACTCAATGTGGATAATGCCTACGGGCAACAGTCTTTACCCTAGCCATAGCCTGTAAATTAGTATATAAATTAGTATCGGCATAAAGAATTGAAGCACAGTATATAAAAACATGTATGTCAAATAAGATAAACAACTCAGAATAATAATCATGAATCTATGCAAGTGATGACGCAGCCGAATATACAGTGACCAAGTGAAACATGCTAAACAGGATAAGTATAAAATGCATCCAATGTGGAAAACATAGGCATTGGGCATAAATAAGACAGTATGGAACACAAAAGATGGTGTGTGAAGTGTATAAGCAAATCTATGAGGTTTAATCGATCTGGAAAAGATGAGATCGATCCAAGTTGCATCGATCTGGACTTAAGTGAGATCGATCCTTACCAGATCGATCTGAGAAAAATAGAGATCGATCGAACTCTGCTAAGAATGTAAACAGTCACAGATCTGTGACGTGGATGGCACTGGGGCACCCGAGCAAGTTCGTGGGTCCCACAATTCCTCAACAACACACAAATACGCACTTGTTTGGGCACGTAACCCTCCAAATCAATTTGGAATCAAATATATACATAAATATATACATATATATACACATATATACATATGTGTTCAAAGTATCAAAGATGGAAACAAATCAATACGGCAACCTCAGATCTATCATGGAATCATCAAAATCATATGGATTGAAGCTTGAAAATGGAAACTAAAACTCAAACTTACCAAATATGAACGAGAAAAGTGGAGGTCAAGAGAGATGAGTAGATCTGAAGCGTAGATGGAAGATTCGAAGCCTTGGAAGCTTGCTGGAGGTTGGGAAGATGGGGTTTGCAGCGACGAGAGAGATGAGGGTCTGAGATCGATATACAAATTGATCAAAATGACCCTAGGGTTTTATTTTAAAAACTGGTCCCGACAAGTTTGATCGATCTGGAAATCTCTCAGATTGATCGAACATAAATCGATCTTGAAGGAACACAGATCGATCTATGCTTCAAAATGGCAAAGTATTTTTGAAAATTTTTGATTTTTTGAAAACTGAAAATATTTTATGGATTTTTAAAAAAATTTTAAATAAAATGGAATTAAAAAGAATATATATATATATATATATATATATATATATATATATTGGATAATAAAATTAATAAAAATCTTTTCGAATTTTTGAAAATATTTTTAAGATAAAAATGAAAATAAAAATAAAAATAAAAATAAAAATAAAAGATAAAATAAAAATAAGATAAAATGAAAATATTTTTAGATTTCTGAAAAATTTCCTAAAATTAAAAATATTTTTGAAATTTTTGAGAATAAAATGAAATAAACTAAAAATTCAAAATATTTTTGGATTTTTATTAAATTAAAATTAAAAATTCAAAAGAGTAGTCAAAACAAAGCCAACAAAGGGGGTACAGATCGATCAATCCAAGATCGATCTGGAAGATACTTCAATCGATCGAATAGGTAAAAACCTACAGACAAGTTCAAACGATGCACAGAGAGGCCTTTTTCATGAATCTCAAAAAAATTTCTAAGTATGGAATGAAGATCGATACAAGAAAAAGTTGGATCGATCCAAGAAAAAGTTGGATCGATCTAAGAACTTTCAGATCGATCTAAGAAAATTTTCGTTCGCTACATAGAGTGCTAATTTATGCAGAAAAATTTCGACCGATGGAACAGAGGGATAATTGGATACAGGGATGGGATGTTCGATCGATTGAACCTTGTTTGAGATTAATAAAACAGGAACAAAATGCCTATTTTCAGAATGAAAGTCCATGCATTCTCAATCATAGTTCCTATCAATGTGTATAAACCCCAAAACATATCTAGACGATGCAAGAAATGAAATGCAAAATAGAAATGAGGGAGGAATAGGGTTATAAGCCTTACGAAGCATTTACTAGTCTTTAACGTTTCTAGCAAAACGTTGGGCTCTTTTAGTCCGGATCAAATATCTTGTTATGCATCCCCTCCTTGACGGGGTGAATGGATTTTTGAATCCCACCCAACAAATTGTTCCCTAAGGAACTCATTGGATTTGATTCAAATGACATTGACGGTCCTTGGTCAAAACAACTCTTGGGCTTTCATGCCTTTGGAACACTTGACTTCAATGCAACTTTATGTGCTTTCAAGTTGGTAAACAAACCATGGAAATATCAACATCAAGTTAAGACTTAACTTCATCAAATTCATGGTTTACACATTCCTCTACAACACACACTTCATCATGTTGGTCCATTGAATTCGGGGTTGGATTAGAAATGTTCAACTTCACTTTCATATGCCCAAACGAGATTTCCATTATCCCCGTCCTACAATTGATGTTGGCATTTGAAATTGCCAAGAAAGGACGGCCAAGGATAACTGGAATTTGGCTTTTGGGATTCGGAACCGGTTCCGTGTCTATGACTACAAAATCGACCGGGAAGAAGAACTTATCAATTTTAATCAAAACATCCTCAATGATACCCTTAGGCTTTTTGATTGATCGGTCAGCAAGTGGTAAAACTACCCACGTCGATTTCAAGTCTCCTAAGCCCAATTTGACATACACTGAGTATGGAAGAATGTTAACACTTGCTCCTAAGTCTAAGAGAGCCTGATTGATGACATGGTCACCAATGATGCAAGAAGTAATAGGTGAACCGGGGTCTTTAAACTTTGGGAGAGTGTTATGTTGCAAAATAGAGCTCACTTGCTCAGTTAAGACCATTTTTCTTGGTGTTTGGATTTTGTTCTTCCTCTTTTGGGTGCAAAGATCTTTTAAGAACTTGGCATAAGCCGGAATTTACTTAATTGCATCCAAAAGCAGGAGATTAATCTTCACTTGCCTAAACATTTCAATGATTTCATTAGTCTTGGTCTTTTGTTTATCAAGATAAATGGATCCTTTCAAGGCATCCGGAAATGGAGCTCTTGGCTCAAAAGCTTTTTCAAAATTTTTCTTTGAAATCATCAACACAAGAATTTTTCAAGTCCTTTCTCAAATCATGCTTTGATTCATCTTTCAAATCATTTTTCAATGCTTTCTCAACATGATGATTATGTACATGTAATGAAGGAGGAATAAAATGTGAAACGGGATGGGTGTCAACTTTTGGTTGCACCGGTTCATTCTCTTTATTGGACATACCTACTTTGTTGTCCGCAATCTTATCACTCCTCAAGGTTGTCACCACATTGACATGCTCAATTATGGGACCTTCCGATGAGGAATGAGTCTCTACAACACATTGTTGCTTTGGTGGGGCATTCACAGGCATTTTCCCTTTCTCTCTAGCATTTAAAGTACTAGCTATTTGCCCTACTTGGGTTTCTAACATAGCAATGGATTGAGAGTGAGAATGAAGCAATTGAGCGTTTGCCTCTAAAATGCTTAAAATAGTCAAAACTTTTTCTTCAAAAGCGGGACTCCTAGAGTTTCCTTGAGAATATGACGATTAGTTAAGAAAATGAGAATTAGAGAATTGGTTTCCATGTGATTGGAATGATGATGATCTAAAACCTTGGGAACCTTGGCTTTGCATTGGAGGTGGAACATACTTCCCTTGAAAACCACATTGGGGAGGGTTTGAGCCTTCTCTTTGGCTTTTCCAAGAAAAGTTCAGATGGTTCCTCTAACTTGGATTGTAATGATTGCCATAAGGATTATTCCCTTGGTTAGCAAAAATGGCATTTGCTTACTCATGGTTGTCATTTTGCATATGTCCATTGGGACAATTGGAAGTAGAATGTAACACATTAGAACAAGTCATACATGATTCATTAGATGCATAATGATGAACATGATTAGGGGAGGAAGACATTTGATTCACCGAAGTTTGGTTGATCAAAAATTGATCAAACCTTTGAGATACGAATTTCATCTCGGCGGCTATATCATTGGAGTTGTCAACTTGATACAAGCCAACATTCTTCCTTCCACCTAGATTTCTACCATTTTTAAAAGACAAAGATCTATGCATGGAATTTTCACTCCTACTTTCATACAATTGACACACATCATTTTTATGCTTATCAAGATAAGAACCACCCATAAATGCATCAACCATACCCTTGTGATTATCAGGTAAACTTTCAAAGAAATATTGAACTAATTGCCACTTAGGTATGTCATGATGTGGGCACTTCCTAAGCAAGTCATTCAATCTTTTCCATGCTTCATGAAATATTTCCCCATCCCCTTGAGAAAATTCACGAATGGAAGTTCTCATAGCATTGGTTTTTAATACTGGGTAATACTTCTTCAAGAACTCTTGTTGCATTTCTGCCCAAGAAGTTATCGAAAAAGGCCTAAGATTGTTAAACCAATATTTTGCCTTGTCTTTAAGGGTAAAAGGGAAAAGTTTGAGTCTTAACACTTCTTCTGGCATGTCCGTGTATTTCACGGTGGAACACACATCAAGAAACTAATCCAAATGCTTATAGGGTTCTTCACTTGGAAGTCCATGATAGTTAGGAAGCATTTGAATGGTTTGTGGTTTGATTTCATAGTGATGTGCTCTAAATGGAGGCAATTGAATGCAAGTGGGTGCATTATATTCATTAGGCACATAATGGTCTCTTAAAGCAAGAAGGGGATTTACAACCGGTGGTGCTACTCGAACACCGTGGTTAGCTTGAACCATAGGAGGTTGTGGAGCAAAGATTGGTTGAGGCATTTCCAATGGAATTCGGCCTTGTTGTTGTGGTGGAATAAATGGTCCAGGCATGCCTAATGGTACTTGGATATTTTCATAATGCACATTAGGGTGGAGGATGTCTTGTTGGTCTATGTAACTAAGGTCCTCCACATGGTCATTATTTTGCTCCTCTATTGATGAAATAGAGTGATGAGAACTACGTTTTCCCCTAGGATTACGAACAACCAATTCAAGATGAAAATTAATAGGGACAAGGGTAGGATTTAATGTAACGACCCACTCCACCACATGGTATGATATTGTCCGCTTTGGGCCTGAGCCCGCACGGTTTTGCTCTTGGGCTTTACCCCAAAAGGCCTCATACCAATTGGAGATGATGCACTTACATATAAGCACTTCACCTTTCCTCTACCCAGGCAATGTGGGACTTGTGCACCCGTAGCTCGCCAGTGTGGTAGCCTAACAGTGTCTCTTGCACCCGCCCACGGCACACCCGCCCACAAGGTCATCACAATCCACCCCCCTTGGAGGCCCGACGTCCCCGTCGGCACACTTCCGGCTGGGTCTGACTCTGATACCATTTGTAACAACCCGCTCCACCACATGGTATGATATTGTCCGCTTTGGGCCTGAGCCGGCACGGTTTTGCTCTTGGGCTTTACCCCAAAAGGCCTCATACCAATTGGAGATGATGCACTTACATATAAGCACTTCACCTTTCCTCTACCCAGGCGATGTGGGACTTGTGCACCCATAGCTCGCCAGTGTGGTAGCCTGACAGTATCTCTTGCACTCGCCCACGGCACACCCGCCCACAAGGTTATCACATTTAATGACCTACGACCATGCATGCACTAGCAAAGACAAATAATAAGAAATAAGCAAGTAAAAAACACTTCGCCCCCGTAACAAATCAACAAATCTTCACATACAATGATCCAATACTCCCATGCTTGAACAACATACAAAGAAAAGTAAATTGCCTCCACGTGGGCTCATGATTTATCTAAGAATGTAAATACAAGCCTCTACGTGGGCTAATGATTTAACTAGAGCTTGAGTTAGAAAGATCTCATAAAGGGTCCTTAAGCAACTTCAATTAAATTTTAAAATTTCAAGCCTTGCTTTGCTTTGCAATTTTTAGATTTTTAGCCTTTTGTGCTTAGCTTAGCTCCAGTTGGCTTCCTTGCTCTTTAATTCTCCTTTGCATGATTTCCTTACTCAAATCACCTAGTTAATCAAGAATAAACACAATAAGTAACTAAGAAGAAAATAAAGAAAAGACATGATCAAAAGAGTACTAATTCCTATTTGTTTCCAAAACACGGCGTTGCCAATTAAATCCCCGACAACAGTGCCAAAAACTTGGTGGCTTGTCGTCGGTTGCACCAAAAGTATGCAAATATATGAACTAAAAGTGTGAGTGTGCAATGTGGTCAAGTTTTAAATTTGTAAAAGCCACTACTACCTCTAACTAAAAATATAGCTAGGGCGAGTAGGGATCGTCCCAAGGGATTGTGGGTGCCTTTGCAATGGAAACAATATATAGGGTTAGTAGGTCGAGTGATCAAAGATTGATTGGATTGATTGATTGATTAAGCTATTATGCAAGGTAAATTAAAGTAAACAAAATTCAATGATTAATAAAGTAGAGAAAGATATAGAGGGGAGGACTTAGGGTACTAGAGCTCACCACTAAGCTTGATTTCACTAGACACTAGCAATTGTATATTAATGGGGAAATTAACTTGTAACTTTGTGTATGTGTGTGACATTAATTGAAACTAGGCATGGATTGCAAATAAGCATAGATTGTCAAGCCGAATCAAATGGAAAGCACAACCTATCAAATGAGACCAAAATTCATTCAATAAAATCACAATTTATGCACACACAACTATCTAGAAACATACATCTAATGCATTCATAAGTATGGAACACCAAGGAATAAGAGTAGATTGTCCACCTATCTATGAATTTAAAGCAACTACACTATATCTACACTAAAGACATGAAATTTAACTAAGTAAGCTAAAGTTGTGGTACAATCCATCAAGAAACAAGTGTGAACCATCAAATAAATTGCAAGAGTGTTCAATTAAGCTCTATGTTTTGACCATCTCTAGATTAACTTCATCCATACACATAGACATGCATAAATTCCACTAAATCTAGAGAAAAGCACATGAATCATCCATTCTAGCATGCATAGACATATGGTTAGAAGTAGATAATCAATTAAAAGTATTAATCCATACATATCAAGTAGAAACCATAAGATATATATATAAATCCAAGATCAAAACATTGTTACAAATAAATCCCCAAAAATATACAAAGAACTAAGTCTATGAAGCAAACTTAGGGGCTATTCTAGCCCTAAGTAGATGTCTAGCCACTCATTGAAGTAGTCATCTAACCCTCAAGGGCTATCTCCATGGTAGCAATGACCTCCTTCTTGATGGAAAGCCTAGAAGAATGGAAGAACTCCCAAAATGTGTAAAAACTCTCTAATCTCTAGCCTCCTCTCCAAGATAAAAAAAAAAAAAAAAAAAAAAAAAAAAAAAAAAATACAAGTTATGTTGAATGTTACAAGTTATGAATAACAAATATGCTCTAAAAGTGGCTCTCAATCCTTATATAGGTAGGTCAAATGTCACACCAATGTTCTGGATTCGTGCATCAAGGTCCCTCCAATGATTGCACCATGAGCCAACTTTTAGTAAGCTAGAATCTATTTTTTTTTGGACTTGAGGAAGTTCGATCGATCGGACTGTGTTGAGATCGAACTTGGCTGAGATTTTTCGAATGCTGCAGAGATCGATCATCCTTGGCGGCACCTTTTTGAATAAAGACAAATTTCTGAGATATTTTGGGATATTTTTGGGAAGAAGACAAAAGTGGTAGGTGGGTGGTAAGTGTGGATAAGATCAAATCATTTCGATCGATCTGGAAAATATTAGATCGATCAAACTTTTTGGATTCTTTTGGGTAAGGACAAGGGCTTGGATCTATCTTAAATTTTTTAAATCGATGAACTTTTGATCGATCGAACATGCTGAATTTCCACACTTTGCTTTATTTTGCTCCTTTCTTCCATTCAGCTTGAGTTAACTTCTTTAATGCTCTTATTTGGCTGAATTGACTTATTTTTGGGATAAGCACCTAAAAAGGGCAATAACACAAAATTAGTCTAAAACAGGAAAGTAAGATAGATAAAGGTTCTAGAATGCTGTAATACTCCTAGTTTTCAAAAGGATAAAAAGCGAATTTAATTTTGTTTTTATAGCATTTTGATTTAATTATGTGACTTATGTGGTTTAATTGCTTCGTTGATTTAGTGTGAATTTATTTTAAATTAATTGGTTAATTATTATTATGTGTTTGTTTTATTTAATTGGTTAATTAAATTATTTGTTGGTTGGTTTTATTTAATTGTTTAATTGTGATTAAATTTACTTCTTTGATTTATTGGTTTTAATTGACGTGTCTTTGGTAGATTATATTTGGTAGCTTTTATAAGTTGTTTGTGTCGTAGGGTTTTATTGATTTTGTATAATTAGGTCGCCGACTTATATTAGGGTTTAATTAAAGCCTATAGAGATACGGTTATAATCAGACTTAAGATTGGGATGCCTATATTTATATATCCTGATACGTCTGTTAGGGTTGGGAAGAACTCTATTCACGTAATAAGGTTTTGAGAGGAAACCAAAGAGAGGTCTTGAGAGGAAAATTAGAGAGAAGCTTAAGGGGAAACAGAAAAGGTTTTGATGATAGCTTGTGAGGCTAAAGGAGAATGAAGGGGTTGGTTCTGGATAGAATCAAGAAGTCACAGAGGAGGGGAACAGTGGCCAAAGGAGGAGAACAGTGTTGGGGTTGCTGGAATTTATAAACCCGGCGTTGAAAGGTTTCAAACCGAAACCTAAAGGCAAGTTTCATTCTATCTCCTTCCTGTAAACTTGAGTTATGTGCATTCTATATAGTCTCTAGGAATTTAATTTAACTATTAAAATGGATGTTTTATGCATGATAGAGTCTCTGTACAAGTTTAGACCCCTGTTCGTTTTTGAAACTATGAATTGTTGTGTTTTTTTTAAAAATTTTTGTCATTAATTTCATAAGAGAATTTGAGGATTTTCTAGGATTGAATGAACTTGAATTGAACCCTAGGAATGTAAGAAAAAATTCTAGAACGGAGGGTTGAACTTCGCCGGACGCGAAGAAGACAAACGGAGAAAACATAAACTGTTGCGATCATGGTTTAAGCTTTTGCTAAGTAATTTATGCTAGAATTAAATACTTTTCTAGGCATGTTAGGACTTAATTTGAACCTTAAAAATCTTTAACAAAGTTCAAATAGAGGATTGAAACTTGGCCGGACGCAAAGAAAGTAATATAGAGGAAGTAAAGAAGGAAAAATGAAGGCTGGAGAAGTGGAAGCGGCTCCACCCTTCAATGGAGGCGGCTCCATTGAAGTGGAGCTGGCTCCACAAAGTGTTGAGGTGGCTCCAATATGGGTGGAGCTGGCTCAACTTAAAATTGGAGGCGGCTCCAATTTTCTAAATGCCCAGTACGTGGGTTTTTGATGGTTTTTGGACTTCAGGGGCTTGGAAGTGAATTCTGGGAAGTTGTGGGAGGTTTTATAAGTTTAAAATTAATTTATTCAAGCATGGAAATAGTTATTACAAGCTAGTGTGCTAATCTTAAAAGGCTGAGCATAAAAAATAAACATATGACAAGGCATACTGTCGAGGAAGGAGGAAGATGGTTGATGCCAGTGGTTTTAGCAAAGTAATTAGATTGGAATGAAAGTTGTTCTCTAGGGTGTTATATCTGTTGGGATTTATATGCCCTGTCATAGCAAATTCCTATCTGGATTATAGTAACATATGTTCCTGACATATCTGAAATATTTATGATTTATATAATTGGTGAATTCAATATATTATGTTTCGATTCACTATGAAATTGATAGTGTCCCTGTGATTATGAGAAATATTTATATATATGTATGTGATGGCAATCAATGCATGATATATAAATAGTAATTATAAATTATTCATAGTCAGTAATTATGGATAGACTCATAATTAATTAAGACTTGAACTGGATCCGCGTTAGGTTGAGATATATTGCGAGAGCCGTCGTATGCAATTGCTCCCTATCACCGTCATGGCATTTGACTCTTAAGCATGAGAAAAGTATAAATTCTTTTATTAATTAATAATTACTTTGATTTGTTCGGCGGATTCTTCAGGATCCTTAGACCGACACTTTGGGTAGTTATGTAATTAATAGTTAGAGGGTTATATTTTTAATTTTTGCATCATTGTTACTTGTATTTATTTTGTATTGATTATAGTTAATCACAAAGTAAATTCGAAGGCCTTCGTGTGTTTTTAGACAAAATGATTTATTATATATTTATTTATTTAAATTATTATTTTTGTCAAACAAATGTTTTATTGTGATCGAGCCAGAAATAATCAAAGGTACCAAAATAAATATATTAGTTAAGTAGTCGGATTGATGGCTTTATTTATCCGATAACTAATTATGCATAGAGGGGTCAAAGTGTAATATTGACTTAGAGGTTATTTATTATTTAATTGGAGTTCAATTAATTTCTTTTAGTGGAGTAGAAATTAATTAATGAATTAATTGAATTGGGTCCATAGACCGGGCCAATTATTAATTCATTGTAGCCAATAAAATAATAGGCCCAATGGATTCTCACTCATAGCCCAACTTGATATTGGAATCATATTAGATTTGAGACATGTAAATTAGAGATTGAGATGGATTCGTTGTTTCCTTTTCTTTACCTTTATGTTGCCTATAAATATACATGGTCTATTTATATTTTGGTAATGATTTTTAGTAGAAGGAAAAAGGAATTTATTTTCTTTCTCTAGAAAATTAGGGTTTATGTTCTCATCTAATGGAGGCTCCCACAAGCCTAGTTTTCCAAGGTCATTCATGGAGGCTTATGAGTGATTCCTAAAGGCAAAACAATTACCAAGAAGATGGAGATCCAAGGAGAAGGCATCTTGCTAAGGGATCTACAATAAGTGAGAACATTCACTTTAGAGGAAAGATTTAAAGGTTTACTCAGACCTTTGATGTAAGTATTCAATCCATTAATTGAATGATACATCATATTTTTATTTTTGCATAAAACTTGTCTCTATGTGATGAATCAAGATCTATGAATTAAAATCCCTCGGAAAGTTTTTAAAACTAGCACGTTTCCTAACAGTGGTATCAGAGCATGGTTTGATTCATTACTAGAGATCATGTTTTTATCAAAATTCATCATCATGGATCCAAATTATATATATATATTGATGTATGATTTAATATATTGATACATGATGATGTATGCATAATTGTGAATGGATGATGATGTGTGTTTGGGCCATGGATGAAGCTTATAGGTTTATTGAATGTAATTTTATTTTTGGATGAATATAATTAAGGTTTTGATTTAGCCGTTTGAAAGTTCAATGATGTAATTTAATTTTTTTCATTGTATTTCAAATTGTAAATATTTTTAAAGCCATGTAATTTTCATGAAAAGATATGAAGCTTCAAGAGGGTCAGAAAGGGTTAAATTATGCTTCAGTAATTTTCTGGAATTTTTCCGTAATTTTTTTGGAATTTTTCTGAAATTTTTTTAGGCTTAATTTAATTTTCTTGGAATTTTTCTGATTTTTCTAGAATTTTTCGGCATTTTTCCGGTGGCCGGAGCTTCGCCGGCGGCGAGAAGATACATTGGAGGAGGCTGGAATCACATGCTTCGCACCAAAGGATGAGCCTAGCGCGTGAGGAACACGCACCAGGAGGTAGCAGGCGCGTGCATTGCACGCGCCAGCTAAAGCTGAATTTACTTCCACGCGCGTGAAGGCGCGTGGAAGCGCGTGCCAGCGCGTGGGGGCGTGTCCCACACGCCCCAGGTGCGTGCCAGCGCGTGGGGGCGCGTGCATTCACCTGCTGCATGCCCCGGCGCATTCCAAACACTGTTTTGTTTCTCTAGGCTCGTACCAGCTCTTTGTAGGTGTTTACAAGTTGGTAGTGGGCCCTCGCGCAATACTTAGAGCAATTAAATGTTAAAAGTTGAATCCATTAGCCATTTAATTTGCTTTATCTGTCATTTATTGTTGTATGTGATGCATGAAATAATTAATTGCTAATTATTATTGTTCATGCATTGGATCCATGATATTTATTTAAATGGCTTGATTTATATTAGTTAAATTATGAAAATTAATTGGATTTGATTACTAATTAATTAGAAGGCACTTATTGGGAAACAAAAAATTATTTTTGTAAATTATTTTTAAAGTGTGCCTCAAATTAAATATTAGTGAATTATTTAAGTCCAAATGTTTTGTAAATTTAATTGGATTAAAATCAAGACGTTTTGCATGCATCATATCATGTATTTGAATAAAAGGAAAACCCTAATTATGAATGATTAAAAATTGAGTGGGAGCAGGGATTTTTATACATTACCCCATGGCCTTCGTTATTAATACCATTGTAATTAGATCTTCAAAAATAAGGCCCCACGCATGATTTGAAGAGACTTAATATTACAAGAATGGTTGTCTCATGAAAACAATAATATTAAATGTTCATTGTAATTAGATCTTTAAAAATAAGGCCCTACGCATGATTTAAAGAGTCTAGTTTATAATATTTTTATTTTTCATTAGAGTTTTAATAACGTTATACACTCAATCTAAAATCAATAGTGTTAGCTCCCCAACGGAGTGGTCTACACTAGGTGATTTTAGAAAGGCTAAATAAAATCGGGAATCATTTCATATGATAGACAAGGCATTGTCTTAAGAGATATGGAAATGATGGGATTTGCCCGCCAATAGCAATAATGAACTTCGCCAACCGAATAAGTTATTGGCGTATTGGTTATCCGATTTTTCATGCAGTGGTTAAGGGACCCACATATTATTATTTTAACGGAAGTGCTCACCTAATAGCAAATGAATCTCTACAATAGTAATAATGAACTCCTCCATCAGGATAAGTTATTGACATATTGATTGGTTAATTTATTATGTTACAGAGTTGAGGGACCTGCATTAATTAAAAGGGATTGTTCACCAATAATGATAATGATCTCTTGTTCGATTGAGATTTATTATATTATGTAGTAAACAAACTCATTTTAATTTTAAATATGCATGACAGTATTAATAATTCACCTTGCATATTGTATGAATGCATTTATATTCAGACTAATTATGTCTAATCCATTTTATTTGCTTGCTAATTTCAATGTATGTGGACTTCATTTATAATGACTAGAAAAGGAATTTAGATATTTTATTCACAGCGTGGTGGTACAAATGTATTTACTACTCCTAAAACCTAATCCTTTTACTTTAAGATACCCAAGAGAACATTAATGCTTTGAATAAGTGAAATAAGGCAAATGAGATGAATTGGTGCAATATTCTAGAGTTTACCTCGAATACGCTCCAACGCTAACATTTACATTATTTTATTTTTTTCAAGCATCATGTTAGATGTCAATAAGATGTTTTGGTGAGATTAGATAGAGAGTATGCCAAAGTACTATATCAGACTTGAATAGCATCAAGATAGCCTAAGGAACTCCAGTATGAAATCGAATTTTGGAAAATGATTGTTTATTATTTAAAAATTAGCTGGAGATCAAAAGGGCTGACTTGAGTGGTAAGTTTCAAGTTGACATGATTATTGCCTTGTTACCAAACTCATTTGATTCTGTTAGAGTGAACTATATAAGGAATCAGTTTGAGTTCACACTCGCTGATATTCTTATAGAATTGGTAACAGATGAAGGGATAATCAAGAGTATGGGCGTTCCTATCAATCTAACCTAGTCTATACCATCTTCTTCTAGGCCCAAGTGGACGGGCAAAGCAAAGAAGAAGGATGATAATAGGACTAGGCTAGCACAAAACATAGGTATCTAAAAGGTTAAAGGGAATAAGGCAGTGTATGTTGAGGGCGAATAAAACTGTTTCTTTTGCCGCTAACTAAAACACTATAGGACGAACTGTCTAAGCAATGACGTGGCATAGGAAAATATATATTTAATCATTAAGCCATGTTATGTGGTTGCATCTATTAATTCCTGATGGATAGATTCTGGAGCCACTAAACATGTTTGCAATTCATCGTAAGGATTTCAGGAATCCAGAAGCCTTGATGATATGGATATATATTTATCTTTTGACCTGATGCCAAGGTTGTAGTTAGGTCAATGGGAGTATTACATCTGAAATTAGAGAGTATGAGGATATTAGTATTAGAGAACTATCTTTATACACAGAAGTTAGACGCAATCTAATTTTTGTTTCACTTGTGGTTTATAAAAACTGTGTTGTTATTTTGTAAAACTGGTTTTATAAAATTGAATAGATATGCGATTGCTTCTGGTGCATTGAAAGATAGTTAATATATTATAATCATAAACTCTTAAGATTTGCAGGATGTAGAAACTAATGTTGCATCTTCTAGATTGAATGTTAAGAGAAAAATTGTTATTCCTGACTCATTGTATTTTTAATGTCTATTTTTGGGTTGTTATCAATCAAAATGAGATTCAAAGATTGGTCAAAGAAGGTTGATTACCTAGTGAGGCAGGGGAGCCTAAACCAAACTTGTGAACCCTGTTTTGAAGGATAGATAACTCTTAGGGCTTAATCAGCCAAATGAAATAGAGATAAAGGACAATTGGAGTCGGTACACACTGACACGTGTGGTCTTATGAACATCCAAGTAAGATTACTCACGTTTTGGATAAGTTTATCTGATGCAACACACGTCTTAAACTCTTGGTATATTCTGAGAAGGTTAAGACTGATGTGGAACACATATTAGGTAAACTTATCAAAACACTTCGATCTGATCGAGGATATGAGTATTTCTTGGGATAGTGCAAAGACTATATGGTCAATGGGGGTATTATGTACCAGTTTTCTGCAATTGACGCTAAATGCATTTAGGTGTCAAATAGGAATAATAGAATTCCACTTAACATGGTTAGATCTATAATCAGTTATGCTACATTATCTCTTTCATTTAAGAGTTTAGCGTTAATGACATCGATGCGCATTATGAACTGCATTCCATCTTAGTCTATCTCAAGGATACCATTGAGCTGTGTTTTTGACTAAATCTTAGTTTGAATCACATGCACGTATAGGGTAGTCTTGCACATGTGCGTTTGATATGGACAAGTAAGTTGGAAGCAGATCATAGGCATGCTAGATTTGATAACTACTCTTAAGTCACTAGGATGGATTATTTTATGATCTCAAAGATAAAAGTTGATTGTTTACACTCACAGTTTATCTATAGGAGAATCATATTATGAATCACACACCTAGTAGCATAATGTTAGAGAATATGGTATGAGTACCAGATGTACCACATGTGAACACACTTATTATAGAGATTGAGAATAATATATGAATTCCCTATTGATGTGTCAGCATCATCTAGTACACAGATTCCTGCATCGGTACATTAATGTAGTGGGAGGATTATCATCCAACCGACAGAATCATGTTTTTAGATGAGACCAATATGGACATCCTTGTTAAACATGAGTTAGACCCAGTAAGCTACACAGAAGCGTGAACCGATATGGATACAGATCGTTTTGGCGAGTTACTATGAAATCAGAGTTGGAATCTATATATTCTAATAAATTCTGGGATCTTGTAGAACTTTCTAGTAAGGTGATACCTATGGAAGGCAAGTTAATTTACAAAAAGATACCAGAAGATTTCTTAGTGAATAAATCATGAGTATACAAGGGAATGTCATTATTTTTCTTAATTTTATATATTGATGACATCCTACTCATTTATAATGACGTGGAAGTTTTGTCATCAATAAAAAGATAGTTGTTCAATTACTTTTAAATGAAGGATTTTCAAGATGTAAGGTATATTCCTAGGATCAAGCTTTTGCAAGATCAGGTTAAAAGGAAAATAGGCTTATCTTAATAATCCTACATTGATAAAGTTTTGACCAGGTTTGGTATGCATAACTCAAAGAATGAGTTTTTGCTTTATTGATATGGATTGCTCTCTCTAGTAAGTAGTTTTTCAAGACTATCAAAGGAGATTGAGCAAAAGAGACTGGAACAATATGCTTCGGCATATGAGAGTCTCATATATGCTATAGTCTATACCAAACAGGACATCCGCTACATAGTAGGGATAGTCAGTAAAGATCAGTCCAATACTGGACTTGACAACTGATCTGTTGTGAAAAATATTATTAAGTACCTAAAGAGAATCAATGATATCATACTCATTTATGGATGTGATGATATGGTCCTAGTCAGGTATGCTAGTTCTGATTTTCAATCAGAAGTAGATACTATGAGGGTCATGACTTAGTGTATGTTCACTTAATGGAAGGGAAATCAGTTGGTAGATTATTAAGCAGATTTCAACTGTTGATGCAAACCTGCAGGTGGAATATATTGCAGCCTTAAAGGCGGCAAAATAAGCCTATTGGTTTGATCTCACTGATTTAGAGGTTGTGAAGCATACTAACCTGCCTATCGAGCTATATTGCGATAATAGTGCAGAAGTAGTCCAAACCAATGACCCAAGGTTCCATAGATGAACAAAATACACTGATAGGAAGTATCATGTTCTACATGATATTGTCCGGCAAGAAAATGTACTTGTGGCTAGAACATTGCATTGGAACACAACTTTGTTGATCCATTAACAAAGGTGTCGTCGATCAATAATTTTGATCAACACCTGGATAACATTGGAGTTAGATGCAATTTGAATTGGCTATGAGGGCAAGTGGGAGTTGTTGGGATTTAGATACCCTGGCATAGCAAATTCCTATCTGGATTATAGTGACATATGTTCCGGACATATCTGAAATATTTATGATTTATATAATTGGTTAATTCAATATATTATGTTTCGATTCACTATGAAATTGATAGTGTCCCTGTGATTATGAGAAATATTTATATATATGTATGTGATGGCAATCAATGCATGATATATAAATAGTAATTATAAATTATTTATAGTCGGTAATTATGGATGGACTTATAATTAATTAAGACTTGAACTGGATCCACGTTAGGTTGAGATATATTACGAGAGCCGTCGTATGTAATTGCTCCCTATCACCATCATGGCATTTGACTCTTAAGCATGAGAAAAGTATAAACTCTTTTATTAATTAATAATTACTTTGATTTGTTCGGCGGATTCTTCGGGATCCTTAGACCGACACTTTGGGTAGTTATATAATTAATAGTTAAAGGGTTATATTTTTAATTTTTGCATCATTGTTACTTGTATTTATTTTGTATTGATTATGGTTGATCACAAAGTAAATTCGAAGGCCTTCGTGTGTTTTTAGACAAAATGATTTATTATATATTTATTTATTTAAATTATTATTTTTGTCAAACAAATGTTTTATTGTGATTGAGCCAGAAATAATCAAAGGTACCAAAATAAATATATTAATTAAGTAGTCGGATTGATGGCTTTATTTATCCGATAACTAATTATGCATAGAGGGGTCAAAGTGTAATATTGACTTAGAGGTTATTTATTATTTAATTGGAGTTCAATTAATTTCTTTTAGTGGAGTAAAAATTAATTAATGAATTAATTAAATTGGGTCCATGGACCAGGCCAATTATTAATTCATTGTAGCTAATAAAATAATAGGCCCAATGGATTCTCACTCATAGCCCAACTTGATATTGGAATCATATTAGATTTGAGACATGTAAATTAGAGATTGAGAAGGATTCGTTGTTTCCTTTTCTTTACCTTTATGTTGCCTATAATATACATGGTCTATGTATATTTTGGGGCTGATTTTTAGTAGAAGGAAAAAGGAATTTATTTTCTTTCTCTAGAAAATTAGGGTTTATGTTCTCATCTAATGGAGGCTCCCACAAGCCTAGTTTTCCAAGGTCATTCATGGAGGCTTATGAGTGATTCCTAAAGGCAAAACAATTACCAAGAAGATGGAGATCCAAGGAAAAGGCATCTTGCTAAGGGATCTACAATAAGTGAGAACATTCACTTTAGAGGAAAGATTTAAAGGTTTACTCAGACCTTTGATGTAAGTATTCAATCCATTAATTGAATGATACATCATATTTTTATTTTTGCATAAAACTTGTCTCTATGTGATGAATCAAGATCTATGAATTAAAATCCCTCGGAAAGTTTTTAAAACTAGCACGTTTCCTAACAATATCAATGTTATATTTTATATAAGGGCCAGGGAGTTCGTTTACACCGAATTAATAGACTTCATGAAATTTTAAGTAATAATTTGCATGTCATCTCGGAATATGGAAGGTTTAGTGCTTTTGGTTGTTTTAACAAAGTAAACGGAATAATAGGAGTGTGGTTATGGAATCTGAGTGTAGGTGCTCAGTTTATATGTCTGTATGTCATTTATATCACACTCCGGATTATAATTGGGGATTAAATAGTCGCCATGAGAATTAAATATTAATTTACATGCCGACAAGGATTGAGGAGGATTTAAATGTTAGTCTTCGTTTTAATAATGTAAATGAACTAGTATGGATGTATTGGTTGGGAATTCTAGTATAATGTGCAGTTTATAATTCTGATATTCATTATATTATGTTATGGATGATAATTGCTGAACTGTCACAATTTATGTTCTACCAATTATATGGAAATGGATGGCTTAAATTGTTTACCAGTACTTTAACAATTTAAAAGGAGGATCTATGATTATAATCATATACTGGATGCATAATAGGATCTTGTCTATATTTGATTGCTATTATGTTTGTTTCTGGATATATTTGATGTTCATTTGAATGGGCATCATCTGTGGATCATTTGTGTAATACCCCGATAATTTTAAAAGATTTATTAATTAGGATTAATTATTTTATTTTATTTTTCAATGATTTATTTTATTTTATTGAGTGCTAGATTAATTATCTTATTTTAATTAAGTTATATTTCGTGATTATGTATGATGATTGATTGTTTGTGTGGTTGATTATTGATTGAATTATTGGTGTGTTGATTTTATTGGTATTATATGACTTAGTTGTAAATTCTTGTTTGTTTATGTGCTTCATGTAATTAGTTATTTTAATTTCTGTATTTAATTAATTATCTTATTTATTTAAATTAATTGGATTGGGCTTAAGGAAAGTTGGACCAAAAGATGTGGTCTTGGGCTTGTATGAAACCTTATTGGGAAGGTCCGTGGTTATTTAATTATTTAAATGATCACTTTTGTATCAATTATATATATATATATATATATATATATATATATAATTATATATAAATATAATTAATTAATAATTGTTATGGAAAGATATATATATAGATATATATTTATTGATATTTATAAGTATATATGATTTAATTAACTAATGAGTTAATTATGGAAGGAATATATATTTATATATATATATATATATGTTTATAGATATAAATTATTTAAAGATTATTATTTTAATTCATAATACTAGTTGGAATAGGATTTGGAATTTAAGGTGTATAAAAATACACATAAGGCTTTAGGGTTAAAGGTTTTAAACATTAAAAAAATAAAACAGACAGAGAGAGAGGAAGAAGAAGGGCTGACAAGAAGGAGGTCGGATCTGAAAAGGAGGACGTCGGAATTGGAAGAGATAATTAAAGCTTAAAGCGTCGGTTTCGTTTCGAAACTTTCAGGCGAGTTTTCTCTAACTTTCCTCTTAGAACTCATAAGGATTTCACCTTGAGTATCAAGACTTTAATTAAATTTATTTGTTTAAAAATTATGGTTAGATCGGAATAATTAAAAAGTATAAACTATTATATTTGATTTTTAGATTATTGGATTTTAATTGATATATATATGTGTTATGTATATTTTAAAATCAATCTATAGGTGGATTTGTGACCCAAAAGAGTTAATTATGGTTTCTTTATTTTCTAGAATTGTTCTGTAATTTTCTGGAATTTTTCTGATATTTTTAGGAATTTATTAGGATTTATTTTCCTATTATTTGTTAGGATATATATATATATATATATATATATATATATACTAGGTAACTGGCGCATGTGGAGCGGCGGCACAATAAAGAATTGATCCAGTGCGGCGCGGTGTAGGATAATAGGGTGTATACGCCAATTAGGGCCATTTGATTAATTAAACTTATGTGAATTGATATGGTGCATTGCGGCGCATAAAACTTTGGTGCGCATGTGTATCTGGACCATAGGAGTGGTCTGGTCAACTATGGGATTATTTGGTGTATTGCAGACCATGAGAAGATGGTGCACTCGCTGATCTGGACCTTAGATATATTATAGTTAATAGAAAATAATCTAGTGTGAGCGTGTTCATTTGCGCACTCATTTATGACCATTGGATGCGGCATAAAGGAAGTGATGGATTCAGTGTGGTGAGCTCACGGTAGCTGAAAGAGCTTAGCCAATACCAGCACACAAGGAGGCTTGAATCTAGCGCATGCAAGTGCATAGTAAGCACGTGGGCGCGCGTGGGAAACTATGTTGGCCTAATTCGACACTAGAAATTAAAACGGTCATAACTTAGTCATTTTAAATCGAAATTGGGTCATTCTTGAGCTCAAATTCAAGGATTTTTTGTCTTCTTTCCAATGGTACCAATTTCATTATCAGATTCCCATCCTACTAGGAGATATTTATGTTTTAGTGAGAAAGTGTCGGAAAACTATTTAAACCAATATGGAGTATTTAAAGGAAACTATTTCTGACATATTTAGTTGCACTAATTTGTGTAAATATAATAAATTAATAATTTGTTATGGAAGGAAGTGTATATATATATATATATATATATATATATATATAATTATTTATATATGTGTATAAATAGTTTAATTTGTCTATGAGTTGTATGGAAGGATGAATATATATATATATATATATATATATATATATATATATATATATATATGTATGTATGTATGTATATTGATTTTAAATAATCAAGGATTATTAAAAAAGGTGTTAAACACATATATACATTAAATAACATATGTGTAGGTATATATATATATAAATCATTTAAGATGATTAATATTATCATTCTTATTTGGCATATCTTAATAGGCTGGTTGTTAAATTAATGATATGCGTATAATATGCATGTGATGGCTATGTATGATTTAGCGTATTGTTAATTTTAAAGTTAATTCATGGTTAAAGTGTGGGCATGGATGAATTGTCAAATGATTAAATATATTACCCAAATATTTGTATGAATAGAATACATATATGGAAAGCATGGATGAATTGCTAATTAAATGTATGAATAAATATACCTGTGGAGGCATTGTTGAATTGCCAATGTATAAATATACATACACGGAGGCATGGTTGAATTGCCAATGTATAAATAAATATACTTATGGAGGCATGGTTGAATTGCCAATATATAAATAAAAATATTTACAATGGCATGGTTGATTTGCCAAAGCATAATTACGTTGTTATGTGTTAGATGATTAAAATATCATCTATGGTTGTTGTATGTATGGATTGGATTAGGGTTAGATATTCTTAAATGAGAATAGTTTAGTACTTATTGGTTAGTGTATTATTTTACATTAATAAAATAATATTGGGGAAGACGTGGATGATTTGTCAAAACTTGGATTTTGGATATGTGATTTAAACAATTAAAATCATTATCGGGTTGGGATTAAATAGAGTATTTCTTTTATTATAATTTGTTGTTTAAATGATTAAACAACTGACTAGGATGGGATTAAGGTCAAAGGAGTTTTTATAAAATGAAATGGTAGATTGGTCTAGGTATGAATATTATTTTAATAATTATTTAATAGGTATGGAAATTTAATAAACCTATTAATGGATGTGATTAGTATAGTATATATAATTATATATAGACATGTATATCGTGCTTTATTAAAGTTAAAACTTTATTAGGTTTGGTTTTGATCAGAGATGATCTGCTTATTGGTTTTCAGAGGCCTGGTAGAGTGAACTTGCTCGTACGGTTTAACCCACGATTTATTTTTCAGGTTATTAGAGGTTCTAGTCTCGAGGTTGAGGATCCGCAGCTGGGAGACTGTCATTCGTCTATTCATCTTGTGTACTTTTAAATAGTATTGAATTATTGGATAATGTTTTAAGGGGTCCTTGAGTTATGGGATTTCCGAATTGTAATTGTTGGAGAATCATTAAGTAATATTTATTTATTAGTTTTCTTCAGCGGTTTATTTATTCTTTATTATTCATCTTTGTATTCTGTGCCTGTTAAATACTTAAATTGTTTTGATATCCCTTGATTTTGTGCGCGGACTTGATCAATCCGTGTTCCAAAATTAGGGGGTATCACAATATGTATGTATGTACCGGTATGGAACGGTGACATACAGAGGGATGGATTAGATCAAAACGCTAATTCTAACACAATCTTACATACGGAATGGATTAACTAAAACAGTTAACTCCTACATAGATGCATGTCCTGTCAACTAAAATAGTTGAATGACATAATGGATGGTTGCTTTATTTTTCAATCTTAGGAAGGAATTTATATATATATTTATGGTACCGTGGTACGAGCTTGAGTCTCCTGATCACGGTTAGGGTGCGTATATCATCTAGGATGGATAACTGGACATAGGTGTTGTTCCCTAGTAGGTCTAGGTACACATGACCACATTATATGTGATTTGCATGGTATTTCTACTCAGGCTGAGAAAGACCTACTGGACTAGCGAACGTCCTATAGTGTGTACTTATATCTATATGAACTATTTTAGCTATTGTTGAGCTATTTATGATGTATCTGCGTATCGAGTTTATGTACGGATTGTAGTAGTATGGAACTTGCATGTGGGCCTGACCCACCCTTATCTTTCAAGTGTTTGACAGTACCAAGCTTAAAGCTTGATCGTGTTGATGCAAATACAGACACTCACTCTTCCGACTGCATAGGATTTTCTTTCTTACTTTAGTTTTGGATTTTATTTTTTGTAAACGTTTATCTGTTGGGTTTTATTAGGGGTCCACTAGATGGATTCCTGAGTTGTATGGATTTGAAGGATTTAAATGATATTAATTTATTATTTAAGTTCGAGAATTTTTATTTTAGATTTCTTTCAGCATATTATTAATTTATTCTTAATTCAGTTTTTATTCTTGCTTGTTTACATATTAATTGTCTGATATCCCTCGGTTCTGTGCTCGGACTTGATCACCCATGTCTCTAGAATCGAAAGGTATCACAAATGCCTTAACTTAAGGGATTTAAATGCACACTTTTCAGCACTTATCATACACAACTCAAAGAATGAGTTCTTTCTTTATTAACATGGATAGCTCTCTCTAGTAAGTAGTTTTCCAAGACTAGTAGAGGAGATTGAGCAAATGAGAGTAGAATAATATGCTTTAGCATGTGGAAGTCTCATAAATGCCATAGTCTATACAAAACAGGACATCCGCTACAATGTAAGGATAGTTAGTAGATATCAGTCTAATCCCGGACTTGATAACAGGTCTATTATGAATAATATCATAAAGTACCTTAAGAGAACCAATGATCTCATGCTTATTTATGAATATGATGATGGGGTTCTGGTTGGGTATACTAGTTTTGATTTTAAATCAGATGTAGATATTATAAGGTTCATGACTTGGTGTATGTTCACTCAATAGAAGGGAAATCAGTTGGTAGATTGTTAAGCAGATTTCAAGTGCTAACTCAAACCTGAAGGTGGAGTACATTGCAGCCTTAAAGGCAACAAATGAAGCCTTTTGGTTTGATCTTACTGATTTAAAGGTTGTGGAGCATACTAGCCTGCCTATCGAGCTAAATTGCAACAATAGTGCATAAATAGTCCAAACCAATGACCCAAAGCTCTATAGAGGAACAAGGTACATTGAGAGGAAGTATCATATCTTACATGATATTGTTCGACAAGAAAATGTACTCATGGCTAGAACATTATATTGGAACACAACTTTGTTGATCTATTAATAAAGGTGTAATCAATTAATAGTTTTGATCGTCGCCTGGATAATATTGGAGTTTGATACAATTTGAATTGGCTATGAGGGTAAGTAGGAGCTATTGGGATTTATATGCCCTGGCATAGTAAATTCCTATTTAGATTATAGTGACATATGTTCCTGACATATCTGAAATATTTATGATTTATATAATTGGTGAATTTAATGTATTATGTTTTGATTCATTATGGAATTGATAGTGTCCACTTGATTACAAGAGATATTTATATATGTATGTGATGGCGATTAATACATGAATATAAATAGTAATTATAAATTGTTCATAGTCGGTAATTATGGATGGATTCATTATTAACTAAGACTTAAACTAGATCCACGTTAGGTTGAGATATATTGCGAGAGTCGTCATATGCAATTGTTCTCTATCACCGTCATGGCATTTGATTTGCTCGGCGAAATCTTCAGAATCCATAAACCGGCCATTTGGGTAATTATGTAATTAATAGTTAAAGGGTTATATTTTTAATATTTGCATCATTACTACTTGTATTTATTTTGTATTGATTATGGTTGATCACAAAGTAAATTCGAAGGCCTTCGTGTGTTTTTAAATAAAATGATTTATTATATATTTATTTATTTAAATTATTATTTATGTCAAACAAATATTTTATTGTGATCAAGCCAGAAATAATCAAAGGTACCAAAATAAATATATTAATTAAGTAGTCGGATTGATGGCTTTATTTGTTCGATAACTAATTATGAATAGAGGGGTGAAAGTGTAACATTGACTTAGAGGTTATTTATTATTTAATTGGAGTTCAATTAAATTTTTTTAGTGGAGTAAAAATTAATTAATGAATTAATTTAATTGGGTCCATGGACCGGGCCAATTATTAATTCATTATAGCTAATAAAATAATAAGCCCAAAAGATTCTCACTCATAGCCTAACTTGATATTGGAGACCTATTAGATTTAAGATATCATGTTAGTTTTAGAGATTGAGAAAAATATAATGTTTTTAATTATTATTTTTATGTTGCCTATATATACATGGAGTCCATGTATATTTTAGGTTACGCTTTGTAAAATAATTTTAGAAGACAAGAAAATATTTTCTCTCTCTAGAATTTTAGGGTTAGTGTTCTTGTAAGACCTCGAAGCAAAATTAATTTCATTATTATAATTTAATTTTAATTAAACATGATTTATATATGAATATTTTATGGAGTATGTACGTGAGTTATTTTGTGGAATTTAAGTGTTGGGTTAAAGCTTACAAAGTAAGCTAGTGGCAGCAAAAATTGAGAAGGGAAGAGAGCTATACAGTGTAACAAGGAGCACATTTGTGTGTGTGATTGCATGAATAAATTTGTTGAATTTAAGTTGTGAAGTGGGTACATGATACATAGGTGTTGGTGAATTTAGTAATATATAATATTATGATAATGGGTTAGATTATAAAGTTTCTTTTGGATGCTTGTTGTGTGACTAAGCAATTAAATGCATGTGGGTAGCCAACACCAACTTACACACACAACACGTAGCTATAAATTGTTATGTATATATAGGATTGATAAGAATGAAGTATGGTGGAGCCTTTTGTCTTTCAAAGTTTTTAAAATAAAAGATATATGTATATACATATCTAATGAGTAATGGGACACGTTTTCCCATGATGCTTGTTTGTGGAATGTAAACTGATTATGTATAGATATGTGTTGGTGTCTAAGATATATATTTTATATAATTGGTCTTAAAGTTTTTGCTGGAAGCTTGTTTGGTGACCCATTAATTGTATTCAAAATAATATTTAATAGGTATATGAATGTTTCATTAGGTAGTGGTTTTATTTTTATTTATTTATTTTTTTTTTTTTTAAGGTGGTGGGTCTTTACAACAGAACCAAGGAGTAACGAAGAATAAAAAAATATATATATATATAGAATACAGTAAACTTTGAGAAGTTTAAGTCGGAGAGGAGAATAGGTTGAAGGAAAAACAGTGAGAAAAATGAGAGAGAAATGAGGAAAAGAAAAGAAAAGAAGTATTGTTGGGCTATTACTGCAAAAGTAGTAGAGGTGAAGTTCATACTTTTCTTTTTATTAGTTTATATTGGGTATTTATTTTACAAACTCTACAGAGATAACCTGGTCAATTGGTTATGTGTAATTAGCACCTATTGATAAGCGCTGAAAAGTGACATTTAAACCCCTTATTTTCCTGTTTTAGTCTAATTTAGTGTTATTTCCCTTTTCAGGCACTTATTCCCAAAATAAGTTAATTCAACCGAATTAGAGCATTAAAAGAAGCAATCTCAAGCTTAAAGGAAGAAAGGAAAAAAGTGGAAGCAAAGTCATGAAGAAGCTCTCCATGATCGATCGAACTCAAGCTCACATAGTGATCGATCCAACCATGCCATGATCATGTTGTTTTAGTCTAATTTAGTGTTATTTCTCTTTTCAGGCACTTATTCCCAAAATAAGTTACTTCGATCCCCTTTAATCTTATCCTCACCTACCACTTTGTCTTTTTCCCAAAAATATCTCAGCCTTGTTATTATCCAAAAAGTACACCGCCAAGGTTCGATCGATCCAATCAACCTTATAATCGATTGAATTGCCTCAAGTTGCATGAAAAGTTGATTTCAAGCCAAATTAAATGTGTGCTCGTGGTACAATCATTTGGAGGTCCTAGTACACGAGGTCTCACCATTTAGTGTGACACTTGATCTACCTATATAAGGATTTTTGCTATTTTGAGTAAAGAGGTTGGTTGGTTAGTTAGAGAGGCTTGGCTAGAGATTAGAGAAAGAAATTATACAAATTGGGAAAGTTTTTCCTCTAATATAAGGTTTTCTACCAAGAACACAATAGGAGGAAGATGAGCTCTACCATGGAGATAGCCCTTAAGGGTTAGATGATAACATCAATAAGTGGCTAAACCATTTCTTGGGGCTAGCGATAGCCCTAAGCATGCCTCCTAGACTTTGATGTTTTGTAATTAATGGGAATTAGTGTTGTATTTCTTGTCTTGACATTTGATATATATAAATCTTGTTTCTATAATGATTTGTATAGTTTAATGTTGTCGGTTTCCTTGATGGAGTCGCCACAACCAACAAAGCTTGAGACTTGTGTGTGTTTAGGAGGTGGCCAAGTTTTACATTTATAAAAAGCCACTACTACCTTTCTCTATATAAAATATAGATAGGGCGAGTAGGGATCATCCCAATGGATTTGGTGGTGTATCGAATTGTGAACTATGGTAATTAGGGTTAGTAGGTCAAGTGATCACACAATTGGTTAGTTGGTTGATTAAGCTAAATTGAATTTAACTAAATAAAATAATATGAGGTAAACAAGAGAGAGAGAGGTCTTGGGGTGTAGAGATCACCACCAAGCAATACTTTTCTATACTACTAACAAGTGATCAATTGAGGGTAATGGATGTGTTGCAATATGATAAGGGTGTGTGTGCATTAGGTTGATTCAATTGGCAAGGATGACAAATCAAGCAAGTATTGTCTAAACATCATGTGAAGAGCACAATATATCTAAGCAATAGAGCATATATTGTCTAGACAACATGGGGATAGCACAATAGATCAAAATAAGTCATTAATCCTTCATTAAGCTCACAATCCACATGCAACACAATATTAGAGGAATATGCCATTTGGACTCACAAGCATGGAACATCAAACATCAAGAGTAGATTGTCCTCCCATCTAACATTATACTACCACTACACTAAATCTACACTACTAGCATGAAAATAAAGCTATCTAGACTAGGGGAGAGGCACAAACCATCAAGAATAGGCATAAACCATCAAATGAACCAAAATAGCATTCATTAAGCATATCATCTTGATAATCTCTAGATCTATAGCATCAATACACATAGACATGCATCAAAAACACTAAATTGAGATAAGCACATGAATATCCTACTTTAGCATACATAGACATATGGGTAGCATAGAATAGTCAATTGGAAGCATTAAACCATAAAAACCATGAAATAATCAAGATTTATATATACATGAATATCAAAATGTATCATACAACACTAATCCCTCAATAATACACAAGATTAGAGTATAGAAAGCATGCTTGGGGCTAACTCTAGCCCCAAGAAGATGTCTAGCCACTCATGGTAGTGATGATCCAACCCTCAAGGGCTAACTCCATGGCTGCTCCTTATAGATGAAGATTTCCTCCAATGGTTGCTTTAGCTTCCTCCCTTCTTCCTCTCCAAGAATAGCCTCCAAGATGATTTTCAATGTGTGACAAGAGACTCTAGACTCCTCTCCAAAAAGTGTATCATATTCCTTATATAGGTAGGTCAAATACACTCTATGATGAGCTGTGGTCATGCAAGGCATATTCTCCAATGATTGGGTGAAGGACGGAATAAATGAGCTGGACTTTAACTTTTTTCTCGCTGGAGGAAGTTCGATCGATCCAACCTTAACTTGGATCATTCGAAGATGGGTTCGATCGATCGAACTGCATCTTGGATCGATCGAAGTGGTCTGACTCCTCCGGATAAGGACAAGGCTGAGATATTTCGAAGATATTTATGGGGAAAAGGACAAAAGTGGTTGATAGGCATACAGCTGTGGATAAGATCAATATTTGAATAGGACAAAATAGGGTTCGATCGATCGAAGGTGATGTTGGATCGATCGAACTTGGAATTTCAGCAAAGGCCAAGGTTGGATCTATCGAGAAGTACTGTGATCGATCATAGATGTTCGATCGATCGAACTCTAAGTTGGATCGATCGAACTTTTCAGCTGCACAACTTAATTCCTTTTTGCTCCTTTCTTTCTCCACTTTGCTCCCTCCTTTGGTTTATCTCAGGATTGCTTCAATTAAGCTCTTATTTGGCTGAGTTAGCTCAATTTTGGGATTAGTGCCTGAAAATATAAATAACACGTAATAAATCTAAAACGGCAAAGTAAGATAGATAAAGGTACTAGATTGCTTAAGCTTAACGGGTTTAAATGCGCACTTTTCAGTGCTCATCACACCCCCAAACTTAAATATTGCTAGTCCCTAGCAATGAACTAAGAAGTAAAGGAATGAAATGAAAAACTAAACAAGTATAAACTGGAAAGCAAGTAAAATGATAGCGCCACTTTCGTAGGGAACACGATTGCATTTAGCATATGCAACAAGCCTTTTAAACCCCTAGGTTACCCCTAGTGGACGAGTAAAGTCTCGTGAGGGTTTCCAGAAATGGTACCCACAAACATTAAGCTCATTCTTTCAAAAGAGGCACCAATATTGCAAATAAGCATTGGGAGAAAACTACCTCAAGTATGCAATTTTTCAACCGTTTCTAAGCAATCTTCCAAAATTTCATTATCAAGCAAGCAAGCATGGTCCTCCACACATCAAGAAAATGATCATGAAAATCGAAACAAGTCTAGATTTCATGTGAGAGGTCCGGCATCAAGTGTGTTGCTATCTTAGCTAACTAGAGAAGTAATCACATCATTACCCTCAAACTAGCACACAAATCTAGTACCGATCATCAAGATAAGAGAGTGGACCTTTTATTAAAGCTTTATTGTTCTAGGTGCGCTTATTCTTTTCACTCTATTTTTTTTTTTTTTTTTTTATTGAGGATCAAAGATGGAAGTATTGTGCAATGTGTTGATCTCTTAAGCTTTCTAGAAGATTCATGTAGCGAGCTTTAGGTCAATGACTCCCAAACCAGATGGCTTTAGGGCATTAGGTGTTAAGACACCCCTACGGACTTACAAACTCAAATCAACTAAGCTACAAATCAAGACAACAACCATCTAATCATTTCCCACTTCTCACATTTTGGGAGAAGTCCTCACTTTTATTGCTTTTTGTAACTTCTTCTTCTTCTTCTTTTTTTTTTTTTTTTTTTTTCAATTCAATTATTAACCTAGAGTTTGGGCCCTCCACCTTTCGGCACGAGAAGTTCACTGCTTAATGAGGCAAGAATCCCGGCTACTCAATGAAAAGGGGTTATTATCCACCTTTATCAAGAATGAAAGTTTTCAATGCACTACTAGCCCAATTGGGATATAACCAATTCAATAATCAACAAAGCATGTACCCCACAATTGAATGCTAGCGTGCGCCGATGCTAGTATAGAATCCTAGAATGAATCTCAAAATAATCACAAAATCAGGATGATGTGGACCACAAATGCAAGCAAGATATCAATCTTTTGAAAAAATTACTCCTAAATGGCATCCTCAAGGCATACAAGGAGTATTGGACTCTCAAGTCAAGCAATTTTTAAATTTTAAGCAATATAGTCCTCAAAAGATCAAAATCATAGCTAGAAATGGACCAAGTATAGAAATATCCCTCAAATACACAAGACATGCTCAAAATTTGAATTTTAAAGTAACACTGAAATATACACCAATACCCCCAAACTTAAACTGCACATTGTCCTCAATGTGTGAAGAGAACAAAGGAAAGAGTATACCAGTGCTTTAGACATGAATGATCGGGATAGAAGTATCCAAAGTGGGTGGCATGGCCCCCCCAAACTTGGGATAAACTATGGTCCTGAAAAGTTTGCACTCGGATAAACTCATTAGATAACAAGTTAGGATAATCAGTGCACAGTGGACATGCAAGTGTAAAATGGGATAAATAGAGAGAGAGGTGTAAGAGTGATCCTGAAAAATTAGGCAGCACTCTCTCACTGAAGTCACTGTGGTGTACCTGATGGAGTCAAACATACAAATATGAGATACTAAGAGACATCCATAATCAAAAAGCAATATATAGAGAATATAAAGTGCAGGTACATCAATAAAATAATAAAGCCGACAGACCGGCCGCAAAGTATAATACAGTAACAGTGACAGTATAATACAGATCCAGAATAAAAGAAATGAAAGCATAAAACAACTGGAAGTGGAGTCTCAGGAGGCCTGATCGTGAAGATCTGCAGTGGCTGGAGGTGCAGGTGCGGGTGAAAGTGCAGGGAGTCGGCTGGAGAGATCGGCAAAGCAAGCCATGACATCTGCCCAGAAAGAGGTGAACTCAGCTCGGTGGGCAGTGATGCCGGCTCGCATGGCTGCTACGTCCTCCTCCAGTGTCTGCAAGCGTGCTCCGAATCCGGGAGTGGGAACTGGAGACTCAGGCAGAGATGCCTCTGAAGAAGACTCCCGAACTCGCTCCTGAACAGCGGCTCAATCACTGGTATCATCGGCATCAGCATCATCTGCAGCATTGGCATACTCCTCCGTAGGTCGCTCCAGGTCAATGTCCATGCGATCGGTAGCCGGACCGACTGGTGCGTTGTCCGCTGCGATATCTGCTGCTGCTGGAGGTGCCGGCTGTGCCTGGGCTGCCTCCTCCTCCTCTAGTTCAGCTGCTGCCTCTACAGCTGGAACCTGAAGACTCCGAATAAGAGCATTGTAGCTCTTATTCCAGTTGCTCCTCCTATAGAAGCTGGACCGTGCAAGGGGCTCCTCATCTGGGGGCACTCTGTAGCGCTGGTCAAGAAGAATCTGCGTAATGAGGTGTCCGAAGGGTAGGACCTTGGACCGCTTAGGGTCCTTCCTGGAAATGAAAGAATCATACAGTAACCTCATCATGCTCCAGATGAGGACTGGGATAGATACCCAGCAGCCCATGTAAAAAGCGTAAAGAGCTGTCAAGTAGTCATGACGCCTCTGGATCTTGTGGCCCGCCATGTAAATGTTCTGAAAAAGAACTGTGTCGATGAACCAGAGGTCGTCAGGCAAGAAGGTCCTGGTGGCGAATGTCTAGCCACCGGCATGATGGCCTGTCAAGGAGATAGCCATGTCAGAAAATGAAGGCCTATGCAGCCTTAGGTATGTCTCTGCAAGCTCAGGTGGACACCGGTGTGGGCATCGGCAAGCACGGGCCAGAGTGTCAACTGTGATGACAATCTCGTGGCCATCCAATGTAGTGATCATCTCTGCGATAGATCGTGGCGAGGGCCGGAGATGCTGAAAGAATAGCCGCACTAGTCGCGGGTATACAAGGCCGGTGACTGGGGGCAAAGATGGCTGAGAAGCCCCGCTGCATGATATCCTGATAGCCAGACCGGGTCAGGATAGACTCGGAGAAGTACTCAGTATCGAAGTATGACTCCTGAGCCACGGTCATAGCTGCATATCTCGGCAGCAACTGGTCACGGCGCTGAGCCGGTAGAGGTGGCTGCAGTGATGGCATGGCGGCTGCATCTGCCTGATGGCGCACAGGAGAAGGTAATGGTGTAAAGGCTGGAGGAGCCTGGGATGTAGATGGCATGTGGTCAACTCCCTCCTCAGCCTCGTGGGATGGGGACTGAGGGGGAGTAGCCTGTGCGGGCTCCGCCTGAGCATGAGATGGCTCTGCAACCATATCTATCCTGGGCCGTATATGTCTGCGGGGTCGCTGTGGCCCCGAAGATCTCCTGGCTGTACTCTTGTACCGCGGAGGCATGATCTGCAAAAAGACAAGAAAATTTCAATATAAGTCAGTGCCAGATATATAAGAATTTAAGTGCATAATAGAAACATGTATGTCAAATAAGATAGACAAAATACGGATGACATGAATCTATGATGATGATGATATGTGAATCATGCTAAGCAATGTAGGTATGAAATGCATCCAATGTGGAATATCACAGGCATTGTGCATATAAAGATAGCATGAAGACGATACAAGATGAATGGAGTGTGTATGTATGATCTGGGAAAGTTCGATCGATCGAACTTTAAGTTGGATCGATCACAGAAATTTTCGATCGATCGAAGTGAAAAATGTTCAAAAGTTGGATCGATCGAAGTGAATTAGATCAATCCAACACTTGGATCGATCGAAGCATGAAAGTGCACAAGATTGGATCGATCGAAGGTAGTGAAATGAAGTTCACTACTTCGATTGATCGAAGCACAAGTTCGATCGATCGAACTGTGCGAATGCCGAATCTGAAAAGTCACAGATCTGTGAGATCTAGAGCACGGGGCCCACACAAACGTGTTTGTGGGCCCATCTACATACCAAACATCCCATCCTCAACACCCAAACACTCCCCAAACTCCACAAATCACATCACAATCCCCAATTTGGTTTGGCCGAATGGATATGTATATGTATATCATGTAACAGGAAATTCAAGCTTTAAAATGGATGATTTACACATTTATAACATAATTCGACATAGAAAATCAATAACATGCATCAATTTAAGCTTTTAAATCAAGAAATGGCTCGCGGTTTACCTCAAAACCGAGAGGGATGAGATGAGAGAGAGGGTGTGAAGCCGCGGTGAAAATAAGGCTCTACCTTGCCGGAATTGGCTCACCGGAAATGGGGAAGATGATTGGAATGGAGGTTGGCCGGATTGAGATGAGATTGAGAGAAGAGGGAGACCAGGGTTTGGTTTCCTTTTGAAGTTGGATCAATCCAAAGTGATCGATCCAACTCGGTTATATTTTTAAAAACACGATATGCAGAGTTCGATTGATCGAAGATGGAGTTCGATCGATCGAACTTAGGTCTCCACTCTTAATGGCATTTTTTTTTTTTTTTTTTTTTTTTTTTTTTTTTTTTTTGAAATGAAGCTTGAAAAATCAAAGGAAATTAAATCAATGAGATGCAAATTTCGATCGATCGAAGAAAGATTTCGATTGATATGTACAAGTTTAAGGGTTCAAGAGTTGATATGTGTTGGAACCTTGGATCGATCGAACTTGGAATTCGATCGATCGAACATGAAAATTTTTGAAAAGTCCCGAGAGCATGCATTTTGGAGTTTGGATGCAGGTCCAAAATTTTTCTAAGTGTTGGGACTCATGATCGATCGAACCACATGTTGGATCGATCGAAAGGTAGTTCGATCGATCGAAATGGTTTACGATGGATCGAACTTTTGAAAATTTGGAGATCCCGAGAGCATGCATTTTGGAGTTTAGATGCAGGTCCAAAATTTTTCTAAGTGTTGGGTGCAAAATGAGAGCTGGATCGATCGAGTCCATAGTTGGATCGATCGAACCAAAGTTCGATCGATTGAACCAAGACTTGGATCGATCGAAATTATGTCTAAATGCTCAAAATGACTTGAATGCTCATGCAATCCCTTACTCAGTTCCTTCCAATATATATGAACCACAAAAACAGTATCTAGACTTCGCAAGAATCAAAATGCAAGATAGAAATGAGGGAGGAATAGGGTTTTGACATCCTACGAATTTCGGTGCTAGTCTTTAACGTCTCTAGCAAGACCTTGGGCTCTTTCAGCCTGGATCAAAGATCTTGCAATGCATCCCCTCCTTTTTGGGATGAGAGATGTTTCGAGTCACTCCCAACAAATGGTTCTTAGAAGAACTTGTTGGAGTAAACTCAAAAGACGTCTTGAGTTCTTTGTCAAAACTTTCCTAGGGCTTCCACGCCCTTTCACAACAAGAGTTCGAAATCACTTTTCTGGCATGCAATGCTGAAGATGAAGATGAAGGCTTTGAAACATTGTTCATGCACAAAAGCTCATTTCTTTCACAAGCAAGATCATGATATTCCTCGACCACATTAACCTCTTCTTCATATTTGTCAAATGGATTGGGTGTGGGGTTAAAGATGTTCAACTTCACTCTCATGTGCCCAAAAGAAATCTTCATTATCCCCGTCCTACAATTTATGTTGGCATTTGAGGTTGCCAAGAAAGGACGGCCAAGGATAACCGAAATTTGGTTCTTTGGATTGGGCACCGGTTCCGTGTCAATGACGACAAAGTCAACCGGGAAGAAGAACTTATCAATCTTAATCAACACATCCTCAATTATCCCCCTATGCTTCTTAATGGATCGGTCGGCAAGTTGTAAAACCACCGATGTCGGTTTCAATTCACTTCGGCCCAATTTGACATAAACCGAATAGGGAAGAAGGTTAAAACTAGCCCCTAAGTCAAGAAGTGCCCGGTTGATGACATGTTCACCAATGACACAAGATGTTGTAGGTGCACCGGGGTCCTTAAACTTTGGCAAAGTGTTGTGTTGTAGAATGGAACTCACTTGTTCGGTTAAGACCACTTTTTTTATGTTTGGCTCTTGTTCTTCCGCTTTTGGGTGCACAAGTCCTTTAAGAATTTGGCATAAGCCGGAATTTGCTTAATTGCATCCAAAAGTGGAAGATTGACTATGACTTGCCTAAACATATCCATTATCTCATTGTTCTTGGTCTTTTTCCTTTCTTTTGAAATGGACCCTTTCAAGGCGTCCGGAAATGGAGCTTTTTCAAAAACTCTTTCAGCATTTTCTTTCAAAGAATTTTCAGCATTGGATTTGTTCGATTCATTGGATTTTAAATCACTTTTCAAAGAAGAATCATGAATAACATTTTTCAAAGAACTTTTCTCAAACACATTTTTCAACACTGTTTTCAATGAATCTCTTTGGAAATCATCTTTCAACTCACAATTTGAGGGCTTCTCATTCTCAAGATCATGCACATGCAATGAAGGAGGAATAGTGTGTGGAACGGGACGGGTGACAACTTGAGGTTGTACCGGTTCACTCTCTTCATTAGGCATTCTAACTTAATTGTCTACTACCCTACCACTTCTCAAGGTTGTTACCGCATTGACATGCTCAACATTATGCCCTTCCAATGAGGATTTAGTTTCTACAACACATTGTTGTTTGATTGGGGCATTCACGTGCATCTTTCGCTTCTCTCTAGCATTAAGTGTTTCAGCTATTTGCCCTACTTGGGTTTCTAGCTTGGCAATTGATTGAGAATGAGAATGCAACAATTGAGTATTTGCTTCTAGAGTGCCCAAAGCATTTAAAACCTTTTCCTCAAAAGCGGAACCTCTAGAATTTTCTTGATAATATGATTGGTTAGGAAAATGAGAATTAGCAAATTGATTTCCTTGTGAGTTATATGGTCTTGAACCTTGGGATCCTTGGTTTTGAAGTGGAGGTGGAATGTATTTCCCTTGAAAACCGCCTTGGGAAGAGTTCGAGCCCTCCCCTTGGTTTTTCTAAGAAAAATTAGGATAATTCCTCCAACCGGGATTGTAATGGTTACCATAAGGATTGTTCCCTTGGTTCACAAATGTTGCATTAACTTGCTCAATGGGTTCATTTTGAATTTGTCCATGAGGATAATTAGAAGTAGAATGAAGAACACTAGAACAAGTCATACATGATTCATTTTGAGCTCTAGGAGAATGATTATGAAAGGAAGACACTTGATTCGCCAAGTTTTGATTGATCAATTGATCAAACTTTTGAGATAAAGACTTCATCTCGGCGGTTATATCATTTGAGTGGTCAACTTGATGTAAGCCAACACTCTTCCTACCTTGAGAATTTCTACCATTCCTAGATGACAATGTTCTATGCAAAGAGTTTTCACTCATGCTCTCATAAAGACTCCACACGTCTTCCTCTTGCCGGTCTATATAAGAACCTCCCATTGAAGCATCAACCATGCCTTTATAATTGTCTGATAAGCTTTCAAAGAAGAATTGGACCAATTGCCATTTAGGCATGTCATGGTGAGGACACTTCCTAAGCAATTCATTGAAGCGTTCCCATGCCTCGTGGAAAGTTTTTCCCTCCCCATGTGTGAATTCCCTAATGGCGGTTCTCATAGCATTGGTCTTCGAAACCGGATAGTACTTTGTCAAAAATTCTTGTTGCATTTCTGCCCAAAAAGTTATAGAAAAAGGCCTAAGGTTGTTGAACTAATACTTCGCCTTATCTTTAAGGGTGAATGGAAAAAGTTTCAGCCTTAAAACTTCTTCCGGCATGTCCGTGTATCGAATGGTAGAACAAACTTCAAGAAACTCATCCAAATGCTTGTAAGGTTCTTCACTAGGAAGTCCATGAAAGTTAGGTAGCATTTGGATAGTTTGTGCTTTAATCTCATAATGGTGTGCTCTAAATGGTGGCAATTGAATGCATGTGGGTGCATTATACTCATTAGGCACATAGTGATCTCTCAATGCGAGTGGTGGATTAGCAACTTGAGGTGCAACATGGACACCTTGGTTATATTGAGCTTGATTAATGATGGGGGGTTGTGGTGCATACATTGGCCTTGGAATTCCCATTGGAATTTGGCCTTGTTGTTGAGGAGGTTGATGAATGTATGGCCTAGGCATGCCTAATGGAACTTGCATATTATCATTTTGCACATTAGGGTGAAGGATGCCTTGTTGGTCTATGTGACCAAGGTCTTCAACATGATCATCATTGAGAGCATCCATTGGTAGATTGGTTCTATGTGAACTTCCTCTTCCCCTTGGATTCCTAATAGTGGATTCTAAATGCAAATCAAGAGGGACAAGAGTAGGTCTCAATGAACGACGACCATGCATGCACAATGCAACACGAATAAGCAACTTTCTCAACAATGCAATTAAACTTCACAACCACAATTTTCAAATGCAATGTATGTCAAATAAATGCCTCCACGTGGGCCCCCGATTTAACTAAGGAGATTGAGTAAGAAGGTCTCACAATAGTCCTTTAGCACTTCAACTCCAAATTTAAAAGCTTAGCTTAGCAAAAAAAATATATATATATTTTTTTTTTTTTTTTTTTTTAGCAACTCTTCATTGTAAGCATTTTTCTTTTGCTTTGCTCCATAGCTTGGAAGTTCTTTGCTAGCTCCTTGCTTAATGCACCTTATTAATGAAGAACAAACTTAATAAGTAATCAAAAATAGAAAATAAAAAGAAAGTAAAGACACGATCAAAAGAGTACTAATCCTAATTGAATTTCACAATTCGACGTTGCCAATTTAAAATCCCTGGCAACGGCGCCAAAAACTTGTTGTCGGTTTCCTTAATGGAGTCGCCACAACCAACAAAGCTTGAGAGTTGTGTGTGTTTAGGAGGTGGCCAAGTTTTACATTTATAAAAAGCCACTACTACCTTTCTCTATATAAAATATAGATAGGGCGAGTAGGGATCGTCCCAAGGGATTTGATGGTGTATCGAATTGTGAACTATGGTAATTAGGGTTAGTAGGTCAAGTGATCACACAATTGGTTGGTTGGTTGATTAAGCTAAATTGAATTTAACTAAATAAAATAATATGAGGTAAACAAGAGAGAGAGAGGTCTTGGGGTGTAGAGATCACCACCAAGCAATACTTTTCTATACTACTAACAAGTGATCAATTGAGGGTAATGGATGTGTTGCAATATGATAAGGGTGTGTGTACATTAGGTTGATTTAATTGGCAAGGATGACAAATCAAGCAAGTATTGTCTAAACATCATGTGAAGAGCACAATATATCTAAGCAATAGAGCATATATTGTCTAGACAACATGGGGATAGCACAATAGATCAGAATAAGTCATTAATCCTTCATTAAGCTCACAATCCACATGCAACACAAAATTAGAGGAATATGCCATTTGGACTCACAATCATGGAACATCAAACATCAAGAGTAGATTGTCCTCCCATCTAACATTATACTACCATTACACTAAATCTACACTACTAGCATGAAAATAAAGCTATCTAGACTAGGGGAGAGGCACAAACCATCAAGAATAGTTATAAACCTTCAAATGAACCAAAATAGCATTCATTAAGCATATCATCTTGATAATCTCTAGATCTATAGCATCAATACACATAGACATGCATCAAAAACACTAAATCTAGAGATAAGCACATGAATATCCTACTTTAGCATACATAGACATATGGGTAGCATAGAATAGTTAATTGGAAGCATTAAACCATAAAAGCCATGAAATAATCAAGATTTATATATACATCAATATCAAAATGTATCATACAACTCTAATCCCTCAATAATACACAAGATTAGAGTATAGAAAGCATGCTTGGGGCTAACTCTAGCCCCAAGAAGATGTCTAGCCACTCATGGTAGTGATGATCCAACCCTCAAGGGCTAACTCTATGGCTGCTCCTTGTAGATGAAGATTTCCTCCAATGGTTACTCTAGCTTCCTCCCTTCTTCCTCTCCAAGAATAGCCTCCAAGATGATTTTCAATGTGTGACAAGAGACTCTAGACTCCTCTCCAAAAAGTGTATCATATTCCTTATATAGGTAGGTCAAATACACCCTATGATGAGTTGTGGTCGTGCAAGGCATATTCTCCAATGATTGGGTGAAGGACGGAATAAATGAGTTGGACTTTAACTTTTTTCTCGCTGGAGGAAGTTCGATCGATCCAACCTTAACTTGGATCGATCGAAGATAGGTTCGATCGATCGAACTGCATCTTGGATTGATCGAAGTGGTCTGACTCCTCCGGATAAAGACAAGGCTGAGATATTTCGAAGATATTTATGGGGAAAAGGACAAAAGTGGTTGGTAGGCGTACAGCTGTGGATAAGATCAATCATTTGAATAGGACAAAATAGGGTTCGATCGATCGAAGGTGATGTTGGATCGATCGAACTTGGAATTTCAGCAAAGGCCAAGGTTGGATCTATCGAGAAGTACTGTAATCGATCATAGATGTTCGATCGATCGAACTCTAAGTTGGATCGATCGAACTTTTCAACTGCACAACTTAATTCCTTTTTACTCCTTTCTTTCTCCACTTTGCTCCCTCCTTTGGTTTATCTCAGGATTGCTTCAATTAAGCTCTTATTTGGCTGAGTTAGCTCAATTTTGGGATTAGTGCCTGAAAATATAAATAACACGTAATAAGTCTAAAACGGCAAAGTAAGATAGATAAAGGTACTAGAATGCTTAAGCTTAACGGGTTTAAATGCGCACTTTTCAGTGCTCATTATTTAATACTTCCAATTTCTTTTCATATGTCTATGTATGCTAGAATGGATGTTCATGTTTTCTCACTTTAGGAAATCTATTGGTGTCTGTTATCTTGATTAGATGCATTGCAAAGACATAGTCTAGAAGGGATTTTTATGCATATCTTGAGTGTCTAGATTATGTTTTTGGGAAGTTAAGCAAACCATATTGATTGAGTATGTTGAACACAAGGAGTTTAATGACACATGGATTATCTGTGTAAAGCATACAATGGCTATGAATTGATGAAATTTGTTTTGCTTACTTATTTTGTATAGTAAATGAACCATTGATAGTACATTTATTTCAGATTTCATTGTTTTGGTTAAAGATAATGTTGATATGATTGATCATTGTCTTAGGATTTAAACTTTATTTATATGTTTTAGACCAAAAAAGTGAAAAGAAAAAGAAAATTGAAAAACAGCTTGGAATAAAAAAGAAAGAAAAAATTTGCTGTAAAAAAAAAAAAAGGTGAGATGGAAAAGGCTACCTTTGGGATTTGTCCGAAAGCTACCTTGATTCGAAACAAATAGGAATAAGGGAAAGAACTGGCTGCCCATAAGAGTGACAGCCACCAATGTGCAAAAAAGAAAAATGGAGCAAAAAGAAAGATAAAAAAAATATATCTTTTGCACATGTTGATTGTTTGATTTCTAAGGATATGTGACATCATTGATTTATTATTTGAAATCTGAACAATTAACAAATCATATGTTTTTGGAACTTGGTGGTGATTTTATTATACTTACTAAGTTTGTGGAACTTTATTGAATTGATCTTGGTTATTTCTGTTGATACATATAATCTTATGGAGTCTGTATTCTTATTGGCTTTAATTTACAAGATTTATATGGTTGGTTGCTTCCTACTTCTAGAATTTTTCTTCCTTAAAACCCTTGTTAATTTGTGACAAAAAGGGGGGAGAGAGTTGAGTTACTTATCATTCAAGGGGAGAGATACTTTTTGCATTAAGGGGGAAAACTTTTTGCATTGAGGGGGAGAACCATTGTTTATTGCATTACATTGCATTGACATTCAGGTATTATTAGCTTTGCTATTTTATACTTGTGTTGATTTTCTTAATTAAGCTTCACGGGAGTTGTGTTTGAGCTAATGTGCAAATTACAGGTTGTTACATGTGTTGAACCTTCATGAGGTTTAAGAAAATTTCTGCATTTTAGTTCATTTAACAATCATTGTAATTTACTTTCCTGCTTGAATAGATTGTTGAATTGTTTTTAGGGTTTTATCACGAAATTGCCAAAGGGGGAGATTGTGAGATATATTTTTTAATTGGCTAATTTCGTTGTCAACACAAGTCCGATCGAGTTGTAATTTTTCAGTTTTAAATTTCAAAGATTGAAGATCGGATGCGGATTTGAAGAAGTACAAGTGTTCATGGGTTGCTACACTCCGAGATGATGAGAACAATGCTTTAGGAAGGTATGTGAGTGAGTGAGAACACTTAGGGAGTTTAGAAGGCTGAAGAAGACCAAAATATTTAATTTTGCCTAGTAGGAACTGGTAGGACAAACCTTGAACCGGTAGGAAGTCTTGGTTCATAAAAGGTTTAGTCACTGCCAACCTTGAACTGGTTTCACAATTGGGAACCGGTAGCTAAACTTCTTGAACTGGTAGCAAATTTGGGAACCAGTAGCAAGAGTTCTGACAATATTAGAACTTTCAGTTTCCTGTTCTGATTGTTTCCTTTTTAATCCCAACTTTTTTCCAAGTCCTATGCACGAAATTTTTCATATTTTCATAGGGACTAGGACACTCTAAACTCTATATAAACCTTGTTAGTCTTCTAGGTTTATTTATGGCTTTAGGGAAAATCAATTCTATATTTTGAGAAAGTCTTTTAGAGAGAGAAAATTCAGAAAATCAAATCTGATTATTTTGAATTTATTTATAAGAGCACACACATATATTCATGAGTGATTTATTAGTGTTGTTCTTTATCTTATCGGAATTGGAGCTATATTGAAGATTTAGAAATTCCGAATGATCAGCAGGATTTAATTCTTCTACAATCGAGTTCAGATCTTGAAGAACAGAAGTAAAAACAATCACACTTTGAAAGGGTAGGAGCATTCGAGGAGTGTTGTCTGATCTACCTGCTACTCTTCTACAAATATCAAGTGTAATCCTGAGTTCAAGTTGCTGTTGGGCGGGAAGTCGCAAAGCCAGAGGATCGTCAACGGTTGGTGTGGTGTAAAACGATAGGGTGTGAACCAGAGTCAAAGTTCGGTATACTTTGTTTCAAGCATAGTGGATTGGCTTACTTTGGACTGCATAGTCCACGAGGTTTTTCCCATAACAGTTGACGTATTTTATCAACTGGGGTTTCCTCGCTAAAAATTCTGGTGCAATCTTTCTAAACTTTTAACTTGTTTTACTTTACATATATTTGTGATTGTGAATGTTTAAATTGATAATAGATTTAATCAATCATAAATTGAGAAAGTAGACCTAATAATCAGATCTAGGTCATTAAATGAGTTAATCACAATTAAAATCAACTGACTATTTCCGCGCCCCACGTAACTTTTGTTTCACATAAGTGACTCTAGAACTAACTCTTCACATTTCTTGGTAACAGATGCAAACTCTCTAGATATTGTCACAACCTTCCATATTCTTTACACAAATATCTCACTCTACTATCTTATGGACGCCATACAGAGAAATTATCATACAAAAGTCTCTCACTCCTCCCAACTTGTGTTGGTTCGCACCCTACAAATATGTTGAAAATCTTCAATATTTTAGATATTTTCAACACTCCCCAACCTTCCACATTCTATGCAAAGCTTCAATATTTTAGAATCTTTCAACTTTCCCAACCTTCCATATTCTTTACAAAAATATCTCACTCTACTATCTTATGGATGCCATACAGAGAAATTGTCATACAAAAGTCTCTCACTCCTCTCAACTTGTGTTGGTTACAAGTAACTCTTCACTTATTTATAGACACAATCACTGTTTTTCTATAATATGTTTTTGCACTCTATAAATATGTAGAAAATCTTCAATATTTTAGATACTTGCAACTCTCCCCAACCTTTCCCATTTTATGCAAAGCTTCAATATTTTAGAATCTTTCAACTCTCCCAACCTTCCATATTCTTTACACAAATATCTCACTCTACTATCTTATAGACGCCATACAGGGAAATTGTCATACAAAAGTCTCTCACCCCTCTCAACTTGTGTTGGTTACAAGTAACTCTTCACTTATTTTAGAAAATCTTCAATATTTTAGATACTTTCAACTCACCCCAACCTTCCACATTCTATACAAGGATTTAAAATTTTAGAATCTTTCAACTCTCCCAACCTTCCACATTCTTTACAAAAATATGAAAAACTCTACTCTCCTTATACGGCGCCATGCAGCGACCTCCTCAGATTGTATCACGTGACACCAATCCCATGAGTTGTAATAATTGAAGAAGGACTTTGTTAAACAACTTTTGGCAATTAAATCAATCAAAACAAAAACATATATCTTAAGATGATTTAGATATGTTTGTGTTCAATTCCTTAAAATAAATTTTTTAATATATATATTTTTTTTTATGAAAAGTAAGATGAGAATATATAAATTGGTAAAAAGTTACATGATTGATAAGTTAGCCCAGGCTAACCCAAAGCAGTATACAAGGCCTAAGAGAATAAGTATGATACCCCCGGATTTCCGAATGCGGGTTGGCCAGGCCCACGCCCGAACACCCGAGGATATCAAACATAAATCGGCAATAAACGAACACAGAATACAAGAGGATAAATAGAAAAAATAAAATGTTGAATTGAAAAACTAAAATGATAATCCAATATTTAAAATACTCAGAATAAATTTCTATTGATTAATAAATCCTTCTCATACAATTAATCCTCCAAAATAATACAACTTGGGAATCCATATTATGTGGACCCCTAGAAAATCCAAACTGAATAAGTAACTGAAATAATATCTACATCTGAAAACTGAAACATGAATGAATCTCCTAAATCGAAGCAAAAGAATGAAATAGACTGATCTCTACTCAGCACGAACAACCTCTACTCCTGATGAATACCTGAAAAATAATGGTGGGTTAGGCTCACAAATAAGTTCTACTCTACTACAATCCAAGCAGAGATCCGATACACTTATACATCCTAATCAATCTAACAATAAATAATAGTCTATATATATATATATATATACACACACACACACTATAGGAACTTCGCTAGACTATAAAGTTGTCTCAACCTGAATAGTAGGCAACATGCAAAATGCACATATAGTGAGCATGAGTACCTAGACCTACCAGGGTACACAACTACACTATCTAGCTACACATCTCTGGTAATATACGCACCCTAACCATGATCCTGAGACTCAAGGTTATATCATGACATCATAATCATATATATAAAGATCCGTATAAACATGAAATAAATGTCATCCATCTGATACAGTGGCCTGACACGAATAAGGAGGACTTAACTCTATGGTTAATCCATCCCTTATAAATAAAAAAGGTAGGACTTAACTTCTTTAGTTAATCTGTCCTTAGAATGCCACCATCCCATACCGGTGTATTAAACCATACAATCCATAAATAAATAGGTAAGACTTAACTTCTTTGGTTAATCCGTCCCTAGAATACTACTATCCCATATCGGCGCATTAAACCATACAATCCAATAAATGATGCAACAGATAAAATAGTACATCAATTAATCCAGAAATAATATGATACACATCATACAAATATCCTTTGCATATATTTTAGCAAATACAACAATTTAAATAGCATGTAGTTAACTTACATTCCAAGTAATTAACCTACATCTCAATTAAATTATATAAAGGTTCATAGCCATAATTTAAAACTATTTCGAAATTAATTTAAATTGTTAGAGCAATTAAATTAATTCATTCATCCAATTAAATAACTTATAGGTTATTTAATTCCCAACTATCCATATCCTTAGCACATATAGGTATATTATGCATTCTGGGATTTCCCAAGTCCATTTAATCATTTAGTAATTAATTAAAAATAGATTTAAAAAAATCTGGATGTTTAAAACCAAAAATCTAAGGTTGTAGCCCAACTGAGCAGCTTGGTTACAACCGAGTCGGCTCGATTACCAATCGAGTCAGCTCAGTTCCAACTGAGTCGACTTGGTTGATACTGAAGTTCGTCTTCTTCATTGGTTTAGCCTTTGTAAACCCTAAAACTTCATTGTTAAGGCATCTAAGCTTCAACCTAAGTTTCATATGTTTATATTAAATTATTTTAAATGTTTTAACATGCAAAGATTAAACTTAAACATCAATTATGCATCAAAAATCCAAGAATCATTCAAAACAAGAATATGAAACTAAAATCATACAACCCTCTGTTTTAGTCCGATTAAGCATGCATAATTATTCACTTTTAATTATTTAAGTTTCTGGAATCTCCTAGGCATGTATAGAAACATAGATCAAAGGGAGAGAGTAAGAGAATAACTTGTCTCTTAAGGGTTTTAAATAAAACCTAAGTCCCTTCTTTTCTGATAAATCCCTTGATGTCGGTAGCCTCTGGATGTCGTCGTCCTCCTTTGCGGGTTGGTCGAGCAACCCTTGCCTCCTTCTTCCTTGGTTCGGCCCTCTCCTTAGCTAAGACCTCTCTTCTCTCCCTCACGTTTTTCCCTCTTTTCCCTCTCTGTTACTCTCTTTCTCTATGAAAATTATATTTAAGCCCCCCCTTCTACAAAATTAATGAATATATATAGGCCCTCACTTTAACCCTAAACCTATATGCATTCTAATTCTGGTAAACTAGGGAAAGAATAAAAAAAAAGGGAAAATAGAATATTAATACATATATATGCAATAGTCTGTATGTGATATACATAAATATATATATAATATAATTTATAATATATATATATATATATATATATATAATTAACTATTCTAATAATACTATTATTACCATTACTAATAAATAAATAATAATAATATCAAACTATTCATATATACATATATACCCATATATATATGTATGCAATCACCCATGGGTAAATATTCATACCCATCTAACCCTATCCAAGTAGTTCATGCGACCCATTGGTTTGGTTCATTATTACTATCCATATTCATCATTTACAAATAAAAATAAAATAAAATATAAAACAATTAAATTATTTAATCCTAACAAATAAATTACAATTAAACCACGCATCATTTAAGCAAGCAAAATACCCAATTAATTAACTACACAAGCACTCAATTTAATTAAATAAATAATACAAATAACACATAGACAAATAGCCAATTAAATCAAGTAACACTTAATTCAATTAAACACATAAGCAATTAGCCAAATAATCAATTAAATAATTAAAAATGCAATTAAAAGAAATAAATAAATACCGAGACTATCTTTTTAAAATTAGAGGTATTATAATAAGCCATAAAGCCCAAGAGTAAAAAAGACCATAAGAACCAACCAAGCCTAAAGGCAAACAAAGTAACCGTTGTCATCAAACACATTCATACATAAATGATATCAATGGAGAAACTTCGCCGCATCGCCGACAATGTTATCAATTTGGAGGCTCTGGTGGTGGTCTTAGAACATAGGATGAAAGATCCCACTCCACAGTGGATTGATTCAGTGAATGTTGAGGACATGAGCTTCAATCGAACAGGTGCTAATGTTATATGAAGTAGGGAGTTTGCAGATAACCACTTTTTCTTGAATAGCCTCATGTTTCATTCATTCCACACATTACAAACCAGAGAAGAGAAAGCTAATTTGGATACAGAATTACACTGAGCTTGATTGTTGCCTTGCCAATGATGAACAACCCAATATATCAGTTCAGACCAATTTGAGGGCAATATGTAAAACCCACAACGTGCTTGCAGAAAGTTCCATAAGGGTTTAACATAGGGATAGCTAAAGAAAAGATGGTTGTGTGATTCCATGTCATTGTTGCATAGGAGGTAAATGGTGGTATTGAGGTAAGTAGCACACCTTCTGTTGAGGGTTGGCAGACGATTCTGGATTGCAACCCATAATATTAATGCATGCTTTGGGATTGAGAGCTTGGACCAAACTAGATGAGTCCAGGGCTGAGAAGGTATGTTCTGGTTGATGAGTTTAAGTGTAGAAGCAATTGTGAATTTTCCATTTGGGGAAGGAATCCATATGAATTTGTCTTTCTTTTGTGGGACTAGTGTGGGAAGTGTTGTTGTAGGTAGTAGTTGTGGTAGGACATCAGTGATGGAGGGAGGAAATGACCAATTAGAGTCAGTAATGAATGAACACAGCTTAGTTTTTGTATCAAAGCTTGAGTTTTTAAGCTGTTGTTGGGTAATAAGTAAATATAAGGGTCCAAGAGAACTCTGATTGTAAAACCAGAAATTAGACAAGCTTCCATATCTAATTTCCACCTTAACAAAAGGTTTGATAGAAGACCTAAGTTGAAGAAGCTTCCTCCAGCTCCAGAAGCATTGCCCTGGGATTTTTACTTCCCAAACACTTCTACCTTTGAGTAAGTAGGTGCTGATCCACTGAACCCATAACATTTCTTTGGAATTGATAACATGCCAAAGGTGCTTCATCACAGCAACTATATTCCAATGATAGAGATTAGGAAGACCAAAGCCTCCAGCCCTTTTACGAAGGCAGCAGGTTTCCCAATTCACCTTAGAACCTGTTTTTTTTAAATGATGGCCTAGATCAAAGGAAAGATCTGAAAATTGTATCAAGCTTAGAAGTGATACTCATTGGGAGAATGAATTTAGAGCTCTAGAACATTTGAGTAGAGAAGAGGACTGCTCTTATGAGTTGTAGTCTGCCAGTAAAGGAAAGTGATCTACTTATCCAATAAGCAATCCTTGAAGTTATCTTATCAATGAGACCCCTACAGTCAGTAGCCTTAAGCATTGTAGTGACAAGTGGCACACCAAGATACTTCACGGGGAAAGAGCCTTTTTCAAATTCAAGAATGGAGAGAATAGCAGTTTCAAGTTGCAAATTTGCACCAGAGAGGAAGACTTGACTTTTGTTGTGATTCATCCTGAGGCCAGAGAGATGTGAGAAAGTATCCAATGCTTGTTTGAGAGTTTGAACTGATGTAATGCTGCCATGGGAGAAAAGCATAAAATCATCAGCAAAAATTAGATGGGTAAAGGACATAGCTTTACATCTCCTGTGGGACATAGCTTTATATCTCCTGTGGTGCTTGAATGGCCTCTCCAAAGTGAATTTGTTGACAATTGAGGAGAACACCTGCATAACAAAAACAAACAAGAAAGGTGACAAGGGGTCTCCTTGTCTCAGTCCTTTAATCCTCCTAAAATGCCCATTGAATTCACCATTGACAGAAATGGTGAATGAAGGAGAGGTGACACGTGCTTAGATCCAGGTAATGAATTAAACAGGAAACCATAAAGCTTAAGAGAATCAAATAAGAATTCCCAAGACACAGAATTGAAGGCCTTCTGCAAGTCCACTTTAAGTGTACACTTTGGTGAGTGACCCTGCCTGTGATAACCATTAAGGAGCTCCTGTGCAAGCAGAATGCTGTCATCAATCAATCTTCCTTGGACAAAGGCAAATTGTGAGGGCCCAATGATGTGAGGTACGATGTGTTTGAGTTTATTGGCTAGCAATTTAGAGATGCATGTGTAAATAGTTAAGCAATAGGAGATTGGCCTAAAGTCATTTGAGTGAGGAAGGATTGGATGATTTAGGCACTAGAGATATTTTTTAATATTCTGAAATAGAAAATATTCAGAGAATTATTCAAGACAGTTTTTGATTTATAACTTCGGACTTGTTTGGTTTAGTTCTCCAAAAACAGATTAATTTCAAGAAATCCAAAAATAGACTATTCTTTAAAATTAAGCCATTTTTCATTTTTTTCACAAAATTAACTGCAACTTGGCAAATTTTCGAAACCAAGAAGACCTATGTTACTACTACAAGAGCATGACACCAAGCTTATTTATTATTGAACCTTCTTAGATTTGTAGCTGAATTTAGAGCTTTTGAACCTTGAATGGCTGAGGAGAATCCTAAGTGGCCAGAGCTTCTTAATGCCAAAGCTGTTTTGGGCCTTGATAATTAGTAGATATTTATTAACTGACATTTAGAGGCCACACCGAATTCCATTGCCACATAAGTGAACCTTTGATCATAAAGCTAAGTGCGCGGTGCATCTTATATGTTAATAAATACATTCATGAAAGAAAATATATATATATATATATGTTAATAAATAAACTAACTTGAAAAACTATTTGAAGAGAGCAAACTAAATAATTAATGTTCTGTTTGGTTTACTTTTCTATTTTAGAATTTTGATTGGTTGCTGTTTTTAGAAATTTTTTTTTTCTTAAAAAAAAATAAAATTTAGTTAAACAAATGTCTATCTTCAAAGAACACCAACAAGCTAGTGGTCTAGTGGTAGACGCGTGTGTGAGTATTAATTAGGAAAAAAAAAAAATCTTCAAAAAACCTTTTACTATATTTCAAGCGAGATCTATATTTTTCACTTAAAACATATCTAAGGGGGTAAAAGTGGTTCAATTAGCCTAATTTTCATAAGGCCTAATACAGCCTAATTTTCACAACACCCAATGCAGATATATTGGACATGGGCCCTTATGTTTGTTGGTTGTTAATTTCATAAATTTTGTTAGCGGGAGAAGTTTCACTTTTTAGTTTCATAAATTTAATTGTGTTTGGTAGTATTGAATTAACCGCATTGAATTTAAAATTGGAATAAATTTAGTTCAAAGTTCTAGTTAGTTAAATTTCTTTCAATTTCAAGTCCAAACTGCTAATTTGGTGCCCCAAAAATATAAGTCCGAAACCAAATTATCATTGTTTCAATTGGGATTTTCAATATCATGTTCAATCCTAATGGTGAAAAAAAGTTGTTGAAATCCATTTAAAAAAAAAAAAAAAAGAAGTCAAGTTGCAGCCTTAAATTAGATTACAGAAGAGAAGGGATGGCCCCTTTTCATACGAGCATATATAAAGAGAATAGAATCTTAAGATCACGCATATATGAAGCTAGATTTTACTAAAAATAACAAGTGTCTACTTTTCACCCTCATTTAAAATATAAGACTTATAAATGTTCATAATTAATCTTCAATACTATTATACTCCCCTTTTAAAAAATTGATTATGCTCCACTGTTTTTGCTGTATTTTTATATCCTAAGATTGCAACAACTACTATAATTCCTCTTGTTCTTGCAAATTTCTTTGCCATGAAGTTGAGCTTGAATAAAAAAAATAAAACTTAAGCTTTTATAACTCAGATACCTGTTGAATATAAAAAGATAAAATTCATCATTCCTCTCATAATCAAATGCAAATTTCTCATGCAATAACATAAGAGGGAAAACTTTATTTGTAACTATTTTTTTTTTTTTTTTTTTTTTTTATTCTTCTCAATAACTATACATTTGTCACTATCAAAAAAAATTTTATGCAGCAACTGTCTAACACTTAGAGTGTAAACTACAAAAAAGGAAAATATCAAATACACAATTTTTTAGCTCCTTTTGTTTTCCTTCATCTCTTTTGCACATCACCATGCTTAAATTTTCAAGAGACTTCTACTTAGCTGTGTTTTGTCATGTGAGCCGTCTTTCAATTCCTTTTTCATATGATTAGTATTTTGTAATTCTTGTTGAACATTCATGTAGGAAGAAAATAACTAATGTGACTCATTTTCCTGAAGAATATATGCTTAATTCTTTTCATTTTTATTTTTTTAACAAGCAATCCTTTGTGAATGATGAGGATTCTTCATCTTGTGCATCTAAAATTACAAATTTTGGACTCATGCCCCTACTTTTTTGCAATTTTATCATGGCGAATCCAAGTTTCCTCATAATTTCTTTGATACCCTTTCCTGCCTTTGTCCTTGATACACCTTTGATAAATTTTGATTTCCTCCTTGACTTTTAAGGTCTTAACCTAAATGAGCGTCTTCCTCTTTCTTATTTTAGTCTCATTCAAATTCAATTTATAGTCACGTAACTGCATGTCCAGATGGTGCAGACCCAACTATAACATCAATTGAAACTACTCACAATTTGATTGTGGAGCATTGGATTGATTAAAAAAAATAAAAATCCTTAGAACATTAAGAGTGAAATATTAAGTAGTGATGTGATAAGATGTAACAGGTGGGCGAAAGAGGGACTCTTTTATCAGGTGGACAAAAGCAGCGGATTGCCATTGCTAGAGCCATCATTAAGAACCCTGTGATTCTACTACTTAATGAAGCAACAAGTGCACTTGACTCTGAATTAGAAACCATTGTCCAAAATGCTCTGGATCAAGCCTCCGTGGGAAGAGCCACACTGGTATGTATTCTACTCTCCCTGAACAAATGTGTTGGAACACGATTTAAGTGCGTTGAAAATCCCTATAGCGCCTTATAGCAGGGGCGCTACAGCTAAGGATCCGAACTCCTCAACATGGCATAAAACCCTTTGGTTTTTTTATTATAGAAAAGAAAGAAGTAGAGAAAATCTAGTTGTGTTCTGCCTGAGAGGTCCTATGCCAATTTGGTGAGAACTGAAAATCTGAAAAGAGTGTATTGAGTGAAGAAAATATATTCAGTATTGTCATTCTGGTGAGTTGATCTAATAATGGTTTGAGCTGTTCCTGCACTCATTCAGTATTGTCACCTCATAAAAGGGAAAAAGAATTCATGTAGAACAAATAATATACAATCACTGGGGAAGGTTCTCGAGTAGCATCAAGTTAAAAATCAGTATAATTCAGTATCCCAAAAAAGAACAGGAATGGATTACTTGAGTTAATGTACAAATAACTACCCGAAGCTTCTCTTGAAAATCCTGAGTGGTGTAAGACAAACATTTTTTTATCCTACCTCAGTTCAACAATGAACATGCAACAGAAACTAATGAATGGACCCTTATATAGAACTAACAGCATCACAAGCAACAATAGAAACCTTTTCCCACAGCCGGGGCATATATACTCCTGAACTGTGTTCTTGGATTATTTGTCAAAGCAGATTACAAGGTATATCTATTATACTGTATTATATATGTTCTTATATTTTTCGTTGTGAAAAGGCTTGTTGACTTATATTTTTCTAGGTACCTCTGTTCAAGTCGTTCCAGTCTTTGTTGTTTAGAGTTGATAAATTTTGTAGTCATTCTTTTCTTTGATAATACTAGAAAATTAACTATTCATCATTAAGAACTAAATAGCCCAGCGGTATCATCCCTTTCTTTCCCAAAGGGGAGGTCGGGGGTTCGAAACTAAGTCAATCTGGCCGACACCATGTTATTGGCTAATGTAAGTGAACATTTATTTTCTGGTTATTAATTTGATTTGGATTAGGAAGAAAATTGCACAATCCTCCTATGTTTTGACAGAGAAGTGCCCATTTTATGTGCATTAGTGTTACACAGTAGGAATATTCTCACACTAATACACTAATCGTTTAGGTTCACAATAAGCATAGATTTTTTTTTTTTGAGTGTTTCAGTTTTGATGTAGAGCGAACCCCCTATATATATAGATAGATATATAATATAAGTGAGAAGTAATCAAAGCAATTTCTTTCAGTTCGATAAACAAACACAATAAAAAGCTATCAGTAAAGAAGCTAGCTAGGCAACCACAAAGTTTATAATTAGATTGTTGATTAACTTTAAGATTTAATTGGTTGTTTTTGCTGTTTTGTCTTGGTTTATAACATGTATTTGTCTTTGAAGTTCTTAATTAAGATCTTGTTGTGGTTGATGTAGGACAACTGCAGTCGTTTGATCATTATTTTGCTGAATTACTTAATCTTCTTTCTCTTATTGTGGTATGGTTTGCTCAAAACTGTCCTTATGTTATATAGGTCGAACTTATTGAATGAGCATTATAGAAGCCTATTGTAATAGTTATGCTTATATATATGTATATGTATATATATTAAAGTTCAGATTTTTTTTCAAAAGTAGGTGGGCCCCACCAATAACTTAAAAACAAGACTAAAGGCCATAAGGCCATTATGTAGACATATATTTCTCTCTCTCTCTCTCTCTCTCTCTCTGCTTCCGGCCTTCTCCCGGCATCTCTTTTCTTTTTCTCTTTTTGTAATTTTAAGCTTTGATCTCATCTTCACCAATTGGATTTTGGTAGAACATTGTGAAGCAAAGTTGTTGAGCTCGTCGAGCCTGTTAATTTGATAGGAGCCAATCATCATTTGGTGCACTCTAGGGAGTTCAAAATTCTAGGGTTCTTGGGCTCAAATTAGGGGTTTTCATCAATTTGAGGTATGGGTGTTCTAATCTACAACTTCTTAGCTCTTTTTGTGAATTTTGCCCCTTAAATTTGATCCTAAGCATGCTAATTTTGATTATGTAGTTTGTGGTTGAAGCATGTTTAACTAAAATGCTAAATGTGTTCCATGTATTATTTGAATTCATATATATGACTAGATTTATTACGGTGATTGAGTATGCTTGGTGTTGACATGTTGTATGTCCTAAGATTATGTATTTATTTATTTATTTATTGCTTTGAAAGAAAATGATGCTATGGTCAATAAATAAATAAATAAATAAAAGAAATGAATGCTTATAAATTTCTATTAAATTGTGATGATGATGTAAATGGAATGTATGAAAGCTTATGGTTGAATTGATAAATTGAAGCATGCGCATTCATGCATTCATTGGGAAAGAGAAAGGGGAAAAAAAATGTTTTTTTTTTTTTTTTAACAAACAAAATTATTTTGGGGAAAATATTTTTTTTAAAGGAGTTTGCGAAAACCGGACGCCTAGGAGGTGCCTAGTGGTCCGTGGTGTTAGTCTAGTCTAGAAGGGATCATGGTTGAGCTAACTAGGCCGGATGCGATGCCTTGGAGGTGCCTTGTGGTCGTGGATAGTTAGTCAACCCTCCATTCGTGACGCCTTAGAGGTGCCTTGGGTCGGATTACACTAACGGTTTTGGAAGTTGAAACGGAAATGTTTCGGAAAATGGGGAGTAACATTTGCATATTACACTTCATGACATTGTGGTTAACTTGTGATTGGGTGGTATTTGCTACATATTTGTTATTGTATTTGAGAGTGTGTGTTTCCTTATAGCATGATCCCTTTCACTTTTTATCTATTCATTGTATGGATTCACGGGGATATAAGAAGTGTGTCTTAGACACTTCCTACTGAGCTCATGCTCACCCTATTATTTCTAACATTTTTCAAGACATGGAAAAGAGGTGGCGGATGACGATCCACCACGATTTTAGACGAGCACGGAGACCTATCTCATTTTTTTTTTTTTTTGCTATCTTTTGTATTAAAACTCTCTAATATTTTGTAAATGTAATATTAACTAACTCGTAAAACTTTAGTTTAATTAGTATAATGTTGTAAGCCATGGACTTTTAAATTCTAACTACGCTTTTCGGACTGTAACTTGATGTAACCAAAGTATGTTCTTTGTTGGATGAGATGGAGGAATGGGATTTTGTATGTATGTAGTCACTTTGGAGATGTGATATAATATATGTATATTGCGTTGGGACAGGATATGTTAGATTTAAGGCCCAGTGAGGCCATTGTATTTATTTTTTTTTGTATTTCAATAGGTTGTTTAAAGACATTTTCTGCGGAGGTCATGCCGAAATTTTTATAGATTTTTATTATTATTTTGGTATCCTTTTGGGTCGTTACAAATTTGGTATCAAAGCCATGGTTCGAATACCATTAGGACGACGGGTAGAGGCTTACCTAGGATTGCATGGGGAGTTGAGTTATTTGCTTACTTGCTTAATTGTTTACGTGATGGCATGCTTATATGCTTATGTGTTAAGGTGCTTAATTATTTGAAAGACGTGCTTATTTGTTTAACTGCTTATATGACTACGTGCTAAGTGCTTAATGTTGTTGTATATGATTAGCATGATCATGTTTATCATTAGTTGGGTATTCTGGGACTATGAAAGGTGCTTATGTGTTTCCATTCTTGTCAAGTCATTCGTGTGAGGACTTCGTTCTCGTGCATATTTTAGTGTCATCGTTTTTGATCTGTTTCCTTTTTCTTATAGCGTCATGGCAACACAAAGGGATCCCGGGGAAAGTTCTAGCTCCAATCCCGTGGAAAGGGATCAGGAGCAAGTTGAGGAAGATATCTTGTTGCGTGATTTGGTCCCACCAAGAGGGGGACAAGCGAGGGGGACTATTGATCCACCTTTTCAGATGAATAGGGAACAAATTAGGTTAGCCATTCAAGAGGCTATTTTTGATGCATATCGACCGACAGGTGCGTCATCGTCACAGTTTGTGCCACCACCAGCTCCACCACCACCACCACCACCACCTCCGAAGACAAATGAGCTAGATGATACTCTTTCTCACATTGCCAGGTTCGTGAAGTTGATGCCAACCTTGTTTGAGGGTGGTCCAGATCCGCTTGTTGCGGACGGTTTCCTGGATAGGGTGGAGAAGCATATTAATGCCATGAATTTGGCAACGGACAAGTTGAAGATCACATTGGCGACTTACAATTTTGTGGGCGATGCTGAGATTTGGTGGAAGACCGTTTCTCACACCCATAATCTGGATACTATGACATATGCTACATTCAAGAAGTTGTATTATGAGAAGTACTTTCCAACGCCTAAGCGGAGGGAACTAAAGAAGGAGTTTGATGGGTTAAAGCAAGGAAGTATGACAGTTACAGAGTATGAAAACAAGTTTACATCACTTTTGAGGTTTGCACCGGGAATTGCTAATGATGAAGAAGGAAAGATAGAGAAATTTGTTGATGGCCTTGATCTTACCATTAGGCCAATTGTAGCTGCTTCAGAACCAACAGAGTATGCAAAAGCAGTGCGAAAGGCTTTAGTGGTTGAGGCTGAGAGTAAGGACAACAAGGCTATCAGGGAGTCCTACAAGCACAACAGGGGTATGAGTACTTTCTCCGAAGGTCAATCAAGTAAGAAGCAGAAGCATGAGTAGTCAGGGTTCAGGGGACAGCAGCCAGTTAGATCTGCACCCACAGCTTCAGTGTCTATGAGGTCTTCTAGACCGAATGTTACTTGTTTCAGATGCGCGCAGTTGGGACATTACAAGTCCCAATGCACTCAGATACAGGTAGCTCGGATGATTTGTTTCAAGTGTGGGCAGCCAGAGCATCACAAGTCCCAGTGTACTCAGATTCAGGTGGCGTCTGGTGGATGTTTCGAGTGTGGCCAGCAGGGCCATAGGGTGAAAGATTTTCCACAGCGGGGCAGTGGTTTGGGCAGAGGTGGAGGTTCACAGCAGAGACAGATGCAATCTGCCACAGTTCAGTCAGAGTTTCGACCACCACCACCACCTCAGCCGTCTCAGCCAGCTATGTCAGCCCAGAGTTCTCGACCTGGTAGGAGAGCTTCCTCGAGTGTACCTACTCAGCAGTCTGGCTATCAAGCAGGTAGTTTCCAGGGGCAGAGGACCCAGGGTCGCGTGTTTGCACTCACTCCAGCCGAGTCACCATCCAGTTCTTCAGTTGTTAGGGGTATGCTTCTTGTGTCCCATTCTTGGGCTTGTGTATTGTTTGATTCTGATGCTTCTTATTCATTCATTGCTTCATCATTTGCACGGGCATTGGGTTTAGAGGTTAGTCAGTTAGACAGACCGCTTTGTGTTGACACGCCTATCGGGGGTTCAGTTGCTCTTTGTAGAGTTTGTAGGAGTTGTTCCATCACAATTGCCGGACGTGTTCTTAAGTTCGATCTCATCCTTCTCGAGATGACGGGATTTGATGTCATTCTTGGGATGGACTGCTTGTCATCCTTCAGAGCTGTCATTGATTGTTTCAGGGGCAGAGTTTCAGTGTGTACCGATGGGGATTGTTTCTGTTTTGTGGGAGATCGGTGTGATCCTCTCACTCATTCATTTTATGGTGTTAGGGGTCGAGATCGGCAGACATTCTTCTTGGCTAGTCTTCTCGTCGATGATGACGTTGAGTTTTATGGGGTTGATTATCCAGCAGTTGTGCGTGATTTTCTGGATGTGTTTCCGGAGGACTTGACTGAGTTGCCTCCACACCGAGAGGTGGAATTTGCTATTGATTTGATGCCTGGTACCGCACCAATCTCTATGGCACCGTATCGTATGACACCGATTGAATTAGAAGAATTGAAGAAGCAACTTGATGATTTGAGGATGAAAGGCTTTATCCGACCGAGTGTGTCACCGTGGGGTGCACCAGTCTTGTTCGCTAAGAAGAAAGATGGTTCTTTGAGGTTGTGCATTGATTACCGAAAGTTGAATCATGCCACCATCAAGAACAAGTATCCTTTACCAAGGATAGATGATTTATTTGATCAGTTGAGGGGAGCCAGTTGTTTTTCGAAGATTGACTTGAGGTCAGGCTATTATCAGTTACGGGTTAGAGAGGAGGATATTCCAAAGACCGCGTTTCGTACGCAGTATGGACATTACGAGTTTCTTGTTATGCCTCTTGGTTTAACCAATACGCCGGCGGCATTCATAGATTTAATGAACCGTGTCTTCCACGATTACTTGGATCAGTTTGTGGTAGTTTTTGTGGATGATATTCTTGTGTATTCACGGACTTGGGAAGAGCACGAGGTCCATTTGGGTATAGTGTTGCAGATTCTACGAGAGCACCATTTGTACGCCAAGTATGAAAAGTGTGAGTTTTGGCTACAAGAGGTGAAATTTTTGGGACATCTTGTCTCGAAATGTGGGGTTTCAGTTGATCCTTCAAAAATAGAGGCAGTTTTGAGTTGGGAGCAACCCAAGAATGTCTTTGAGATCCAGAGTTTCCATGGCCTAGCGGGTTATTATCGGAGATTTGTGAAGGATTTTTCCCGTTTGGCAGCTCCTATGACCAGATTGACCAGGAAAGGGATCAAGTTTGCATGGAATGAGGCCTGTGAGTCATCCTTTCAAGAGTTGAAAACAAGGTTGACTACGGCTCTGATGTTGGTGATACCTGAGCGTGGCTTGGGTTATGTGATCTATTGTGATGCCTCACATGATGGTTTAGGTTGTGTACTGATGCAAGATGATAGAGTAGTGGCTTATGGGTCTCGACAGTTGAAGACTCACGAGCTTAACTACCCTACTCATGACTTAGAGTTAGCGGCAGTTGTATTTGCTTTGAAGTGTTGGAGACACTATTTGTATGGTGAGAGATTTGAGGTGTTCTCGGACCACAAGAGTCTCAAGTACCTTTTCTCCCAAAAGAACTTGAACAACAGACAGAGGCGATGGGTTGAATTCTTAGAAGACTATAACTTTGATTTGCAGTATCATCCTGGCAAGGCAAATGTGGTAGCTGATGCTTTAAGCCGGAAATCTCGTGGGACTTTGGCTAGTTTAGCCATCCGGAAATGGAAAATGCTGGAAAATTTGGCTGAAATAGGATTGTATTATTTTGATGATGATGATGGTGGCAGTGAGTCAGCATTCTTGTTTAGTCTCGTGGCTCAACCCACTCTTGTTAGATGGGTGATTGAGTCACAGAGACAGGATTCAGATTTGGATGCCATTTACACTTTGATCTCCAGTGGCGAGATCGTGAAGGATTGGACCTTACATGCAGATGGAGGTCTACGGTTTAGGGGTTTGTTGGTTGTTCCTACAGTTTGTCGTGAGGACGTCTTACGGGAGTTTCATACTTCCCGCTTTGCAGTTCATCCGGGTGATACCAAAATGTATCACAATTTGAGACGTCAGTATTGGTGGAATGGAATGAAGAATGATGTTGCACAGTTTGTAGCTAAGTGCCTTACCTGTCAGCAGGTGAAGGCCGAGCACCAGAGACCAGCTGGTTTATTACAACCATTGCCGGTAGCGCAATGGAAATAGGAGGAGATTACCATGGATTTTGTGACAGGTCTTCCTAGGTCACGGAGGGGAAATGAAGCCGTATGGGTCATTATTGATAGGTTGACCAAGACTGCTCACTTTTTGCCTATTAAGGCAACAAATGATGCAGAGGCACTTGGTATACTTTATATGAAGGAGATTGTGAGATTGCACGGAGTTCCAGTGACTATTGTGTCGGATAAAGATGCCAAGTTCACCTTGAAGTTCTGGGAAGGACTTCAAGCAGTGTTTGGCTTAGCGTTGCACCTTAGCACGGCATTACATCCACAGACGGACGGCCAGTCAGAGCGTACTATCCAGATCTTGGAGGATATGTTTCGGGCCTGTGTACTTGACCTAGGTGGTAGTTGGGAGGATCACCTTCCACTTATTGAGTTTGAGTACAACAACAGTTATCAGGCAAGTATTCAAATGGCTCCATTTGAGGCGTTGTATGGTAGACCTTGTAGGTCTCCTGTCTGTTGGACTGAGGTGGGCGAGACAGCTGCCTTAGGACCCGACATTGTACTCGAGACTACCAAGAAAATTAAGTTGATTAGACAGAGGCTGCTCACGGCTCAGAGCCGACAGAAGAGCTATGCAGATAGGCGGAGGCGACCGTTATCCTTTGAGGTGGGAGATCACGTTTTTCTTCGGGTTTCTCCACGGAAAGGGTTGATGAGGTTCGGAAAGAGTGGTAAGTTGTCGCCACGATTCATTGGGCCTTTTGAGATCTTGGACCGTGTAGGAGAGGTTGCCTACAGACTTGCTTTGCCACCGCAGATGGACAAAGTTCATAATGTCTTTCATGTATCAATGCTACGGAAGTACGAGCCGGATCCGTCTCACATTTTGAGTTGGGTTAATGTAGACATTGATGAGGATGTTTCTTACGAGGAGGGACCAGTTCAGATCCTTGACACACAGCAGAAGGTGTTGAGGAAAAAGACGATACCATTGGCAAAGGTTCTTTGGAGGCATCAAGGAGTTGAGGAGGCTACTTGGGAGCTTGAACAAGAGGTTCGCTCCAAGTATCCAGAGTTGTTTTCTTCCTCAGGTATGACTTGATTTTGGGGACGAAATCTTTTAAAGTTAGGGATAATGTAATAGTTATGCTTATATATATGTATATGTATATATATTAAAGTTATGATTTTTTTTCAAAAGTAGGTGGGCCCCACCAATAACTTAAAAACATGACTAAAGGCCATAAGGCCATTATGCAGACATATATTTCTCTCTCTCTCTCTCTCTCTGCTTCCGGCCTTCTCTCGGCATCTCTTTTCTTTTTCTCTTTTTGTAATTTTAAGCTTTGATCTCATCTTCACCAATTGGATTTTGGTAGAACATTGTGAAGCAAAGTTGTTGAGCTCGTCGAGCCCGTTAATTTGATAAGAGCCAATCATCATTTGGTGCACTCTAGGGAGTTCAAAATTCTAGGGTTCTTGGGCTCAAATTGGGGGTTTTCATTAATTTAAGGTAGGGGTGTTCTAATCTACAACTTTTTAGCTCTTTTTGTGAATTTTGCCCCTTAAATTTGATCCTAAGTATGCTAATTTTGATTATCTAGTTTGTGGTTGAAGCATGTTTAACTAAAATGCTAAATGTGTTCCATGTATTATTTGAATTCATATATATGACTAGATTTATTACGGTGATTGAGCATGTTTGGTGTTGACATGTTGTATGTCCTAAGATTATGTATTTATTTATTTATTTATTGCTTTGAAAGAAAATGATGCTATGGTCAATAAATAAATAAATAAATAAAAGAAATGAATGCTTATAAATTTCTATTAAATTGTGATGATGATGTAAATGGAATGTATGAAAGCTTATGGTTGAATTGATAAATTGAAGCATGCGCATTCATGCATTCATTGGGAAAGAGAAAGGGGAAAAAAAAATGTTTTTTTTTTTTTTTTTGAACAAATGAAATTATTTTGGGGAAAATATTTTTTTTAAAGGAGTTTGCGAAAACCGGATGCCTAGGAGGCGCCTAGTGGTCTGTGGTGTTAGTGTAGTCTAGAAGGGATCATAGTTGAGCTAACTAGGCCGGATGCGACGCCTTGGAGGTGCCTTGTGGTCGTGGATAGTTAGTCAACCCTCCATTTGTGACGCTTTGGAGGTGCCTTGGGTCGGATTACACTAACGGTTTTGGAAGTTGAAACGGAAATGTTTCGGAAAATGGGGAGTAACATTTGCATATTACACTTCATGACATTGTGGTTAACTTGTGATTGGGTGGTATTTGCTACATACTTATTATTATATTTGAGAGTGTGTGTTTCCTTATAGCATGATCCCTTTCACTTTTTATCTATTCATTGTATGGATTCACGGGGATATAAGAAGTGTGTCTTAGACACTTCCTACTGAGCTCATGCTCATCCCATTATTTCTAACATTTTTCAGGACATGGAAAAGAGGTGGCGGACGACGATCCACCACGATTTTAGACGAGCACGGAGACCTATCTCATTTTTTTTTTTTTTTTGCTATCTTTTGTATTAAAACTCTCTAATATTTTGTAAATGTAATATTAACTAACTCGTAAAACTTTAGTTTAATTAGTATAATGTTGTAAGCCATGGACTTTTAAATTCTAACTACGCTTTTCGGACTGTAACTTGATGTAACCAAAGTATGTTCCTTGTTGGATGAGATGGAGGAATGGGATTTTGTATGTATGTAGTCACTTTGGAGATGTGATATAATATATGTATATTACGTTGGGATAGGATATGTTAGATTTAAGGCCCAGTGAGGCCATTGTATTTATTTTTTTTTTGTATTTCAACAGGTTGTTTAGAGACATTTTCTACGGAGGTCATGCCGAAATTTTTATAGATTTTTATTATTATTTTGGTATCCTTTTGGGTCGTTACACCTATAATTCCAGCATCTGATCAAGTACAGTAGAGAATTCTCTATAGTATTTACTGATCTCTCTTCACTAAGAAGTTGCCATTTTTTTTTAGTAGGAAATTTGCAACCACCACCTACATAACTCATGTGAGATATGTAGAGCTCAAAGGGACTATCAATCCCTATAAGTTTTAGAGTAGGAAATTTGCAAAAAGAGGGGATAGAGATTCAATGTTAGCTAAGCATAACCAAATTTTGTGGTTTTTTTTTTTTTTGATAAGTAATTTTGTGGTTTTTGTAAGGAAAACTTGTTGAAGCTCTAATAGGTTACATTTTGCATAATCATATCATGTTTAATGATCAATTAAAAGATCAGCACAAAAAATATTGCTTGTTCAGGACAAATATGATCGGTGAATTGAAACTAAATTATCTCTCCACATTTCAATTAGTCAAAAATCATTCAAGATTTATGAATAAGTGAGGAATCAAACGAGAAAACAAGACAACTCTTCAACTTCTAAAGTGGCTGCGACACATAATTTGTGAAGCTAGTATGGCTTCGAGGTGAGTTTGAACTGATCATTACTTCGTCCAAAAATCATATGTTTGTTGGAATGAGCTACTCCATTAGTGTAAACATGTGCCAAAAGTTATTCATTTGGAGGAGGATCTCATAACTTATACACTTTATAAAATTAATTAATAAGAATTAGATATGAGCTTACCACAGCAAAACTTGCATTGCATTTTGAGGTAATTATCTTTTTGTGATTTTGCATGCTTTATCAAATATTGTACGAGTCCAATTTCATACTAAACTTTCGTAATTTGGACTTGATTCAAAAGTACTTGTACATGTTAATACTTGCTTTGGGATTATTTCCTTGATACACTGAACTTGCTTTGCTTGAGTTAAGACCATATTAATACTTGCTTTGCTTGAGTTAAGACGAAGAGTAGATCTTTCAAAGTACTTTTATTATAATGTTTTACATTAATTCTCTTACTTTAACTATCTTTGTAGGTCAAAGTTAGGATTACGGGTTGCGGGTTGCAGTTACTTTTTTTGTTGCCGCTATATTTTTTGTATGGTTAATGAAGAAGAAGTTGCAAAAAGATATGAAGAATTTTTGTTTTATTTTGGTTAAGTAAATATATAAGGTGTGGATCATGTACTTTTTTCAAATTTGTATATGGTTAATTTTTGTATAAAATAATGATTTGGAATTGGTTACATATATATATATATATATGAGTTGTAAATTATTTTGGTTATGATGTTATTTTTTATTTATTTAGAGTTCTACAAGACTAGTAGTAGTTTTTTTTTTTTTTTTTTTTTTAAAAAAAAAAAAAAAAAAAAAGAGTCTTAATAAGGGTTAAACTATTATTTAAAAAAAAAATTATATAACACTTTCTACCACGGTTATGCACCATGGTTAAAAGTCTACTTTTCTACTACGAATAAACTTTTTACCACAGTGTATAACCATGGTAGAAAAAAAGACTTTCTACCATGGTGGGGAACCGTGGTAGAAAATAGACTTTTTACCACGGTGGTGAATCATGGTAGAAAGAACAACTTTCTTCCACGGTGCAAAACAGTGGTAGAAGGTTGACCTTCTACCACGGTGCAAAACCGTGGTAGAATGTCTCGACTTTCTACCACGGCTGTTTCTACCACGGTTCAAAACTGTGGTAGAAAGGCTTTTCCACCGTGGTAAAAAGTCATTTTTCTTGTAGTGAGTCCTACATCGTCAGAAGAGTGAGTGATAGTCTCTGTTCACCACAATCAAGCCTATGACTAAAACTATCGAATACCTGAAAAATAGAAGTGGGTCAGGCCCACAAATAAGTTCTATCCTACTACAATCCAAGTAGAGACTCGATACGCATATACATCCTAACCAACTCAACAATAACTATGTAGTCCGTACATACATATATATATATATATATATATATATATATATATATATCCATACTATGGGACTCTCATTGGACTATGATGAGGGCCTCAACCTGAGTATAAGGCAACATGCAAAATACACCTGAGTGGGCATGACTACCTAAGCCTAACAGGGTATACCTCAACCAACATAGCCAGCTACACATCCTACTGCATATACGCTCCCTAAGCGTCGACTATGAGACTCAAGCTCATATCACGGTACCATAAAAATATTTTTAAAGTCCTATCCTATCCATCCATAAGAAATCCAATAAGTTGTTCAGCTTGTTCAACTGCACTGACTTACACATCTATAGCAAGTAATCCAGTAAGCCGTTCAGCTTGTTCAGCTGCACTGACTTACACATCCATAGCAAGTAATCCAGTTAGTCATTCAACTTTGTTTCAACTAATCTGACTTAAATATAAGTAGGAGTTATTTTATAATCCATTCCCTTATTCCGTTTAGGTAGGATTTAATATTTTAAAACTAATCCGTCCCTAGTATGCCATCGTCCTATACTGGTGCATACAATACATCCATCCAATAATTGATAATACAGATAATGAATGTAAATACCAACTAATCCACAAAATCCATATTACTAACAGAACATAAATAAATGTTTACATCAATTAATTCCATATAAGGCATAATAGAATTTTGGAAACTAACATGCTTGTCTTATACCACTGTTACATGATTCTCTCATAATTTATAGCACAGAGAATAATTATAAACATCCTTTTATCCGTGATAAGCATAATCAAAATATATATTTGAATATGCTTACTTTATACCACTACACAATTATCCAAGAATCAACATTACCTTTAACACATGTATACGTCAATTTATCCTTTATAAGAATATAATAATTCTGTAATCTAACATGCTTATATATTACCACTGGAACATGAATTAAACTATAAATCCATCCACAGAAAAATTGCAACAGATAAGTTTAAGCAATTTAAATCCTCCACCTCCAAAATAGTGTACCAAAATTATGTAAGAATTTTATACTGCTCAAGGTGTAAACCCTAGGTGGTTCATTATCCCTTATCCTGCTCTCTTGAACTTTAACAAGACCTTAGATACCATCAAACTTCCCATGCACAGCCTCTGATTACCCCGGAATAGTCAAAAAAACAAACCCAGAAGCGAAAATACGCTAAAACTGCATCAAAAGGGGGTGAAGCCACATCCCCCACATGGGGAGCCGCCTCCCCCTTGAGTGGAGCCGGCTCCACACCATGTGGAGCTGCCTCCATAGCCCTTGGAGCCAGCTCCACCCTTATGGGGAGCCGCCTCCTTGTCCAGTTTGCCCAATTCACTCATTTTCCTTCACCGGTTTCATCTCCGGCGATTTCCATCACTTCCGTCCTCCATTGTCAAGGTTTCTACTGATTTAAAATTTAGTTCCAGTGTTCTAGATTATTTGAAAAAAATCATTCATCAATAATCAACTTCAATTAAAACAAGAAAAATGCAAGGAAGAATTAAAACAAGCAATTGACAGTTCATAAACACATACTGGTTAGAACAATTCAAACATGCAAACCAATTTAATTTTAATGTTCATCTACCCTTGGAATTGAGTTAGGCCTGTAAAAAACACGAGTCAAAGAGAGAAAGTTAAGAATAGAACTTGCCTTTAGGTTTTAGTTCGAAACCTTTCACCGTCGTCTTTAAGTTTCCGGCGATCCTTCACTGTTCTATTCTCCTATTGCCCCTTGGTTCAACCCTACGAGCAACACTCCTTCCTTCTCTACTTGGTTCAGCCTTAATCCTAGCCAAACCCTAACCGAAGTACTCTGTTTCTCTCTGTTTTTCCTCCTTGGTAGCCCTAACTATGCCTCTGTTCTTTCAATCCTCTCTTACGTGAACAAACTTTAGGTTATGTTTCTGTATTATGTTCTTAAAACCCTAAACCATCGTAATGATATATTTATAGGCTTAGAACAATATAACCCTAGTCCATGTACAATTAGAGACAAAACCCTAATTTACATCCTAGTCGGCCACAATGTGTGATTTAAAAGAAAAACCTCTAATTTAAAACAGTAAAAAGAAACAAATAATTAAACTAAAACAGGTAATTCAAATAACTTATAAATTACATCATTTAACAATTAAATAACACAATTTAACACATTAACAATTTAAAACAGTAACTCAAATAAATAAAACCAATAATACATTTAATTCAATTAAAACACCACAATTAAACCAATTAAGAAAATAAATAAATTAAATAACATTTAATCCATTAATTAAAACAACAGGCAGATACCAAATAAAAATAAACCATTAAAAAATGCAATCAAATAAATATTAAACTACCGAGACAATCCTTTTAAAATTAGGAGTATTACAGATATTCTAGGACATTTATCTATCTTACTTTCCTGTTTTAAACTAATTTCGTGTTATTGCCCTTTTCAAGCACTTATCCCCAAAATAAGTTAATTCAGTCAAATAAGAGCTTAAAGAAGCTAACTCAAGCTGGATGGAAGAAAGGAGCAAAGTGGAAGCAGAAAGAAGCAAAGTGTGGAAATCAGCATGTTCGATCGATCTCAGAAATCTTCGATCGATCGAAGCAACATCGATCTGGACATATCAAGATGGATCCAAGCCTTTGTTCTTATCCAAAAGAATCCACCAAGTTCGATCAATCTAACATCTCTTCGATCGATCTAACATCTCTTCGATCGATCGAAAATATTCGATCTTATCCACACCTACCACACCACCTACCACTTTTGTCTCTTTCCCAAAATATCCCAAAATATCTCAGAGATTTGTCTTTATTCAAAAAGGCACCACCAAGGATGGATCGATCTCTGCAGCATTCGATGGATCTCACCTCTATTCGATCGATCGAACCTCCTCAAGTCTGAAAAAAATAAGTTTCAGCTCATTAAAAGTTAGCTCATGGTGCAATCATTGCAAGGACCCTAGTGCATGAATCCAGACCATTGGGTGTGACACTTGACCTACCTATATAAGGATTTTGAGCCTCTTTTACATCATATATCATATACCATCTCATAGACTTAGAAACATTCTTAGAGAGGAAGAAAAGAGAGGATGAGAAGCTAGAGACACATTCTTGGGAGTTCTTCCATTCTTCTATGGTTTCCATCAAGAAGGATGTCATTCCTACCATGGAGATAGCCCTTGAGGGTTGGATGACTACTTCAATGAGTGGCTAACCATCTTCTTGGGGCTAGAGTTAGCCCTAAACATGCCTTCTAGACTCTAATGCTTTGTATTTTGAGGGGATTTGTGTTGTAATCTTGCTTTGACACTTATTTTATATATGAATCTTGTTTCTTCAATGATTTGTGTGGTTTAATACTTCCAATTGATCATTTCATTCTATCCATATGTCTATGTATGCTAGAATAGATGTTCATGGATTTATCTCTAGTTTTTGTGTTATTGATGCATATCTATGTGTGTTGATGCTATGGATCTAGAGATTGTCAAGGCATAGTGCTTTATAGAATACTATTGTGGTTTATTTGATGGTTCATACTCATGTTTTGATGGATTGTGCCTCTCCCTTAGTTTCTTTAGTTAATTTTCATGCCCTTAGCTTAGTTGCAGTGTAGTTGCCTTAGTTGTTAGATAGGAGGACAATCCATGTTTGTTGTTTGATATTCCATGCTTATGAATGCAAGTATTATTATTCTCTAACCATGTGATGTGTTTGGATTGTGAGCTTAAAGGAAGAATTAATGGCTTAGTTTGATTTATTGTGCTATTCACTAGGTTGCTTAGACAATATATGCTTAATTGGTCATCCATGCTTGTTGAAACAATCAATCACACACTCTCAAATTGCAACACATGTTTCCCCTCATTAATTATACATTGAATGTCTAGAATGGTGATGTTTAGTGATGGCCTCTAGACCCCAAGACTTCACTCTCTTGTTTTTTCTAAATTTCATTTAAATTGCTTATTTTACATTGAACTTGTTTAGTTTAATTTGTAGTTTAATCAACCAAACACACCACCTTTTGATCACTCAACCTACTAACTCTATACATTGTTTCCATTCCAAGCACGCCTAAAAATTCTTTGGGACGATCCCTACTCACCCTAGCTATCTTTTTAGTTAGAGGTAGTAGTGGCATTTATAAATTAAAAACTTGGCCACACTATTTTGCAAAAATGTGGTTGTACCCCATGACAGGCCACTACTAAATATTAATGTGTTCAATATTATTAGTTGAGCCAAACATGCCTTAAAATCTTAGAAAAGACGAGATTGCCCTTCAATATGTAATTCATTTTATTGTAAAATATCGCAACTTGTGAAAAGTCATTGTTACCCTTATATATATATATATATATATATATATATATATATATATATATATATAACCCATATGGGCGAAGGAAAAATCAATCTCAATTCTCTCACTAGTTTAAATCGAGGAAGAACACCACCACTTCAAATCCCCGCCACCACTGCCACCCACCATTGCCGCCGCCACCACCGCAACCTCCACCCTTTCTCCACTACAACATTTACCACCTCCCTCCGCTTCCACATTCTCACCTTCCACAATCTCACCGCCTCCTTCCTCCACTTCTGCCACTACCACCGCCGCCACCACCACCACCCTACCTTCCCCATCAAGCACAATTCCCATTCCTAAGCACCGCCACCTAATTGAAGACAACCCAAGAAAAAACCCACCCCTTCGATTTCACCCCCCACCACTCACCACTACCTAGGTTTCCAATCAAACATGAATTGATTAGTGGCCATCAAAGACTATTGGTCTGCCGCCGGCGACGACAGGCCCTTCTGTCCTTCCTCCCAACGACCACAAAGGCGTTCACATCTCCCATCAAATTAACCCAATCAGCACTCACCATCACCGACACTGTTGTTGTCGTCAATTTCGCCGTCGTGGATCATCAATGGAAATTATCCATCTTCGCAACTAGTAAGGTGGTTGATGGCATGATACAATAAAATGTTTTCAACAATAATTTGTTAAGATATGGGATGGCAAATGGACGGGTTGGGTTGAGTTGAAAACGGGCGGGTTAATATGGGTCAAGACTCATATTCAACCCATTTTAAACGGGTTGAAAATGGGTAGGGTCACCCGTTCGGTAATTAATAAAAAATAATTAAATAATTAAAAAACAAAAAATAATTAAAATTTTTTTAAAAATAATAAAATAATTAAAAAAATTTAATTTTTAATTTTTAATTTTTTTAAATTTTAAATTTTTATTTATTTTTAAATTTTTTTATTTATTTTTAAATTTTTTATTATTTAAATTTTTTTAATTATTATTTTTTAAAATTATTTTTTCGAAAGGTTTTAAAATTTTTTTATTTTTAAAATTATTATTTTTTTTAGTTATTTAAAATTATTTTTTAATTATTTATTTTTTTAGAAGAAATTTATAGAGAGAGAAACTTAGAAAGGAGATTGATGATAGACAAATTTAAAGAGAGAGAATTGTGAGTGAGAGAATTTTAGAGAAAGAAATGAGTTGAGTGCAATATAGGATAGATGTGTATTATGTATTTATTATGTGATGGTTGAAATATTAGTTGAATATGGTCAACTCATCTTGACTATCAAATTAAATATGATTCACCCATAATCATTAAAAAGCGGGCGGATATGGGCGGATTGATGGTTCCTGACCTATTTTGCCACCCATAAGATATACCAACCTTCGCGCTGTGGGAACATAAAATGAACCCAATAATTCCAGGAAACATTTGCAGAGTTTTGGCTATTTTCTTTGTAACATCATAAGTTTGTGTAATTTTCAGATTGTAGTGTTATTTTTAGAATAATGTACAGAAGGCTCTTTGGAGGCTGCTTGGACAGGAAACAGTGAATCATAAAATTGGTCACTCAAATCCTCTTCAAATCAAATAGTAATAGTGATATATATATATATATATATATATATATATATATATATATATTTGCGAAAAAAAAGGGGTTTTACATATAAATAAAATGCAAAATGCCTAAATAGAAATTAGAAAGATTCAATAATATAGGTGGTGGTGGCTATGGTGAGGCTGTGTAGTGGTGGCAGTGGGTCTGATGGGGGTGTGGGGCGCTTGGTTTATTAGTATGAGTGGGGGTGGGTTTTAGGGTATTTTTGTCAATTAAAAAGAATTGTTTTTGGATAAATTGATAATTTAATGGATCAAAGGGCAATAATGTCAATTCACAATATGTTAGATCATTAGGGTGTCTTAAAAAAAATAAAATAAAATAAAATAAATTTTCCTACTAGCATTTTGGAGGCCTTTTGTGATTAATCTGTCACATAGGCTTTAAAATAAATCTATCATCATGCATTCACCTTCATGCACATAAGCACTATTAAGAGGGAGAATTAGACATGGATAGAACTTTGATATAGATTTTTTAAATTAAAACACTCATTTTATATGCATACATAGGAAAGGTATTGCTTCATGCATATATGATTTATCAACCGGAGTATGGTTCATGCATTGTCACCTAGAAGTGCACACCAGCTGGGGTTTGAAGATGGCTTGGCTTGTCTCGTCGTAGATGGAAAGCTTCTGAATCAAAAGTTGCTTCCTCCACCAAGCAGATCTCCCCAAATGTTGAATTTTTTCACTCACTTCAATATGCACACTCAGCTAACTTTTTTCACCCATTGTAATTCAATGGCAATTTTTTTTGATCATTTGTGTTAAATTCCGCAATAAAAGATTTCAATTATCATCTTTTTGTAGCATTCAAAATTCAAGCAAAGATGCTTCAATAATATTATTATTGGATTATCTAATTTTTATGGTACTCCTCCTTTCTATTCCATCTGAGACACACTCAGAGTCGACTCATGGACACTAGTTATGCTGTGAACTAGTCGTCTACTCCTCTCTATATATTATTTTTGTGCATGATTTTATAAGTATACTTAGTAAATTAATAGGGCTACAAAAACTTTATAGTTAAGAGAGAAGAACAAATAATTTGAGATATTCAACTAAAAAGAAGGAAGAATTTGAGATGGCTAGAAAGTGCCGGATTGCTTATGATTGCGCTATGGGGTTAATCATTTTTTATGTTAAAAGCTTAAGGATTGGTGAGCCTTCACCTTCATCTAACCCAATCTAACGCCAAAATCCGATACCAGATTTCTGCGACAAAAATTCAAGCCCCTTTACTTCCTCCATAAAAAATGGTTTTATCTTTATTAGAAACATGAAAATTGTGTTAAAACTAGAAATACCAAGGTGGGAATGCCTTTATGGCTTAGTAGATGGTAAGAGTTCGAAACTCTAAATGAACAAAGTTGATATATGAGTTAGTTACACCGATGGCTAAAAAAATAAATAAATAAATTTGGGCATCAATAATCTCCTATTTTTGCACAAACGTATTGACAGACAAGGGCATGCCCGGCAAAGCATTCTAGGTCTTTATACTTTCGAAAAGTTATTCATCCAGAGTTTGTGCCCTATATATATAGGGATGGGAGATTACTTCCACTAAGAATTGTAAAACATTCATCGTGTTTTGTTCACTCGAAAGTAGTTACATTAGTAATATTGAGAATGAAAGAAAAAATCATAATCATTGAAAAATGTTAATAAAAAAATAATAAATATTTTCATAGCCAAGTAGAAAATATCACAGTAGAAAATATCACATTAACTATTACAATAACAATGACAACAGTAACAACATAACACAACAAAAGCTAGCTACATCAAGGAATAAATACCCACAGCAATGACAGCCAAAGCTAGCTACATAAAGGAATATAAATACTTCAGTTCTTAACGCAAAAGGGAATTCTAGGAGGCAGTATTTTGTAAAAACAACTCCTCACAAATTAAAAAGATCTTCGGACTTTTCACATGAGGAATCCCCTGACCACCTTTTCACTTTAGCAGTCAGTCCCGACGATAGTTTCAATTCCACCCAACTAGACTTTTGACATGAGTAATCACCAGACCAGAATAGACGCTATGACTTTTCGCTATAGGTGTCCCAACAATAGCTTTCAATTCCTGGCTCCTTAAGTTGTACAAATACCAACTTCTCCCAAATCTACTACCCATGTAACCATCATCCCAATCATGTCGAATGATCATCAATCCTTGATTCCCCACCATTTGAATCGGGTGAAATGAATCATCCATTAAGAAACTTGACAGACTATTAGGCTTACCAACAATGGAAAGAAGACATATTTTATGTTTCTTAACCCAAATATGATTACCCAAATCCTCCAACATCCATAACACTAATTCCATTTCCGTAGCCGGGTTTGAGAAGTAGATTGATCCCTTCACCACTAACAAGTTGCAATTTATAAGTTGGTGTTCAGAACCTCTTTTTGGTTGACATGGCAAGCATATTTTTTGCCTGAATTCCTCGGTACCAATATCCATTGATTGCACAAAAGCCACCCGAGGAGAATAAACACTCTCAATATTGTAAGCAATGTCCATGCCCCTTAATCTCCGAGGAACAACATCACAATTGTATGCTAGCCAATACAATATCCCATTCACAGCGATAGGCTTGAAAACACCTTCTAGGCAAAATGTAGATGGACTGATCAATTTCCTCCATCCACTGCTCTGATGGTCTATCGTAATTAAGTTGATCTCATTAGGGAGAAGACGTGCCCGATCTTTAAAAACCATCACTTTATATTTTTGAATTGAAGCATCATGTACTATCAAAAAAATGCCACCATCAAAGCCCAAATTTGGATTATGAGGTAACTTCTTTTGAATGCCGGTAACAGGATTATGAACACAAAGCTTTTGTTCTTTTTGGGCATGAAGGACTCCTCCTACATTTTTGTAAATAGGAAGAACATAATCTCGAAAAAGTAATAAACCATCAGTAGAGGCAACAATATGGGTGTAATCATCAGGAATACATATAGGAAAATCTGTGGAGTCTCTCTGTTCGATATCCGAAAGAAGCAAGCGATGGGAGGCTAAATCTTCACTGACCAAGACTGCAGGCTTGGATTCCCATATGAGAAGATGACATTTGATAAATTTTGGATCAGAGATGATGGTTTTCCAAAACTTACATACTAGTTTGAATCTAACAAGTGATTCAGCAGGTACTCTTGTTAGTATCTCATCGATGATTTCTCTAGGCAGACATTTCGAGTTGTCATTGCTTTTGATTCTGTTTCTGCTTCCCATGCTATGCTGCTTACAGTTTTTCTCGCCTAAGCTAGCTCTATATCCCACAGAAACATTCAACCAATATATTGAATTAAATATTAACCATATGAATTGAGATACATATAAATATATATATGCCTTCAGAATTTAGGGTCAAATCAGAAGCTTATTGGTTAAAGAGACACATAAATATTTTTGAAGATAAATAAGTCAAAAAAATAAAATAAAACAAAAAACAAATGGACTAATTTGTCATACATATATCAGTGCATTAGATTATTCCTCTTGAGAATTTTTAATCAGAGCTCTGGACCTGACCGCATAAGTTGGTATATATACGACCATTAACTAAAATATGTCTATGATTAACTAATTGGCGGAATAGTTGAAGCCATACCCAATCGAAAAAGGATGTTATCCAAACGCATTTTAAAAGGATTTATAAGTTAAATTGGGAATGGATCCTCTCCAAGGAAATTTGCCTCCAAGCATCTACAAGTATTTAATCCTACGATTGTTAAGGCCCCACATCAACAATCTAATTAACTAATGAACACGGTATCGTTTGACTAAAAATGCACCTTACAGCTCCATTGAAAAACACCAGTGACTGATTGAAGGAGAAATTTCACACGCGTGCCTACCATACTTACAAGCAATTTCAGACATTTATTATTTTCAGTTTCAGTCAAGTTTACAAAAGTAAAATCAGTAGTTCCTACCAAAATTGTTGTTGGCCTAGTTGGAGTGGTATAATGTATCGATCAGTGAACACTATTAATTACTATCCCTCTTAAAATTAGTTCAGCATAAAATGGATATTTGGAAATTACAAATTTAGAAAATCTACAAATTTAGGTATAAATTTTTTATTTAGAATTTGTGAATAAGAATATAGATTTCAATAAATAGGTGATAATATTATATATATATATATGATTCAACTCACCTAGATGTATCTAGTTGAAGTGAAGCTAGGAGAATCTTGTCCGTCTCTTAGGCTCCTAGAAAACAACATTCGACTTGCATGTGTTAACTATTTAGCTAGCGTTCCTTCTGCATCAGGATCAAACTCAAAGATGATGAAAGAAAATTCATGGTAGTACATGGTCAAACCTGGTGAACCGGACCCTGGTGCACCGGACCGGGAAAACATCAGCTATTATGTAAGGGTTAGTTTGATGTGGTGGAATGGAATAAGAATGGAGGAGGAAATGGAATGAAATGGTTATTCCTTTTGTTTGAAGGTGGAATGATTTTAATGGAATGACCATTCTCCAAGAAAAGTGAGAATGATGATTCCAACTTTAAAAATAGCACCAAACACGATAATGGAAAAAAAATCATTCCATTCCACTTTCTTTTATTCCATTCCATCACACCAAACTAGCCATAAGAGAATAAGAGAATGAAAGAATGAGAATCAAGAAAAGGAAAAGGAAAGTTCAGCAGCTTTGATGTACTGAAATCTTAAAATACTTTCTTAACTCAGAAAAATCTGTGAAATCTTCCAAATCTTCAATTATAGCATATAAAGATTGATGATAATGAGGGAAATCGAAAGAGGGTTTGTTAGTTAATGGAAAGAGGGTCTTCAGTTTTTATAGCCTAAGCTAACTGAAACATTTAACTGAAACATTCAACCAATATATAGAATTAAATATTAACCATATGAATTAATTGAGATAAAGTGTAATTCTAATTTATATATATATATATGCCTTCAGAATTTAGGGTCTGTTAGTTAAAAAAATTGTCAAAGATGAAATCACAATGTCAGATCAGAAGCCAGGCATAAATTTTTTTTTATAGATAAATAAGTCTTATTAGAATAAATAAATAAATAATATATATATATATATATGCCTTCAGAATTTAGGGTCTGTTAGTTAAAAAAATTGTCAAAGATGAAATCACAATGTCAGATCAGAAGCCAGGCATAAATTTTTTTTTATAGATAAATAAGTCTTATTAGAATAAATAAATAAATAATATATATATATATATATATATATATATATATATATATATGCCTTCAGAATTTAGGGTCTGTTAGTTAAAAAAATTGTCAAAGATGAAATCACAATGTCAGATCAGAAGCCAGGCATAAATTTTTTTTTTTTATAGATAAATAAGTCTTATTAGAATAAATAAATAAACCCCACCCGCCCCATTTAATTTCCACACAATCAATTTGTTATATGAATTCTCCAAATTGCATACAATATAGGGTTTTCACTTCTCTTAAGTGGTGAATAAATGGACTAATTTGTCTAACTTTATACAGATATTTATAGGTAGTGCACTGTAGTTTTATTTCGGTTAATGGGTGGAACACAAATTTAGGGAGAAAAAAGAAAGAACAAATTAGGGATTTTGAAAGGATCTGTTAGGTTAATGCAGGATTTGCTGGATTTGTAGGTTAAAAAGGATTTGCTGCATTTGTAGGTTAAATTAGGATTTTTAAAAGCACCTATAAGAGAGGGACAAGAGATGTGTAAAGAAAGAGAACACAAAGACTGTTGAGAGAGACATACCTGTGGCTAAAGAGATCGGCCAGTGATGGTGAGGCTGACGGAGCACACAACAGAGACCGGCGAGAGGATGAGAGAGAGACCCAAGAGGATGAGGGAGAGACCCGAAGTGTCTATAGTAGGACGTACCGGAAGATTAGGTTTTTTATTAAGCATATATATATATATATATATATATATATATTAAAAGACATATTTAACCTTGTTAAAACTACCAATAAAAATAACCTTGTGAAGGATGACGTAGATAGTGTTAAGACATATTTAACCTTGTGAATGATGACGTAGATAGTGTAATCTCATGACCAATAAAAATTTGCCAACTAACATTTTATTTTATTTTTTTTAATTTTTTTTTTTGGCCAACTAACATTGTTATCTCCTTTTGGAGAGAATATTGGTACCCAAGGGTACCCGTCAGCATTGACACCTGCTATCCGAATTCAATGAAAACATGACATGTTGTTAACTTTTCACATAAGCATCATACTCAACATAGCAGCAAGCCACTAACGGAGACGTCGTCAATTTTCTTTCTCTCTCCTCAGCCCTCCATCCCACTTTCTTTCTCTCTCCTCGTTGCTTTTTTCAGAGAACCAAGTTATTTTTCTTTTTCTCTCCTCAGCCCTCCATCCAACTTTCTTTCTCTCTCCTCATTGCTTTTTTCGGGGAACCAAGTTATCGATTGGGGCTGAGACGAAATTCTTATTTCCCACATAACAATGGTTACAATGAGTCTCGTTCTCTCTGTTATTTCTCTCATGAGTTTTTGAGGTTGATTTGCAAGACTTATTTTTAGTATCACCTACAGGGTAATCCTCGCTTCTCCTGTGGGGCATCGAATTCCTGGTTGGACTTCTGGGACATTATAGCATGCTGCTCGGAGTTCTGGACCAGCAGCTCTATGTATGGCTGTCAAAAGGACACCCAAATTACGGTAGAGTTCATTGAAAACAAATTCATTAGGAAGATGTTAAAAATATACCTCCATCAGCACCACCACCTCCAAGTATTGGCTCATTAATTTGCTGGAGCAACCTATATAAAATATCCATCCAATTAAAAAAAAAAAAAAAAAAAAAAAAAAAAAAAAAAAAAACCTTATACTTGCCTTTATTATGTAGCATTTGTTCTTGTTGATTTAGCTGGTGTCATCAAATCAAAATACAAATTTTGTTTTGGAAAGAATTTTACTTCACTGACTTGAATTCGGCAGAATCCTTGGATAATATTGGCCAAGAAGATGATTTAAATTTTTTATTCCGAACTAAATTGAGGAATTCAAACCCCAGTATAACTCCAGTATCTGAATGTACCCCTATAGTAGTATAATTTTGTAATCCCATGATGTTGTGCAATTAATTATCTATTTGAGGTGTATTTGGAAATCCCACGAACATTGAATGGTTCCATTATCTTTATACCATGTGCAATTTCAGGCAAGGATTTGGATGATGGGACATCTGAGAAGTACGTTGATTACTGAGAATCCGGTGAAGAACGATGATGGCGACAGCGAGAAAGAATCGTCGGCAAAGACTGAATCGGCGATATGCAATTTCAGGAGAGGAATCCTGGTTCGGCCGGCTGGTGCAGCGATGGCGATGGCGGCATGGGCCGGCGATGGGCTGTGGAGAGGACTGGTTCGGCCGGCTGGTGCAGCGATGACGATGGCAATGGCGGCATGGCCGGCGATGGGCTGTGGAGAGGTCGGTTGTGACCTTGCGGTGCGGCACCGGCGGGCAAGAATTGGCCGGTTGGCTTTACCGGTTTTGACACAAGCGGCCGACAACCGATTGACTTACGAAACCTATACTGGTTATCTAGCCTTGTGTTCAAAATCCTCATTTTTTTTTGTTCATTATTGAGTGATTAAAAAGGGTTTGGATGGAAGTTATTGGGTCTTTGTTTGTTCGCACAGGGAGTCCAATCCGGCTTTCTTGTTGTGCATACCAGCACGTTTGACTTGGTACTCGTTGATGATTCTGACGACGTTCACACCGGAGTGGGCGGCGATGGTGCACATAGGGCCTCCGACTTGGTTTTCTGAAAAAAAATTTACTTTGAGCAATGAGGAGAGAGAAAGAAAGTGGGATGGAGGGCTGAGGAGAGAGAAAGAAAGTTGACGACATCTCCGTCAGTGGCTTGCTGCTATGTTGAGTATGATGCTCATGTGAAAAGTTAGTAACATATCATGTTCTTATTAGATTGGGGTAGCAGGTGTCAATGCTGACGGGGTACCTAATATTCTCTCCTCCTTATTAAGAAGGTCAGGTGACAAAATAGGTACCTTAATTGAGGTATTTTCAATCAAATATTCAATCTTGGGTCATTAAACCACTCTTCGCGACTTCATAGGTAACTCAAATAAGTTAAACTCAAAATTCTCATTTTCTTTCTAAGATTTAGTCCTTATAGAAGTGGATTTCTCTGCCCGTTGCTCTAGGCCTGTTATGCAAATTCTGACAAACAAAAAATATTAACGGCAACTTATACTATTAAATTCTATTACAATATTTACATATTAAACAAAGGAAGTTCCATTGTTCTTTTTTCCATTTTCTTCCGGACGTGATAGGAAACTCGAATAAGTTTAACACAAAACTCTCATTTTCTTTCAAAGATTGAATTCTTATACATTCAAAAGGTCTAGTGATATAATAGGTACCTTGATTGCGGTATTTTCATTCAAAGATTCAATTTCTATTCACTAAAACACTCTTCGGGACGTCAAATGGAACTCGAATAAATTTAACCAAAAACGCTCATTTTCTTTCGAAGATCGAATCGAGTTTAACTTATTCGAGTAAGCTATGAAGTCGCGAAGAGTGTTTTACTGACCAAAGATTGAATCTTTGAATGAAATTACCTCAATCACGTTACCTTTTATGTCACTAGGCCTTTTTAATGTATAAAGATTGAATCTTTGAAAGAAAATGAGAGTTTTGAGTTAAACTTATTCGAGATGCCCTTGACGTCACGATGAGTGTTTTAATGAGTTAAGATTGAATCTTAGAAAGAAAATAACTCAATCAAGGTACCTATTATGTCACTAGACCTTTTTACAGTATAAAGATTGAATCTTAGAAAGAAAATGAGAAACTGAAAATAAAATAAAAAATAAAAAACCTCTGATAATAATCACAGAGACGAAGACCTGCATACTCTCATCCCATCACAAGTTCAATGTATAATTGTCAACCAATTCGTCTCCATCGCAATAGTGGAGATAGACTTGGGTTTTTCCTTGGAGTGGTTACACGAAACAGAAAACCTGATTATTCCATTGGAGTGGAGCCGGCGGTGTAGTTGTGGGGACGGTGATGATGGTGCCATCGGCGGGGATGGCGAGAATGGTAGAGGAGTTGGCTTCGATTGCGTTGCGAATGGGTTCACGATGGCGATCGCGATGGGGACGGATATGAATATCTATATATATATATGTGTGTCTGTCTGTCTGTTTTCTTTTTCTTGCATGAATGATTGAACTTTTTTTGTGATTGAGGTGTAAATTAGGTGGGATTGATGCAAATATTGCAGGAATCAATGTAGATATTGAGAGCGATTGAGAGGTATGAAGTTGATTTGGAAAATTATTTAGGATTTTTCTGAAATTGGGTTATGGTTTGAAGGATTTGGGGGGTGTATATAAAGGGTGTGTATTGACGACTGAGAAGTATAAAGAATTGTTGTAGAGTGTTCTGCTACTTGCCGACGAAGACGCAAACTCATCTGTGAAACTTCGATTCCCACTGAAGGTTTGGAGATTTGAGGCCAATATTTCTTTTTTGCTATCATCATTGTGTAATTTTTCTTATGGGGTGAACACATTTTTTTTTTTCTTTTCAGAAAGCAGATGGGGAAAAAGATGAATAGTGGTTTTAACTATATATATATATATATTTGAATTTACGATAAAACAATATGTTGATAACGGTGCGTTTGGGTGTTTGGGTTTTCGGGTGTTAAGAGTCACAAAAAGGGCATTAGTGTATTTTTATGCTCATAAGGACATTATGGTCTTTAAAATTATAGTGTGCAACACGTGACCATCACATGGTCACTTTTACGGCGAGATCTGACCGGAGCTTGGCCTGAGGGGCTATCTGCACAAAATTACATTATAAGGGTTAGTTGCAACTTTAGTAATTTAGGAATTAATTGCTGATTCGTTAATGGTTCAGGAAAGTTTTTTTATTTATTTTACCCTACAATATATATACAGATACCAAATTTGGAATTAGAAAAGGAATGGGATTAGATTTTGGATTTTGTTGTGCGTTTTGAATGAACTAAAATTTATTAATAATTGGAAGGGAGCGATATTCTCAACTCCTTTTATTTATTTATTTATTAACCCCGTAAGCAATATTCTAATTTTACCTTTATATGTTTGCTTACTAATTTTAAAGCAAAAAATTACGAGTATTTTAAGTTAATGATTATAGTTAATGACAGAAAATACCGTTAAAATATACAAAATCTTTAAATTAAATTAAACGTTAATTTTACAATTAAAATATTTAAAATATCTCTAATAAAAAAGGACACGGATTCTCTCCTTAAACCATCTCTCTCAAAACTAAATCCCACTATTGATACTGAGATACGGGTTCACTCGCCTATACTATACCATCTTGATACCAAACGGATTATTGTGCTTCTTTTCTCTCTCCTCTTTCTCTTACTTTCTCTCTCTACACCCCACCAACGAATCCCGCTGCCGTCTCCCTTTTTATCGTCTTCTCCGCAGGCGGTAGCGACTCCGTCTCCCGTGGTGACTGCCCGGACCTCCACCTCTCTACCACAACACTGTAAATAATGCGTATGCATTACAATATTCTAGATAGAGAATCCAGGCGACAGAACACAGCAGACTCTGACATTTTCTTCTATGAGAGAAATTTGGAAGAGGTTTGATATTTGAATGCGATTGTTTGCTTTTGTTATTTTCTGTTTAAAGCTCGATACTTCCTCTGGTCATTTTTTCAAACTTGATTCTTCTGGCTTTTTCTTCTTTTTTTTTTTTTCTTTTTTTTTTTTTAAATTGTCTTTATGGGTATCTTCTGTTTCTGATAAACTGTCTTTGGATTTCAATTTCTGAGAATGAGAGTAGATAATTTTGACTGTTTTGAAGATCAAGTCTAGTGGGTGTCTTGTTTCGTGGAAGTAGTTCTGGGTTTCACTTTACGCAGAGAGTGGTTTGAGGATCAAGCTATATTGGGTTGCTTTCTGGAGAAAAAGGGAGACAGGCAGCGGGGTTCGTTGGTGGGGGTGTAGAGGGAGACAGTAGGAGGAGGAGGAGGAGGAGGAGGGGAGAAAAGAAGCACAAAACCTACGTGTGGACCATTTGATGCCAAAACGGTGTAGTATAGGTAAGTGAACACGCGTCTTAATAAAACCGTTGGATTTAGTTTGGAAAGAGATGGATTATGGAGAGGATCCGTGTCCCAAAAAAAAATAATAAAACTAAATAAACAAAATGTTCTCTCTTCTGATCCCATTTGTTCTATGATCTGTTCGCTAGAGCTCCTCACCGTGGTTTGGTCGTCGTTGGCTCAGGTTGGTTTGTCACCGTTGTCTTGGTAGAGCAATGAAACTCACTAAACTTTCACCGGACTTAACTGGGTCAGTGTGCGGTCGTCGGAAATGGGTCTGCGTTGCATGAAGCGTCGCCGGACTAGAGGCTGTACACTTGCCGGAGCGGATGGAAGCTACGTACAGTTCCTCGTAGTTGCCGGAATTGCATTGGAGCTTGCATGGACGTCTGAAACTTGGGTCTTTTCCTGTCTTCAACGTTGAAGTAGCTTCGGGCACACGTCTGTTTTCATGAAAGTTGAAAGCTCAAAGCTCTAGTCGGTTTTGCATGGACATTTGAAGCTCTCTGTTCGCTGTCACTGGAGTAGAATGGAGCATTGCCGTTGCTTGAGACTTTGCTGTCACCAGACTGTAGCTCGCCGGAGCTTTAGGTTGTCATGGACGTCAAAGCTTTTCTGGTTTGGTCTTTCTCGCTTCCTCGCCGTCACCGACTGTAGCTTTACCAACATTAGCACGTCCCAGACAAGGCTCACCCAAAACGTGATTAAGCTTGCGTGACAAAACTCAAGTGAGGCGCATCATTTGGTTCGTGTCTAAATTACACAATCCTTTTCAACAGCGTTGTTCTATCGTTTTTGAATTTGCTCTAGCCTTTACTCTCATGCTCTATGAACGCTCTCGCTCAAATTCTCACTATTTATCTCGAATCCGCTCACCCCCACTTTTTGTGAGTTAAGTCCGTGTTAAATTATATCATCTATTGTATATTAGGTTAACTCTCTTTACCTACTTTCAAAGGTGGAGCCAGTGGCCGTAGTATAAAATATGGTTATCTTTTAATTTATTTTTACATTTATAAAAAAAATTATATATAATGTCCTTCTAAATTTTTTAATTTCTAAAATTCACTATAACAGATTAGGCTTTTATTAGCGCTTCGCTTTTAAAAAAGGGATTATTACATATAAATGAGGTTAGGGCTCCATATTTACTAAGAGGCTGAGTCAAAGTCAAGTATTTCTCTAAAATGTGTTTGACCCAAAAGCTGAGGTGGCACATGAAAAAATACTGTTTATAATGTGTGTTACCTAAAATGCCCTTCTTCCTATTTTATGTGTTGCCTAAAATGCCCTTTTCTATAATGACCTAATTGCAAGCCCTAAAGCGCCTCTTTCATATTCCATTCGTGCAGGCAGCCCTCAGTCTTCCCCCTTCTCTGTAAAACGATCAACAAACCCCTAACCCTAACATTCCATTCGTGCAAGCAGACTTTTTTAGAGAGGGTTTTCAAAGAATCCCCAATTCATTCTTATCCCCTTTTCATAGAGTTTGAGAGTGAGGGAGAGCACATTTTTAGAGGGAATGTATCGATTTTTAAGAAGAATTCCCTAATCACAAGTTGTTTGTGCTAATTCCAACCCATTCAAGAGAGCGCCATCACTGCCAAACACTGCAAAATGACGAACTATCGGTGAGTTATAATTTTTTCCAATTTTGATTTATGAGTAATTAGTCTTTTTGTTTTTTTGACTCTTGAATCTTGAAGAAGCTCACCGTAATAGGATTGTCAAAGAGGTTGATCACGATCACGCAGACAACAGTACTCGTGAGGTAATTTAAATTATTCTCCTAATTAGGTTTTTGGGAAATTCAAGTGCCTTATTTCTAATTTTTTAACCAAATGGCCTTTATGTCCTGAATGGATTATATTGCAGAATTCTCTGCTGTCTTACTACTCGCTCTGTGTCGACTTATCACCTTATAAGTCTTCACCCATGCTTGGTGCTTTCAGTACTGGTGAGGTAAGTTAAATTATTATATTTATGCCTTAATTGTTTGCTTTCACTCTTAGGTTTTGGGGAAATTCAAGTGCGCCTTATTTCTATTTTTTTAACCCACTTTCCATGAGATTTGTTTCGTGTGCATCCTATCTCCTTTAAGCCTTTATGTCCGGTATAAATTCTTAAATGGGCTATATTGCAGACTTCTCTGGTGTCTTATTACTCACCCTACGTGGACTCATCACCTGAGAAGTCTTCACTAATGCTTACTGATACATTTGCTTTCCTTTGTTGTGTTATTTATAATTTTCCTAAAAGCAACTTAGTGATAGAATGGAATTAACATGGTGAAAAACTAAAAAAAAATAATATTAAATAATATTAGTTCTTGTTGTCTTCTTTGTTTGTGTGTGTGTCATCACACTCTAAAGCCTGCATATCTGTAACAGAATATGTGTTGTGACTTTGCTTTCCTTTGTTACTATCTCAATCCATGTTAAGTTTTATCTTGTCCTTCCCTTTGCATTGTCTTCAATGTGGACCATGTCACTTTTGTCGCGTATGTAGTTATTTTTTTTTTCTAGTTGCATATGTAGTTATTGGTAACCAACTTAATCATTTTTTTATTTTATTTTATCTTATTCCCAATGTGTGTTGCTTCATTTGTCTCAACTCTCATGAATGCATTGCCAGGAAAGAAAAACCATCTGAAAATTGTATTTATTCCTAATTTTATTCGTTCTTGTGTTAGCATGCATTTTCTCAATATTTGCATTTCTCCACACTCCATCTATGAACATGTTTGTTAATCACCCCTCATTCCATCCTATAAATTATGTATGGTTTATATAATAATTTTTTTAGTTTTAAAGGTATACGTCAACTACACATAAAAAAGCACTCCCCCACTTAATGTATCTTGTTTTAAATTCTGTAAGGAATGTCATCTTCAATTTGTCCTTATATATGAACAATAAAGCCTAGGTAATGAAATTATTCGCATTTTAGTATCTAATAATTTTCAAATTTTGCTTTATCTTCATTTGTATTCCTAGTTTAAGTAAATTTACATTACAAAAATTTAGTTCTATTTTCTAGAATTTCTTTCAATACCTATAATTAGATTGTCCCTACATTAGTTCCATCAATCAAAATAATAGCACCAGTACATGGTATGTTCTAAGTAATTTCAGCTTAATGTATATTTTCAGTTCATACATAACTAAGACAAAAGATAACGTCTCCATGCTGATCCATGATGTAAAGTTATAGTAATTAGAAAGTCACTTGTTTTCCCCCCATATTTTCTCATTATAGTCACAATTCCATTATATGTGTCTTTTATATGTTAATATGTGCTATTTATTACTTTTTCCCTTTTCTAAGATACGTCATGTTACATTTTTTAAGACCCTATCACCAACTTCCAAGAAATCTTTAAAAATCATAAAAAGATCTTTCTTATTCTAGCTAAAGCTTTCTATTAGTCTTTCCACTAGCTAAACCATTTCCATTGTTAACCTTCTTAGCATAAAGCCACATCTGATTAGCACATCATTCACTCCCTAATCACTTACAATATTTTTGACAACTACCTACACCACCAAAATATCACTTCTCCATTTCTGGTTGAAACCCCATCACCATGGCCACCATCCACCATCCTAATTGTTTGCTAACAACTCCATTAAAACTCACCACTCTGACATCTGTAGATAACCATCAGTTCATCACAATCAACCTTACTGAAACCTAATTGCATAACTGTCATTGTCTATCCCATATTCACACCATGACAATCAAATTCACTTCCATAACCCTCCCACCTCCATTATCACCTCTCTCTAAAATTTCTTTTTTCCCCCCTTTCTCCAAAATTTCCATTTTCCTTTTCTAAGTTCTCTAAAATTGTTACTCTCTTCCTATTGAGATGTTCTCTAGACTCTTTTATTCTCTCTCTAAAATATCAGCAATTATGTCAAAGTACGTCTGTCCTCTTATTCTCTCTTTAAAAGTCAGTACCTTCTACTGAAATTTATTGTGATACTTCGTTCTCTTTAAAATATTTGTTTCTCTAAAATTCTAGCAACTCCCTCCAAATCTTTTGGCAACTTTTTCTCACTTTAACATTTTATTACTATCTCGGTAAAATTACAAAAATTCTCTTGATTCTTCTTAAATTTTTCAGGATAGCTCTTACTTTTTCAGGAATTGTTGTAATTGGCTCCTGACTCTGGTATTGTTGTAATTAGAGATATCATAGAGCATTCCTTGGCAGATTATCCTGTTAATTTAAGTTTTTCATGCGTTTCACCTATCTTTTAGCTTGTTTACAGCCTACGAAATGGCTGATCTCATACTTAAAAAAGTCTCCTTATAGTGGGCAGTCTAAGCTTTCACCATGTCACCTGACCCATTTTTTCCATCAAATTATATATATATATATATATATATATATATATATATATATATAAAGTAGCATTTTGAATATTAAAGAGTTAAACTATCATAAAAATATACTAGGCCACGTAGAAATTCCCACATGTTGAAGAACCAGTTGGCTGGTGATTGTCCTTTCCACTTCCAGAACCTTTTCTCCTTTTGTTGATCGAAATACAGAAAGGAGAGATGACCCTGATTGGGTCTTCAATTTTCTTATCGCCCTTTAAGAAAGATAAAAAAAATTAATATTTAGAAGTTGGATTTGATGTGACCTTATTTATATATTCATGATAAGATAAATTATTTAAACTTGAAACTTGAACGAAGACTCAAGAAAACGTCATTAGAATATCTCCCATCAGTTAACTAGACTCATGTACACTTATTTTGTGAAAATAACATGTATGTGTGAGATTTGTCAAACCACCAAATTACAAATTCTGAGTTTCAATAAGAGTATATCCAAAGAAAACAAGGGTTGAAGTAGTTTTCAGTTTAGCATATATTTGCCAGTTTGAAGAGAGCTTTGCATTCCTAAGCATGCTAACTCCATTTTCTTTCTTTAATTCTTTGTTTCTGATGCACACTTTCTTATTTCTTTATACTTAGAGTAGCCTTCCTTAATTTATAATTATAGTAATATAAAATCTAAAGCATGTAGTTCCTATTTTGCAGCAGAACTACTGCATAAGACTCAGCTTAAATGAAGACTTGACATTTAAATTTGAATATCTGTGTCATGATTATTTTTAAAATTATTATTATTGAAAGTTTCGAATTGTCTGTTTTTATATTGCTTTTGTTCCTTATTATTATTATACAATGCCTTAATACCTTAATTTTTATTGTATGTGACAGTTACAGAGACAAAGTGGTTCTTTTGTTCCAACTACACACAGAGACAGAAAGAATGCATGTCCATCAAATACACAAACAAGAGGACTTTCACTAGGACCACACAAAGGAAAAGAGCCACAAATTGGTTTACCACAGAACAAGGAAATACATACTTGTATTTGCCCAATTGGGAGCTAGAGGAAGTGGGATAGGAGGATCTCAGAATCCAAAAAGTACTTGAAATGATGTGGGATATGGGACATTTGTAATGTTAAACAGTGTCATTTTTTTTGCTGGTATTTTGCAATCTGTTGCTGTTAGCTATTTTCTAAGTTTTAAAGAAAAGTAGTTTTTGCAACTTTTGATTGTGGATCAGGTTGGTATGTTTTTGCAATCATATATTGTATGGCTTATTATACTGGCATCTATCTTCGATGGAATCAAATGAAGTTGCTCTTTTGGGTTTTCATGAATTAGTATTGTATAGCTTATTATACTAGGGTCTAACTGAATTTTCTTTGACTATTACATGAATATACTATAAGAAAAACACAAAATAACCCAAAATATTCTTCAAGCTGGCTAAGCGAGTGTTTAGAAAACATGGTACCTGGACGCCAAAAAGTAGTACCTTTAGTTCAAAAATGTGGTACCTTTGGAAACAAAGTGGTATCTTCGCAAAAGGGACTTATTTTTGCAATTGAAAATGGTATTACACCACACACCGCTAATTAGGTTACACATTAGATTAATAAACAGCTCCATTAGGGCCATGAATAACATAATATATTCTCCAAGCTAGCTAAGCGAGTGTTTAAAAAATATGGTACCTGGACGCCAAAAAAAAGGGACTTATTTTTGCAATTGAAAATTGTATTGAACCCCACACTGCTAATTAGGTTGCACATTACATCTATAAACAGCTCCATTAGGGTCATGAATAACACAAAATATTCTCCAAGCTAGCTAAGCGAGTGTTTAGAAAACATAGTATCTAGATGCCAAAAAAAAGTACCTTTAGTTCAAAAACATGGTACCTTTGGAAACAAAGTGGTACATTCACAAAGGGACTTATTTTTCCAATTGAAAATGGTATTACACCCCACACCGCTAATTAGGTTGCACATTAGATCAATAAATAACTCCATTAGGGCCATGAATAACACAATATATTCTCCAAGCTAGCTAAGCGAGTGTTTAAAAAACATGGTACCTGGACGTCAAAAAAAGGAACTTATTTTTACAATTGAAAATGATATTAAAACCTACACCGCTAATTAGGTTACACATTACATCTATAAACAACTCCATTTGGGCCATGAATAACACAAAATATTCTCCAAGCTAGTTAAGCAAGTGTTTAGAAAACATAGTACCTGGACGCCAAAAAGTAGTACCTTTAGTTCAAAAACATGGTATATTTGGAAAAAAAAGTAGTACCTTCGTAAAATGGACTTATTTTTGCAATTGAAAATGGTATTACACCCCACACCGCTAATTAGGTTATACATTACATCTATAAACAGCTCCATTAGGGTCATAAATAACACAAAATATTCTCTAAGCTAGCTAAGCGAATGTTTAAAAAACATGGTACCTGGATGCCAAAAAAAGAGACTTAATTTTGCAATTGAAAATGGTATTAAACCCCACACCGCTAATTAGGTTGCACATTACATCAATAAACAGCTCCATTAGGGTTATGAATAACACAAAATATTCTCCAATCTAATTAAGCGAGTGTTTAGAAAATATGCTACCTGGACGTCAAAAAGTGGTACCTTTAGTTCAAAAACATGGTACCTTCGGAAAAAAAAAGTGGTACCTTCGCAAAAGGGGCTTATTTTTGCAATTGAAAAATAGTATTAAACCCCACACCGCTAATTAGGTTGCACATTACATCTATAAACATCTCTATTATGGCCATAAATAACACAAAATATTCTCCAAGCTAGCTAAGGGAGTGTTTAAAAAATGTGGTATCTGGACGCCAAAAAGTGGTACCTTTAGTTCAAAAATGTGGTACCTTTGGAAAAAAAATGGTACCTTTGCAAAAGGGACTTATTTTTGCAATTGAAAATGGTATTACACCACACACCGCTAATTAGGTTACACATTAGGGCCATGAATAACACAAAATATTCTCCAAACTAGCTAAGCGAGTGTTTAAAAAATATGGTACTTGGACGCCAAAAAAAGGGACTTATTTTTGCAATTGAAAATGATATGAAACCACACACCTCTAATTAGGGTGCTCATTACATCTATAAACAGCTCCATTAGGGCCATGAATAACACAAAATATTCTCCAAGCTAGCTAAGCGAGTGTTTAATGGTACCTGGACGCCAAAAAAAAGGACTTATTTTTGCAATTGAAAATGATATTAAACCACACACCGCTAATTAGATTGCTCATTACATCTATAAACAGCTCCATTAGGGCCATGAATAACACAAAATATTCTCCAAGCTAGCTAAGCGAGTGTTTAAAAAATATGGTACCTGGACGCCAAAAAAAGGAACTTAATTTTGCAATTGAAAATGGTATTAAACCCCACACCGCTAATTAGGTTGCATATTACATCAATAAACAGCTCCATTAAGGTTATGAATAACACAAAATATTCTCCAAGCTAGATAAGCGAGTGTTTAGAAAACATGGTACCTGGACGCCAAAAAATGGTACCTTTGGAAGAAAAGTGGTACCTTCGCAAAAGGGACTTATTTTTGCAATTGAAAATGGTATTAAACCCCACATCGCTAATTAGGTTGCACATTACATCTATAAACAGCTCCACTACGGCCATGAATAACACAAAATATTCTCCAAGCTAGCTAAGCGAGTGTTTAGAAAATATGGTACCTAGACGCCAAAAAGGTGTACCTTTAGTTCAAAAATGTGGTATGTTTGGAAAAAAAGTGGTACCTTCACAAAATGGATTTATTTTTGCAATTGAAAATGGTATTACACCCCTCACCACTAATTAGGTTACACATTAGGGCCATGAATAACACAAAATATTCTCTAAGCTAGCTAAGCGAGTGTTTAAAAAACATGGTACCTGGACGCTAAAAAAAGGGACTTATTTTTGCAATTGAAAATGATATTAAACCACACACCGCTAATTAGATTGCTCATTACATCTATAAACAGCTCCATTAGGGCCATGAATAATACAAAATATTCTCCAAGCTAGCTAAGCGAGTGTTTAAAAAACATGGTACCTGGACGCCAAAAAAAGGGACTTAATTTTGTAATTGAAAATGGTATTAAACCATACACCGCTAATTAGGTTGCACATTACATCAATAAACAGCTCTATTAGGGCTATGAATAACACAAAATATTCTCTAAGCTAGCTAAGCGGGTGTTTAGAAAATATGATACCTGGACGCCAAAAAGTGGTACCTTTAGTTCGAAAACATGGTACCTTTAGAAAAAAAGTGGAACCTTCGGAAAAAGGGACTTATTTTTGCAATTGAAAATGGTATTAAACCCCACACCGTTAATTAGGTTGCTCATTACATCTATAAACAGCTCCATTAGGACCATAAATAACACAAAATATTCTCCAAGCTAGCTAAGCGAGTGTTTAGAAAACAAGGTTGCCAAATATAAATAAATAAGTTAAAAATGATAAGATGGGTATTTTAGCCTACACAAATTCTAAACAAATTTTAGCGAAATATGCTCTACTTATGAAATTGAACAATTAATGAAGCAAATTCTAGTGCAGTAATTTTAGCGAAATATGCCCTACTTTCTCTTTCTTTGTGACCCCAGCTCGGGAACTCCAATTAATAAAGCAAATTCTGGTGCAGTAATTATTTTGAGATCCTGTAGTCTTCCAGACTGGAACCTGTTTCTCCAAAGTTGTAAGGTAGTCTTTGTGGTTTAACTTGTTTATTGTTCCTTCAATGTAAATCAGCTGTTTTTAAAATTTTCATGGTCTGTATTTTAGCATTTTGCCTGCCACTGCTTCTCAAGGTTCCAATGCTCATGCTCTTGGTCTGGTTTTGCTCTGTGTCCCTCTAGAAATTTCGCTTAATTGATTTGGAAATCTTATCTGGAAACACGAACACAAGCAAGACTAATTTCTTTTAAATGCATTGGAAATTGTAATTTGCTGTTTTTCAGTTTGGGTGTTCATGGTATTAGTGACCCAACTCGACTATGAGATAATAGTAGTATTCTCTTTCCAAATGAAATTTTCTTCCTCAAGCTGACATGTTAGACAATTTCCATTAGCAAAAGATTCAAAGCTATGATGTCGTATAAGTTCAGAAATTAGAAAGAGAATTTTGTATTCTCCCGTTTGGCATGTTTCTACACAGAAATTTGTGGTGCACACGCAAATCATCAACATTTTTCAGTTGGGATTTGGGAACCCTCAAACAAAAGATCCATCAACTACATAGAGCATCAACATTTTTCAAAGCTTCAAAAACCAGAACATAGTGAAATCAAAAGAGATCAATCGATCAATGAACAAACCCTAAAAAAGAATTAAGCAAACAGGATGAACATAGATGAGCTCGGAAGGACAACGATGGAAGCTCAGTTGTTGATTTTGATGGTGGTGATGCCTTTCCATTTGGAAATGACCATCTTCTGTACACCGTTTCTCATCTTCACCTTGATCCGGTCCTTCTCATTTCCAACATCAGTGAGCCTGGGATGGCAACAAGCGCTAAACCTGAGCCTCGAGCCTAGGCGCGCCTTTAACAACACTGATGGGATTCACAATGAGAACTATCCGACTGAACCTCTGAATCAATTCTGCAAAACGAATGGCATGTTCAAACGTCATGGAATATGATATTACCCAATACCACTTATGATATGGATATGCAGTGCCATTTGTATTTCCTAACCACAAATAGGGAAAAAAAATACTATGAAAAAAGCAAAAAACTCTGAATCACCTATCTAGATTATAACCGCCCACTCCCAAAACAAAGTCCATGTCGACAACGCCATATTTAGCCAGCTTTAACTGTGTCATCCCATTGATATGCTGACAAAAGTGCACCAAAAATCCAAAAGTTGCAGAATCAATAATATGCCAAGGAAAGATGAAAGAGAATTCACTGTTCATTTAACATAAAGCTATACCAGTAAAACATATATGACAAATTAAGCAACATACTAACACAAGGCTATACCATAAACTATTACATGAATAAGTTGAATAATTGAACCTATTGAGCACTTTCAGTATTAACCCTAGTTTGTTATAGACATGTAAGCTTCAAATGTATTCTTAAATTTTCATTTCTATTTTTTTAATTTTATACCCCATTGACTGCACAAACAGATACCTATTGTGTAAAATATTGTAATTACTTTTTGTGTTCAGAAATTTTAAAATAAGAAATTTCACATAATGCAATTTTCAGTAGACCAGTTGACCATAACATTAATATAGAAAAATATATATCAAAACCAGACTAAAGTTAAATTTGGCTTGTCAAAAGGCAACAGCAAAACCCACAGCTGAACTAACCGAAGAAGTGCCTAAACTTCAAAGAATCGATCATTGTGCCGGAATCAAATAGATATAAAAATGCCAACAACCGTTTTACCACTTTCCACATTCATACAAGTTCAGTTTCTCTTGGCACAGGCTAAAAACACCTCTAACCCTCCCAATTCAATGAGTAGCCACATTTCAAAGATACAAGTAAAATCTATCTATGTACAAGGTGAAAGCCTACCTGAATTCGCTTTGTCAACACCTCCAAGTCAGCCTCAGTCACCAAATCTATCTGCCAACATTATACAATGAAGAGCATAAAGATAGTAGAAAAAGAATTCATTGAATTCCAAAGGAAGTCATAATAAGTCAGGTATAGTTCCTGATTATTGAGAAGAAATCTAATATACCTTGTTTAAAATAATACTAGCAACCAATGAACCCTCAATATCCACCTCACCAAACTGCAATGAAAAACGAGAAAAAAGGCATAAGAAAGTGAGGTTTTACTTGAACCAGCAGTAGAACTGTAAAAAAATAAAAGTTCAGTTTTGAGTATAGACAAGAAATTGGCCTCTGGCCACTCTAGACTACGGGTTAATGTTCATGTTTCACAAACTTTGCAATAGAAATAACTTTTTTTTATTGAATATAGCAAACGGCATAATCATTTGGTGGCTGATCGGTGTGCAGTCATTACCAGCATGAGACAATGCCAATAACATGCATATATGAAAAGTTTGACAACAACAACCAGGAAACATGGGGTTCCAAAATAGTGATCCACCAGAGTCTTACACCAATTATGTACTAGAAACATTTTGGTTTTGGTTATCTAAAGATGAGGTGTTTACAAGCAACGGTAAAACTAGTATACTGGCTTAAGGTTGAGAAATCTATGAAAAAATGATTTTTTATTTTTAATTCTTCTACTTTGTGCGCTTGCTTTACATTGAGATTGGGAAAGTAAAAACAGAGAAGGTGATTGAGCTGAAAAGTTGTATTGCTCATGCCCCCACTGTTTGATTACTGAGAAATTGAAAGAAAGGAAAAGCAAATGATATATTGATTGTCAAGTTCATTTTTGTGGTTGGCAGAATTGGATTTTTATTTTGAAAATTTCGTTAAATGGTTGATTGTTTAATTACAATTCGCAGAAAGACAATTTACTTTTTTGTTGCAGTGATTAATAACATTATGTAGATTACCACTGTCACAAAGGGTTTTATTTTGGAATTCAAAAGCCAATTTTATCTTTTGGCTTAAATTAGTCATTCACATTTGGACCAAATTTGAAAACTGAATTTTTTAAAACTTGGGCCAGCTTTGATCAACCCAAGAGCTTTTAAGTTTCAGATTTCTTGTTAAGCTTTTAAGCTCCAGATTTCTTGGTCATGTTTCACCAGATTTTAACTGAGCTATTAATTTTTTTTTACTTTCTTTCTGATGTTATGGTTGGGATTTTATGGTTGAATTAGTGGAGTTTAAATAGGATTCATCCCTACAAATTTTCAACAAACTCTGTTTCAACAACCAGATTTTCTGATTTTGACGACGTGCCCAATTCAAGAGATTAAGCAGGGAGATAGGAAGAAAAACAGAGCTTGAACCAGGAGAGAGAAAACTTAAAATTGGACCGGGCTAGCTTTTGCAGAGGAATAAGAAGTTGCTGCCCTTTATATTATTATTATTTTCTTTGCTTCTACTCTTCTCCTATTTACTCCAGATTTTGGTTAAAATAACAGCACTAGTCTTTAAAGTTGCTGCTCTTAGTTTTTGGCTGTTGGTCTTCTCCTATTTACTGGACAATTTTTTTCCATTGTTTGAATTATAATCTTGCAATGTTGTAGAAGATTTCAAGTCATTTTTCTTGTAGTGCAGTGGTAGAAGTCTTTTTCACCCCTTGTTTAACAAGTTTTGAATTAAACATATTAGACTGACTACAGTAAACTAAAACCGTATTGACTACAGTAAACCATAAACAAATTAGAAATTAATTATCTTAGACTTACCTAAAGCCATGGTGAGAAGGCTATAAACAATTTGCTAACTGCTGGCCCAAATTTGAATATTTGGAGCTAATGAATCCCTTCTCGAGCCTCCAAAAAAGATACAATATAAATAAGATTAAATATTTAATTGGGAATAAGTCGAATCAAAATTTACCAGTTTGGCATGCCGATGAGAAAGGGAAGGAAACATTTCTGTGATGGAGTTCCCAACTCGACCTTCTTTTCATCCGAAGCCTTCACATAACCATTAATTTCTCAGAAATATTAGGAGAGGTTGCCAGAAAAGATGTCATGGAAACTGAAGAAGCAAAAATGAAACAAAAAAATGACATGATTACTTTTTTCCATTGTTATACAATCTAGAATAGAATCAATCATCTATTCATATTGACAAAAGATTTAAATCTCCATTCCACCACTCATTTTATATCCATTTAATGTTTATCCAACACCATCAACATGACTTATCAAATAAAAAAGAAAAATAAAAAAACAGAGGAACCAAGATGGGGGGACAAAAAAAAAAAAAAAAAAAAAAAAAGCAACAAAAAATAATGGACGAGTAGAGATCTCAAAAGAACAAAGTCATATAATATACTCACATAAACAAACTTGAAGAACAAAAAAAAAAAACCTAGATTGATTATATTAATAGATCTACAAATATAGAAACATGAGTTGTATGGAAAAATCAGATCAAAAGGTTCGAAAAAAGAAAAATAAATGATCTTTGCTTATATTCAGAAGATATTCAAGAATCATTGGCATATATGGTCTATTTTGATATCAGCAATGCTTTAAAGAAAAAAATTGTAGGTTAAGTTCCAAATAGAGACACTTTTCACTATTATTTCTTGCCCACTTAGAAAAGCATTGATTATAGAGGGAAAAAAATGCACAGCAACGCAATTGTAAAACTAGAGACTAGGGGGTAAAACTATGATCAAAACTCTTCCAGTATGAAAAACCACAAAGATAGGAAAACAAAACTAGAAACTAGGGGTAAGACTTGAAAAAAATTCACCAACAAAGAATTCCTACAGAAAAACTGGAACATTCCTAGGTCACGTAATAGAATTTGCAAAAACCAGGAATTAGATCCTCATGCGCTAATGAATCAGAGTGATGATTTTTGCGATGATGACGAGTTCCAACAGAAGTTATAGCAACTGAATTTGCCATCAAATCACTTAAAGAATCAAGCATCCGAGATACCAAAAAAAAAAAGGCAAGCGAGGGCCCAGGTACCTCTTTGACCAAGACCAAGAGTAAAACAGAAGATAAAACAACTAGCATGCAAAAAATCTCCAACTCTTTCTGGTCCAAGAAGCCCAAAAAGCTTATACCATCTACCAAATATCTAAGTTCACCAACTAATTTAATCATGCAAACTTTAATCAGCGAGGAAACTTAATTTTGTGACTTTATAACCTTGCTTTTAGATATGGCCACCTCACAAGATCATTGTCATGGCATTTTTTCATTGTATCATTTGTACAAACACATGCAATACAAAAATCACTTTAAATCAGTGGGCTTCTTCAAGGGGGGAAAAAGTAGAAGAAAACCTAAATGACAACAATATAAAGTGGCTTTTGAATTCAAACAATCAAAGGAATTTATGATTTTGAGAAAAAGAAAATCAATTTATGATTCACGAAAGGAACTCCAACATATACTCACACATATCTGTTAGGGTTCAAGCTTTTCTGATTTTGTTTCAGAATTTACAAATGAAATTTCAGCCAAAGAAATTAAAATGAAATATGCTTACATGAGCGGATGTGATGAGAAACTCCAACACTCAAATGGCACGATAAATCAACCACCATCAGTCTTGTAGTGTGTCTGTGACTCTGTATACACGCAAACAATCAAACACACACCCACACACCCACATATATATATAGATTTACGTATATAGAAACACATATAACACTACAATTGGATTATATCAGTAATCCAATTTGTCACGAAAGGCACGGAAATGGTTAGAGGATTGTTGATCGCTGCTGTTTACAGAGAAAGGGGGAGAGAGAGGTCGGCACGAATGGAATGTGAAAAGAGGAATTAGTAAGTGTACAAAAGGATATTTTAGGCAATACATAAAATAGGAAGAACGGTACTTTAGGCAACAGAAATATGAAACAGTATTTTTTCATGTGCCACCTCAACCTTTGGGTCAAACATATTTTAGAGAAGCTTTGAGACTTTGACTCAACCTCTAAGTAAATATAGTGCCCTAACCTCATTTATATGTAATAATCCCTTTAAAAAAAGCACTGGTAATGGCTCTTCCATTCCCTCCAATTTTTCCCCTCCCCTCCAATTTTTGTCTTCCTTCCACTTTTTCCTCCGCTTATTTATATATATAGAATATTTGGTGCCTAAACTGCGTCATTTTTTTGGGTCCATTAACACTATATTCCACTTTCCCATTTCAATTTCATTTAGCCCTACTTCATCCATTTCCCCTCTCTACTCTATCTCGATCTCTCAGCTACAAGACTCATGTACTTTGTTTCGATCTCTACTGCTCGATCTCTATTTCTCAGCTGAAGCCCTTGATTGATGTTTGCTAACCCGCTCTATCTCAATCTCTCACTGCTCGATCTCCATCTCAGCTGCAAGACTCCTCTACCTTGTCTCGATCTCTATTTCTCAGCCCAAGCCCTTGATTGATGTTTGCTAACCCATCTCTCTTTCGGCATTATCTCATCTGAGATTACAAAGTTGAAGCCCTTCTCTTCAGGCTGTCTCTCCTCTGTCTCGATCTCTACCAGCTACTCTATCTCCAAGAGCTGTTAATTTATGTCATTTCGAGATCTTACTCACTAGATTTTCCTTCCAAAACGTTCTCGCTAAAGCCTCTCTCAGGTACCGCTTAGTTTCATTTTTTCTTTGTGGTTCGTTGTTTTATTTCTCACTGATCATTCATTTTACACAATTTAGTTTCTCTCTGCAATTCTGAGTAAGTTCCAATCCATAAGCAAATTTCTTTTTTTAATGTTTTTTTTCTTTCATGAAATGAATTTTTGGTTTGAAATTTTTTTTCTTTTATTTCCAAACGAATTTTTCATACTTAGTGTGTGTGTGTGTGTATATATATATATATATAAGATCTTTTACTATACATAATATTTTTATAATACGTTTCTTCAGACTTTGGTTAGGATTGTTTTAGTTTCTCTCTACAAGACTAATGATGTTTGGTTGTCTTATGTAGAGTTTCTTCAGACTTTCAACAATATAATTTTTGTGATGTGAAGTGTCAGGGTTGCTTCAACATGTAAGTTGTTCATTTTAGTTATTTATTTTTATTATGATCCTTATATGAGTTTTGTTTTTTTTGTTTTTTTATTCAAGTATATGAATTTAAATATGAGTGTTGTTAGATACATGGGGTCACAAAAATCTAAACTTAAGTATTAGTGAAATTAGTAGCATGGACTTCTTTTTTATCACCATAAAGCGTAAACCTCCATATCTTCCAAGTTAAAAAACGAAAGTCTGAAGTTCCTACTTGCTGGTTAACAGTCCAAGCCTTCCCAGTTAATCATCACACAATATCTTAGAGAAATTCATTTACTATTATTTTTTTATTTTACATTTTTTTTTAGAATACTTTGACATCACAAGGTTAGGTTCCATTGTTGGATAAGTGCACATTTGTATTTATAATAGAAGTCTCACATTTTCAGAACTATGAAATAAGATTAGGATCCATAGTTGGATAAGTGCCATTTATATTAATACAGGGCTTGATTTGATGAGTTTAGGTCATTTTTTGATTGAAGTATGATGAAATTATCAATGAAGCTGACTTAAGTGATGGCAATATGTTATTAGATAAACATAGGCATATGAAGTTAAGACTAGTGCTGAAACATAAAATCAGTGTACATAAAGTATGAATGAAAATTGACACACATGTTATGCAGTTATACCGCCGATACAGTATGTTGTTTTTGTATGCTACAAGACACTGAGCTTGTTATGTTCTTGCTATTGTTGACAGTGTGACCACTATAATTCAGCCTTTGTCCCGGTTTCCTTCGCATTAGCAATCAAGAAGGGGATAACTCGCATTTGATTGGCTAATATTCTTTGAAGGTATTGATGATTGTTTTTCCTGCTTTTTAATTTTTTTATCTATTCATTTAAAATTATTCCTTATGAGTTTCATTAGTTCATCAATATATTCTACTTGTTGCCTGATAGGTAAATCAACTTTGGCATATCATCTTGCTGAATTGTCAGCTTTTACAAATAATCATGTTGCAATATGTTTTTAGTTTGATTAATGCAAATAATTTTTTTATGTTCATGTGGAACTTTTGGAGATTAAACTATTACCTGTTACTTTTTTACTGTACACAATGGAATTGTCAGCTCTTAAATGAATTCTCACTTTTTTGTTTACTTTTCTAGGAAGGATAGATAATAAGCTGACAATGAAACGAACGGTTAGTGAAGTGGAAAAAGTGAGTGAACAAAATACTGAAGCTTCAACTTCAAAATCATCCTAACCACCTCCGAAGAAGAGACGGGGCCCGACACGATGCAAGAATGTCGTAAACGCGACAACCTTATTACCATTAAGGTACATATATATAGAGATCATCTTATATATTTTACATAATTAGACTATATTCAATATGAAGGAGAAAAAAGGATTTCTATCTTTATTTTTGTACTAAACATTTACAATTGTTAATTTTTGTTTAGGGTTAATAAGTATGGATTGCCGATCGGCCTTGGAAGTGGTACATATACTAATTATTTGGGAACACTTGCCCGAAATGGTAAATTAGCTCCTTTGTGCTACAAAACTTGGTGGGAGATGCCTAAATGGCTTAAAGAGGATATGTGGAACATTATAAAGGTAAAACCCTTCAATGACATTAAAATAATTTTTATGAAAAAAGTGGATTAACATGCAGCAATTATCACATTTCAGGGAAAGTATGATGTGGGAATCATGTCAAAATAGTGGACATTATCCTTCATCGGGAAAAAAATGGAGGGGGTACAAGTGTAAATTAAAAAATAGTTAGGGATACCGATGCAGAAAGATTGGCAAACCTACCACCTAATGTTGAAAAGGAGCAATGGGAATTTTTGGTTAGGCATTGGGGTACGCCTATGGCGAAGGTAATCCTCCATCTACCAATTTTGTTTAAAGTCAATAAGTTGAATTTATAGTTTACCTGCTGTAATACCCTAATATTTTAAAGGACTTATTAATTAGGATTAATTACTTTTATTTGATTTTTAAATGATTTATTTGATTCAATGAGAATTATTTATTTATTTATTTTATACAAGGCAAGAAGGGTTAGAAGTTAGGTTAGTAGGTGCAAAGAGTCAAAGCCTGGCACTCCCAAAATTCACTGGAGGCACTAACCACTGGGCTATCGAGGCATCTGCGATTCAATTAGAATTAATTGCTTTTATTTTATTTTTAAATGATTTGCTTTATTTAATGGAGTGTTATGGTCAATGGTCTTATTTTTATTAAATTATGTTTCGTGATTATATTTGATGAATTGGTGTGTTGGTTTGCTTTATGAGAATGTCATGATTGTGTTGTTTTAAGTTGCTTATTTGACTACGTGTGATTTTTATGCTAGTGTAATTTTATTGTGAATTAATTGTAATTAGTTATTTTAATTTACCTGTTTATTTAATTATTTGATTTATTTAAACTAATTGGATTTGGGCTTAAGGGAAGTTGGACCAAAGGATATGGTCTTGGGCTTGAAGGAGGCCTTATTGGGTTAATTAATAAAGGCCCATGGTTATTTAATTATTTAAATGATTATTTTTGTATTAATTATAAAAATATAAAATTCTATATAAATATAATTAATTAATAATTGTTAGGGAAAGATATATATAGAGATATATATTTATGGATATATATAGATTTATTTTATTTAATTAACTAATGGTTAATTATGGAAGATAAATATATATATGTATGTAATATAATATATGTTTATATATATTATATTATTTAAAGATTATTATTTCAATTGATAGTCCTAGTTGGAATAAGATTTAGTTTTTAATATGTATAAATTTACACATAAGGTTTAGGGTTAAAGAGTTTACATGTTAGAAAAATAAGAGAGAGACAGAGAGAAGAGAAAGTTGATAAAGAGGAGTCTGGATCGGAGAAAGAGATGCTGGAATTGGAAGAGACAATCAAAGTTTGAAGCGTCGGTTTCGTTTCGAAACATTCAGGCAAGTTCTTTTCTAACTCTCCTCTTAGGAACCATAAGTTTATCACCTTGAGTATCAAGGTTTTAATTAAATTATAAATTTAAATCATGGTTAGAGTGGATAAATAAAAAATATTAAGTTAATTGTATTTGATTAAATCAGGATTAAATCGTAGTATTAAAAACATACTTTATTATAATTATGATTATTTTAGAATTATTGGTTTTTAATTATATATATAGGTTGTATATATTTATAAATTAATTATTATGCTTGATCTATGATCCAATAGGGTTATTTATAGTTTCTGGAATTTTTGGAATTTTTATGAAAATTTCTGGTATTTTTCTAAATTTTTAGGAATTTATTTGATTTGATTTTCCTTTATTTTGTTGGAAAATTTATACATACATATACTGGTTATATATATGCAATGGAGGTCTGTGTGCCGGGGCATGAAACATGGGTTAATAATCAAGTGTGAGCGAGTATAGAAGATGGGGTGCACGCGGATTCTGGGCCACTGATGCATTGAGGTGATGTTGAAAATAATCTAGTGTATTGCGGGACACATTAATATGGTGCGCGCAAGATTTGGAGGGCTGAGATGCACTGATGGGGAGCGGCTGATCCGGTATAGGTGCGCTTATGTAGTAGCGAGGAGAGTAGCCAATCAGAGTGCGCCACATCAGCTAGAAGAAGGAACAGGCGCGTGGCAGCACGTGTAACGTGCGTGGGGGCGCGTGATGGAACCTGCCAGATAGGGGTGGCGCGTGGAAGCGCGTGAGAGATGTTTAGGAGCGTGTGGTGGCGCGTGGGGGCGCGTGAAGCATTGTTTAGGGTCCTGTTAAGGTCCTTTGAGGTCTGGTGAATTTCCAGAATTGGTTTTAAGCCAGTTAGGGTTGAAAACAACCACTAGAGGAGGTGTTCTTGGTATTCGGAAAGCCATAGAGTGTTACTACAATGATTAGTAGCATTTATTTTGCGTAAATATAATAATTTATTATATTGTTATGAAATGTGGTGTGTGTATATATAATTATATATATATTTATATGTGTGTGCGTATACATGGATTTGATTAAATTATGATTAATATGGAAGGAATGATATATATATATATATATATATATATATATATATATATATAGGATTTAAATAATCAAGGATTATTAGGAAAATATTATACATATATATATTATATAATATGTGTGTATATATAGGTATGTTAATTAAGATTATTAGTATTATTATTCTTATTTAATATATCTGGATAGGTTGGTTTTTAAATTAATAATATGCGTATAATATGCATGAGATGGCTATGTATGATTTAGCGTATGGTTAAGTTTAAAGTTGATTCATGGTTAAAGTGTAGGCATGGATGAATTGCCAAAGGGTTAAATATATTACCTAAATATTTGTATGAACAGAATACATACATGGGAAGCATGGATGAGTTGCTAATTAAAAGTATAAATGAATATACTTGTGAAGGCATGGTTGAATTTCCAATATATAAATAAACATACTTAAGGAGGCATGGTTGAGTTGCCGATATATAAATAAATATGTTTATAATAGCATGGTTGATTTGCCAAAGTTTGATTATATTGTTATGTGTTAGATGATTAAAATATATTATTTATGATTACTGTTTGTGTAAGTTGGATTATGATTAGATATTCTTAAATTAGAATAGTCTAGTATTTACATGTTAGTGTATTATTTTATACATATTAATAAAATAATACCGATGGTGACATGGATGATTTTAGATATTTGGCTGTGTGATTTAAATACTTAAAATCATTATTGGTTTTAGAATTAAATATAATGTTCTTTTAATTATATTATATTGTTTAAATTATTAAATTGCTATCTAGGATGGAATTAAAGTTAGAGGAGTTTCTTTAAAAAGAAATTGTGGATTGGACTAGGTATAATTATTAGTTAATCATTGATAATGGTTTTGGAATTAATGCATCTAGTTATAGTTGTTATTGTTATATGTATATATACATATATATTATGGTATGTTAAGGTTAAAATTTTATTAGGTTTGGTTTTGATCAGAGATGATCTATCTATTGGTTTTCAGAGGTCTGGTAGAGAGAACTTGCTCGTAGGGTTTAACCCACGATTTATTTTTCAGGTTATTAGAGGTTCCAGTCTCGAGGTTGAGGATCCGCAACTGGGAGACTGTCATTTATCTTGTGTATTTTGAAGTAGTATTAGATTATTGGATAATATTTTAAGGGGTCCTTGAGTTATGGGATTCCCGAATTGTAATTGTTGGAGAATCATTAATTAATTTTTATTTATTAGTTTTTCTTCAGCATATTAGTTTTTCTTTTATTTCATTTTGTACTCTGTACTTGTTTGAAATACTTTAATTGTTTTGATATCTCCTAGTTTTGTGCGCAGACTTGATCAACCCGTGTTTCGAGATCAGGGGGCATCACACCTGCTTTCAGTCATTGTTTTAGGTGGAATGTTCTTTACTCAAAGAACGTTTACTTTTTCTTACTGTTTGTAGGAGGTCAGCAAAAAAAACAAAGAACGTTGTGGGAAGCAGACAATGATGCATACTACAGGGACAAAAAGCTTTGCGCGTGTTTCTGCCGAGGTTAGTTGAAGTTTTGGCAATATAAATTATCTTTTGTTGTTGAATGATTATAAATGTTAGTAGTAAATAATATATATCACAATGTCTATGTTTCTTTTATAGATTGAGGAAAAAAAAGGTATTCAACTTTCTCGTGCAGATTTATTCATTCGCACACATATAAATAAGGATGACAATGCTATTGATGTTGCTGCTTCGGAGATGATTGTAAGTTTTCATACTTCTATTTTGCAAAAAGGGTGTCACGTGCCTTGAAGTGACCAATTTTTGAACTCTTTGTAGTGTATTAGGGGGTCACATGCCTTGAAGTGACCAATTTTTAAATCATCGGCCCGTGTGCCCGTGTGGAGGCAATTTACTTTCTTGTATTTGTTGAAAAGCATGGGAGTATGGGATCTTGTATGTGGAGGCTTCTTGTTGATTGATTTGTGTTGTGGAGGAGAAGTGTTTGCTATTTGTTGTTTGTTGTTTGTGTTAATTTCTTACTCATACCAGTGCAATGGTCTTTTGAATGTAAACAACTTCAAATAGTAGGAATAAGGCTTTGTTGAGTTAATCTGAATAAGAGTTTTTGGTTATACGACATATTCTTTGAATCAATCACACTTTGTCTTGGAACCCATTCTAGCCCTTGTTATTCCATTAATTAATCTTGAAACCCTTTTCTTTCTCTCTTCAATTATGAAATTTCATCTCAAGGATCTAAATCAGCTCTTTATTTAAGAATTTACTTGAACTTTAGGAAGAGTAGTGAGATTGAAAAAACAAAATAAGTTGAAAAACAAACTTAGTAAAACTGACCAGAACTAAAGATTTAACAGATTTGAGAGGTGACTTGCCCAGAGAATACTGTATCACTTTACAAGCTTTGTTCTCTCAGTTGTGAGGAAACAGGTAGTACAATTTTGTGTGACACAACTATATCATGTTCAATGTGAATTTAGAAATATGTAATTAAAAAAAATTCTCTAGCAAAAGCTAATGTAACCTTGCTATATGGAATAAAAGCTCAGTTTTAGCTGTCTTCAGGCCTTAGAGTCATTGAATGGTAGAAATCATATACAGGAACGCATTCAAATTAAAATGTATAGAGACTTGGAATCTTAGTAACTTTCATTTATATGACCCCTTCATATTTAAGTACAGGGTGGTAGAACATCATTGCTTATAGTAACTTGGACCATAGTCAGCACATTATGTTGTACTTTATGCTTGCATTTCCTCATTCTCCTTGAATCATTATGTTGTTTCATTCCATTATGCCCATGTTTTGAAACTCTTTCGTAAGTCTAGTTTGATTTTTGTCACCTTTTCTAATGCTTAGTTCCCCACACAAGATAAATGATCCACTAGTTGTTTGTTCAAAATGTCTCCAATTGCTCCTTCTTCTACTTTAAATGTTGCCGACATTTCTTTAATATTATTTAGGTTCCTTGTGTGAACTAGAACTGAAAACATAACAAAGGACATTCTCTCTACTATAATGAATCTGTTATTGAGGAATGATGCACAGAAGATATAGATGTTTATGATGCACATAAGACATAGATGTTGAGTCCATTTTTCACCGCTGCTCTTTTACATTACTCCAGAATCTCCCTCCATTCTAAAAGTCAGATATACCACCCAAATTTGAAGCAAGGACTAAGGTGTATGCAATTATATTGGTTACATTTATGGAAACTTGATATAGCTGAACAATTTGACATATTTTTGGATTGTTGCAGTTTTGTTGTTAATACGTATTTTAGCAATTTTATGTTGCATGAACCTACCTGTACAACTAAATCAACAATGAAATATTTGAAATATCTCCATTTTCTAGCTGATATAGTTAATTTATTTTACAATTACAAATGTTGGACACAAAGAATTCTATTTAATTTATTTTCTATACATTCATTATTATTATTATTTTTATTTTTTATTATTATTATTTTTTTTTGCAAGAAAGCATAAAAGATCTTCAAAAAAGTTACTTTGACTCACCAATTGGTAGTTCCCATGCTTTGTTCTCCGTTGTGAGGGGAGAAGAGAGAACTGGTCGTGCCCAGATGCTTGGCTTGGGGCCTATACCAAGCAATGTTTGGGGGCCTCTCTTAGTAAAGCTGAACTGATTAATAATGCCAAAAAAATTGATGAGGAGGCACATGCTGCACGTGTAGAGTTGCAGGAGACCATTTCAAAAATGCAAGCCGACTATGACAACAAGTTGGAAAATTTACGAGCCAACTATGATGACATGTAACGACCCGAGTTTTGTAAATCCGGTGCGTCAATGATTACCAAAAGATGACCCGTTATCGGGTCTGAAATGCGGAACAAAAGGTGAAACAATAGTCTCTAGAGATACAAAACGTCTCTAAGATACCAATGTGACTCTCAATGAGGTCACGGAACCCAAAGGAAACAAATGCGGAAGTGGCGTTTCAAAAACAGAAAAGAATGAACCTAGGGGTAAAATGGTCATTTCCAACATGAAAGTGGGTACTACCGAGTACACCATTGGAAAGACAATGAAAAATTAATGAACTTAGACTTAAGAATCACTTAATTCGGAGTCCGGATGAAGAAGATATGACTAACGGAAGAAGAATGGGCAAAAAGGTCAAAATGAGCCAACCCTAGAACATCTAACCGGTTACAAAGCCTTCCTAACCGGTTAGAAGGCAAAAAATCTCGACCACAACACTACCCCAAGTCATCTAACCGGTTACGAGAAGTTTACCGTTCGCACACTTGTGTTACAGCTCAGCAAAAACCTGGTAGCAGGGGTTTTTTGGGAAAAACTGGATTTTTGAGAGCCAAAATGACATTTTTTGGAAAAACACAAAGAAGAAACCCCCCTCAAAATTGAGTTTTCTATGTGACAAAATGGAAGAAATTGAAAAAACTCATTGTAAAATACCCAAAATATCCCTCCATGAAATCTGGTCATGAAGGTCCAAAAAATTACTAAATGAAAAACAGAAAGTTGAATTTTGCGATGGATTTCCGGTACCAAGGCGACATTTTATGGAAAAACACGAAGAATAAACCCCACTAAAATCATGTTTTCTATTCAACCATGTTGAAATAAGAAAATAAAACTATAGTGAAAAGTCTCGAATGCTCCTAGATCAGATTATGCAATAAAAACGCAAAATAAGTCTATAGGAGGCTCAAATCATCAAGGATGGGGTTTTTCTTGAAAACGATCATGCACGCAAATGTAACTTACCTATTTGAAAGTGCTACAATGGTCCATGGCTTAAAAGTATTGCCGATGCAAAATTCGACTCCCCGACGGCCAAAAAGGCAAAAATGAACGAGAAACGCGAAATTTGAAAACCAAAATTAACAAATGATTTTAAATTACCATTTGGCCCTTGGCCACACTTTATACATGATTAATGAGACCCTATGAAACAATAAAAATAGAATTCTCACACCTGATGCAAACATGGCGAAACAATGACTTGGCATTTTTCAATATTCTCATAATATTTCATGAAGTTAAAAGTTACATATAATACAATATACATGTCATTGGCCTCCGGCCTCATCTTATACATGTCAAATACATTGCATAGAGTATACTTATGTACACATTACATGAATGGAATCAAATATACACATTTTGACAAATAAGGCTACAAGTGACATTTCAAGCCAACCTTTACAAGAATTAAAAATCTTCAAGTCTACAATCATTCAAGCAATGATGAACATCACGAACCAAGTCTTCGTACTTAAACAAAACCCCCAGTAACTTCGGGGTGAGTAAACAAGTTTACTCGTAGGAAATGAACATGTATAGACTCGATTTCTTCATAGATTTTTACATTAACTTGAAACAATTCAAAAGGATTATGCCACATAACGTCTATGTCAAGGTGAGACTTAGGGATCATCTAAAGTTACTCATGCAATTGAAACGAACAACAACATACAAGTATACATACCCAGGTATACAAAATGATGCTAAAACACAATATACAACATATAAGCATACATTTCCAAGTATACTCAACCATATTAAGACAAGTCATGCAATATCTAAGTATATTCACATAAGTATACATTTAATGTGGAATCTCGTATATCAAGTACACAACACAAGTATACTAAGCTAATAGGATTGCGCATAAGACAAGTATACACGGCACATGCATACTAAATAAAATTTAACCTCATGGAACAAGTATACTAAATAGGATTTAGTTGCCCAAAGCAAACATCAATTCTCAAGTTATAAGTAATCCATGATTAACAACTTGAAATTTAATACGAAAAATAAATAGTGGAAAGACTAGGACATTCAGTCACTAGACTAAGCAAGTATTTTCGGGTAATTATGACCCACAAGGTACCACCGAGTGCACACTTATGACTTAGAAGACTCTTGTCTCTGTACTAGAGCCAAATCTTAGCCATCAAATAAATTATGTCCTCACAAGCTTTCCAAAATTAATAAGTTCAAAACTTATACAAACTCAAATGCAAGTTACCACATTCCATGCACAAGTAAGGTTGAATCCACTCAAACCATGTCCTAGAATTCAAGTCTAAATAACATATGACATGTCATGTCCTCAATATGCACTTTATACATAAAGTAAGAATATCTTACAACAATTGAACCACACTACCATCCTAAGCCACAAGTACTAAATAAGCTACAATTTAGTAACTAGCTTTCAAGATAAGTAATTGTAATATTTTAACAAGTTATAGACCTACACAAGATATATATTTAAACAAGCTTTACAAGTCAATGATATTCTATATCATGCAAGGTCCAATTACCATTTTAAAGAGCCACAAGTACTAATTCTACATTAAGTTAGTAGCATGCTCACAAGGTAATTAAACGCACTACATTTTAAGAGATTTTCAACCTAATCACGGAAGGTCTCTAGATTTCAAATCAATTCCAAATAACCTCAAATTAATATATGTTAAACAACATAGCATGGTCATTACATATATCAAATCAAAAGTGCAAAATGAGCAAGATACCATCATATAGAATTTAATTAATTTAAATTAATTAACTCTCTAATTTTTCAAAAGTTGTTCAAATGATTCCAAATAAATATATAACAAGGACTAAGTCATGGTCATGCCATATATCAAGTAAAAAATGGAATACAAGTAAGGTACAATTTAGTAGAATTTAAATCAAATTAAATTCATTAAATCTATAGATTTGAAAACTCATTTAAATTACCCCAAATTAATATACAACAAAGATCAAGTCATGGCCATGCCATATATCAAGTCTAAAGTGAGTTGTATGCAAGTTACAATAAATCATTTATTTCTCAAATTGATATACAACTTGTATTTCACTACAAAAGCAATTAAAATCATTTAGAAATTAAACTATAACACCCTTTACCTCACAAGAGGATTGTTCCTCTTGAATCCAAGGTAAATCAACAAAAAATGGCAAACCCTTCAAGGGTTATGTAGAGGAGGATGAGGGGAACAAAAAGTATTCCCAAGGTCAAGCTTGGAAATCAATGGAAGGTTCTTAAAAATCAAGGTCAAAGCCTAAGCATCAAGATTCTCTAATGGTGGCTAGGGTTTTTGGTGAGGAAGATAATGAAACAATGAAATGAAGTATGAGTGGAGGAAATAGAAATCCTCCACTCACTATGTGATCTTACACTATGGTCAACACACACAAGTTTGGTCAATTGCACAAAAACCCTTCTTTAAAACCATAATCCCAAAGTGGCCTAAAAATAATTGCAAGACTTAATTGGAGCATACACTTGTCACTCATCCAAGCCAACAAGTGTTCCAATCCTAGGCCAACAAATGGGTGAATCTCCACCCTCCATGTGTCAAGAGATTAAGCTTCCAAGTGGTTCCACCAAAATGTCAACAAGTGGTTCAATAGGAGTGTGACACTTGTCACACTTTTCAAAAATTATAAAAAGGTCTTTTTCCAAAATATCTTCTAAATTAAATTACAAAATGGTCTCTAAGACTAAAAATAATTACTTTATGTAATTACACTAAAACCCCACAAGTTAAGAATATTACAAAAAATTATGCATCCATACGCTTTACAAGAAAAGTAAACACTTAGCATACTTTTCTAAGAAAGTAAAAACACACATGGCATGGAATTTAAATATAGTGGATACATGCAAAAATCAGAATCAAATCCGAACACGAAAAGTGAGGTTGTGCCAACAAAGTGATTAACGACAAAAAGACAAAAAGTGAATAGTATCGAAAAACGAAAAATGTGGAAATGACTCGGCCCTTAAAGGAAGTTGTCAATCCAAAGGAAAGAGTCTCAAAAATCATTTCTGAGCACTCGAGACGACACTAAGTGATGAGAAACTGAACTCAGAAAAGAAATTTCAACGAAAAAAATTCATCCGTGAAATTCTGAGGAAAAAAAAAAAGGAAATGAAGGAAATGACCGGGTCATTACACGACAAGTTGGAAAATTTACAACAACAAGTGGCTATGCTAATGCAGATGCAACAATAAAATTGTAGTGGACAGGTATATTTATTATTAGTTTTACTCTTTTCTAAATATATGTTTACTTATGCTAAGATTTCATGTATTTTGTTTTGTTATTTTGAAGGGTTCTGATTCTTTAAATACTCCCCCTAGAGTATCCCCAAATTCGTTTTCTAGTCATGATGCCAATTCAATTAAGGTTATGAACTTTTAATTTCTCTTATATGTAAAATTTCCATTTATTATAATGTGCGCTTAATGAATTTATAAAAAATGTTGGGTAATTCAAATCAAATGGGCAAGAAGACTTATTGAAGTTGAAGTTGAAGTTGAAGTTGAAGATGGGGTCGTGGCTGTGCTTTTTGAATTTTCTTTGCCTTGGATGGGTTAATTTTGAAAAACTTGTACTATATTTGTCAAAAATTCTTAATTCTTTTTGTGTGACATTTAGTAGCTTTATCTAGACAATTTGGATGGTATTTTCATATTGGCAGGTTAACTTGTGGTTAACTTGTGGTTGTATTAGTATACATTTAGGCTTTTTGGTTGACATTTATCAACTTTATCTATTAGTAGCCAATTTCAATAGTATTTTTCATATTGGCAGCAGGTTAACTTGTGGTTGTATTATGTAAAAGTAATTTGGATGGTATTTTTATATTGACTTGTGTTATATTGGATAACATTTAGTAGTGGTAAAGATATTTTTTTCCAAAAACAATAAAGGGGAAAAAGGAAAAAAAATTAAAATGACCCTTTACCAGCGCTTTTTGAAAAAGCACTGGCAAAGCCCTACCGACACTGGCTTTAACACCGCTTTTGAAAAAGCACTTTCACCAGCGCTTTGGAGCGCTGGTAAAAGCCAGTGTCGGTAGGGCTTTACCAGCGCTTTTGAAAAAGCACTTTTACCAGCGCTTTTGAAAAAACACTGGTAAAAGGTTTTTACCAGCGCTTTTGAAAAAGCACTGGCAAAGCCCTACCGACACTGGCTTTACCAGCGCTTTTGAAAAAGCACTTTCACCAGCGCTTTGGAGCGCTGGTAAAAGCCATAACTGTTGTATTATATCCTAAGTTTTCTTTCTTTTCTTATATATGCTCTTAAAATTCCTTTGATTTCCTTTAAAAAAAAAAAAAAAGAGTTAATTTTTCATTCTTCAATCAAAGTCTAATTGTTTCCTTTCAAATATCTCATTTTTCTTTCCTTTTTTTTTTTTTTTTTCCTACTTAAAATTCTTCTTTTTGCACTTACTAATAATCTATGTAGTATGCAATTTTTTTTTTTCTCTTCTATTTATTTAATTTAGTATTCAAATTTATGAAGTTAATGAGTCTAATTTTCATGCATCACTTTCAAAATAAAAGATTTACAACTATATTCAATGAAAATATTAATTATTAATCAATATTTTAGTTCTTATATTGATCAAATACTTATATTTCTTATACTATTCATAAATTTAGCATATTTGCAATAATTTTTTTTCTCCTTTATTTGAACAATTTATATTTGTCATGTTTGTTGATTTTTTTTATTTTTTTATTTTTTTACATAGCGCCCCTGAATTGAAATTCTGGCTCCGCCCTTGCCTACTCTTATCACCATATATATATAACATTACCTTATATGGAGTTCACTTGCTCTCTATACATGACCTCTCCTATATAAACCCCTATGTACTCTTATATTATTTACATAAATACACATACAATTTTTTTCTATATATATTCTAACATGGTATCAGAGCTTTTTGATCACGGAATTTATTACTTTATAATAGAAGATGGCATAATAGTGCCATAATTCTACCTTGTTAGCGCTTCATCCTTAGACATTGTCAACAACAGTGCAAGCAGTAGTGTCACATTAGCTGTCATGTTAGACACAGCTAATAGTAGTGCCCCGTTGTAACGACCCGAACCCGGGGGTCTGAATCTTTATCCGGGTCCTTACCCGAGGTTAACTAAGGACAAAATGGTCCTTATGTACCTTACTATGAGTTAGGAGTCATAATGAAGTCATACTAGTCATTTATAACGACATTGGATCATTAAAAAATGGTAAATCCAATTTTAGGTTCTTACTGGAACTTTCAGCTCACGAGGGGTAAAATAGTTATTTCAAGTTAAAATTATAAAATGAGGTTGATACCAATGGAAATGTGGCTCAAATTGCATCAATCTAGACTCAAGAATGACTTAATTTGGATTAGAAATAACCAAGTTATGATTGTTTGAGTTTGGCCAATTTGAGCAATTTTGATAACTTCAAAATTTTCTAAGTTTAGGAAAATCCGATCCATCAGCCCGAGAGCAAATTTTGGAGGGCTTTAAAAATATTCTTAAGGGTGGAAAAATCCAATCGATCGAATTGAAATCCGATTAATCAGACTAAACTTAAAAATTTGTCGTAATGACCTTTTTTGCTTGTTCTCTTCTCTAAACCATAAATTGGTCATTTAGACCAAGTCAAACATATCCCAAAACACTCATTAACATACAAAATCCCAAACTAACATCTATACATGCTATAAAATCATCATACGAGTTGATACATTGCATGCGATCATTTAAATCTATTTACATCATAAGTTGGGCACAAGGTCGCACATTGAGACCATAAAAGGCAAAAGAATGGTCCCAAAACTATTTTCATCCGCAAAACGAATACAAGTAACGGATAAATACAAGCTTGTGGCAAAATGAATTACATGACCATTACAAGTTACTTTGTACATAAAAAATACAACCTCCAAAATAGACTAACGCCTAGTCTACAAAATAAATCCATAATACCATCATGAAAGAGGTTGTGGATCGTCCACTACCTCCTTTCCATTTCCTGAAAAATAATAAGTAGAGTATTGAGCACAATGGCTCAGTTAAGATTGCCAAAATGGCATCTCCTAAAATTAAGTAGATAAACATATGCTTAGACACATCAAGGAATAGAGTAAGAAAATGGGGATCATGCCGGGATCACACATTATCAACAAGTCACAAGTAATCTATTATCAACTATTTAAAATGATCCAATGCATGAAATAACTTATGCAAATGAATACCACACACACCCTCGTATATCCACACACCCACACCAAAAACGTGTTAACTAGCTTGACTTTGGTACCTCTGCCGTCCCTAGGGAGAATTAGCTAGTCGTCCCTGGCAAAAGGTAACGTCTAACTACCATTTAGGACCCGAGTTCGCTAAACTATTCATGGGTTCCTTTCGTGTCCCTATTAACTAACTAACACCGCCGGCAAAGAGGTACCTCCCTAACTACTGAATTTAGGAAAAACCGTTCATCAAAACTTCTTCAAAATTCACCATTCACTTTCCACATTTTCTCACTATACACCCAATGCCCAATGACAATACAATGCCAACAATGTCATGTTCACAATGTAAAACATACCTCAATATTCATCATTGACAATTCATAGCTACAATTCTAACTTCTCATGAACTTATAATTAAACGTTAACCTTTGAAATTAAACATGGTATTTGAGAATAACACAATTCTTCTAGCATGTTAATATATATGAACATCAAGGCAATAATGACATAAATTTGGCATTAAAAATTCACATGCATTAACAATTATATCACATAGTCCACCGAATGATCATAATTTTGCTCACAAAATTTACAATTAATCACATAGTAACTAGCAATTTGGCACAATTCATCATATACATAAAACCCTAGCATGCTCCTACAAATTGACATCAAATTGGCATACTAAAATTGGGAAAACATGAAATTTGCTACCAAATGGGAGGATTATGCAAGTTAGACAACTCTACCTCACTCAATAGCAAAAACCCCCAAATTTTGAAAATCCCTATGTCCTCCAAATATAACTTTGCTCCAATCAAATTCAAGCTCTCGTCGAGCTCTACAACTTTGTCTTCAATGGCAAAAATCAATTCCTAAAAGAAAATAGTGAAATTGAGGCTTGAATATAAAGATTTAGAAAAAGAAAAAAAGTTTAGGGAGAGGGGGGGGGGGGGGGGGGGGGACGAAATAACAAAAAAATGAGGTCATGTGGTCCTTTGGCAATGCCATATATGGTCAAGTTGGGGTCCACTTTGACCCACCAAATGTCTAAAGGGGGGGGGGGGGGGGGGGACGAAATAACAAAAAAATGAGGTCATGTGGTCCTTTGGCAATGCCATATATGGTCAAGTTGGGGTCCACTTTGACCCACCAAATGTCTAAAAAGCTCTTTCATGTATACACACTTTATACATGTTACAAATGAGTAATAAAGCACACAATCACATAGATACTATCCAAATAATAAAATATGAAATGTAATGAAGCCGAAAAATAGCCCCAAGCACAAAAAATTCGGGCGTTGGGTCCTCACGGGACCTCCCGAACCAAAATCCCAAAAAATATCAAAATGACAAAACTGCATTTCTAAAAGTTCTAAACTCAAAGTAATGCTCCAAATCAATCTCAGAACCTTTGTGGCAGGCTAACCGGTGCATGACACTCAAAATGAGGCGCAAAAATAAAATAATCTGAAAAATAAAAATAAAAATGCTGGAAAATGAAAAATTGTGAAACGTCACATGTACCTGTCACCTGCCACATCAACTGTTAATCGTGCCTCCATCTGCATAATGGGTTAAAACCTATCTCCATCAAATTTTCGTTAAGCTACTTTCAAGGATTTTGTCCCAAATTCAAGATGGCTTCATATAACCCACCTTGACTTTGAGGCGGCTGTTAGATTATACTATCTATTGTATATTAGGGTTAATTGTCTTCACCTACTCTTATTACCATATATAACATTACCTTCTATGGAGTTTACTTGCTCTCCACACATAACATCTTTTATATAAACCTTTCTGTACTCTTATATTTTTTACATTAATACATATGCAATTTCTCTCTTTATATATTTCTAATAGTATGCAGTAGCTCATCGCTGGAGCTTCATTGGATTTAATGGATGGAATGACTTGGCTGACATTCATGGATGTTGCTTGTTCTGCGCTCTTCTCCGATAGGGACTCTCACTTTGTGTATATATATCGAAGGTCAATGCTTAAGTAGTTTGGATAGAACAAAGTTTACACCTACGGTGATACATCAGAGGTCCTCGCCGGTTATATTTGCAGCAATTAGGTTTCTTGGTCTCGCCGAAATTTGTTTGGTAGAACTGTTCTTCCCGGAGCTGTTTGATTGTTTATACCTTTCGCTTAGTTCATGTAATACCCCTAATTTTAAAAGGATAGTCTCGGTATTATTTTAATTGTTTTAATTGCATTTCAATTGGTTATTTGATATTTTGGCTAATTGTTTACTTGTTTAATTGATTTAATTGTTTATGTGTTAATTAAATTATTTGTTTAAATTAAACTGTGTGCTAAAATTATGTGTATTCGATTTATTCATTTAAATTAAATTGTATGTGATGATGTGTATTTGTTTAGGAATTTAATTATTTAATTGTTTAATTTTTTATTTTTATATATTTTTATTTTTCATTTTTAAAAGAATTGGATATGGATAGTAGTAGTGGACCAACTAATTAGATTTCATGGACTACTTGGATGGAAGGTTAAATAGGTATGAATAGTTTCCCAGGGATAGTTGTATATGTGTGTGTGTGTATATATATATATAAGGAATGAAATTTATTAATTAATATTATTAATAATAAATAATCTGATGAGTATGTATTTGTATTTATATAATAAAGGATATAGATAGAATATATATATATATATATATATATATATATATATATATATTATTTAAATTAGTTACCTTTTAATATTTTATTTAGATTAATTTATATATATATTTTTTAATTATAATTGGATTGGGAAAATGATTAGGGTTATTTTATTTGCCTATAAATATATAACTATAGGGTTGTAAAAGGGGTAGAAAATAATCACGTAGTATATTTTAGAGAGAGAATTAAAGAAGGAAGAAGAAGGAAGAAAAAGAGGAAGAAGGAGGTTAGGGTTTTTATCAAATCCATAAAGGTAAGTTTTAATTCTTCTCTTCTCCTTTGATTCATACCTTATGCATGCTAGATTAATTAAAGGTTCTTTGAAAAAATTAATTGAATCAAGTTATATGGATTAATTTAGAAATTTCAGTTCATGTTTTAATAATGGGTTTTAATTATTTTCTTTTGCCTACATTGTTGGTGGCTTTGGTTTTTAATTTATTTTATTGTATTTTTACATGACTTATGCTAGCATGAATCAGTGGTGTGTATATATATAAAATTAAAATTTGTTCCTACATAAAGCATGCACACGAAACGAGGCTTTAAAGAATGCTAGCATAAATCAGTTTTGTTTATATGTGTGAAATTCAATTTCGTGATGTCTTCATGCACGCTGAATGAGGAGGTCAATACAATGGTAATGATAGTTTGTTTTTTCCTCATAAAACATGCACGCCGAATGAGGATTAAGAAAAAGAAAAGAAAAAATTATTGGATTGAATATTTAAGTAATTTTTTTATAATTATGCTTTATATATATATATATATATATTTATATATATATATATATATATATATTTATTTTATTTTGATTAGATGATTTTTGCATTTAATATTTTTAAAGGATAATCTGATTAAATGCTGGGATATTTAACTAATATTGTTGTTTTTGATTGATGGATTTATATTAAATATTTATTTAATTTAAATAGATTCATTAAGAATTGGGTTGCATGATTTAAAGTACTCATGCTAAGTATGAAATTTAATTTAAGAGGTTAAATTAATTAAATAGGGTTGGGTTAAATTATTTAAATCAATTATTTGGATTTAAATGAATTTAATCAGATTGTGGAGGAGTACAATTAATTGAAACGCATGTTAATTTCTTATGAGGTAAATTAATTGCATGATACTTAGAATTATTATTTTTGCTGAATTAAATGTAAAGGATGTATATATGATTTATATAATGTTTGTGTAGATTATTAGATGTAGATGTTGTTTGCATCTTTATATGGATATGTAAACCTTTATGTGGTTATATTGTGGATTAATGTACCATTATAGGATGGGGGCATATTGATGAGTGCTCAAATGTGATGCATTTTAGCACCTAAGCTAGGATACTTTAGTCCATTCATCTATCTTACTTTCATGTTTTAGATATTTATTTGTGTTATTGCCTATTTCAGGTGAATAAAATTTAAACATGCTAACAAGAGTCATTTAGCCTGATTTTGGAGCTAAGGAGCAAAGTTGGAAAGAAGCCAAGAAAAATTGTCTCTGAGGAAGTTCGATTGATCAAAGCTCCCCTTCGATCGATCGAATTGAGGCAGTGCCAGCTCAACTAATTGGATAAAGCCTGGAAGATTTTTTCGAGCCACATCAGCTTCGATCAATCAAAGCTAAGTGTTTGATCGATTGAAAATCTTCGATTGATCGAAATGCCTGCTGGCAGTGAGCTGTCTAATTCCCGAGCGCGCCGATTTCTACCTAATTTGGATAGCTGCGAATTTCCTCTAATCGTAGGCTGTTATTCTAACGTGGAGGCTACTCAAAAGGGGAATATAATGAATTAATTGAACATATTATCATTTTATCTTGTAATATTCATAGAGGAGATATTTTTACATAGTTTTCTCTCTAGAACTAGAGGTTTCGGGAAGAAAGCAATGATGAAGATGATGATGCCAACTTCCAAGCTAGCCCTTGAGGGTTCCATGTTCACTACAATGAATGGCTAAATCCTTCACTTGGGGCTAAAGATAGGCCCTAAGTTTGCTTTCTAGACCTAGCCTTTTGTACATTTTTGGGCATTTAAGTTATAATTGATGTTTTGATCTTGAATACATATATATTTTGTGGTTTCTACTTGATGTGTATGGAGTAATGCTTTCAATTGATCATTTATTTCTATCCATATGTCTATGTATGCTAGAATGGATGATTCATGTTCTTTTCTCTAGATTTAATGGAATTAATGCATGTCTATGTGTATTGACGTTGTTAATATAGTGATGGTCAAAACGTAATGCTTAATTAAATACTCTTGTAATTTATTCAATGGTTCACACTTGTTTCTTAATGGATTGTGCTATACCTTTAGTTCAATTAGTTTAATTTTCATATTTAGCTTAGATGTAGTGTAGTTGCTTTAAATTCTTAGATAGGTGGACAATCTATTCTTGTTTCTTGATGTTCCATACTTATGAATGAAAATAGTACATGTCTCTAGAATATTGTGTGTGTTCTACTTGTGGTTGAATTGAATGGTTATTGGTCTCATTTGATAGATTGTACTATTCACTAGATTGACTAGACAATCTATACTTATTTGCCATCCATGCTTACTTTTTAATTAGTGACACACACACACACATTTTATAACTAAGTGTCCCTGTTAATTTACAATTGCTAGTGTCTAGTGAAGTGAAGCTTAATGGTGAACTCTGAGCCCCAACTACTCTCTCTCATTTATTTCCCTCTAATTTCTAGATTGTAAATTGCATGTTTTAATTGAACTCTAGTTTAATCAAATCACCCCATCTTTGATAATTTGACTTACTACTCTATAATTGGTTTTAAAGCACGACTCTTTTCCTTTAGGACAATCCCTACTCACTCTTGTTATATTTTTAGTGAAAAGTGGTAGTGGCATTCTAGAAATTTAAAGTTAGCCACACTCTTTAGCTTGTTGTTGCAAATACGGCAAAGGTCAAAACCAAGTTTTGGCGCCGATGTTGGAGATAGGCAACGCCGTACTTTGAAACAATTAGGAATTAGTACTTTTTTGATCGTGTCTTTATTTTATTTTTATTGTGATTACTTATTGTGTTTGTTCTTGGTGGGAGGTGAATTGAGCCAAGAGGGTGAAGCAAAGAGAAATTAAAAAGCAAAGAAGCAAGCCAAGTAAAGCTAAGCAAAAACATAAAAAGCTCAAAAATAAATTTTTTTGCGAAGCCTAGAAAAGAAAGAAAAAAGTTAAAAAACAATTTGAGGTTGCTTAAGGACCCTTTGTGAGCTTTTTTAATTCAATCTCTAGTTAAATCATGAACCCGCGTGGAGGCAAGTTTTTTATTTTCTAGATAGATCGTGAGCCCGTGTGGAGGCAATTTTATTTTTCTTGCATATTGTTGAAAGCATGGGAGTATGGGATCAATGTATGTGGATGATATTTGTTGATTGATTTGTTGTGGAGAAGAAGTGATTGCTACTTGCTTGTTGCTTGTTTTTGTTTTGTTTGTGCATGCATAGTCGTAGGTCATTAAATCCTACTCTTATCCCACTTAATTTGAATCTTGAATCCATTGTTCGTAATTCTAAGGGAAAGGGTAATTATAGTCATTCCATTTCATCAATGGAGGAACATAATGAGGACCATGTGGAAGACCTTGGTCACATAGACCAACAAGGTATTCTCCACCTTAATGTGCATCATAACAACATTCAAGTACCATTAGGCATGCCAAGACCTTTCATTCCACAACAACAAGGCTAAGTTCCATTGGGAATGCCTTGGCCAATTTTTGTTCCACCTCCACCTCCCGTTGTTTAAGTTAATCATGGGGCTTATGTTGAGCCACCAATTGTGAATCCTCCTTTTGCTTTGAGAGATCATTCTGTGCCAAATGAATATAATGCACCAACATGCATTCAATTGCCCCCATTTAGAGCACATCACTATGAAATTAAACCGTAAACTATTCAAATGCTTCCCAACTATCATGGACTTCCAAGTAAAGAACCTTACAAGCATTTGGATGAGTTTCTTGAAGTGTGTTCCACCATGAAATACACGGACATGCCGGAAAAAGTTTTAAGACTTAAACTTTTTCCTTTCACCCTTAAAGATAAGGCAAAATATTGGTTCAACAATCTTAGGCCTTTTTTGATAACTTATTGGGCAGAAATGCAACAAGAGTTCTTGAAAAAGTACTATCCGGTTTTAAAGACCAATGCAATGAGAACTTCAATTAGAGAATTTTCTCAAGAGGAAAGGGAATTGTTTCATGAGGTATGGGAGCGCCTCAACGACTTACTTAGGAAGTGTCCAAACCATGATATACCTAAATGGTAATTAGTTCAATTTTTCTTTGAAGGTTTGTCGGATAATTTTAAAGGAATGGTTGATGCTTCGATGGTTAGTTCATATCTTGATAGGCATGAAGATGATGTATGACGCTTATATGAGAGCATGAGTGAGAATTCAATGCATCGATCTTTATCATCTAAAAATGGTGAAAATTTAGGTGGATGGAGCTTGTATTAAGTTGACAATTCTAATGCTATAGCCGCCGAAATGAAGTCCTTATCTCAAAGGTTTGATTAATTTTTGATTAACCAAAATTCGGTGAATCAAGTGTCTTCCTCTCCTAATCATGTTCATCACCCATCTAATGAAACATGCATGACTTGTTCTAGTATTTTACATTTTACTTCCAATTATCCCCATGGACATGTGCAAAGTGAGCACCATGAACATGTGAATGCTACTTTTGTTAACCAATGGAATAATCCCTATGGCGCTCATTACAATCCCGGATGGAAGAACCATCCAAACTTCTCTTGGAAAAACCAAGGGGAAGGTTCAAACCCTGCCCAAAGTGGTTTTTAAGGTAAGTATATTCCACCCCCAATGTAAAGCCAAAGTTCCCAAGTTTATAGATCATCTTTTCAATCATCACATGGAAACCAATTTTCTAACTCTCATTTTTCTAATCAATCATTTTATTCTCAAGGAAATTCTAGGAGTCCCACTTTTGAGGAAAAAATGTTGACTGTTTTAGGTACTTTAGAGGCAAACACTCAATTGCTTCATTCTCATTCCCAATCCATTGCTAAGCTAGAAACCCAAGTTGGGCAAATAGCTGTACTTTGAATGCTAGAGAGAAAGGGAAAATGCCTTTAAATCCACCGCCAAAATAACAATTTGTTGTGGAGACCAATTCCTCCTCGGGAGGTAGAACATGTTAATGGGATGACAACCTTGAGAAGTGGAAAAATTGTTGACAATCAAGTTGGTGTTTCTAATAAAGAGAGAACCGGTGTAACCAAAAGTTGACACCCGTCCCGTTTCACATTCTGTTCCTCCTTCATTGTATATGAAAGATTCTTTTAATGAGAATGATTTGAAAAATTCTTGTGTTGAAAAAATTTTAAAAAATAATTTTGAAAAGGTTTTTGAGCCAACAGCTCCATTTCCGGATGCCTTGAAAGGATCTATTTCTCTTGAAAAGCAAAAGACTAAAGCTAATGAAATCATTGATGTGTTTAGGCAAGTGAAGATAACTCTTTCTCTCTTAGATGCAATTAAACAAATTTTGGCTTATGCCAAATTCTTGAAAGATCTTTGCACCCTAAAGAGGAAGAACAAGAGCCAAGCACTAAAGAAAGTTATCTTAACCGAGCAAATAAGCTCAATTTTACAACACAACACTCTCCTAAAATTCAAAGACCCCGGTTCACTTACTACTTCTTGTATCATTGGTGACCATGTCATTAACTGGGCTCTTCTTGATTTAGGAGCAAGTGCTAACCTTCTTCTATATTCGGTGTATGTTAAATTGGGCTTAGGAGACTTAAAACTGACATCGGTAGTTTTGCAACTAGCCAACCGATCCATCAAAAAGCCCTAGGGTATTATTGAGGATGTGTTGATAAAAATTGATAAATTCTTTTTCCCGGTCGATTTCATTGTCATTGACACGGAACCGGTCCCAAATCCCAAGAGCCAAATTCTCGTTACCCTTGGTTGTCCTTTCTTAGCAACTGCTAATGCTAACATGAATTGTAGGATGGGAATAATGAAAATTTCATTTGGGCATATGAAGGTGAAATTGAACATATTCAATCCAACCCCGAGTTCAATGGACAAGCATGAAGATGTGTGTGTTGTGGAAAAGTGTCTTGAAAATGAATTTGAAAAAGTTGACTCTTGACAACGAAATTTCAAAAGGTTTGCCTTCCAAAATGATTTCAAAAGATGTTACTTTAAAATCTAGTGTTGGAAAGGCATGGAAGCCCAAGAGTTTTATTGACAAAGGACCATCAATCCCCTTTGAATCAAATCCAACAAGTTCTTTAGGAAACAATTTGTTGGGTGGGGTTTAAAATTTCATTCATTTTTATCTAGGCTGAAAGAGCCCTACGTCTTACTAGAGACGTTAAAGACTAGTGTATTTCGTAGGGTTTGACAACCATATTCCTCCTTCATTTATGTTTTTATATGTTTCTGCATCGTTTAGATATGAGTTAAATTGAAAAATTCGGCTTACGGGCCATTTCCTGTATTTTGAGTACTGCCAGTGAGATTTCGATCGATCGAACTCAAGTTCGATTAATCAAAGTCCCGCTTTGATCGATCGAATCACATGTGTTAAGGACCTTTTAAATTTCATTTCGATCAATCAAAGTTTAGTTCAATCAATCAAAATCCATTTTGGATCAATCGAAGTTAAGAGTTTAATCGATCGAAGTACTTCGATCGATCGAAAATGCATCATTTGAATTTTTTTTTTCGAAAATCACTTTGGCCGTTTAGTTTATTTATTTATTTTATATTTTTTTATTCCTCAGTTTTCTTATTTTTCTTTTTCCCTCCCCCTTTTATTTTTCTTTTCTTTTTCATTTTATTCCTATTCATCTTCTCTCTCACCCAAACCCTAGCCCCCAATCTCTCTCTCCCTCACCCGAACCACTAATTCAGGAGAAATGGTTGACCAGACCATTCTCATCATCAATTCGGTCTCAACATAGATGTCGTTCCTGTCCTCAGGTCCAAACCTTAAACTGTAACGACCCGAATCAGTGGATCCGGACCGTTACCGGGTCCTTGCCCGAACCCGTGGTCAACTAGGTCTTACACTCCATTTCCTATGTTTAAACCTATCATAAGACTCATGCTGGAGCTCAGAACACTCAAGGGTGCAAGCTTACAATACTGGTCAACATTTCAGGTTAAAAGGGACAGTCAGCCAGCTGATAGGCCTTCATCGGCTAGCTCCAAGGCATGTTCGGCCGGCTGACCTATATGGTCGGTCGGCCGAAACAGTGAAGAAGTTTACAGGCTCTCGGGACTTTTACTGTAGGCGTTTCGGTCAGCTGATGTTGGAGGTTCGGTCGGCCGAACTTGGTGTTTCGGTCGGCCGAACCTGGAGTTTCGGTCAGCTGATGGAGAGGATCAGCCGGCCGAAACAAGTCCCTGGGCCTTGTACCTCACTGGAAAGATCACTAAATGTGTCTACTACACCTTTTTTTTTTTTTTTTTTTTTTTTTTTTTTTGCTCACACCAAACCTATATTTTAACCACTTCCCGAATTTACGGCATCAAAATATGATGAAACATAATTAAGTAACCTCAATAATAGACTAGAATATGATCATCATTCCCATTCATCATTAAGTGTTTACATTTTATCAAATTCACATCTAAAAGGTCATCAATCATCTAAATTATGTTACATGACCATGGTTTACAAAATGAATACACTTTTCTAAAACATAGGACTTTATAAAAGAGTGGGAAATATACAAAAGATGACAAAATGCAATTTCAAGTCTTCATCAAACTTGTGGTGGAATATCATCCGTCACTTCTTTCCCGAGCCCTGAAAAATGATAAATAATGGGGTGAGCAAATTGCTCAATAGGTGGTGTCTAAAACACACCTCTTGTAGCCCCGTGAATCGAAATAATGAATAGATCAATAGGAAACAGGGTCATACAAAGCAGGGTAAAAATACCATATCAATTCCAAGTTCATAATAATTAAATGTCATGCTGTGAATGCAATGTTATGCATGTCACTCCCCATATTCAGGAAAATCCATCATGTCACAAACTGTTAATATAACCCGCCCTTTGGTGACTTCGCAGCGACACGAGAAAAGGATTGGCTATTGTCCCTGGCCTTTGGTACCCCTGCAGCGTCATTTTGGGCCCAGATAGCTCGACCACGCTAAGGCAATCTCCCTAGTTCCCTCTAGGCTATATTAACACACCGGCCCTTTGGTGACCCCGCGACGACCGGGTTTTCTCAAAACACTTTACCAAAATTTCTCCCCAAAATCCTCTTTCATTTTTATTTCAAAACACTTTCCCTTTTCTTTCATGCCCAATGCTATGAAATGCATATCATGTACTTCACCAATAATATGAGCATAAAAGAAATTTACACCACACAATTTCACATGCTCCTTCATAGCATCTTCTAAAAAATTAATAAACATCGTAGGCATGTAAATTAATATCTAAGCATGCTTTTCACATAATTTCATCAACACATATAAGTATAGATTGCAATTACAACTAATATATCATTCTTAAGACATTTAACTTAATTACAAAGGAACAAGAAAAGTGTGAATTAAGAACCCCTACCTTAAAATGATGCAAAACCCCCAATTTTAGACTTCAAACCCTAGGATTAGAGATCTTCCAAATGATGGCCAAATGAGGATTGGCTCCGATCAACTCGTAGGCCTCGTTGTGGGCTTCAATTTGCTGTAAACGGCACTTAAAAATGCCAAGTATAGAAAGAGAGATTTAGGATTGAAGTTGTAAATGAAAAAGAAAAAGAAAAAGCAAGATAAAGGGGGGAGAGAGAAAACTAGGGGGAGAGAGAGGAGGAAATGGAGACCAAACATGGTCTCCTTGCCTTTTTGTATGCTAATGGTGGGTCCCACCTTTTTCTTTTTATTTTTTCCTTTTTCTTTTGTCTTTTAATTTACACCACATACATATACATATACACAACTATATAAAATGCATATAAGGCATATCAAATAAAATGCATGGAGTGCAAATGGACCCAATCAAAATCCCCGGATGCAACAATACCGGCAGCGGGTCCCACACGGGACCGTCCGGCCTGAAAAACTGAAAAATGGAAAAAAAAAAATCACCCTTACATTTTAAAGAGTCCTAGATTCAATGAAATGTCCCAAACAACTTTCAGACACGACCGATACACCCCGTAGTGTCCGGTACGCAAAACAGTAAAAAACGAAATTGCCCTCGCCTCGACGAAATTTCAGAAAAAAATAAAAAATGCTGAGAATTGGAAACATCGCACAAACACACTCTCACACAGTCCACAAGACAACCATGAGATTCACTCGCTATCAATCCATCGTTCTACATAATCACAACGGCTAACAGTCACATTGTTACTCTAAAAATCCCAATCATGCTTTAATCATATAACCTTAACAAGCTAGTAATAACATGGCATCAAACGTCACAATCATCGGCCATCGTAAAAACTCTTTAATGATCTCATAGCACCCATACCATGTAGACGACTCCATAATATCATTCGGTTCAATTCTTACTTCTTTAAAACACATAATACGACCGTCTCATGCCTGAAACTTCAAAACCAAATCAATCATTCCCATTATTCCTCAACGGAATCCCACATTCACTTTCTTTAATCACGTAGTTCTAAGGCGACATCAACACTTGTCCTCAAGACACTGCTTAAATCAAAATCCTATAAAAACATTCAAGTACATGACTCACATCACATCACCTAACCATCCTCAAGCTTACAATTCACGACACACCTCTAGCCATCATCGAAAGTACCAGACACCGGAAACACAATCCCTATTCAGCAACTCGTACCATCAAAACCACCCTCAAAACAAGCATTACTAAAAATCGATGAATTTATCTCCCTTCGTAGGAGTGAGTTGACCAAATCAACTAAACCTTTACTGATGAACTCAATAACATAATAAATCACACACAAGTCTGTCTATCCACGGACGCGTACAACTCCTAAATGGAAAATAAGACTTGCGACAAACGACATCTTTGCCAGTACTAGAACAAATGGAAAGGGTAACAAACCCTGCTCTCACAAGAGACTGGCGACTCGCACCTGAATGCACCAGACACCTTGTCACATGCTATACACCAACTATCCAACTGTGGACACCCAATCTCACCTGAGTTGAACTAAACTCCTTACACATAAAGATAATAACCAAATGAATACCCGTACGGAACTACGAACTCAATTCTAGGCGACCTCACCACTAACGGACCGTCATACATTACCAACATAGAAACCTCGTATACGATACCCCGCAACACCCATGCTAACCAAAACCAATAAAATCCCTACCACCCATTTGGCAACTCAAACCCAACAAACTTCATCCACACTCAACCACCAACCTCACCCCCTCAACCACCCCACCTCTCAACCAAACCACCCCAACAACCCACCTCCATCTCCTCTCAACCCACAACCATGCATGCCCATGCATGCAAGACCACCCAACACTATCCCAACCCCATGCACACACCAACACAAAACCCACCCACATACCATGCAGCCTTGTCTGCATCAAAACCACCAACCTCCTTCCTCCAAACTTCACCACCATGCATCCAAGCCCATGCATGAACACCCACCAAACAACCTCCAACCACAAACCCACCACCCCACAACCATGCAACCAACTCCCCACACCAATACACCACACCATTCAACCCCAACTCTCGGCTTCTCTCTCTTCCATACACAACCCATAATCAACTTCCATGCAACCCCATCAACACCATGCAACCTCAACCACACAATCACACCTCAACTTCCATGCATGCCCCAGCAAATCAACCTCCTCACCAATCCAACCAACTTTCTCTCTCTACCCAAACCAACCAAACCTCACCCAAGCCCTCTCACTTCCCTCTCGAGTGCTCGAGCTTGTTGAAGCTCACACCCGAGGCCACTGCCTCAATTTCAAGCACTCGAAGACACCCTTCGAGTGCTCGACCCAAGCTTCCCTCTCTCTTTTAAAACCACACTATCCCTCTCTCTCGACCCAAGCCTCCCTCCTCTCTTTTAAACCCCACACCCACACTCCAATTCCCTTCCCACTCTCAGTCACCTTCAAGAACCAAGCTTCCCTCTCTCTTTTAAAACCACCTCAACCATCACCCTCACCTCGCAACCAACAACTCCACCTCACAACCCCTCACCTCTCGGCCTCCCTCTTCATCTCTCCCTCTAACCCCTCACCTTTGGCCACACACCACACACAACCTTCTCTCACTTCCACCCCACCTTCCCCGTTTTCACTCTAATGCATGCATACATGCACTCCATGTGCCTCCATTCTTTTTCTTCTTCTCAAGGTATGTGAGCTTCATTTTCTTCTCAATTCCTTGTCTTTATTTCCTTTATAAGGAGGATGGGAATGCATTGTGAAGGTTGTGTTCTATGTCGTTGATGATTTGTTGATACTAGCTCTATGCTAGAGCTTGGTTCCTTGTCAAAATTTTTGGGTTTGTTTCATCCACCCCATTCATTTTCACCCTCTCCTTTTTGTGATGCACGCCAGGTGTTCGCTGAAATTCCTCAACCAAGTCCACCTCTCTAAATGTCTCGTGCCGGTCCTTCTCGCCCTCCTAGACCCTCTTCGGGTGCCCGTGCTGTCAATCGTGAGCGACCACGTGATCCTTGGGATCGCAAACAACTCAACTACGAACTCTCATTTTCGCTCACGGATGCCTTTGACATTCTACCCACAACTTCGTGGGCTGTAGCCGAATTGGCTAACCGGCGTCTGCAGCACATTTGCGCGCCCCTTGCCAGGGTTGCCTACCCCCGTGTAGTGCGCCTCTTCTATCAGAATCTCCAATGCCCTGAAGAGCCGCCCATTTCTCTCACTACATCCATTGATGGCACCACCTATGCTTTCACTATGACTGACATCATTCAGGTTTCTGGTTGCCCCATTGAGTGCCCCGATGACATTGTCAATCGTGAGAATCTCCCTTTATATGAGGAGCCGGATACATCAACTGTGGAGTAGATGGCCGCTGCCATTTGCACTGTTGACGATCCTACTAGGCCTCGGTCTTTTATCCGCAAAACTAATCTTCCGGAACGCCTCTGGTTCATTGACACTGTCTTCAAGCACAATGTCTGCCCTTTGGTGCATAGCACCGAGCGTCGGGGCCTCCTTTTGCAAGCCTTGTATGCCATGGACCAAGGCCAATGGTTCTCCATCCCGGAGCTCATTTGGACCACATTTATGAAGTTTTGGCATGATGCTCATAATGCACGGGTTCCGCGAGTTGCAAACCGGAAATTGCCTTTGCCGTTTTTCATCACTCGGCTCCTTCAGCACAAGGGTTTCGTTGTTCCTCTCCATGAACCAAAAGGCGAAAAAATTAAAATTTTTACCAAGCGCCTGTGGATCAATGTTCTTAGCCATTCTATTACCCCTCAGCCTCCTGCCCCCCTGTTCATCCACGCTCCACCTCCTCCTCCTTCTGAGGCTGCTTCCACCGCCGCAGCCGCTGCAAGGGTAGAGCCTCCGGTCGACTCTCACCAGGAGCAGGCTTTCATCCGGGCTAGCATTGCCGGTCTTCATGAGCGACTGGATCGTTTTGAGAATTCTTTGTCCGCATGCACTCAGACTTTGTGTGAGACTTCTTCACGTGCTGAAGAAGATCGTCGTCTTGCTGCTGAAGACCGCCGTGTCGCCGCTGAGGAACGTCGTTTGGCTTCTGCTGAACGGCGTAAGACTCAATCTCTCCTCCATTCCATCCTCGCCCGTTTACCCTGTGGACCGTAGCTTGTTGCGAGTGTGGACCTTATCTTTTTGTTTCATATGTAACTATTTCTCTTGTATCTTTTGTTTTCCTTTTGAACTGTAAGAATTTGCTATGTATAGGTTGCTCTAATCGACATGATCCCTGTACCGCTCTTTTTGTAATCATGTAAACTCTTTCTGCAATGCAAATTCTTTCTGTTCTGTTAACTTTCGGTACATTATTTTTCTGTATTTATGCTTGTGCTATTAATACTGTTTGTGGTTGTTTCTTTTTGTTCTTCGTGATGCTCTCCACGTTGCGCAGTCCAATTCAAGTTTGGGGGTTTTTGTATCAAAATGCCGTTTCCTCCCCCTGGGTATTGTTGTTCCTTTTTATACTCTTTGTCATTTTTGTCTCTAACTTACATCCATGTCCCACATTGAGGACACTGTGTAGTTTAAGTTTAGGGGTGCATCAAAGCATTCTTGGCATATTTTTGGTTTCATAATTTTTGCTAAGCAATGATAGTATAACTTGACACTTGTCAGAGATGAAACATATGTTTAATACCTTGTGTATAGAAGCAATTGAAATTTTTGAAAATAAAGAAAAATTTGAGTTGAAATGATCATGTAGATTCAAATTAGTCTGTATAAATGTTTCAATTAGATTCTTGCTGGATTTACACTCTTATAAGCTTCACAATGCACAGATGCACATTGGAAACTTAACTGTGAGGCATGCAACTTGATCAACCTTGACCTTGGCCTAGTTAATCTGATTTGATGAACCTGATAGATGAATATCTTTGGCATGATTTAAAAAAAAAAAAAAAAAAAAAAAAATGACCAGTTGACGTTCGTAGCCTTTCCAACTCGAGCTATTAAGCCCTTTGGAGTGTCTCTACACTTAACACCCTAAAGCCGTCTGGTTTGGGAGTTGTTGGCCTAACGTTTGCTACAAGGGTTGGTTAGAAAGCTTAAAGGACTTAAACATTGCACGGTCATTCAAAAAAAAAATTGTAATAAACATGGTTAGCTAGAGTTCGTAGCCTTTCCAACTTGAGCTATTAAGTCCTTTGGAGTGTCTCTACGCTTAACACCCTAAAGCCGTCTGGTTTGGGAATTGTTGGCCTAACGCTTGCTACATAGGTTGGTTAGAAAGCTTAAGGGACTTTAGCATTGCACAACCATTCTATGTTTCGCTTATGAGTTGCAATAAATTGTTAACAGGCAACAAAAGTTGCCTTGAAAATAAAATCATGCCTTAGGGACTTCATGTAAAGGGGAATTCATTGATTTGAAAACTTGTGCCTTGGAATTGGAAAAGAAAGTAAAAACCGCATCTTGAGGATTCAATTCACTTTCACTGGAGTTTGAGTTATTTCCATTTAAGAGATGACAATTGAATTATTTATATGGACTATGATGTTGATACATGCATGTTGAAATGATTTTTTCCATTTTTTTGTATCAATGCTTCATATATGCGAGGTAGTCTTCCCAATAATCCCGTCTCCAGCTCTTTATCTGTTTCAAGTTGTATTTGAGCTATGTTTATGTTTATCTTTGCCATGGTGAATATTTTTGTAATAGCATTCCCATGTTTTCATTCCATTGAGCTTTGCATTTTGGTTTTGCTAAGGGACTAGCAAAATGTAAGTTTGGGGGTGTGATAAGCGCTGAATACTGTATATTCAAGCGCCCTAAATGACATTAACAAAGTCCATTAATCGATTATTTTATGTAGATTAACTCCATTTGCACGTTTTTATGCATTTTCAGGTTAAAATGCAAAAAGGAAGCAAAAATGATGCCTTGTGGAATTTCGAACAAAAAGGATGCCATTTCTGAATTTCTGGCAGCAGTGATCCTGACTTTTGTCACCATTTTTGACCTAGCAAACTCAAGAACTGGACTTCTATCATAACATGAAAGATTTAGATCTCTGAATTAGCTTTCCAAATCTTCAAGCGGTTTATCATTCGGAGTTCGGAGCAGAGAGTTATGATCTTCTTAACAGAGGTGCGCAGAACTGCCTGGCAGCACTGAAGTACTGCCTTCCTCCCCATTTGCGACCAACCAGACTTGAGAATTGGGTCTTCATCAAAACATGAAGTTTTTAAAGCACTGAATTAGCTTTCTAAATCTTCAAACGGTTCATCATTTAGAGTTCAGAACGCAAAGTTATGGCCATTTTACTAAAGTAGGTCCGGGCGGAGCAAACCAAGCATAAGGCATTCTGGCCAATTTTCGAGTGCTCGAGGCCTTATTTCGAGTGCTCGAAATTAGGGCAGATTGCTTCATGAGATCAGCAGTGGAGTCAGGACTTTACTTGCCATTTTGACCTAGAAAGCTCGAGAACTGGACTTCCATCATAACATGAAAGATTTAGAGCTCTGAATTAGCTTTCTAAATCTTCAAACGGTTCATCATTCGGAGCTCGAAGAACAGAGTTATGGCCTTGTTACCAGAGGTGCACAGAACTGCCTGGCAGCACTGAAGTACTGCCTTTCTCCCCGTTTTCGACCAATCAGACTTGAGATTTGGGTCTTCATCAAAACATGAAGTTTTTAAAGCTCTGAATCAGCTCTCCAAATCTTTAAACGGTTCGTCATTCGGAGTTTGGAGCGCAAAGTTATGGCTGTTTAACCGAAGTAGGTCTGGGCAGAGCAAGGCAAGAATGGAGCATTCTGCTCCAATTTCGAGTGCTCGAGCCCTTATTTCGAGTGCTCAAAATTAGGGCAGAATTGCATCCGGAAATGGCCCATTTTCAGCCACTTGCATCTTGGGTTCCTCAATTCTAATTTCCCTCTTTAATGGTTGGTTAGAGATGTTGGTTGGTAGGGATTTTTTGAGCCTTATCTCTAGAAGATAAGAGAGGGAAGCCACACAATACATTAAGCTACATTTCTACAAGATTAGAGGAGAGAGAAGAGAGCAAGAAAATAGGAGTTCTTCAAGCCAACACAAGGGAGCACGAAAATGGAGTTGGATGCCTTGCTTCCTCCTTCATCGAGAGCTACCATGGGTAACTAAACCTCTTCTTAGGGAGTTGATGTAACCCTTGTCAAGTAAATATGTATTAATTGTGTTTATATTCGGGGAACTTTGCATTTATGTAACAAGTTGTTTAATCTAGAGATACACTTTGATGTATTTGTGTTTCATTCCATATTTAATCTTGTAGAGACTCTTTTCTTGTCTTAGAAATTGTTTCTTCATGATTATACTACTTACATCTTTATAGTGAGAATGAAGATGAGATTATACAATGGTTTTAATGGCATGTTGTTTAAGAAATTTGATATTCCATGGCTTAGGGAAACCGTTGATGGATTATGGCTTAGTTCTAGACTTCATGTGCACTTATCATACAAATTGAGGACTTTGATAGTTCATAGCTTAGGAAGGATACTTCATTCTATACCCTAGTTTAGATAGATGACTTATGCCAACCTTGGATGGATTATACTTAATTCTTGAATGTGTGAACTTCTTGAAGATATTGTAGTTGTCTTGCATTTCTATATATCATGGTTGCATGTATACTTTGTTCCCCAAGTTAATTGCAATTAGGCATGTTTACATGGCTTGTGGTGAAGTCAATTCCCTAGTCTCTTCTCTATTGTTCTATCTCTTTACTTCCTCGCACACTATTGTTTTATGCACTTTGAATTCCTAGTTTAGTGACCATAAAACAAACCCTGTATGAACACCCCTTATCACTCTAAAATGACTCTAGACACTTAGGTTGCCATAGATTAGCGCAGTCCCAGTGGTTCGACTTACCTGACCAATAGCCCTATTTTACAATGATTCGTGCTATTGCGAAGGTTGATGTTAATTGACCAACCGATCAAGAGGCATGGTTGAGGCAGTAGAACTTTATGATCCTATCTACTTGGACTAGAGAGTCGGTTTACGTCGAGCTATCAACGTTAAACTTAGCATACTGTCGAGCTGTTGACGTTAAACTTAGCAATTGTATGTTGTACCGTAGGTTTGTTTTAGTTTATTTTTATTTTTATTTTCCATTATTTTCTTGTGTTTTATTAATTATGTTTCTAGGGTTAGTAATTTTTAGGTTTGTTTTAGTTTTGATTTAGCTGATTTTAGGTTAAAATAGGAAAAGAAAATAAAATTTGAAAAATATCAAAAATCCAAAAATTTGTAACAATGCTCGACCTGATAGTTGAGGCTCGAGCATCAGCAGCTATAGGCTCGAGCATTAGTACCTAAGGCTCGAGCCTTCCATTATCATGAATTTAGGAATGAGTGGCGACAGGCCCGAGCTCAAACCCTTGATGCTCGACCTTGGGGTTCTAAAATTTTTAAAATCAGGAAAGTACTCTATCTCCTATACTGCAAAGAGTATCCATGCTCTATATAAACTCTCCAAGTTCTTTCCATATTCTTCATCAATGTTGTTTCACCTTTTCGTCTCAGATTAGCAGGCATTATAGAGGTAAACTCCTCTTTCTTCTTCCTTTTTCCATTGGTTTTTCCTTAGTTCATTAAATTTGCTAGATTTAATGAGGAAGGGTATGAATTGTTCTCTAACTACATGATTCGTTGGATTTTGTTTCTGCATCATCCACTTAGACTAGTTGTTTAGATCAACTCGTGATTGATTTATATACTGAGATCTGAGATTTGTTGTACTAAAATCCAGGTAAGGCTCGAGCTCTGCAGATTGAAGCTCGAGCATTGGTTGAAGCTCGAGCTTCCATTAGCATATTGTAGAAACTGGAGATTTTTGGAAAAATTTTAGGGTTTTCTTAAGGATGGTTCATCCTACTTCTGCTAAACGCGCTAGACGGATGAGAGATGTGTTGCCTATCGCTTGGAGGGCAATTCCAATTTCTTATAAAATGACCTTTAATTATCAGGCTTTTATCAATGATCCTCGCACTAGATGGGCTATGAAATCATTTAGTTATAGGCACCTTCTTCATCTCATAGTCCCTATTACTCAGGTTGCTTATCCTCGTCTAGTTCGTTTGTTTTATCTCTATCTTGTTTATAGTGAACATGACCCTTGGGAGCTTAGGACTACGATTGATGGGCATGAATTGATTATCAATCCTGATACTATTACTGTAGCTTTAGAATGCTATCATACTCTTCCTAAGGTAATTGATGAAAGACGTAGCTGTCATGTTTTCACACCTTTTCCTAGGGTACAAATTACAGAAACTTTGATTCAGAAGTTGTGTGATGGTAGGTTTGCCAAAAGAAAGTGTAGTAGCACTACCAAAGCTAAAATTCCTAAAAGGTTGTGGATTCTAGATTCTATCATCTCTGCCAATGTCCATCCTCTTGGACATAAGAATATTAGGAATACTGATTTTCTGCAGGCACTGTATGCTATTCAGTTTGAGTATTGGTATTTGTTTCTTAGAATGATTTTCTGTCAGCTATTGGAGTTTTGGTCAGAGATTGGACCACAAAACTGTTCCTACCCATAGGTTACCCTTTTCATACATGATTACCAGATTGTTAGAATTGTAAGGTTTTGTGCTGAGTCCAAAAGAAGAATCATGTGATGAGTCTCCAAAGTTTGGGATGAAGGAATGGAATAAAGTATGGGGACATATGTCGGCACATCGTCAAGATGTAATAGAGTTTAGTGATGAATGATATGTGGCAATTGCTGCTAGAAGAGCAGATGAGGAGGCTACGGATGAGGAGGTTTATCTCTCAAATTCCAGGCCTCAAGTGAGAAGGAGAACTGCTCCTGTAGCCCAGCCTGAGAGTTCTTTTCAGGCAGCGATTAGAGCGTTACAGGCCAGTGTGGCCGAGCTGCAGGATGGTCAGATAGTGTTGCGGCAGATGCTGACTGCGCAGTAGAGCATATTGGAGGAGTTACTATGCCGCACTCCGTCCGCTCTATCTACTTCTTTTGTTCTACCACCACCACCTATGGATTAGTTCTTAGGACTTTTTTGTATTTTTGTTGACTAGGGTAGTTCTTTTTGATGTATTTATTTCCATATGATGTATATCTGCCCTAAGTCTTTCCATTTCACAGCATTGTATTGATTTCAGATATATCTATATACATGTTTTTGTTATATTTCCTTGTGTTGATATTTTTATGCACTGTGATATTTCTCTATGCTTACTCTATATACTTGATACTCTGATATGTGTTGGAGTTTGTTGATTTTGCCAGAAACAACATATTAAGTTTGGGGGTGATTTGACTGCCAGTACCATTGGGTGGTTTTGAGAAACCACTATCTAGAAGGAGGAGATGCTGGATACTCTTTTTGCCCATCTTTGCATTGTTATGTCATATCTTTGCTGGCCTACTTGTATGATAATATCTTTCTAACTCTCTTTTGTTCTCACATATTTAGGTTAATGTGCACAATAAATTTGGGGGTAAGGTTGTGTTGGGAATTTCAATTTTTTTTTTGTTTCCTATAAGGATATGTTCGGATAATTGATGACATAAGCATGTGTTTGAGTCTATTGATGGTTATATACTCTGGTTGCAGTCTAATATTGGTTGGAAATGGTTTGTATGCTAACATACTGTGAAAAGGATTCCTTAAAAATTTTTGAAATCAGTTGGTGGCTTGTGGTCCACTTTGTTAGGATGATTATTGTTTGATGATATTGATCTCTGAGATGCTACACTTGCACATATTCACACTGGCATGAATTCTGTGGGGTAGAAATTGGAAGTCTTGTTTTGTTTTGAGTTAGACTAAGATGATCAGGTAGAATTGATAGTTCTGATGACCAAGGCATAGTCAAAAGCAACAAATGAAAAGAAAAAATAGACAGAAAAATTTGATATGTATGCAAAGCAATAAAGGAAAAAAATTCTTCACCAATGTGAATGAAAAGAAAAAAAAAATTAAAAAAATGATGAAAAAAAAAAAAAAAAAGGATCAAGTTCAGGTTTGTACTTAGATTGTTTTAGTGATTAAGTCCTTAGGGGTGTGTTCTGATACCTAATGCCCTAAGATCGTCTGGTCTGGGAGTCATTAGCTGGAAGCTTATTACATAAGGGATTTAGGTTGCCTAGATTACTTGAACAATTAAGTCCTTATGGGTGTTTTAACACTTAATGCCCTAAGACCATCTGGTCTGGGAGTCATTGGCTGAAAGTTTGTTACAAGGGTGATTTAGAAAGTTTAATAAACTTGAACATTGCACAATATCCTTTTTAAAAAAATGCATACCTGGGAAAAAAATAGAATGCCTTGGGAGTTGGAATTTAAAAAGTTTGCTTGTGAATGGAGGAATAACAAGGAATAAATGCAAGTATGGACAGTAAACCACACATTGAATTGTAGGATCACTATCAAAAAGTGTTTCAGAGATTAAGATTGTTGAATAAATGATTAAACTGATATGTGGGGACCATGGCTATTTAATTAAAAGTGAAAGTTGAAAGTTTTTCTGATTACATGATTGGTATACTTGTTGTATTTGACTGATTAATGAACTGCGGGGATAATATGACTTGAAAACAGGCTTGAATGAGCTTGCTATGCAAGTAAGGCACTGAATTTAGAAGTTTGTGGGTATCTTCACTAGAAACACTCACGAGACTATAACTCGTCCACTAGGGGTAACCTATGGGTTTAAAGGCTTGTTGCACAAGCTAAATGCAACCGTGATTCCCATGAAAACGGCTTTTTAGTTCTGTATAGCTAAGGGACTAGTAATAAGTAAGTTTGGGGGTGTGATGAGCGCTAAATATATGCATATTCGAGCCCCTAAATATATATCTGTTAAGGCCTAATGTAATACTTCTATCCACAGTTAGACTAATTTATGTTTAATGTGTGTTTGTACGTACTTTCCCAGAGAAATGGTTTAAACTGAGACTTTATGATGATATCGAATCTTACAGAATCGTTACCTATCATTCAGAGCAAGCTGAGAGCTTAAAAGGTAAACTTTAAAGATATTCAAGCCTTAGAGCTCGAGCACAAGTGTTGAGGCTCGAGCATCACAACAAAGAAAAGAAGAAAAGTCAACAAGCTCGAGCCTCGTACCTTGAAGCTCGAGCATCACTTTAAGGGTGCTCGAGCCTTGACCCTTAAGCTTGAGCATGAAGCATCGAAAATTAAAGAGTTGATTTAATTACAAGGCTATGCTCCCAGGTCTCGTGCCTCACCTCTAGGATCGAGCACCATCCATTATGGATCGAGTATTAACAACTGAAGCTCGAACCTAGTGTCCTGAAGCTCGAGCCTGGTGTCCCAAATGCTCGAGTCTAGTACCTAGTGCTCGAGCCCAAGTAGCTTGGATCGAGTAATGTTAAAAGATTTCAATTTTAAAAATATTCTAAGTGTTAAAGAAAAAGACGCTTCGGAAAATAGTTGAAGAAAATTGGCTAAGTGTCAAAGTGAAGATCGAGCACCAATTATTGAAGCTCAAGCATCAATTCAAAGAAGCTCGAGCTTTGTTCCTAAAGCTCAAGCCTGTACCCTAAAGCTCGAGCCTCTATTCCTGAAGCTCGAGCCTTCCATGACACGTCAGATTCATATTGCGGGATTGCTCTCTTTATCAGCCGTATCTCATCCCAGTTAAGCCAAAAGACCTAAAAGCCCATCGAATATTATTTTCTTCTATAAAAGAAGGCGTAAGCCTTGATAGAAGGGGTCCAAAATTTCAATCTCTTTTACGGTGTTATTCAAAAGGCTGAAGGTGTGGTGGCTTTTAGGGTTCCTACAACCTTGAAAGTGAAAATCCTGAGAAGAGAAGTACCGTCCGTGACGATGGAGATGAACTCAACACAGATGATATCCAACCTCGTCATGAGTAGCTAATTCCTTTCTTAGGGCACTGATGTAACCCAATCTGATATTATGGTTTGATTGTTTTGACTCTAGGATTTATTTTAATATACGATGTTTTCTTGATTATATAACTATGAGCATTTGAGATAACTCAAGTGGTTTTCATGCTTTAGTATAATATAAACTGTTATTCCCCTATCTTAGATATAATAGTTTATGTCCTATTCTCAACCTACCTTGTTGTACGGTATCTGGCAAAACCCTACCGGACACAAGAATAGAGGTCATATAATGGTACTCTAATGTTTTTTACCAAAGAATGTTTTCATAGTTTATGCTTAGGAAAGATGACTTATTTGCAAAGTAGGTAGCATAGGTAGGCGGATAGCCCATGCGAACCGCAGATAAGTTATAGTTAACTGAATTTGGTTAAACATCTTTCTTTAAACTCCGAATTGAATTAATGTTATTGAATTCAGTTCATTTGAAAACAGAAGTGGTTAAAGTCCCAGAGTTGATTCAATTCCCATAATATAACGATTGTGGTGAAGTCAAAGCCCTAAGATTTCTCACTCTGATCATTTACTTTAATTTAATTTGATCTAGTTTAATATTTTGTTTTAATTTTAGTTTGTTAAATCGTGACAACCAACAAACTTTCCAACCAAGTTACCTGTAAACCATAGAACAAAGTTAAAAACTAAAATATACATCTCTTCGCCCTGTGGGTTCGACATCTCTTTCTATAGCACTATTCTACACGGAATCATTCTATTGCGAGTGGTAAAATATGACACATCAATTGTCTTGGGATACTCTTGGTGATTGACATTGGGTTAATATGCCGATTCATTTGGAAGGTGTCACTCAATCTTTGGTTTTCGCGTTCTTTCGGATGGTCTTCAGGCTTTTGGAGTTGTCCTTTAGCATCTTATGATCAATCTTTTAGTTTAACCTTGCTTCGATCTTGTTCGGTTCTTTTTTGTATGGTCCAGATTTCGGGGATGAAATCCCTTTAAGAAGGGTAGGTTGTAATGACTCGGTCATTTTCCTTCCTTTCCTTTTTCTCAGATTTTCACAGATATTTTTTTTCCGTTGTTCTTTCATTTTTGAGTTCGATTTCTTGTTACTTAGTGTCATCTCGAGTGCTTAGAAATAGTTTCTGAGACTCTTTCCTTTGAGGACTGCGTCATTTTCACATTTTCATTTTTCAGACATTTTTCACTTTTCGTCCTTTTCCCCGTTTGTCACTTTTTGGCACAACCTCACTTTTTGTGTTCGGAGTTGGTTTTTAACTTCACATACCTTCATTCTAAGTGGTTTCCACGAAATACATATCTTTACTTTTGTAAAAAAGTACTCTAGTTGCTCTCGGTGTCTATAGGGGCATGGATGCATAGTTTTTTAGAAACATTGTCTTTTCTTGAGGTGTTTTTTATAAATATCTTTTGAAGATATTTATTTCAGGAGCTTTTAAAAAAATATCTTTTGGAAGATATTTTCATTCTGGGTCAGTTTTATAGTTATCACTTTTTGTAGAGGCCATTGTGAATTAATGAATGTTATTACAAAATACCTCATTTTGAGCCTGAATCCTTGTGTAAGATTCATTTTCATTTTTCGTCAAGTCGTGTACTCTTAGAATTGTCTTCTGGTCATTTACCCTAGTTTTAGGGTTTCTGACCCTAGTTAGCGCCAAACTTGTTTGGGGCATATCCTTCTGCTTGGGACTCAATTTTTGACGCCATTTTTTCCATTATTTATTTTATCTCATTTCGATTCTTTTTCGTTCACAGTGTTTCACTGTTTGAGCGCGTCTACTCAAATTTCACTTTTCCGGACCAGGTAGGGCCCTTTCGAGGCACTTTTAGGGTTTTGGTATAAATAGAATGTCTTAAAGTGAAAAATCACTTTTTCATCATCTTCCTCCCTCTCTTGGCCGGCAACCATGGCAGCCAAGGGGCTGCCACCCTTCTCTCTTCTTTTCCGGCCACTTTCATTTAGTAAAACGTTGTAGTGCCTTAGTGTTTATTGAAGGCCTTAAGCGGCGCACCTTTCCCCCTTATTAGAATCCATTTTTGGCCATTTTTTGAGTTCGGGTTTGAAGCTAAGTTTGGATTTTGGTATGACCTCCTTGGTGTTTAATGTTCACCTCGTTGTCCCTGACATAACCTAAGAGTATCGTAATCTAGAATTTAATTTAATTATTTTCTTTGTGTAAGATTTAATTCTCATGATGGTATGCAACTTGGAATTAAATTGTGGCATGCTAGTAATTTAGGCCTTGGTATGCTTGTTGACATATATTAAATTGGGAGGATTTGAATAAGAATTGCAACTATTATTTAATATTTTTTTTGTGAAAGTTTAATTCACATGGTTGTAACTTGCATGAAATAAACTTATAATGTGATATTACAATAGACCTTGGTATGTTCTCTAACCTATGTTAATTTGGGAGCATTTGGATGAGTTTAAAAATCTAGAGATTTTAATTAAAAGAGTTTAATTAAAATCTATTTAATGGTTCCTTTAGGCTTAATTAAGTTTTTGACTATATATATGTAATGACTATACTATGTCCTTTAACATATATTAAATTGAGGTCATTTGGAATTGATTTGGAATTTAGAGAATTTAATTAGTTTTATTTAATTAAATTCTATCTTTTGCTCCATGGATTTAAATTGTGTTTTGGAAGTTGTTTCTATGTTTAAATCATGGACTTAGACTTGTTGTACTTTTATTTGGTTACGTTTTGAGCATTTGATAACATTGTTGTTGTATTTAGATTCATGAGTATTCGCACACTAAAGATTCGACATTTGTCATGCCATAGTAGTTGTAGACTTAGAGCATGTATTGTATGTGTTTCCAAATTTAGTTATAAGTGGTAAATAGTTGATTATCTTGTATATACATGTTGATATATACGTTGATGCATACCTTGTTGATTTTGGAAACTTGGGGATGTCGTTGTTTGATAATGACTAGGACATGGTTCTAGTACTGGAGATTGTCCCCCTATGGTCTAGTGCGCATATAGGGAGGTTACTCATGGCTAGTAACCCTAAAGTAACCACATTATCGGTCTGATCCGGTGTGATGTCTGAGTATTCACCTTGTTTGATTTCGCATTTTATTTCAAGTTGTAACCTGTTGTTCTTTATTTGATTTCCCATTTTAAGTTTTGAGATGTTAACTTTGAAAAATCATGCTTATGCGTTGTATTGGAAGTTCCAATGTTGATTAAATTGTATCGATATTGTGATTTATGTTATATTGCTCTAATGTAGCCTGGGACGATTCCTTAAATTCATTTGGAACATAGACGTTAGGTGGCATGACCCACTTTAGTTGTTTTCATGTCTTAGATTTCAAGTTGATGGCTTTGAGAATCTATGTCTTGTTGTTTCATATAACATACTTCTATGTTGTTTGAATTGCATGAATGCTGTGATTTATGTTAGGAATGATTTAAGGTAGCTTAGGATGCTCCCTGAGTCTCGACGTTAGGTGGCATAACCCATTTTAGTTAATTTCATATCTTAGATTTCAAGTTGATAACTTTGAGAATCTATATCTTGTTACCTTGTATAACATGTTTCTATATTGTTTGAATTGCATAAATGATGTGATTTATGCTAGAAATAATTTAAGGTAGTTTAGGATACTCCTCGGGTCTCACTCTTGACATAGACGCTAGGTGGAATGAACCACAATGATTAAATTATAAAAACTTGTAAAACATTGGGTCTTTGCATGCTCATCTCCTATGAGTAGCTTTATGTTACTTACCCCAAAGTTACCAGGGTATTTTTCAGGTACATGATTCAAGATTTGAGGATTTACACTTGTCTTGGGTGATTTGTAGATTTAACATACTTTTAATGTATTCTTGTTCACATGCAAATGTCAGCATGTTTAAGTTTTGCTCATAAAGTTGTACTACTTAATTAGGTTCAATATGTCATTTTTACCTTATGATATGTATAGTGTACTTAGATACACTATTTGGAACCCCTTTGATATGTATGACATGAGGATAAGGGTCACAAACTTTAAAGTTCAAGTGTATGTATTTAAATTTAAAGTTTTGCCTTTGAAATGTAATTTCCCTAACTTGGAGGTTTAATATGTGATTTGGAGTAAATGAATTGTAATAAGGCCGTAGGCCATTGTAGCATATTTAAAATGTCATATTATACTTGCGTGTATGTTCACATATTCACATATTAGCATATAATTCAATTGATCATACTATAGGGGATTCATATGAGACTTAGAAACTTCTCTTCATTTTTGGTGCATAACAGGTTCATATGCACTTTTTCGAGTCATTTCGGCCGACCGAAATGCCACTTCGGTCAATCGATGGCTTTTGAATTTCATTTGAATGGTCTAAGTGCATATTCCAGTAGCTTAGGTGCTGTTTTAGCTCATTTTGGTCACCGATGCTTTATTTCGGCCTACCGAAGTGACTTTTCCTTAAAACTCAGTTTTCTGGTGATTTTCTGTTTATTTTGGTCGACTGAAATGCCATTTTGGTCGACCTAAATAGCTCTCACTCAACTGTTCTTCAGCTTTGGGACAACGCTGTTTTTCCGACTTCAAATGGTCATAACTTCTTCATTTCTAATCCAAATGGGGTGATTCTTGAGCCTAAATTTAAGGATTTTGAGTCAGCTTTCCAATGGTACCAATGACATTCTCAGATTCAAATTATAGTGGGAGTTATTCATATTTTAGTGAGACAGTGTCAGATTTTGTTTAAACTGTGAATGAGAATCTTGTGGGATTGTTGGCCAAAGTTCTTAGAACCTCTTGGAATATTGTGAAATGACTAGGTTAGGTTGTATTCACCTTATTTGACTTATTTAGAGTCAAGTTTATCTTTTTATTTATAAATTGACCATTTTGCCCTTGGTTAATGGATTTTGCTCATTTTAACCTTTGTTTCCGTTTTCGTTCTCTTTGAGTTTCATGACTTCATGGAAAGTCACTTGGGTGTCTTAAGGATGATTGACATCTCTATAAACCTTGTTTTGGGTTTTGCTTTCGCATTTCGGACCCGTTACTAGGTTAACTTTCAGTTCATCACTAACGCACCGGGTTGAAAAACTTGGGCCGTCACACAATTAAATTAATTTCTACTCCACTAAAAAAAATTAATTGAACTCCAATTAAATAATAAATAACCTTTAAGCCAATGTTACACTTTAACCCCTCTATGCATAATTAGTTATCGGATAAATAAAGCTATCAATTTGACTTCTTAATTAATATATTTATTTTGGTGCCTTTAATTATTTCCAGCTTGATTACAATAAAATATTTGTTTGACTAAAATAATAATTTAAATATATAATAAATCATTTTGTCTAAAAACACATGAAGGCCTTTGAATTTACTTTGTGATCAACTATAATCAATACAAAATAAATACAAGTAGCAATGATGCAAATATTGAAAATATAACTCTTTGACTATTAATTACATAATTACCCAAAGTGCCGATTTATGAATTCCGAAGATTCTACCGAACAAATCAAAGTAATTACTAATTAATAAAATAGTCTATACTTGTCTCATACTTAAGAGTCAAATGCCATGATAGTGATAGGAAGTAATTGCATATGACGGTTCTCGCAATATATCTCAACCTAACGCAGATCCAGTTCAAGTCTTAGTTAATAATGAGTCCATCCACAATTACCGACTATGAACAATTTATGATTACTATTTATATTCATGTATTGATTGCCATCACATACATATATAAATCTCTCTTGTAATTAAGCGTACACTATCAATTCCATAATAAATCAAAGCATAATACATTGAATTCACCAATTATATAAATCATAAATATTTCAAATATATTTGGAACATGTGTCACTATAATCCAAATAGGAATTTGCTATGTCAGGGCAAATAAATTCCAACAAGAGCTTCGGAAGCGTGATCTCGAACCAGTGGTTGAACTTTGTTTGAGTTCTTCGAAATTGAAGAAAGCTCAAGTGGATCTTCAAACAAAGGCTTGATCTCGAACGGTGAGTGAAAGCTTTTGATAAAGAACGGCGTAGATGTGGCACGCTTGTTGTTTTTCTGGTTGAAGAAGGCTCAAATGGATTTTCAAATGAGGGCCGGCGGGGCTTGATCTCGAACATGCTGTTTTTCTTCTTCTTCAGAAATTTCGGAGTTTTTGTTGAGTTAGAGCTTCTTCTGTTCATCTGTCTATTTTCTTTTCCGTGAATGTATAGAGTGACCTTGTATTTATAGGCCAAATGATGAGGTGTCTAATTTGAAAATTCCCCATGATTGTGCTAAATTCCCCAAATCAAGACATATGTATCTCTCTTTGTTCGAAAACAATTTAAAATTTAAATTTGAATTTTCGCACATTTCATAAAGGTTTAGACCTTCAGGATTTTGCCATGTGTGTTGGTGAACCCGTAATTGTAGTCTTTGATTTAATGATAAAATTTTGACTATTTAACCAATCAAATAGTGATGAAGTCATCACAAATTTTTGATGTCTAAAAAAGTAAATTACAACCATGATTAAATGAGCAACCACCTACCGGCTAGCTAGCCACCAGAAAAATAAAAAATAAAATATTGAGTTGTAGAATACCAAAGATAAATGAGGCACGCGGTGAAAAGATAATACAGTCACAAATCCAATGTTTCAAATCAGTCCTCCTTTGACGGATATATAACGACCAACTCCGACCCTAGGTCTCATTTTTTTTAATACTTTATTCAAAATTTCATATTCTTGCAGTGAAAAGCTTTTGATCCCACCGGTCAAGACCTTGGTCAGCTTAATTTTTACAAGGTCCAAGAGAAAAGCAATGGAATTAAACAAAGAGGGACCGACCGGGAGAGTTTTTGCAGAAATGGCTTCCTCCTCCGACGGAAACGACAGGATGCTTCAGGTATATCGTTTTCTGCCATTCTCTGATTCTGTTTCCTTTTTTTTTTTTTTTTTTTGGTCCTTCGTCTCCATCTCACGTTTAAGATTCCTACTCTGTTTTCAGGTACGGGCCAAGAGAAAAGCAATGGAACTAAACAAAGAGGGACCGACTGTAGGCATTCATTTCGGCACCACTTGCTGTTCCCTAGCGAAGGAAACGTTGCAACAATAGCAGCCACACTTCCTTGTTATGTTTCTTTTACGAACTCCGGGCCATTAATTGGCGATGCTGCGAAGGAACTTTTTCCTATGAATGGCGAAAATACAATTACTGGTTAGATGCTTTATGTTGATTTAGTACCTTAATTTAAATAGCACCATAATGTAGTACAAAATATTTATATATATTTTTGCCTCTTTTTGCCTCTTTTTGTAGGTCCCCTAAGGTTTGTTGGCTACACAGCGAGTGCCCTCCATTCCAAGTTCCCTGTTCCCATTGGTGTGCACATGATTTACATGAAGACGCGCCTTTGATAAAGGTGACCAACAAAGGAGTGGAAAAACATTTGTCTCCCAAAGCTGTATCTTCTTTAATCATTGAAGAGATCAAGAAGACGGCCGAGAAGTCCCTTGGGGTCTGCATCGTGGATGTGGCTTGTGCCTTACCCAACAAGTTGGAGAATCAGAATCCCAGGGTGGATGGGTATTCAAAATGCAATTGCATTTGCAGATCTCAGACTGGCTGAGACCTACACTGAAGTTACCGCTGTAGTCTCTGCGTATGGTTACGAGAAGGACATTAGGAATCCTGTCATCAAAAACGTTTTGATTGTAGATGTAGGTGGGACGGCGTCAAATGTGACCTTGCTCAGTGTGGGACAGGACAGATTGGAATACGAAGAAACTACTACAGAAGATAAATTTTGTGGTGAAAGCATGGACATGAATATGGCATCACATTCGGGATGAGTTCAATAAGAGGCACAGTGGTGTCTATGCTAACATGGCTGTGATCAATCGACTACTCATCCCATGTGAGAAGGCAAAAATTTCACTGTCATCAAATGATATTGTCGAGGTCGAGGTGAAACAATTGTTAGAGGGGGTTGATTATAGCACTTCCTTCACACGCCCCAAGGGGTATCTTTTCGAGTCTTTGGTAAAATGATAAGGTGTTATTTGAGGAAGTTTGCGAAGGACAAGTATAGCCGCCCGCATGAGATTGTGTTGGTTGTGGGATGTTCAAACATTCCCAAACTTCGAGAAGTGGTACAGGCACAGTTTGAGAGCAAGGTGCAAATGAGGTTGAAGCCTGAATTTGTTGTGGCTTGTGGTGTGGCTATGAGATATGCTCAGGAGAAGGAGAAGGCGAGGCTTCTGAGCATCACGAAGTAAGAGGGGATGAGATATCCTGCGGTGTGGCAATGATATCTGCTTATGAGAAGGATGATGCCCCAGTTACACTGGGTAAATTCAAAGCTCTAGAGAGGAATTTTAAAGCCATTCAGGATGATGTTACTTGGATTAAGGAGAGAGTAAAAAAAGTAGGGTAGAACTTCTTGTGAGAGCTACTTAGTTGTTGAAAAAGTGACTTTGTTATTTTTGTGCATAGTAAACTGTTTTGAGAATTTGAATTTCAGAATGAAATTTTATATGTGGAGACTTGTTTGTTTAGATTTTAGGTATATGGTACTGTTATGCATCATAGTTCACTGTTTTGAGAAGTTGAATGTATTTTATATGTGGATGCATGTCTATGTGGATGTAACGATTTTAGGTATAATTTGGTGGTCTGGTACCCACAACTGCACGGCCAATATCTAATTCATTCACGTCTTCCCCAACAGGTCATGTTCGACAAACTAAAATTCCTTCGTATATGCGTCGCAGTTACTATCCTCTCACCTCAAAACCATACCCTTGCACATGCTAAGGCCAAAGAAACCAGGTCAGACAGCTGTATTTCTTCTTCTTGTTGATGCAGTAGAGACTAGAGAGAAAGAACCAGGTTAGACAGCAGAGAGACACTTGGTTTTATATGAAAAAATATGCAATGAATAAAGTCCGGTATATAGGTCATGGCCCAAATCCACTACTGTTGTTATTCAAGTTTGGGCCATTTCAAATTGAACCCAACGTCTTAAGTCCAAACAAATTCCAATAATGTGAAAGTCTGATTGCAATGGGTTTGTTCCATCAAAGCCTAACCCAAACTAAAACTAAACCCAAAGTTTTTGCCCAAAATTTCTGCGGCCGATGGGGATGATTTTTTTCTTGCAATAATTAAATAAAATACGAAATTTCAGGAAAAGGTGGTTTGTATTTTTTTTTATGGCACCTGGTTGTGGAGTGCTTTTAGAGTTTAGAAATTATGATCATGTTCAAGATTCTCTTTATTCTGATTCAACATGGAATAAGGATACCCTAAAATTTCCTTCCACTCAAACTTGTAACTCTTGTTATATTTAGACAGAAAAATTAGTATCAACCTACACCTAAAAACCGAATTAAAATCAGTTCTTTGTACGGGAGTTGAGTTTGTTCCTGTACCATTCGTAACAAGTCTAATGCTTGTCATACGATCTAAAAACTTAAATTCACAATATTATTGTCTATCTATTTTATCTTACCTGTTTAAATTCAATGCAAGATAACAATACTCATCTCATGTGTAAATTTCCTTAATTAAATGGTTGTGACAAAATTTCATAGCAATAGTAAGTGGAATTAAAATATACTACATTTCATAGCAATAGTAGTGGAACTAAAATATACAAAAAAAATTTGGTGAGTGGAACTAAAATATACATGCTAATAAAAGTTCCTTGATTTTACATAATATAATTCACCTCAGAGAACAAACGGTGGCTTGGTTAAAATAAATAAATAAATAAAAAACCAACAGTGGCCATGAAATTTGAATTATGTAATCACTGTATCTTACATGATACATCTAGTTTGTCATTTGTTATGTGTTCTTAGAACATATAAATTAGAATGATTACCCAGCTGTCAATGAGATTTTCAAATTTTTGAGAGATTTTAGGCGAATTTTCAAATGTGATGTCTTTTATACATAAGGTTTCACACGAGCAAAAAAATTATAAGAGTACGAAATTTACATTAAAATCAGATGATAAACATATAAAATATATTAAGGTTGAAAACACACAAAGCAAAAATCAGTCTTGGTACTTGATAAAGAGCACAATCAAATTTACATTAAAAAATTTAAAAATATTCAACACAACTTAGTTACAAAAATCAAAATTCAACTTCATATTAAAATAAATGTGACCGTCTTATATTTTGAGAGGCAAAATTATAAATTAAAGTAATCACCGTCATAATTTTGTTGTTTGAATTGGGTTGAGTTAAAAATTGACCGTTGATTGCATCTATGAGTTAAAATTTTGTTTGTTTGAACAGGGCTTAACTACATTGCAGACATGTTAGCTCAAAACTAATATAATAATAAAATAAATCAGTTTCTTGCTTAAATATAAAAAATTCTTTTTTCTTTTGAATAAAAAGGATAGAAACAAATTATTTTTACCATACAAATTATTGTATTACATATATAAATTGCTATTATAAGTACATGTTTATTGTCATAATTTTTTTTTGAAAGTAATTTATTGCCATAAATTTATATGATATATGATTGTGTATCGTTTTTTAATTATGAAAATTATGGCTTAAAATAAATGTCTTTTAATTGATTAAATGACTAGTTACATTCAATTATGGAAAGTGGTGATATTTCAGGCATATACGGTTATATTACATTATGGTACTAAATTTGACATCCTTCCAAATTGAAGGCCCTAGACAACCGCCTTGGGCGCTTTGCCCCAAGACCCACGCACAAACTCTACCAACTTGATTGTTAAGACTCACAAAGCACGGACATATAACTCAGAAGACGGGAACACCCAAAGTCAGACAATCGGATGCATTCTTATCTTTAGTTTGGGAGTGTTAGGTTACAAAAGATTATAATTTCATTATTGGATACCTATGAAGCACCGACACGTCAATATGTAGTATCGTACCAGTGTCGGACATGTGTCCAAGCTCTAGACACGTGAAAAACGTATCCCCATTATTTTATTTTTTTTTTGGGATCAGACATGGCCAACAACACCTCTTGGACACGCCGATCGCCGATCAAGCGTGAGTGAAAAAAAAAAAAAAAAAATGAAAGAGATAGAAAATTAAGTATTAAGATACACCAGCTAAAAGAAACTCAGGAGCCACCACCATGACCACCACCTTATTATTATTATTATTTTTTCTGTCATTGGCAAGAAACACACCACTCAACACCCACTTTGCCTAATTGCCTGCTTAATCTAAATTAAAATGTCACAAAAAAGAAAAGAGATAGAAATAAAGAATTAGTTAACCAGTACAAAATTCGTCATCAGGATGAGGCTGTTGGAATTTTATATATATATTTAAATAATAAAAATTATTTTATAATCCTATGTATTACGTTTTCTAAAGTAAGATTGCAATGTGATTATTGACACTTGATGAATTGGGTTTGTACTTTCCAATTTGGTGGTCTAATTGGAGTATGATTTTATACTGTTGGATTGTGGTTTTCCAACTTATTTTGTGTGATTTATTTCTAACCATTGATATCTAAGTTTCCATGATAAGAAGGGAGACTTAGGAATGCTGGTTTGTAGAGAAACCATCCTCCTGTTGTTGTTATATATAGGGGTTTTAAAACCCTTATTCAGTCCTATCGTATCGACAATTTTCAGAAGGAGGTAAAATGCTCTATTTTTTTCAGATCTTTCAAAGGGCGATAATGAATTCTCAAACGTATTTAAAGTTTAATTTTTTAATTAGGTATGATATCAAAATCTCTCTTTAATTGATGATTAATTTTGATTTTTACTTGTTATTTAAACCCAACAGCCTGTTGTTGTTATATATAGGGGTTTTAAAACCCTTATTCAGTCCTATCGTATCGACAACTTTCAGAAAGGGGTAAAACGCTCTATTTTTTTCAGATCTCTCAAAGGGCAATAATGAATTCTCAAAGGTATTTAAAGTTTAATTTTTTAATCAGGTAAGATATCAAAATCTCTCTTTAATTGATGATTAATTTTGATTTCTACTTGTTATTTAAACCCAACAGAGGTTGCTTGTCCTCCTCAGCCATAAATAATAAGGATAGGGACCAAGAACACACTATCTCGTCCATAGACAAAATTTTCGATGCAAATGATGTTTTTGATTTGGCGTGGCAAGAAATGTCTATCGTCATCCCACACGTACTGTACCCCTAGAGTCATCCGATGCAAATGATTTGGTGTGGCAAAAAAAGGATTAAATTTTTTGATCTTTAATGCAACGGAAAATTATTATTTTTGTAGACGTACTGTCATGTAAACGATATGTTTTATAGTATGCAGTAATGGACATTATTTGATTCATAATTCATATTTTAGTATAAAACATAAACTCTTCAACTAGGAAATAAAATAAAATAAATAAACTCTTCAACTAGTTGAAAAAAAAGAAAATAACTCTTCTAGAGTTGGTTGATTGTCATGCTGGAAACAGAAAAAGAAAATTGAAGTAGTTAATTTGTGAGGAAGTATCTTTTATACATGTTTTGTTCGGTCATCAAATTGTCAAGCAGTTGGTTCCTTTCTTGTTTTTATTAATTCATTTTTAAAAGTGTAACGAACTATAATTAAGTTGAAATTTTTTGATTGGTCACATACCGTTAACCTAATTCTACAAGACCAAACATAGTTACAAAGTGGCCGGGTTCAATATTTTCTTGAATTTCTTGAGTGAAAAAAGTATTTGATTTAAGAAAAATAATTTAATATATTGAAATAAGATTTTGAATAGTAATTTGCCTAACTTATAATAATAAATGAAATATTTATTTTGTTGTAAAATATACACACAATTAGACAAACAAGGGAAAGGGCTATTGTGCTCATAATATATTTTAGGGTTAATTATAGTGACACTTCCTGAGGTTTGCCTTAATGACATCTAAATTAAACTTTGCCAACTTTTGGACATTCACACCCCCGACAACTTTTTGACTTAAAAGGGATTGTTAAATCTCTAAATTGCCCCTTGATATTTAATTAATTTTTAATATAAAATATCAGAGTTACTAAATGACCTAAATGCCCATATCATTAAAGTAACGTCTTTCCCCTTTATTTCCAACATCCTCTATCCTCCATGCCGGCGATGCCTTATATTTCCGGTGGGAGTCAAGCTGCTAAGGGCAAGAAGTATGTGGGGTGCAGAGGGGTAGTGTGAGGAGAGATTGGCGGAGAGTGAGAATCTGGATTGTTGTGGCCTCCACGAGACGAGGTGTCTAGTGGCGGTGATAGGTTAATTATCAATCACGTGTTAGGGGTGTCAAGAATTCATGCTTCTCATCGTTTATCATATATCACGATTCGGTAATTTGATATATTGAATGGTTTTATATCTGCAAATGAATTCCTAATATCTTCAATGCTGCTACAATCACATAAATTTCCAATTAAGGATCTGTTTTATGAGTTATTGATGTATTATTATTTATAATATAGCTTGAATTTGAATGAATTAATTATTATTTTTGTTTAAATTGAAGAACATGCATGGAGGAGATTTATTTATTTTCTCTCTCTCTCTCTCTCACATTGCATATGATTTCAATTGTAAACCCTTGTTTTTTTGCCCATTAGCCCTAAGACAGACACTAAAGAAACCCTAATCAGTATATATATAATTGATTGTTGTGCTTTAATATCAACGTATTAATTAGAGAACAAAATACATCAAGGTGTGTGGGTATATATATATAGAACAAAATCCTAATACACACACAAATAGGTCAATTCACACTGATACACACACGCATATAGACGCACTCTTTTATTGCGAGGACTATGCATGTATATGTTTTTGGCAGTAATTGGCAATTTTTCTGGAGATTGATTCACATTTTAAATGCTAATCAATGTTGGCCAGTATATATACGTGTTCTGTCTATGTATATGTGTGTATATACATATATTTATCTATGAATATATAAAGGTTAAAATGGTAATTTTAGGATTCAAATAAGTCAATTCACAAATCAAAGGGTATAAAGGATAATTAACATTGTCAGGGGTGTCAATGTTAACTTTAGCAACTTAAAGTGGTGTGATTGTCTAAAAAAGGGCCAAGTTTTATCTAGGTGTCAATTGAGCAAACAAAAGGGAGTGTCACTGTAATTAACCCTATATTTTAATTACATTGAATTTTTTTTTTCTAAAGATAAAAATATTACCAAATTACATCGTCATGTCTTCATTTTAATTACATTTAAGGCCTACCCTGAAGCTTTTGCGGTTTCCTATGCTTAAGGACTTGAGGAGGAGTCCCGAAGCCTGTCACGAAAAATGTGCTAATATTTGATGTTGGTAGGACGATATCAAAGGTGATTTTGCTCACAGTGGGGAAGAATAAGATGGACTACAAAAATACTGTTGTACAGGACATGGGTGGTGAAAGCTTGGACAAAATTATGGTGTTCTACCTTTAGGATGAGTTCAAGAAGAGGCACGGTGCTGTCAAAGTGGAATGGAATGCATTCAGGCGAGTACTACTCCCATGTGAGATTTTGTTGTGGCCCTCGTTGAGGTGGAATCCTTTGTAGATGGAATCGATTTAAGCTCTTCCATCACACGCACCAAATTGAAGAGCTTAACCGGAATAATTTCCAGTGTTTGGTTGATATTGTAGACACATATTTGAAGAGAAAATGGACAAAAGAATTGTGCATGAAATTGTTCTTCAATACTAAAATATTCCAAAAATTCAAGAGTTGTTGCAGGCTTACTCCGAGAGGAAGGAGCCGTTGTCTGATTAAACCTGAAGAGTTTGTAGCTTATGGTGTGGTAATGATAGATTCTAATAAGAAAGGGGAAAATGTTGGACATCAACTAAGAGACGACGACCTAGTTACAATGGGTCGGTTTATAGCTTTAGAGAACCAGGTGAGAGCACTCCAAGATACTGTAGGTTGGATAAAGGAGAGACCGAACAAAAAAAAAGGGTAAGTGAACTAAATATAGATCCTTGAAATTTGAACAAATTTACTTCAAAATTTAGTAAAATTTCTTTCAATTTCAAATTCAACCTGTCATTTTCGTTCCCCCAAAGAGTACAAGCCCAAAGCTCAATTCTCATTTTTTGAATTGAGATTTTTAATATCATGTCCAATTCAAATTGTAAAAAAGTTGTTGAAATCCATAGAAAAACAAAAGTCAAATTGCACCCTTAAATTTAGATTTGTAAAAGCATATGGTAGATAAATTGGTTCGCATTTTTAATATACAAGGATAAAGAACAAGAATGTACAATGGCAAGAACAATAAAATCTTTTTTACTTATCAAAAAAATAAAAAAACAATAAAATCTTTTCATTTTAAGACCATCAATTCCACTGGAAGTGTTATCATAATGTTACATTTAGATGAATGGAGAAATGAATTCAAAACACTATTACATTTACTTTTCAATGCGTTAACGGCCCGTAGATGTGCGGTTCAAACTCTTCTGTTAAACGTGTTTTTGGAATAGCAAGTTGGATATAAATCGATTCAATGTAAATGATCTTTAGTCCCCACCATCAAATAAATTGAAATTGGTGATGCAATGTCTTGCATGGGCATGGCCTTAAAATTATGATACTATATTTATTGATCACCGAACATAGAGCATGGAGAGAGGTCAGGGTCCAAAAGCAAAATGGTTGATGGCCAGCAGGTAAGAAAGCCTCATTCAGTGTCTCTCATTTCCCCTTAGGCAAGGTTATATGTACCCTTGTTTCGGGGTTACTACAAGTCTTGATTCTCCAAAATTTCTTGAAAAATAACATTTGAGTCCCTTTGTAAGCCATAAAACATTAATGGAAAACGTTTAATCTATCCTTATATTTTAGTTGGAATCATTATCACTTAAAACATAAAACATATCTTAGTGGATAAAAGCGATTCTATTTAGTGTTCTAAGTCTTACTCATCAAATAGAGTGGTGTTGTTCAAATTTCTTTTGGTTTTGTTGTATTGTATTACCTGCAGGTCTTAAAGCATGGACAAACTTAAGGGAACTCACCAAATCGATCGAAGCTAGAAAAAACTCATCAAATTTGTAACAAAGAGAATATATTAAAAATAAAATCAATTATGAATTGGTTTAACTCTATCTTTTTGTGCAAAATTATGGATGTCATAGATTTTGGATAAAACCGATTCAGTTAGTATTTTAATTCTTACTGATCAAATAGAGTAGTGTTGTTCAAATTTCTTTTGATTTTGTTATATTGCATTAGTGGAAGGTCTTGGAACATGGACAAATTTGAGGGAACTCACCACCAAAATAAATCGAAACGAGAAGCCGACGGGGCTTGATCTCGAACGTGCCATTCTTCTTCTTCTTCAGAAACTTCAGAGTTTTTGTTGAGTTAGAGCTTCTTCTGTTTGTTGTCTGTTTTCTTTTCCGTGAATGTATAGAGTGACCTTGTATTTATAGGCCAAATGATGGGGTATCTGATTTAGAAATTCCCCATGATTGTGCCAAATTCCCCAAATCAAGAGATGTGTATCTCTCTTTGTTTGGAAACAATTTAAAATTTAAATTTGAATTTTCGCACTTGTAATACCCCTAATTTTAAAAGGATAGTCTCGGTATTTTATATACTTATTTTATTGTATTGTTGGTTGTTTTATTGGTAATTTTGTTTGTTTAATTGCTTGTTTGCATTTATTATTTGGTTTATTGAAATTGAATTTATTATTGGATTTATTATTTGATATTTGGTTTATTTAAATTAAATGGAATTAATTGCAACCTTTATTTTATTTTCATTAAATGAATTAAATGTTTTGTTTTTACTTTGAAATTGGTTTCATTATATTATTTTTATTTGCATTCCTCGTGTGTGTATTTGGATTAAACTAGAAACAATTTTAATGTTTAACGTTAGGGTTTCTTTTCTTTTAGAATGGGCCTATTAGGGTTGTAGTTAGGTTCTATAGTTTTACACGGATTAGGGTTTATTGTCTGAGCTTATAAATATAATGTTACTGTGGTTTAGGGTTTTGGATAGCTTAAACGTAGGTTCTGTGGAAACAAACAAAGTATATAGAGAGGCAGTGAGAGTTTTGAGAGAACAACAGAGGAGGGAATTAGGATTTGGTTTAGATCAAGGTTGGACCAAGGAAGAGGAAGGGGTGGTTGTTCGTAGGTGAAACCAAGAGCAACAGAGGTGGAACAGCAATCGGGGAGTTCGTCGAAAAATTCAGAGACGATGGTTTAGAGCTTCAAAACTGAAACTCAAGGCAAGTCTCTGTTCTCACTCTTTCCCCTAAACCTATCTTCTGTGCATGCTTAGGTAGACTCCAGGGGATTTAAATAATGCTTAAACAATCTTTTATGCATGTTTGAGTTATATTTAATCTCAATGAATTAAACTGGATTGTAAATTTTTAGAGTTCTGTTAATTGGTTCCTACTGTAATTGCGTTTAAGCTTTACTAATTTGAAATCATTGATGCATATGGATGCCCTGTAATTAATTTGGGATATTAAATGGACATTAGAATTAGTACATAAAACATTACAGAGGCCATGGGAATCGCCGGAGGCGAAGAAGATGAAGCAGAAACGCAGAAGGACTTCAAAGGGTGAGAGAGAGGGCTCCCGGAAGGAGGGAGCCAGCTCCCTCATTATTGGAGCCAGCTCCAAGGAGTGTGGAGCCTGCTCCCCACTCCAAAGAGCCTGCTCTCCCATGTGGGGAGGCGGCTCTTGATGCTTTGGAGCAAGCTCTTGTGAGAGCCTGCTCTCACCCGGAAATGCACAGTTTGGTTGTTTAGGGACTGTTTGGGCTGTGCAGAGTTTTCTGAAGTGGTTTAAATGATATTATTTGATGTAATTAACTGCTAGGGACTTCTAAAATTATTGGGAAGCATTAGTACAGTATGGTATTAAGGAATGGAGCAACATAAAGTTTAAGAAAAACTTATACGTTGCACACTGTTTTGCTTACTAATTTCATTACCGGAACTTAGCAAAACTCTGATATATGAGTTAATTATATTTAATCATGTGTTCACAGTATTATTAAGTATAGTGGATTATTTGGAAATTTAACTATGCTTGATGTGAGGTAAAGTGATAATTAATGTTCAGGAAATTATATCAAATTATGGATGATTTGGAGGTTTTAAATGCTTAGACTTATTTCAGCAATTTAAAGGATTTGAAACATGTTTGGTAGGCCTTTTAATGAAAGCCTAATATTATCATATATGTATTAAACTTTATCTATGCATATATTGGGGAATGGTTGATGAATACCTATTATTGTTTTATCAATTATGTGGATTGGAGGATTATATGCACCAGTATGGGACGGCGGTATATTAGGGATAGATTAGTTCAAACACTAAGTCTTACCTAATCTGGATTGAAGTATGGATTAACCGTATAGGTTAAGTCCAACTCATACTTGTGTCATGTCAATAAAATAATTGAATGACTTATTTTGATTTCTAGATGGATTGTTATACATATATCAGGCCACTATAACAGATGGATGATATTTTGTATTAGGAGTACGGATTTTATATAACTATGTTATGGTGCCATGGTATGAGCTTGAGTCTCAGGACCAGGGTTAGGGTGCGTATATCACCTAGGATGGATAACTGGACAGTAGTTGCTGTTCCCTGATAGGTCTAGGTACACATGACCACATGATGTGTGATTTGCATGGTATCTCTACTCAGGCTGAGACAGACCTATTAGACTAGTAAGCGTCCTATAGTGTGTATTTATACATATATGGACTACTTTAGATATTGTTGAGTCTATCTAGGATGTATCTGCGTATCGGGTTCCTATTTGGATCGTAGTAGAATAGGACTTGCATGTGGGCCTGACCCACTCTTTTATTTTTTAGGTGCTCGTCCATTCCAGGGTTAGAGCTTGGTCGCGCAGAGCAGATACAGACTTCCATTCCACCGACTACGTAGGACTGTTTCCTTATTAGCTTTGGATTTTGATTACAGTTATTTTATTTTATAGTTGGGATTTTTATCAGGTGTCCACTAGATGGATTCCCAAGTTGTAAATTAATTAGAGGTTTTGGATTGATGGATTTGAACAATTATCTTTTGCGAATTTTCAATTAGAGTTCTTTTCAACCATATATTATTTATTTCTTATTATTTCAATTTGTATTCTGTGTTCATTAAATATTAATTGTTTGATATTTCCTTCGGGTTTGGGCCTGGGCCTGATCAACCCGTGTCTCGGATCCGAGGGGTATCACAGCACTTTCCCCAAATCAAGAGATGTGTATCCTTTGATGTTGAGTGTTAAAAAGAAAGAAAAAATATTTGTTGTTTTGAAAAAGGTGAGATAGAAAAGGCTACCTTTGGGAATTGTCCGAAAGCTACCTTGACTCGAAACAAATGGGAATAAGAGAAAGAGCTAGCTGCCCATAAGAGTGAAAGCCGTCAATGTGCAAAAAGAAAAATGAAGCACAAAGAGAGATAAAAAAAGTGTCTTTTGCGCATGTTGATTATTTGATTTCTAATGATATGTGATATCATTGATTAATTTATTATATGAAATTTGAACAATTGACAGATCATATGTTTTTGGAACTCGATGGTGATTTTACTACACTTATTAAGTTTATGGAACTGAAAAAAATTGATCTTGGTTATTTCTGTTGATACATATAATCTTGTGGAGTCTACATTCTCATTGGTTTCAGTTTACAAGATTTATATGGTTGGTTGCTTCCTACTTTTAGGATTTTTCTTCCTTAAGACCCTTGTTAATTTGTGACAAAAAGGGGGAGAGAGTTGAGTTACTTATCACTCAGGGGGAGAACTAATTTTTGCATTAAGGGCGAGAAAATTTTACATTGAAGGGGAGAACCATTGTTCATTGCATTACATTGCATTGACATTCAGATATTATTAGTTTTACTATTTTATGCTTGTGTTTATTTTCTTGATTAAGCTTCACGGGTAGTTGTGTTTGAGCTAATGTGCAGATTACATGTTACTGAAGGGTACAGAGATGGCTTTATCAACCATTCTCCCCTTGAGGGAGAATCTAGCACCTGTGCTGGTCCTGATGAGCTAGACGCTTCTCTGGACATTAGTCCACCAAGCAACTATCAAGATCCACCCTCTGATCCTGCTGAAAACATCTTCATTGAATGCAGAGAGATTGCAGCCTCAGGGATTGCTCCACCTTTCCACCCTCTGAACGTCCCTCCTATCACCACTATCATCCCATTCACATTAGTTGCCTCTGACAGACTTATGCTGACTAAGGGGGTCATCCATCTTAACTCTCCCCCCAGAGATGATGATGTAACTAACGGTGGAGAGAGCAACAACGAGCCAAAGGGTAATGATGGGGGAAACAATGAGTCTGGGCTAGAAGAAGAACTTGCCAACTAACGTTCTGTAAACCTCTGCTTTTATTTTTTTTTTTTACAAGTGTTCAAGAATTCATGTACTTCCAGAATATTAACTCATGTACTTCAAGAACTTATTTTGTGATAAATGAAAAGGAAGTGACATACCTGTTTTTTGCAAAGCTTCCATTCTTTTACCCTGAATGATTTGATAACTTGATTTTTCTTTTTAATTTTCATTTCATAAGTGTTCGGCGTTCGGCTATTAATGCCATTTGCCACTTGACTTTTACTGTATGCAAGCGTTTGGCATTCGGCTATTAATACCATCTACCACTTAACTTTTACTGTATGCAAGTGTTCGGCATTCGGCTAATAGTGCCACTTGCCACTTACTTTGCTAAGTGTTTGGTGCTCGGCTAGAATGCCACTTGCCACTTTTCATTTATTTTTTTTTTTTTTTTGTGCAAGTGTTTGGCGTTCGGCTAATAGTGCCACTTGCCACTTACTTTGCTAAGTGCTTGGCGCTTAGCTAGAATGCCACTTACCACTTTTCATTTTTTTTTTTTTATGCAAGTATTTGGCGTTCGGCTAATAGTGTCACTTGCCACTTACTTTGCTAAGTGCCTGGCGCTCGGCTAAGATGCCACTTGCCACTTTTCACTTTTTTGTGCAAGTGTTTGGCGTTCGGCTAATAGTGCCACTTGCCACTTACTTTGCTAAGTGCTTGTTGCTCAATCAGCTTTTTAAAGCAAAATGATCTCCTTTATAAACTTTAAAAATTCTATACACACACCAGTGAGTACATAACGTGAAGTGCGCGTAAAATGCACGTTACTAAGAATGGAATTCAACCTTCTACTGATAGTACCTTTTCAGAGATGTGGCGTTCTATGGTTTATTAACCAACCTTCCAGCCATGGTCTTAAGGACATATACCCTCTTTCCAATGACTTCTACAATTCTATGTGGTCCCTCCCAGGGTGACATCATCTTCTTAACAATTCTCACTTTCTTCTTCAAAACTAGATCACCAGATGCAAAATCTCTGTGTTTCACCTTTTTGTTATGACTGTTCATAAGCGTTTGCTGATATGATGCGAGCCTTATTGCTGCCGCATCCCTTTTCTCCTCCAACAAATCGAGATTAAATCTCAACATATTATCATTCTGCTCCTGATTCCATGCCAGGCTTTGAACAATTGGAACCAAGTGCTCAACCGGTATTACTGCCTCAGTACCATACGCCATAGCGAATGGGCTTTCTCCAGTCGGTCTTCTTGGGGTTCTTCTATACGCCCACATAATGTTGGGGAGCTGATCCAACCACTTACCTTTCTCATCCTTAAGCTTTTTCTTAATACAAGCGAATATTATTCTATTCATGATTTCAGCTTGACCATTTGCCTACGGATGGCTTACCGCTGCTAACTTGTGGTTGATCCCATACTCTTCCAGCAATTCCCTCACTTGTTTACTATCGAGATTGGTTCCATTATCCATAATGATCGATCTTGGTACGCCAAAATGACAAATAATATTACTCTAGGTAAAGCGCCTTACTTGAGTTTGAGTCTCACTAGGATACGGCTCTGCCTCCACCCATTTGGTAAAGTAATCTGTCGCCAGCAGAGCATACTTGTTTTGTGACCTCGCGGTCGGCAGAGGGCCAACCATATCCATCCCCCACTGTGCAAAAGCCCATGGTTTGGCCATTACATACAAGTCTTCAGGTGGTTGGTGGATCAATGGTCCGTACCTTTGGCACTTATCACATCTTCTAGAGAATTCTTCTGTATCCCGCGATATGTTCGGCCAAAAATATCCTTATGTCATCGCCTTGTGTGCTAATGATCTGCCTCCTGAATGATTGCCATACACACCCTCATGGATGGTTCGCAAGATCTATCCAGCTTCTATGGGAATTACACATTTCAAGTATGGACCTGAGAAAGACCATCTGTACAACTAATTATGCACAATGGCATATTTTGCAACGTTTGACCTAATCTTCCTTGCATCGTCCTTCTGTTCAGGCAATACACCATCCCGTATGAAAGTCGGGTCAAACCAGCTTAATTCATATGGTATGACATTAACTTGCCGAGCGTCTGAACCAAATGGCTCAGCAAAGATGGATGGCTGGTATAACACATCAATTGGAATGACCCTAGCCAAAGTTACTCCAGAACTGGATGCACTGCAGGCCAACTGATCGGTATCCTGATTATATTCCCTTGGCAGCTGGATGAATTTAATCTGATCGAAATCCTTTGCATCATGCAGAACAAAAGATCGATAGGCCTCCACTATCTCATCCTTGGTTCCATACTCCCCGGTCACCTGCCAAATAACTAACTATAAATCACTAAAAGCAACTAGACTTTTGATATTCAACTCCTTAGCCAGTTTCAGTCCTGCCAGCAATGCTTCATACTCAGCCTCATTATTGGGGGCACTGAACTCAAGGCCGACCGCTTGGCTCAACGTTGTGCCTTCTGGTGTTTGAAGTTTGATCCCAATCCCTACTCCTATTTGATTCGAAAAGCCATCAACAAAGAGTTTCCACGAAGTGCCTTCATGGTCTTCTTTCAAGTCTTCTGCATCACATTATAGCAGGAAATCAGCTACTACTTGACCTTTGATGGCTGTTCTGGGTTCGTATGTTATGTCAAATGAGCTTAACTCTATAGCCCATTTCGTCATTCTTCTCGACAAATCTAGCTTATGCAAGATCATTCTTATAGGAAATGTGGTTAGAACGACGATATGATGGGATTCAAAGTAGTGCCTAAGTTTTCTTTTTGTATTGACCAATGACAGGATCATCCATTCAGCCTTTGAATACCTTTTCTCCGGCTCGGCCATTGTTTTGCTAACATAGAACACTGGGAATTGCTTTCCTTCTTTGTAACGGATCAGAACAGCACTTATTGTAATGCTAGACACTCTAAGATATACAAAAAGCCATTCACCTGGCTCAGGAACGGATAAGACTGGAAGGTTCCGCATATACTCTTTTAAGGTGGTCAGAGCACAACTTTGCTCATCCCCCCAGGTCTGCCTTCCATAACCTCGTATTGTATTGAAAAATGGCTTGCAGCGATCTGATAATTTAGAAATGAACCGACTCAGTGCGGCTATTCGGCTCATGAGTGCTTACACCTCTTTGACCGTTTTTGGCTCTGTATTCTTGATCAAAGCTTCTGCTTGGGCTAGGCTGGCTTCAATTCCTCTGTGATTGACCACGTGTCTCAAGAATTGGCCAGAGCTCACGCCGAATGAGTATTTGGTTGGATTAAGCTTCATTCCATACCTCCTCAATATGCTGAACATGTCTTGCAGGTGTTCTAGGTGATCTTCCTTCTTCTTAGTATTTACCACCATGTCATCAATGTATGCCTCTATAGTCTTCCCTATTTGATTTTAAAAATCTTGCTGATCAGTCTCTGATAAGTAGCTCTAGCATTCTTCAATCCAAATAGCATGACTTTATAACAGTAGGTTCATCGTTCAGTGATAAAAGAAGTTTTTTATTCATCAATTGGGTTCATTGGGATTTGATTGTAGCCTGAGTAAGCATCCAGAAATGTTAACCGTTCGTATCCAGTAGTGGCGTCCACTATTTAGTCAATCTTAGGTAAAGGAAAACTATCCTTCGGGCACGCTTTGTTCAGATTAGTGAAGTCAATACACACTCTCCATTTCCCATTCTTCTTCTGTACCACAACGACATTTGAGAGCCAAAGTGGGAAGTGGACTTCTCTGATGAACCCTGCATCCAGCAATCGATCAACCTCTTTGGCTATAATTTGGTTGCATTCTGGGGCAAACCTTCTCTGTTTCTACCTCACAGGTTTTGCGTTCGGATCTACATTGAGGGAATGACAAGATACGGAAGGGCTGATTCCCGGCATGTCCGAATGACTCCAGGCGAACACATCTGCGTTCTGGGACAGGAAATCAATCAACCTTTATTTCTCACCCTCTTCAAGTCCTGATCCCACTCGTGTGGTTCGGTCTGGCTATTCCTGATCAATCTGCACGTCAATGAGAAGTTCTTCAGTTAGAACCGAAGGCTCCTCCCCCTTATTCTGGTTGGGTGGAGGCTTCTGTAATTGCTATCTCAGGCTAGTAGAATGGATTGGAGCTTTCCCATTTCTAGCAGACTTCAAAGTTATAGAATAGCACTCCTTAACTACGACCTGATCTCCATGAATGTCAATCACTTTGTTCCCATCTAGGCCCAAGCATCTCATCACTTCATGCAAGGTTGATAAAACACCCTGGACCCTGTGGATCCACTCCCTTCCCATCAAAAGGTTGTAAGAAGGATGGATCTCAACGACCACAAATCTCTCTGTTAGAACCCTTTCAACAGCCTACACTGTCAATTCCACCATACCAATGGGCTCCACCCGTTTCCCATCGAACCCCAACAACGGATTCTCGGTCGGTTTCAACCTTTCTAACTTGATCTCAAGCCGGTCGAACGTTACTCTAGGCATGACGTTCGCACTGCTCTCCAGATCAATTAGAACTCTTCTTACAAGGCATTCTACAACCGTTAAACTGACGACCAGTGGATCTTCATGAGGGGTCTGAATGCACAATAGGTCTATTCTGTCAAACTTTATCTGCGCTGATGTACTCTGCTGGTACAGAGCACGCACACTGCCTATCCTCCTCTTCATTTGAGCTTGGCGGAGACGCGTTCTGAGTAGCTCTTCAGACTTTGCCGTTTATTCAGGTCGTCCATGAATTGCATTAATAATCCGAACGGGCTGAGCACTATGGTAGTTTGGCTTCTGATTTTTCTTAACTTGTTCAACCGGTCGGCTCTGCTTCTGCGCTGGGCCTTACACATATCCTGTAAATTCTCCCCTTACGATCAGCATCTCCACTTGCCTTCTTAAGTTCCTGCATTCATTAGTCTAATGACCAAAGTCACTATGGAAAACACAATGTTTAGACTGGTCTCTCTACTCGAGAGGTTGTCGGATTGGTAATGGAGGGTAAAACTTATCTTTGTTCTTTTGATACAGCCTTGCCAGAGTGACTTTGAGTGGAGTAATCAATTCCTCCTCTCTGGGCCTCTTCTCTCTGCCTTCCAGGAGGTCTGACGCTGTGGTGGAGCTTGCTTTTGCCAAATCTTGGCTTTGGACTTCTCTTTTGTTGAAATAAGTGATGTCTTCCTTGCAGTAGCTGCTTCTACTTCCTCCAAATGAACAAAACTGTCAGCTCTCTCGTTCAGCTCATCCACGGTCTTCGGCGTATCCACCACCAGGCTTGTGTGGAACAGTGTCCCTCGATTCATTGCAAGTTTTAACGCTTGAACCGCCGTGGATGGATGACACTCCATTACCATGCTCTTAACGAGATTGAACCGAGTGAGGAAAGCTTAGAGTCGTTCATCTTCGTGTTGCTTCATTGTAAAGAGGCTTGAAACATCTTTGGTCGAACGCTTATTTCTATAATACTGGCTTATAAACTTGTCACATAAGTCCTGGAAGCTAGCGATTGAACCTTGAATCAAATTCTTGAACCAATTGAGTGCTAGCCCAGCCAAACTTATAGGGAAGCATTTGCACATCAAAGGATCGTTATTTGTGTTCAGAGCCATTTTCAATTGAATGTGATAAATGTGATCGATAGGGTCAGTCCTTCCATCAAACAAAATAAAAATCGGCATGGAAAACTTCCTCAAATTCGGTGCATTCAGGATTTCGTCAGTGAATGGAGATGCAACTGTTCTTGCTGATGAACGGAATGTTTCATTCTCTTTTGAGACCCGTGGTGGAATTCTCTAATCTGCATGTCTCCTCTCTGAACTCCTGTAGTCATATGTTGCCATTGAGGCCGGTAAGGTGGATTAAACGATCTTTCCTCCATGAATTATCTATGCCACGGTGGCGTTGCTCCATGGTGACAAAACTTGACAGCTTCATCATGCCTCAATCTTCCCTGACTCGGATCAAATGCTGCTGCTTCTTCTCGCATGATTCACTCGCGATGCGATCTTCCATCTAACGTACATTTGGAGGTAAATCGCCTTGCGTGATCTCTTCGCGATGAAGATCCATGCGATTGTTTCCTTCCAGATCACCTTGATGAGTAACATTGAACTGCAAAACTCCCTCACCTACTGGAGGTGGTTGTGGAACGGTCAAAGCCTCTCGATGCTCCATTCTAGCTCACAATTCTGCATTCTCTCTTTGCAGGGCCTCTATCACACTTATCAATTAATCGAGCTTCAACTGCTGGCCATTCTCTAACGAATTTGAGCTCTCTCCTCCGATCATTATTCCAGATCAGAGCAAAGTCATTAACAGCAGATTTCTAATCAAATCTGAACTTCGCTAGTGCGAATACACTAGATTTAGAATCAAACTAGCTAAATTCTAACCTCAAGTGACCGGATTTGAATCGCTTCTATGGCGAGCTTATCTGATTCAGCAATTAGAACAAATCTCAACTGCATAAATTAACTAAACAAGTATAGATCTACACTGCGTAGATCGAACACCAGCTTCTTGTAATTAATTGGAATCAGCTCTTCCTCTACCAACTAGCCTTCATCTAATCTGTCTTTATCTAACACAGATTAATCTTCATCGTTCCCACTGACGGCGCTATTGAAGATGCAAGAAATTTCCCCCAATTTTCTCAGAATGATCTTACACTTCAAAAAAAAATTCTAACCTCTTTTCCCTCTATTTTTCGTCTATTTATAGACTGTTATAGACCTTCTCAAAATTTCCTAACTAACTTATTGCACTGGGCTAATTGTTTGGGCCCTTCTTGTTTATGGGCTTAGTCTCTTCTTTCCGGGGCTGGGCTCTAAGCTTAATTTCCTAGGGCTTGGTTGGTGGACATTCAGTTCGGGGCAGTTCCCCTCACCCGACCCACTCTCGTCAGAATGATTCATATTCGGCCCAGGTCACCTTTCATTTCCTCAGGTACTAAATTTGGGAATTGGTAGCAAGAGTCCTGACATCATTAGAACTTTCAGTTTCCTGTTCTAATTGTTTACTTTTTGATCCCAACTTCTTTCCAAGTCCTATACAAGAAATTTTTCATATTTTCAGAGGGACTAGGATATTCTAAACTCTATATAAACCTTGGTAGTCATCCAGGTTTATTCATGGCTTTAGGGAAAATCAATTCTATATTTAGAGAAAGCCTTTTAGAGAGAGAAAATTCAGAAAATCAAATCTGAATATTTTGAATTTATTTTTGAGAGCACACACATTTATTCGTGAGTGATTTATTAGTGTTGTTCTCTATCTCATCGGAATTGGAGCTATATTGAAGATTCAGATATTCTGTATGAATAGTAGGATTTAATTCTTCTACAATCGAGTTCAGATCTTGAAGAACCGAAGTAAAAACGATCACACTTTGAAAGGGTTGGAGCATTCGATAAGTGTTGTCTAATCTACCTGTTACTCTTTTATAAATATCAAGCATAAACCTGATGTCAAGTTGCTATTGGATGAGGAGTCGCAAAGCCAGATGATTATCAGCAATTGGTGTTTGGTAGAACAATAGGGTGTGAGCCAGAGTCAAAATTCAGTGTACTTTATTTCAAATATAATGGATCGGTTTACTTTAGACTGAATAGTCCACGAGGTTTTTCCCATGTAAACAGTTGATGTACTTTATCAACTGGAGTTTCCTCGCTAAAAATCCTGGTACAATCTCTCTAAACTTTTACTTGCTTTACTTTACATATATTTGTGATTGTGGATGTTTAAATCGATCATATAATTTAATTAACCATAAATTGAGTAAGCTGACCTAATAATCAGATCTAGGTCATTAAAAGAGTTAATCACAATTAAAATCAACTGACTGTTTCCGCACTCTGTGTAACTCTTATTTCACAGTTGTGCCCATAATATATTTTAATTACACTGAATTCTATTTTTCTAAAGATAAAAATATTACAAAACTAGCTCGTGATGTCCTTAAAAATATTCAAAACATGTCATTGCCAATGCCTAGGAAAAAAAAATAAAAAAATAGAGCAATGGTGACAGATTGGTTCAGACCACAAGTCTTGGAAATGACTCCAAAATAAGTATTTCCTAGTAATTACCAGTCAGATCCACTAGTGGCTATCAACGTAGGGGCGCGAATCCCCTGTTGTTCCTTACCCTACAGTCCCCAGCAGTTTAGTGCCTAATGCCGTGTTTGGCTTGGCACAAGAAAAAAAGGTCAACAAACGGCACTGTAAACTTAACGTGCCAACTGTAAACCAAAAAAAAAAAAAAAAAAAAAATACCAAAAAGGAAAGTTGAAATAAGTTGAAAAATTTGGCGCACCCGCCCCTCACTTCTGCACTGTCACTTTCCTTTTCTTTCTTTCCTTTTGGTTTTGTTATTTCCCTCCTTCCCTTTTCGTTTTGTTCATTATTTCTTTTTAATTTCTTTAATCCAAACCCTAATTCCTCCCTCCTTGTTCCATAAAAAACATATTGCTTTTGAATTCCTTTTTTATTTAAAACCCTAATTCCTCCCTCCTCTATTTTTACTTTTTTATTTACTTTTTTGAATCAAAACCCAGATTGCAGTGATTTCCTTCGAGAAATTGGTGATTTCTTCAATAAGATTCTCCTCTTCATCTATAGGAAAGAATCTACAATGAACCTGATCTGGTATCTACAATAACCTAATTAATGCTTGATGGTTGGTAAGTCTTAATATATGTTATTAATATTGTGCATTTAATACTATTGTTCATTATTTGTTCAAAATACAGTGAAAGTTTTGTTTTGAACTGAACATTGTAGATTTAGAACTTAATTTATGATTCTTTCATTTGTCATATGTCATTGTAGTGAATGTAAAATCTTCCATAATTAATTTTTTGAACTGAGTTGGCTTCATTAGGTACCAATGTGTTATCCAAAAATTTGGTATTAAATGTATGCGGCAATTACACATTTCACAGGTTATTATTTGATATTTATGAGAAAATAAACATTGCGAAGTTTCATAAATTAGAACACTGATGACCTTCACCATTAAAACAAGGTATTGGCACAGTGCTAACTAACTTATGTCACACATAAATGTAAGAATTTATGATTCTTTCATTTGTCATCTGTTAGTGTAAATTATGATATTTTTTTAGCTGAAATTGACATTGGTTAAACATTCTAATGAATCTTAAATCTTGGATAATTGTAGGATTTTCTTCTATAATCTTCAATAACCATTCTAGTGAATGTAAAATCTTGCTTAATTGATTTTTTGAACTGAGTTGGCTTCATTATGTGCCAATGTGTTATCCAAAATTTTAGGTTTTAAATGTATGTGCCAATTGCACATTTCATAGGTTATTATTTGATATATATGAGGAAAAAAAACATTTTAAAGTTTAATAAATAGGCACACTGATCACCTTCACCATCCAAATAAGGTATTCACACAATGCTGATTAACTAATGTCACAAATAAATTTAAGAATTTTTAATTCTTTCATTTGTCCTCTGTTAGTGTAAATTATGATATTTTTTAGTTGAAATTGACATTGGTTAAGCATTCTAGTGTATATGAAATCTTGGATAATTGTAGAGTTTTCTTTTATAATCTTCAATAAGCGTTCAAGTGAATGTAAAATCTTCCATAATTGATTTTTTGAACTAAATTGGCTTCATTAGGTACCAATGTGTTATCCAAAATTTTAGGTTTTAAATGTATGCACCAATTACACATTTCATAGGTTATTATTTGATATTTATGAGGAAAAAAAAAAAACATTCTGAAGTTTAATAAATAGGCACACTGATCACCTTCACCATCTAAATAAGGTAGTCACGCAGTGCTGATTAACTAATTTCACACATAAATTTAAGAATTTTTAATTCTTTCATTTGTCATTTGTTAGTGTAAATTATGATATTTTCTAGTTGAAATTGATATTAGTTAAGCATTCTAGTATATCTGAAATCTTGGATAATTATACGGTTTTCTTTTGATAATTTTCAATAAGTATTCTAGTGAATATAAAATCTTCCATAATTGATTTTTTGAACTTAGTTGGCTTCATTAGGTACCAATGTGTTATTCAAAATTTTAGGTTTTAAATGTATGAGCCAATTACAAATTTCATAGGTTATTATTTGATATTTATGAAAAAAAAAAAAAAAAAACGTTCTGAAGTTTAATAAATAGGCACATTGATCACCTTCATCATCCAAATAAAGTATTCACACAATGCTGATTAACTTATGTCACACATAAATTTAAGAATTTTTAATTCTTTCATTTGTCATCTGTTAGTGTAAATTATGATATTTTTTAGTTGAAATTGACATTGGTTACGCATTCTAGTGTATCTAAAATCTTGGATAATTGTAGAGTTTTCTTCTATAATCTTCAATAAGCATTCTAGTAAATGTAAAATCTTTCATAATTGATTTTTTGAACTGAGTTGGCTTCATTAGGTACCAATGTGTTATCCAAAATTTTAGGTTTTAAATGTATGTGCCAATTACACATTTCACAGGTTATTATTTAATATTTATGAGAAAAAATAAAAATAAAAAAATTGTGAAATTTAATAAATAGGCACATTGATCACCTCACCATCTAAATAAGGTATTCACACAGTGCTGATTAACTAATGCCATACATAAATTTAAGAATTTTTAATTCTTTCATTTGTCATCAGTTAGTGTAAATTATGATTTTTTTAGTTGAAATTGACATTGGTTAAGCATTCTAATATATCTGAAATCTTAGATAATTGTAGGGTTTAATTCTATAATCTTTAATAAGCATTCTAGTGAATGTAAAATCTTTCATAATTGATTTTTTAAACTGAGTTGGCTTCATTAGGTACCAATGTGTTATCCAAAATTTTAGGTTTTAAATGTATACGCAATTACACATTTCACATGTTATTATTTGATAATAAAAAAGCACACTGAACACCTTCACCATCCAAATAAGGTATTAACACAGTACTAATTAACTAATGTCACACATAAATTTAAAAAATTTTAATTATTCCATTTGTCATCAGTTAGTGTAAATTATGATACTTTTTAGTTGAAATTGACATTGGTTAAGCATTCTAGAGTATTTTAAATCTTGGATAATTGTAGGGTTTTCTTTTATAATCTTCAATAAGCATTTTAGTGAATGTAAAATCTTCTATAATTGATTTTTTGAACTAAGTTGGCTTCATTAGGTACCAATGTGTTATCCAAAATTTTAGGTTTTAAATCTATACACCAATTACACATTTCACAGGTTATTCTTTGATATTTATGAGAGAAAAAAAAAATATTCTGAAGTTTAATAAATAGGCACACTGATCACTTTCACCATCCAAATAAGGTATTCACATAGTGCTAAATAACTAATGTCACACATAAATTTAAGAATTTTTAATTCTTTCATTTGTCATCTGTTAGTGTAAATTATGATATTTTTTAGTTAAAATTGATATTGGTAAAGTATTCTAGTGTATCTGAAATCTTGGATAATTGTAGGGTTTTTTGGCCCTTTTCATTAGTTCGGTAAATATTTAGTATTTTTTTTATTGTTAGAAGTTATAGAATTTGACTTTAACCTTCTGATGGACCTTTTGCTTCTTCACTACAACAAATTAGGGTTCTTGCCACAAGCCACTTCATGGCAAAAACCTTCAAATTTCATGGCGAAAACCTTTTAGCCACAAGAAATAGCTCATGGCTCAGTCGTGGGCGTAGCCCCGTCACAGATTGTAAATAACCATGACTAAAATTTTTCGTGGCAAAATATGGAACTTTTGCCACAAAATTTGAATTCGTTGTAAAATACCTCTTATCGCCACAAGCTATTTCGTAGCTAAATAACAATACTTTCGTGGCAATTAGCAATCTCGATATAGGAATTAATCGTCGCTAATTCAATACTTTTGCAACGAAAATATATATTGTGGCTAATTTAACCCTTTTTCTCGCGGAATTTATTCGTGACTATAATTCTAATTGTCCACGAATATATGTTGTGGCAAATATCGAAAATAGGCCACGGAGTTCATTCGTGGTTATAATTTTAATTGCCCACGAATATATGTCGTGGCTATAATTCTAATTGCCCACGAATATGTGTCGTGGCAAATATCCAAAATAGGCCACGGAGTTCATTCGTGGCTATAATTCTAATTGCCCACGAATATATGTCGTGGTTATAAGTCTAATTGTCCACGAATATATGTCGTGGCAAATATCCAAAATAGGCCACGGAATTCATTCGTGACTATAATTCTAATTGCCCACGAATATATGTCGTGGCAATAACCTAAAATAGGCCACGGAATTCATTCGTGGCTATAATTCTAATTAATATATGCCGTGGCATTACCCATTTTTTCAATATATTAATTTTTTTTTGAATTTATATATATATATATTAATAACATATTAATATGGCACCAATTATAATTTTATAACCTATAAATTATTAACTTTATAAACAATATCAAAAATAAAATTTAATCACACATCAAAATGATTATGCAAATAAAGAAATACTTGATATTATATACCACACCAACCAAAAAGTATTGTTTACAACATATACAATAAAGCCCATCGCGCAAAAAAAAAAAAACTAGCATTCTTATCCGAGATCTTAGACAAAAATGTGGTATAGAATCCTAAACAAAGAATTCAAAGATCCGAATATAAACAAAAAGAGCTTGAATTCTTATAGCATAAGCTCGTCCAACAATCTGCAAAACCAACATTGAATAAATACAATTAGTGCCTATATGTAAAATAAATAAAAAAAATGAACCCAAAGGTAAGTTTTCAAAATATATTACATGAAAGAAAAAATATAAATAGAAAATAAAAACACCAATAAAAAAGATTTATCAACTCATTAAAGATAAGGAAAAGTATAAATAAAAAATAAAAAATAAAAACATAATATTATTAAGATTTATCATTGACAAGTTACGCTTTGAAAATTCAATATGTAAGAATATTTACTTTGTGAAACTAAACTAATCATATTACTTTTTATGTTATTCCTCGCTACACTACAACAAAAATGATTATTAACAACGTGACATTTACAAGATACAATGTCCAAGTATTGTTAATTAGTTACCTTTTGTAAGATGCTCATTATTTTAGTCTACAACACTTTTAGACCCTTGTTAATGTTTTATTAAATTTTAGCGCTCAAACTCACTTTTCAGTATTCTATAACAGAAATAATAACCTTTACTACATGCACTCTCCCATATCTTATGCAAAAATGAATTCTTGTAACATGGATCAATCGAGAATCTAGAAACCAATGATGTACAATTAGTATATATGTCAATTAGAAAAATGAATCCAAAGATGAACTCTAAAAACAATTCATCATAAAGAAAAAAGTTCCATTAAGAAGCAATAAAAATTGAATCTTCCACTTAAGCATATATGTGTGATCCTATTACAACACTAATATATTGTGTGCGGAATATTAATATATATTGTCTCCATGCAACATTAAGCATAGAAAATTAAACATAAAATTGCTTTTGGTTAACCTGTATATCCACTAAGTGATCAAAATAGATAACAGATAATTAAATCACCGCAAGCAATTAATCTACCAACATTTCATACACATTATATTTTAAAACTATTTTGGTAAAATTGAAAGATTTTAACAATAACTATTTATTTGAGGATCACAAAACTAAATGGTATAATCCAAGGCTTAAGTTGCACATTACATCGTTGAACAAAATAATAAACATAGTAAATATAATTAAAATTGCTTTATTCAATAGAAGTGTCATGTTTAGCCAATGTTATACGCTGCAAAATTTGATTCAATGTGGTAGAACTATGTTAATGTTGTTCCAGTAATGCTTATTTGTTCCAAGTGTCATCTAATTCTTCATCGTTCCTTCTCCAGAAAGTTCTTGTTATAGACAATGTGGTTCATAATAAAGTGTCAACTGGCCTTGAGGAGAAACAAGAAGATACCTGGAGCACGTATTTGATAAAGGAAAACCATTGTTTGCTTCAATTGCAGAACTCTGACCAGGTTCTAAATATATGACCTGTATAAAACAAGCATTTCTTGCTCTCAAAATTAATTTTTAGAATTTACGCTCTCGCTCCAATTCTAACTTTATGTTATGTCATTTGTCAATGCTTAAGACTAATAAAAATTAAGATTTGACGCTCTCGCTTCAGCTCTAACTTTATGTGACTTACCGTTTGTCAATGCTTAAGACTAAAAAAATTTAAATTTACTTGTGCTATGTTTGAAAGCGTGAAATAGACAACTTAGATTTGGAATTGAAAAAAAAATTAAAAAGTTAAAAATTTAAATTTAATTCTCTCTGAACGCAACAAAAATACTTTTACTCGGCATGTGCCATTAAATGAATGTTTCAGCAACCCCTCTGATTGGTTTGTATGGTTTGCTATCATTTGACGAAAGGAAATATTTTACTATATTAAGTGCAATGGATCCCAACACTGCACTGTAGATCTAGCACAAAAACCTACACTTTACAATTACATTCCACATGACTATGCAGGATCATATGCTTTTCTAGATGTGTTATCTTGAACTAATACAATGGAATTAATATTGAGAAATAAAATAAGAAATGAAAGACTAAGTTCTTTATTATATAAAAAATAAATAAATAAATTATAAAAGAGAAAGCTGATTCTAAAAATAAATAAAATGAAATAAAATAACTTTTTTAAGGAAACTGTTGAAGACAGTTCATATAGCCATCTGTTTGATATTTTAAAAAATCACTAATTTATATGACAAAAAATAAATATTTAAGGACAACTGAACTCTAGAAATGCAATTGAAGGCGCACACATTCTGATATTCATCTCATATATATCATAGAACACGTGAGCAACCACTCAATTTTCATAGGACAGTAAAATGTCATATCAAAAAATAAGTTTTTTCTGTTAGAAAATAACAAATTCATTATACCGAATGGTTAAATTATCTTATGCAATGTAAATGATCCACCATTCACCTCTATTGTAATATCGCTAGGAACATCCCGGAATATCCTGCAAAAGATCAGCAACCAATGACCAACATAAAACACACTAGCAATTATTACAATAATTAACATGGAAATGGAAAATCAGAAAAATCAGTGCTTAGCTTTTTGGATGCTCCTAATATCAATAATTAGAAGGGTACATGCACAAGAAAAGTTTTTTTGGCCAACTGAAGTAAAGATTGTGAGATCAATACATCTCATTTTACATAAAAAAATTCAAAAGTCAATTGACAGTTAATAAAATCAAAAGTTCCCATTAATTTTAACATACCCAAACAACAACAGAAAAAGAGAACAAAACTGAAGAAAACAAAAAGAAAGAAAGAAAGAAAAAAGATGCATTTATACCAAATAACTATTTAAGAATGAGTCAAAGAAAGAAAGACAGGGCACTGGTGAATTGGGCTTGAAGCTCCTTGGGCGAGAAAAAAAAAAAAAAAAAAAAAAAAAAAAAAAAAAAAAATTAATATTGTTTGCATCTAATTCCGTTGTTCTATATGTTAATTCATCATATAATGTGAGATCAGGTCAGTGTAAAATCCAACATCTCACATATTTTGCAGTTAACACTAGCATCGAGATGTTAACCAAACCGAACACTAAATTTTAAAAATCTTAAGCAAAATAAGATGTAATTTAGCTTCAAGATGCTTTCACCAAGCACGGAGGGATTACATGATACTTTCGGCTACACACTCGATCAAATTTAAAATACAGGAAAGTCCGATGAGTTTCCCTCTAGAATATATTGACGAACATCAATGATACTAAATTAAAACTGCAGCCCTCACCCCCACAAAGTAATTAAAGAAAACACAAAGTAAGCACATTAAACAAGTAGAAACCTTAAATAAATGCAAACTATAAACACATTTTCTCTTTACAATTAAAAAGAGCTCAAGGACCAAAAAAAAAACAGAAATATTATATTATAGAACGAAAAAAAAATATTTGTTTTGCTGAAATAAAATGTAGATTACGGTGATTACCTCAAAATGCAATGCAATGCAAATTTTGTTACTTTATATTGTAAAAAATAAAAAATAATTATATAAAAAAAGATCATAAAAATTTTCACCAAATAGGATTTAGTTTGCAAAACTAGAATTACAGAGCTTGATTAGTTGATTTAGAAAAATAAAATAAAATTAAAACAAAACCCATACATACAAGTTAGCAGGGGGGGCTTGAGAGTTGAGAGACAGCGGGCCAGCGGCTGAAGCTTGCAAACGGCGAACCCGATCTGGAACAGCGGCCGATGAAAAACGAAAGATATGGGTTTTGATTTTTTGAACAATCTTGAAATGATATGCCGATATGGGTTTTGAACTTTTGATTCTTGCACACAGATAGATAAACTGAAATATATGGGTTTTGAACTTCTGATTCTTGTAGATTTTGTGGCTTGCAGTTGGAGAGAGAGAGAGAGGACAAGTTCAGAGTTGAGAACGAGAATAGAGATGGAGGCGATTGGGGAGGCAGAAATCATTGTGCAGACAGATTCTTGTAGATTTTGTAGTTTGCAGTTACAGGGACAGAGAGAGGGCAACTTCAAAGTTGAGAACGAGAATAGAGATGGAGGCGATTGGGGAGGCTGAAGAGAAACCTAGGGTTTGTAATGTCGAATAAGATTGGTAAAGTTAGAGAAATAAATGGATGAAATATTCAAGCGCCAGATTTCCCCGCATAAAATAATTTCAATAAATTTCGCACCCGCCTTTTTTTAGGGAAGGCCGGTTAAAGTACATATATACCAGACTATATATACAATCCAATGGCCTAGATTAGCGTGTGCAGTTTCTACCTATGTACACGGGAATATCCCAATATCATCAGGATCAACCTAAGGTCCTGATTTGAGGCGCACCGAAGTGCTGCGCTCCGCGACTCACTGAATCACAGCCTCCTATTTGTTGTGCCTCTGTGTAACATTGGCATATATTTAATTTAAAATTCCAAAATATTCCTAAAAATACAAAACAAATTCTAAAAATAATCTAATCCAGAAAAATCCAAAAAAGCTTAATTTATTATTTTTGGGCATATATGAACATGTATAATTTTATTAAGATCTATTTAATTTAATTAATCATGTTACACAAAGTTAAAGTAAACTATAAAAATTTCAAAAATTAAAGTTTAATTAACCTAACCTCGCATACAAGATTTAAATTATCAAAACAATACATACATATATTCCCATGTTTAACTCTATAATTTTGTAAAGAATAAAAATGCTCATATAATTTGATTAATAAATTAATTTTAATAAAATAAAATAAAATAAAATAAAACTATAATTTCGATAATCAAGGTGATAAGTTTATGAGTTATAAGAGGAGAAATATAGAATAACTTGTCTGTGTCTTCCATTCATAGCACTCCACAAATCAAACACCATATCAATTCAACAAATATAATTACGAAATATAATTTAATTAAAACAAGACAATTAATCTACACACTTAATTAAATAAAAAAAATCATTTAAAAATAAAATAAAAGCAATTAATCGCAAACAAAACATTTAAAAATAAAATAAAAGTAATTAATCCCAATTAATAAATCCTTTAAAATATCGGGGTATTACATTTGTCTCACATCGGATCCCATTTTTATAAAAAAGAACCGAATTTTGCGAGTCTGGTGCTAACTTGACCTAGAGGGAGCGCGGACCTTCTACTCACTCTTCTATACCACTCGAGGTGTGTGTATTTTGTTATCCTTCTCATCATGTCAAAGATTATTATTATTATTAATTCTTTTTCTATAGGTTACATTGGCAACATCTACGATTTTGTATAATAGTCTATGCAATTTATATATTTTAGACCTATGTAGTTGTTCCCAATACTTATAAACATGTTTGGGATCACTTATACTAAAAACGGGGTCATATGAAACACTTCTACCTAAGCGATGATATCAACCATGTAAGGAGGATACTCTAGATCCCTGGCCTATTATTTTGGAAAATGTGACCGTTGATTACACCAATAAGTTAAAAATTTAATTGTTTGTACTGGGTTTAACGGAGCCTACTATGCATGTACATGAGCCCAAAAATAATATAATAATAAAATAAATTAGTTTCTGAGTTTTAATTAAAGAGAGGGGATAAAACAAATTATTGTTGCCATACCAATTATTGAATAACACTTATAAATTGATATTACAAGTACGTGTGTAACTGTGTTTATTGTTATTATTATTATTATTATTATTATTATTATTATTATTATTATTATTTTAAAATATTTATTGCCATAAATTTACATATTATATAAGCATGTATTGTCGTTTAATTATAAAAATTATGGCCTGAATGTTAGAGCATCTCTAACTGTTTTATATATTATTTTTGTGTAAATCTAATGTGTCATAATAAATTTAAACAAAAAATTTGGATTATTTATTTTTAGCTCCAACAATTATTTTATACCTTTTATATACAAATTTATCCCCCAATGATAACCAACCAGTATCATGCCTAGAGCCCACATAATTTTTACAAACCTATAGGGTTGATTAGTTAATGGAATGAGAAAGAGAGAGGAGAAAGCTATAATTTACCCATTAACTTTATTAGTAGAATTAATTTATCATAAAAATAAAAAATATATATTTATAACTACCATTTTATAAAATGATTAACTTATTATTAGAATATTGGGGCATTTTTGCAACAGATGGTATTAGGCACAAAATATAATTCAAGGGGGTTATTTACAAATTCAAACATAGTTCAGGAAGTTTTTTGCACTTTACCATATATTTATATATATACACACACTTTTATATATTAAAAAGATACCTTATGATAAGTTCTAATTTTTCTTATTATTTCCCAAACAAGTATATGGTGACAGAAGGCCAATTTGTGACAAGAATTTACTCTTTTGTGACGAAATATCCTTTGTCACTAAAAGATAGAAATTGGCGAAAAATAATTTGTCACTAAAAATCTATCAATGGCGACAAAGACCATTTTTTTCATTAGAGTGTAGTTTTTTGGGACAAAAATTCATCGTCACTAAATGATAATAATTAGTGACAATATGTTGTCACTAAAAGTCTATTAATTGTGACAAAGTGAGTTTTGTCACAATAACTCTATCTTTTGTGACAATGCATCATTTGTCACTAGAAGGTTGTTTGTAGCGACAACAAATTTTGTCGTTAAAATGCCATTAATTGTGACAAAGTTATATTTGTCACAATAACTCAATCTTTTGCGACAATGTATCATTTGTCACTAGAAGGTTGTTTGTAGCGACAACAATTTTTGTCGTTAAAATGCCATCAATTGTAACAAAGCTATATTTGTCACTAAAACCAATTTCGTCGCCATACCCTTTCCCGCCATATGTCCAGACGTAAGGAAACTCCCGGGGTAGATATTGCGATAACTTTTTGTGACAAATTTGGTTTTTGTCGAGTAAATTTAGCTTAAGGCGACAAAGTTACTTTTTGTCATAAAAGGTCATTTTATTGCGACAAATTCATCTTGTCGCTATAGTTTTTGTCGCCAAAGACCAAATTTGTTGTAGTGCAAGAAACAGTTTTTGATGAGAAATGTCCGGATCGTAAAGTCATTTACCAAGTCATGGTAACAAAGGCTTTGTGGATGAAAAAGTAAGTTCAAATTTCTTAGACTCTACTTTCTAGAGACCAAAATAAAACGTATGATCAATTGGTGTGCATGGTCTTAGCATTTCTAACTCAAGCATTGACTTCCTTAATTCAAAGCTTATGTAAACTTGAACTAACTTATTCGTTTAGCAATGACTTCATATGTCTATTGCTAGTGGATATAAGAACATGTATGTGAATGATGATATTATATGCATGACCTATAGAAATGAGTTTTAAATAGATTCATAAATACTTTGAATTGAATCATAAACACCCACCATACTATTTACCCATTTCTTTAAGCTTTGTTCATATATGATTGTTTAGGCTTTGAGTTATTCTTGCTTTCTTCCAATTTCTTTGAGTTGTTTGTTTTCTCATTAATTGTAGTCCAAGCTATCTTTGGATGGACTTGCATTTGGTTTCCTTGCAATTTAATTCATGTCTCTTTGTATCCATTCTTTTTCATTGATGTGATCGCTTCATTGAGGTCATTTTTTGAAGACGAATCATCAATAACACTCAATGTATATAATTAAACATTAGTCCACAAACACCATTAATAGTTTGTAATCACCAAAATCACTAGATTGTCCTTGGTTAAAGGCTTTGTGCCAACAAAAACCTACGTACTTTTAAGATCTTTTATTCCATTTAATTCCCAAATCACTAAATCTTTTATTTATACCCTTATTTTGTAGTTGTAAATTTATTCAAGATTTGATATATGATCTATATTTTTATTATATCTTTAATTTTTAATTACTTATAAATATTGCATTATATATATATATATATATATATATATATATATATATATATATATATATGATTAATTTAAATTCAATATAAGAATGTTTGGTACGTTTTTTTTTTTTTTTTTTTTAATCTTTTCTATATGACAAGTACAGTAGTGGTATTTAAAAAGCAAATTTAAAGGAAATGCCATTTTGAATTTTTATTAACAATTAATTAATTTGCTTAGGGATTCGGTGTTCTAGGCCTCTTATTTAAGGAATTACAAAAACTAAATAAATAAATAAATAATAGTCAACAAAGATATCTTAAATGTCACGAAAACAAATTTGTTGCAAAAATGGCATTTCGCCACAAGGATTGAAAATTCATGGCAAAATAGTTCTTAATTGCCACGAAAACAAATTCGTTGTAAAAATGACATTTTGCCACAAGAATTGAAAATTCGTGGCAAAAGATACTATTTGCCACGAATAAAGCATCGTTGCGAATTCCTAATAGATTTGGCACGAAAATAGTTACGTGGCAATAGAGTATATCATAACCACAACTAATAATTCGTGACAGAATCCATCTTTTAGCCACGAGAAAAAAACTTCGTGCCAAAAAAGTATATTTGCCACGAGAATAAAATCATGGCAAATTGTAAAGTGATTTACCACAAAAATATATATGTGGCAAAAGAAACATACAATTGCCACGAACAAAAATTCGTGACACAAATAGCATTTTTGCCACAACTTTGTATGTTGTCTCTAATTCGTTGTGGCAAAATTGACATTTTACCACAAATTTTTAGGTCATCCCTAATATTCGTGGCAAGAACTAGTATTTGCCATGAAAAATTTACTTCGTTGCAAACACTCATATATTAGCCACAAGAAGTTAATTTTGTGGCCAAAAGATACTTTTTGCCACAAAATTTTACGCGTGGCGAAAAATTTCATGGCAAGAGCCCAAATTTGTTGTCGTGCTTGTAGCATTCATACTGAAGTTATCCCAATGGACGACAACTTAAGTACTAATGATGTGATAACAAGCGTTCTAATCGTTGCCGAAATCATTATTTCTGAAAGCTTAGCAGCAAAAGTTATCAATCCCATTGAGATAAAATTCACACCAAAATTGAACATGCAGTTTGACACTGAGGATGAAGCATATGACTTTTACAATGCTTATGGGGATAAAGTTAGATTCAGTATTTGGTAAGAATTATACAAATAAACGCCGTAAGACAGGAAATATTACAACAAACAAGTTTATATGTTCCAAACAAGGTTTTAGGGTGATGGACAAGAGGGATATCCATACAAGAAAGCTTAGGGCTGAAACTTGAACCGGTTGTGGTGCACTGATGCAAATTAGATATGATCGCAAGAAAGGAAAGTATGTTGTATATAATTTTGTCAAATCTCACAATCATCCTATGATAATTGAAGAATGCACACATGTGATGCCATCACAATAAAGAATAAGTGTTGCCCAAGCAATTGATGTGGAATTAGCCTACCAATTTGGAGTTCCACTTGGTAATGTGTTTGAGTTAATGAGCTGGTAGGCTGGTGGGAGGCAATCAATTGGCTACACCAAAGTTGATCAACAAAATTTTCTAAGGACCAGAAGACAAGTGAGTTAGAATACAGGGAGAAAACATGGCTAATGAATTATTTCAAAATTTAATCTTGTGAGAATCCTTCATTTTTCCATACCGTGCAGTTGGATAGCGATGAAATGATAACTAGTATCTTCTGGGCAGATTCGAGAATGATAATTGACTATGGGCATTTTGGAGACGTCATCACATTCGACACGACATACAAGCTCGTCCAAAGCAACCGTCCTTTTGCGGCTTTTCTTAGTTTGAATCATCATCGAAAGACGGCTGTTATAGATGTATGACGAGGTTGCCAATTCATTTGCGTGGCAGTTTGATTCATTCTTAAATGCAATGTCATGTAAATGCTATACAGGGTTTTTTTTTTTTTTTCTTCTTGCAATCATTTTGGTCATCCTATATATACATATGTTTTAAGCCATTAATAATTGAACATGGCCATTTTTTTTCCCTTTTTTATGTGAATTACTTTTTGAAATGAAGATATTTTATTGGGGCATAATTTTTAATGAAAGTTTTATATAATATATGTATTATATTATTTTGTTTTTGCCTTTAAATTTTCAATACTGTTAAAATTTTTAGTAATGATGTATGATAAGATTGCCTATTCATTTACATGCCTTTTTGATATATTTTTGAATGTGATGTTAGGTAAAGCTCCACAAACAATTCTTACTGACCAAGATGGTGCAATGGCAAAGGCGTTGACACAAGTTATGCCGAGGATAAGACATCTACTTTGCACGTGGCACATTATAGCAAATGCACAGAAGCATGTTAGCACCATTTTTAGGAAAGATGAAGGGATAAAAAATGTGTTGAGTTAATTCATGTACTGTTATGATGATGAGGATGATTTTTGTATACAATGGGATGTAATGTTAAGGGAGTACAATGTTGTTGGTAACACATGGTTGAACAATTTGTTTGGTTTGAGAGAAAAATGGGGCTATCCATTTGTTAAACATTGGTTTACTGCTAGAATGCGAACAATGCAGCTGAATGAAAGTCTAAATAGCTGCTTGAAGAGTACTTAACTAGGAAAATGAGTATTCCGGATTTCTTCATGCACCTTGACAGGCTATTGTCGAATAAACACTACAAGGAATATCAAGCTGAGTATGGTTTACTCAGTAAGCTACCTAGACTTAAACAAAATTGTCCAATTCTAAAGCAAGTAGGCAATATGTACACGTTGAAGATTTTTGAACTTTTCCAAGACCAATTCATAGAAGCTTGTGTGGTTGCTACCGTGGAAGGAATAACTTTAGATGAAAATGGCTTACATGTTTCTAGAGTATCTATTCATGATGGCAGTATGGATCGGACTGTGATAAGGTGGGATGATGGCTTTCTAAGTTGTTCGTGCGGGAAATATGCAATGGAGGGTATTTTGTGCAACCATGTACTTAAAGTACTGAAAGACGACACTCATTATTTCAAAGAATTACCTTCTATGTATATACTTAAAAGGTGGACGAGAAAAGTTGGGGATAACAGCGTACAAGACATCCATGGATGTGAAGTCATTGCTGATCCTAAACTTAAAGTACGCAGAAGGTATAGGATGTTATGCCATTTTTTTTTTTTTTTTACAGAAATAAGCTCATTTGCATCCAAGAAAGAAGAGGTATTCAATAATTTGATGCTAAAGGGGATGAAATGGAAAAGAAAACACATTAATGTTGAAGGACAATGTTCCGATGTTGAACAAGAGGCAACCAATTCAGCTTTTTCAACTGAAAGAAGTAATAATCATGAACATAATGAAAGTATCATTGGGCAAGCCGCGACCGGAAGTAATGCCAAGGGTATAAAGAATAAAGAAACAGATGGTAAGGGACCAAGGCGCAGGAAGAAGAATAAGTTTGAACAGTTCATGCAGAGAAAAAAAAAACTATGCGAAATGAAAGGTTAATTTAATTTGTTTATTCTTATTTGATAATTTAATTTTCCAGTATATGTCATTAATATTTTGATATTAGCAACGTCCTAATTTTGTTTTTACAATGAATAAGTCTATTATTTTGTAGAAATCAAATGGCAACAATAGTGTTGGTGCAGGGGTAGGTGGCAGTGGTACTGTGCCACCTATTATATATGTGCGTGAATGTGAGTTTTCTCCTTTTGCTAAATCAAAACATTGGTTTTTTTATTTTTTTATATATTATTATAATTTTTAAGGACGATAATCTATTAACTAAGAATGTTTATATTGAAATAAGGGTTGTGACATTCCTAGCGACGCCACTTGGATTTACGAAGATCGTCACCCATGTGCACGTTTATATTTGGAAACAAATATCGACCAAACGGCATACTGTCCTACCACTAACTTCAGTCATCCTAGGACTCCATCAACTGAACACATATAAAAAAACTTTTATTCTGAACTAGGTATATAAAAATTAAGTTCAACATTATTTCATACTTTTGAAATCCACCGGCTAATGAACATTGACAATATATTGGCAGGGGACTCCATTGGTTTCGTATCATGAATGCCAATTCTCAGATTATCTTGTAAGTTTATCTCTTATAAAATTTATGTTTGCGCGATATATTCTAAACATGTGTGTTTTAACTTTGCATTAATTAACGAATGTACAAACATTATTTTTGTATAATCCATTCTAAGGATGTTGATCACACTAGTGGTCATAGTAATTCGATGCCAATGTCCGAGGAGACAACATCTGTGATCAATCCTCGAGCTCGACAAAAGTTGTTCTGAGTTAAAAAATTCTTGACAATAATTAATTTTGTATTTATTTTGTTTGTCATATATGTCGAAGTTGATCACACTATTGTTAGTTGTATGCTGATGAGAAATTGATGGCTCGACTTTATTTGTGATGGTGTATAGGTATGCTATGGTGGATGGATGAATGAAAAGATATTGGTATAAAAAATATATCCCCTTTTGTGTAAATGTATGGATAACCTGTTCACTTTATTTGTGATGGTGTATAGGTACGAATGAAAGCATTATATTGGCTGTATGATTTTAATTAAGGTCATTTATGTCAATTGAAATATGTATGTGTATATATGTTGTTTAGTCCATTTTGTTTTTGATTTGGGATAGATTGAAACCATCAATTTCAAGGTGACATTGTTTTGTGAATGGCATCTGGCTATTTTCTCTAATGATGGCGATATTTAGTTGCCTTTTGCATATGGCGATTTTTTGTTAGATAGTGCTAATTAAACTGTCCATCCCAAAAGTTCCATTATGTTACTTCAAAAGTTAAATACAACATCACACTACATATATCACATTACAGACATTGTATTACGTATATCACATTACATACAGAAAACGACGTCAACGGTTACCATTAGTTGACTATAACTTTTTCTCCAATGATGCCAGACACCATCAATATGTGGAGATCGCAATGACAAAGATTACATTTTATTTTCTCCTCATTTATTCGCTCGACCATCCACCATTTGACATGAACTATGTCACCTTCATAGTTCGGTGGTCCATAATCTTCCTCACAACAAGCGGGAATATTAAGAAATAACCTATTTGATCACCCTCTCTTCACTATTGAAATCATTATGTTTTATGATCATTTTATTTGTTATGTTTGTGTTCATGCTCAAAAGTTGTTGAATACCATTTACTTTATCAGCATCATTGTCATATATTAATGCAATAGCCAAAGCAAACTTACAACCAGTATGCTGAAGATATGCACCTTTGGTTAGAATACTTACCCCATTTACCCGATTTTGATACAAGAAAAATAGCTCTACATCTAACATAAAGTTATTAAAAAAAAAAAAAAAACCAACTAAATTACTTTCACAATTCAGTAAAGTGAGTATAAGCAACGTACCACTCCAAAGACAAACATAGCCTCTAGATTGCCATCATCAACACACTTTTACATGAACACGCATTGTAAATAGTAAGTATCACTGGTACCCCCCATCTATATTTCGAACAAGGATTTAAAAATGAGATATTGTAACATATGTGGCTCCAAACACACCATAACTAACTTACGAGAACTGCACATATTGAAACACTTTTAACTTTTTTTCCTCAATGAAGAAAATATTATAAACATAAAACAATAATGTACAAAGAATGATAGTGAGGTAACACCCCTCACTGAAACCACCCAAGGCAGCAAAGGAATTGTAGACAATCCTGCAGCTACACTAAGCTCCTAAGAACATAAAACATCCTGAAGAGAAATCGCAGCTATATGTAAAACATCCCAAACAATGCATTTCAAAAGAATGGAAAGAGATCTAGTTACATCATTATGACTTCTAACATTCCTATCATTTATCATATAACCTGTTATATGAAAAAAATAAAAAAATAAAAAAAAATATATAAACTACCACTTATCACAAGTAAATCGTTACCGTTGTTGAAGTTGTAGTAGGTCTTGAAAATTATTTGCCGCCACTCTACTAACCACCTCAGTGAGCAACGGTGGTGGGAGTTCTTCTACTTTCATTTTTAGACTACTTGCTTTGTTTATGCTGGTTACCTTTTGGGAGAAGGTTAACCAGTATATCCCGAAAGGGAAGAACTTATGTTAGATATGTAGTCAATATGCATAGCCAATTAATGTGGTAGGTTAGGATTAGTTGAACACAATTTCTTGTAATAAGTTACAGGTATTGGCTGTAAATGTATAATTAAACGCACTACTTGTTTGATATGATATGCACTGCTTGTCTGCTTGTTTGGCTGTAAATGTATAATTAAACTATTTATGAAAAGTTGTGTATTTGCCTAAAAATAATGGTCACACGACGCCACTTGGATTTTCTAATGATTATAAATCTGGATTCCGTAAGGAGTACAAATCAATCATGTATATATATGACTGTCTTCGTATCCAAAATATCATATATGTAGTACTTGGATGAAATGGCGAAACTAGCTAGGAAAAGTTGTGTAATTGCCTAAAAATAATGGCCACACTATTTACGAAGGATTTTCTAATCAATATAAATCTGGATTCTGTAAGTAGTACAAATCAATCATGTGTATATATATATATATATATATATATATATATATATATATATGACTCTCTTCGTATCCAAAATATCATATATGTAGTACTTGGATGAAATGGCAAAACTAGTTAGGAAAAGTTGTGTAATTGCCTAAATATAATGGCCACACTATTTACGAAGAATTTTCTAATCACTACAAATCTGGATTATGTAAGGAGTACAAATCAATCACCCCGGGCCACAGTATATTTAAATTTTTCTATATTTTTTCTTTCTTTATATATTTCTTTGACCTCTCTAACCTTCTCTCTCAATACCTCTAATAGTGCATCTCTCTTTCTCTGTTTAGGCAAGAGGTGTACAATAATCTCACATGGGATCATCCTCAACCTCAAGAAATCATTCTTACCCCTATGGAGTTGGTTTGAAAGAATATTACTGCCATTGTGGAGTTAAAAGTCTTTTGAAAATTTCAAATACAGCTAAAAATCGAAGTATAAGGTTTTATGGTTGTGTAAACTATAGAACTGCTTCATGTGGTTTTTTAAGTTGGGAAGATGAAGAGTTGCCTGAGTACTACCGCAAATTAATTTGGGATTTTATGACAGAGGTAAGAGAGTTACGATGAGCTAAAGCATCAACAACAATTTCAGAAGCACCCACAAATGTTAATGGTCAAAGGTCACTAGAGATAGAGAATATGGTAGTGGACTTGGGAAGAGAACTGGAAAAAAAGTGTTGAAGTTCATCCTTGTGTCAGAATGATATGTTCCATTGCCTTTTTTCTCTTCGGGTTCTTAATCTATATTGTAATTTTTAAAATAGTGATGTGAATATGTGTAATTTGGGTTTTTAGTTAATGAATGAGTATAAGATCTTCCTGTTATATATCATTCATCATCCTGCTAATTATTCTTAATTTCTTCATTATCTTCCTGTTTTAATTTCTTCAATCATAACCTTCACACTTAAACTAAGTACATTCACCCTTTTCAAACTTAAACTAAGTACATTCACCCTCTCAATTAAGTATTCACATCCTGCTATTTAAGTAATAGCATATATAAAACTATATGAATTCACCATACTGTTATGTTCTTATTTGAAGTGAAAATAGAGAAAAATAATATCTATGTATATATGTATCAAAGAGATGAGTCATTGATCTCGGCAATTCTAAATAAACAATAGCAAATGCTTTTCCAGAATTTCACCCAAATTTTAACATTTTTGCACAAGTTTCATTATGTTTCTTCACAAATTTTAATTGCAAAGCATATGAATACAGATTCACCATATGAATACAGTGCCCAAACCATATTGGAGCAACAAAATATAGGCTCTCATAAGCTTAGATTTCGTAAAAGAATCAATCAAATAAACTTATTGAGATAGGAAAACTAGTTTAAAATATTCACCATATGAATACAGCGCCCAAATTTCTACAAAACTAACCTCTACAATCCAAACAAAGCCCAAATTTATACAAAACTAACCTATACAAAACATTAACATAACAGCCCCATACAAGTCAGCATCATTACAAGGTAGGACAAAAATAACACGGAGTAACTTTCATGATAAAAGGCATTCCAACAACAGCTCATTAAACCTTAACATACCACCAGCTTCATCACCACCTAAAATTAAAGCTTGCAACCTGGTGTAAATTTAACTTTTCTCCCATGTTTGGCGCTGTTGTTCAAAATCTCTTGCCTACATTCGTTTAAAGGATTGGTCAAAAGTTGCAGTGCCATTTCTATACGGATCATAGTAGAGTCCGTCTGTACCGTTACATAGAAGTAAAATACTGTTAGGAAAAAGTATATATTATGTTTAAATAACTGTAAAATAGAAAAATATTTCACAATGACACTATACTAACATTGAAGCTTCCCAACAATCTTCTACTTTCCCATAACTCCATGAACCTCATAAGAAAAAGTCCACATGAATGTCTGAACAATAATTAAAAATTGTATAAGATAGCTACTGAGGAAGTTCGTGACAAAACATATAGGTAATAAGGTAAATAACAAAAAAAATTCAAAAGTATAAAGTTAAACATACGGGTCAGGCTGTACGGGTAAATCTTGATGCTTTATGATATCATAACGATCCAATTTCTCTCCTAGTGCAATGTCAAGAAAATCTTTCTGTAATACGAAAACAAATTACTAACAATATGATCATATCAAAGTAACAAAAATGAAATGAATTAGAATAGAAGAGTTATATACCACCAATAAACCATAGTTTGTGTGCCTAAAACCAACTCCGCTACTACATATGTAATGAATAAGCTTACCCGGATGGTGAATGACAAACAAGAACCAATGATTACTGACGTATGCATGGAAATAAAACTATTAAACATTAATAACATATTAGTAGTGAAAGATTATCACAACAGGAAACCATAGGCAAAAGTCAAGGATTGTTAAAGAAAATAACATACCAACTCAGATTTATGAAAATCGCTGGTCTTTGTTTTTAATTTTCTACAGTATTTGTCCTAAGCACTCACCAAGCGTTTCTTGCGCTCCTCCTTATTACTTACAAACTCCACATTCTCATCTTTAATGCAACTTACCGCAAAGGTGGAAAAATAGTACTTCATTTTCTTCTCATCTTGTTTTTTGTTTAGAAGCGTCAAAAAACAATCAATTACCTATAAGAAAGGAAAATCATATGTTGAGGAGAAAAAAAAAAACCAAATTGAACATGGATTAAAAATATGAATGAGGGTTAATATTCATGTAATCCACTCACAACATTTGTCACCCATTTATCACCGAACATCATAAGAACATCAGCCCGATTTAGCTTTGCAACATCAATACTTACCAAAGTTTCACTAACATAAAATAAAAAAATAAGTATTTATGATACATTGAACAGAAGATTAAGCGTAAAAAAGGGCATGCTTAAAAGCTGTCATAAGCCCATTTTATCCATTACTTACTTTTTGTCACGATCAAGGGCTCTGGCATATTTCAACAACATTTTGTCATCAGTACTGAGTCTAATTTTTTTCTTAAACTCTGTTTGTTCCCAGGGAGAGCGTGCATATTGTGACCTACCTTGTCGACGACCACTAATAGTTTCTTTGGGGACATAATCATCAACTTCTGTCATGTATAATCAATATCAATTATTAATTTAAGGTAATCATAATAGTATAAATGGTTGAGCATTTAAAGAATTATACCTGTAGGGATGTTTGAGAAATTGATATCCTTTTGTGCCTCTTACACAACATTTAAGCCATCTTCAACACCCTCCCCTGTTGCATTGTTACCCGTCCCAGCATGAGCCTTGGTCAGTATTTGAGATACTAGCTTCAACGTTTGATTCTTCTACATTATTAAAGGACCTTTGAACTTAGTCAGAATTGTTTAAACTATCATCAACTCCACATTCATCATCAGATTCAACAATGTCATTTTCATTAATGTTTACTCCTTCACCGCTTATTCCATGAACCACCGTATGGGGATCGGACGAGTTGCTTTGCGGATGCATATTCAAATGCTCACCACTTTCTTCTCCAATACTTGTGTGACCTGAACTGGTGTTACCTTCCACACTACCTTTCCTTCGTTTCTCCCGTCGCCTTTCCCTAATAGGTTTAAGTCTCCTGAAAATTTGGTTAGTAATTTGAAGTTGCATCTTCAATTCTTGAAAGCAGCACTGCAGACATCAGATAATAAGTTAAGAAGTTGCAATCTTATGACAATAAAAACAAATATACAAAATAACATAATGTAATGTAAACTTGATAAAAATAATCCATTTATTAATGGAATGTATATTTACCTTGTATTTTGAGTCCGAACTTGTATCGGCAGTTGGATTGGTCATACGAGATGTAGAATGTGAGGGTGACGAATAATAATCAATGATACGGACTTCATGACCACTTATACAATTGGTTGTGGGACGAGCCTATCACAAGTGTTTTACACTCGGTTATATAAATGAATACAACTATGGGGGTGTATGCTTTAATTAATAAAAAATTAAAAACTCGAATGAGATATAGTAAAAACTACAAGTACAAAAAAAATTTAAATTACTTGACCATGTCCAAAGCCTCCCATTTTTTCCTCCTATTGAAGGCATTTCTTTACATTCTCATCTGTCCAAAAACTCATAGATTGGACATCCCCTTTGCCGGGTCATTTCACATCAACTCGGATGCGATATAGTAACTGAATTCAATGACATCAAATAATTAACATATATACACTTGGCTTGAGATATAGAGGTTTGAGGAAAGGCTTTTCTTTATCCAATATACTATGTATTTTAAAAAGCAACATTCAGTAAAAAAAGATTATACTTGCAGAAAAATTAAACAGCCTGCCCAAGTCTGTCTTTCTTTTCCTGGCTTTTTCAAGGGTTCAACCAAATGTATATAAATATAACCACACCAGTTGTAAGTCTTAATTGAATCGACTTTGTTCATAGATTCAAACCCCCTTAGGTGGGCATTATTCCTACCATTTGGCCTAAGGACTATTGCACATGCAAATAGAACAAATGCTCGCTTAAAATCGTCACCAACATCAAGTTGTGTAACCTTGTTTTGCAAAGCATTTATGTGCATCCCTCCCGGATTACAAAATCCACAGTTATTTATATATTCTGCTTCAACATCAGAACCTTCCAGCACGTTCGTCTCCCCACAAGGCAAGCCAAAGATTAAATTGACATCATGTGCCGAAATGGAGATTCATTGTGGCCGACTCTAAGAAGACCTGTGTGGTAGGCGAAGTTACTAAATATATAATGAAAGAGGTTACGATCCAGATGCGAGCATTTCAAGTTCAGCAGCTGCCCAAAGCCAATTTCCTCAATCGCCTTGATCTTCTCAGCACCAAGTTGGGATACACATTTGACAAATTGATCAATCGAGCATCTATGCCAATGATTCTGATTTTTCTACGGATAAAAGTTCAATTAAATGATAAATTACAAAACAAAAATAATATAAACAAGGGAGCGTGCCTTAAATAATTAAACAATAATAAGAGGGAAGGGAAGGCAAAATGACATAATACCTTTTGTTTGGGGGCTTGTTTTGGTGCATTTTTTTTTTTTTATTTCCACTTCTTCCTTTTCCCACTCATCCTTGAAAGGTTGCTTTTCACTTTCACTCATTTTATTCCAAGCTTTTCTGGCATCTTTACTGATTTAGGCATAATCAAGTCTTGTCCAATCCTTGGAAGGGTTTTCTGCTTTGCACTTATCTTGATAATATTTCCTGAAATTATAAACACAATGAATAATTACAAAATTTAATACATTTAAATTTTTGTAAACTTTATTGTTTAATTACATTGCCACTTTGTTTTCCAGACATCAACATATATATCACTAAGAAAAGAACATTGGTGCAATACATCAATTTAAAAATATAACGTAATTAAATCAAGTTTAGTTAAAAAAAAGAAGAAGTTAAAATCAGTACCAAGGATCTTCATAACATTACTTGATAACATCACACTCCACAAAATAAGTCCAGCATAAACAATTTTGCAAGTGTTTTTTTAAATAGGCGCGAATCCTCTGAAGTGCAATAATGAAAAGAGCCACATCTTTTTTTCTTTTTTTTTTTTTCTTCAAAATATTAAGAAAACATACACTTAGGTATAGATTATTTAACATAGGTAAATGAAAATTTTTGAGTAAAGTTTAATGTTAATTGCCACACTCACCACCTTCACTATCAAAATAAAAAATTTGGCAAAGTTTATTATTAATTGCCACACTCAACACCTTCACTATCAAAATAAGGTATTCACATTGTGCTGAAAAACTAATAGTCACACATAAATCTAACTCAATTCAACATGGTGATGTTATATATACACTTATATACTAATATATATTCAGTACCTTAGTCTCAAAGCATTCTTGTATATATATACACATATACATATATATATATACATATATTTAGTTATTATATTTCTTTCTAATCAATATATATTCAGTACTTTAGTCTCAATATTTTCTTATTCTATTTCTTTCTAATCAATTTTTGTATTAATAAAATCAATAACTTCAATAAAAAATATATATCAATAACATAATTTATCATTACAAAAAGAAATTTTTTAAAATAATAACAGAATACATGAAATTTATAATAATTTGATCTCATTGTCATTCAAGGTTTGAAAATATACCTAAATTTGAAGAAGCAAGGTCCATGATGGCTTGCAGTTCCTCCTTTCCGCTTCAGTTTTGAACTTCCTACATTGTTTTTCAAACTCTCACTCTGTCTCGATCGATAAATAACCTTTCTATGCTTTAAATGAGCTCCATCTTCAATCTCATCGGTACTGCTTGATGATTGAGACAGAGAACTGGCAGAAGGAGAGTATAAAGCATCATCAGAATTACTTTCACTATCTAAAGCAATTCTTTTTCCATCGCATTTGGACACATTACTCTACCTTTTTAGACCGCATTTGGCCACATCTTTTTTTTTTTTTTTGTTCATCTCCTTTGGTTTTTACTGCATTTTTTCCCTTTTTTTCAGCGCGCTTGGCCACATGCTTAATCCTTCCTATTTGATGTTCCTAGTTTATGAGTTCATAATGAGATGTTGCACTTATAAAAACAGAGATCATAATAACACTTAAAATAAATTTAGAAGCTTAAAAGATCATATTATTTATATTTTATTTGAAGTTAAAAGTTAAATTTTATCATATCAAAAAAGCATCCAAAAAAACACAGTCACATGTTAATTTAAAGAGGATTTTGAGAGGGATTGTGAGGTATTTGGTTGTCAACAATTTTCACTTTTATGTAATTGCATTTTTAATATTTTGAAGAAAGAAAAAAAAAAAAACAGATGTGGTTCTTTTCGTAATTTTTTTAAACATCAAGTATTTTGTTTGGTATGAAAGTAATTTGAACACTATAAAAGAATTCCATGATTCACTTATAGAGAATAACTAAATTTATTATTTCTTTGATACATGGGAATTAAAAAAAAATAAGCTATGACTATTTTCATTATGTTTCCAAAAATAATGAGACGTGGCCAATTTACACCCACAATAAACTGCACTGCAGGGGACCGCAAGAAAAGGGACAGTAGAGGATTTGCACCCCAATGAACCATCTCCTTTTTCATTATCCTATGGCTAAGGATGGATAGCCGATATTTTTGGTGTTCAGTGAGTAATGTCAGATTCCACAAAGACCATGCTTGAAGCTTGCAGAGGTTGTGCAATGGGGAGTCAAGTTAAAATGAGTTGATGGCAAAATTTAATTTCAAATAATATGTTGAATTGAGTTAAATTTATGTGTGACATTAGTTAGTTGGCACTATTTGAATACCTAATTTTTAGAGTGAATGTAGGGTTATGTTGAGTTGAGTTAAATATATGTGTGACATTAGTTATTCGGCATGGAGACAGCTGAACAAAATGACTATATTGTTTTGGAACTATCTTATATAGTGCTTATGGTTTGTCCATACAAAACATTGCAGTTCAGAGTTTATAAGTTGGAATTTGGTCAAAAGAAGTGGGTAGAGGTAAAATCTTTAAGTAATTACATGTTATTTTTGGGTGGGAATCACTCGATGTCACTCTCTGCTCACGATTTTCTAGAATATAAGGCAAATTCAATTCACTTCACCGACAATTACTGGGATCGAATGGATGAGCATTACTTGTACGGGGGCCACGATTTGGGTATATTCAACTTGGATGATAGAAGTGTTGAACCGTTCTATCAATGCAATATGCAGAAAATTCAACCACCGCCCTTTTGGGTTGTTCCTAACCCATAGTAACTAACTACATGATATAGGGCAGATGCCAAGCAAAGTTTCTTCTTCAGATTTTGTTTTATTTCTTTGGAATGCTGACTTTTTTGTATTCAGAATTGTTGTTTACATTTTTAAAGAATATCAAGTTTGTTCTTTGCAACTGCAGCCATAGTAGCAAGTATTCCTGGGTTCCTTACAAATATATACAATATTTATCTTAAAGTTCTTGTTTCTTTACTTGAGACCACAGACTTACAATCCTTATGCGATTCAAAAATAGTTATTTTATCACTTTCCATGTGGCATCACAGAAAGAGAACCTCTTAATCACGGAATCTAGTTTAGAGCAACTCAACAGAGTGATCCAATGACCTCACCAAAATCTTCATGTTCTCATCATGACCAAACTGCAAGTTCAACAAAACAGTCCTCAAGGTACAAACCCAGTTTTGAGTTACTCCTGAAGTCCTACCCAATTTTTTTTTTTTTTTTTTTTTTTTTTTTTTTTTTTTTTTTTTTTTCGGAAGGTGAAGTCCTACACAACTTGCAAAGTACGTAATGCATCCTAAACATATTTCAATATCCACTAAGATACCAACCCTCACCAAATACAACTCCAAAGATTCCACAAACCTGTTACCCTTCAGTTAGTGTATTAGACAGAGCAAATTGCAAGCATGTTATCTAGAAGTGGATATAAATAATCCACCATCCACCAACATATTATCAAACTCCGTTTGTCTATCCTGACAATTTAGAGATCAAAACAACAATTGATGCTTCTAATCACATTACCGTGGCTTCGAATTCCATCCCCAGAAAAACATGAGGAACACTTATTTTTTTGAGAAGTAGAAAGCATCCCCAAGACCCGAAATCATATTTCACTCAGTATCTTAAATTAGTTGAAGAACAAGTAACCCCCCCACCCCCCCCCCCCCCCCCCCCCCCCCCCCCCCTTCCTTCACAGATCATTACCAAAAGATGAAGCCCTCATCTTCAAACCTTGACAGAAATCCCAACTGAATAGATAAATAAATAAATCAAGTTGTTCAATTGTTTCCGATAGAGATCCTAAACCCTTAGTAAGCTAGCTACCCAGCTTGGAAAGAAAAACCCTAAACCCCTAAAACAGAGGACCGTAATTCGTCATAACAAGCTGGTCTCTACAAAAAACAACAACGACAAAAAAAAAAAAAAAAAAAAAAATGGGACTATCAAACTTTCAATGGAATAGACACTGACGTTGATCTTCCTTCACTCTTTAAAAATAACACTGACCTCACTTGTCAGTGATTTCAGACTAAGATTTTGTTTTATAGCCCAATTCAACACTTACTACTGAATTGATTTAAGTGTTCATCGAATCAAGTGTGGTTGATATTGCATTTTGAATCACTTTTAATATAAGTGTTGCTTAAATTTGTGTAAAATTTTAAGTGGCAATGACTTCACTTATGAGTTACCAGTGAATGTTGAACACTTAAAATCCAATAAAATATATAATTTTCTTTAAAAATAAAAACAATTTCATATTGCAGCTTAAAGCACCAACACTTAAAATTCAGTTATTAGAATTTTCAATACTTAACTTGCACTTTTATCAAACACCACCTAACTCTGCTAACAGAGCTTGCAAAATCACCATACTAACTATGAATAAGGTATTACTCCGTTAGGTCTTTCTGGTCCAGAGCCGGCAGACTAAACTAAAAAACATTGCCTTTGTCAAAATACAAGATTGAACTATCTCATTAAAAGTTCTCTTTTTCTTTCACTCTTTTATTTTATTTTATTTTATTTTTTTTTATCATTGCATCTTCTCTTTCTCTGATATGCTTAGAGGAGGTCAGTGCAATTGTCCCAATTCTAAACAGGAAATGATGCATACAGAAATAACATAAGAACTATATATAAATATACATATATTATTGATTGAAAGTGAAACCGTATATAATAGATTCTCAAAATTCAGCATAAATGCCTGAAGCTTAACTAACAGAAGAACAAATAACAGAAATCTCTAAAATAGAAGGGACTAACAACCAAAAGGCAAACAGATTGTAAGAGAAACTAACAACCAAAAGGCAAACAGATTGAATACGATAGTTGTAAAGTAATTAGAATGGACTTGAAACAACCTTAAAGTAAGCATGTCTCTTATAACAATTTCAAAACTTTTTTATGCAGATAAAATGAAATTATTTAAAATTGTATCAGCAGAGATGTTTTGATGCATGTCAAAATATTTACCAATGCAATCAACATCAACTCAAATCCAAAAACCTACAACCTACCAAATTCGGCAATACCAGAGAAGAACCCAGAAGCGAAGCAAACCGTGGCCAGAGAAGAACCCAAAATCACGGCGCAGGAATTTGACGGCACAACAAACCAAGGCCGATAAAGATCGCGACCAACAAACCCGCTGAATTTTGATTTTCGTTTCTTTGTTCGAAACCCATAGAATTTAGGGTTCTTTGGCCACCTCTTTTTCATTTTCTTTTCTTTTTAGGGTTCGTGTTTTGTTTGGTTGGTTGGTTTGGTTTAGGGCTAACTTTTGTATTGGTTAGCTTTATTTTTAGAGTTTATTTTATTTTATTTATTTATTTATTTTTTATGTAATAATTTACAATATAAGTTCCCGGAGGCGAATGTTAACGGAATAATGTGTTTTATATTATTTTAGTGGAGCCCACGTACATATTATAAACTAGATCAGACGTGGCCAAATCAAGGCCTTTCATCATTGAATTGCTGGGGACTGCAGGATAAGGAATAACATGGGGATTCGCGCCCATCAACGTAGGCCCATGTTCAAATGGGCCTTTATTGCTTAGTACTTTTTTTTGGGACTGAACAAGAAATTAGTTCCAAGTTAAACTTTGTTTAGGGCTTCAAACCTTCTAGTGGTTTGAAGGATCACTAACTGAAAGTTGACTTAAAACTTATTAAAGTTATTAGGGCATCTACACTGGCCTCCTCAAAGTATGATAGTGGGGCCCAGTAGGGGGCTCTTGGTACTGCACGTGGTATCTGATGATGAGCCTAGCGATCCCCAAAACGGATCGTTTCCATTTTTTTTTTTTTTTTTTTTGTTTTCTTTTTTTACTTCGGGCTGATAGATCAACGGTCCAAAACATTTTGGGCAATCGTAGTAGACCAATTTTCAAAATCTGTGTTTTTTTTTTCTTTTTTTAAATTTTTGGCCCTTTTATTAAAAAAAAAAAAATTCAGTAGAAAAAAAAGTAACTTTAAAAAAAATAAAAAGCAGGAAATGAATAATGAATTTTTGTTTGTTTGTATTGAACTTCGGTTTTTTTTTTTTTTTTTTTTTTTTTTGTTTGAAACTCAAATTTTTTTTAAAACTTTGTTTTCATATAACAATTCTTAGAAATTAATGAATTTTCAAAATATAGCTCTTGGTAAAATAAATAAATTTGTGGTGAAAGCATGGACATGAATATGGCGCATCACATTCTGGATGAGTTCAATAAGAGGTATAGTGGTGTCTATGCTAACACGGCTGTGATCAATCGACTACTCATCCCATGCGAGAAGGCAAAATTTTCACTGTCATCAAATGATATTGTCAAGGTCGAGGTGAAACAATTGTTAGAGTCGGTTGATTATAGCACCTCCTTCACACGCCCCAAGTTTGAGGAGCTCAATGGGTATCTTTTCGAGCCTTTGGTTAAAATTATAAGGTGTTATTTGAGGAAGTTTGCGAATGACAAGTATAGCCGCCTGCATGAGATTGTGTTGGTTGGGGGATGTTCAAACATTCCCAAACTTCGAGAAGTGGTACAGGCACAGTTTTAGAGTGAGCTGTAAATGAGGTTGAAGCCTGAATTTGTTATGGCTTGTGGTGTGGCTATGAGATATGCTCAGGAGAAGGAGAAGGCGAAGGCTACTGAGCATCAAGAAGTAACAGGGGATGAGATATCCTGCAGTGTGGCAATGATATCTGCTTATGAGAAGGATGATGCCTCGGTTACACTAGGCAGATTCGAAGCTCTGGAGAGGGATTTTAAAGCCATTCAGGGAGAAGAACCCAGAAGCAAAGCAGACCGTGGTCAAAGAAAAACCCAAAATCAAGCAGGAATTTGACAGCACACCAAACTAAGGCCGATAAAGATCGCGACAAACAAACCCGCTGAATTTTGACTTTCGTTTTTTTGTTCGAAACCCAGAGAATTTAGGGTTCTTTGGCCGTCTCTTTTTCATTTTCTTTTCTTTTTAGGGTTCGTGTTTTGTTTGATTGGTTTGGTTTAGGGCTAACTTTTGTATTTGTTAGCTTTTATCGAGGCCTTTCATCACTGAATTGCTGGGGACTGCAGAATAAGGAACAACATTGGGATTCGCGCCCATCAACGTAGGCCTATGTTCAAATGGGCCTTTATTGCTTAGTACTTTTTCTGGGACTGAACAAGAAATTAGTTCCAAGTCAAACTTTGTTTAGGGCTTTAGACCTTCTGGTGGTTTGAAGGATCACTAACTGAAAGTTGACTTAGAACTTATTAAAGTTATTAGGGCATCTGCACTGGCCTCCTCAAAGTATGATAGTGGGGCCAGTAGGGGGCTCTTGGTACTGCACGTGGTATCTGATGATGAGCCTAGCGATCCCCAAAACGGATCGTTTCCATTTTTTTTTTTTTTGTTTTCTTTTTTTACTTCGGGCCGATAGATCAAAGGTCCAAAACATTTTGGGAAATCGTAGCAGACCAATTTTCAAAATCTGTGTGTTTTTTTTTTTTTTTTTTTTTTTTTTTTTTTTTTTTTTTTTTTATAAAAAAAAGTAACTTTAAAAAAAATAAAAAGCAGGAAATATAATGAATTTTTGTTTGTTTGTATTGAACTTCTTTTTTTTTTTTTTTGTTTGAAACTCAAATTTTTTTTAAAACTTTGTTTTCATATAACAATTCTTAGAAATTAATGAATTTTCAAAATATAGCTCTTGGTAAAATAAATAAATTTGTGGTGAAAGCATGGACATGAATATGGCGCATCACATTCTGGATGAGTTCAATAAGAGGTATAGTGGTGTCTATGCTAACATGGCTGTGATCAATCGACTACTCATCCCATGCGAGAAGGCAAAATTTTCACTGTCATCAAATGATATTGTCAAGGTCGAGGTGAAACAATTGTTAGAGTCGGTTGATTATAGCACCTCCTTCACACGCCCCAAGTTTGAGGAGCTCAATGGGTATCTTTTCGAGCCTTTGGTTAAAATTATAAGGTGTTATTTGAGGAAGTTTGCGAATGACAAGTATAGCCGCCTGCATGAGATTGTGTTGGTTGGGGGATGTTCAAACATTCCCAAACTTCGAGAAGTGGTACAGGCACAGTTTTAGAGTGAGCTGTAAATGAGGTTGAAGCCTGAATTTGTTATGGCTTGTGGTGTGGCTATGAGATATGCTCAGGAGAAGGAGAAGGCGAAGGCTACTGAGCATCAAGAAGTAACAGGGGATGAGATATCCTGCGGTGTGGCAATGATATCTGCTTATGAGAAGGATGATGCCCCAGTTACACTGGGCAGATTCAAAGCTCTGGAGAGGGATTTTAAAGCCTTTCAGGATGATGTTACTTGGATTAAGGAGAGATTAAAAAAAGTAGGGTAGAACTTCTTGTGAGAGCTATTTAGTGGTTGAAAAAGTGACTTTGTTATTTTTGTGCATAGTAAACTGTTTTGAGAATTTGAATTTCAGAATGAAATTTTATATGTGGAGACTTGTTTGTTTAGATTTTAGGTATATGGTACTGTTATGCATCATAGTTCACTGTTTTGAGAAGTTGAATGTATTTTATATGTGGATGCATGTCTCTGTGGATGTAACGATTTTAGGTATAATTTGGTGGTCTGGTACCCACAACTGCACGGCCAATATCTAATTCATTCATCGTCTTCCCGAATAGGTCATGTTCCACAAACTAAAATTCCTTCAGATATGCATCGCAGAGACAGCTGTTTCTTCTTATTGTTGATGCAGTAGAGAGAGAGACAGGTTAGACAGCAGATAGAAACAAAGGCCATTATTATTATTTTTTATTTTTATTTTTATTTTTTTTGATGACCAAGAAACTCCCCTAGGCAGGGCCATTCGGACCCACCCCAAAGGCACCAAACTGGTTATACTACAGCCGACCCCACAGCCACAACACCAGATTAGTCAAAGGTGATAAAGGAGGTGGCAAGGCTCGAACCTGGGCTGATTAGTGCCCAAACCAAACACCTTACCATCTCATCCAAGCCCCTGGGGGCAACAAAGGCCGTTGTTTGATTCGTTGTTGTACTCATTTTTAATTATTATTATTATTATTTTTTATTTTTATTTTTTTGTGAAATTGCATGCTTCAATGTGACAATAGCAAAGAATAATTGATAAATAACATCAAATTAAACCGGAAACAAATGAGTTGATACATTTTTTTTTTTTTTTTTTAAAACCCAGAACTCCCCAAGACAAGACTCTTCTGGGGCACCAAACTGGAGATACTACAGCCGGCCCCACATACCACAGTACCAGGATGAGTCAAAGAACTAGCAGGGGGTAAGGCTCGAACCCGAGTGAATCAGTTACCAAGGCCAACACCTTACCATAACTGCTAGACCCCCGGGGGCGAGTTGATACTTCTTTTGTTATAACATTCGCTCTGTTGCATTAAGGCGGAAGCCAAGCCTCCCTCCTCGCTAAATAAGATACACCTGCTAGAAGAAACTCAGGAGCCACCACCATGACCAAAACCTTATTATTATTATTATTATTTTTCCTGTCATTGGCAAGAAATACACCACTCCACACCCACTTTGCCTAATTGCCTGCTTAATCTAAATTAAAATGTCACAAAAAAGAAAAAAGATAGAAATAAAGAATTAGTTAACCAGATCAAAATTCGTCATCAGGTTGAGGTTGCTTGTCCTCCTCAGCCATAAATAACAAGGATAAGGACCAAGTACACACTATCTCGTAATGTTCGATGCAAATGATGTTTTTGATTTGGTGTGGCAAGAAATGTCTATAGTCATCCTACACGTACTATACCCCTAGAGTCATCCGATGCAAATGATTTGGCGTGGCAAAAAAAAAGATTAAATTTTTTGATCTTTAATGCATGGAAAATTATTATTTTTGTAGAAGTACTGTCATGTAAACAATATGTTTTATAGTATGCAGTAATGGACATTATTTGATTCATAATTCAAATTTTAGTATAAAACATAAACTCTTCGACTAGGAAATAAAATAAAATAAATAAACTCTTCAACTAGTTGAAAAAAAGAAAATAACTCTTCTAGAATTGGTTGATTGTCATGCTGGAAACAGAGAAAGGAAAATTGAAGTAGTTAATTTGTGAGGAAGTATCTTTTATGCATGCTTTGTTCGGTCATCAAATTGTCAAGCTGTTGGTTCCTTTCTTGTTTTTATTAATTCATTTTTAAAAGTGTAACGAACTATAATTAAGTTGAAATTTTTTGATTGGTCACATACCGTTAACCTAATTCTACAAGACCAAACATAGTTACAAAGTGGCCGGGTTCAATATTTTCTTGAATTTCTTGAGTGAAAAAAGTATTTGATTTAAGAAAAATAATTTAATATATTGAAATAAGATTTTGAATAGTAATTTTTCTAACTTATAATAATAAATGAAATATTTATTTTGTTGTAAAATATACACACAATTAGACAAACAAGGGAAAGGGCTATTATACCCATAATATATTTTAGGTTTAATTACCGTAATACTTCCTGAGGTTTGCCTTATTGACATGTAGATTAAACTTTGTCAACTTTTGGACACTCACACCCCTCGCAGCTTTTTGACTTAAAAGGGATTGTTAAATGTCTAAATTGCCCCTTGATATTTAATTAATTTTTAATATAAAATATCAGAGTTTCTAAATGACCTAAATGCCCATATCATTAAAGTAACGTCTTTTCCCTTTATTTCCAACATCCTCTATCTTTAGGGATGGCAACGAGGCGGGTTTGGAGCGGGTTTCCCTAAATCCCACCCCGCCCCTTTTAATTTTTGTCAAGTCCATGCCCGCCCCGAGACCCGCGACGGGTTGAATTTTGATATCCAACCCCGCCCCGTTAGGAAATACTGTGCCCCCGTGCCCGCCCCACTAACAAATTTTTTTCTCCCACTTTTTGGAACTTAAACTCCTGCTATTTAAATGTGCAAAGCCTAGGAATGACACAACATAAATAAAATTATGTATTCTAACAAAAATAAAAAAAATAACATGCACATAACATAATTCAAAGAACATAATAAACAAAAATAAAAGTTTAATACAACCAAATCACAAGAAGTTCTAAACTCCAACTTCCACCATAACCAAAACAAAAGCAAATTTAATACCAAGTTTACATCCCAAATTAGGATTGTAAGAGATGGGTTGGGTAAGCCGCTAAAATAACTTATTAATATATATATATATTAAATATAGTTATATGCAGGGCGGGGCGGGGCGGGGCCCCTAGGATATGTATATTGAACCCTTACCCGCCCCGTGACCCTCGACGGGTACAAAATTTGTATCCATGTCCACCCCAACGGTATAATACGTGTTCCCATATCCGTTATTAACGGGGCGGAACGGGGCGGGGCCCCGGCGGGGCGGTAAAAATTGACATCCCTATCTATCTTCCATGCCGGTGATGCATTATATTTCCAGTGGGAGTTAAGCTGCTGAGGGTGAGAAGTACGTGGGGTGCAGAGGGGTAGTGTGAGGAGAGATTGGCGGATAGTGAGAATCTGGATTGTTGTGGTCTCCACAAGAGGCGGTGTCTAGTGGCGGTGATGGGTTAATTATCAATCATGTGTTAGGGTTGTCAAGAATTCAAGCTTCTCATCGTTTATCTCATATCAGGATTCGGTAATTTGATATATTGAATGGCCTTATATCTTCAAATGAATTCCTAATATCTTCAATGCTGCTACAATCACATAAATTCCCAATTAAGGATCTGTTTTGTGAGTTATAGTGTATTATTATTTATAATATAGCTTGAATTTGAATGAATTAACTATTATTTTTGTTTAAATTGAAGAACATGCATGGAGGAGATTTATTTATTTTCTCTCTCTCTCTCTTCTCACTTTGCATATGATTTCAATTGTAAACCCTTGTTTTTTTTGCCCATTATCCCTAAAACAGACACTAAAGAAACCCTAATCAGTATATATATAATTGATTGTTGTGCTTTAATATCAACATATTCATTGGAGAACAAAATACATCAAGGTGTGTGTATATATATATAGAACAAAATCCTAATACACACACAAATAGGTCAATTCACACTAATACACACACGCATATAAACGCCCCCATTTAACTCTTTTATTGCAAGGACTTTGTATGTATATATTTTTGGCAGCAATTGGCGATTTTTCTGGAGATTGATTCACATTTTAAATACTAATCAATGTTGGCCGGTATATGTGTCTGTCTATGTATATGGATGTATATACATATATTTATCTATGAATATATAAAGGTTGAAACGGTAATTTTAGGATTCAAATAAGTCAATTCACAAATCAATGGTGAGTTGAACTAAAATATACATGCTAATAAAAGTTCCTTGATTTTACATAATATAATTCACCTCAGAGAACCAACAGTGGCTTGGTTAAAAAAAAAAAGAAAACCAACAGTGGCCATGAAATTTGAATTATCTAATCACTGTATCTTACATGATACATCTAGTTTGTCATTTGTTATGTGTTCTTATAACATATAAATTAGAATGATTACCCAGCTGTCAACGAGATTTTCAAATTTTTGAGAGATCTTAGGCGAATTTTCAAATGTGATGCCCTTTGTACATAAGGTTTCACACGAGCAAAAAAATTATATGAGTACGAAATTAACATTAAAATCAGACGATAAACACATAAAATATATTAAGGTTGAAGACACACAAAGCAAAAATTAGTCTTGGTACTTGATAAAGAGCACAATCAAATTTACATTAAAAAATTTAAAAATATTCAACACAACTTAGTTACAAAAATCAAAATTCAACTTCATATTAAAGTAAATGTGACCGTCTTACATTTTGAGAGGTAAAATTATAAATTAAAGTAATCACCATCATAATTTTGTTGTTTGAATTGGGTTGAGTTAAAATTTGACCGTTGATTGCATCTATGAGTTAAAAATTTGATTGTTTGAACGGGGGCTTAACTATATTGCAGGCACGTTAGCTCAAAACTAATATAATAATAAAATAAATCAGTTTCTTGCTTAAATTTAAAAAAATTCTTTTTTCTTTTGAATAAAAAGGATAGAAACAAATTATTTTTACCATACAAATTATTGTATTACATATATATATTGCTATTATAAGTACATGTTTATTGTCATAATTTTTTTTTTGAAAGTAATTTATTGCCATAAATTTATATGATATATGATTGTGTATTGTTTTTTAATTATGAAAATTATGGCTTATAATAGATGTCTTTTAATTGATTAAATGACTAGTTACATTCAATTATGGAAAGTAATGATATTTCAGGCATATACGGTTATATTACATTACGGTACTAAATTTGACATCCTTCCAAATTGCAGGCCCTAGACAACCGCCTTGGACGCTTTGCCCCAAGCCCCGCGCATCAACTCTACCAACTTGATTGTTAAGACTTGCAAAGCACAGACATATAACTCAGAAGACGGGAACACCCAAAGTCAGATAATCGGATGCATTCTTATCTTTAGTTTGGGAGTGTTAGGTTACAAAAGATAATAATTCCATTATTGAATACCTATGAAGCACCGACACATCAATATGTAGCACCGTACTAGTGTTGGACACGTGTCGCTCTGGACACGTCAGACATGTGAAAAACGTATCCCCATTATTTTATATTTTTTTTGGGATCAGACACGGCCAACAACACCTCTTGGACATGCCGATAGCCGATCAAGCGTCAAAAAAAAAAAAAAAAAATTGAAAGAGATAGAAAATTAAGTATTAAGATACACCTGATAGAAGAAACTCAGGAGCCACCACCATGACCACCACCACCTTATTATTATTATTATTATTTCTGTCATTTGGCAAGAAACACACCACTCCACACCCACTTTGTCTAATTTCCTGCTTAATCTAAATTAAAATGTCACAAAAAAGAAAAGAGATAGAAATAAAGAATTAGTTAACCAGATCAAAATTCGTCATCAGGTCGAGGCTGCTTGTCCTCCTCAACCATAAATAATAAGGATAATGACCAAGAACACACTATCTCGTCCACAGACAACGTTTTCAATGCAAATGATGTTTTTGATTTGGCGTGGCAAGAAATGTCTATAGTCATCCCACACGTACTATACCCCTAGAGTCATCCGATGCGAATGTTTTGGCTCGGTTAAAAAAGGATTAAATTTTTTGATCTTTAATGCAACAGAAAATTATTATTTTTGTAGCAATACTGTCGTGTAAACGATATGTTTTATAGTATGCAGTAATGGACATTATTTGATTCATAATTGATATTTTAGTATAAAACATAAACTCTAGCTTCAACTAAGAAAAAAAATAAAATAAATAAACTCTTCAACTAGTTGAAAAAAAGAAAATAACTCTTCTTGAGTTGGTTGATTGTCATGCTGGAAACAGAAAAAAGAAAATTGAAGTAGTTAATTTGTGAGGAAGTACCTTTTATACATATTTTATTCGGTTATCAAATTGTCAAGCAGTTGGTTCCTTTCTTGTTTTTATTAAGACCGTCAATTCCACTGGAAGTGTTTGTAAACTATAATTATTCATGTTAAACATTAATCACATGATTTATATGAATCCCATATCTTAAAATTTCATGATTTTCACATATCTATAATGCATAAATAAATAGTTAGATACAAATACCTCGATCTATAATTGTAAATCTCGTAGAGATCAAGGCAAACGTCAAGATCTTTTTTGCGGGACGAACAACATGCTAAACTGTAATAACCAACGCATAGAAACTGATTTCTCTCTCTTGGCCTTTTGCATACATAAATATTATACGTGTTGTTTTCATTAGCGTACATAATTGATGGAATATATACACTTTTATAAAGGCAGAGAGAGGACCAGTTTTCCTTTTTAGTAACCTTAACTCTATTTTCTATCAAAGTAGAGAATAAATAGGAAAACACTTCTCCAATAATTAATTACTATAAAGGTAATTTATAAATTGACCAAATAATATAATTTTAATCTGATATCTATTTACTTGACCACTAATTAAAAAATATATCACAAGTCCAAATCATGTGGGCCACACAATTAAATAAATAATCTTACATTCTCCCACTTTGCCCATATGATAACTTCCATAGTGGTTTAGCAAAATAGTCATTAGTGTGCACCATAAATCAGATTGAGTCCTTAAGTTAATCATCATAAAAACCATGGTAAATAAATTACAACAAAAGTCATGGCGGTTGTATATCACTCAATGACACAGTCCCTTCCATGTACCACAACACTAGTAACCTATTCAACATAGTCTATAAATAAGAAGTATCAATAATGATCTAACAATAATGTCTTTTCCAAGACTATTCCTATTACCACTTATTAAAGCAATACGTACATGTACATTTATTAATTGGAAATATCATAAACACATATAATGAACGCAAAATGTCAAATATATATAAGCACTGTTAAATAATCCAACAATTAAAAATAATTAACATTGACTATATTCAAGACCCATTCTTTCAACATGTTCTATAAATGTCTTGGGTGGTAGTCCATTCGTTAATGGATTGCAATCATAAGTTGTATGCTTATATGTTCGATAGACATTCATTATTTCTAAACATCTTCTTTAATGATAATGTATTTCAACTTTATAATACTTATCATTTTTAATATAAGAAGATCAACAATTGTAACATAAATTTTCAGCAATCTGAAAAAATTGGTACCCATGACTTCATATCCTGAAATAAATTCTGCAACCATAAATTGTAGCTCAAAGTATGCTACAAATTAAAAAATTTGTAATAGACAAAGTAATAATAAATTACTTTACACTTTTTCATAATATTATTCTTCCAGCCTAAAGAAACAAATAATCAATTAAAAAATATCTTCTTAAGTATGAGCATGTAATCTTTTATCCCCTACCAACTTGTATATATATCAAACTTCACAATATATGCGTAAGGAATATTTTTCGTTTCTTTACCTTCTAGCTAACTCATTCTTTGGGATTGCATTAGGTTGAATTTATCCCCTTTTATGTATAAAATAATACTGGTTGAATAATATTTCATACTAAATCTTTCTAGAACTCTTTCAATATTTGTTTTATGAGATAATGCTAAAAATTCATGTGATCTATCATGAAATATTTCTATTCCTATCACGTAAGATGCCTCATCCATATCTTTCATTTCAAAGTTTTTAGAGATAACTTCTAGTTTCATATAATAAACTAAGATCATTACTAGCAAATAAAATATCATCAATATATAGAATCAGAAATATAAACTTACTCCCACTAACCTTCTAGTATATACACTGATTAACAGTATTTTCCTTAAATCCAAAAGAAATAATGGTATCATTAAACTTAATATACCATTGTTAGAAAACTTATTTCAATCCATATATTAGCATATTAAGTTTACATACCATGAATTCCTTACCCTCTAATGTGAAGCCTTCAGGTTGTTTCATATGGGCTTCCTCTTATAAACTCCCATTCATAAAAGTTGTATTCACATTCATTTGATGTAACTCTAAATCATAATAAGCTACTAATGCCATGATATTTTAAAAGATTCCTTCTTAGATACTAGAGAGAAGGTTTCTTTATAATCTCTTCATTCATGACACTAATCCATTTAGTAAAATCATTACTGTTAATGGCTTGTGAATATGTAACCGGATCCGTATATATCTCACTATATATCAAAATCAGATTCTTGCAGATATATCACATAGTCATTCGGAATAGCAGATTTCCTTTCTCTTTGAAATCGTCTTAATGTTATTCCTTATGATTATTCTACAATCTATTCATTGGTGACAATCTCATTATAGAGTTGTTAATCATTCAATTGTTCTTCGTTGTTATACAGTTCAACAAATGAAGGAACAATTATTTCCTTAGAAGTTATGGATAAAGAGATTTGTACCCTAACTTCTGGAATGATCAAATTCTTATTTTTATTACTCCCACTGATTTCACCATTCTCAATTAATCTGTCATTATCGATTTCAATAATTATCGTACTATATTTGAGATAGTAAAACATGTACCCTTTAGATTACTTAGTATCCACAACATTATGGGTAACGAGAAATTACTTAACATACTCCTAACCATATTCATTAGAGTACGATTACGCTTTTCAGCTGCACGCTTCTACTGTGGCATGTATAGTAAAGTGTATTGAACACAAATGTCATACATTTCAAGGAGTTTAACAAATGGTTAGAGTATTTACCCGTTTTATTATACTTTTCATAATATTCACCACCTTTATATGACCTTTTAATTTTCACTTTTCTATCTAGTTGTTTTTCAACCTCATTTATCTATACTTCAAGAGTATCCACTGCTTGAGATTTTTCATGTAACAAATAAATATACCATAACGTGAAAAATTAACTATAAAGGCAATAAAATATTTTTCTCCACCAAAAGATGGAACATCACAAGGTCTACAAATGTTTGTATTAATAATTTCAAGAAGCCCTATACTTCTTGCAGCTCATTTCTTTATGTGTTTGGTTTGTTTACCCTTAATACAATCCACACATACAACAAAACCAGTAAAGTCTAGATTTAGAAGAATCACATCATTTACTAATTTTCCTAACCTTTCACTAAATATTGTCCAGTCTTTTATGCCACAAGATAAATTAATTTTTATTAATTGAGCTACACTTAATTATAACATTATGATTCAAAGTCAAAAGGTTTTTAATAAATAAACTATCAATTTTGAATTTACAGAAATCATCAACAATAATACCATAATTCACAAATTAAAATTTCTTGAATAAGCATCATTATCAAACTTAAAGGAAAAATCATTGACATAAAGTTTTGAAATAAAATCAAATTGAGAGAAATTGAAGAAATATAAATAGTTTAAAATAATTTAAATAAAATCCATTGTCTATGACTAAACAAACTGTCTCAATGGTTTTAAAATGGTTTCAACAAAAAAAAAAAAAAAAAAAAAAAAAAAAAAAAAATCTCAATTCTCATAAATAAGAAATTCTCATTTGAATTTGTAGTTTAGGCCATAAGAAATCTTTGCATATATTATAAACATAAACATTAGTACTTAAGTCAACCTATCATGTATTAGAAGGAATATCAATAAGTGATTTGAAATATACAAAAGTTAAAAGACTTATCTTTCATTTCGAATCATTCTTTATGTTTCATATAATCTTTCTAAAAGTGTTCAGTACATAAATGACACTTTTACATTATTACATCATTTCTTTTAGTAGATTGACCTAAATCTTTTAATTTTGGGGGTTGCTCACTTAATGCCCTTTCAGGCTTATTCCCAAATTTCTTTCTAACTTCTTGAGTCATAAGATGAACATAATGATTAACTGCTGCTTAAGCCTTGTGTCCTCTTAAATTAACATAATGGTTAATTCTTTCACTTTCCACTTGTCTTAATAATGTTAATTCGAAATGACCCATACCGAGTAGACAAAAAATTGAGAATAAATTGAATAAGAAAATTCTCATCTACAATCATCCATAAGGTTCTCAAATTTGTAGCAACATTAGTCATATCAAAAATATGTTCATACATAGTACGAGTACCAACAAAAAAAATACATAGTAGTGATGTCAATTAATAATTTTTGTTTTTAGATATTTATTTACAATACAAAAATAGTCTTTTAGTCAAATATTCCTTAGCACTATCACTATGGGGAACAATTATTCGCATAGCCATAATGCTTAATTTGTTCGATCTCTCCTAAATTTTGAACTTAACTTATTCATTCCATTATGAGAAGTTAGTCCTATTGAGAAGTAGAACAGATGTAGCATGCGAATTAAGGGATATAATAAAACAAACATAATAAGATAAAATACTCACAACAATAATGCTTTGAGTTCATTACACGTATATATAACTTAAAATATAAATACAATGTATAACTATAGTACCCTTTGGGTGGCAACTATAAGACACTAATAATGATACTTATTTGTATTTATATGTATACCTTCATTGGTGATACATTATTTAATTAAATAGATAAGTTACCTTTGGATATCTTATATCTACTTAATTAAAAAAACACATGCAATCCCTTAATTTTCATTTAATCACTTGAAAATTAATTCCCTTTGAAGAATAATTTATTATAATTAAATAAACTCAATATTCATGAATATCACAAAAAATCATAAGCATCATAATTCATGAAATATTACAATTATGTCTATTACTAAAATTAATATCCATCAACCATTATGGTTGGACCACTTTGGTAGCTACCAACCTTTACATAATATGAATATTAAATTAGCTAGTAACAAATTTATGATTAATTATATCTCCTACAAAAATTAATATTCATCAATTATTATGATTAGGCCACTTTGGTAGCTTCCAATCTTCACATAATATGAATATTAAATTAGACAGTGATTAATTAATCATTAAGTTGCCCATTTAGTATTGTACACACATACTCATACTAATCGATCTAAATTTAGGTAAGTTCAATTTCAGAAATTTAATAGTCCAAAAATTCAATAAAAATATTTTTTTACTTTATATACATAATAAAATATATTATTTTTATTTTCAAACTTGAAGATCATCATTAAATCAATTTAAAATTGATTCTCTATCATGTATGTATGTTTGGGTACTTAAACAATAATTTATTTGCATGTCTAATAAAATCAAATTTCTAAACTCACATATTATTTTAGAGATTCGATTCCAAATAAATAAATAACTTAAGTAAGTAATTATTTAATTACTTAATAAAATACTGTTCATGACTTATATGATTCAGTGACCTCTCGGGTAACATCAATGTGTAATTAATTAAGCTATTGTTTATAACAAACAATTCGTATAATGGTATAAACAGAAAAAAAAATACATAAATTGAATATTAATATTCAATTATCTCATTAATTATACTTTTAATTACTTTATTTAAAATATTCATATAAGACAAAAAAAAAAATCATATAAGCAAAATTCATCATATGTGCATGAATCACTTTTACTATAGATTTGTACATGAATCAATTATCTTCCAACCAATCACACTCGAAAATCAAAGTAACAAATGTAAATAAATAGCTTGCTATACAAACTGATCAAAACAAACCACTAGGAGATTAATTAGACATTAAACAATTATTTCTGTGATACCCCTCGGATCCGAAACACGGGTTGATCAGGTCTAGGCCCAAACCCGAGGGATATCAAACAATTAATATGTAATACGAACACAGATGACAAAATGAATTTAATAAATAAAGTTTAAGCTGGAAGAAACTAAAAATAAAATCCTTTATAATTAAATACTTAGAATCTGATAATCCAAAACTCCGTAAGTTTCACAACTCGGGAATCCATCTCTAGTGGACCCCTAATAAAAATTCCAAACTGAATGAAAGTAAAAACTAAAGATAAAATCCAAATCTAATATCTGGAAAGAAGTCCTACGTCGTCGGTAGAATGGAAGATCGTCTCTGCTCAGCATGAACAAGCTCTAGACTGGAAATGTTCGATACCTGAAAAATGATGAGTGGGTAAGGCCCACATGCAAGTTCTATACTATTACTACCAAAGTAGAGACCCGATACGCATGTACATCCTAACCAATCCAACAATAGCTAATAGTCTGTAAATAAATATATATATAATCACACTACAGGACTCTCACTGGACTACAGGCCCGTCTTAACCTGACTAGTAGGCACCATGCGAAAACGCACCCAAAGGTGGGCATAACTACCTAGTCCTAGCAGGGTACACATCAAACCATCATAGCTAGCTATGCATCCCAATGCATATACGCTTCCTAACCAACAACTCTGAGACTCAGGCTCATATCGTGGCATCATAAAAATATATTTAAATTCCATTCCAAACCAAAGTGCCACTCAATTATTTATTGATCTGATACAAAATATAGGTAAGACTTAACCTTTGTAGTTAATCCGTCCCTTAATCCAGAATAGGTAGGACTTAGCATTTTTGAGCTAATCCCCCTAGTATGACACCGTCCTATACCGGTGCATACAAACCATCCATCCAGTATTGATAATATATATATGATAACATAACATATCAATATCAACATATCCAATCATAAGTATAACAAGAATGTTTAATTAGCATGCTTGTTCAATACATCCAGTACCTGATTCTCTGACAAATTTTTAAATGCAGAGAAGAAATATAACCATCCTGTAACTCATAATAGGCATAATAATAATAATAATAGTATATACATGCTTACTTGTAATTACTCCACAACATCCCACAAGTTGACATAAACAAATTCTTGGTAACATCAACTAGTTTCATATTAAGTATTAACTGAATTTATATTAGTTAATAGGCTTAATCCCATACCACTGATATATGATTTACATATCAAACTCCTAATTCAATTGCTAATTTAAAATTAATCAACTTGAATCATCTACAGAATTTCAACCATGTAAACTTCCTTAAAAGTATCTTGCTGACACTTATAAATATATATAATCATTCCATAATCTAATAAACTTAAATTAAATTACAGGAACGTGATTTAACAATATTACCATTCCTAGATAAATTGCAACTCATAGGGTTATGCACTTAAAATCCTCTGCCTCCAAAAACAGTCCACAAGTTTACCTGAAACTATAACGGTTTAAATCTACCGATTTCTTTGTAATTTATTATGTATCATCACACCCTCAAGATTTCTAATAGGACTTAGATGCTACTGTAACATCCCTGCATAGCTCCTAATAGCATCTGAAAACACCAAATTCTGAAACCCGTAGCCAAAACCATCACTGAAAAGGCGAAAAAACTGAAACCTGTTGAAGGAACCGGCTCCACACAAAGTGGAGCCGCCTCCATTCTATGATAGAGCCGGCTCCGTCATGATGGAGCCACCTCTAACTTCCTAAAGAGCCGGCTCCATCCTTAGATTGAGCCTGCTCAATCTTTTAATAGAGCCTGCTCTATTCCTCCTTCCCCTATGCGTCTTCTTCTCCAGTTCCGGCGGTGTCCGGCATCTGTATTCCTCCAACTAAGTTCATTACTGATTAAAACTAAGTCTTAGGGAGTTCCAAAGTTAATTAAATTCATAACTTATTAACCAAATCATATGGAACAAGAATTACACAAAACAGCTTCTAAGTGGATTAAAATCCATACAAGAATACATACTGTTTCAGGTATCTAGTCCTGCGTCCCAGATTAATTTTAAGATTTCCCACTATGTTTTAGAACTATTAAAATTCTTAATCCATCAATTGACATCATTAAAATCATGAATTAAGGAAAACAAAACAGTAAAACAAACAACACTACAAAACAAACAATTTAACAGTTCATAAACATATGTTTATTAAACAATGCAAGCATGCGAACCAGATTTGTTTTAATCCTTATTTCATCCTGAGATTGTGTTAGGGATGCAAAGAACACAGGTCAAAGAGGTAGAGATAGTTATAAAACTTGCCTGCGAGACTCGGTTCAGAAATCTTAACGTCTTTCTTCTAAGTTTTCCCGGCGCCCCTTTAGTTTTCCTCCTCTCTGTTTCTTCTGTCTCCACAACGTGGTTAGGGTTCTAAACCCTTGACAGCCTTATACAGATATATTTATAGGTTTATAAGTTTACACAAAACCTTAGTTTAATTTAAACCCTGCACTAAATCCTTAGTCGGCCCATATGAAACCTAATTAATGCTTAGTTATGTCGGCTACATACGTGACGTCTAAAACCAAAACCCTTAATTAATCCTACTAACATAAAACTCTATTTATAGAAAATTCATTTATACTAAATTAAATCATTTGACAATTAATTCAATTTCAAGAAAAATAATTAATTCTATTTAAAGTAGACAATTACATCCAATAATTAAAACCCAATTAAATAAACAATTAAATAAAAAAATCAAACAAAAACAAGTCATTTAAATAATTCACAATTAAATCAATAAAACACAATTTAAATAATTAAATAAATTCCATAATTATCCTTGTTATATTAGGGGTATTACAATTTCCACAAGCCTTATTAGAATGGATTATATAATCATTAAATATATGTGTGTGCGGATTTCATAAAAAAATAAATTATCAATTATATATTTTTATTTTTATTTATGCAACTTTAGAGGTAAATCATGAGTTCCTAAATCTTAAGCTCTGATACCACATGTAAACTATAATTATTCATGTCAAACATTAATCACATGATTTACATGAATCCCATATCTTAAAAAGTCATGATTTTTACATATCTATAATGCATAAATAAATAGTTAGATATGAATACATCGATCAGTAATTGTAAATCTCGTAGGGATCAAGGCAAACGTCGAGATCCTTTTTGCGGAATGAACAACATGCTAAACTGCAATAACTAACGTGTGGAAACCGATTTTTCTCTCTTGGCCTTTTGCACACATAAATATTATACGTGTTGTTTTCATTAGCGTACATAATTGATGTGATATATGCACTTTTATAAAGGCAGAGAGAGGACCAATTTTCCTTTTTAGTATCCTTAATTCCACTTTCCATCAAAGTAAGAAATAAATAGGAAAACACTTCTCCAACAGTTAATTACCATAAAGGTAATTTATAAATTGACCAAATAATATAAGTTTAATCCGATATCTATTTACTTGATCACTAATTAATGAAATATATCACAAGTCCAAATCACGTGGGCCACACAATCAAATAAATAATCTTACAGTGTTATCATAATGTTACATTTAGATGAATGGAGAAATGAAATCTAAACATTATTACATTTACTTTTCAATGCGTTAACGGCCCGTAGATGTGCGGTTCAAACTCTTCTGTTAAATGTATTTTTGCAAGTTGGATATAAATCGATTCAATTTAAATGATATTTAGTCCCCACCATCAAATAAATTGGAATTGGTGATGCAATGTCTTGCATGGGCATGGCCTTAAAATTATGATACATATATTTATTGATCACCGAAGATAGGGCATGGAGAGAAGTCAAGGTCCAAAAGCAAAATGGTTGATGGGCCAGCAGGTAAGAAAGCCTCATTTAGTGTCTCTCATTTCCCTTTAGGCAAGGTTATATGTACCCTTGTTTCGGGTTTACTACAAGTCTTGATTCTCCAAAATTTCTTGAAAAATAACATTTGAGTCCCTTTGTAAGACATAAAACATTAATGGAAAGCATTTAATCTATCCTTATATTTTAGTTGGAATCGTTATCACTTAAAACATAAAACATATCTAAGTGGATAAAAGTGATTCTATTTAGTGTTCTAAGTCTTACTCATCAAATAGAGTGGTGTTGTTCGAATTTCTTGTGGTTTTGTTGTATTGTATTAGCTGCAGGTCTTAGAGCATGGACAAACTTAAGGGAACTTGCCAAATCGATCGAAGCTAGAAAAAAATCATCAAATTTGTAACAAAGAGAATATATTAAAAATAAAATCAATTATGAATTGTTTTAACTCTATCTTTTTGTGCAAAATTATGGATGTCATAGATTTTGGATAAAACCAATTCAGATAGTATTTTAATTCTTACTCATCAAATAGAGTAGTAGTGTTCAAATTTCTTTTGATTTTGTTATTTTGCATTAGTGGAAGGTCTTGGAACATGGACAAATTTGAGGGAACTTACCACCAAAATAAATCGAAATGAGAAGCCGGCGAGGCTTGATCTCGAACGTGCCGTTCTTTTTCTTCTTCAGAAAATTCGGAGTTTTTGTTGAGTTAGAGCTTCTTCTGTTCGTTGTCTATTTTCTTTTCCGTGAATGTATAGAGTGACCTTGTATTTATAGGCCAAAAGATGCTCTACAACAGTTCTGGCTTTTACCAGCCCTCAAAAGCGCGGATAAAAGTCTAAAAAAGCACTGGTAATTCAATTATTAGCGTTTTACTAGCGCTTTTTCAAAAGCGCTGGTAAATCTAATGTCGGTAGGCCTTTACCAGCGCTTTTCCGAAAGCGCTGGTAAAGTCCTTTTACCAACGCTTTTCCAGAAAGCGCTGGCATAGAGTATTTACCAGCGCTTTCTGGAAAAGCACTGGTAACTTTATGTAACTTTACCAGCGCTTTCTACAGAAGCGCTGGTAGAGTGTATTTACTAGCGCTTTTTGCTAAAGCGCTGGTAAAGGATAATTTTAATTTTTTTTTCCTCCCCCCTATGCCAGCGCTTCTTAAAAGAGCACTGGTAAAGGGGTGTTATATATATATATATATATATATATATATATATATATATTAATAGTTTTTGGAAAATAATTTATATATATATATATATTTTTATCAGTACAACTATTGCAACTACCAACTATTAAATGTCATCAAATATAACACAAGTTAATATAAAAATACCATCCAAATTGTTTTTACATAATACAACCACAAAGTTAACCATGCCAATATGAAAATTACCATCAAAATTGGCTACTAATACAACCACAAGTTAAGCTGATAAATGTCAACCAAAAAGCAAAAATGTATACTAATACGACCACAAGTTAACCTGCCAAAAAGAACCCATCCAAGGCGAAGGAAATTCAGAAAGCACAGCCACGACCCCATCTTCAACTTCAACAAGTCTTGTTGCCCATTTGATTTGAATTACCCTACATTTTTTATAAATTCATTACGCATACATTATAATAAATGAAAATTTAACATATATATAAGAGAAATTAAAAGTTCATAACTTTAACTGAATTGGCATCACGAATATAAAATGAATTTGGGGATACTCTAAGAGGAGCATTTAAAGAATCAGAACCCTTCAAAATAAGAAAACAAAATACATGAAATCTTGGCATAAGTAAACATATATTTAGTAAAGAGTAAAACTAATAATAAATATACCTGTCCACTACAATTTTGTTGTTGCATCTGCATTAACATAGCCACCTGTTGTTGTAAATTTTCCAATTTGTTATCATAGATGGCTCGTAAATTTTCCAACTTCTTATCATACTCGGCTTGCATTTTTGGAATGCTCTCCTGCAATTCTACGCGTGTAGCATGTGCCTCCTCATTAGATTTTTTCGCATTATTAATTAGTTCAACTTTACTAGGAGAGGGCCCTCAAACATTGCTTGATGTAGGCCCGAAGCCAAGCATCCGCACACGACCAGTTCTCTCTTCTCCTCTCACAATGGAGAACAAATCATTGGAACTGCCAATAGGCGAGTCAGAGTAACTTTTTTGAAGTTCTTTTATGTTTTCCTGCCAAAAAAAAAAAAGTTTGAACTACCATGACATACTGCTATGAAACATCCAGACAAATCTAATGAAATGAATAATAGAACAAGAATCCAGAAACAGCTGAACAGAAAAGTAATTAGATAACAAATTGGTAATGATAAAAGCCAAAATATTCACACCCATTTCATTTACAGACAAAATGCTAGAAATTAAAGGAATGCTAAAAATTGTGCGCAATATACTGACATTTCAGAACTTAAATAATAGTACTTAGCTTCAACCTGAAGTCTGAGGCCCATTTATTTATTTGTGTGTGTGTGTGTGTCTGAGGACCATTTTACTTACAAATTCAGGATACTTGTTAATTGGTAATACGAGTACTTGGCAAAGATGATGCACATAAAGTGATTTCCAAAGCTCCATTCACTACAAACCTACTACTACATTCATGTAACTTGCTTTTCTAACAATTCTTAAAAATAAAAAAATCAGTTCCAAACAAGTTAAAAATAAGTTTTATATATGATTATTTTTTAGTGGCAAACCAAGTAAGACTGTATTAGTTAATGACAGATTAGTTTGTCGTCATTTAATTAAGGCAACAATTTAACTTTTTATTGAAACACAGACAAGACACAAGACAACTGGTGTAAAACCACCAAAAAGAAAATATCATGACATGAAAGGTGAAGAATCAGGCATGAATATTAATGTAAACTTCTAAATTGAAAAACTTTTAAGTTAAGAAATTACACTACTTAAATCTAACTGTGTTAGTTGTAGATTTACCGGAGCAATGGTCAGAAGCCAATTTTATAGGCGGAACTTAAGGATTGCAACTTAACATAACAAACAAGAGTAGGGTATAATAGTCAAAAGTATCTTAATTAGAAATAAGAAAAAATTTCAGATCATGATAGCAAGCAATGTAAGTGATAGCAACGTAAGAGATAGACGGGATTAACAAGCTTGATTTCCTCTCCAGTTTCTGGTTGGAGCAGGTCTTGATTCATTTCTGGTATGACTTTGGGGGAAACCAATGATCAGAAATAAAAATCATGGGATATACCTTCTGTGGAGGTCCCAATGAAATCCAAAGACTCATATAAAAAACACTTTATTGATTCATAGTTGCAGTTTTCTGTAAATATAGTGCAATTGTCAAATAGTGGGTCGGGGTTAAAACTTTAATGCTTTATAATCTGATTAGTACTTCAAGGAAAAAAAAGGGGGATTCATTCACTAGACAGAATTTTGTCGCCTGGTTGTTTGCTAAACGCTCGTGACAAAATGTTTTACACTATAAAAATATGTTTGTTGCTAGAAGTCTAGTAAAAAAATGTGATAAATACTTTTACATTCCAATGACCTCCTAAAAATTGTTTGTTTCATAAGTTAGGCCTCTTAACTGTCTTTGTTACTCCCCCTTGTGTATATTCATCACTAGAGTTTTTCTATTTTGATTTTTTCTTTTTCTCTTTTTTGCATGCATCTCTCTAAAGTTCTGCTTTTCTTTTTCTTTTTAAATTGCATTTTCTTAACCCATATATATCTATGCAAGTACTCTTAGAACCTCCTAGGATCTTTACCCTCAAAAATATTTTTGTGTGTGCATTCATGTATTAATAAACTGATTTTTGTCATTAACATGGTATAAGTATCTAAAAATTACAATCATGCATAAATATGGATAAATATGGACATGTAAGGTGCCTATCACATTTTCATTTATTATTAAATCTAGGATTCCATTAATCTAGTTTGTGAGACCACATGGATGTCATTACAAAGGACGATCACATTTAACTCATCATTACACACTTAAATTGACCTAGCACACTAAAACTCGTTGTTAGATGACTACTTAATGTCTTTTAGGCCCTATTACAAGTTTTCGCATAAAAAGTCTTATTTACCCAATGGCATCTTCATCCACATCATTCATACGAACATTCCCCTAGGATGTTGTAGAAAAAATTAGGGCATGACAATATAAGAAACTAAAAAGACATAAAATTAAAATTAAAGGGTCAAACTTAAGTTTAATGGGCTTGTTGATCTTCTTGAACAAGATTTGAATTTGCAAAACAAAGAAGACAACTACTATACCCATGCATAATATGTGTTACGAATTATCATAATCCCTCCATTCTCTAGTTTGTGTCCACATTTTCTTAAATTAACACTGTATTTTTTTTTTTTTTTTTGAGTTAGCGGAGGACTAGTTTTGGAACTTTTTATCCATCTATATCATATAATAATTCTAAATGAGTTCCTTTTTAACTTATCATCTGTTCAATTTGGATTAGTTCATTAAATAGATGTTCCGTTGAAAAAGTAGTGCAAAGAACCTTCATGAGCTACATACATACAAAATGTTTATTTCTGTTCTTCTGAACTTCACTTACATTGTTTTCGATCTTATGTTTTGTTCTTGACTTAATTTTTGGCTTTTGCAGATTTCCCCAGTTTCGCTGTAGTCCTGCCCAACCGACGCTATCTAGAGCAGAGTTGCCAACCTAGGAAGTCATACAGTAGTAACTAGTTTTAGCTACTTTATTTAGTTGATTTGAATGATTTATCATTTCAGAATTGATATTAAGAATCAAAATCATATTAACCATTGTCTAAAATTATGTTAGTCCAAAATTATGTTTCTTACAGAATTTTACTCTTTGCTATATTCCGGTTGAATTTTTGGCATTTATAGGGCAGATGTTATTGGCTGCTTCTAGTAGTCATATACAGCAAGTGAGATTGGTGATGATGGATCTTAAAAACTTCATGGTGCATGTTTTATTTTAACTTTATATGTGTATATCATACTTTTACCATGATTCAAAAGACCACTACACTGGTATGAGTAAGAAATTAACACAAACAACAAACAACAAATAGCAAATACTTCTCCTCCATAACACAAATCAATCAACAAGAAGCCTCCACATACAATGATCCCATACTCCCATGCTTTTCAACAAATACAAGAAAGTAAATTGCCTCCACACGGGCCGATGATAAACAATAAAATTAAAATGCCTCCACATGGGCCGATGATTTAAAAATTGGTCACTTCAAGGCATGTGACCCCCTAATACACCACAAAGAGTTTAAAAATTGGTCACTTCAAGGCACGTGACCCCCTTTTTGCAAAATGGAAGCATAAAAACTTACAATCATCTCTGAAGCAGCAGCATCAATAGCTTTGCCATCCTTATTTATATGTGTGCAAATGAATAAATCTGCATGAGAAAACTGAATACCTTCGTCTTCCTCAATCTATAAAAGAAACATAGACATTGTGATATATATTATTATTTACCACTAACATTTATAATCATTCAACGACATAAGAACTGAAATAATTTATATTACTAAAACTTCAACTAACCTCGGCAGAAACACGTGCAAAGCTTTTTGTCCCTGTAGTATGCATCATTGTTTGCTTCCCATGGCGTTCATTGTTTTTTTTACTAACCTCCTACAAAAAGTGAGAAAAAGTAAACGTTCTAACATTCCACCTAAAATAATGACTGAAAGCAGGTAAACTATAAATTCAACTCATTGACTTTAAACAAAATTGGTAGATGGAGGATTACCTTCGCCATAGGCGTACCCCAATGCCTAACCAAAAATTCCCAATGCTCCTTTTCAACATTAGGTGGTGGGTTTACCAATCTTTCTGCATCTGTATCCCTAACTGAGAAATATTCACTTTTTAATTCACACTTGTACTCCCTCCATTTTTTTCCGATGAAGGATATTGTCCAATGTTTTGACATGATTCCCACATCATACTTTCCCTGAAAATGTGATAATTGCTGCATGTTAATCCACTTTTTCCATAAAAATTATTTTAATATCATTGAACGGTTTTACCTTTACAACGTTCCACATATCCTACTTCAGCCGTTTAGGCATCTCCCACCAAGTTTTTTAGCACAAAGGAGCTAAATTAGCATTCCGGGCAAGTGTTCCCAAATAATTAGTATATGTACCACTTCCAGGGCCGATCGGTTGTCCAAACTTATTAACCCTAAACAAAAATTAACAATTGTAGATGTTTAGTACAAAAATAAGGATAGAAATCCTTTTTTCTCCTTCATATTGAATATAGTCTAATTATGTAAACTATATAAGATGATCTCTATATATATGTACCTTAATGGTAATAAGGTTGTCGCGGTTACGACATTCTTGCATCATGTCGGGCCCCGTCTCTTCTTCGGCGGTGGTTGGGATGATTTTGAAGTTGAAGCTTCGGGATTTTGTTCACTCACTTTTTCCACTTCTCTAACCATTCGTTTCATTGTCAGCTTATTATTTATCCTTCCTGGAAAAGAAAACAAAAAAGTGAGAATTCATTTAAGAGAATGCAATCAAATTGTTTAAAAAAGGCAGTGCACAATCCAGGAAAAATCAATAAAAAGAAATAAAAAATACCTCAAAACTTTAGTGTATTTTTGGTTGTCCAATGGAAATTATATAAAACCATTCTGTTTAGGTAAAATCATTGATTGCACTTATACAATAATGTGCCAAGAATAGATCAAAACATATTAAAAATATATAAGCACACAAAAAAACTAAATCAGTTTTCATGGGAAGCGTACATGTGCATGCTACAAAATATGATACTGCAATATTATTGTCAAAGTTGTGTGTATATATATATATATATATATATATATATATATATATATATATTATATAGTGAATCAAAGCTTATAATATCCTAAAAAAAAATTTAAAATCCAAAAAAGACGTTTCACATCCATTGAGTAGTAGATATGGAATCATCCTAAATCTAATCTTCACCAAGGTCATCATCAAAATCATCTTCTTCTATAGTTGTTCCAAGCAAATCAGCTCTTGTCCAAAACATGTTATCATTAGGTACATCCAAGTCGTAATCCACATGTTGTGCATTAAATGGCTCCTGAACTTGATAAGATTCAATATCATGCTTTGGCATATCATAAAGGTCTCGCGGTTTTGCGCCAATAACCACTTTCCACTCATTGTCAATGGGATCATCAACATAGAATACTTGTTCAGCTTGAGATGCTAGAATGAAAGGCTTATCTGTTCCCAACGATCGTGACGAATTAACAAGCTTAAATCGAAAATCATCCTCCTTTATTCCTCGACCCTTGGACAAGACATCAAACCAATCACACTTAAACAATACCACCTTCCTATTTACATTGTAATTTAACTCAATGATATCAGTCAGCACACCATAGTACTGAATATCTCCTATGATGGGATTTTGATCAGTGGCTCTTGCATAACTAGATGTCACTGCCTTTATGACAACTCCACTGTTCTGAGTCTTTCTCCGTCTCTCAACATCTCTAACATGAAACTTCAAACCATTGATCACAAACTTCTTGAACCGTTTCGCGACAGGGTTTGGACCTTGTGCTACCCACCTCAGCTCATTAGGAATTGGATCCTCACTATCTCGCAACTGTATTCATAAAGATATAACTTATATAATAAGGTAATTTTTCATAAATCTATAATACACCAACAACACAAAAGTCAAAGACTTACACGTTCATTAAACAAAACACTATCACTATTACCTGAATTCAATTGAATTTCATAATAAACATTACATATTATAATATGTTACTGGGTAATAGTTGTCAAGGATGTATAAACCACATGAGAAATCAGAAGGCTTTTAATGGCATACTATATTTATTAACAATGGCACTACTAGAACAACTTTAAGGTGCCCTTTGGTAAAACTAAAAATTTCAAGGATGTATAAACCACATGAGAAATCAGAAGGCTTTTAATGGCATACTATATTTATTAACAATGGCACTACTAGAACAACTTTAAGGTGCCCTTTGGTAAAACTAAAAATTTCAAGCACTAAATTTTAAGAGTTGAATGTATTACTTTGAAAACCTATTTGATATTGTCTTAATTTTAACTTTTTAAGCGTTGAATTCATTAAGATTGTAGAATACAAAAGCTGAAATCTGAATGTTGTACCGATTAAATTTTTACCCTCAATATGCATATATGCAAAACAAAATATATTGTCTAAATATGGAGTAAGAAAATCTAGATTCATTTTTCTAGACAAATGACATGTCAAAATATGTGTACATTTATATCTAAAAAGGAGAAAATACTACATATTGTAATTCTAGATAATCAACTGCTACATGCAATAAATAAATTTTCTTTCTTCTACCAAGTGTTCTTGTTCTTCCATACAATTATTCACCTTCTATAAAATATCATACTATCTTCAATTGTTACCTACCATCTAAATTCCATAATCCACCAAACATTCTACCCATCCCACCTAAATTCCAACAACAATGATACTATCCAGCTTTTATAAAATATCCTACCATCTTCAAGTGTTATCTGCTATCTAAAGAGTTTCACTCTATCAACCAAACACTCTAACCAACATTATTTTATACTGTGTAGTATGTAGGTTTATTTTATTTATTTTTTACTTTTATTTTATACTGTGTAGTTGAGAAAGAGAGAATTATTTGTTGCAATGAAATTCTATTGTAATATTACTGAAGGTGTAAAATTCCATGCATATATATGTGTGTGTGTGTGTGTGTGTATATACACTTCAGTTCTGATATTTTTCAAAAACATCTAGGCAATTAAATATGATGATACATTTGAAGGTTATAAGTATCTATGGTAAAATGTATTTGGAGCTTTCAAGCTTTCACTGGAAAGTTCCTGTTTTGGGAGCACAATGGCTATGTGGTGGAGGCTAAATAGTATTATTCACGTTTTTTCATACTTGTCTTTAATTAGTGGGGGGAACGAGTATATGTTTCTTTCAGACTTTGTTTTGAAATTTAATGCACAAGCTGCCAACTTTGCCATGCCATTACCATACCTTTCAACCACCTTTCATTTAATTATCATTATTATTTATTTGTATCAAGTTAGTATTAGTTATTCACAAAAACAATATATATAAGAGTGGGAAAAGCTCATATGAAAAACTATCTGTAACATATATTGATTTCACCATAATTGGCACTAACTTTGGTCATAAAAACCATCTAATTCTAGCTAGTTAGATTTATGAAGTTTTTCAAAGGCGGTGTAAAAACACAAAAGTTCTATTTATTTTCATTTTCGTATTTGCTTGTTATTTTTAAAATTGACAAGCTAGAATAGGGATAAAAATGTAGGTTGAGCTCATATTCCAGATCCGAATCAGCGAATGTAACATTTAATATTATTGTAGTAAGACATTTTTTGAGTTACTTGTTTCCAAAACCTCTTAAGACAATTAAATGTCCTTCTTAATGATAACAACAAAGTCAATTATATCATTTAAATTACTATGCTAGTCAATTATAACATGGCCAATAACATTTTCCTAGCTACTTGCCACCCGCCTCAATCCCACCCACCCACACACACACATATAGACTCAGATGCATTCACCATGCTGCGGTTTTTTTTTTTTTTTTTTGGAAACACTATGCTGCGTTTGAAAGGTAACATGTATGCAACTTAAATTGAACAAACTTCACCAACACGAAAGGCTAAATTTATTAATTTAACAAAAAAAAAAAAAAGGCTAAATTTATTTATGATCCAAGGCTAAATTACCTAAAAAACGAAATCAGACTAATCAACGACAAAACTTGTTCCAACAATCCAAGCTACGATCGATTATTTCCTCCTGTACAAAGAAAAAAAAAATTGAAAACAACAATCTTAGGTACAGAATGAGATCAAATAGTGGTTACAAAATCATTGAAATTGGGAGGATGCATTGTTGCGTGAACTAAATTCCAAATCAAACCCACCTGATCTTGTTTACACTGTGATTTTTCGATCAATTGTGATTAAACTGAATTTGTGCATATAAGTTATTTAGTTACACGACACTTATAAACAACTTTTGTTTCATCAATAGAACTATAATTTTACGAGTACAACCTCTTTTGAGATCTCCTTGCTATGGACAATGACCCCAACCTAAATAATGGTAAGTTTGGTTTTTTCATCATTTTGACATTGAGAAAATTATTACACTGGAACACTATGCAATGATCATAGTTGCGCTCCTAAATTCTCCGGTCGCTAAGCTGTCAACAAATTTCATTCCTCATCAACTCGAAATTATGGTTTCATGATTCGTATAATACTTGATAAATAAATAGAAGTGCCTTTAAGCAATATTTGTTCTACATTTTTATGAATTTTATTCATACGCAATGATATAAATATAAGAATTCTCATTCTATAAATTGACATGGTATAATAATACTCAGTATTATAAAAATCTCAAATCAAACCCACCTGATCTTGTTTACTGCTTTGGCTGTTTCCGTATTCCCGGCTTGATGACGACACTTCTTCCCCTACGCACTCGAAGCCGAATTGCTTCAAAATCTACTTAGATGATGTCTAGAATAGGAATGGTTATGTTGGGAATAGGAAGACAGAGAGAGTGATGGTTCAAGCTTTCACTTGAAGAAGTTCGAATCGTTGACCGGTGATGGAAGGGCTAGACCGTGATGAGAGAACTGTGATGGAAGGCGAGAGAACGGCTGAGATGGGCGAGAGAACGGCGTGATGAGAGAGCTGTGATGGAAGGTGCGACCGGTGATGGAAGGGCGAGACCGTGATAAGAGAGCTGTGATGGGCGACAGAACGGCTGAGAGAGCTGGGATGAGAAGGCGTGATGAGAGAGCTGTGATGGAAGGCGCGACCGGTGATGAGAGAGCTGTGATGGAAGGCGCGACCGTTATGAGAAGGCGAGAGAACGGCTGATGGATTAGGGATATTGCAAAATGCGATTATGGATATTGCAAATTAAAATGGGAAAGTGGAGAATAGTATGTTAATTCCCCACAAAACGACGTAGTTTTAGGGCCCAAATATTCTATATATAAATGGAGGGAAAAAATGGAGGGGAGGGAAAAAAAAATGGAGGGAAGTGGTACTATTACACCTATACTAGCGCTTTTGAAAAAAATGTTGGTACGATGACACCTATACCAGCGCTTTTGAGAAAAGCACTGGTACGATTACACCTATACCAGTGCTCCTAAAGAGAGCGCTGGTACGATTACAGCTATACCAGCGCTCCTAGAAAAAAACGCTAGTACCTAATATGTTGTATTGATGGGGTGTCTAATTTGGAAATTCTCCATGATTGTGTTAAATTCTCCAAATCTGGAGAAATGTATCTCTCTTTGTTTGGAAACAATTTAAAATTTAAATTTGAATTTTCGCAACTGTCCTAAAGGTCTAGACCTTCAGGATTTTTCCACGTTTTATGGTGAACCCGTATTTGTTGTCTTTGATTTGTTAATAAAATTTTGACTATTTGACCAATCGAATAGTGATAAGCCATCACAAATTTTTGATGTCTAAAAAGGCAAATTACAACTATGATTAAATGAGCAACCAGCTACCAGCTAGCTAGCCACCGGAAAAGTAAAAAATATTGAGTAGTAGAATACCAAAGATAAATGAGGCACGCGGTGAAAAGATAATACAGTCACAAATCAAATGTTTCAAATCAGTCCTCCTTTGACGGAGATATGACGACCAACTCCTACCCACCAAGGTCTCATTTTTTTCAGTACTTTATTCAAAATTTCAAATTCTTGCAGTGAAAAGCTTTAGATCCCACTTGTCAAGACCTTGGTCAGCTTAATTTTTACGAGGTCCAATGCAGATATACTGATTGGACATGGGCCCTTATGTTTGTTTGTTGTGAATTTCATAAATTTAGAAATTCTACTTTCAAGTTTCACTTATTTAGAGCTATTTTGAAAGACCAAATACTTACATTTAGGAGCGCCAAATTGGCGTCTAGAAATTCGAACAAATTTATTTCAAGGTTTAGTAAAATTTCATTCAAATTCAAATTCAAACCGTCATTTTAGTGCCCCAAACGGTACAAGCCCAAAGTTCAATTCTCATTGTTTGAATTGAGATTTTCAATATCATGTCCAATCCTATTTGTAAATAACCGTTGTTGAAATCCATAGAAAAACATAATTAATTGCACTCTTAATTAAGATTTGCATGGTAGATAAATTGATTGATAAAGAACAACATGATATACTTGAAATTTACAATGGCAAGAACAATAAAATCTTTTCACTTTAATACCATCAATTCAAATGAAAGTGTTATCATAATGTTACATTTAGATGAATGGAGAATTGAAATCCAAACATTACTATATTAACTTTTCAATGTGTGATGGTAGTAGATTCAGTCACACTGTATTGCAACAATTGTTGCAAGCTACAGCTAGTAGATGGATGGTTCAAACCCTTCTGTTAAATGTGTTTTTTAGAATAACAAGTTAGGAACAAATCTATTCAATTTAAATGATCTTTAGTCCCCACCATCAAATAAATTCGAATTGGTGATGAAAAATTTGTATCGGTGAGATTCATTCTCATGCATGGGTGTGGCCTTAAAATTTTGGTACACATTTATTGATCACAGTAGATAGAGCATGGAGAGAGGTCAGGGTCCATAAGCAAATGATTGATGGGCCAGCAGCTAAGAAATCCTCATTTAGTAGTGCCACCCCTGATATGTACCCTTGTTTTGGGAGGGACTACAATTCAAAGTCTTGATTCTCCAAACTTTTTTTGAAAAATGACATTTGAGTCGATTTGTTAGACGCAAAATATTAGTCGAAAGGTTTTAATCTATCCTTATTTTTTAAGCTATCACTTCAAACGTGTTTTAAATCTAACTCATCAAACAAACTAGCATTGTTCAAATTTCTTTTGATTTTGTTGTATTGCATTAGTGACAGGTCAGCATGAACAAACTTGAGGGAACTCACTACCAAAATGGATCGAAGCGAGAACCAACTGTGCTTACACCAAAGAAATAAATAAATAAATAAAAACTATTCCTTTCTGGAAATTTTGAAACAAAGAAAAAGAAAAACATAGAAGATCTATTCAAAACTAAAAGCAATCGTGAATTGGTTTGATTATATTTTTTTGTGCAACTGTCAAAGATCTAGTTATATGCATTGTGCAAACTGAGGAGGAAACTTCTGTATAAGTAAGGTGATAGGCAAAAAGTATCATAGGTAATGAAAATAAGCGCAAATGAAATAAATAAATATACTCAAAAATAAACTAATTTCAATTTGGACCTAATGACAATTTTCTAACCTATAATAATATTACTAATCACAATTTTTTTTTTAATATTTATTTAGCAAGACAAGATTTTGGATTGTGTTTAAAGAGTTATGTGTGGGTTACTGGGCTGTATTAGGTTAGTTGGGTTGAATTTTAAAAGAACTCGATAACTGGATGTGTCACAAGGTTTATGCGGTAATTTCCAAAAACATGACAAAGAGTTCCAGGGTTTGAGCTAAATTTGGTAATTTCCAAATACATGACGGAGAGTTACAGGGTTTGAGCTAAATATGGTATTACTTTGGTATTGTTAAAACGAATGACTCAATCAAAAGCGTGATCACTTAAATTTTTTTCATAAATTCTATACTCTTCCAGAATATTCTTCTGCTTCAGTTTTGTTGTTAAAACAAATGACTCACTCAAAAAGTTATAATTTTTCATAAATTCGATACTTAATTTTCCAGAATATTCTTTACACTCCACAAATATATACAAAATATATATATATATTAAAAAAAATATTTTAGAAAATCTTCAATATTTTAGAATCTTTCAACTCTCTAACCTTTCACATTCTTTACAAAAATATGGAAAACTCTAAAATTGCAACGCCATGCAGCTACCACATCAGAACGTATAGCGTACCAAGCTCGTTAGTTGTAATAATTGAAGGACTTTGTTAAACACCTTTTTAACAATAATGTAAGAGACTGTAGAACTAACTCTCCACATTTCTTGGTAACAGATATAGATGATAATGGGTCTTCCTCCAATCAAGCAAAAATCATTCCAGCGCATTCCTTATTTCCTCCCTGATCTTAGGGTCACGTGAAACATTTGTGTAGAATTGATTAAGCCTTTTATCACTCCTATAGTTTAGCATATTTTTCAAATTCAAATTTATTGTAAAATTTCTATAGATAGTTTCATTGTAACTATGTATATATTCACAAAGCAGTGATAATACAAGTGTGCTTTTTTACTCTCTCAATACAACTTTATTCTCTTTATGGTATCAGAGCCAGATTCAAGTTTGTGTTTAGTGTACGGTCGCAACCAAGGATAACATAGACACCCAAAAATGCGTAATTTGTGATAATTGGGTGAGTCAACAAATAATGCTTCAAATGGTGATTTGAGGTGAAGAAGTGGAGTGGGAAGACGATTGATGAGGTAAGTGGCGGCTTGGAAAGCATGGGACCAAAAGGAGAGGGGTAAGGAAGCTTGGTGTAGTAGAGTCAAGCCAGTTTCAACAATGTGTTTGTGTCGATGTTCAGCCGAGCCATTATGTTGAGGTGTATGGGGTGGTGTGGTTAAATGAGTAATGCTATGTGAGGCAAAAAATGGTTTTAATTTTTGGTACTCACCCCCGCCATCAGAATAGACAGAGACAATGGAAGTGTGAAAAAAGAATTTCAACAATCGCTTTGAACTTGGAAAATACATTGAAAACATCAGACTTGTGATGAAGAGGATAAAACCATACATACTTTGTAAAATGATCCACAAAAATGATATAAAATCTGAATCCTTCCATTGAAGTTACTGGAGCAGGGCCCCAAACATCAGTGTAAATTAGATCAAGAGGACCACGACTATGGAGGGAGGACATACCAAATGGGAGCCTATGGCTCTTATTACATTTTCCTTGGTTAGTCATGCTCTTTCTACCCAATTTTCTGTCAAAGATTTGGGGCTTTACACTACTTTCTTGGGGTTGAGGTCATTCCTACTTCCACTGGTTTATTTCTCACCCAACACAAATACATTCGAGACCTCTTGGACCGCACTCACATGTATGGTGCAAAAGAGGTCAGCACACCTTTATCTACTACGGGCTCTCTTGTACTTTAGGATGGATCTTCACCTGCTAATCCAACTGAATTTTGTAGTGTCATTGGTGGTCTACAGTATCTATCCATTACAAGAGCAGACATTACCTATGCTGTCAACAAACTTTCACAATTCATGCAAAAGCCCTCTCAGATACATTGGACTGCTGCTAAAAGGCTTCTTCGTTACCTCAAAGGAACTATTTATCATGGTCTTTTTCTCAAATGTCATGTTACTCCTTTTTTGCATGCTTATTTTGATGCCGACTGGGCTGGAAATCGTGATGACCGTACCTCCACAACTGCCTACATTGTTTACCTTGGTGGTAATCTAATTTCATGGAGTTCAAGGAAGCAAAGATCGGTTGCTCGATCCTCTACTGAAGCTGAATACCGGGCTGTTGCTGCCACTACAGCAGAATTATCTTGGGTTCAGTCTTTTCTTAGTGAGCTTGGAGTCTCACTCACAAAACCTCCTATTATCTTCTGTGATAATGTTGGTGCAACATATCTTTGTGCTAATCCAGTTTTTCGGTCACGCATGAAACATATTGCTATTGACTATCATTTTGTACGTGACAAAGTCTCAAAAGGATTGCTTCAAGTATCTCATGTATCCACAACTGATCAACTTGCTGATGCTCTTATAAAGCCTCTTTCAAGGCAACGATTTTCATTCTTACGATCCAAGATTGGTATTTCTAATGGAAGCACCATCTTGCGGGGGCGTATAGATGATAATGGGTCTTCCTCCAATCAAGCAAAAATCATTCCAGCACATTCCTTAGTTCCTCCATGATCTTAGGGTCACGGTAAACATTTGTGTAGAATTGATTAGGCCTTTTATCACTCCTATAGTTTAGCATATTTTTCAAATTCAAATTTATTATAAACAGAAGACACCAAAAATGATCCAGGCTTGGTATGATTCGTATTGCTAAGAATGGGTCGGGTATGTGATAAGCGCCGAATATTGCATATTCAAGCGCCTTTAGCTGCATTAGTTAAGTCTATTATTTGATTATTCTATATAGATTATATTCATTTGCATGTTTTTATATATTTTCAGGTTTATTGGCCAAAAAGGAGCAAAAATGATGTTTTGTTCAATCTTTGAATAACAATGTGCTCAAGGCTAAAGTTCTGGCAGCAGTGGAGTCTGAATTTACTCACCATTTTTGACCTATCAAACTCAAGAACTGGACTTATATTAAAACATGGCGTATTTAGAGCTTTGAATTAGCTTTCCAAATCTTCAAACGGTTCGTCATTTGGAGTTCGGAGCAGAAAGTTATGGCTGTTTTACCAAAGTAGTACAAAGCAGGTCAAGAGTAAGGAGCATTCTACCCAAACTTTGAGCGCTCAAAGTGCTTATTTAGAGCGCTCAAACTTTGAGCAGAATGCTCTCCGAGATCCATCACTTCAGCCCACTTGCACCTTGATTCCCTCATTTCTGATTTCCATCTTTATGGGTTGGTTGGAGATGTCTTTTGGTGGGGAGTTGAGCTTTGTTTGGTGAGGGTTTTGGTAGGGGAATGTCTACAAGAGGTGAGGGGAACCACATATCAAATATCATATCTCATCTTAGCAAGATTTCTAGAGAGAGAAAGATGAGGAGAAGATAGAATTCTTGAAGCTACAACAAAGGAGCTCGAAAATGGGGATGGAGACCAAGCTTCTTCCTTCTTCTAAGGCTCCCATGGGTAACTAAACCTCCATCTAGGGAAGTGATGAGGTCCCTCCCTTGTAAGCATGTTCTAATTTAGGCTATATTTTGGGGATTACAATGTATATTTTATGGTCTTTTCATAACCAAGAGCACTTCATTTCTTGTAATGAAGTTGATATTTGTATGGATGATTTCTTTAAGTTGATTATCTTGTTTTAGATAATGTCTTATATTAATCATATTGTTTAAGTTTTCATGGTGAGAATGGAGACAAGGTTATGAAATGGTTCAATGGCATGTTGATAAGTACTTTGATAGATCATTGCTTAAGGTTCCCCTTTGATGGTCTATGCTTGATTCTTATCTTCATGTGCTTCATCTTTTGATGTAGGGCTTGATAATCTTTCATTCAAGTAAATGTGGTTAAGCTACACCTTAGTTAGGTAGTCTAAACATGTTCACCTTTGATGGATCATGCTTGCTTGAGATTTAATGAACTTCTTGAGGATATTATAGCAACCAAGTGTGCTATGTATCATGACCATATTTATATTGTTTTCCCCCAATTTAGCTCTAATCTAGCATGTGTATAGGGATAGAGGCGGATTCACTTCCCTAGTCCTCTTTACTTGTATTTCATCTCCCTTAAACTCTTGCAAACTTTTAATTTATGCACCTTAATTTCATAGTTTAAGTGACAACCAACAAATCCTCTATGAACACCCCTATCATTCTAAAAAGACTCTAGACACTTAGGTTGCCATAGATTAGTGCAGTCCCAGTGGTTCGACTTACCCGACCAATAGCCATATTTTACAATGATTCGTGCTATTGCGAAGGTTGATTTATTATAGATCGAATTCTCAACCGATCAATTTTTGGCACCGTTGCCGGGGACTGCAAACGGTTTAGCAACCGAAGTTTTAGGGTTAATTTTAGTGTGATTGTTAATATCATGAATTGTGAATATTTTTTTTTAGTTTGACCACCATGTGTTGTAAGTGAGATTCTAGGGACTCGAAGCTCGCCGAGGGAAAGCTAGCTAATTTATAAGTCTAGAGGACCCCAGGTAAGCCTCTTGTCCTTCTAGTTTCGTCATTGTAATATATTGTGCATGTGTTAAACTTAGTGATGATTTAGTTTTAAAGCCCTGGTTGAGGCTTTTATCTTGTTTAAATTTCGTGTACAAGCATCGGTTCTTGTCGTGGCCATTTAAATTCTGTCTTGATAATTGAGGAGAATGGGAACATCGTATGTAGAGTTGTGAATGATGAATAGTAGCATTGATAACATTATGTATTGTTGATGTTTGGCCGTAGATCGCTCTCCCTACCAACTTTTGACTCGCCAGTTGACATAAATTCACTTAAAAGAACTCTTAGACGAAACCTTAGGGAATCTTCTAGCGTGAGAGAACTTAAAACTGAATTTAACACAATGGCTGAAAATGTAGGAGATGTCAGAAATGAGGGAATTAATAATGATAGGGCCGAAATTCCAAATGTAGAGCCAATGACTTTCAGGGACCATTTCATCCCTACTACATATGCTTCACCTTCATGCATAGTGATGCCAAACATCGATGCGGCTCAATATGAGATCAAATCAAGTACCATTCAAATGCTTCCATCTTTCCATGGCCTTGATAATGAAGATCCGTATAAGTATCTTGATGAATTCCTTGAAATCTGTTCGACCATCCGGTTGAGAAGTTTTCCTGAGAATGCACTCCATCTGCATTTTTTCCCATTTTCTTTAAAAGATAGGGCAAAGTATTGGTTAAACTCACTCACTCCAAATTCCATCACTTCTTGGGCTCAATTACAGCAAGAATTCCTTAAGAAGTATTATCCGGTGAGTAAAACCAACCAAATGAGGCGTTCCATTCTTAGCTTTTCTCAAACGGATGGAGAACAACTCTACGAGACTTAGGAAGGCTACAAGACCTTCTTAGAAAATATCCGCATCATTTGATTCCAAAATGGCAATTAGTGCAAGCTTTCTATGCTGGCTTAATCGAACCCCATAAATTCATGTTTGACTCTTCTTGTGGTGGGATGTTCATGTCTAAGAATGCGGATGAGGCTTGGACCCTACTAGAGAATTTAAGTGAAAATTCACTTCAACATAATTCTCATAGGGCTCTGACCTCAACCATTGCAAAGAGCACCAACCCTTGTCAACCAAAATCAATAAGGGAGGAATCATCCCAAGTGGATGCCATAGCTCATAAATTCTATCAATTTATGGCACCACATCTCTCTCTTTCATTATCTCAAAATTCGGCAAGTTCAGTATGCTCATCATGTACTAGTCCATTCCATCTCACGGAAGATTGCCCCATACCGGAGCAATTTTCCAATCCGAATCAAGAGCAAGCTAATGCCATGTTCTCAAGATCCGGGAATAATCTCTATTCCAATACCTACAATCTGGGATAGCGAAATCACCCAAATTTTTCGTGGCAGCAACAAGCCCCACAAAATTCCCAATTCCAAAATCAAGGGCATCAAAATCAGCCCCCTCCTTAATTTCAAAATAGGCAATTTCCAGCCTCTTCAAGCTACCATCCTCCGTATAATCCAAATGTCTCTAATTAACCTCCGGTGTACCCAACTGATGAAATTGTGGCTGCAAACAAGCAAATGACGGAGTTATTAAACAAGCAAATCATGGATTCCAACAAGCAACTCTTGACATCTTTGCAGCCTACTCTTCAAATGGTTCACTCTCATACTCAATTCATAGCTAAGCTCGAAAATCAAGTGGGCCAAATAGCTAACTCTATGAACCAATTGCTTCAAAAGGACAAAGGTAAGCTTCCCGCTCAACCATTTGAAAATCCTAGAAGGATGCATGCGATTGATGAAACCCCTCCATCGAGTGGGCCGAGTCATGAGCATGTTTAAGCAATCACCACCCTTAGGAGTGGTAGAGTGGTTGACAACAAGGCTGATGGAGACAAAAATGAAAAAGAACCTCCTTTGAAAAATCCAAATTCAAGCTCTTCCAATCAAATTCCAAGCTCTTCTCGTCCAAATACCATTCACGGAAATCCCACACATGTTAACCCAAATGTGGAAACTACTTATGAGCCAAAAGCTCCGTTTCCTCAACGTCTTCAAGAGTCAACACATATTGGGAGCAAGAATTGTAAAATTCAAGACATGTGGGAAGTTTTCAAGCAAGTGAAGATCAACTTGCCCCTCTTGGATGCTATCAAGCAAATCCCTCCCTATACAAAATTTCTCAAAGACTTGTGCACTCAAAAGCGCACTTCTAAAAGTCATTTACCAAAGAAAGTGAGGTTAACTGAAAATGTTAGTGCTATCATTCAGCACAACACTCCTCCAAAGTATAAGGATTCGGGTGCCCCCACAATCTCTTGTGTCATTGGTGACAACAAAATCGAGAGGGCCCTCCTTGACTTATGAGCTAGTGTGAATTTAATTCCATATTCAGTTTACTTACAGCTTGGCCTGGGAGATTTAAAGCCGACTTCCGTGGTTTTGCAACTTGCCGATAGATCGGTCAAGCATCCACGAGGCATTCTTAAGGATGTTATTATCCAAGTGGACAAATTCTACTTCCCGGTAGACTTTTTGGTTCTTGACACGGAACCGGTCCACGATCCAAAAAAGCATATTCCTGTGATCCTTGGTAGGCCATTCTTAGCTACGGCTAATGCATCAATTAATTGCCGAACCGGGGTGATGGACATTGCTTTTGGAAACATGCAAGTCAAACTCCATATCTTTCATGTAACTCAACATCCTTCCATTGAGGATGATTGTTTCCTTGTTGATGTCATTGATGAAGTGGTCGAAGAATCTCTCCCCTTCATTCTAAGCAAGGACCCCCTTGAAACTTGCATGTCTCATTTCAACTTCTCAAACTTTGAGACATTGATCAATCCATCCAAGAAGTTAATTCTCTGCTTGATGTCGACGCTATCATGGATATTCCCCCTTGGAAAATTCCAAGAGAGCCGCTTCCTCAGCTTTCCACTACTTTTTCGATTCCGTCTCTGAAATCTCCACCACTACTTGAGCTTAAGCCGCTCTCGGCCCATCTCAAGTATGTATTCCTTGGTTCAAATCAAACTCCCCCGGTCATCATTGCATCGGCCTTTCTAAAGGACCAAGAAACTAACTTTTTAGCGGTGCTACAAGAGCACAAGTAAGCTATTGGTTGGACAATGGCTGACTTGAAGGGAATTGACCCCTCCATTTGTATGCACCGCATTCATATGGAGGAGGACGCAAAGCCTACTAGAGAGGTTCAGTGCCGGTTAAATCCTAACATGAAGGAAGTGGTAATGAAGGAAGTGATAAAATTGCTAGATGCGGGAATCATCTACCCCATCTCTAATAGCAAGTGGGTAAGCCCCACACAAGTTGTTCCCAAGAAATCCGGTCTCACCGTTGTTGAAAATTCAGCGGGTAAGCTCGTGCCACAACGAACCACCACCGGGTGGCATGTGTGTATTGATTACCGGAAGCTCAATTCGTCAACTAGGAAAGATCATTTTCCACTACCATTTATTGATCAAATCCTAGAAAGGCTAGCCAGCCAAAGCTACTATTGTTTTCTTGACGGTTATTCCGGCTATAACCAAGTGGCAATTGCCCCCCAAGATCAAGAGAAAACAACATTCACATGTCCCTTTGGAACTTTTGCATATCGACGCATGCCTTTTGGGCTATGCAATGCTCCGACAACGTTTCAAAGGTGTATAATGTCCATATTTTCCGATATGGTTGAAAAATTCTTGGAAGTTTTCATGGACGATTTTTCTGTCTTTGGCTCCTCCTTTGATTCGTGTCTCAAAAATTTATCTTTTGTGCTCCAAAGATGCAAGGAGACAAATCTAATTCTAAGCTAGGAGAAAAGCCATTTCATGGTCCAAGAAGGCATTGTTCTAGGATATGTCATCTCTAAAAGAGGAATCGAGGTAGACAAGGCCAAAGTTAAGTTAATCTCTAATCTTCCTCCTCCGGATTCCATCCATCAAATCCATTTTTTTCTTGGCCATGCCGGATTCTATCGTCGCTTCATCAAAGACTTTAGCAAAATCTCACGACCCTTGTGTAATCTCTTAGCCAAGGATGTTACATTCGATTTTGATGAAGCTTCTATGGAAGCTTTCATTAAACTTCGCGCTCTCCTCTCATCTGCCCCAATAATGAAACCGCCTAATTGGTCTCTTCCGTTTGAGATCATGTGTGATGCATCCGATTATGCATTAGGCGCGATTTTGGGCCAACGTGTGGACAAGATCCCATACGTCATTTATTACGCTAGTCGAACTCTTTCTGATGCTCAATTAAATTACACAACTACTGAAAAAGAATTGCTAGCTTTAGTTTATGCCTTGGACAAATTTCGCTCCTATCTTCTAGGTTCCAAGGTCATTGTTTTTTCGGATCATGCCGCCTTTCGGCACTTGTTATCAAAGAAAGATACCAGACCCCACTTGATTCGATGGATACTCTTACTTCAAGAGTTTGACATTGAAATCCGGGACAAAAAGGGGCAGACAATGTTGTCGCTGATCATCTCTCTCGCTTACTCATTGAAAAATCTTCTGATTTCGTCGCTGTCTATGATTCCTTTCCGGATAAGTAACTCTTCCAGATTTCCCATGCAAATCTTCCATGGTTTGCGGATATTGTTAACTACCTTGCGGTAGGTAAAATTCTAACTCACTGGTCCAAACAAGAGAAGGACCGGTTCTTCTCCCAAGTCAAACATTTCTTTTGGGAAGATCCGGAACTATTCAAATACTGCTCGGACCAAATCATCTGGTGATGTATTCCTGAAACTGAGACCACAAGCATCCTCAATTTCTCTCATACTCTTGCTTGTGGAGGCCATTTTAGTGCCAAAAAGACCGCTTACAAAGTTCTTCAAAGTGGATTCTATTGGCATTCCTTGTTTCGAGATGCATACAATTTCTGTAAATCATGTGAAAGATGCCAAAGGCTCGGATCCATGTCCCAAAGAGACATGATGCCCCTCACTTCCATCTTAATAATTGAAATTTTTGATGTGTGGGGAATCGACTTCATGGGACCATTTCCACCTTCTTATGGCTATGAGTATATCCTTGTAGCGGTGGACTACGTTTCCAAATGGGTGGAAGCCGCGGCCACCAGAACCAGTGATCATAAAGTCGTGATCGAGTTCATTCAGTCTAACATCTTTAGTCGTTTTGGTACGCCCTGAGCAATCATCAACGATGGCGGATCACATTTCAGAAATCGTTATCTTAAATCCGTCCTTTCTAAGTATTCCGTCATTCATAAGGTTGCTACACCTTACCATCCTCAAACGAGTGGTCAAGTAGAGGTTTCTAACCGGCAGATAAAGCACATTTTGGAAAAAACGGTTCAACCGGACCGCAAAGATTGGTCACTAAGACTAGACGATGCACTTTGGGCTTACCGGACGGCTTATAAGGCACCCATTGGCATGTCGCCATATCGACTTGTCTTTGGCAAAGCGTGTCATCTTCCGGTAAAATTAGAGCACCGTGCTTTTTGGGCCATAAAAAGGTTAAATTTTGATCTCAAACAGGCCGGCTTTAATCGTGCTTTGCAACTAAATGAACTTGAGGAAATCTGAAATGATGCATATGAAAGTGCAAAAATCTATAAGGCAAAGACTAAAGTTTTTCATGACAAGCACATTGTTAGCAAGTCTTTCGCCCCGGGACAAAAGGTTTGGCTTTTCAATTCCCGCTTGAAACTCTTTCCCGGTAAACTCTGGTCAAGATGGGATGGTCCATACATCATCATTACTGTCTTCCCTCATGGAGCAATCGAACTCCAAGATCCTGCAAAAGGATCGTTATTCAAAGTTAATGGCCAACGGCTTAAGCCTTGCATTGACGGCATAGTCCTAACCCGAAAAATTGAGAAAGTCCTCTTGACGGACACAATTTACGAGGATTGATGCCTGCTCTAGCTTCGTCTAGCTATCGACTTTAAATTTAGTAAAGCAAGGGAAGCAATTCTTTCTATTTCCAGGCTTCTCTACTTTTCCAATTGCCTGAGCCTTGAAATTTTCTGGGAAATGGTTAAGAAAAGCCAAAACTTTAACCTTATCTGGAACCTTCTTAAATTATGTTCCCGCAATCCAGACTGGTTTTCTTAGACCTTCTCAACCCTTGTTTTCATTCCCGGATGTTTCCATCTCTTTCCAGCAATTTCATCGGATCTTTGGAATGCTACACATGTGTGTAACTTCTCATTTTTAATGCATTGTTGGATCATGGTTCCCCAAATTCCATCTATGTATTGGAGTGATGTTGCAAAGTTTAAAAAATTTTCCCATATTGCATCCATACAGTGAAGAAATGTTGAAAAATTGGCAATTTTAGTCATTTCACCCAGGCTTGTGCTCACTGGTCCAATTTCGAGCACTCGAAGTCCAAGCTTTGAGTACTCGAAGCTTCCATTTTTTGTTCAAACACCTACTGCCTCAAGTTCGAGCGCTCGAAGACACACTTTGAGCGCTCGAAAGCCCATAAAAACTCAGTGTCCAAACTTCGAGCGCTCGAAGTGTCACTTTCGAGCGCTCGAAACTCACTGCCCAAAGTTCGAGCGCTTGAAGGCCTAACTTCAAGCGCTCGAACCCCCCTCCCTTCTTTTTAATCTGGACTCTCTCTCTCCATCATCTTTCAATTCTCTCAACCCACGACCTCATCCCTCCATTTCCAACTTCCTCTCTTCCATTACTTCCCTCCCACCCCCACATTCTTTCCATCACCCCACGACCTTAACCCTTCCAACTTCCTCTCTTTCTCCATTACCTCCTAACCCATCCCACTACTTTCATTCATGCACCAACCACCCATGTCCTCCTACCTTTTCCCCTCCCTTCCATAATTCCTCTACCCATTTCACTCATCTCCTTCCTGCACATCCATCCCTATAAATACCCATCACCCCCACTATTCCTCCTCATTCCATCCGTGCTTCTCTTCATTCCTCTTTCAAGGTATGTCTCTTCCCTCTTTCTCTTCATTCTTTTTGTTCCATTTGTGTTACATTTGAGGAGTATGGGCATCAAATCCTTGGAGTTTGGTTGTGATTGTTGCTATGCTCTACAATAGAGAGCATTGTGTCTGCATTTTTTTGGGTTTCTTCATCTATTCCTCTCATTCTCACATTCTCTCTTTCTTGGTGCATGCCAGGTGCTCGCTGAAGTTCCCCAACCACGTCCGCCTCTCTAAATGTCTCGTGCCGGCCCTTCTCGTCTTCCTAGAACCTCTGAGGATGTCCCCGTCGTTCCTTATGAGCAGCCCCGAGCCCCTTGGCTCGACAAAAAGCTCAATTATGAGCTTCTTTTCCCGCTCACGGGTGTCTTTGACACTCTTCCCACCACTTCATGGGCTGCCGCAGAATTAATTAATCGGCGCCTTCAACACATGTGCCAACCCGATGCAAAGGTCACCTACCCCCGTGTGGTGCGACTCTTCTACCAGAATCTTAATTGCCCTGAAGAGCCGCCAGTCTCTCTCACCACATCCATTGATGGCATCCTTTTTTCCTTCACTCTTGCTGACATGGTGGCAGTCTCCGGCTGTCCTCTGGAGTGCCCCGATGACATTGTCAATCGTGAGAATCTCCCTTTATATGAGGAGCCGGATACTTTAACTGTGGAGCAGGTTGTCATTTCCATTTGCAATGTGGATGACCCTCATCGACCCCGGAGTTTTACCCTCAAATCCACTATTCCGGAGCGAGTTTGGTTCCTTGACTCCGTTCTCAAGCATAATGTTTACCCCTTGGCACACAACACCGAGTGCCGAGGCCTGATGTTGCAAGCCTTGTATGCCATGGACCAAGGCAAATGGTTCTCTGTCCCGAAGCTCATTTGGGACACATTTATGCAGTTTTGGGATGAGTGTATCAATGCACGGCAGCAGCATCTTAAAAATCGGCCTTTGCCATTGCCATTCTTCGTTATCAAGCTCTTGAAGCACAAAGGCTTCATTGTTCTTCCTCATGAACCGAGAGGCAAAAAGATTCAAACTTTTACTCTCCACCGGTGGACCAATGTTCTAAGTCATTCTCGGCACCCTCGGCTCGCTGCTCTTCCATTGCCCCACTCTCCATCTCCTCCTTTTTCTGAGGATGATCCCATGGCAGAGGACGCTGAATGGGACGAGCTTCCTGTTGATCTTCCGCCGGACCAGGCCTTCATCCGGGCTAGTCTTGCCGGTATTCATGAGCGGATGGATCGTTTTGAGATTTCTTTGGCAGACTACACTCGGACTGTGCGTGAGGACTACTTCCGTGCCGAAGAAAACCGTCGTCTTGCTGCAGACAACCGCCGTGTTGCGGCGGAAGACCGTCGCGTGGCACAGGAGGAACGGCGTGAGACTCAATCTCTCCTCAATGCCATCTTCGCCCGTTTTCCCCCGGCCCCGTAGATAGTTGCCAGTGTTGGACTTTATCGTTTTGTTTCGCATATGTATATTTTTCCTTTCTGTTTTTGTTTTACTTTTAAACTTTAGGACTGTGCTATGCATGAGTTGCTATGGTTAGACATGATTGACTTTTAGTTCCTTTTGTAATCATGTCATTTTGAATACAAATTCTCTAGCTTTTCTGTTATCTTCTGTTCAGCATTTTTCCTTCCATGTTTTACTGTTTATTACTATTTTTGTAGTTGTTTCTGCCGTTTCTTCGTGTCCCATTTCAGGTGGCACATTTTAAGTTCGGGGGAAACATTTGCGCATTCACATAGATGGAAACCCTTGCCTTCGTTTGTCCACCTGGTATTATTGTTCCTTTTATCCTCTATGCTCTTTATTTATACATCTTTGTCTCACACATTGAGGACAATGTGTACTTCAAGTTTGGGGGTGCAATTTTGCATTGTTGGTTTCATATTTTTGCTAAGCAATGATAGTATAATTTGAAACTTGTCGGAGATGAAACATATGTTTAATACCTTGTATATAGAAGCAATTGTGAATTTTTGAAAATAAAAAAAAAAAAATGTGAATTTGAAATGATCATGTGGATGCAATTTAGTCTTTATAAATGTTTCAATTAAATTCTCGCTGGATCTTATACTCTTTTATGCTTCACAATGCACAGATGCACATTGGAAACTTAACCGTGAGGCATGTAACTTGATTAACCTTGATCTTGACCTAGTTAATCTGAATTGATGAACCTAACAGATGGATACATTTGGCATGATATAAAAAAAAAAAATAAAAAAAAAAAATAATGAATGAAAAAGAAAATAATGACCAGTTTGAGTTTGTAGCCTTTCCAACTCGAGTTATTAAGCCCTAGGAGTGTCTCTACACTCAGCACCCTAAAGCCATCTGGTTTGGGAGTTGTTGGCCTAACGCTTGCTACATGGGTTGGTTAGAAAGCTTAAAAGACTTAGACATTGCACGGTCATTCAAAAAAATATATATATATTGTAATAAACATGGTTCGTTGGAGTTCGTAGCCTTGCCAATTCGAGCTATTAAGCCCTAGGAGTGTCTCTACACTCAGCACCCTAAAGCCATCTGGTTTGGGAGTTGTTGGCCTAACGCTTGCTACATGGGTTGGTTAGAAAGCTTAAAGGATTTCAGCATTGCACAACCATTTTATGTATCATTTTTGAGTTATAATAAATTGTCAACAAGCAACAAAAGTTGTTTTGTAAATAAATTCATGCCTTAGGGACTTCATTTAAAAGGGAATTCAATGATTTGAAGACTTGTGTCTTGAAATTGGAAAAAGAAAGTAAAAGCCGCATGTTGTGAATTTAATCCACTTTCACTGAAGCTAGAGTTGATTTCCATTCAAGAGATGACAATTGAGTTATTTATATGGACTAGGATGTTGATGCATGTATATTGAAATGTGTTTAGCCAATTTTTGTATCAATGCTTCATATATGCATGGTAGTCTATTTAATGACCCCGACTCCAGTCCTTTATTTGTTTCGAGTTGTATTTGAGCTATGTATATATTTCATTTTGCCATAGGTGATATTTTTGTGGTAGCATTCCCATTGTTGTCATTTCATTGAGTTTTTCATTTTAGTTTTGCTAAGGGACTAGCAAAATGTAAGTTTGGGGGTATGATAAGCGCCGAATATTGCATATTCAAGTGCCCGTAACTGCATTAGTTAAGTCCATTATTTGATTATTCTATATAGATTATCTTCATTTGCATGCTTTTATATATTTTCAGGTTTATTGGCCAAAAAGGAGCAAAAATGATGTTTTGTTCAATCTTTGAATAACAATGTGTTCAAGGCTAAAGTTCTGGCAGCAGTGGAGTCTGACTTTGCTCACCATTTTTGACCTATCAAACTCAAGAACTAGACTTCTATTAAAACATGGCATATTTAGAGCTTTAAATTAGCTTTCCAAATCTTCAAATGGTTCATTATTTGGAGTTCGGAGCAGAAAGTTATGGCTGTTTTACCAAAGTAGTGCAAAGCAAGTCAAGAGTAAGGAGCATTCTGCCCAAACTTTGAGCGCTCGAAGTGCTTATTTAGAGCGCTCAAACTTTGAGCAGAATGCTCTCCGAGATCCATCACTTCAGCCCACTTGCACCTTGATTCCCTCATTTCTGATTTCCATCTTTATGGGTTGGTTGGAGATGTCTTTTGGTGGGGAGTTGAGCCTTATTTGGTGAGGGTTTTGGTAAGGGAATGTCTACAAGAGGTAAGGGGAACCACATATCAAATATCATATCTCATATTAGCAAGATTTCTAGAGAGAGAAAGAGGAAGAGAAGATAGAGTTCTTGAAGCTACAACAAAGGAGCTCGAAAATGGGGATGGAGACCAAGCTTCTTCCTTCTTCTAAGGCTCCCATGGGTAACTAAACCTCCATCTAGGGAGGTGATGAGGCCCCTCCCTTGTAAGCATGTTCTAATTTAGGCTATATTTTGGGGATTACAATGTATATTTTATGGTCTTTTCATAACCAAGAGCACTTCATTTCTTGTAATGAAGTTGATATTTGTATGGATGATTTCTTTAAGTTGATTATCTTGTTTTAGATGATGTTTTATATTAATCATATTGCTTAAGTTTTCATGGTGAGAATGGAGACAAGGTTATGAAATGGTTCAATGGCATGTTGATAGGTACTTTGATAGATCATTGCTTAGGGTTCCCCTTTGATGGTCTATGCTTGATTCTTACCTTCATGTGCTTCATCATTTTATCTAGGGCTTGATAATCTTTCATTCAAGTAAATGTGGTTAAGCTATACTTAGTTAGGTAGTCTAAATATGTTCACCTTTGATGGATCATGCTTGCTTGAGATTTAATGAACTTCTTGAAGATATTATAGCAACCAAGTGTGTTATGTATCATGACCATATTTATATTGTTTTTCCCCAATTTAGCTCTAATCTAGCATGTGTATAGGGACGGAGACGGATTCACTTCCCTAGTCCTCTTTACTTGTATTTCATCTCCCTTAAACTCTTGCAAACTTTTAATTTATGCACCTTAATTTCATAGTTTAAATGACAACCAACAAATCCTCTATGAACACCCCTATCATTCTAAAAAGACTCTAAACACTTAGGTTGCCATAGATTGGCGCAGTCCCAGTGGTTTGACTTACCCGACCAATAGCCCTATTTTACAATGATTCGTGCTATTGCGAAGGTTGATTTATTATAGATCAAATTCTCAACCGATCAGTATGGTGTCACGCCCCTGAAATTTTTAATAAAATCCTCCATTTTATACAAATCAAATACATTAAAATACACCCTTTTTTACAAAATCAATTTCCTCAAAATTACAAAAATTCTCCAAATAAAGAAATAAAATCCTGCAACGCCAACTCTTCAGTCTAAGCCTGAATCTAGCCATCCCTGTTCATCTTCGGTACTTGAAACTGGAGGGTGGTGAGAGAAAAGTCCCAGTAGGAAAAACCATAACAAGAATTTCATAGAGGTTTAATAAAGCTGCTTCACAAAATAAACATATACAGATGAGTAAACAAAATACATATGCATTTCATCAAAACATTTCATAAAACATTTAATCAAAATCTCCCCATGCCATTCAAGGTATAGAGAACCCTACTCTAAAAAGAATTATTTCTCCACTGGATCATCAAGTCTCTAAGCTCCAAGACCTCCTTTGCAACTATCGAACCTCTCTGTCTTTCTGCTAACTATCATTTTCAGCTCACTCTTTCTGTCTCAAAACTCTCTGTCTTCACTCTATTTTTCTCTCTCAAACTTCTCTAATTTTCTATTCTGTTATTGAATGCTCACAAGTCACAAGAACGCACCCAATATATAGACACAATTCACACTGCACCATACCATTATCAAATCAAATTGTAATAGTCAAAAGAAAACATCACAGTGGACCCCACCAACCCAATCTTTTCTTACTTTACCATTTCCTTATTATTTCTATCAGACAAACAGTACACTCTCTAGAATATCATCACGTGAACCAAGCCAAACCAAATGCATTTGGTCCAAAAGTCACACCTAATGGGACCCACCCCACTTAACCTTTCTTTTCCATATCTTTTCATTCCTTTTTATACAAATAACACTCTTTTCAACCACATTTGACAACCCACGTGAATAACCAAAAACAATCCTATCTGCCAAAACTATTTTTTTCTTTCCTTTTCCTTTTTCTCTTCCATTTCGCTGGCACATCATATCCACCTTCAGACACAAAATAAATAAATAAGTATATATATAATACCAATGTAACAAATAAAATCAACCCATTAATTCTTTTACTGCCTTTCCCATTTTCGTCTACTTCACCTTTCAGCTTTCCTCTTCCATTAGATTACACACACACACACATATATATAAACTATATAAAAAAAAATAAAAAAAACTACAATTACACCTCTACTGAAATGAATTCAAAACAACAACAACAATAATAATAATAATAATAATAAAATTATAAATTAAAATCTATAAAAAAAAAAATCCAGGTTATCATATATGGATAGCCAGGATGGAGCAAGTCCACGCTGAATAGGTCCAGATTCAAGAAGTCATTACAGAAGTCTGTATTATGACGAAAGAAGTTGAGCCTAAACAAAAGAGAAGAAGATAAGTCTAGCCCAAGAGTGGTTATAACCAGCTATGTGGTTGTAACCGTCTATAAATAGAGGGAATTGAGAGGGAAAAGAGGTTGAAAAATTATTGGGAGTGTAAAGTTTCTCTCTCTACAATTAGAGAAAATTCTTTATACTTTCATAAACTTTCTATAAATAGTCTCATTATAACTCTGTATATATTCACAAAGCAGTGATAAGACAAGTGTGCTTTTTTACCCTCTCAATACAGCTTTATTCTCTTTAACAGATGCAAACTTTCTCTACATATTGTCCCAATCTTCCATATTCTTTACACAAATATCTCACTCTACCATCTTATGGACGCCATACAGAGAAATTGTCATACAAAAGTCTCTTACTCCTCTCAACTTGTATTGGTTACAAGTAATTCTTAACTTATTTATAGACACAATCACTACTTTGGAATAATATTTTTTTTGCACTCTGCAAATATGTAGAAAATCTTCGATATTTTAAATACTTTCAACTCTCCCCAACCTTCCACATTCTATGCAAGGCTTCAATATTTTAGAATCTTTCAACTTTCCCAAAAATATAGAAAACTCTACTCTCCTTATGCAACGACCTCCTCAGAACGTATCGCGTGACACCAAGCTCGTGAGTTGTAATAATTGAAGAAAGACTTTGTTAAACAGCTTTTGGCAATTAAATCAACTGAAACAAAAATATATATTTTTAGAGGATTTAGACATGTTTGTGTTCAATTCCTTAAAATAAATTTTTAAATATTCTGAAATAGAAAATATTAAGAGAATTATCTAAGAAAGTTTTTAATTTATTACTTCGGGCTTGTTTGGTTTAGTTCTCCAAAAACAGATTAATTTCAAGAAATCCAAAAATAGATTATTCTTTAAAATTAAGTCATTTTTCATTTTTTTCACAAAATTAACTGCAACTTGGTAAATTTGTGAACTAAACCAAAAGGACCTATGTTACTACTACAAGTGCATGACAGCAAGCTTATTTATTATTGAACCTTCTTAGATTTGTAGCTGAATTTAGAGCTTTTGAACCTTGAATGGCTGAGGAGAATACTAAATGGCCAGAGCTTCTTAATGCCAAAGTTGTTTTGAGCCTTGATAATTAGTAGACATTTATTAACTGACATTTAGAGGCCACACTGAACTCCATTGCCACATAAGTGAATCTTTGATTGTAAAGGAAAGTGCACAGTGCATCTTATATGTTAATAAATAAACAAACTTAAAAAACTATTTGAAGGGAGTAAACTAAATAATTAATGTTCTGTTTAGTTCAATTTTTTATTTTTAGATAATTGAAATTTATAAAAATTAAAATTGCGGTTTTTAAAAAAACTGTTTTTTTTTTTTTTCTTAAACAAAACAAAATTTAGTTAAACAAATGTCTATCTTCAAAGAACTATCTTTTACCTTATATTTCAAGTGAGATCTATGTTTATCACTTAAAACATATTTAAGTGGATAAAAGGTTCAGTCAGCCTAATTTTCATAAGGCCCAATGCAGCTGCTGATAATTCGGTGCCCCAAAAATGTAAGTTCAAAGCTAAATTATCATTGTTTCAATTGGGATTTTCAATATCATGTTCAATCCTAATTGTGAAAAAGTTGTTGAAATCCATTAAAAAAAGTCAAATTGCACCCTTAAATTAGATTTGTAAAAGGATATGGTAGTCTCGTAGATAAATTGATTCACATTTTTAATATTTAAATATTATAAAGAACAAGATTTACTTTAAATTTACAATGGCAAGAACTATAAAACATTTTCATTTTTAAGACCATCAATTCAAATGATCGAAAGTGTTATCATAATTGTTCGGCTCACGAAAAAGCGCTGGTTCCGCTTTCCAGGTGAGTGGAAACTAGGAGTGGATTACTGGCTTGCCAGGAACTGGAGTAGTTCCAAAGTAGAAATCTGAATGGTTATCCAATTGGAAAGTTGTAGGGATCAGGCGATTGTACGAAGGTTTGGAATGACCACCTTCGAAGGTTCTTTTTTTCCTTTGAACAAGGATTTCAAACTATTCTATGACTAATGGAAATAAAGACGGTATTGAAGTGCAAGTGCTGAAATTTAAAGTAATTGAAGTGCAGGACTAAGAATGTAAGAAAGGAAGTGCGAGTGCTGAAATTAAAGAAAGGAAGTGCATGACTGAAAATTTAAAGAACTGAAGTACATGACTGGAAGTTTAGAGAATTGAAGTACAGGGCTGGAAATTTAGAGAATTGAAGTACAGGACTTGGAATGTAAGAAAGGAAGTGCGAGTGCTGGAATTGAAGACATGGAAAGCTACTTGATGGAAAGTAGTGAAAGGAAGTACTAGACTTAACTCAAACATTATGAGAATTCATTGCTGAAATGAATGCTATATAGAATAGCAAAGTACTAGACTTCAACATAAAAGTATGTAAATTCATTGCTGGAATGGAAAGTACATGAACTAACAAAGTGCTAGGTTTAGACATAATGTAAATTCATTGCTGGAATGAAAGGTACATGAAATAGCAAAGATGCTGTGTTTTGGGTTGAGCAGGCAGGCTTTGCAAACTAGCCTTAAGTGCTCTATTTATAGAGCTCTTCTATGCATGCAGCGGCTTGGTGTGGCAGCTTTAGTAGCTTCCACATGGCCAAATCTCGGACTGCCATGTGTCCCATGATCTTTCAGCCTTCTCTAAATGTTGCCAAGTGTAAAACTATACTCTCCCATGATTTATTACTGATAAATAGTGGGCTTGGTGGTTGAATACATGCTTGCAAGCATTTTCCACATTCTGGAACTGCCCAGATGGAAAGGTAGCAGGTCTAGCAGCAGTTGAGAAATTCCACCTAGAAGGTCCGGATTATACCACGTGTCTCATGTCTTTCTTAGTTTTCTTATAGTGTTGACACATGTAAGAACATGTTCTCCTATGATAAATAGTGGTTTTTGGCGGTTGAATGTATGTTTGTAAGCCTTATCTCACGTTTTGTAACTGCCCAGATAGAAAGGCAGTAGTTCCAGCAGTTGAAAAATTCTATCTGGAAGGTCCAGATCATGCCACGTGTCCCATATTTTCCTCATCTTTCTTAGGTAAATGCATCATGTTTTTAGCCTACTTTACTGATTTTTAGCAACCTCCTCACATAAATAAGGCAAGTGGTTACCTTATTCTTGGAGTGACTCCTACAAACTAGGAGATATTATAGGAGTAGGGAAGTTGTCATTCTTGATGACTAGGTCAAAGGTACACATAGCTTTCTAGATGTTTGCCACGTGTCCCCTTGGAAAGTTCACGTCTTTTCAACTGCAGATTTTATACTAAATGGCTTCATTTGATGAAGCCACGTGTTACTTCATGATTACGCTTTTGCATATCACCTTTCCAATGGGATTGGCCACGACAAACCTTTCCAGCTGGAAAATATTTATGGTGTAAACATATGCACCCCAAATTCCATGCCTTGTGGAGTACTCGATCACAAGGCGTGGGATTTTAATATTGAGTGAGGCTTTGGCATATAACAAAAACCTTCTATAGTGGCTGCCATTGTAGCTTCCATTGTTCTTCATAACTCAGATTGTACTTCGGAAAATAAAACTAACTACTAATAGAAAATGCATGTAAAACAAGCAAGATGAGTAATTTCTAGTATGAATAGAACCTGGACCATGTAATGTAGTTCATTCTTAATGAAACGTTCCATACTTAAGAAATTAGCCGATCTTAGAAATAAAACTAAGTCTACTTCATGGCTCTGGCCAATGCACTCATTTCCAAGTACTTAGCCTTTCATCCCTTGAATGAATGATCCTTCACATGCTCGGACTTAATTATCGGAATGGCCATGTGCGGCTATATGCTTTCTTTCCAGCTTTTCGGTTTATTTGGAAAGGAAGCACTAGCCACTTTAAGTGGCTGGTTGAAGCACCGTGGATTTCCAGTCTTCATAGATGGAAGGGTCATATTCCTTATTCCAATTCGTTGCCCCCTCGGGCTTTGGATGTTTGCGAGAAGGATGAATTTGTATATCTTCTGGCCAAATAAATAATTGATTAGCCATACTTCCCCCCCCCCCCCCCAAACACTACTAGAAGTGGGTTTGGGTTTACTAAAAGGTTGTTGCTCTATTGAAGTTTTTTTGGAGTGGGTTGTCCTTCAAACACCATTGGAAAGGCCATAGATGATAAGCGCCGAATATTGTATATTCAAGCGCCCTAAATTGCATTAGTTAAGTTCTTTATTTGTGTATTTTATATAGATTATCTCCAATTGTATGTTTTTGCACATTTTTAGGTCCATTGGCCAAAAAGAAGCAAGAAGGATGCTTTGTGGAGTTTTGAACATCAAAGGTGCCAATTCTGAAATTCTGGCAGCAGTGAAGCCCGAACTTTGTTCACCATTTTGACCTACCAAACTCAAGAACTGGACTTCTATCATAACATGAAAGATTTAGAGCTCTGAATCAGCTTTCCAAATCTTCAAGCGGTTTGTCATTCGGAGTTTGGATCAGAGAGTTATGGCCTTGTTACTGGAGGTGCGCAGAACTGCCTGGCAGCAATGAAATTCTGCCTTGATCTTCATTTTCGACCAACCATCCCTGAGAATTGGATCTCCACCAAAACATGAAGTTTTTAGAGCTCTGAATTAGCTTTCCAAATATTTAAACGGTTCATCATTTGGAGTTCATAGCACAAAGTTATGGCCGTTTTACCAAAGTAGGTCCGGGCGGAGCAAACCAAGCATAGGGCATTCTGGCCAATTTTCGAGTGCTCGAGGCCTTATTTCGAGTGCTCGAAATTAGGGCAGATTGCTTCACGAGATCAGCAGTGGAGTCAGGACTTTGATTGCCATTTTGACCCAGAAAGCTCGAGAACTGGACTTCCATCATAACATGAAAGATTTAGAGCTCTGAATTAGCTTTGTAAATCTTCAAACGGTTCATCATTCGGAGCTCGGAGCAGAGAGTTATGGCCTTGTTACTAGAGGTGCGCAGAACTGCCTGGCAGCACTGAAGTACTGCCTTTCTCCCCATTTTCGACCAACCAGACTTGAGATTTGGCTCTTCATCAAAACATGAAGTTTTTAAAGCTCTGAATCAGCTCTCTAAATCTTTAAACGGTTCATCATTCGGAGTTCGGAGCGCAAAGTTATGGCTATTTAACCGAAGTAGGTCTGGGCGGAGCAAGGCAAGAATGGAGCATTCTGCTCCAATTTCGAGTGCTCGAGCCCTTATTTCGAGTGCTCGAAATTAGGGCAGAATTGCATCTGTAAATGGCCCATTTTCAGCCACTTGCATCTTGGGTTCCTCAATTCTAATTTCCCTTTTTAATGGTTGGTTGGAGATGTTGGTTGGTGGGGATTTTTTTGAGCCTTATCTCTAGAAGATAAGAGAGGGAACCCACACAATACATTAATCTTCATTTTTACAAGATAGAGGAGAGAGAAGAGAGCAAGAAAGGTGTGTTCTTGGAGCTAGAAGAGGGGAGCTCGAAAATGGAGGTCAAGGCTTTGCTTCCTCCTTCCTCTAGTGCATCAATGGGTAACTAACTCCCTTTTAGGGAGGTGATGAAACTCCTTCTTGTAAGCATGTCTTATTTTTGATTTATATTTGGGGATGTAATGTATATATATGACCTTTCCATGAACTAGAGCTTTATTTGATGTGAGAGCTTCAATGTCTATTAATGATCATTTTCAGTTTAAGATCTTGTCTTAAGATTGTTTCCTCTTATGATTATTTTGCTTCCATTTTCATAGTGACAATGAAGATGAGTTTATGGAAATGTTTTTATTGGCATGATGCTTGGGAAATTTGATAGTCTATAGCTTAGGGTTCTCTTTTGATAGATTATTCTTGATTCCTAATGTCATGTGCTTCTACTATGTGATTAAGGGCTTGATAACTCTATGCTTAGTGAGTATGTCTAAGGTTGCAACCTAGTTTAGGTAACCAAAACATGCAATACTTTGATAAGTTATTCTTGCCTATTGATTTCATAAAAATTCTTGAAGGTAATGTAACAATTTTATGTTGTTGCATTTCATGGTTATGTGTATATATTATTCCCCAAGTAAATCATGTATTAACATGCTTATGGATAGGTAGTGGATTCACTTCCCTAGCCCTCTCTACCTAGATCTCATTCTTTTACATTTACTAGCATTCTTGTTTTATGCACACTTCAATTACTAGCTTAGTGACAAACCAATCAACAACTCCTTATTACACCTTATCATTCTTAAATAACTCTAGATACTTAGGTTGCCTTAAGACTAGCGCAGTCCCAGTGGTTCGACTTACCCGACCAATAGCCCTATTTTACAATGATTCGTGCTATTGCGAAGGTTGATGTATAGTTGATTAACCGATCAATTTTTGGCGCCGTTGCCGGGGACTGCAAACGGTTAGCAACCAAAGTTCTAGGGTTAATTTTAGTTTGATTGTTAATATCGTGTTTTGTGAATATTCCTTGTGTGTTTTAATCATCTTTAAGTTGTAAGTGAGATCCTAGGGACTCGAAGCTCGCCATGGGAATGCTAGCAAATTGTGAGTCTAGAGGACCCCAGGTAAGTCTCGTGACTTCTAGTTTCGAATTGTGGATATTATGCATGTGTTAAGCTTAGAAGTAGTTAATTTATTTGTGAAGCCCTTGTCGAGGCTATTTTTGTTTTACTATATTGCAAAGCATCGGTCCTTGTCGTGGCCATTTATTTCCTATCTTGTTGATAATTGAGGAGAAAGGGATCATTGTATGTGGAGTTGATGATAAAGAATTGTTGTGTTGATTATGTTGTGTGTTGTTGATGTTTAAGTCCTAGATGGAGGGTAGTTATCTTCCAACTCAATTCTACACACCACATACGTTTTGTGCTTTTTGCTCTAGTAATACACATCATACAAGAGATTGTCTTCCAACGAGACAATTCTCGGATTTTTATCTAGAGCAACCAAATGCAAATTTCTCTGAACCGGGTAGTGATCCATACTTCAATGGTTATGACTCGGGTAGGGGAGATCACCAAAATTTCTTGTGGCATGACATGGAAAATTCAACCCTACAATCTCATGGGCAACATTTTCAAGCCAATTTTCAACCCAATGATCATTATTTCTAGCCCTCTTCTCCTTTTCCACCGTCTCCATTGGATGAGCTAATTGTTGCTAACAAACAAATGATGGAGTCTATGCACACGCAAATGATGGACTCCAACAATCAACTATTGGCCTCCCTTGCTAGCATGCAATCCACAGTAGAGTCTATCAATCAAATGGTACCATATCACCAGTCCCAAGTTAGTGCAATGATAGATAACCAAATATCTCAAATTCAACAAAGGATTAATGCTAAAAATCATGAAGAGGAGGAAACATTTTCATTTGAATTTATGGCCAATCCAAAAGAAAATTCTATGAATGATGAGATTACTCCTAGTAACTTTCATCATGAGAATGATCAAGTGGTTATTACATGTGAAAATGATGAAATGGTGGTTGAAGATCAAATTGTTGCCACTCATAAAATGGAAGAATTTGTGGTTAAAAATGAGGAAAAAGATGATGAGATTGCATCCTTTAAAACTCCAGAACAGCCCCTATATAATCCTTTACTTGATGCACCTCCTTTAATGGAGGATCCTCTAAAAGCTTGCTTAGCTCATTTCAATTATGAGGATTTTGATGTTGACAATTCTATTTTGGAGGTAAATTCTTTGTTTGATATTCCTCCACCTATTCTCTCTCTTCCTTGGGCAACATCAAATGTATCCCTCTCTTAGGAGCTTGCACTTCCTCTCATTCCTTCTCTTGAGTTATCTCAAGCTATTGAGCCCGAACCGCCGGATAAGTGTGAGGAGGATGTTGAAAGTCTGAAGGATAACTTGTTGAGCATTCCCGTGCTCAATATAACCCTTCATAAGTCGTTGCTTGGTGCACCTTCACCTAATCCATCTTCCCATAATCCAAATAAGCCCCATAATCCAAAGTTCTTCATTGAGGATGAAGAGTGGGTTGAGGTCTTTCCGCTACCTCTTTTCCACTTTTATCTTCAAGCTCTTCCTCCTTCGCTTTTAAAAGAATTATCCTATTTGGGGAAGCTTGAATCTCTTGAGAGACATGGTATAGGGTAAGGAGGACTAACCTGATCTCGGTGTGTCTAGCTATTGAGATTTTTGAGGATTAGTACCTGCTCTAACTTCGTCTAGCTATCGACATTAAATTTAGCAAAGCAAGGGAATAAATTCTTTCGATGTTCCAAGCTTCTCTACCTTCTTAAATTGTTCGTGCCTTGAAATTTTCTGGAAAACGGTTTAGAAAAGCCAAAAGTTTAATTTTTCTGGCAAGCTCTTTAATTGTGTTCCACAATTTTAGCATGGCTCTTAGACCTTCTCAGCTCTAATTTTCATTCCCGGAAATTTCCATCGCTTTCGAGCAATTTCATAGGATCTTTGGCATGCAACTCATGTGCACAACCTCTCATTTTCAACGCATTGTTGGATCATGGTTCCCCAAAATTTTCCATGCATTGGAGATGAAGTGCAAGGTTTAAAAAAAAAAAAAAAAAAATGAAAAAAAGTGTGTTCTTCAAGCTCCAAAAGTTTAATTTTTCTGGAAATATTTTTAGTTGTGTTCCACAATTTTAGACTGGCCTCTTAGATTATCTCAATTCTCACTTTCATTCCTGGAAGTTTCTATCTTAATGCATTAACATGATTCTTGCAAACTTTGAGAATTTTCTCAAAATCATCCATGTATTAGAGAGATTGTGTGCAATTTAAAAATTTTCTTAATTTCATCCAGGCATTAGAATAGAGGTTAAGCAATTTAAAAAAAATTTCCAGAAATTTTCCATGCATGGCTTGAATTGAAGCTACTGCTTGCAATGATTTTTCAATGCATGGGAATGACATGAAAAATTTTCGATGCATGGAATGGCATGCAAAGTTTTCAAATATTTTTCCAACTGCCATGCAAAGCTTTAAAAATCTTTCCATGCATGGGAATGGCATGCAAAGTTTTCAAAATTTTCCTAAAAATCTATCCATGCATTGGATTGGAATAGCATGCAAAGTTTCCAATGATTTTCCAATACAAAGTCTCAATTTCTTCCCATGCATGCCAAGCTTGAAAATTTCATTTTTGAGAAATTCATCCATTTTGCATCATGTTACAATGTATCAAGCTTGGAAAATTTTCCATTGGCATAATGTTGCAATTGTTCAAAAATCCTTCCCAGTGATTTCATCCGCCTAGCATGCTCACTGCCTCCAGTTCGAGGGCTCTACCACCCATTCCGAGTGCTCAGCATTTCATCTCATAAGCCTCTTCATTTTCCCGAGCTTACTGATCCAATTTCGAGCACTCGAATTGGCATTTCGAGTCCTCGACATCCCTCCACATCTTGGCCATTCTCTCTGCCCCAAGCTCGAACACTCCAGCTTCCTCTTTGGAGTGCTCGAATTTTACTCCATCCCATACTAACCTCTCTCAATCTCACTGCCTCATTTTCGAGCCCTCTATCTCCCATTTGGAGTGCTCGAAAACTCCATGAAACTTCTCAACCCATTCCGCGGCCACTGCCTTCACTTCGAGCACACACTCACCTTCCAACCATCCCTTATCTCTCACAACTCACCTCACCAAACCATAACCCTTACCAGCTCTCGGCATCAACCATCTTCCCCATCTCCCTCACTCACTGCCAAGACCTCGAGCACTCCAACTCCCATTTGGAGTGCTCGAGCCCAACACCAACCACTTATCCCTCTTAACCGAGCCTCACTAACATCCACACAAACCAACCAACCCACACACAACCCATCTTTCCCTCTCTGCAACTCAATCACTCCATCCCTCCATAGCCAAACCACCACACAAGGAAATGCATTCATGCATGCACCACCACTTCCACCCCACATTTCCCACCATGCATGCATGCATGCACCTCTCCATACATGCTTATCCATTTCCTTCCACTCCCCATGCCTGCTTACCCACCCATCCATCAATCTCTCATCCACATCTTCCATTAACCACAAATAATGGGCCTTGTGTTCTCCATTGTTGGGTAAGTGTCTAACCCTCTTTTTCTTTCCATTTTTGGTCAATGGAGGATGGGATTGCTTGTGTGAAGGATTTGTGATTGTTTGGGAGTTGTGTATTGCATTTGCAGGGCCAAATTTTTGGATTTTCTCATCTCTAATCAACCTTTGGCCCTCTTCCTTTTTGTCTTGCACACCACGTGTTTGACGAATTGCCTAAGCCAACTTCATCTCTCTAAATGCACGGCTTTTGGCATTATTTTGTTTTCCATTTTAAAGTTATGACTCGTGTGTGCCAATTTGTATTTTGTATCGATTTTTACCTTGCAATAACATTCATCTTAGTGTTTTCATTTCTGTTTTGATTTTTCTTAAGAGACCTATGCTTTTACCTGTGTATATTCGTTGTATTTTGATAGGTCTTCATGTCCAAGTTTGGGGGACGCAGTTGCGCACTCACATAGCTGAGCATCTTCGCCTTTGTCACTCCACTTGGTATTATTGTTCCTTTCCCCCCTTTTTGCTCTTATTTTGTTTCACTTGTCTTCACACATTGAGGACAATGTGACATTCAAGTTTGGGGGTGCAATAGGACCTTTTTGGTTTCACATTTTTGCTAAGCAATGATATTATAATTTGAAACCTGTTGGAGATGAAGCATATGTTTAATACCTTGTGTATAGAAGCAATTGAAATTTTTGAAAATAAAGAAAAATTTGAGTTGAAATGATTATGTAGATTCAAATTAGTCTGTATAAATGTCTCAATTAAATTCTCGCTGGATTTGACACTCTTTTAAGCTTCACAATGCACAGATGCACATTGGAAACTGAACTGTGAGGCATGCAACTTGATCAACCTTGACCTTGGCCTAGTTAATTTGATTTAATGAACCTGATAGATGAATATCTTTGGCATGATTTAAGTTGTCTAAAAAAAAAAAAAAAAAAAAAAACTGAGAAAGAAAGAAAAAAATGACCAGTTGACGTTCGTAGCCTTTCCAACTCGAGCTATTAAGCCCTAGGAGTGTCTCTACACTTAGCACCCTAAAGCCGTCTGGTTTGGGAGTTGTTGGCCTAACGCTTGCTACAGGAGTTGGTTAGAAAGCTTAAAGGACTTAAACATTGCACGGTCATTCAAAAAAATTGTAATAAACATGGTTCGCTAGAGTTCGTAGCCTTTCCAACTTGAGCTATTAAGCCCTTTGGAGTGTCTCTACACTTAACACCCTAAAGCCATCTGGTTTGGGAGTTGTTGGCCTAACGCTTGCTACATAAGTTGGTTAGAAAGCTTAAGGGACTTCAGCATTGCACAACCATTCTATGTTTCGCTTATGAGTTGCAATAAATTGTCAACAAGCAATAAAAGTTGTCTTGTAAATAAAATCATGCCTTAGGGACCTCATTTAAAGGGGAATTCAATGATTTGAAATCTTGTGCTTTGGAATTGGAAAAGAAAGTAAAAGCCGCATGTTGAGAATCCAATTCACTTTCACTGAAGCTAGAGTTGATTTCCATTCAAGAGATGATAATTGAGTTATTTATATAGACTTTGATGTTGATGCATGTATGTGGAAATGTATTTAGCCAATTTTTGTATCAATGCTTCATATATGCAAGGTAGTTTTCCCAATGACCCCATCTCCAGTCTTTTTCTGTTTCAAGTTATTTTTGAACCATGTATATATCTCATTTTACCATGGATGATATTTTTGTAGTAGCATGCCCATGGTTGTCTTTTCATTAAGTTTTTCATTGTAGTTTTGCTAAGGGACTAGCAAAATGTAAGTTTGGGGGTGTGATAAGCGCCGAATATTGTATATTCAAGCGCCCTAAATTGCATTAGTTAAGTTCTTTATTTGTGTATTTTATATAGATTATCTCCAATTGTATGTTTTTGCACATTTTTAGGTCCATTGGCCAAAAATAAGCAAGAAGGATGCTTTGTGGAGTTTTGAACATCAAAGGTGCCAATTCTGAAATTCTGGCAGCAGTGAAGCCCGAACTTTGTTCACCATTTTGACCTACCAAACTCAAGAACTGGACTTCCATCATAACATGAAAGATTTAGATCTCTGAATCAGCTTTCCAAATCTTCAAGTGGTTTATCATTCGGAGTTTGGATCAGAGAGTTATGGCCTTGTTACCGAAGCTGCGCAGAACTGCCTGGCAGCAATGAAATTCTGCCTTGATCTTCATTTTCGACCAACTATCCTTGAGAATTGGATCTCCACCAAAACATGAAGTTTTTAGAGCTCTGAATTAGCTTTCCAAATCTTCAAACAGTACATCATTTGGAGTTCATAGCGCAAAGTTATGGCCGTTTTACCAAAGTAGGTCCGGGCGGAGCAAACCAAGCATAGGGCATTCTGGCCAATTTTCGAGTGCTCGAGGCCTTATTTCGAGTGCTCGAAATTAGGGCAGATTGCTTCACGAGATCAGCAGTGGAGTCAGGACTTTTCTTGCCATTTTGACCCAGAAAGCTCGAGAACTGGACTTCTATCATAACATGAAAGATTTAGAGCTCTGAATTAACTTTCTAAATCTTCAAACGGTTCATCATTCGGAGCTCGGAGCAGAGAGTTATGGCCTTGTTACCAGAGGTGCGCAGAACTGCCTGGCAGCACTGAAGTACTGCCTTTCTCCCCATTTTCGACCAACCATACTTGAGATTTGGGTCTTCATCAAACATGAAGTTTTTAAAGCTCTGAATCAGCTCTCCAAATCTTTAAACGGTTCATCATTCGGAGTTCGGAGCGCAAAGTTATGGCTATTTAACCGAAGTAGGTCTGGGCGGAGCAAGGCAAGAATGGAGCATTCTGCTCCAATTTCGAGTGCTCGAGCCCTTATTTCGAGTGCTCGAAATTAGGGCAGAATTGCATCCGTAAATGGCCCATTTTCAGCCACTTGCATCTTGGGTTCCTCAATTCTAATTTCCCTCTTTAATGGTTGGTTGGAGATGTTGGTTGGTGGGGATTTTTTTGAGCCTTATCTCTAGAAGATAAGAGAGGGAACCCACACAATACATTAATCTTCATTTTTACAAGATAGAGGAGAGAGAAGAGAGCAAGAAAGGTGTGTTCTTGGAGCTAGAAGAGGGGAGCTCGAAAATGGAGGTCAAGGCTTTGCTTCCTCCTTCCTCTAGTGCATCAATGGGTAACTAACTCCCTTTTAGGGAGGTGATGAAACTCCTTCTTGTAAGCATGTCTTATTTTTGATTTATATTTGGGGATGTAATGTATATATATGACCTTTCCATGAACTAGAGCTTTATTTGATGTGAGAGCTTCAATGTCTATTAATGATCATTTTCAGTTTAAGATCTTGTCTTAAGATTGTTTCCTCTTATGATTATTTTGCTTCCATTTTCATAGTGACAATGAAGATGAGTTTATGGAAATGTTTTTATTGGCATGATGCTTGGGAAATTTGATAGTCTATAGCTTAGGGTTCTCTTTTGATAGATTATTCTTGATTCCTAATGTCATGTGCTTCTACTATGTGATTAAGGGCTTGATAACTCTATGCTTAGTGAGTATGTCTAAGGTTGCAACCTAGTTGAGGTAACCAAAACATGCAATACTTTGATAAGTTATTCTTGCCTATTGATTTCATAAAAATTCTTGAAGGTAATGTAACAATTTTATGTTGTTGCATTTCATGGTTATGTGTATATATTATTCCCCAAGTAAATCATGTATTAACATGCTTATGGATAGGTAGTGGATTCACTTCCCTAGCCCTCTCTACCTAGATCTCATTCCTTTACATTTACTAGCATTCTTGTTTTATGCACACTTCAATTACTAGCTTAGTGACAAACCAATCAACAACTCCTTATTACACCTTATCATTCTTAAATAACTCTAGATACTTAGGTTGCCTTAAGACTAGCGCAGTCCCAGTGGTTCGACTTACCCGACCAATAGCCCTATTTTACAATGATTCGTGCTATTGCGAAGGTTGATGTATAGTTGATTAACCGATCAATTTTTGGCGCCGTTGCTGGGGACTGCAAACGGTTAGCAACCAAAGTTCTAGGGTTAATTTTAGTTTGATTGTTAATATCGTGTTTTGTGAATATTCCTTGTGTGTTTTAATCATCTTTAAGTTGTAAGTGAGATCCTAGGGACTCGAAGCTCGCCATGGGAATGCTAGCAAATTGTGAGTCTAGAGGACCCCAGGTAAGTCTCGTGACTTCTAGTTTCGAATTGTGGATATTATGCATGTGTTAAGCTTAGAAGTAGTTAATTTATTTGTGAAGCCCTTGTCGAGGCTATTTTTGTTTTACTATATTGCAAAGCATCGGTCCTTGTCGTGGCCATTTATTTCCTATCTTGTTGATAATTGAGGAGAAAGGGATCATTGTATGTGGAGTTGATGATAAAGAATTGTTGTGTTGATTATGTTGTGTGTTGTTGATGTTTAAGTCCTAGATGGAGGGTAGTTATCTTCCAACTCAATTCTACACACCACATACGTTTTGTGCTTTTTGCTCTAGTAATACACATCATACAAGAGATTGTCTTCCAACGAGACAATTCTCGGATTTTTATCTAGAGCAACCAAATGCAAATTTCTCTGAACCGGGTAGTGATCCATACTTCAATGGTTATGACTCGGGTAGGGGAGATCACCAAAATTTCTTGTGGCATGACATGGAAAATTCAACCCCACAATCTCATGGGCAACATTTTCAAGCCAATTTTCAACCCAATGATCATTATTTCTAGCCCTCTTCTCCTTTTCCACCGTCTCCATTGGATGAGCTAATTGTTGCTAACAAACAAATGATGGAGTCTATGCACACGCAAATGATGGACTCCAACAATCAACTATTGGCCTCCCTTGCTAGTATGCAATCCACAGTAGAGTCTATCAATCAAGTGGTACCATATCACCAGTCCCAAGTTAGTGCAATGATAGATGACCAAATATCTCAAATTCAACAAAGGATTAATGCTAAAAATCATGAAGAGGAGGAAACATTTTCATTTGAATTTATGGCCAATCCAAAAGAAAATTCTATGAATGATGAGATTACTCCTAGTAACTTTCATCATGAGAATGATCAAGTGGTTATTACATGTGAAAATGATGAAATGGTGGTTGAAGATCAAATTGTTGCCACTCATAAAATGGAAGAATTTGTGGTTAAAAATGAGGAAAAAGATGATGAGATTGCATCCTTTAAAACTCCAGAACAGCCCCTACATAATCCTTTACTTGATGCACCTCCTTTAATGGAGGATCCTCTAAAAGCTTGCTTAGCTCATTTCAATTATGAGGATTTTGATGTTGACAATTCTATTTTGGAGGTAAATTCTTTGTTTGATATTCCTCCACCTATTCTCTCTCTTCCTTGGGCAACATCAAATGTATCCCTCTCTTGGGAGCTTGCACTTCCTCTCATTCCTTCTCTTGAGTTATCTCAAGCTATTGAGCCCGAACCGCCGGATAAGTGTGAGGAGGATGTTGAAAGTCTGAAGGATAACTTGTTGAGCATTCCCGTGCTCAATATAACCCTTCATAAGTCGTTGCTTGGTGCACCTTCACCTAATCCATCTTCCCATAATCCAAATAAGCCCCATAATCCAAAGTTCTTCATTGAGGATGAAGAGTGGGTTGAGGTCTTTCTGCTACCTCTTTTCCACTTTTATCTTCAAGCTCTTCCTCCTTCGCTTTTAAAAGAATTATCCTATTTGGGGAAGCTTGAATCTCTTGAGAGACATGGTATAGGGTAAGGAGGACTAACCTGATCTCGGTGTGTCTAGCTATTGAGATTTTTGAGGATTAGTACCTGCTCTAACTTCGTCTAGCTATCGACATTAAATTTAGCAAAGCAAGGGAATAAATTCTTTCGATGTTCCAAGCTTCTCTACCTTCTTAAATTGTTCGTGCCTTGAAATTTTCTGGAAAACGGTTTAGAAAAGCCAAAAGTTTAATTTTTCTGGCAAGCTCTTTAATTGTGTTCCACAATTTTAGCATGGCTCTTAGACCTTCTCAGCTCTAATTTTCATTCCCGGAAATTTCCATCGCTTTCGAGCAATTTCATAGGATCTTTGGCATGCAACTCATGTGCACAACCTCTCATTTTCAACGCATTTTGGATCATGGTTCCCCAAAATTTTCCATGCATTGGAGATGAAGTGCAAGGTTTAAAAAAAAAAAAAAAAAATGAAAAAAAGTGTGTTCTTCAAGCTCCAAAAGTTTAATTTTTCTGGAAATATTTTTAGTTGTGTTCCACAATTTTAGACTGGCCTCTTAGATTATCTCAATTCTCACTTTCATTCCTGGAAGTTTCTATCTTAATGCATTAACATGATTCTTGCAAACTTTGAGAATTTTCTCAAAATCATCCATGTATTAGAGAGATTGTGTGCAATTTAAAAATTTTCTTAATTTCTTCCAGGCATTAGAATAGAGGTTAAGCAATTTAAAAAAAATTTCCAGAAATTTTCCATGCATGGCTTGAATTGAAGCTACTGCTTGCAATGATTTTTCAATGCATGGGAATGACATGAAAAATTTTCGATGCATGGAATGGCATGCAAAGTTTTCAAATATTTTTCCAACTGCCATGCAAAGCTTTAAAAATCTTTCCATGCATGGGAATGGCATGCAAAGTTTTCAAAATTTTCCTAAAAATCTATCCATGCATTGGATTGGAATAGCATGCAAAGTTTCCAATGATTTTCCAATACAAAGTCTCAATTTCTTCCCATGCATGCCAAGCTTGAAAATTTCATTTTTGAGAAATTCATCCATTTTGCATCATGTTACAATGTATCAAGCTTGGAAAATTTTCCATTGGCATAATGTTGCAATTGTTCAAAAATCCTTCCCAGTGATTTCATCCGCCTAGCATGCTCACTGCCTCCAGTTCGAGGGCTCTAGCACCCATTCCGAGTGCTCAGCATTTCATCTCATAAGCCTCTTCATTTTCCCGAGCTTACTGATCCAATTTCGAGCACTCGAATTGGCATTTCGAGTCCTCGACATCCCTCCACATCTTGGCCATTCTCTCTGCCCCAAGCTCGAACACTCCAGCTTCCTCTTTGGAGTGCTCGAATTTTACTCCATCCCATACTAACCTCTCTCAATCTCACTGCCTCATTTTCGAGCCCTCTATCTCCCATTTGGAGTGCTCGAAAACTCCATGAAACTTCTCAACCCATTCCGCGGCCACTGCCTTCACTTCGAGCACACACTCACCTTCCAACCATCCCTTATCTCTCACAACTCACCTCACCAAACCATAACCCTTACCAGCTCTCGGCATCAACCATCTTCCCCATCTCCCTCACTCACTACCAAGACCTCGAGCACTCCAACTCCCATTTGGAGTGCTCGAGCCTAACACCAACCACTTATCCCTCTTAACCGAGCCTCACTAACATCCACACAAACCAACCAACCCACACACAACCCATCTTTCCCTCTCTGCAACTCAATCACTCCATCCCTCCATAGCCAAACCACCACACAAGGAAATGCATTCATGCATGCACCACCACTTCCACCCCACATTTCCCACCATGCATGCATGCATGCACCTCTCCATACATGCTTATCCATTTCCTTCCACTCCCCATGCCTGCTTACCCACCCATCCATCAATCTCTCATCCACATCTTCCATTAACCACAAATAATGGGCCTTGTGTTCTCCATTGTTGGGTAAGTGTCTAACCCTCTTTTTCTTTCCATTTTTGGTCAATGGAGGATGGGATTGCTTGTGTGAAGGATTTGTGATTGTTTGGGAGTTGTGTATTGCATTTGCAGGGCCAAATTTTTGGATTTTCTCATCTCTAATCAACCTTTGGCCCTCTTCCTTTTTGTCTTGCACACCACGTGTTTGACGAATTGCCTAAGCCAACTTCATCTCTCTAAATGCACGGCTTTTGGCATTATTTTGTTTTCCATTTTAAAGTTATGACTCGTGTGTGCCAATTTGTATTTTGTATCGATTTTTACCTTGCAATAACATTCATCTTAGTGTTTTCATTTCTGTTTTGATTTTTCTTAAGAGACCTATGCTTTTACCTGTGTATATTCGTTGTATTTTGATAGGTCTTCATGTCCAAGTTTGGGGGACGCAGTTGCGCACTCACATAGCTGAGCATCTTCGCCTTTGTCACTCCACTTGGTATTATTGTTCCTTTCCCCCCTTTTTGCTCTTATTTTGTTTCACTTGTCTTCACACATTGAGGACAATGTGACATTCAAGTTTGGGGGTGCAATAGGACCTTTTTGGTTTCACATTTTTGCTAAGCAATGATATTATAATTTGAAACCTGTTGGAGATGAAGCATATGTTTAATACCTTGTGTATAGAAGCAATTGAAATTTTTGAAAATAAAGAAAAATTTGAGTTGAAATGATTATGTAGATTCAAATTAGTCTGTATAAATGTCTCAATTAAATTCTCGCTGGATTTGACACTCTTTTAAGCTTCACAATGCACAGATGCACATTGGAAACTTAACTGTGAGGCATGCAACTTGATCAACCTTGACCTTGGCCTAGTTAATTTGATTTAATGAACCTGATAGATGAATATCTTTGGCATGATTTAAGTTGTCTAAAAAAAAAAAAACTGAGAAAGAAAGAAAAAAATGACCAGTTGACGTTCGTAGCCTTTCCAACTCGAGCTATTAAGCCCTAGGAGTGTCTCTACACTTAGCACCCTAAAGCCGTCTGGTTTGGGAGTTGTTGGCCTAACGCTTGCTACAGGAGTTGGTTAGAAAGCTTAAAGGACTTAAACATTGCACGGTCATTCAAAAAAATTGTAATAAACATGGTTCGCTAGAGTTCGTAGCCTTTCCAACTTGAGCTATTAAGCCCTTTGGAGTGTCTCTACACTTAACACCCTAAAGCCATCTGGTTTGGGAGTTGTTGGCCTAACGCTTGCTACATAAGTTGGTTAGAAAGCTTAAGGGACTTCAGCATTGCACAACCATTCTATGTTTCGCTTATGAGTTGCAATAAATTGTCAACAAGCAATAAAAGTTGTCTTGTAAATAAAATCATGCCTTAGGGACCTCATTTAAAGGGGAATTCAATGATTTGAAATCTTGTGCTTTGGAATTGGAAAAGAAAGTAAAAGCCGCATGTTGAGAATCCAATTCACTTTCACTGAAGCTAGAGTTGATTTCCATTCAAGAGATGATAATTGAGTTATTTATATAGACTTTGATGTTGATGCATGTATGTGGAAATGTATTTAGCCAATTTTTGTATCAATGCTTCATATATGCAAGGTAGTTTTCCCAATGACCCCATCTCCAGTCTTTTTCTGTTTCAAGTTATTTTTGAGCCATGTATATATCTCATTTTACCATGGATGATATTTTTGTAGTAGCATGCCCATGGTTGTCTTTTCATTAAGTTTTTCATTGTAGTTTTGCTAAGGGACTAGCAAAATGTAAGTTTGGGGGTGTGATAAGCGCCGAATATTGTATATTCAAGCGCCCTAAATTGCATTAGTTAAGTTCTTTATTTGTGTATTTTATATAGATTATCTCCAATTGTATGTTTTTGCACATTTTTAGGTCCATTGGCCAAAAAGAAGCAAGAAGGATGCTTTGTGGAGTTTTGAACATCAAAGGTGCCAATTCTGAAATTCTGGCAGCAGTGAAGCCCAAACTTTGTTCACCATTTTGACCTACCAAACTCAAGAACTGGACTTCCATCATAACATGAAAGATTTAGACCTCTGAATCAGATTTCCAAATCTTCAAGCGGTTTGTCATTCGGAGTTTGGATCAGAGAGTTATGGCCTTGTTACCGAAGGTGCGCAGAACTGCCTGGCAGAAATGAAATTCTGCCTTGATCTTCATTTTCGACCAACCATCCTTGAGAATTGGATCTCCACCGAAACATTAAGTTTTTAGAGCTCTGAATTAGCTTTCCAAATCTTCAAACAGTACATCATTTGGAGTTCATAGCGCAAAGTTATGGCCGTTTTACCAAAGTAGGTCCGGGCAGAGCAAACCAAGCATAGGGCATTCTGGCCAATTTTCGAGTGCTCGAGGCCTTATTTCAAGTGCTCGAAATTAGGGCAGATTGATTCATGAGATCAGCAGTGGAGTCAGGACTTTGCTTGCCATTTTGACCCAGAAAGCTCGAGAACTGGACTTCTATCATAACATGAAAGATTTAGAGCTCTGAATTAGCTTTCCAAATCTTCAAACGGTTCATCATGCGGAGCTCGGAGCAGAGAGTTATGGCCTTGTTACCAGAGGTGCGCAGAACTGCCTGGCAGCACTGAAGTACTGCCTTTCTCCCCATTTTCGACCAACCATACTTGAGATTTGGCTCTTCATCAAAACATGAAGTTTTTAAAGCTCTGAATCAGCTCTCCAAATCTTTAAACGGTTCATCATTCGGAGTTCGGAGCGCAAAGTTATGGCTATTTAACCGAAGTAGGTCTGGGCGGAGCAAGGCAAGAATGGAGCATTCTGCTCCAATTTCGAGTGCTCGAGCCCTTATTTCGAGTGCTCGAAATTAGGGCAGAATTGCATCTGTAAATGGCCCATTTTCAGCCACTTGCATCTTGGGTTCCTCAATTCTAATTTCCCTCTTTAATGGTTGGTTGGAGATGTTGGTTGGTGGGGATTTTTTTGAGCCTTATCTTTAGAAGATAAGAGAGGGAACCCACACAATACATTAATCTTCATTTTTACAGGATAGAGGAGAGAGAAGAGAGCAAGAAAGGTGTGTTCTTGGAGCTAGAAGAGGGGAGCTCGAAAATGGAGGTCAAGGTTTTGCTTCCTCCTTCCTCTAGTGCATCAATGGGTAACTAACTCCCTTTTAGGGAGGTGATGAAACTCCTTCTTGTAAGCATGTCTTATTTTTGATTTACATTTGGGGATGTAATGTATATATATGACCTTTCCATGAACTAGAGCTTTATTTGATGTGAGAGCTTCAATGTCTATTAATGATCATTTTCAGTTTAAGATCTTGTCTTAAGATTGTTTCCTCTTATGATTATTTTGCTTCCATTTTCATAGTGACAATGAAGATGAGTTTATGGAAATGTTTTTATTGGCATGATGCTTGGGAAATTTGATAGTCTATAGCTTAGGGTTCTCTTTTGATAGATTATTCTTGATTCCTAATGTCATGTGCTTCTACCATGTGATTAAGGGCTTGATAACTCTATGCTTAGTGAGTATGTCTAAGGTTGCAACCTAGTTTAGGTAACCAAAACATGCAATACTTTGATAAGTTATTCTTGCTTATTGATTTCATAAAAATTCTTGAAGGTAATGTAACAATTTTATGTTGTTGCATTTCATGGTTATGTGTATATATTATTCCCCAAGTAAATCATGTATTAACATGCTTATGGATAGGTAGTGGATTCACTTCCCTAGCCCTCTCTACCTAGATCTCCTTCCTTTACATTTACTAGCATTCTTGTTTTATGCACACTTCAATTACTAGCTTAGTGACAAACCAATCAACAACTCCTTATTACACCTTATCATTCTTAAATAACTCTAGATACTTAGGTTGCCTTAAGACTAGCGCAGTCCCAGTGGTTCGACTTACCCGACCAATAGCCCTATTTTACAATGATTCGTACTATTGCGAAGGTTGATGTATAGTTGATCAACCGATCAATAGATGGCCTTGGTTGCATGGTTGTAAATCGTTGAATGCTCATAAATGGAACCTCAAATTAAGGTGGTTAAACTATTGGTGGTGGAAGACACTGCACCTGAGGTGGAACCTGCACTTATAGTGGAAGTGGTTGAGCTTTTACTGGTGAAAAGTTCTCCATTTCGGGTTCCACTTGAAGTGGAACTTGAACTGGTGGAATGGCTGCTACTTTTCTACATCGGACAGTAGAATGGTTGATATATTCCAATGTGGATTGTTCGCCCTTCCATTGAATGTTGTGAATTCTAGAATTCTGAAATTCCTTAAATACTCAACTTCATCAGTGAACTCTGGATAGGGCCTTCTGTAAGTTTGTCTTCTAACCCTTTGAGTTAGGCTAAATTTGCCTCTATCAAGCGTCATGGGCTGTGGAGAGTTATAATCTGGCCAACCTTGAGGTTGATCGACCCCTTGATGTCCCCCACCTACCATTAGCAGTGGGTTGGCATCTGCATAGTTGTTCCTGCCACAGTTCATTCCTCCTTGGTCAAGAAGTGGCTCCCTTGGAAAAGGTTGCCCCATGGGTGGCCTTGGAGGAGTAGGTGCGGCTGGTTGAATGTTCACATGTGGAATATTCTGTTGTGCTTGAGGGATATGGTATGGCCATGATTAGCCAGGTTGATCATGCCAAGTCTGCTGTAGAAACGCCACAGGTGGAGGGTTCTGAACTTGCTGAGTGACTGGTATGGGCATCACTTGTGGAACAGTCATCTGTGCCACTGGAGCAGTCACAAGTGCAGCTGGAATTTAAGTTTGTGCTATTGGAAAGGACTGTAACTGTTGCTGAGTTTGAGGGAACTGCCTTGCATGTTGTTGCAAGGAACTTCCTTGAGTCAAGCTTCTAAGGGCCCGTTCTAACATAGACTCGAACCTATTACAGATTCGGTTCACCATTTTGGTTAGCTTTCGCTCATTAACAAGAACAGCTTTTGCACGATCTTGGCTAGTCTTAGACTGATCTTGTGTAACTCTGGCTAAGTCTTGAGCGACTCTTGCTTGGTCTTGCGCAAACTTATCTTGTTGTATTGCTATTATGCGGATATTATCCATGATGGGACCATTTGCCATTGTTTGGGCAAACTTTTCCACCATGTCACTTTCATCAGGTATAAACCGTGAACCTTCAACTGGAAGGTCACTGGCTTACAACTCTTCAATCTCAGCAGGGTCTTAGACAGACTTGCCTTGCCTTTTTCCACCTCTTAAACAAACTATCTAGATGTCCCACCAAGTGTGCCAATATGTTCAGCTCGCAAAAAAGCATTGGTTCCACTTTCCAGGTGAGTGGAAAGTAGGAATGGATTGCGGGAGTGCCAGGAACTACAGTAATTCCAAAGTAGAAATCCGAATGGTTATCCAGTCGGAAAGTTGTAGGGATCAGGCGATTGCACGAAGGTTTGGAATGACCACCTTCGAAGGGTCTTTTTTGCCTTTGAATAAGGACTTTAAACTATTGTATAACTAATGGAAATAAAGACGGTATTGAAGTACAAGTGCTGAAATTTAAAGTAATTGAAGTGTAGGACTAAGAATGTAAGAAAGGAAGTGCGAGTGCTGAAATTAAAGAAATGAAGTGCATGACTGGAAATTTAAAGAACTGAAGTGCATGACTTAAAGTTTAGAGAATTGAAGTACAGGGCTGGAAATTTAGAGAATTGAAGTACAGGACTTGGAATGTAAGAAAGGAAATGCGGGTGCTAGAATTGAAGATATGGAAAGCTACTTGATAGAAAGTAGTGAAAGGAAGTATTGGACTTAACTCAAACATTATGAGAATTCATTGCTGAAATGAATGCTATATAGAATAGCAAAGTACTGGACTTCAGCATAAAAGTATGTAAATTCATTACTGGAATGGAAAGTACATGAACTAGTAAAGTGTTAGGTTAATTTAGACATAATGTAAATTCATTGCTAGAATGAAAGGTACATGAAATAGCAAAGATGTTGTGTTTTGGGCTGAGCAGGCAGGCCTTGCAAACTAGCCTTAAGTGCTCTATTTATAGAGCTCTTCTATGCATGCAGTGGCTTGGTGTGACAGCTTCAGCAGCTTCCACGTAGCCAAATCTCAGATTGCTATGTGTCCCATAATCTTTCAGCCTTCTCAAAATATTGCCAAGTGTAAAACTATATTCTCCCATGATTTATAACTGATAGATAGTGGGCTTGGTGGTTAAATACATGCTTGCAAGCCTTTTCCCATGTTCTGGAATTGCCCAAATGGAAAGGCAGCAGTTCCAGCAGCAGTTGATAAATTTCACCTGGAAGGTTTGGATCATGTCACGTGTCCCATGTCTTCCTTAGTCTTCTCATAGTGTTGACACATGTAAGAACATGTTCTCCCATGATCTACAACTGATAAATAGTGGTCTTTGGCGGTTAAATGCATGTTTGTAGGCTTTATCTCACGTTTTGTAACTGCCCAGATGGAAAGGCAGTAGTTCTAGCAGTTGAGAAATTTTACTTGGAAGGTCCAGATCATGCCACGTGTCCCACATTTTCCTCATCTTTCTTTGATAAATGCATCATGTTTTTAGCCCACTTTGCTGATTTTTAGCAACCTCCTCACCTAAATAAGGCAAGTGGTTGCCTTATTCTTGGAGTGACTCCTACAAACTAAGAGATATTATAGGAGTGGGGAAATTGTCATTCTTGATGACTAGGTCAAAGGTACACATGGCTTTCCAGATGTTTGCTATGTGTCCCGTTGGAAATTTCACGTATTTCCAATTGCAGATCTTGTACCAAATGGTTTCATTTGATGAAGCCAGGTGTTGCTTCATGATTTCGCTTTTGCATATCACCTTTCCAATGGGATTGGCCACGACAAACCTTTCCAGCTGGAAAATATTTATGGTGTAAACAATAATATTACGTTTAAATGAATAGAGAATTGAAGTCTATACATTACTACATTTATTTTTCTATGCATGATGGTAGTACAATTTGCATCAGTTGTTGCACGCAATGGCTAGTAGACTTTCAAATAGCAAGCTAGGTACAAAAGTATAAATCAATTCAATTTAAATGATCTTTAGTCTTCTCTTCTTCTTCTTCTTCTTCTTCTTCTTCTTCTTTTGGCATAAATGATCTTTAGTCCCTCCATCAAATAAAATTGAAATGGTGATGAAAATTTTGTAGCGGTGAGATTGCATTGTCATGCATGGCCATGGCCTTAAAATTTTGGTACACATTTATTGATCACCTAAGATAGAGCACAGAGAGAGGTGGATTTGTTAGAGAAAAAACGTTAATGGTAAGCGTTTAATCTATCTTTATGCTTTAAATGGAGTAGATGTTTATTACTTAAAACATATCTAATTGGATAAAGGTGATTCTATTAATGTTTTAAATCTTACTCATCAAATTTAAATTTCTTTTGATTTTGTTGTATTGCATTAGCGGCAAGTCTTAGAGCATGGACAAACTTGAGGGAACTCACTATCAAAATCGATCGAAACGAAAAGCAACTCACTAAGTACACCAAAAAGATAAATAAATAAAAATAATGGAAGAATAGGAGGATTGTATTTATTTTGGAAAAAAGAAAAAAAAAAATTAAAAGGCCAAACCTTGAATTTTGATCGTTAACCAAACGTATCGTGTTCGTGTTTGACCCTCTAAACATGATTATGGCACGATTAACTAAACGTGTCAGATAAATGTATCGTGTTTGTGCTAAGAATGATCCATTTAGCTAAATGTATAAAATAAATATGTCGTGTTCGTGTCAAAAATGACTTAAATGTGTCTTTTCATGTCGTGTCAAGTCTTGACTTATTTATTAAACAGGTTTATTGATTGGCAATAAATGAAAAACAATTAATTTGCAGGTTTCGTTCTAGGAAAAAAAAAATTATGGTTAGCATATTTACTTCAAAACTTGAGTTTGTACTTTTGTTTTAAGTTGTAGCTTAGTTTAGAAATTGTTCAAAAGAAAGTTAGTGTTGGTTACCTCCCAAGGTTGAAGATGGAATTTATGCTATAGCCAAGGGAATTTTGGCAACCTTGTATGCAAGGGTAAATAGGTAAATGACACACTGATGTACTCAACAATTAGGGTTCATGCATTGCATATCTAGGTTTAGTTTAATCTTATTTTGATACCCTAAACTGCAGCTTAGTTAGTGGAGGTCACCTGGAAATGGTATATCTCCTATTTAGATGCTGAAAATCATTGGCTAAAATTGTTTGCAAATTACAATCTTCTATTTGGGTATGTATGGATGCCACTTAATGGGAATGGCTTGAATAGTTACTGGAAAGTTTTGTAGTTCTCTCTCTCTGTTGGGGGCTGTAATTTTGGGCATGAACCTCCAACTTTTGAGACACAATTTTCATTCCATATATTACTTGGCTTCATGGCCCATTTTTGTGAGGCACGCATATTCTGGAATTGGGGCCAGATCTTCTGTGAGCCTTGCAATGTCTGATATAGCTCTTTGCATTAGTGTGAACCTTTAAATTTAGGAGCGCTTTTGAATCTGTCCAAAATGGTTTTGGTAACTTGAGGAATACTAAAAGAAGGGAATTTGTACGTATGTGGTATTTGTCGTCATTGCAGTGCATATGTGCCTCTTTCCAAGGGAGTTAATTGACTGTATCACCAATCAGATTGTAAACTAGTATCATGCATGATTAACAAGTAAATTTCCTATGGAATTTCAATGACTATATATATCATGATCAACAACGATCGCATATAAATCCATTTTTTTAGGCTGATCATAACAAGTATCATGATTAACAAGTAAACACCTATCTGATTGTATAATTTAGGCTATAGCATGCTTTGAAGAAATGGATTTATGATCATATTTCTGAAAGTGGAGAAGTTCCATCATTTCTGCCATTTTCAAGTAAGATGCAAGTATGAGTTTGCTGCTATTTACATTCATCATCAAACTTCCCACTATCACCCAATAAAAAGAAGAAAGAAGAAAAATCCGTGAATGGTCATCCTTAATTCCAACATGAGTGAGTAATCGATCATTTTTATTAATTCACCTAATATTCCAAATATCATTAGAAAATTTCATCCTAATAATATAGTTTTGTGAATGTCCACTTGGGATAGATCGCTGAACTACCAATTCTGTAATTTGTAATATGTCTGAGTCAAGGGTCTGGTTATGTAAAAATGTTTGTTATGGTTCAACAATGTGCGAATATAAGGTTGCATCATGGGTAATGTAACAAGTCTATGTAACATTGTTTCCACCTTTAATTCTCAAATTCTATCCTTACTGATAGACTACTTTTAGTCACTATTCTATTACTAAATGATGAAATATATATTAGAAACCCAAACCTAGAATTTTGATTCAAAATTATCAATAAATTGAGATCACATGTAGCAATTTCTTTTAACTACATTTTTCTTGTATAACCCAGAAAGCTTATTGTTTGATAGAATTAAAATTTAAATATTCAAAATTTTATGAAGTGAATTTTAAGTACTAATTATAAATTAAAATTTTTATTTGTAACTGTTGAAATTTAAATGTTCTCATTTTCAATTAAACCTAATTTTTAAGTAGTTGAAAGCACTTCATTGGCACATTTTTTTTTTATTTTAAATTAAATGTTAAATTGAGCTTTAAAAAAATAAATAATGTATCTCCTCTTATGTAACTGGGTCACCAGTTGTTAGTCAACGTCATAAGCAACCACATCTTAAGGCTTAATCCTCTTCAACAGCTCCTTGCCCTCGAAGTAGGCTTCATCCAAGTAGGTGTGCAACAACTCTTGAATTTTTATAAAAGGATATGTGGTAGTCAAATTGCACCCTTAAATTAGATTTGTAAATTGATTTGCTTCTAAAATATTTAAGGATTATAAAAAGTAAGATGTACTTGAAATTTACAATGGCAAGAACTATAAAATCTTTTCATTTTTAAGACTATCAATTTAAATGAAAGAGTTATCATAATATTACATTTAGATGAATGGGGAAATGAAATCCATACATTCCTACATTTATTTTTCAATGCATGATGGTATAATAATCAGTCACACTATGTTGCATCAGTTGTTGCCGGCAGTGGTCAATAGACTTTCAAATAGCAAGTTAAAGTACAAAACTATAAATCAATTCAATTTAAAAGATCTTTAGACCTTTAGAATTTTTTATTTTTTATTTTTTTATTTTTATTTTTTATTTTTTATTTTTTTGCATAAATGATCTTTAGTCCCTCCATCAAATAAAATGGAATTGGTGACGAAAATTTAGTAGTGGTGAGATTGAATTGCCATGCATGGGCATGGCCTTAAAATTTTGGTACACATTTATTGATCACGGAAGATAGGGCATTGAGAGAGGTCGATTTGTTAGACATAAAACATTAATGGTAAACGTTTAATCTATTCTTATGCTTTAAAGGGGAATCGATGTTCATGTTAATTTTTTTTTTTTTGACACTATTTGATGGAATTCGCTACCAAAATCAAAATCGATGGAAGCAATAAGCCACTCATTAAGTACACCAAAAAAAATAAATAAATCAAAATAAAGAAAGAATAGGAGGATTGTATTTATTTAGGGAAAAAGAAGAAAAAATAAAAATAAAAATAAAAACCCGAACCTAGAATTTTAAAGTTCAAAAAATAAAAATAAAAACCCAAACCTAGATTTTTGACTCAGTTTTAAAATTTCTAAAACCCTGATTTTATTTTATTTTATTTATTATTATTATTATTTTATATCTTCTCTTAACCTTTTCTTACTTTTCTCTCTCTTTCTTTCTTCCCTCCCAAACATACAAAAGAAAAACAGCAGAGAAGCGAAGCAAATAGTCTTTATACATGCTCTTCCCTACAACCTACCCGAGTGTTACATATCTTCTCTCTCGTGCCTCCATCTCTCCATCTTTTCTCTCTCTCTCTGCCAAACCCTAACCTCCTCATCATCTCTCTAACCCTCCATCTCTCCACACCACCTCATCCCTCCACCGAAGCCACCACTCCACCTCCATTCCATCTTCCCATCTCTCATCCACCACACTTCACCCGAAACCACAAGCCACTAACACCCCCTCTCTCTGGTCAAGCCGCCGCTGCGTCTTCTCCGGCCATTTCTCAGGCCTTCGCTGCATTTTCTTCGGCCGATTCTCCGGCCGAAGTTCTCTATCTCTCGGATTCTCATCGGCCAATCCTCCGGCCGTCGTTCTCATCCCAGGCCGTATCTCCTGCAATCTTCTCCATCGCTGGCCAATTTTCAGGCCGTCGCTGCGTTTTCTCAGGCCATTTCTCAAGCCGTCGCTGGTCACAATCTCTTTCTCCATCTTTCTCTGATATTCTCACTCGGGTAAGCATCCTTAACCCTTCCTCTTCTCTCTTTTTATCTAAATATATGTGTGTGTACTTGTGAGTATCTATGTGTAAAAAGTCTGAGAATAAGGGCTTTGATTTTTCAAATTACTGAGATTAGGATTTGAATTTTATGAAGATCTATATTCACATTGTGGTTTAGATGATATATATGTGTTTTTAATTTCTGAGAATCTGTGATATATATGGTTTGATTGTTTCAGTTTTGATGTTGGTATATATTCCTGATATGCATAGATGTGGTTTGAAGTTTCGGAATTTTTGTTTTAGGCTGTGGCTGTGATGTTTGTTATCATATATATAGATGATGTGTGTTCTGAAATTGTGGAGAAGTTGTGACTGTGATGGGCTGTGAAGTTTGGGTAGTTTTGATATATATCTATGTGTGATGACATATATGATTTGTGTTCTGAAATTGTGATGGGCTGAGGCATTGGAGAAGTTTTTATATATATATATACACACGTGTATGACTTGAACTTTGGATTCTAAAATTCTGAATTTTGGAATTTGATTTTGGAATTTGATTCTTGTTGTCGATTTAAACTGTTTAGTTCAAATTTCTAATGAGACTTTATCTTCTAAAAATGGTTTTGAGAGTGTTGCCGTTTTATTGAGTCGAGAAATAAATTTTTGAGGGAGGACCATGATGATCCTTTGATGTTGAGTGTTAAAAATCTTTGGGAATTGTTTGGGCATTGTAGTTGATATTTATGCTTGAGAGTTTGACATTGAAAAATATTCTAAAGTTGCACTCTTGATTATTCTAATGGAAAGCATGTTCACACAAAGTCATATTCATGTGTTAAGACTTTGAAATTCTGGAATTGCATAAATGATGTTTTGAGATTGTTCAATACATGGGTTGTGATGTTCAATTGGACAGTTGGATGAGTTGGATAATTTTGGAAAGGAACTTGAATGTCATTAAGCATGCAAATAAATTCTGAAATTAGAGGAGACACAATCTTTGATATCTATATGTGTTCTATGCATGTATATGGTTTCTTTTGGAACTTTTTGACATGATTGATCTTCAATGCATATATGCTTATGTATGTGGATCATTTGTGATGCTTAATTTCTGAAAATTCTAAGGGCTGAAATGTTTAGAGGTGCTATATAGTTTTCAAAATTTGAAATTGGGATTTGATAGCTGAAATGTGAAATGTGATTTGATTTTGTTTCTTCAAGTTTCAATCATTTTCAGAATTTGTCCAAAGTGTCCCTAATTGAGATGAACATGCTCTAAGTGTATCTTGCTTGATTTTTTCCATGTGAGGGGATTTCATGTTGTTTGTGAGCGAATGTGATGTGAGTTATGAGTTGTATTGAAAATTGAGATAAGACAAATCTCTCTAGGTAAGTTATTGCAGAGGAAACAGTTTTGGGAATTGGGACTAATTATCAAAAGTAGAATACACTGCACACTATATACATGTTTTGTTAATTAATTTGCATGAGAAAGAAAAGGTTGATATATTGTTGAAGGATGTCCATGACATTAAGCTTTCATTCATTTATTTCTTGTGTGAATTCAATAATAAATCTCTGTTTTTTTATGAAATCAACAATAATGAATGTATTCATTTATACAAATGTTCAAGTGTAGAAGATTCATTGTTTTGCTGACAAGTGACTTTATGTTGTCGTGCTGAGATCTTTCATTCATTCATTGAATTGGCTAATTTGGCTGAGTATGTTGTCGTGCTGGAATTTCTTTTGTTGCTGTAGCATTTGGCTGATTGGGTTCTGATTCAAATGGTTTCCTCCCACGATGGAATCGATGGGATGCGTCAGGTATATCGTTTTCTGCCATTCTCTGATTCTGTTTGCTTTCTTTCTTCTCTTTCTTTTCCCGGGTCTCCATCTCACGTTTAAGATTCCTGCTCTGTTTTCAGGTATGGGCCAAGAGAAAAGCAGTGGAATTAAACAAAGAGGGACCAATTGGGAGAGTTTTTGCAGAAATGGCTCCCTCCTCTGACGGAAACGATGGGATGCTTCAGGTATATCGTTTTCTGCCGTTCTCTGATTCTGTTTGCTTTCTTTCTTCTTCGTTTTTTTCCTTGGTCTCCATCTCACGTTTAAGATTCCTGCTTTGTTTTCAGGTACGGGCCAAGAGAAAAGCAATGGAATTAAACAAAGAGGGACCGACTGTACGCATTAATTTCGGCACCACTTGCTGTTCCCTAGCTGTTATTGAAGGAAACGTTGCAACAATAGTAGCCACACTTCTTGCTAGGTTTTACGAACTTAGGGCCATTAATTGGCGATGCTGAACTTTTTAATCGTGAAAATACAATTACTGGTTAGATGCTTTATCTTGATTTAGTACCTTAATTTAAATAGCACCTTAATTTAGTACAAAATATTTATATATATTTTTGCCTCTTTTTGTATGTCCCCTAAGGTTTGTTGGCTACACAGCGAGTGCCCTCCATTCCAAGTTCCCTGTTCCATTGGTGTGCACATGATTGAAGATTTACATGAAGACGCGCCTTTGATAAAGGTGACCAGCAAAGGAGTGGAAAAACATTTATCTCCCGAAGCTGTTTCTTCTTTAATCATTGAAGAGATCAAGAAGACGGCTGAGAAGTCCCTTGGGGTCTGTATCGTGGATGTGGCTTGTGCCTTACCAAACAAGTTAGAGAATCGGAATCCCAGGGTGGATGGTATTCAAAATGCAATTGCATTTGCAGATCTCAGTCTGGCTGAGACCTACACTGAAGAAATCCTGTCATCAAAAACGTTTTGATTGTAGATGTAGGTGGGACGGCGTCAAATGTGACCTTGTTCAGTGTGGGACAGGACAGATTGGAATACGAAGAAACTACTACAGATGATAAAATTTGTGGTGAAAGCATGGACATGAATATGGCGCATCACATATGGGTTGAGTTCAAGAAGAGGTACAGTGGTGTCTATGCTAACATGGATGTGATCAATCGACTGCTCATCCCTTGTGAGAAGGCAAAAACTTCACAGTTATCAAATGATATTGTCAAGGTCGAGGTGAAACAATTGTTAGAGGGGGTCGATTATAGCACCTCCTTCACACGCCCCAAGTTTGAGGAGCTCAATGGGTATCTTTTCGAGTCTTCGGTTCAAATGGTAAGGTGTTATTTGAGGAAGTTTGCGAAGGACAATTATTGCCGCCTGCATGAGATTGTGTTGGTTGGGGATGTTCAAACATTCCCAAACTTCGAGAAGTGGTTGAAGCCTGAATATGTTGTGACTTGTGGTGTGGCTGTGAGATATGCTGAGGAGAAGGAGAAGGCGAAGGCTACTGAGCATCAAGAACAGAGGATGAGATATCCTGCGGTGTGGCAATGATATCTGCTTTTGAGAAGGATGATGCCCCAGTTACACTGGGTAGATTCAAAGCTCTGGAGAGGGATTTGAAAGCCATTCACGATGATGTTACTTGGATTAAGGAGAGATTAAAAAAGGAGGGTGAAACTTCTTGTGAGAAACCAGCTACTTAGTAGTTGAAAAAGTGACTTTGTTATTGTTGTGTATTGTAAACTGTTTTGAGAATTTGAATTTCAGAATGAAATTTTATATGTGGGGACTTGTTTGTTTAGATTTTAGGTATATGGTACTGTTATGTATCATAGTTCACTGTTTTGAGAAGTTGAATGTATTTTATATGTGGAATGTCTCTGTGGATGTAATGATTTTAGGTATAATTTGGTGGTCTGGTACCCACAACTGCACGGCCAATATTTAATTCATTCATCGTCTTCTCCAACAGGTCGTGTTCCACAAACTAAAATTCCTTCAGATGATAAAATTTGCGGTGAAAGGATGGACATGAATATGGCGCATCACATTCGGGATGAGTTCGATAAGAGGTACAGTGGTGTCCATGCTAACATGGCTGTGATCAATCGACTACTCATCCCCTGCGAGAAGGCAAAAATTTTGCTGTCAAATGATATTGTCAAGGTGGAGGTGAAACAGTTGTTAGAGGGGGTTGATTATAGCACCTCCTCCACACGGCCCAAGTTTGAGGAGCTCAATGGGTATCTTTTCGTGTCTCTGGTTAAGATGATAAGGTGTTATTTGAGGAAGTTTGCGAAGGACAAGTATAGCCGCCTGCATGAGATTGTGTTTGTTGGGGGATGTTCAAACTTTCCCAAACTTAGAGAAGTTGTACAGGCACAGTTTGAGAGCAAGCTGCAAATAAGGTTGAAGCCTAAATATGTTGTGGCTTGGGGTGTGGCTATGAGATATACTCAGGAGAAGGAGAAGGCGAAGGCTGCTGAGCATCAAGAAGTAACAGGAGATGAGATATCCTGCCGTATGGCAATGATATCTGCTTATGAGAAGGATGATGCCCCAGTTACACTGGGTAGATTCAAAGCTCTGGAGAGGGATTTGAAAGCCATTCAGGATGATGTTACTTGGATTAAGGGGAGATTACACAAAGGAGGGTAGAACTTCTTGTGAGAGCTACTTAGTAGTTGAAAAAGTGACTTTGTTATTTTTGTGCATAGTAAACTGTTTTGAGAATTTGTATTTCAGAATGAAATTTTATATGTGGAGACTTGTTTGTTTAGATTTTAGGTATATGGTACTGTTATGCATCATAGTTCACTGTTTTGAAAAGTTGAATGTATTTTATATGTGGATGCATGTCTCTGTGGATGTAATGATTTTAGGTATAATTTGGTGGTCTGGTACCCACAACTGCACGGCCAATATCTAATTCATACGTCGTCTTCCCCAGCAGGTCATGTTCCACAAACTAAAATTCCTTCAGATATGCATCGCAGTTACTATCCTCTTACCTCAAAACCATACCCTTGCACATGCTAAGACCAAAGAAACCAGGTCAGACAGCTGTGTTTCTTCTTCTTGTTGATGCAGTAGAGACTAGACAGCGAACCAGGTTATTAGACAGCAGAGAGACACTTTGTTTTACATGAAAAAAGATGCAATGAATAAAGTCCAGTATATAGGTCATGGCCCAAATCCACTAATTTTGTTATTAAAGTTTGGGCCATTTCAAATTGAACCCAACGTCGTTAGTCCAAACAAATTCCAATAATGTGAAAGTTGGATTGCAATGGGTTTGTAACATATCAAAGCCTAACCCAAACTAAAACTAAACCCAAAGTTTTTGCATAAAATTCTTCCGGCCCATGGGGATGATTATTTTCTTGCAATAATTAAATAAAATACGAAGTTTCAGGGAAGGTAGTTTGTATATATATATATTTTTTATGGCACCTGGTTGAGTGCTTTCAGAGTTTAGAAATTGTGATCATGTTCAAGATTCTCTTTATTCTGATTCAACGTGGAATAAGGATACTCTAAATTTCCTTCCACTCAAACTTGTAACTCTCGTTATATTTGCACAGAAAAAATTAGTATCAACTTACACCTAAAAACCGAATTAAAATTAGTTCTTTGTACGAGAGTTGAGTTTGCTTCTGTACCATTTGTAACAAGTCTAATGCTTGTCATATGACTCAAAAACTTAAATTCACATGTATAATTGTATATCTATTTTATCTTACCAATCTAAATTCAATGTAAGTTAACAATCCTCATCTCATGTAAATTTCCTTAATTGAATGGTTGTAACAAAATTTCGTAGCAATAGTAAGTGGAATTAAAATATACTACATTTCATAGCAATAGTAGTGGAACTATAATATACAAAAAAATTTGGTGAGTGGAACTAAAATATACCTGCTAATAAAAGTTCCTTGATTTTACATAATATAATTACCTTAGAGAACCAACAGTGGCTTGGTTAAAAAATAAAAAAAATAAAAAAAAAAATACAGTGGCCATGAAATTTGAACTATGTAATCACTGTATCTTATGTGATACATCTAGTTTGTCATTTGTTATTGTAACGACCCTTAAACTGATACCATTTATAAAAAAAATTCGGCATGACCTCCACTAAAAGGGGTCATACGACAACCTGCTTAAATATATAAAAATACAAATAATACATTCCAGCATCCATACATCAGGCCTCAACATAGTTAATCTCACGATGGAGCATCCACTACCATTTAATCCAAATATCGTGATGACAGTCCCAACAATACATGGTTAAGATCTAAAGTCCATATCTTACAACGTTTAGACCACTTATAATAAAATTACTGCCCATAAATATAATTACAATAACAAGAGTTCACAAATCTCTATACCAAATATAACAAACTAAGATTTTACAAAAAATATGGGACTTAAATACAAAAATAACAAAACAATCTTCTAATCTAATTTAGGCCTGTGGTGGAACGTCATCTGCCACTTCTTTCCCGTTTCCTGAAAAAAATGTTAAATAAAAAGGGGTGAGCAAAATTGCTCAGTAGGTGGTGCCTAAGACATACCTCTTGTATCTCCGTGAATCCAAACAAGGAATAAGACAATAGGAATCGGGGTCATACTATGTCGGGAAAGTACAACATTAAATCCAATCTTAGCATACACAATATGATGCTATGAAATGCAATGCATGCCGATGTCGCTCCCTATTTTCAACATTCAAATCCATCACTTTCAAACTGTTAATAAAACCCACACTTTTATGATCCCGCAGCGACACGAGAGAAGGATTGGCTAGTATCCCTAACCCATGGTAGCCCCGTGACGTCATTTTGGGCCCAGCTAGCTCAACTACGTTAGGGCAATCTCCCTAATTCCCTCTAGGCTATATTAACACATCGACCCTTTGGTGACCCCGCGACGACCGGGTTTTCTCAAAACCATTTTAATTAAAACTTCTTCCTAAAATTCTCTTTTTTCATTTCAAATCACATTAATCCCATTTCATGCCCAATGCTAGTGCATAGATGCATCATGCCATGTCCAAGTTCATCATTCCATAACTAACTCAAACTTAATTAATATAGCATGATTCACAAGAATTTTCAATCGAGATCTAGCATGATAGGTGTGATACCTCTTGGATCCGAGACATGGGTTGATTAGGCCCAGGCCCAAACCCGAGGGAATATCAAACAATTAATATGTAACCGAATACAGAATACAAAGTGAAATAAGAAATAAAAATAATAAGCTAAAGGAATGCTAATTTAAAATCCTCAAAATATAATTATTAAAATCCAAAACTCCATAAGTTTAACAACTCGGGAATCCATCTCTAGTGGACCCCTAATAACAATCCAAACTGTAATAAAATAACTGATAGAACATCCAGAAATAAGTTGTGGAGAGAAGTCCTACGTCGTCGATAGAGTGAGTAGAAATCCCTGCTCAGCACGATTAAGTCTACGTCTGGAACTGTTGTGTACTTGACAGATAGAAGTGGGTCAGGCCCACACACATGTTCTAACCTACTACAATCCAGGCAGAGACTCGATATACATGTACATCCTAAACAATTAAATAATATCTAATAGTCCGTAAGTATATATATAATCACACTAAAGGACTCTCACTGGACCACAGGTCGATCTCAACCTGAATAGAGGTAATATATTAAAACGCACACGAAGTGGGCATGTGTACCTAAGTCTAAACAAGGAACACCTCCAACCATCGTAGCCAGCTATGCATCCCGATGCATATATGATCCCTAACCATCGATCCTAAGACTCAAGCTCATATCGAGGTACCATAAAATCCATCCATAATCCCTAGTAGTGCCGCTCAACCAGTCGTTGCCATGACACTACAAATCAATAGGACTTAACTTTTAGTTAATCCACTTCTTTAATTTCCAGAGTATGTAGGACTTAGCGATTTTTTGAGCTAATCCCCCTAGTTTGTCACTGTCCCATACCGGTGCATACAATCTGTCCATCCAGCAATGATAATACAGAACATGCATGTAAATATCATCCAAATCCATAAATCCAACTATTGAGAATAAAAATATTAAGTTTAAACATCAATTGTTCCATAAGTGAGCATATTAATTAACATCTTTTAACATGCTGATTATACACTACCCAACCAACAATCCTACAATTAACAATACAACAGTATATGCAGGTATTAACTTATCCCCAGATTCTATATAATTGAGGGAACATGATTAAAAGTCTACATTAATTAACTCCACAGTAAGCATAATAAACCTTGACCAATTATTATACTCATAATTCCAGTCCAACAATTGATGCGATAAATAAGACAATTTAAACACCAATCATTCCATAGCAAGCATAGGAAAAATATATATATTTTAACATGCTTAGTTTATACCACAAATGCATGATTAGTATTTGATAATTATTCACAGAAATTTTCTAGAATAACTTAAGAAATTTAAACCACTCACATACACGAACAGTTTGCATAACTTGCTAGAAACTGGTTGATGTTCAACCTATAAACCCTAAGTGATTTATTATTCATTCCCACATCCTCAAGAACTCTAATACAACCATAGAACTCCTCTAAACCCCCATGTACAGTCCTTGAATATCCCAGAAAGTTCAAAAACACAACCCAGAAGCAAAACTATGCCCAAATTGCATAAAAAGGGGGTGGAGCCGTCTCCCTCACATGGGGAGCCGCCTCCCCCTTGTGTGGATAGTGTGGAGCCGCCTCAACCTGTATTGGAGCCGGCTCCACCCTTGTGGGGAGCCTCCTCCTTGCTCCGTTTGCCCAATTCACTTGTTTTCCTTCCACGGTTTGATCTCCGGTGGTTTCCATCACTTCCGTCCTCCGTTGACAAGGTTTCTACTGATTTAAATTTAGGTTCTAGTGTTTCAGAGAGTTTTAAAATCATTCCTCAGTAATTAACTTCAACTAACCCAAGAAGGATACAAAGAAGAATTAACACAGAAAAATAATAGTTCATACAAACATATAGTTTAGAACAATTCAAACATGCGAACCAGTTTACTTTCAACATTTGTTTACTCTTGGAATTGCATTAGAGATGTAAAGAACACAAGTCTAAGGGATAGAGTTAGGAATAGAACTTGCCTTACACCGACATCGTCCTAAAGTCTCCGGCCAATTCTCTGTTTTCTTCCCAGCCGTCTCCAAAACTTCCCTCAACCTTACTATGTCGTAGTACTGTTCTAAAACCCTAGGCAGACATCCTAGGTGAATATTTACAGGCCACATTAATCCTAGGCTCAACTAAACCCTAATCTGATTTACTCGCCCCATAGAACAACCTAGGTTATATTCCAACGTCGGCTGAACTGAAAACCTAATATAACTATATGTGTGCCACCATCCATACAGTTACATTGAAAACATAATTAAATATAATTAAATCAATTCAATTTAAACAATTAAATTAAAACAATTAAACCATTAAATTTAAGTAAATTAATCCAATTAAAATAACTAGAGTAAAACAATTAAACAATTAAAACAATTAAATCAATTAAATTAAAACAATTAAACTATCAAATGCAATTAAATCAATTCAATTAACACATATGCAGGTCAACAATTAAAAATGCAATTTAAAATAAAATAAATACCAGGACTATCCTTTTTAAAATTAGGGATATTACAATAGGCATATAAAAAATCAACATTTAAGCATGCTCTTCACATGGGTTAATTAATACGCATAACTACACATCAACATATATACAACAACCAAGTAATTTGCTAGATTTTACACAAATTAGTCATGCTAGACAACAATTCATAAAGGATTATGAACTTTATGGATTACAACACAATTATTCTAGGATAATTATTAACAATTGGACAAATTAACAACAATTACATGAAATTAATTCACAAAGGAACAAGAAAATGTGAGTTAGAGACCCTTACCTCAATCTAAACCAAAAGCCCCAATTTTCACCTCAAACCCTCAAAATGGGTCTCAATTTTTGGACTTCCTAGAGTGGCCAAAAGCTGAAATTGATGGTATGGATTTGAAGATCTCGTCGTGAGCTTCAATTTGCCTCAAACGGCATCCAAAATTTCCAAGAATAGAGAGAGAAATCAAGCCTTGAATTTGTAAGATAAAAAAAAAAAAGAAAAAAAAAGAAAAAGAAAAAGAAAAAGAAAAAGAAAAAGAAAGAATGCCGAGAGGAAGAGAGAACGTAGCAGTGAGAGGAAAGAAAAAGTATCTGTAATGAATTTTAAGTCATTTGTATTGACTTATCATTCATATGGGCCCCACAAGTAAAATAAAGAATTTATTTAATTAACATTATATATATATATATATATATATATATATATATATATATATATTCTCCCCAACTTTAAAAGATTTCATCCCCAAAATCAAGACATATCGAAGGAAGAAAACAACGCTGGGTACTTGGAGCGAACCTTCTGTTCGAGCTCCCAAGTAGCCTCCTCAACTCCGTGGTGTCTCCAAAAAACTTTCGCCATTGGTATCGTCTTGTTCCTTAACACCTTTTGCCGTGTGTCAAGGATCTGAACTGGTCCTTCCTCGTAGGAGACATCCTCATCAATGTCCACATCAACCCAACTCAAAATGTGAGATGGATTCGGCTCGTACTTCCGTAACATCGATATATGGAAAAAAATTATGGACCCTGTCCAATTATAGTGGCAAACAAGTCTATAGGCAACCTCTCCTACTCGGTCCAAAATCTCAAACGGTCCAATGAATCGTGGCGACAACTTGCCACTTTTCTTAAATTTCATCAATCCTTTTCGTAGAGAAACCCGTAGGAAAACGTGATTTCCCACCCCAAAGGATAACGGCCGTCTCCGCTTATCCGCATAACTCTTCGTCGGCTTTGAGCTGTAAGTAACCTCTGTCTGATCAGCTTAATCTTTTCAGTAGTCTCGAGTACTATGTCGGGTCCTAAGGCGGCGGTCTCACCCACCTCAGTCCAACAAACAGGAGACCTATAAGGTGTACCATACAACACCTCAAATGGAGCTATCTGGATACTCGTCTGATAACTACTGTTGTAAGCAAACTCAATAAGCGGTATATAATCTTCCCAACTACCACCCAAGTCGAGCACATATGCCTGAAGCATATCCTCCAAGATGTGGATAGTACGCTCTGACTGGCCGTCTGTCTGTGGATGGAATGCCGTACTAAGATGCAACGCTGAACCAAACGCTGCTTGAAGTCTTTCCCAGAACTTCAAAGTAAACTTGGCATCCCCATCTGAGACAATGGTTACTGGAACTCCATGCAACCTTACAATCTCCTTCACATAAAGTACACCAAGATTCTCTGCATCATCTGTTGCCTTAATAAGCAAAACGTGAGCCGTCTTGGTTAACCTATCAACGATGATCCATATGGCTTTATTGCCCCTCTGTGACCTTGGAAGACCTGTCACAAAATTCATAGCAATATGTTCCCATTTCCACTGCGCTACAGGTAATGGTTGCAACAAACCGGCTGGTCTCTGATGCTCGGCCTTCACCTGCTGACAGGTAAGGCACTTAGCCACAAACTGAGCAACATCTTTCTTCATCCTGTTCCACCAATACTGACGTCTCAAATTGTGATACATCTTGGTACCACCTGGATGAACTGCAAAGCGGGAAGTGTGAAACTCCCATAAGACATCCTCACGACAAACCATGGGAACCACTAATAAACCCCTGAACCGTAGACCCCCATCTGCATACAAGGCCCAATCTTTCACTGTCTCACCACTGGAGATCAAAGCGTGAATGACATCTAAATCTGGGTCCTGTTTCTGTGACTCAATCACTCGTACAACAAGAGTAGGTTGAGCCACAAGATTAAACAAGAATGTTAGCTCACTGTCAACATCGTCATCAAAACAATACAATCCCATCTCTGCCAAATCCTTAAGTATCTTCCACTTTTGAATAGCCAAACAGGCCAGAGTCCCACGAGATTTCTGGCTTAAGGCATCTGCTACCACATTTGCCTTGCCCGGATGATACTGCAAGTCAAAATTGTAGTCCTCCAAGAACTCAACCCATCTTCTCTGTCTGTTATTCAAGTCCTTTGGGGAGAAAAGGTATTTGAGATTTTATGATCCGAGTACACCATGAATCTCTCACCATACAAGTAATGTCTCAAACAATTCAAGGTAAATACAACTGCCACTAACTCTAAATCATAAGTAGGGTAGTTAAGCTCGTGAGTCTTCAACTATCGAGACCCATAAGCTACTACTCTACCATTATGCATCAACACACATCCCAAACCATCATGTGAAATGTCACAATAAATCACATAACCCAAGCCATGCTCAGGTATCACCAACATTGGAGCTGTAGTTAATCTTGTCTTCAACTCCTGTAAAGATGTCTCACGGGCTTCATTCTAGACAAACTTGATCCATTTCGGGGTCAAATGGGTCATAGGGGCTGCCAAACGGGAGAAATCTTTCACAAATCTCCGATAGTAACCCGCTAGGCCAAGGAAACTCCGGATCTCAAAAACATTCTTGGATTTCTCCCAATTCAAAACTGCTTCAACCTTTGATGGATCTATTGACACTCCACTTTTTGAAATAACATGCTCCAAAAATTTCACCTCCTGTAGCCAAAACTCACATTTCTCATATTTGGCATACAATTGATGTTCCCGCAAAATTTGTAAATCAATACTCAAATGGACCTCGTGCTCCTCCCAAGATCGTGAATACACGAGAATGTCATCCACGAAAACTATCACAAACTGGTCCAAGTAATCGTGAAAGACGCAGTTCATCAAGTCCATGAATGCCACTGGCGCATTAGTAAAGCCAAAAGGCATAATAAGGAAATCATAGTGTCCATACCGTGTACGGAACGCTATCTTTGGGATATCCTCATCCCTAACCCATAACTGATAGTAGCCTGACCTTAATTCAATTTTTGAAAAACAACGGGCTCCTCTCAACTGATCAAACAAATCATCTATCCTTGGCTAATGATACTTATTCTTGATGTTGACATGATTCAACTTCCGGTAATCAATGCACAACCTCAAAGAACCATCTTTCTTCTTCACAAATAAAATCAGTGCGCCCCACGGTGACACACTCAGTCGAATGAAACCTTTCATCCTCAAATCATCAAGCTGCCTCTTCAATTCTTCCAATTTAACTGGTGCTATACGACAAGGTGCCATAGACATTGGCGCGGTACCAGGCATCATATCAATAGTAAACTCCACTTCTAGGTGTGGAGGCAACTCTGTCGAATCCTCTAGAAACACATCCAAAAAATCACGAACAACTACAGGATAATCTTCTTCCATAACATCATCTTCTTCGACTATAAGGCTAGCCAAGAAGTAATCACCACGACTCCGTTCACGAACTCCATAAAACGATGAAATGTAGGAATCACTCCGATCTCCCACAAAAAAGAAACAGTCTCCCTCAGGAGTGCAAACTGTGACTTTACCTCTAAAACAGTCGATCGTGGCACGAAAGGAAGTTAGCCAATCTATACCGAGAATGACATCAAAGCTAGTCATCTCCAGAAGGATAAGGTCAAACACAAAGGTCTTCCCGGTTATCACAATGGAACAATCCCGTACAACTCGGCTCAAAGGCACTAAAACCCCAACTGGCATATCAACATACAACACCCGATCCATGAAACTGATATCTAACCCCGATGCAAGTGCAAATGATGATGATATGAAGAAATGAGATACACCAGAGTCAAACAAAACATGGGCCCAAGAACCAAACATTGGAAATATACCTCGGAGAACTGATGGACAAGAAGATGCATCGGCCTGTGCAAGTGCAAAAACACGTCCTTGTGGTGCCTGTACCTGAGAACTACCAACCTGAACACTTGACTACTGCACTGACATAGTAGGAGTATCCCTCCTGGCCGTGAACCTTAAGAAGACATGGCAGGCTATTGTAGTGGCGGTGGTCTAAAACCTGACTGAACTGTAGCCGACTGTGACGGTCTCTGCCGTGACCCTCTGCCACTAGTGGTGCCTGCTCCCTAACTCGGACAGTCTCAAATCAAATAAACCTGTTGGCCATACCCATAACAAGCTCTCGATGGCGTAGAAACCGTAGTCGAGTTCATAGGATATCTGAACTTGTAATGTCCAGGCTGCTGATACTGATAATAAACAATTGCACTCTTATCTGACCCAGCTGGCATAGGAGTGGTAGAAGCAGATCGTGCAGACGGTTGCCCCTGAAACTGAGATGAACCACCCCTGTTACTCTTCCCTGAAGGTCCCTCTGAAAATGACCCTGCATTCCTCTTTTGCTTCCACTGTTCCCTTCTTGCATCTTTATCTTTGGCCTCCGCCTCTAGCATCAATGCTCTTTCCACTACCTTAAAATAAACCTTGATGCCCTGTGCTATTAACAATAGCCTCATCTTGTAGTCAAGTCCGAAGATAAACTTCCGAACCTTATCAACTTCATTACTCACCATCTCTAGAGCAAAGCGAGAGAGTAAGGTGGACTTGTTCTCGTACTCTGTCACTGACATATTACCTTAGATAAGGCCAATAAACTAATCCTTTAACTCCCACCTCTTGGAGGCAGGAAAATACTTCTCATAGAACAGCTCTTTGAATCTATCCCAACTCATCTCTTCAATCTTATATTGATTTGTGATCAATTTCCACCAAAACTTGGCATCCTTTGAAAACTTGTAAGTGGCTAGGATGATTTTCAAGTGATCATCCGTCACATCCATAGAAGTCAATTGAGTTTTAACTTGATCCATATAGTCATCCGCTTCTATTGGATCCGTACCACCTTCGAACATCACTGGCATTAACTGAGAAAACCTTTTAATAATCTTGAGACGTTTCTATACTGGCGTCTCCTCTACCTGAACTACCAATTATGGTACTGACTGTGGTATTGGCTACGGATGTGTAGCAATTGTAGCCCTCAGGGCTCTCTGCAACAAATGATTCAATACTAGTTCTGCCGAACTTTTACCCTCTTCAACGGGTGCTTCCATATTATCCCTCCTTATAGGAACAACTCTTGGGGCAATCAAATCCCTAAGAAGTGTGTTTTCATCAACTGGCTCTGCCAAATTGGAGCTAGAGCTCTCGCCAACATCACCCCTTATTGGCCTTGGGCCAACTTCCCTAGGTTCCTTACACTATGACATCATTCTATAAAACAAGGAAAACAGTTCAATAATGATAACACTAAGGTCCAACCATGAACAACTCAACACAAACATATACTATACTAACACTTAGCATGCAAGACTATGCAATGAACACATTAATATAAGCATATAGACACATAAGCACATAAACACATTAATATAAGCATATAAACACATAAGCACATAAACAAGTAAACAGTTAAGCATACATTTTTTTTTTTTTTTTTTTTTTTTTTTTTTTTTCACATAGCAAAACACTTTAACAATTAATCACATAAACTATGCAAACAACTTCCCATACAACCCTATGTAGGCCTCTACCCATCATCCTAATGGTTTTTGATCATTCGCTCTGATACCAAATTTATAACGACCTTTAAACTGATACCATTTATAAAAAAATTTCGGCATGATTGTGATACCCCTCGGATCCGAGACACAGGTTGATCAGGCCCAGGCCCAAACTCGAGGGATATCAAACAATTAATATGTTATAACAAACACAAATTACAAAATGAAATAAGAATTAAAATTTTAAGAGCTGAAAGAAACTAAAATATAAAATCCTTTAATATTAAATATACTTAAATTCCAATAATCCAAAACCTCCATAAGTTAAACAACTCGGGAATCCATCTCTAGTGGACCCCTAATAAAAATCCCAAACTGAATGAAAGTAAAAATGAAGATAAAATCCAAATCCAATATCTGGAAAGAAATCCTACATCGTCGGTAGAATGGAAGATCGTCTCTACTCAGCACGAACAAGCTCAAGCCTGGAACTGACGTAGACCTGAAAATAGAAGTGGGTCAGGCCCACGAACAAGTTCTATCCTACTACAATCCAAGCAGAGACTCGATACGCATGTACATACTGAATAGTTCAACAATAACTAATAATCTATACATAAATATATCCACACTACTGGACTCTCGCTAGACCATGAAGAGGGTCTCAACCTGAATAGAAGGTATCATACAAAACGCACCTGAGTGGGCATGAGTACCTAAACCTAAACAGGGTATACCTTAACCTTCACAGCTAGCTACATATCCAATTGCATATACGCACCCAAACCGTCGACACTGAGACTCAAACTCATGTCGCGGTATCATAAAAATATATCTAAACTCCGTTCCTAACCATCTACAAGAAATCCAATAAGTCATTCGGCGTATTCAACCGCACCGACTCATAAATATAAGGAAGATTTTATTTAATAACCCGTGCCCTTATTCCAAAATAGGTAGGACTTAGCAATTTCTTTTGAGCTAATCCAAACCTAGTATGACACCGTCCCAAACCGGTGCATACAATCCCATCCATCCAACAGTTGATATAGCACTTACAATTAAATAACAATATCAACAGTTCCATACCAAGCATACTAGAATGTATTAGCAACCATTCTTAAATAATACCAATAATCAATTAACAATAAAAATACAAATATTAGTATCAACTACTCCATACAAAGCATATTAAAGAAAATTATCAAACATGCTTAATTAAATTAACAGTCGATAAAATACTGACCATATAAATGTCAGTACCAAGAATTCCAGACTAAGCATGTTAGAGCAGATTAACAAGCATGCTTAATTAAACCAATACACAGAAGCCATTATTTGCTCACACCAACAGTATTTATAATTAATCCGTCAACTCCCAGTATTCACATAATTAACAGAACTGAAGTAACAGTACCTTATCAATTAATTTTTATGGTGAGCATAAACACTATAAGCTATTAACATATTTCAAAATCCCAGTCCAACCATCAATGCATTATCTGCTAGAATCTAACAATTAACTAGTCTCTAAACAACCTAAGCAAGACATAGATTTATATCATGCTTATTCAGCACCACCATACAAAATTAGCAGTGATTAAATCCCTCTCATAGAATTTTCTAATTTATAAATAATGATTAATAAGCTAAAACCTCACAGTATGAAAGTTCATTAAAATTTTGCATACTGATTCACATGATTGACAACTACGAGTTTGTTAATAAATTAACTATCCGTTAGAATTTAAAGTTTACTCTAGAGAACCCTTTAAGCATCCATTATACTTGAAAAACAAAACCACAGAACGGAAAAACTGAAAAACAAAAGATGGAGCAGGCTCCAAAAATACTTGGAGCCGCCTCCAAGTAAAAGGAGCCGGCTCCAATTCCAAAAGGAGCCAGCTTTCTCCCTCCTCTTCTCCGTGTTCTCTTTTCCGGCATCGTCTACACCTCCGGCCCTTCACTGCTTAGGTTCCCAGAACTTGTAACTGAGTTCCAGTAGATTACCAACCCTTATTTAAGTCCTTATTACATTGCTAAGATAGGTTTAAACAAAGAACTATACAAGCAAGTTTCAAGTTTATACGATTTAGTAGGTAATAACATATACTGTCACAATTAAAATTTGAACCATGAAACAGATAACGTTTTTATTTTATTAAAACATGTAATTCATCCTGGAACTATTAAGTATGCAAAGAACATGAAGCCTAAGGGAGAGAGTAAGGATAGAACTTGCCTTTGAGACTTTTGTTCAAAATCTTTACGCCGTCTTCGAAGGTTCCTGGCAATTCTTACTGAAAAATTCCTCTGTTCCTCCTCTCTGCTTCCAAAGACGTATTAGGTTTATTTTTCTTAAACCCTACCTCCATATAAGCCTACTTATAACCTTAAACTATAAACCCTAATCCATGTATAATTTGGCCCATAAGTAATCCTAGGTTAAAAAACATGTCAGCTACTTATGTGTATACCAAATATGCAACTAACCCTACTGTAACGTAAAGATTAGAAAACACTTATCTTTAATTAAATACAATTAAATCACGACAATTTACAATTAATTTAAAACAATTAAACCATTATATTATATTAAATTAATTCAATTAAAAACAACTAAATTAAACCACTTAAACAAAAAATAAAGAATTAACTACAACAATAAAAACAAGTCATAATTCAAGTAATAAAACAATTAAACACGTCATGCAACTTAAACACCAATTTAAACAAGTAACAAGTATGTCAAATAAACAACTAAATAATTTAAAATTTAATTAAAAAAAATAAATTAAATACCAGGACTATCCTTTTGAAATTAGGGGTATTACATTCTTCTCCCCTAACAAAAGGAATTCCGTCCTCGGAATCTTACCTTCTTCCCATAATTCAGGAAACTGTGAGCGAATGACATCCTCCCGTTCCTAAGTGGACTCAGCCTCATTGTGATGACTCCATTGAACACGAACTAAAGGGATAACCTTGTTACGAAGGATGTGATCCCGTTGGTCGACAATACGACACGGTGGCTCCAAATAAGTTGCATCCAGCTGCAACTCAATCTCCCCAACATCGATATGTTGATATCGATCCTCATCTTGCAAAAATTTCTGCAATATGGAAACATAAAACATATTATAGACACGATACAAATTATCCGGAAGTACCAACCGATAAGTGACAGCTCCAACTCAATCCGTAATCATGAATGGACCGACAAACCGCGGTGTGAGCTTCCTTTCTTCCCAAAGCCCATTACACCCTTCATAGGTGACACTTTGAGTAGCACCTGATCCCCAACCCGAAATTCCAAAGCATGAGTGCGACGATCAGCATAGCTCTTCTGCCTACTTTGAGCAGTACGCATGCGATCTCGAATAAGAGCAATCTTCTCAGAAGTATCCTTGATGAACTCAGGACCCAAGAATCTGCTCTCACCAACATCCATCCAACAAACAGACGATCGACACGGTCGGCCGTATAACACCTCAAATGGTGCCATCCTAATAGTCTTCTGGAAACTATTGTTATAAGCAAACTCCACAAGTGGTAGGTAATCCTCCCAGTGGCCCTTGAAATCCAGAACACACGAATGAAGCATATCCTCCATAATCTGATTCACCCGCTCAGTCTGTCCATCAGTCTGAGAATGATAAGCAGTGCTAAGATGCAACTCTGTACCCAAAGCCTACTGAAAACTCTTCCAGAATCCTGACACAAAGCTCGAATCCCTATCCGATATAATAGATAATGGAATGCCGTGCAACTTCACAATCTCGGTAATGTAAAGTCTCGCCAACTGCTCTGAAGTGTAGTTAGTGCGAATAGGCAAAAAGTGAGCTGATTTGGTCAGTCTGTCCACAATAACCCAAATAGAGTTGTGATCCTTGAAAGAGTTTGGCAATCCCTCCACAAAATCTATAGAAATGTTCTCCCATTTCCACTCCGGTATTGGTAGTGGCTGTAGAGCTCCTAGCGGCTCTGATGATCAATCTTGACCATCTGACAAGTACTACAACGTGAGACAAAAAGAGCAATGTCCCTCTTTATACCTGCCCACCAAAACTACCACTTCATATCCTGATACATCTTGTCGCCTCCTGGATGAACAGAGAACTCAGAGTGGTGAGTCTTAGTTATCACATCCTTCCGCAAATCATCAGCAGAAGGTACCACTAACCGTCCTTTGTACCTCAAACCTCCATCAGCCCCAACATAGTAGAATGGAACCTCTCCGGAAGCTATCTCTGCAACCTTGTCAATGTACTGCTGATCCGTGAGTTGTGTCTTCAAAACCTTGTGAATGATAGAAGGAGTAACTACCATACAAGCCATGAACGCATCCGACAATTCATTCACCTTCTTCAATGCATTCCACTCAGTAGTGAATAGAGCGAAAAGACTACCAACAGGTCGGCGACTGAGTGCATCCGCCACCATATTCGCTTTCCTTGGATGGTACTGTATAGAAAAATAATAGTCCTTCACAAACTCCAACCACCTGCGCTGTCTCATATTCAGCTCCCGCTGAGTGAATAAGTACTGCAGACTCTTGTAATCACTAAATAACCTGAAGGACTCACCCAACAGATAATGCCTCCAAATACGTAAAGTAAAGACCACAGCTGCTAACTCCAAATCATGCGTTGGATAATTAAGCTCATGAGGCTTAAGCTTCCGAGATCCATAAGAAATTGGTCGCCTTCCTGCATCAAAACACATCCAAGACCCTGCAACGAAGCATTCCTGTAGACAAGATACTTTATCCTGCTCTGTGGAGTAGCCAGAACCTGTACAGAAGTCAACTTCCTTTTCAGCTCATCAAAAGCTCGCTGACAGTGTTCATCCCACACGAACTGTCCACCCTTCTTGGTCAGATGAGTGAGTGGTCCTGCTATCTTAGAGAACCCCTGGATGAACCGACGATAAAATCCTGCCAAACCGAGAAAACTCCGAATCTCGGTAGGTGAAGTAGGCTGTCCCCACTCTACCACAGCTGAAACCTTGGCTGGATCAACCGCTATCCCCCTTTCTGACACTACGTGACCCAGAAACTTCACTTCCCGCTGCCAAAATTCATACTTCTCGAACTTGGCATATAACTGGTGCTCACGAAACGTCTGCAAGACTATACGAAGATGTCTAGCATGGTCGTCCTCAGACCTAGAATAGATCAAGATATCATCAATAAAGACAATGACAAACTGATCCAAATAAGCCCGAAAGACTCTGTTCATTAAATCCATGAACACTGCAGATGCATTAGTCGTCCCAAACGACATGACACGAAACTCGTAAGAGCCATATCTAGTGAGAAATGCTGTCTTAGGAACATTATGCTCCCTAACCCTTAGTTGATGATACCCAGAACGCAGATCAATCTTGAAGAAGTATGTGGCTCCTCGTAACTGATCAAACAAATTATCTATCCTGGGTAGAGGGTATTTGTTACGAATAGTAACCTTGTTCAACTCCCTGTAATCTATACATAGGCGAAGCGAACCATCCTTTTTCTCCACAAATAGAACTAGTGCTCCCCAAGGTGATGTACTCCTACGAATAAAACCCTGGCTGAGTAACTGCTGAATCTGATCCCTCAACTCTCTCATCTCTACCGGTGCCATCCTATAGGGTGCCCTAACAATAGGTGCAGTGCCTGGAGCTAAGTCTATCACAAAATCGATCTCACGACTAGGTGGCAACCTTGAAATCTCCTGAAATACATCCGGAAAATCCTATACAATCGGTATGTTATCCAATGATACAGTAGTCCACTCCTCCGTTTCCTCCTCCACATGGAACAAATAGGTGCTACCGACCCCGCTAGAACGTGGCATAGCGACGACATATATGTCCTGACCAGGTATGGTAAACACAATAAACCTATCAAATCAATTAACTTGAGCATGGTAGTGAGACAACCAATCCATCCCAAATATCACATCATAAGTGTGCATGTCCAGGACCAATAAGTTGGCTAGAAATCTGAGTCTGCCAATGTCTAGTGTCACAGGCCTATCACTCTCATGTATAATAGTTGTATCGCCCAATAGTGTAGAAATACCCTAAGGCCTAGTGCATACCCTCGTCCTCATCCCAGATAAAGTAACAAAAGTCCTAACTACAAATGAGTGTGTAGCACCCGTATCAAATAAAACACGTCCATGAAAACCATGTATAGGAAACTTACCCTCAAAAGCCTGAGGTGCCTGCATATCCTGTGGCTTGGGATTGTACACCCTGCCATAATGTAACTACTGCGGTGCCTGTCCCTTAGGCTGCGGCGGTGCTGGTAATGCCGAATAACTTTGTCCCTGAATCCGAGGAACTTGTGGAGCTGGTAGAGGCACTGGCGCCTTCTGCCCCTGCTACACATGTTGTCCCTGCCCCTGTTTCTGTCCCTGTCCCTGTCTAACTGCAGGACAATGCCTGAAAGTGTGACCATACTCTCCACAAGTATAACAACTAACCTGGAAAATACCAAATGGCCTCCTCTGTCGGTTAGCCTGTGCCTGACCCTGTCCTACCTGCAGTCCCCCATTCTGTTGACGCTGAATATGTGCCACATCCTTGGGAGCATCTGAACCACCCTTGTGCTTTTTCCAAGGCTGCTGTCCCTGGAATCTGCCCTTGTCGTTCTGTCAGTGTCCGTTCCCATTCCCTTTCTCAGCTGACTGGTTAGCAGAGTCTCCGTCGCCCCGCTTCTCACTCTTGGCCTGTCTGATGTCCACGGTCAACTGATACTGCTGTAGAGCGGCATCTACCACACCTGAGCATAGGTAGTATAGGCTGGACTACCTGTAATAGCTCTCTTGATGGACCATATCAGTCCCTTGACGAAACTGTTGCACTTCTTTTCTTCTGTATCCACCTCTTCCGGTGCAAAGAGAGATAAGTGTATGAACTGCTGCTCATACTCCGCCACTGTCATATTCCCCTGCTGCAGATTTAGAAACTCAGTCTTCATAGCTGCCCTGACTGCATAAGGAAAGTACTTTTCATCAAAGCATGCACTAAACTGATCGTAAGTCAAAACTATCCTCTCCTCTGCAGTGGTAACCGACTCCCACCACTGTAGGGCATCCCTTACTAGCTTGAAAGTAGCAAGCATCTGTTTCTGAACCTCTGTGCACTGAACCAAGCGAAGATGTCGCTCGATGTCTTGTTTCCACTGATGAGCTGCTCTTGCATCGGTGGAGCCTGTGAACTCAGGTAGACTCCCCTTTGTGAAAGAGCTCCTAGCCTTTTCCCAAGAATCCGTCTGAACCACTGGTGCTGGTATGGGTGCCTGTTGTACTTAAGGCTAATTCCGAACTGCTGCTGTTACCCCAGCTTCTATAGCCTGAGCAACGAGGTCATTGAGGTGAGGAGGAATCTCTGGATCCCTGACCTGGTCCAAAGTCTGCTGAACATTCTCCTGTTCCTCCTAAAACTGACCCATATTATCTTAAAACCCAAGCCTTTGCTGCTCTTCCTCTATTTGCTGACTTCGTAGGAGATATTGTTGCCTACGTGCTGCTCTCCTTTCTTTCCTAGTTCCTTGCATGTTCTGTCCGTTTCTAGCATTAACCATCTATCAACATGAAAAGACAAACATTAGTACCATTTATATACGAACCGTAAGGAATACAATGAATCCAAGTATTTTTGGATACCCCTCAGATCCGAGACACGGGTTGATCAGGCCCAGGCCCAAACTTGAGGGATATCAAACAATTAATATGTTATAACGAACACAGATTACAAAATGAAATAAGAATTAAAATTTTAAGAGCTGAAAGAAACTAAAATATAAAATCCTTTAATATTAAATATACTTAAATCCCAATAATCCAAAACCTCCATTAGTTAAACAACTCAGGAATCCATCTCTAGTGGACCCCGAATAAAAATCCCAAACTGAATAAAAGTAAAAATGAAGATAAAATCCAAATCCAATATCTGGAAAGAAATCTTACATCGTCGGTAGAATGGAAGATCATCTCTGCTCAGTACGAACAAGCTCAAGCCTGGAACTGACGTAGACCTGAAAATAGAAGTGGGTCAGGCCCACGAACAAGTTCTATCCTACTACAATCCAAGCAGAGACTTGATACGCATATACATACTGAATAGTTCAACAATAACTAATAATCCATACATAAATATATCCACACTATTGGACTCTCGCTAGACCATGAAGAGGGTCTCAACCTGAATAGAAGGCATCATAAAAAACGCACCTGAGTGGGCATGAGTACCTAAACCTAAACAGGGTATACCTCAAACCTCACAGCTAGCTACATATCTAATTGCAAATACGCACCCTAACTGTCGACACTGAGACTCAAGCTCATATTGCGGTATCATAAAAATATATCTAAACTTAGTTCCTAACCATCCGCAAGAAATCCAATAAGTCATTCGGCGATTCAACCGCACCGACTCATAAATATAAGGAGGATTTTATTTAATAACCCGTGCCCTTATTCCAAAATAGGTAGGACTTAGCAATTTCTTTTGAGCTAATCCAAACCTAGTATGACACCGTCCCATACCGGTGCATACAATCCCATCCATCCAACAGTTGATATAGTACTTACAATTAAATAACAATATCAACAGTTCCATATCAAGTATACTAGAATGTATTAGCAACCATTCTTAAATAATACCAATAATCAATTAACATTGAAAATACAAATATTAGTATCAACTACTCCATACAAAGCATATTAAAGAAAATTATCAAACATGCTTAATTAAATTAACAGTCGATAAAATACTGACCATATAAATGTCAATACCAAGAACTCCAGACTAAACATGTTTGAGCAGATTAACAAGCATGCTTAATTAAACCAATACACAGAAGCCATTATTTGCTCACACCAACAGTATTTATAATTAACCCGTCAACTCCCAGTATTCACATAATTAACAGAACTGAAGTAATAGTACTGATCGGTTGGTCAATTAAACATCAACCTTCGCAATAGCACGAATCATTGTAAAATAGGGCTATTGGTCGGGTAAGTCGAACCACTGGGACTGCGCTAGTCTATGGCAACCTAACTGTCTAGAATTGTTCTTAGAATGATAAGGGGTAATAAGGGTTTGTTTGATGGTCACTAAACTAGGAATTCAAAGTGCATAAAACAATAGTGTGCTAGAAAGTAAAGAGATAGAACAATAGAGAAGAGACTAGGGAATTGACTTCACCACAAGCCATATAAACATGCCTAATTGCAATTAACTTGGGGAACAAAGTATACATGCAACCATGATATGTAGAAATGCAAGACAACTACAATATCTTCAAGAAGTTCACACATTCAAGAATTAAGTATAATCCATCAAAGGTTGGCATAAGTCATCTATCTAAACTAGGGTATAGAATGAAGTATCCTTCCTAAGTTATGAACTATCAAAGTCCTCAATTTGTGTGGTAAGTGCACATGAAGTCAAGAACTAAGCCATAATCCATCAAAGGTTTCCCTAAGCCATGGACTATTAAATTTCTTAGACAAAATGCCATTAAAACCATTGTATAATCTCATCTTCATTCTCACTATAAAGATGTAAGTAGCATAATCATGAAGAAACAATTTCTAAGACAAGAAAAGAGTCTCTACAAGATTAAATATGGAATGAAACACAAATACATCAAAGTGTATCTCTAGATTAAACACCTTGTTACATATATGCAAAGTTCCCCAAATATAAACACAATTAATACATATTTACTTGACAAGGGTTACATCAACTCCCTAAGAAGAGGTTTAGTTACCCATGGTAGCTCTAGATGAAGGAGGAAGCAAGGCATCCAACTCCATTTTCGTGCTCCCTTGTGTTGGCTTGAAGAACTCCTCTTTCTTGCTCTCTTCTCTCTCCTCTAATCTTGTAGAATGAAGCTTAATGTATTATGTGGCTTCCCTCTCTTATCTTCTAGAGATAAGGCTCTAGAAACCCCCACCAACCAACATCTCCAACCAACCATTAAAGAGGGAAATTAGAATTGAGGAACCCAAGATGCAAGTGGCTGAAAATGGGCCATTTCCGGATGCAATTCTGCCCTAATTTCGAGCACTCGAAATAAGGGCTCGAGCACTCGAAATTGGAGCAGAATGCTCCATTCTTGCCTTGCTCCGCCCAGACCTACTTCGGTTAAATAGCCATAACTTTGCCCTCCAAACTCTGAATGACAAACTGTTTAAAGATTTGGAGACCTAATTCAGAGCTTTAAATACTTCATGTTTTGGTGGAGATCCAATTCTCAAGGATGGTTGGTCGAAAATGAAGATCAAGGCAGAATTTCATTGCTGCCAGGCAGTTCTGCGTACCTCTGGTAACAAGGCCATAACTCTCTGCTCCGAGCTCTGAATGACAAACTGTTTGAAGATTTAGAAAGCTAACTCAGAGCTCTAAATATGCCATTTTATAATGGAAGTCCAGATCTCGAGCTTTCTGGGTCAAAAGTGGCAATCAAAATCAAGCTTCACTGCTGCCAGAATTTCAGAATTGGCACCTTGATATTCAAAAACTCTACAAAACACCCTTCTTGCTCCTTTATTGCAATTGAACCTGAAAATGCACAAAAACATACAAATGAAAGTAATCTACATAATTAAACAAATAATGGACTTAACTAATGCAATTAAGGGCGCTTGAATATGCAATATTCGGCGCTTATCACACCCCCAAACTTACATTTTGCTAGTCCCTTAGCAAAATTACAATGAAAAACTTAATGAAAAAACAACCATGGGCATGCTACTACAAAAATATCATCCATGGTAAAATGAGATAGATACATAGCTCAAATACAACTTGAAACAGACAAAAACTGGAGATGGGGTCATTGGGAAAACTACCTTGCATATATGAAGCATTGATACAAAAATTGGCCTAATACATTTCCACATACATGCATCAACATCAAAGTCTATATAAATAACTCAATTATCATCTCTTGAATGAAAATCAACTCTAGCTTCAGTGAAAGTGAATTGGACTCTCAACATGCGGCTTTTACTTTCTTTTCCAATTCCAAAGCACAAGTTTTCAAATCATTGAAATGAGGTCCCTAAGGCATGATTTTATTTACAAGACAACTTTTATTGCTTGTTGACAATTTATTGTAACTCATAAGCGAAACATAGAATGGTTGTGCAATGCTGAAGTCCCTTAAGCTTTCTAACCAACTTATGTAGCAAGCGTTAGGCCAACAACTCCCAAACCAGATGGCTTTAGGGTGTTAAGTGTAGAGACACTTCAAAGAGCTTAATAGCTCAAGTTGGAAAGGCTACGAACTCTAGCGAACCATGTTTATTACAATTTTTTTGAATGACCGTGCAATGTTTAAGTCCTTTAAGCTTTCTAACCAACTCCTGTAGCAAGCGTTAGGCCAACATCTCCCAAACCAGACGGCTTTAGGGTGTTAAGTGTAGAGACACTCCTAGGGCTTAATAGCTCGAGTTGGAAAGGCTACGAACGTCAACTGGTCATTATTTTCTTTTCTTCTCAGTTTTTTTTTTTTTTTTTTTTTTTTTTTTTTAGATTCATGCCAAAAGTATTCATCCATTAGGTTCATCAAATCAGATTAACTAGGCCAAGATCAAGGTCAATCAAGTTGCATGCCTCACAGTTAAGTTTCCAATGTGCATCTGTGCATTGTGAAGCTTAAAAGAGTGTCAAATCCAGCGAGAATTTAATTGAGACATTTATACAGACTAATTTGAATCTACATGATCATTTCAACTCAAATTTTTCTTTATTTTCAAAAATGTCACAATTGCTTCTATACACAAGGTATTAAACATATGCTTCATCTCCAACGGGTTTCAAATTACAATATCATTGCTTAGCAAAAATGCAAAACCAAAAATGCATAAATGCACCCCCAAACTTGAATGTCACATTGTCCTCAATGTGAGAAGACAAGTAAATGAAAATAAGAACAGAGAGGGTTAAAGAACAATAATACCAAGCGGAGTGAGGAAGACAAAGGTTTCCATTTATGTGAATGTGCAAGTACTTCCCCCAAACTTGGACATGAAGACCTAGCAAAACACAACTAATATACAAATGTAAAAGTATATGCTCTTAAGAAAAATCAAAACAGAATTAAAAACACTAACCTGAATTGTAGTGCAAGATAAAAATCCAAACAAAACATAAATGCAGACATTAGCCACAAGTGTAAAATGGATAGCAAAAGAATGCCAAAAGTGTGCCATTTTTTTTTTTTTTTAATGGCATGCATGAGGGTGTTGTGGAGGAATTGAGGATGGGGTTGATTGAGTGTGAAGGGTGGTGGGTGGTTAGGGAGTAAAGGTGCCGAGAGAGAAATGGTGGCATGCATGGTGGGGTGAGGTGAGGAAGTTTGGTGAGGTTGGTTGGATGGTTGGGAAAAAAGAGGATGCCGAGAGGGGCATGCATGGGGGTTACATGGTGTTGGTGTGTGTAGATGCCGAGAGAGAGAAGGCTTGTGTGAGGGTTGGTTGGTGAATGAGAGAGGGGTGAAGTTTGGGGTGGTGGTCGGTTTGGTTGGTGTGTGCATGGTGTTGATGTGAATGGTTGGGATTGTGTTGGGAGGGTGGCCGTGGAAGGCATGCATGGTTGAGGATGATGAGGGGTTGCCGAGAGGTTAGTTTGTGGGTTGAGGTGGTGGAAGTTGATGGTGCATGCAAGATGCCGAGAGGGTGGGGTTGGTGTTGGAAGCTGAGGGAAATGAGGTGTGGGTTGCTTGGGTTACATAAGGATTGCATGGTGGATGAGATAGAGAGATTGGTGATTGGGTGTGTTGAATGAGAGAGAGAAAATGTGGAGGTTGGTTGGTTTTGGGTTCATGCATGGGAGTTGCCGAGATGAGGGGGCATGGTTGTGTGGCTTGGTAGGGAGAGGGATGGTTGAGAGGGATGGCATGCATGCTGTTAGAGGAGGTTGTGGGTTGGAGAAGAGAGAAGATGGTGGTGTTGGTGTTTGATTGAGGTTGCCTGGTGGAGTGGGTTGAAGAAGGGAGATAGGAGTGGATGCCGAGAGGGTAGGGTGTTGTGAGGTTGGTTGATGCTTGGTTTGCATGGTTGGATGGTGCCGATGGTGGTTGGTTGCATGGTTGGATGCCTTGGGTGAGAAAGAGATTTCGAGCACTCGAAATGGGATTTCGAATGCTCGATTTGAAGACAGAGAGTTCGGTATGTTGGGTTGCAGTGGGATAGCAGCTGCGAGCACTCAAAGCTTGGCCTTCGAGTGCTCGAATTGGAGACAGTAGTTGCGGGATGTTGGGCTGAAAATTTAGAGCATTCTAAATGGAAGCTAGAGTGCTCTAAATGAAGGCAGTGAGCTTGGGATTGATGGTTCACATTTAGAGCACTCCAAATGGGAGCTAGAGTGCTCTAAATGAAGCCAGTAGCTTGGGATGAGATTGGTTCACATTTAGAGCACTCTAAAATGGAATTAAAGTGCTCTAAATACAAGCAGTAGCCTCAGAATGATGGTGGAGAAGTTTGGAGCAATCCAAATGGAAGTTAGAGCGCTCCAAACTTGGGCAGTGAGCATGCAAAATTGGTGTGGTAATTTGGAGCAATCTGAATGGGATTTGGAGGGCACGAAATTGGCTCAGTAGGCTAGGGGGTGAGCTCGGCTGTGAGGACTAAAGCAAGGAGTGAAAGGGAAAACATGCAAGACAGTGAGCACCATGGAAGTTAAATTTGTTGCAATGGAATATGGAATGTGAGCAACATGGAAATGGAAGCTGTTCAAAATGGAGTCCATGCATGGAAATTCCATGCATTTGCATTTGCAATCTCATTCCATGGGAGACAGTGAGCACTATTGCATGCATTTTCATGCATTTTGATGCATTTGCAACATCATTCCAGGAATTTTGCAAGTTGGCGACTTGGAAACAAAAAATTTTGCATGTCATTCCCATGGAATGGAAGAATTTCTGAAAATTTTCAAATTGTCTCATAATGCTTGAATGAACTGAAGAAAATTTTCAAATTGCATCATCTTTGGAAAATTTCCAGACTTTGAATGAATTTGAAAATTTTGGAATTTTTGAATATCTCTTCAATGCAACATCACACAATTCATGGAAAATTTTTAAAACTTGCAATGTCAATCCAATGCATGGATTAATTTTTTGAAAATTCTTCAAACTTTACAATTGTGCACCAATGCTTGGATGAATGTAGAAAATTTTTAAACTTGGCAACTTTTCTCTAATGCATGGATTTTTTTTAAAAAAAAAAAAAAAAACTTGTCAACCTCAATCCAATGCATGGATGGAGCTTCTTCATTCTTCTCAACATCTCCAATACATGGAAATTTTCAAACTTTGCAACAATTTGGGAAAATTTTCAAACCATTCCACATCACTTTAAGCTTTTGCAACCTCACACGATTCATTGAAAATTTTTGAGAATTTTTTTTTTTTTTTTTTTTTTTTTTTTTTTTTTTTTAAGAATGCAATAAAAATGAGAGTTTATGCACATGAGTAGCATTACAAAGCCAATGAAATTGCCGGATAGAGCTGAAAATTTCCAGGAGTGAAAGAAAAAGTTTCAAAAGGTCTAGGAAAGCCTAATGTGAAGTTTGGAACGCAATTAGAGACACTTCCGGAGGAGGTCAAATTTTTGGCTTTCCTTAGTGAATTTCCAGAAAACTCAAGGCTCAGGTAATTTTATTGGGAGAGGGAAGCTTGAACATCGAAAGAATTTCTTCCCTTGCTTTGCTAAATTTAATGTCGATAGCTAGACGAAGTTAGAGCAGGCACTAATCCTCAAAAATCTCGATAGCTAGACACACCGAGATCAAGTTAGTCCTCCTTACCCTATACCATGTCTCTCTAGAGATTCAAGCTTCCCTAAGTAAGAAAGTTCGTTTGGAAGCGGAAGAAAAAGAGCTTGAAGACAAAAGTTGGAAAGAGGTAATAGAAAGATCTCAATCCACTCTTCATCCTCAATGAAGAACTTTGGACTATGGGGCTGATTTGGATTGTAGAAAGATGGATTAGGTGAAGGTGCACCAAGCAACGACTTATGAAGGATCATATTGAGCACGGGAATGCTCAACAAGTTATCCTTTAGACTTTCAACATCCTCCTCACACTTATCCGGCGGTTCGGGCTCAATAACTTGAGATAACTCAGGAGAAGGAATGAGATGAGATGTAAGCTCCCAAGAAAGAGATACATTTGATGTTGACCAAGGAAGAGAATGAATATGTGGATGAATATTAAGCAAAGAATTCACCTCCGAAATGGAATTGTCAACATTAAAATCCTCACAATTGAAATGAGCCAAACAAGCTTTTAGAGGATCCTCCATTGAAGGAGGTGCATCAAGCAAATGATTATTTAGGGGTTGTTCTGGAGTTTTAAAGGATGCAATCTCATCATCTTTTTCCTCATTTTTAACCACAAATTCTTCCATTTTATGAGTGGCAACAATTTGATCTTCAACCACTATTTCATCATTTTCATATGTGATGACCACTTGATCATTCTCATGATGAAAGTTACTAGTAGTAATCTCATCATTCATAGAATTTTCTTTTGGATTGGCCATAAATTCAAATAAAAATGTTTCCTCCTCTTCATGATTTTTAGCATTAATCCTTTGTTGAATTTGAGATATTTGGTCATCTATCATTGCACTAACTTGGGACTGGTGATATGGTACCACTTGATTGATAGACTCTACTGTGGATTGCATGCTAGCAAGGGAAGCCAATAGTTGATTGTTGGAGTCCATCATTTGCGTGTGCATAGACTCTATCATTTGTTTGTTAGCAGCAATTAGCTCATCCAATGGAGACGGTGGAAAAGGAGAAGAGGGCTGGAAATAATGATCATTGGGTTGAAAATTGACTTAAAAATGTTGCCCATGAGATTGTGGGGCTGAATTTTCCATGTCATGCCACAAGAAATTTTGGTGATCTCCCCTACCCGAGTCATAACCATTGAAGTATGGATCACTACCCGGTTCAGAGAAATTCTCATTTGGTTGCTCTAGATAAAAGTCCGAGAATTGTCTCGTTGGAAGACATTCTCTTGTATGATGTGTATGACTAGAGCAAAAGGCACAAAACTCATGCGGTGTGTAAAATTGAGTTGAAGGAAAATTACTCCCCATTAAGGACTAATTCAGCCACTTGATTAGATACATTAAGGTGAATTCACACAAAATATATACAACACAATTAAACTACACAGCAACCCTTCACCAAAACATCCACATGCAATGATCCCTTTCTCCTCAATTATCAAGACAAAAATGTAAATGGCCACGACAAGGACCGATGCTTGGAATTGAAAATACACAATAAAGATTAGCCTCGACAAGGGCTTGCAATTTATCTACTTCTAAGCTTAACACATGCACGATATTCACAATTCGAAACTAGAAGGTCAAGAGACTTACCTGGGGTCCTCTAGACTTACAATTTGCTAGCATTCCCACGGCGAGCTTCGAGTTCCTAGAATCTCACTTACAACACAAAAATGGTTAAACCACACAAGAAATATTCACAAAACACAGTATTCACAATCAAACTAAATTTAACCCTAGAAACTTCGGTTGCTAAACCGTTTGCAGTCCCCGGCAACGGCGCCAAAAATTGATCGGTTGGTCAATTAAACATCAACCTTCGCAATAGCACGAATCATTATAAAATAGGGCTATTGGTCGGGTAAGTCGAACCACTGGAACTGCGCTAGTCTATGGCAACCTAAGTGTCTAGAATTGTTCTTAGAATGATAAGGGGTAATAAGGGTTTGTTTGATGGTCACTAAACTAGGAATTCAAAGTGCATAAAACAATACTGTGCTAGGAAGTAAAGAAATAGAACAATAGAGAAGAGACTAGGGAATTGACTTCACCACAAGCCATATAAACATGCCTAATTGCAATTAACTTGGGGAACAAAGTATACATGCAACCATGATATGTAAAAATGCAAGACAACTATAATATCTTCAAGAAGTTCACACATTCAAGAATTAAGTATAATCCATCAAAGGTTGGCATAAGTCATCTATCTAAACTAGGGTATAGAATGAAGTATCCTTCCTAAGTTATGAACTATCAAAGTCCTCAATTTGTGTGGTAAGTGCACATGAAGTCAAGAACTAAGCCATAATCCATCAAAGGTTTCCCTATGCCATGGACTATTAAATTTCTTATACAAAATGCCATTAAAACCATTGTATAATCTCATCTTCATTCTCACTATAAAGATGTAAGTAGCATAATCATGAAGAAACAATTTCTAAGACAAGAAAAGAGTCTCTACAAGATTAAATATGGAATGAAACACAAATACATCAAAGTGTATCTCTAGATTAAACAACTTGTTACATAAATGCAAAGTTCCCTAAATATAAACACAATTAATACATATTTACTTGACAAGGGTTACATCAACTCCCTAAGAAGAGGTTTAGTTACCCATGGTAGCTCTAGATGAAGGAGGAAGCAAGGCATCCAACTCCATTTTCGTGCTCCCTTGTGTTGGCTTGAAGAACTCCTCTTTCTTGCTCTCTTCTCTCTCCTCTAATCTTGTAGAATGAAGCTTAATGTATTGTGTGGCTTCCCTCTCTTATCTTCTAGAGATAAGGCTCTAGAAACCCCCACCAACCAACATCTTCAACCAACCATTAAAGAGGGAAATTAGAATTGAGGAACCCAATATGCAAGTGGCTGAAAATGGGCCATTTCCGGATGCAATTCTGCCCTAATTTCGAGCACTCGAAATAAGGGCTCGAGCACTCGAAATTGGAGTAGAATGCTCCATTCTTGCCTTGCTCCGCCCAGACCTACTTCGGTTAAACAGCCATAACTTTGTGCTCCGAACTCCGAATGACAAACTGTTTGAAGATTTGGAGAGCTAATTCAGAGCTTTAAATACTTCATGTTTTGGTGGAGATCCAATTCTCAAGGATGGTTGGTCGAAAATGAAGATCAAGGCAGAATTTCATTGCTGCCAGACAGTTCTGCGTACCTCTGGTAACAAGGCCATAACTCTCTGCTCCGAGCTCCGAATGATAAACTGTTTAAAGATTTAGAAAGCTAACTCAGAGCTCTAAATATTCCATTTTATAATGGAAGTCTAGATCTCGAGCTTTCTGGGTCAAAAGTGGCAATCAAAATCGAGCTTCACTGCTGCCAGAATTTCAGAATTGGCACCTTGATATTCAAAAACTCTACAAAACACCCTTCTTGCTCCTTTATTGCAATTGAACCTGAAAATGCACAAAAACATACAAATGAAAGTAATCTACATAATTAAACGAACAATGGACTTAACTAATGCAATTAAGGGCGCTTGAATATGCAATATTCGGCGCTTATCAAGTACCTCATCAATTAATTTTTATGGTGAGCATAAACACTATAAGCTATTAACAGATTTTAAAATCCCAGTCCAACCATCAATGCATTATCTGTTAGAATCTAATGATTAACTAGTCTCTAAACAACCCAAGCAAGACATAGATTTATATCGTGCTTATTCAGCACCACCATACAAAATTAGCAGTGATTAAATCCCTCTCATAGAATTTTCTAACTTATAAAAAATGATTAATAAGCTAAAACCTCACAATATGAAAGTTCATTAAAATTTTGCATACCGATTCACATAATTGACAACTACGAGTTTGTTAATAAATTAACTGTTCATTACAATTTAAAGTTTACTCTGGACAACCCTTTAAGCATCCATTACAGCACCTTTTCTCCTTTAAAACTTCATACAACCCAACAACCATGGCTTCCTTACTGAAAATTAAAAAACAAAACTACAGAACGAAAAAACTGGAAAAACAAAAGATGGAACAGGCTCCAAAAATACTTGGAGCCACCTCCAAGTGCCTTGGAGCCACCTCCAAAGGCCTTAGAGCCTCGTCCAAGTAAAAGGAGCAGGCTCTCTCCCTCCTCTTCTCCATGTTCTCTTTTCCGGCATCGTCTACACCTCCGGCCCTTGACTGCTTAAGTTCCCAGAACTTGTAACTGAGTTCCAGTAGATTACCAACCCTTGTTTAAGTCCTTATTACATTGCTAAGATGGGTTTAAACAAATAACTATACAAGCTAGCTTCAAGTTTATACAATTTAGCAGGTAATAACACATACTGTCACAATTAAAATTCGAACCATGAAACAGATAACGTTTTTATTTTATTAAAACATGTAATTCATCCTGGAACTATTAAATATGCAAAGAACACTAAGCCTAAGGGAGAGAGCAAGGATAGAACTTGCCTTTGAGACTTTTGTTCAAAATCTCTACGCCGTCTTCGAAGGTTCCCGGCAATTCTTATTGAAAAATTCCTCTGTTCCTCTTCTCTGCTTCCAAAGACGTATTAGGTTTATTTTTCTTAAACCCTACCACCGTATAAGCTTACTTATAACCTTAAACTATAAACCCTAATCCATGTATAATTCGGCCCATAAGTAATCCTAGGTTAAAAAACATGTCGGCTACTTATGTGTATACCAAATATGTAACCAACCCTACTGTAACGTGAAGATTAGAAAACACTTATCTTTAATTAAATACAATTAAATCACGACAATTTATAATTAATTTAAAACAATTAAATCATTATATTCAATTAAAAATAACTAAATTAAACCACTTAAACAAAAAATAAAGAATTAACTACAACAATAAAAACAAGTCATAATTCAAGTAATAAAACATTTAAACACGTCATGCAACTTAAACACCAATTTAAACAAGTAACAAGTATGTCAAATAAATAATTAAATAATTAAAATTCAATTAAAAGAATAAATTAAATACCAGGACTATCCTTTTGAAATTAAGGGTATTACAATGATCTCCGCTAAACGGTGTAATACCCCGTATTTTTAAGGAGTTTATTTATATTAATTTTGTATTGGGTTAATTATTTAATGTGTAGATTTATTCACCTATTAATTGTATATGTTGAATTATTTTTTATTTGTGCATGTAATATGAATTGTATGTTCTTTATATTATAATGTTAGTTTATATATTTTATTGGTTATGTTTTGTATTAAATAATATTAGTTAATTAAAGTATTACATTTGTATTGTAGTGTATTATTACATAAAATAAAAAAAATAAAGAAAATACATGTCATGACTTCCATTAGATATTAGTTTGGAATGATAGGATTGCATTTACGGTTATCTAAGGTTATGTCAACTAGGTTGACCAAGATTGCATTGCATTAAACTTGTTTTTGTCAAATAACTTGACTAAAGTTGCATTGCCTTAACTTAAATGTAGGTGGGAATGTTTGGATAGTTAATATAGGTTAGATATTTGTAATATTTATATTATATAAGTTAGTATATATATTAGTTAGCTTTGGTTGATGAGAACGGAAGATAGAAATATAAAAATAACAGTGAGCCATTTTAGAAGATGGAGTGAAAGGAAAAGAGAGAAAAAGAAGCTTGGACCGGTGTAGGTGATTTTACCCGACTACGCGCAGCCGGCGGATTTGTTTCAAATCCATAAGGCAAGTTATTATATACTTTTCCCCTTTGAATCCATAAATTAATTATTTAATTTATTCAGGTTATTTTGGAGTATGGAAAACATGCTAGGATTTTAATAAATTATAATTTTAGTTTATTAAATTAGTGAAATATTAATTATTTAGGGTGTTAGATAATTTATTATTGGCCTATGTAATTAATTAAAGCTTAGGAATAATTATTTAAAGCTTTAGGAATTTTTATAGAATTTTTTGGGATTTTCCAGGGATTTTCTGTAAATTTCGGCAAGCCTCCGGCGAGGTTTCCGGCCACCAGCAGTGAGGAAGGTGACCGGAGTAATCCGGTGTGATGCGGCGTACATTACTTTCCATGTGCGTGTATCAGTAGCCATATGATTACTTTAGGATAGTCAGATTAATCCAATGCAACGCGTCCACGGAATTAGGATGCAACCACCGAATCAGGAAGCGCCGCGTCAGAAGGTACCATTAGTGCGCGCGTGGCAGCGCGTGTGCGCGCGTGGCTGATGCCAGACGCGCATGGGGGCGGGTGTAAGCACATGCGCTTGTGAGGAAGGTGGCGGCATGTGTGGGAAGCTCTGGGAGGCGCGTAAGGGCGCGTGGGGGGTCTCTGCAGCAGTTGAAAAAGTCCAGAATACCCCTAGGGATTGATTTGTAATTTCCAGAACCTTCAACTTGCATTTTTGGGCCTAGGGTTGGTAGTTACGGGTTTAACGGGACATTAAATTATTATTTTTATTACCCATTAATTATTATTATGTCCGATTAATATTTCCATACATTAATTATATGGTTTACAGTACGGACCGCTTTGAAACAAATGTAATTAATGTAATAACATATTTGAATATTAATTGTGTTGATTATTTAATGTTAAATGAAATGATTACATGATTTGATTCATATAAATTGTCCATTATACATTATAAGATTATTTATGTTGTTAATGATATATAAATCATTATTATTATGCTGTGTGCATTTCAGGTAATAAGTGGACTACTTAATAAATTAAGTCGCATTTATATTATATGGATGTGTTGCCATATAGAACCATGTGAGCTGACTAATAAGTTGAGACTCATTTATACCTTATGCATTCGTTGCCATAGACAGATGTGTGGCTATCGATGTATGTGGTTTAATGTTATTGGCATGTGTTGCCTAAGTGATATGCTCAGTATATTCATTAGTACCTTAAGATATGTTACCACTGTGTAGAACTTATAGTCTGTGTTGTCAGTACTGTACACCATGTATTAATAGCTGATTTCCCAGGTAGGGAAAGGAGACACTTAACCACTACGCGTGAGTCTAAGTGATCACCGTCTATTCTGGTTGAGGTCATATTATACATTGTGTAGTCTCATTAGGGTTTATACAGATATAGTATACTTCCGAATCTTAATGATTAATTTATTTAATTCTCTGATTTGGGTCATAATAGAGAGGGCTTGCTCGTGGGGTTGACCTACTATTGTTGTTATTTTAGGATACGATCAGTATCCGTTTCAAGGTTGAGGCTTAACAGTGTGGGACCACCTTCCGAACTCATCTCCTCTTACGGTCTTGTTCAGGGTAGAAGTTTTATGTGTTATTTTGATTTCAGTTTTATGTACTTCCGACGTTGAACTTTCAAGTTTTATTTAGGGATCCTTGACATAGGATTTCCAAGTTGTATAAGGGAGTATTGCATTTAATAAAGGATGGATGAATGTTTTACTAATTAGTTTTCCTTTCCTGTCTAAATTCTTCTATTATTATTTTGTATTCCATGCTTGTATGTTACCAATTATTTTTTATATCCCTCATTTTTCGTGTATAAGCTTGATCAACTTATGCGTGGAAAGTGTGGGGGTGTCATAGTTGGTATCAGAGCATTCTAGATTCGAGTGTCTTAGGGATCTGTGGTTATTATACTTCCGCGTTGTGTATTCTAATAATTAGAGCCTAAGTCTTAGGGTTCTTTGTACTCTTTTAGTCGGTATATTATAATGTACTGACATTAGATTTTGCTAATACGATAGAAGGATGGTTAGACGTGGGACAAGGAGTGCGATCAGAAATCGCAGTATTTCCCCAAATCAAGATGAGAATCAGGAATTTTCTCCTCAAGTTGCTGATATCATTGCACGAGCTGTAGCAGCAAGAGTAGCATCTGCTCTACAAAACCAACAACCTCCTCAGATGGCACCTGTTCCTGAACCAGTAGCACAGCCAATTTCATGGGACAAAACTCGTCACTCGTTTATCAGAGGGAATCCACCATCATTTGCAGGGTCCACAGATGTCATATTAGCATATCAGTGGAAATAGGAGAGCGAACGTTATCTTCGGATGGTAGTCTGTACCGAAGTGCAGAAATAGATGCTAGCTACTTTTATGCTAATAGGCAATGCGTTGCAGTGGTGGGAGTCTATCACTACCATTGAAGAGAGGACCAGATTGACATATGCTGAATTTCAGACTCGCTTTGATAGCAAGTATTTCCCTTGTCAGTAAGATCAGCAATGAAGACCGAATTTCTGGATCTACAGTAGGGGGAAATGACCGTGGCCGAATATGAACAGAGGTACATTAATTTGTCTTTATTCGCACTAGAGAAGGTGAATACTGAAGAAAAGAAGAGAGACTATTTTGTTAAGGGGTTAATATGGCCAATTAAAATGGTGATCGTAGGTAGTCCTGCATATACTACTTACATACAGGTGGTTAATGCCGCTTTACAGCACTGCCAGATAAGGAGTGATTACCGGAAATCCAAGGGAGATAAGCGGACTGACCGAGACTTCACTCACCAGATAATGGAGAGGGGAAGCAGTAGTGGTACCAAGTCTAATAATCGGGGCAGAGTTCAAGGACATCAACCTTGGAAGAAAAACAAAGGAAACACAGATGTGCAGAGAGATGGGGTTTCTAATTAGGGTAGGCAAGTTGGGGTACCTCAGACTAGACAAGAACAGTTTTCGGGAAATCAATAGAGGAGGCAGACAGGTCTTTTTTAGGGACGTTGTTATCACTGTAGGGACATTGGGCATCCAGCCAAGATGTGTCCCAAAGCTAAGCAGGGACAGTATGGGCAGCCGAGACCTAATCAGCCCTTACCTTTACCAGCCCCACAGATACCACGTGGCCAAGTTCAGAACTTTTCGACACTTCCAGCACCACCACTTCCTCAGGGACAACCTCCACAATAGTTGCAGCATGGCAGGGTATATAACGTCATTCCATATAATGTGCAGTCTCCTCAGGCTATTGAGGGTATGTTTTTTATACATGGTAGATCTGCTCGTATACTGTTTGACACTGGTGCATCACATTCTTTTGTGTCTAGATCTTTTGTTATCTTATCTGGTATGGTGACTCAGTTTTATGACCAACCTCTCAATATTTATACACCATTGGGAGTTAGGCACAATTTTACGAGAGTGTTGCGGTGATATTCTTATAGATATGGGCCGACTTCGATTTCTTGCAAATTTATTAGTTTTAGATATGCATTCTTATGATGTTATACTTGGGATGGACTGGTTATCTCAGTACCATGCTCAGGTTAACCGTTACAAAAAGTTTATTATATTTGTTATACCAGGACAGGAGATATATCTTCTTGTTGTACCACAACCTGATAGAGGGCCTAACACTTATTTATTTGTTATTGAGGATGACTCACAGGAAGAGACCGCTGTATCTCTTGACAGTATCCCGGTAGTGCAGGAATTTCAGGATGTATTCCAGGAAATTCCAGACTTGCCACCGAGTTAGGAGATAGAGTTCGTCATCGATTTAGCTTCAGGCATTAGGCCTATTGCTAAGGCGCCATATAGAATGGCACCAGTGGAAATGCGAGAGTTGAAAGATCAAATTCAGCAGTTGCTCAGCCAGGGATTTATTCACAGGAGTACTTCACCATGGGGAGCACCAGTATTGTTTGTTAAGAAGAAGGATAGATCTCTTCGTCTGTGTATTGATTACAGAGAACTGAACAAGGTCACTATTCACAACAAGTACCCATTGCCTAGAAATGATGACCTGTTTGATCAGTTGAAGGGAGCTACGTACTTCTTGAAGAAAGATTTGAGATCTAGTTATCATCAGCTACGAGTCAGAGAACAAGATGTTCCAAAGACAACATTTATCATAAGGTACGGATCTTATGAGTTTCGTGTTATGCCTTTCGGCTTAACTAATGCTCCAGCTGTCTTTATGGACTTGATGAACAGAGTATTCAGAGAGTACTTAGATCAGTTTATCATTGTTTTCATCGATGATATTCTGGTTTACTCTAAGTCAGAGAAAGACCATGCCCGATATTTACGCACCGTTTTGCAGACATTTCGAGAACATCAGTTGTTTGCAAAGTTTTAGAAGTGTGAATTTTGGCAGAAAGAAGTCAAATTTCTAGGCCATGTAGTGTCAGAAGAAGGGTTAGTAGTACATCCAACCAAGGTTGCGGCAGTTATGGAGTGGGGACAGCTTACTTTACCGACAGAGATTTGCAGTTTTCTGGGATTGGCGGGGTATTACCGCAGGTTCATCTAGGGATTTTCCAAAATTGCGGGTCTATTTACTCATCTGACCAAGAAGAATGTACCATTCGTATCGGATGATTCTTGTCAGACTGCTTTTGCTGAATTGAAGAGTAAGTTAACTTTTGTACCAGTCTTAGTCACACCTCAGAGTGGAATCAAGTATTTAGTATATACCGACGCTTCTCTGAAGGGTTTGGGTTGTGTGTTGATGCAAGAAGAGCGACCAATTTCTTATGGGTCCCGGAAGCTTAAGCCCCATGAGCTTAATTACCCGACTCACGATTTGGAGTTAGTAGCAATGGTTTTTGCCTTGCGTATATGGAGGCATTACCTTTTGGGGGAGACTTTTTGATTGTTTAGTGATCATAAGAGTTTGCAATATTTGTTCAACCAAAGGGAACTGAATAAGAGACAGCGCAGATGGTTAGAGTTCATGAAAGATTATCACTTCTCTATTCAATATCATCCAGGGAAAGCGAATGTAGTAGCAGATGCACTCAGCCATCGACCCTATGTCAGCCTTTCAGCTTTGTTTGCAACAGAGTGGGATACTTTGAAAGCTGCCGATGAGCTAGCAAAAGCTTTTATGGCATGTGTGGTAGTAACTCCTTCTATCATTCACCAGGTCATTAAAGCTCAACTCACAGATCAACAGTGTATTGATCGGGTTTTGGAGTTAGCTTTAGGAGATTTCCTTTTTATTCCATAGGTACTGATGGAGGATTGAGGTACAAGGGACGTTTAATTGTTCCTTCAGCTGACAATTTGAGAAATGTTGTGATGAGAGAGACACACACTTCTCAGTTCTCTGTACAACCAGGGGGGAACAAGATGTATCAGGACATGAAATGCCAGTTTTGGTGGGCTGGTATGAAGAGAGATATAGCTATCTTTGTCTCTAAATGCAGCACTTGTCAGATGGTTAAGATTGATCATCAGAGACCGCCAGGATCTTTACAGCCACTTCCCATACCAGAGTGGAAATGACAGAGTATTTCTATGGACTTTATAGAGGGATTACCTATTCCACATCATAATCACAATTCTATTTGGGTCATTGTTGATAGATTGACCAAGTCCACTCATTTTCTGCCTGTTCGTTCAAACTTTACATTAGAATAGTATGCTAAGCTTTATATTGCAGAAATGGTGAAACTTCATGGCATACCATTGTCCATCGTTTCAGATAGAGATTCGAACTTTGTGTCAGGATTTTGGAGGAGCTTTCAGCAGGCTTTGGGTACAGAACTTTATCTTAGCACTGCCTATCATCCTCAGACAGATGGACAGACAGAGCGAGTTAATAAGATTTTAGAAGACATGTTGCGGGCATGTGTTCTTGATTTTAAGGGCAATTGGGAGGAATATTTGCTACTTTCAGAGTTTGCTTATAACAATAGTTATCAGAAAACTATTGGTATGGCACCATTTGAGGCTTTGTACAGTAGACTGTGTAGGTCTCCTGTTTGTTGGCTTGGAGTTAGCGAGAAGAGCTTTTTGGGTCCTGAATTTATTAAGGACACATCAGAAAAGATCGCTATCATTAGGGATCGGATGCGTACAGCCCAAAGCAGACAGAAAAGTTATGTTGACCGTCGAACTCGTGTTTTGGAGTTTAAGGTTGGTGATCAGGTTTTACTTAAGGTTTCTCCCATGAAGGGAGTAATACGGTTTGGGTCAAAGGGTAAGTTATCACCTTATTTTGTGGGTCCATTTATGATTACAAATTGGATTGGGGCAGTAGCTTATCGTCTGGCTTTACCAGATAAACTTCATAGGGTATATAATGTCTTTCATGTATCCATGCTGCAAAAATTTCTACGGGAAGAAGACAGATATCAACACATTGATGTGGATGAGATTGAGTTGTAACCCGATGCAACCTATTTAGAACAACCTTACTGTATTCTCGATCGTAGGAATCAGATACTGCGCACGAAGACTATTTCATTAGTACGTGTACAGTGGAGTCATCATAGTGAGACAGAGTTTACTTGGGAACGAGAAGATATTATCCATGCCAAATATCCTGAGCTCTTTCATACAGGTATGTTGTTATACCCCTAATTTTAAAATGATATTTCTGGTATTTTATTTGTGATTTAATTGTCGTTTTATTTGATTAATTGTTTTCTTGTTGTTGTGTTGCTTAAATTGCATGTATTTTGTTTAATTTTTTTTAATTATTTGCTTAATTGTAAATTGTTTTAAATTAAATAGGGTTATTTTGTTTTAAATTGAATTTAATTGATATTTGATTAATTGTGTAATTGTTATTTGTTTATTTGGTATTTAATTTTATACTTGTTTTATTTACTTATGGTTATTTTAATTTAGTTATTTTTAATTGACTTAATTAGTTAAATGCGTGAGTTAGGATTAGGGTTTTACGTTTCATGATAGCCGACTTGGTAAATGTAGGTTTTCTTCTTGTATTGTAACTAGAATTAGGGTTGTGTATTACAAATACCTATAAATACATGTACGAGTTCTACCTAGGGTTTTTAAAACAAAACCCATACACATAGAGAAATTACAGAGAGCAACAGTTGTGGGTTTGAGAGGAGCAGAGAGGAGAACTTGAGAGAGTTACAGAGAGGGAGGAAGCTAGAGTTTTGGGTTTCAACTAAGACTAAACCAAAAGTGACGAAGGTGGAACAACAGTCGGAACCCTTGTCGGAAAATTCAGGAGACGGCAGTTTAGAGTTTCAAATCTGAAACTCAAAGGCAAGTCACTATTTTATTCTTTCCCTTTAATTCGTGTTTTGTGCATGCCTAGTGGACTCCAGGAATTAATTTAGCACTAAAACAGATTTAATTTGAAGTAATATTAATTTTGGAAGCATGTTGAATCGACTGTTAAATCATTGCATAATTCTGTTGTGTGTAGGACGTTGCTCTGTTAAAAATAAACTGGTTGCGTGAGCTTTAATTCTGCTTAACCTTATGTATTTGGGATTGAATGCATGATTTTAATGGATTCTAGGACTGCAATTGAACTCCTAAATAAGCTATAAAAACTATACAGAGTTTCTGCACTTCGTCGGAGGCGAAGAAGATGCACAAAATAGGGGATACGGCTCTCAACGGAGGAGAGACGGCTCCACAAAGGGTTGGAGCCGGCTCCACAAGGGTAGAGCCGGCTCCAATAAAGGGTGGAGCTGGCTCCACCAAGGGGAGAGGCAGCTCCACTTTTGGTGGAGGCGGCTCCTCTTTTATTTTTATTTTTTTATTTTTCACGTTTCTGACTTCCGGTTGGCCTGTAGGAGGGTTTCTGAGTTGTTCTAGGGGCTGTGGATGATTTATAAAACTGTTCTAGAGTTGTAAAAGGATTGGGAAGCATGTTAGTATTAATTTTTAAAGCATGAAATAACCTACAGTTAATTAATACACTGCATGTGGAAGGTTGTAGTATATTTTGTTATTGCTTACAATTTCCATAAAGCAACTTGGTTCCTTAGCATGATTGTAAACTATTATTTGTGCTTCAACTGGTTATAAGCATCTATTATATATTCTAGGAATTAATGTAGGTATGCTTAAATGAAAATTAATTGAAGTATAATTATACAGTAATTTTCATCAGTTATTGTACTGTTTTGGAGGAGTTATATGCGTAGTCCTTCTTTATAAATTTGGAGGACTGGAATAGGATTTCTATATCTTATATTGAATGTATAATTGAATCATACACATATTAGATTGGTTGTATGTTAGTTCTAGAGTATAGTTAATAAGTGGTTATTATGCTATTTTGTTAACTGTGTTGGATAGAGGACTGTGTGCACCGTTATGGGACGGTGGCATACTAAGTATGAACTAAATCGAACATGGTGTTCTACCTAATCTGGATCTAGTGGTGGATTAACCAAAACAAGAGGTTAAGTTCATCTCATAATTGTGTCATATCATTAAAACGATTGAATGACCTGTGGTGGTTTTAGGATGGATTGGTTATACATATATCAAACCATAATACAGATGGTTGAAATATTGTATTAGGAGTACAAGGATTTTATATACATATTATATGATGCCATGGTATGAGTTTGAATCTCAGGACCATGGTTAGGGCGCGTATATCGCCTAGGATGGATATCTGGACATGGGTGTTGTTCCCTAGTAGGTCTAGGTACACATGACCACATTATTGTGCGATTGCATGGTATCTCTACTCAAGCTAACACAGACCTACTGGACTAGTGAGCGTCCTATAGTATGTACTATATATATACATATGGACTACTCTAGATATTGTTGAGTCTTCCTAGGATGTATCTGCGTATCGGATTACTGTTTGGATCGTAGTAGAATAGGACTTGCATGTGGGCCTGACCCACTCTCTTATTTTTCAGGTGTTCGTCAGTTCTAGGGTTAGAGCTTGGACGTGCAGAGTAGATACAAACATTCATTCCTCCGACTACGTAGGAATCTTTTCTATGTTTACCTTTAGTTTCTATTTCAAATATTTTAGTTTCAATTGGGTTTTTTATTATTAAGGGGTCCACTGGATGGATTCCCGAGTTGTAACTTATGGAGTTTTGGAGTTTGGATTTAACAGATTTCATTAATTATATTTTGAGGATTTTAATTAGTATTCTTCCAGCTTATTGTTATTATTTATTTCATCTTGTATTCTGTATTCGGTTATATATTAATTGTTTGGTATTTACCTCGGGTTTGGGCCTAGGCTTGATCAACCCGTGTCTCGGATCCGAGGGATATCACATATGTAGTGAATTTTGGGGACAAAATTCCTTTATTAGGGGGGGAGAATGTAATACCTCGTCTTTTTAAAGAGTTTATTTAAATTAATTTTGTATTGGGTTAATTATTTAATGTGTAGATTTATTCACCTATTAATAGTGTATATTGAATTATTTTTTATTTGTGCATGTAATATTAATTATATGTTCTTTATATTATAATGTTAGTTTATATATTTTATGGGTTATGTTTTATATTAAATAATATTAGTTAATTAAAGTATTACATTTGTATTGTAGTGTATTATTACATAAAATAAAAAATAAAAAATAAAGAAAATACATGTCATGACTTCCATTAGATATTAGTTTGGAATGATAGGATTGCATTTACGGTTATGTAAGGTTATATCAACTAGGTTGACCAAGATTGCATTGCATTAAACTTGTTTTTGTCAAATAACTTGACTAAAGTTGCATTGCCTTAACTTAAATGTAGGTGGGAATGTTTGAATAGTTAATATAGGTTAGATATTTGTAATATTTATATTATATAAGTTAGTATATGTATTAGTTAGCTTTGGTTGATGAGAACGGAAGATAGAAAAATAAAAATAACAGTGAGCTATTTTAGAAGATGGAGTGAAAGGAAAAGAGAGAGAAAGAAGCTTGGATCGATGTAGGTGATTTTACCTGACTACGCGCAACCGGCGGATTTGTTTCAAATCTATATGGCAAGTTATTATCTACTTTTCCCCTTTGAATCCATAAATTAATTATTTAATTTATTTAGGTTATTTTGGAGTATGAAAAACATGCTAGGATTTTAATAAATTATAATTTTAGTTTATTAAATTAGTGAAATATTAATTATTTAGGGTGTTAGATAATTTATTATTGGCCTATGTAATTAATTAAAGCTTAGGAATAATTATTTAAAGCTTTAGGAATTTTTACAGAATTTTTTGGGATTTTTCGGGGATTTTCTGTAAATTCCGGCGAGCCTCCGGCGCAGTTTCCAGCCACCGGCAGTGAGGAAGGTGACCGGAGTAATCCGGTGTGATGCGGCGTACATTACCTTCCATGTGCGTGTATCAGTAGCCGTATGATTACTTTAGGATAGTTAGATTAATCCAGTGCAACGCGTCCACGGAATTAGGATGCAACCACCGAATCAGGAAGCGCCACGTCAGCAGGTACCATTAGTGCACTCGTGGCAGCGCGTGTGTGCGCGTGGCTGATGCCAGACGCGCGTAGGGGCGCGTGTAAGCGCATGCGCTTGTGAGGAAGGTGGCGGCGCATGTGGGAAGCTCTGGGAGGCGCGTGAAGGCGCGTGGGGGGTCTCTACAGCAGTTAGAAAAGTCCATAATACCCCTAGGGACTGATTTGTAATTTCCAGAACCTTCAACTTGCATTTTTGGGCCTAAGGTTGGTAGTTACGGGTTTAACGGGACATTAAATTATTATTTTTAATACCCATTAATTATTATTATGTCTGATTAATATTTCCATACATTAATTATATGGTTTACAGTACGGACCGCTATGAAACAGATGTAATTAATGTAATAACATATTTGAATATTAATTGTGTTGATTATTTAATGTTAAATAAAATGATTACATGATTTGATTCATATAAATTGTCCATTATACATTACAGGATTATTTATGTTATTAATGATATATAAATCATTATTATTATGCTGTGTGCATTTCAGGTAATAAGTGGACTGCTTAATAAATTAAGTCGCATTTATATTATATGGATGTGTTGCCATATAGAACCATGTGAGTTGACTAATAAGTTGAGACTCATTTATACCTTATGCATTCATTGCCATAGACAGATGTGTGGCTGTCGGGGTATGTGGTTTAATATTATTGGCATGTGTTGCCTAAGTGATATGCTCAGTATATTCATTAGTACCTTGAGATATGTTACCACTGTGTAGAACTTATAGTTTGTGTTGTCAGTACCGTACACCATGTATTAATAACTGATTTCCCAGGTAGGGAAAGGAGACACTTCACCACCTCGCGTGAGTCTAAGTGATCACCGTCTATTCTGGTTGAGGTCATATTATACATTGTGTAGTCTCATTAAGGTGTATACAGATATAGTATACTTCCGAATCTTAATGATTAATTTATTTGATTCTCTGATTTGGGTCATAGTAGAGAGGACTTGCTCGTGGGGTTAACCCACCATTGTTGTTATTTCAGGACACGGTCAGTACCCGTTTCAAGGTTGAGGCTTAAAAGTGTGGGACCACCATCCGAACTCATCTACTCTTAAGGTCTTGTTCAGGGTAGAAGTTTTATGTGTTATTTTGATTTCAGTTTTATGTACTTCTGACGTTGAACTTTCAGGTTTTATTTAGGGATCCTTGACATAGGATTTTCAAGTTGTATAAAGGAGTATTGTATTTAATAAAGGATGGATGGATGTTTTACTAATTAGTTTTCCTTTCCTGTCTAAATTCTTCTATTATTCTTTTGTATTCCATGCTTGTATATTACCAATTGTTTTTTATATCCCTCATTTTTCGTGTATAAGCCTGATCAACTTATGCGTGGAAAGTGTGGGGGTGTCACAAAAGGGGTCCTACAACAACCTGCTAAATGCATAAAAATGCAACTAATACATTCAAGCAACCCTTTCATCCATTCATCAAGCCTCAACATAGTTCATCTCACGGTAGAGCATCCACATACCATGTAATCCAAATATTGTGATTACAGTCCCAACAATGCATGGTTAAGATCTAAAGTCCATGTCTTACAACGTTTAGACCGCTTATAATAAAATTACAGCCCATAAATATAATTACAATAACAAGAGTTTACAAATCTCTATACCAAATATAACAAACTAAGATTTTACAAAAAATATGGGACTTAAAAACAAAAATAGCAAAACAATCTTCTAATCCAATTTAGGCCTATGGTGGAATGACATCCGCCACTTTTTTCCCGTTTCCTGAAATAAATATTAAATAAAAAGGGGTAAGCAAAATTGCTCAGTAGGTGGTGCCTAAGACACACCTCTTGTGTCACCGTGAATCCAAATAAGGAATAGGACAATAGGAATCTAGGTCATACTATGTCGGGAATGTACAACATTAAATCCAATCTAAGTATACACAATATGATGCTATGAAATGCAATGCATGCCGATGTCGCTCCCCATTTTCAACATTCAAATCCATCACTTTCAAACTGTTAATATAATCCGCCTTTTGGTGACCCCGCAGCGACACGAGAGAATGATTGACTAGTGTCCCTTACCCTTGGTACCCCCGTGACGTCATTTTGGGCCCAACTAGCTCAATCACACTAGAGCAATCTCCCTAGTTCCCTCTAGGCTATATTAACACACCGGCCCTTTGGTGACCCCGTGGCGACCGGGTTTTCTCAAAACCATTTTAATCAAAACTTCTTCCCAAAATTCCCCTTTTTCATTTTAAATCAGATTAATCCCATTTCATGCCCAATGCTAGTGCATAAATGCATCATACCATGTCCAAGTTCATCATTCCATAACTAACTCAAACTTAATTAATATATCATGATTCACAAGAATTTTCAAGTAAAACTACAACATACTTTCATACAATCGAGATCTAGCATGATAGGCATATAAAAAATCAACATTTAGCGTTCTCTTCACATGGGTCAATTAATACACATAACTACACATCAACATATATACACCAACCAAGTAATTTGCTAAATTTTACACAAATTAGTCATGCTAGACAACAATTCATAAAGGATTATGAACTTTATACATTACAACACAATTATTCTAGGATAATTATTATCAATTGGACAAATTAACAACAATTACATGAAATTAACTCACAAAGGAACGAAAATGTGGGTTAGAGACCCCAACCTCAATCTAAGCCAAAAGCCCCAATTTTCACCTCAAACCCTCAAAATGGGTCTCAATTTTCAGACTTCCTAGAGTGGCCAAAAGCTAAAATTGCTGGTATGGATTTGAAGATCTCGTCGTGGGCTTTAATTTGCCGCAAACAGCATCCAAAATTTCCAAGAGTAGGGAGAGAAATCAAGCCTTGAATTTGTAAGATTAAAAAAAAAAAAAAAAAAAAAAAAAAAGAAAAGAATGCCGAGAGGAAGAGAGAACGTAGCAGTGAGAGGAAAGAAAAAGTGTCTATAATGAATTCTAAGTCATTTGTGTTGACTTATAATTCATGTGGGCCCCACAGGTAAAATAAAGAATTTCTTTAATCAACATAACATATATATATATATATATATATATATATATATATATATATATATATATATATATATATATAACACAGGCATCACAATTATGTGTTCTTACAACATATAAATTAGAATGATTACAGCTGTCAATGAGATTTTCAAATTTTTGACAGATTGTAGGCGAATTTTCAAATGTGATGTCTTTTAGGTTTCACACGAGCAAAAAAATTATATGAGTACGAAATTTACATTAAAATCAGACGATAAACACATATAATATATTAAGGTTGAAAACGCACAAAGTAAAAATCAGTCTTGGTACTTTATAAAGACCACAATCAAATTTACATTAAAAATTTTAAAATATTCAACACAACTTAGTTACAAAAATTAAAATTCAACTTCATATTAAAGTAAATGTGACCGTCTTACATTTTGAGAGGCAAAATTATAAATTAAAGTAATCATCGTCATAATTTTGTTGTTTGAATTGGGTTGAGTTAAAAATTTGACCGTTGATTGCATCCATGAGTTAAAATTTTGATTGTTTGAACTGGGCTTAACTATATTGCAGGCACGTTAGCTCAAAACTAATAAAATAAATCAGTTTCTTGCTTAAATATAAAAAAATTATTTTTTCATTTGAATAAATAGGATAGAAACAAATTATTTTTACCATACAAATTATTGTATTACATATATACATTGCTATTATAAGTACATGTTTATTGTCATAATTATTTTTTTTGAAAGTAATTTATTGCCATAAATTTATATGATATATGATTGTGTACTATTTTTAAATTATGAAAATTATGGCTTAAAATATATGTCTTTTAATTGATTAAACGATTAGTTACATTCAATTATGGAAAGTAGTGATATTTCAGGCATATAATGCTATGTTACATTATGGTACTAAATTTGACATCCTTCCAAATTGAAGGCCCTAGACAAACGCCTTGGGCTCTTTGCCCCAGGACCCGCGCACAAACTCTACCAACTTGATTGTTAAGACTTACAAAGCTTGGACATATAAATCAGAAGACGGGAACACCCAAAGTCAGACAATCGGATGCATTCTCTCTAGTTTGGGAATGTTAGGTTACAAAAGATAATAATTCCATTATTGGATACCTGTGAAGCATTGACACGTCAATATATAGCACCGTACCAGTGTCGGACACGTGAATAACATATCCCCATTATTTATATTTTTTTTAGGATAGACACGCCAGCGACACCTCATAGACACGCCAGAGGACATGCCTATCGCCGATCAAGCTTAAAAAAATAAAAAAATTGAAAGAGAAAGAAGAAGATGATATATATGTGTGTGTGTGTGTGTGTGTGTGTGTGTGTGTGTGTGTGTGTGTCAATTCTCTATAACAATTGCCTTGAGAACTGAGAACATGAAGGGCAGAGGAGGAGATGGAGCAGATCATGAGACATATAGGAAAAGGAAGATAAGAACATGCGATTGAAAAAGAAAGTGAAGAGATAGCAGAACGATGTGATCGAACACAACTCTCTCTTTCACTCTTTGATGTGGCACAACTCTCTCTCTCTCTCTTCGATGCGGCAGAATGACCTAAAAGGTTTTAGATGTTTCAAAACTTAGTTTGCCATATGGGCCGTCTCTCTGGGCTGTCTATGGCCATACTTTTTTGATCATTTCTTTTGGGCCTATTGACTACAGCTTACTAAAGCTTGTATACTTGCATGTATTTTTAGCCTAGGCTAAAGCCCACCTAATTATCTACATTATTATATATAATTGATTAATCTTTCAAAAATAAAAAATAAATAAAGAAATATGAGATGTATGGTGCGACTAATTTAAATAGGTTATATTTATGAATATAAATGAGAAATTGCGAAAAGAATAATTTCTTTTATATAATAATAAATTATATTATTATTTTATTGTTGTATCTTTACCGGGTCCGTATCCTGTTTTTTTGAAATTTGTCGTATCGCTGTATCCGTGTAGTATCGTACCTGTGTCCCGTGTCCGTGCTTCATAGTTGGATACAAATATATTCTAGTATACTTTTTTTTTTTTTTTTTGGGTACTATAATGAAATGTGGGCCTATGATTTTATGAGTTATTTGGTAGGCCTAATGTAAATAGATTTGGTTTCTAATATGATTTAAAAATTGATTAAAAATTATATATATAATAAAATATATTATTTTATCACCGCATGTTCTAATTTTTCAAAATTTGTCGTATCGCTGTGTCTACGTATCGTACCTAAATCGGTGTTCGCGCTTTTTAGATAAAAACAGAGGTATAACGTACATAAATTAATATATTTGCACCTTCTTTTAGCACCTTTAAACTTTTGTAACATTCAATTCAGTTGTTAACATGGAATATAATAATCTTTAAAACCATATGCTTTGATTTTTCCCTTTTGCATTTGGAATAAATTGAAATTAAGCTTAATAAAAGGCAAAGCTATTTCGACTAAAAACCTTAATATATGTTTTGCTCTGACAAGAAATGCATGCGTTTGCCTTTGAAAAATCTTGAACTCTCAATCTTTTAATTGACAAGTGTTACTCGACTACAGCTCCTTGTGACTTCAATAATAGATCCTCTGCTGTAATGCATTTTATTGAGAGAGATGAGAGTTGTTGGTTAGAATAGGGTTTAACAGCGGGGATTTCTTTTTGCATTCCGAGAGTTTTAGAAATTGATTTGGATGCTGGAGTTGGAAAGGATGACCTTCAGGTACTCCCTTGATCCTTTTTTTTAATATTTACTTTTTTGATTATGTGTAGATATTTTTCATAGCGGTAGAGTGATGAATTGGATTAGGGTTCTCATGGAATTGTTCTTTAATATTAGTCTCGTACTGTTTTGTGTTTGCTTCGATTTTCAAGCTTGTTGTTATAATTGGCTTTTTATTTATTTAAGGATTAAATGTAAAAACTCCCTTAAATTATTGACAAATTGCAACTAACTCTCCTAAATTAAAAAAAAAAAAAAAAAATTCTGAACTATGAATTTGTTAACATTTCAGTTCATTCGGGCAACTGACTTAATTGAAAAATAAAAAGTCTCATTTACCCTTTGACCAAAAGTTCAATTAAGGGAAAATTACATATAAATGGAGTCAAAGTTCCATATTTACTTAGAGACTGAGTCAAAGTTCCATATTTCTTTAAAATCGATTGCTGAGGTGGCACATGGTTTTTTACTGTTTAGAAATTGTGGTGCCTAAAATACCCTTCCGCGAAGGTACTACTTTTTCTTCGAAGGTACTACTTTTTTGAACTGAAGGTACTACTTTTTGGCGTCCAGGTACCATATTTTTTAAACACCTGCGAAGGTATTATTTTTTCTCTGAAGCTACTACTTTTTTGAACTGAAGGTACCACTTTTTTGAACTGAAGGTACTACTTTTTTGTTAGGTAAGGGCATAAAAATAAATATGAAACTTTAACTACATTTATATGTAATTATCCCTATAAAAAAAAAAAAAAAAAAAGGAGAGCTAGATTTGGGGAAGCCAACAGTGACCATTGTTGGACATGCGGTTTGCCATCATACTACAATATACTTAATGGGAATATATATGTATACAATTTAGGAATGAGCCAGCGAGAGGAGAGGTTGATTTGGGGAAAGCTTGGTTGTTGACTCGGCCTTGGAGAGCTTGGGGCGGTGGTGCAGCGGCGGTGAGCTCGGCTGGATTGAATCGGCGGCCGGTGAACAAGGGAGGGCTCGGCTGTGATGAGTTTGGCTGTGGAGAAATCGGCCGGTGGAGATGATGGCAGAGAGCTCGGATGGTGGAGCTTTGACCGGCGAAGTTGGTGGAGATGGACAGCGGGTAAGAATCGACCGGCTGTGGGGATCTTGGCTGTTGGCTCGGCCGTGGAGAGCTTGGGGCGGCGAACAGCGGGCTGTGATGGTTAACTCGCGGCGGCTAGCTTGGTTTTGATGGTGTCGGCTGTGATGGAGGTGGCGGCGAGTCGGAACGGGGAGGTCGGCAGATGAGGCGAAGCTCGGCGGTGAGGTTGCGGCGGTGCTCGGAACACAGACGGTTGATTCCGGTGATGGGCTGTTATGAAGAAGCTCGGCTGTGATTTGATGGCGACCGGCAGCGAATTCTCTGAAAAAGCGAGAACTGCTTCAGAACTTGCCCAAATTACCATCGTTTTCCCAAACCCATTTCATCAATTTCACCAATTTTGTCAATTTCTATGCCTCATCTGGTTTCGCCTTCCTCTGCTTCGCAGCACCACCACCGCCGTAAGCAAGACCCAGATTGATTATGCACTTGATTATCTTGCTGATTGGGTCTATGAATGAGCCATGTGGGTCAGTCTCACTTTCAGGTCTCGACCACCCAAAGCTCAAAGCTATCCTTAACCAGGTTGGTTTGCCAGCAATGTCGCGAAAAGAGCTCACCGGAGCTAGATTAGACGCCAAATTTGAGGAAGCCAAAGTAGAATCAGAAGCCAGAATTCGCCATGTTCTTTGTGTGTGTGTCTATATATATATATATATATATATATATGCGTGGATGCATGAAGGGCATTATTGTCCAAAAAAATCAATTTATCTGTCGCGTGAGTTTCAAGCGCTCATTTTTTTACGTCTGGTCGCCGGATGGAGTGAGTTTCAAGCGCTCATTTTTTTTACGTCTGGTCACCGGATGGAATGATATGCAACAAATTTGTATGGCTCAGAAATTTTATGCAATTTTGATAATTTAAGGAGTTAGTTGCAAGTTTCTCAATAAATCAAGCTTTTTTTTTTTTTTTTTTTTTTTACATTTAACCTTTTATTTAATTATTTTGGATTGTTGTGCTAGTTTAATTTAGGGCTCCATCTCAATCTATCTCAAGTTTAATTTGAAATATAATGACTTTCAGGCGCATCTAACCAGGCTATGCTGTTAGTGCTTTTAGAGAGAAACTACAAGTAGGAATTGAAATGGATATGCATAACAACTTACAATTTTGATGTTAATTTTATTTTTCATGATACTTGAAAATAATTATCATCACAACCCCAACATTATGTGGATTTTTTTTTGAAATGTTTAGTCGCTTTTGGTTTTTGATTAATGTATGTGTTTATATTTTCAGTACTATGGCTTAGAGTTGATTTAGATAAGGGTTTAGGAAGTCTATGTGCTCATATATATATATATATATATATATATATATACGGAATTATTTTCTTGCTCCCTGGTGTGTAAGAAAATGCATACACACCTGAAATAATAACCGTCAGATTCTAGATAATTTATGTTTTTTTATCCAACGATAATGATTTAATTCGTATATAAATTCCTTACACATCAGTGAGTGAGTGAACAGTCCTATATATATATATATATATGTGGGTAGTAACTCAAATGATTTCAAACGGCTTTTCTTCCTTTTTTAAAATTTAAAATTTAATTCATGTATAAATTTCTTACACACCAATAAGTGAGCAGGTGAACAGTCCTCTCTCTATATATATATATATATATATATGTGGGTAGTAACTCAAATGATTTCAAACCGCTTTTCTTCCTTTTTTAAAATTTAAAATTTCTTAGTTCTTCCATTTGTTTTACTTTGTCATCTCACATGTTATGATTTTATTTATTTTTGGATAAATGATATGATTTTTAATTATATTATATTTTCAATCAGAATTGTCAGATTGAATGTTGTGCTTTTGCTTCATTCTCATAGCAATTTATTTATTTTTTATAGAATATTTTGGTTAACTTAATTCAATATTAAAAAATTTCCTTTTCCTTTGTTTTTTCAGGTACGGGCCAAGAGAAAAGCAATCGAATTAAACAAAGAGGGACCGACTGTAGGTGTTGATTTCGGCACTATTCACTGTTCCTTAGCTGTTTTTAAACGAATACATGCAAAAATCGTTGCCAAACATCGTTGATGTGTTTCATTTACGGACTCCAAGCCATTAGTTGGGCATGCTGCGATGAAACAACTTCCTTTAAAACCTAAAAATACCATTTCTGGTTAGATACTTGATCTATATTTATAATATATATATGGATTGTGAATTTCAATTTCATATCTAAAAGATATATGTTAAGTGACGCCGAAAACAAGCCGAGGAAGGGAAAAAGATGAACATGCTAGTTTAAAATTACAATAATAAAAAGCAACAATAAAATGTATTACCAACATATATATGTTAGATATAAAATTGAAATTCACAATCAATATATACTATCAATATAGATCAAGCATCTAATCAGAAATGGTATTTTCAGGATTCAAAGGAAGTTGTTCCATCGCAGCATGTCCAACTAATATCTTGGGGTCCATAAATGAAACATAGCAAGGAAGTTTGGCAACGATTTTTGTATGGTTTCCTTGAAAAACCACTAAGTAGTGCCGAAATCAATACCTACTGTCGGTCTTTCTTTGTTTAATTAAACCAAAAAGACCTATGTTACTCAAACTTTTAAGTCGGATCGGATCGTTAAACACCCGAAAAATATATCTACAGGTCCATAGCATTTGTCTATTCTACTTGTTTATGTTCAAGTTTTTAAAAATGTCTGGACCATGTTTTAACTTCCATCACATTACCGAATACTAACAAATGCTCCTTGTTTTCTTGTAAAATAATCATATAATTTTAGACGTGTCAAAATGTATAGTAGATGCATGCACATAGATCTGCTGCAAATACATTTCATTTTTCTAATATGTTCAAATTCCTAAACATTAATCGTTACAACTTGCCATTATATAATGTCAATTATAATTCAGTTGTCATATAAGTCAAATAATTTAATTTGAGGTTCAAATTTATGATTAAATTATTAGAATTAAAACGAAAAGTAGAAATTTTTTTTTTTTTTTTTTAAAAAAAAAAAAAAAAAAAAAAGGAAAAAGTAAAAAAAGGAGGCAATAAATGAAGGCACGTGGTGGTGGGTTGTGGATGGGTCGGAGAGGAGGAAGAAAGAAGCTAGCAACCCAAATCAAATAATTCGATTCACGTGCTTGTGATTGTTTTGGGTTCATTTGCTGCATATATATATTTATATTTATATTTATATATATGTTAGTTTTTGAAACATCGAACTCCCTCATTTGGTTCTTTTTACTTTTTTGACTCTAAGCCGTCAAGTCCACATGCCTTTAAAGCTCTGGAGAGGGATTTGAAAGCCATTCACGATGTTGTTACTTGGATTAAGGAGAGATTAAAAAAAGGAGGGTAAAACTTCTTGTGAGAAACCAGCTACTTAGTAGTTGAAAAAGTGACTTTGTTATTGTTGTGCATTATGTGGAGACTTGTTTGTTTAGATTTTAGGTATATGGTACTGTTATGCATCATAGTTCACTGTTTTGAGAAGTTGAATGTATTTTATATGTGGATGCATGTCTCTGTGGATGTAACCATTTTAGGTATAATTTGGTGGTCTGGTACCCACAACTGCACGGCCAATATCTAATTCATTCATCGTCTTCCCCAACAGGTCAAGTTTCACAAACTAAAATTTCTTCAGATATGCATCGCAGTTACTATCCTCTTACCTCAAAACCATACCCTTGCACATGGTAAGACCACAGAAACCAGGTAAGACAGCTGTGTTTCTTCTTGTTGTTGATGCAGTAGAGAAAGAACCTGGTTATACAGCAGAGAGAAACAAAGGCCGTTATTTGATTCGTTGTTGTACTCGTTTTTTTATTTTTTTGTGAAATTGCATGCTTCAATGTGACAATAGCAAAGAATAATTGATAGATAACATCAAATTAAACCGAAAACAAATGAGTTGATACTTCTTTTGTTATAACATTCGCTCTGTTGCATATGTAACTGAAGGCTAAAGCAAAGCCTCCCTCCTCGCTAAATAAGATACACCTGCTAGAAGAAACTCAGGAGCCACCACCATGACCACCACCTTATTTATTTATTCTGTCATTGGCAAGAAACACACCACTCCACACCCACTTTGCCTAATTGCCGCCTTAATCTAAATTAAAATGTCACAAAAAAGACAAGAGATAGAAATAAAGAATTAGTTATCCAGTACAAAATTCGTCATCAGGTTGAGGTTGCTTGTCCTCCTCAGCCATAAATAATAAGGATAAGGACCAAGAACACACTATCTCGTCCACAGACAAAATTTTCGATGCAAATGATGTCTTTGATTTGGCATGGCAAGAAATGTCAATAGTCATCCTACACGTACTATACCCCTACAGTCATCCGATGCAAATGATTTGGCGTGGCAAAAAAAGATTAAATTTTTAGGTCTTTAATGCAACCGAAAATTATTACTTTGTAGAAGTACTGTCATGTAAACGATATATTTTATAGTATGCAGTAATGGACATTATTTGATTGATAATTCAAATTTTAGTATAAAAATAAACTCTTCTACAGTTGGTTTTGTGTGAGTGGTATGCAGCGAAATATTTAGAAAGTTTTGATTATTTTAAAAATCGATCTAACTTTCTTTATTTTAGCAATTAATAAATTAATATCATCCAATATAAAATAAAGCAAAGTAAAGTTAGAGATGACACCAGGATTTTTAGCGAGTTAGGAAACCTCAATTAATAAAATACGTTAACTGTTTGCGTGGAAAAAATCTCGTGGATTGTGCAGTCCAAAGTAAACTGATCCACTATACTTGAAACAAAGTATACTGAACTTTGACCCTGGCTCACATCCTATCGTTCTACCAAACACCAATTGTTAACAATCCTCTGGCTTTGTGACTCCTCGTCCAAAAGCAACTTGACCCCAGGCTTATTCTTAATCTTTGTAGAAGAGTAGCAGGTAGATCAGATAATACTCCTCGAATGCTCCAACCCTTTCAAAGTGTGATCGCTTTTACTTTTGTTCTTCAACTTCTGGATTTGATGTAGAAGCAGATCTGCTTAGGATTCGAACAACACAATTCTAAAATCACTATGTGAATATGTGTATGTTCTTAAAAGACAAACAGAAAAATCTCTAAGATTTTATGAGACAAAAATCTTCCTAAGGCTTTTAAGAATAATAAATTGATAATGCAAAAGTCGTGAATAAACCTATGTGTATGACAAGGTTTATATAAAGTTTTAGAATGTCCTAGTCCTTCTAAAAATATGGTAAAATTCGTGCATAGGACTTGGAACAATTCTAGACTAACTAGGAAATAAATTTGAAACATGAAACTAAACTTTCTATAAGCTGCCAGGACTCTTGAACCGGTTCAGGTATGTGGGAACTGGTTCAAGTATGGCAGAATAAATTTCGAAGCCAATGATGAAGACTTGAACCGGTTCAAGAAAGCGAAAACCGGTTCAAGTATGGCAGAATGATCTCTAGGCCAAATTTAAATGGCTTGAACAAGTTCCAAGAAGCATGAACTGGTTCAAGTCTGCCAGACTTGATTCCTAAGGTTCTGGGCACAGTTTTTGGTATGTTTTGAAACTAACCAAATATGAAATGTAGCCTAACCTTTTTGGATTTCTTCCTAACATGTTGTTCTTCCTTTTCTGTGACGATCTCAGTTATGGCATCTTTGAACAACCTTCTAATTCCATAGTCATCGTTGATCTTGATAACTTGCATTATAAGTAACTTGACTTGAACTTGTTTTGTTTACGATAATTTTCAAATATAAAATAATATCTCACAGGTTGATTGTCATGCTAGAAACAGAAAAAAGAAAATTGAAGTAGTTAATTTGTGAGAAAGTATCTTTTATACATGTTTTGTTCGATCATCAAATCATTAAGTAGTTGGTTCCTTTCTCGTTTTTATTAATTCATTTTTAACAATGTAATGAACTATAATTAAGTTGAAATTCTTTGATTGGTCACATACCGTTAACATAATTCTACAAAACCAAACATAGTTACAAAGTGGGTTCAATATTTTCTTGAATTTCTTGAGTGAAAAAAGTATTTTATTTAAGAAAAAAAATTTAATATTTTGAAATAAGATTTTGAATGGTAATTTGCCTAATTTATAATAATAAATGAAATATTTATTTTATTGTAAAATATACTCTCAATTAGACAAACAACGGGAAAAGGCTATTGTTGTGAGATATAAATTTTATAATTGGCAAATTTCGTTGTCAAAACAAGTCTGATCGAGTTGTAATTTTTCTGTTTAAAATTTCAAAGATTGAAGATCGGATGCGGATTTGAAGAAGTTCAAGTGTTCATGAGTTGCTACACTTTAAGATGATGAGAACAATGTTTTAAGAAGGTATGTGAGTGAGAGAGAACACATAGGGAGATTAGAAGGCTGAAGAAAACTGAAATATTCCATTCTGCCTAGTGAGAACAGGTAGGAGAATTTGTGAACCGGTAGGAAACCTTGGTTCACAAAGGTTTAGTCACTACCAACCTTGAACCGGTTGCACATTTGGGAACCGGTAGCCAAAGTACGTCGAAAAGGCTTCTAACCTTTTTGAACTAGTACCAAATTTGGGAACCAGTACCAGAACTAATTCTTGAACCGGTACCAAATTTGGGAACCGGTAGCAAGAATCCTGACAGCATTAGAACTTTCAATTTCCTGTTCTAATTGTTTTCTTTTTGATCCCAACTTCTTTCCAAGTCTTATACACGAAATTTTCATATTTTCAGAGGGACTAGAACATTCTAAACTCTATATAAACCTTGGTAGTCATCCAGGTTTATTCATGGCTTTAGGGAAAATCAATTATATATTTGGAGAAAACTTTTTAGAGAGAGAACACACATATATTCATGAGTGATTTATTAGTATTATTCTTTATCTCATCGGAATTGGAGCTATATTGAAGATTTAGATATTCCGTATGAAAAGCAGGATTTAATTCTTCTACAATCGAGTTCAGATCTTGAAGAACAGAATTAAAAGTGATCACACTTTGAGAGAGTTGGAGCATTCGAGGATTGTTGTCTAATCTACCTGCTACTTTTCTACAAATATTAAGTATAAGCTTGAAGTCAAGTTGCTGTTGGACGGGGAGTCGCAAACCTAGAGGATTGTCAGCAATTGGTGTTTGGTAGAACGATAGTGTGTGAGCCAGAGTTAAAGTTCGGTATACTTTGTTTCAAACATAGTGGATCAGTTTACTTTGGACTGAATAGTCTATGAGGTTTTCCCATGCAAACAGTTGACGTATTTTATCAACTGGGGTTTCCTCGCTAAAAATCCTGGTGCAATCTCTCTAAACTTTTACTTGCTTTACTTTACATATATTTGTGATTGTGGATGTTTAAATCGATCATATAATTTAATCAATCATAAATTGAGCACGTTGACCTAATAATTAGAACTAGGTTATTAAAGCAATTATTAACAATTAAAATCAACTGACTGGTTCCGCACCCCGTGTAACTCTTATTTCACAATATGGTATCATAGCGGGTTACTCAATATATAAAGTAGATCTTATTTGTTGATTTATTGTTGATTATTGCATCATGACTGAAACTTCATTTGATGATGTACTATTTTTACCTCCTATTTTTTATTTTGTTACAAGCATGCAAATTGAGTGGTCAAAGTTTAAAAAGGACTTTGAAAATCTGCTAGAGAAATTGAATCTTGCAGAACTTGATAGAGATATTTATAAGTTAGAAGTTTCTGTCTCTAATAAGAATTTGGAAGAAATTAGCCATAAGAATTTGAATTTTCTTCATAAAATTGATTTTCTGGAAAAGGAGCTTAAGAATGTAATTTTGTTTAATAAATCACTAGAACTTCAAATTGATAATTTGAGTAGTGAATTTGTTAAATCAAAACTGTCTTTTCAGAAAGTTGATATTGACACTTGCAAAATTGACAAGTTGAAATGAGTGGTTGAGAATATTAGTCATAACAAAGAATTTGTTTCAACTTCAAAGGATTTGTATTTTTAAAAATCGAAAGATATTTTTGTGAAAGTTGAAATCAAACCTTGTGTTATCTCTAGTTCTCCCAAACTTATTTCAACATGTCATTTTGTGATAAAAAGGGGCATATCAAGTATAAGTGTCAAAAAATAAAAATATAAAAAATATAAAAATATAAAATAAAATAAAATTGAACTTGGAAAGAAATTGAAAAATCTAGATAGTTCAAATTTGAGGAAGAAGAGGATTAGGATTGTTAAGCCTTGTGACACTTTGCCTGGAACAATAGGGAAATCATTGTATAGTGAATCTAAAATTGTTTAGGTAAAGAAAGAGAATTTTAAATGCCTTCCCATGTACACAGCACTTAGAGCACTTGGTCCATGTGGTTGGTATTTGATAGTGGTTACTCTAGGCATATGACAGGGGATAGAACACTGTTTACTAGTTTCAAGGAATGCTCAGCTGGTACTGTTACTTTTGGTGATGGTAATGCTTTTATTGTAAGTGGTAAATGTAAGATCAAATTTCCAGGAATTAGGAAGTTAAAAAATGTTCTATATGTTAAATGTTTAGGTGTTAATATGTTGAGTATTAGTCAAATCTATGATGAGGAGTTTCAAGTCAATTTTACTCAATAAGGATGTTTTGTAACTAATGAGAAATGTGAATGTATCTTGAAAGGAACTAGAACTTCTGATAATTGCTATGTTGTGTTTTCAGATCCTTCACTAATGTGTTTTTCTGCAGTTACTGATGAGGCTGTTTTATGGCATAAAAGACTTAGATATGTGAATTATAATGATTTAGTGAATCTGTCAAACAATGATCTTGGTCGAGGTTTACCTAAATTGAAGATACCTAAGATTGAAATATGTGGTCCATGTCAATTTGGAAAACAAACTAGAATGTCACATAAGAGTCTTATTTATAAAGTCATTTCTCGACCTTTAGAATTGATTCATATGGATTTGATGGGTCGCATAACACCTGATAGCATTGGAGGAAAAAGATATATGCTTGTTATAGTTGATAATTTTTCTAGATTTACTTTTCTTGCATATTTAAGAGAAAAATCTGATACTTTTGTGAATTTCAGGTCTATCTACCAACTTATCCAAAATGAGAAGGGCTATCGAATCAATTGAATTAGGAGCGATAATGGAGGTGAATTCGAACCTAAGGAGTTTATTGAATATTGTGATAAAAATGACATTAAGCATGAATTTTCAGTACCTAAAACACCATAACAGAATAGTGTAGTGGAAAGGAAAAATAGGACAATTGCAGGTATGGCTCATACTATGCTTCATGAGAATAAGATTGCTAGTCACTTTTAGGCTGAATCGGTACGTACTGCTTGTCACATCCTAAATAGAGTTTATCTTAGGCTTAGAATTAACAAGACTTCATATAAATTGTGGTATGATAGAACGCCCACTGTTAAATACTTTAGAGTCTTTGGAAGTAAATGTTATATCTTTATAGATAGGGAACACTTAGGAAAATTTGACTCTAGAAGTGATGAAGGTGTGTTTTTGGGTTATTCCTAAACAAGTCGGGCTTATAGGGTTTTTAATCTTATAACCAAAGTGATCATGAAGTCTATAAATGTGGTTTTTGATGATACAAAATCTAAGATAACCTCTTCTCAACTTGATGAAGAATAAACTAATTTTAAAATTGCAGTAGAAAGAAAAAAACCTACAATTCATGAGGAAGAAAGAGTTGAGGATTTAGATGAAGAAGGTGAAAAGGGTGAAGAAGATAAGGATGAGAAATTAGAGGTCACCACTAATGAACCTATAGGAATTCCTTCACCATCTCTAGATATTCCCACATCTAGTAGTTCTAGAATTAGATTGAGTAATCTAATTGACAATGTGATAGGTCTATGGGATAAACATGGTACTAGGAGTATAGTCCGTGATGATGTAGGACATTCATGCATTGTAGATGATATAGTACACTCATGTCACATGGCTCAATTTGAACCTAAGAATGTTGATGAAGCTCTTCAAAATTCTGATTGGCTTATGGCTATGCAAGAATAATTGCTTCAATTTGTGAAGAATGATGTTTGGGAATTAGTGCTTCGACTTAATGATATTAATATCATAGGGACCAAATGGATCTTTAAAAATAAACTTGATGAACATGGTCTTGTGATGAGAAGTAAAGCTGGATTAGTTGCACAAGGATACACTCAAGTTGAAGGAATTGATTTTGATGAGACTTTTACACCTATTGCTAGACTTGAGTCTATTCGACTTCTTTTTGCTTTTACATGTCACTTTAAATTCAAATTGTTTTAAATGGATGTAAAAAGTGTTTTTCTAAATGGTATTTTGTAGGAAGAAGTTTATGTAGCACAACCAAAAGGTTTTATTGATCCACATAATCCTAATTTTGTTTTTCATCTTAAAAAAGCTCTTTATGGTTTGAAGCAAGCACCTAGAGCATGGTATGAGAAGTTGACTTCTTATCTATTGCATAAGGGCTTCAGAGGAGGAGCAGATAAAACATTATTTATTTTCAAGAAAGGAAAAGATTTTCTTGTTGCTTAAATCTATGTGGATGATATTGTTTTTGGTGCTACTTGTGATAGCCTTGTTCATACTTTTTCTAAAGATATGAGTAAAACTTTTGAAATGAGCATGGTTGGTGAACTGACTTTCTTTCCAGGTCTCCAAGTGAAATAACTTGATGATGGGATTTTCATATCTCAATCAAAATATGCAAAGGAGATAGTTAAGAAATTTAGTTTGAAAGATTCAAAGCATATTCAAACTCCTATGAGTACTTCATCCAAATTGGATAGAGACTCTGATCTTAACAAAGTTGCTTATTTCTTGTATAGGAGTATGATTGGTAGCTTGTTGTATTTGGCAGCAACTAGGCCAAATATTTCATTTAGTGTAGGTATTTGTGCTAGGTATCAAGTTGATCCTAGAGAATAACACATTCTTATAGTCAAGCGTATTATTCGTTATGTCAATAGTATATTGATTGCGTTCTTCTTCTGAGTCTAACTCTGAGATTGCAGGCTATACTGATGCTGATTAGGCTGGTAACAAGGATGATAGAAAGAGTACTTCAGGTGGTTGTTTCTATGTTGGTACTAACCTTGTTTCATCGTACAGCAAGAAGCAAAATTGCATATCTTTATCATCTTATGAAGCTGAATACATTTGTAATACCCCTAATTTTAAAATGATAGACTCGGTATTTTAATTAATTATTTTAGTGCATTTTTATTTGATTATTTGATTTCTTGGCTAATTATTTCTTTGTGATTATGTGATTATGTGATTTCTTGGCTAAGTGTTTATTTGTGATTTTGATTTACTTATTTAATTGTTTAATTGAATTATTTTTTTTATTTCAATGTTTATTTTATTTTAATTTAAATTCTATTTAAGGATAGACTTGGATAGTAGTAATAGACCAACCGTTTAGGTCTCATGGATTGCTTAGATAGAAGGTTAAATGGGTACAGTTAATACCCAAGGATGGTTATACATATATATATAGGTATATATGTATATAAGATTAGTTTAATTATTAATTATTATTAATGATTAAATTAGTGTCATTATTCATTATTTTTGTATAATATAGTTTTAGGGTTTTATATATTTTTATGTAATCATGTGGGATAGCCAACTTAGTTATATTTATTTTATTTTCTTTTCCTTCTCTAAGTATAATTAGAATTAGGTTTTTACGTCTATATATATGTCATTATAAGTCTGCCTAGGGTTAAGAAAATCCTATTCACGTATACGCAGAGGCTAAGTGATACAGAAAGGTTTAGAGAAAACTGAGAGAGGAGAATTAGGGTTTGGCTAGGGACAAGGGATAAACTAAGAAGGGGTGATTGAAGCTTGCTTGTGAAAGCAACCAAGGTCGTCGGAATAATCTAGGAAGATGACGTTGAGATTTTAATTCAAAATCTCAAAGGCAAGTTCTTTTTCTTACTCCTTCTCTTAAACTTGTGTTCTATGCATGCCTAGGTAATCTCTAAGATTTAAATGGACATTAAAATTCATCTATTAGGCATGCCTGAATTGAATGGAATTTACTATTATGGTTAGTATATGTTCTTGATTTAATCTTAATTTTCCTTGCATATAAGTGTGTTTTGATTCATGTTAATGATACATAATTATGTCACATAATTAATTGGGACTGTTTGGGACTTAGAACAAAGGGCTAGGGACCTTAACAAGGGCAACCGGAAAGTCAGAAAATAGCCAAAGTTGGAGAAAACAGAGACTGGGAGGGGTGGAGGCGGCTCCACATAGCAAGGAGCCGCCTCCACCCCTAAATTGAGCTGGCTCAACCCTGAATGGAGCCGGCTCCCCTTTTTGAAAACACCAGAATGTGTATTTTTGACGATTTTTAGGTTTTTAGGGGCTCCAGTGTAGTTTTGAGCTTGTATGGATGGTTTTAAATGATTTAAATAAGCATGACAAAATCCAAAAATGATTAATCCATGCTATAAACTTCAACATCATGAGATTTAAAATTAAATTTGCATGTTGTTAATGGTTTTGAAGGATTTAAATTGCTTGTCGTCATGTTAGTGTCAAAACATGTATTACAACACTAATCCCTCAATAATACACAAAATCAAGATGTAGAAAGCATGCTTGGGGCTAACTCTAGCCCCAAGAACAGATTTTCTCCTTGGTTGATGAAGAGTCTCCAATGGTGTCTCTAACCTCCTCCTCTTTTCTTCTACACAAAGAATAACCTCTAAGGTTGTATCTTTAATTCTCCAAGAAGCTCCCTCAAAAAGTGCATCATATTCCTTATATAGGTAGGTCAAATAACACACAAAATGAGCTGGGGTCATGCAAAGAATGTTCCCCAATGATTGGATACAAGATAACTTGAATGAGCTGGCTTTTTAACTTTTTCGCACTAGGGGAAGTTCGATCGATCGAACCTTGGACTTGGATCGATCGAACTTGGTTGAGATCTATTGAACTGAGGCTGGATTGATCCAACTAGTTGAGTTTTTTGGGAAAAGAAAAATCCGACATATTTTGGGAGATATTTTTGGGAAAAGGACAAAAGTGGTTAATGGGTGGTACAGCTGTGGATAAGATCAATCATTTGAATAAGGACAAAAATGTTCGATTGATTGAAGGGTGGTATTGGATTGATGGAACTTTGGACTTTCTGCTTTGGGTCAAGGTTTGGATCTATCTTGAAGTACTGAGATCGATCAGTGTTCGATCGATCGAACCTTGAAGTTGGATCGATCGAACTAGCTGCTTCCCACCTTTGGTTTCATTTGCTTCTCTCTTTCTCTACTCTGCTCCATTCTTTGTTTCATCCCAGAATTGCTTCCTTTTTGCACTTATTTGGCTGAGTTAGCTTATTTTCAGGATAAGTGCCTGAAAATGGAAATAATATGAAATCAATCTAAAACGGTAAAGTAAGATAGATAAAGGTACTAGAATGCCTAAGCTTAAGGGGTTTAAATACGCACTTTTCAGCGCTCATCACACTCCTAAACTTAAATATTGCTAGTCCCTAGCAATGAATTAGAAAATAAAGGAATTAAATAAACAACTATACAAGTATGAACTAGAAAGCAATAAATAGATAACGCCACTTTCGTAAGGCACACGATTGTGCAACAAGCCTTTTAAACCCCTAGGTTACCCCTAGTTGATGAGTGAAGTCTCGTGAGGGTTTCTAGAAATGATACCCACAAACATTAAGCCCATTCTTTCAAAAGAGGCACCAATATTGCAAACAAGCATTGGGAGAAAACTACCTCAAGTATGCAATTTTTCAAACATTTCTAAGCAATCTCCCAAAATCTCAACATCAAGCAAGCAAGTATGGTCCTCCACATATCAAGAAAATGATCATGTAAATCAAAACAACTCTAGAATCCTTTTGAGTGGACTGGCATCAAATATGTTGCTATCTTAGCCAACTAAAGAATTAATCACATCCTTACCCTCAAACTAGCACACAAATCTAATACCGATCATCAAGACAAAAAGTGAACATTTTATTAATACTTCATTCATCTAGGTGCGCTCATTTTTTTTTTTTTTTTTTTTTTTTAAATAGTATCAAAGATGGAAGCATGGTACAATGTGTTGATCTATTAAGCTTTCTAACGATTCATGAGATCGAGCGTTAGGTCAATGACTCCCAAACCAGACGGCTTTAGGGCATTAGGCGTTCAAACACCCCTATGAACTTACAAGCTCAAATCAACTAGGCTACAAATCAAGATAACCTCCATCTAATCATTTTCCACTTCTCACCTTGTGGGAGAAGTCCTCACTTTTTATTGCTTTTGCTATTCCTTTTTTTTTTTTTTTTTTTTTTTTTTTTTAGAGCAAATTCAATTATTAACCTAGAGTTTGGGCCCTCCACCTTTCGGCGCGAGAAGTTCAGTGCTTGATGAGGCTAGAATCCTACCTACTTAGTGAAAATGGGTTGTTATCCACCTTTATCAAGAATGAAAGCTTTCAATGCACTACTAACCCAATTGGGATATAACCAATTCAATAATCAACAAAGCATATACCCATAAATGAATGCTAGTGTACGCCTGTGCTAGTGTAAAATACTAGAGTGAATCTCAAAACAATCACAAAATCAGGATGATGTGGACCACAAGTGCAAGCAAAATATCAATCTTTCAAAAAATTTACTCCTAAATGGCATCCATAAGACATACAAGGAGTATTGGACTCTCAAGTCAAGCAATTTTTAAATTTTAAGTAATATAGTCCTCAAAAGATCAATCATAGCTAGATATGGACCAATTATAGAAATATCCCTCAAATATACAAGTCATGCTCAAAATTTCAAATTTAACACTAACACCGCAAAGCACCATCCCCCCAAACTTGAAAGGCATAATGTCCTTAATGTGCAAAGAGACAAAGGAAAGAGTATACCAGTGCAACTAAAGCATAGAATGATCGGGACTGAAGTATCCGAAATGGGTGGCATGGCCCCCCCCAAACTTGAGATGAACTGTGGTCCTGAAAATTGGCACTTGGATAAACTCATCAGATAACAAAATAGGATAATTAGTGCATAGTGGACATGCAAGTGTAAATGGGATAAACAGATAAAGAGATGAGAGAGGTATAAGGGTGGTCCTGAAAATCGGGTAGCACTCTCTCACTGAAATCACTGTGATGTACTGATGGAGTCAAATGTATAGATGTATCAATAAAAGCATATGACATCCATCATAGATAAAAACTACCATAAAGTGCGATACATCTAGTGTCAAAGCCGACAGATCCGGTTGGAAAAATAATAATAGTGTCATAAATGTAATAGACACACAACATAGATATAGAGCATAGAAAGATAAAGATACTGGGAGTCTCAAGCAGAGGGGGCAGGACGAGTGGAGCGAACTCCGCGGATCTCCCTGGCTAAGTCATCAATGGCAGTCAAGATCTCCGTACGGAGGTGAGCAATGTCAGCTCTAATGGCAGCCACCTTATTCAGACGGAGGGTAGCAAACTCAGCTCTAAGGGCAACTAGCATATCCTCTAAACTCTGAAGGTGCTCTTTGAAGCGAGATAGCTGATCATGAGCCTCAGGTGTGGCTGAAGCAGAAGAACTGTCATTCTTAGTCATGGTCTGCAAAAAGGAAATCTTGAAATGGGAATTAGTACTGGATAAAATAATTGAAAGCACAATAGAAACATGTATGTTAAATAAGATAGACAAAACATATATGAATCTATGTAAGTGATAGTATGTGAATCATGCTAAGCAGTATAAGTATGAAATGCATCCAATGTGGAATATCATAGGCATTGGGTATAAAGAAGATAGCATGAAGTGAATACAAGATGAATGAAATATGTATGTGAGATCTGTGAAATTCGATCGATCAGAGAAAGAAGTGAGATCGATCACAAAAGTTGGATAGATAAAAAATAAGTGAGATCGATCTCACAACTTAGATCGATCTGAGATACAAGTTTGATCGATCGAACTGTGCTCTGTGAAAAATGAGAAGTCACAGATTTGTGATCGTGGAAGCACGGGGAACCACATGAACATGTTCGTGGGCCCATCGACACAACAAACATCAATCCCAATCACCTAGAATGGCTCACACTCCCAAAAATCAAAGTAACTCATTACAATAGACACGGCATAAAGACGAATATAGACATATATACATGAAAAGCTTAAACTTCATCTATGACCAACAATCATCATGAATATGGAATGGATCTAACATTTAAGCAAATTCTTAACCAATCGAAGCTTGAAATCGATGATAGGGTCTCGGATCTTACCTTGAATAAAAGAGAGGAGAAATGGGAATTGAAAAGGAAGAAGATCCGAGAAGAGAGGGAGATCGACACCTGGTTCTTGCCGGAGATCTCGCCGGAGATGGAGATGATGATAGGGTTCAGTGGCTCCAAGGGGTTGAGGTTTGTAAGGGATAGAGGGTTAGATCGATCTATGGAATCAATTCTAAAACCTCGGTTCTATTTTTAAAAACATCCCCGACAGAGTTCGATCGATCGAAAATAAGTGAGATCGATCGAACTTGAATTTTTTTTTTTTTTTTTTTTGAATAAACAATAAAATAAAATTAAAATTAAATGAAAATGAAAATGTTTTTGGATTTTGAAATTTGAAAAGTCAAAATAAAGTCAAAATAATGAAATGAAGAACTGAAATCGATCAGAACAAGAGTCCGATCGATCAGACAGAGAGCAAAAATATGCAGGTTTTTGGTTCAAAAATTTGGTTAAGTGTTGGAATCGATCGAATGATGAAGTTTGATCGATCGAAAAACTTCAGATCGATCTTGAAATGTTTTCGATCGATGAGACAGAGAGCTGAAATATGCAGGTTGATGCAGGCTCAAAATTTTCTAAGTGTTGGAGCACGATATCGATCAAACTTTGCAGTTGAATCGATTGAATATTTTATGATCGATCTAAAAACAAACTCGAACGATGGGGCAGAGAGTTAGTTTGGATGCAGGTTTTGCAGGTCGAAAAATATTCTAAGTGTTGAATGAAAAATGGATTTCGATCATGAAAGCTCATGTAATCCTCACCAAAGTTCCTTTCAATGCATATGAGAACCAAAAACAAGTATCTAGACTTCGCAAGAAACAAAATGAAAGATAGAAATGAGGGAGGAATAGGGTTTTGACACCCTACGAATGCTTGTGCTAGTCTTTAACATCTCTAGCAAGACATTGGGCTCTTTTAGCCCAGATCAAAGATCTTATTATGCATCCCTTTCTTATTGGGGTGATGAATGCTTTGAACTTTTCCCAACAAATGGTTCTTTGGAGAACTTGTTGGATTAAGCTCAAAAGGAGCTTTTGGTTCCTTGTCAATGCAATTTTCTATATTTTCATACACTGGGTCAACTAGATGTGCAGCCTCTCAATGTTTTTGAAAAACTTGACCTTCAATGTAAGGTTTCAATCTCTGTCCATTCACTTTAAAAATGTTCCCTTTTTTCAAATTTTTGATTTCAATCGCCCCATGAGGTGCAATAGTGATGATTTCATAAGGACCCTCCCATTTGGTTCTCAACTTCCCGGGAAAGAGTTTCAACCTAAAGTTAAAAAGCCAAGCTTTTTGATCGGGTTCCAAAGACTTTTTCACAATATGCTTATCATGAAAAGCTTTGGTTCTTTCTTTGTAAAGCTTGACATTATCATAAGCATTGTGTCTCAACTCTTCTAATTCACTCAATTGAAGTAACCTATTCTCTCCGGCTTTATCAAGGTTGAAATTGAGCTTTTTAACCACCCAAAAAGCTTTATGTTCTAGCTCCACCGGAAGATGGCAAGGCTTTCCATACACGAGACTATAAGGAGACATGCCAATGGGAGTCTTGTATGTCGTCCGATAAGCCCACAAAGCATCATTTAGCTTCATTGACCAATCTTTCCAGGTGGTGTTAACCATTTTCTCAAGAATTTGTTTAATTTCCCGGTTAGACATTTCAACTTGCCCACTTGTTTGAAGATGGTAAGGAGTAGCTACTTTATGAGTGACGGAGTACTTAAGAAAAAGGTGCGTCAAGAATTGATTACAAAAATGCTTTCCTCCATCACTTATTATAGCTCTTGGCATGCCAAAACGAGCAAAGATATTGGATTTAATGAATTGAATAACCACGGAGTGGTCATTTATTTCGGTAGCACAAGCCTCAACCCACTTGGAAACATAATCAACGGCAAGAAGAATGTATTGAAAACCATAGGACATAGGAAATGGACCCATAAAATTAATGTCCCATATATCAAAGATCTCAACAACAAGTATGTTGGTCAAGGGCATCATATCTCTTCTAGACATTGTCCTATCTTTTGACATCTCTCACATGATTTGAAAAAATTGTAGGCATCTCTATGAATAGTGGGCCAAAAGAGCCCACTTTGAAGAACATTCAAAGCGGTCTTCTTGGCACTAAAATGCCCGCATGCAAGAGTGTGACAAAACACTAGGACACTTGGAATTTCACTCTCCGGAATGCATCTCCTTATAATTTGATCTGGACAATATTGGTATAAGACAGGGTTTTCCCAATAGTAATTCCGGATGTTGGCAAAGAAATGATTCTTTTCGTCCTTCGACCAAGAAGTTGGTAGCTTGCCTACTGCCAAATAATTCACAATATCGACAAACCAAGGCATTTTTCCATTGGAAATTTGAAAGAGTTGTTCATTCGGAAAAGAGTCACAAATTGGTAGACTAGGGAAAGGCTCTATCGATAACCTAGAAAGATGATCGGCAACCACATTTTCGGTGCCTTTCTTGTCCTTATTTCAAAATTGAATTTTTAAAGAAGCAAAATCCATCTAATTAACCTAGGTTTTGTTTCCCTTTTTGTCAATAGATATCTCAAGGTGGCATGATCAGAATAAACAACAACCTTGGACCTTAAGAGATAGGAACAAAATTTATCAAGAGCATACACTACAGCAAGTAATTCTTTCTCGGTAGTGGAGTAATTTAATTAAGCTCCCGAGAAAGTTTTACTTGCGTAGTAGATGGCACAAGGAAGCTTACCCACCCTTTGTCCCAAAACTGCCCCCATGGCATAATCAGAAGCATCACACATGATTTCAAATGGCAATGACTAATTGGGAGGTTGCATGATAGGAGCAGATGATAATAATTCACGCAATTTATGAAAAGCGTCTAGGCATACTTGGTTAAAGACAAAAGGAGTTTCCTTGGCAAAAAAGTTGCACAAGGGTCGTACAATTTTGCTAAAATCTTTGATAAAACAGCGATAAAAGCCAGCATGACCTAGAAATGAGCGAACCTCTCTCACCGTTGAAGGTGGAGGCAATTCAAAAATAAGCTCGACCTTCGCTTTATCTACCTCTATTCCTCTCCTTGAGATAACGTGACCCAAGACGATACCTTCTTGAACCATGAAATGGCTCTTTTCCCAGCTAAGTACAAGGTTAGTTTCACGACATCTCTTAAGCACTAGATCTAAATTTTTGAGGTATGCATTAAATGAAGACCCAAAAACAGAAAAATCATCCATGAAAACCTCTAGATACTCTTTCACCATATCCGAGAAAATTGACATCATACACCTTTGGAATGTGGCGGGTGCATTGCACAAACCAAAAGGCATCCGTCTATAAGCAAATGTGCCGAATGGACATGTAAATGTGGTTTTCTCTTGGTCTAGTGGATCGTGGGCTACTTGACTGTACCCCGAATAGCCATCAAGGAAGCAATAATATTGTTGCCCGGCCAATCTCTCTAGAATTTGATCAATGAATGGCAAGGGGAAGTGATCGTTTCTAGTGGCGGCATTAATTTGCGGTAATCAATGCATACACGCCATAAATTGGCTGTACACTTAGAGATTTCCTCACCCTTTGCATTCTCAACCACCGTAATCCCTGATTTTTTGGGAACTACTTGAGTTGGACTCACCCATTTGCTATCGAAGATTGGGTAAATGATTCCGGCATCTAAGAGTTTGACAACTTCCTTCTTAACTACCTCCTTCATGTTTGAATTAAGTCTCCTTTAGGCATCCCTAAAGGGTTTTGCATCATCTTCCATAAGTATGCAATGCATACAAATAGAAGGGTCAATTCCCTTAAGATCCGCCACACTCCATCCTATGGCTTCTTTATTTTCTTTAAGCACACTTAAGAGAGCATCTTCTTAATCTTTTTCAAGACTTGAAGAAATGATAACCAGAAGAGTCTCTTTTAGTCCTAAGAATGCATACTTGAGATTGGAAGGTAGAGTTTTAAGCTCAAGAATTGGTGGAGAGAGTAAAGTTGAGACCGGTGGAGTGCTAGAGAGTGGAGGAAGAGGTTCTATTGGAGTTTTCCAAGATGGAAAATCTAAGCTTGCAACAGATTCCATGAGATTGCTTACTTCATTCATTGATTTTTCGTCATCGAATCCACAACTCACATATATTTCAAGAAGACAAGAAGCAAGAGGGTCATCGGATAAAAGAGATGAAAGACTATTCTCAATTGGTTGTTTCATTACCATCATTGGAATCGATTCCTCAACAACCTTATCTAACACATCAACAAGGCAACACTCATCTTCATCTATGGGATGTCGACTTGCATGGAAAACATTAAGTTTGATCATCATATTGCCAAAAGAGAGGTCCATAATCCCGGATCTACAATTAATTGTTGCATTTGCGGTGGCAAGGAATGGTCTTCCTAAGATGATTGGGATGTGGTTGGAGGGATTAACAACTAGTTCGGTATCAAGAACTACGAAATCAACCGAAAAGTAGAATTTATCCACCTTAACAAGAATGTCCTCAACCATACCCTTTGGTGTTTTGACGGATCTATCGGCCATTTGAAGCACTACCAAGGTTGGCTTCAATTCATTCAACCCTAATTAGACATATACGGAGTAAGGAATCAAATTGACACTTGCACCTAAGTCAAGAAGAGTTCTACGAATTTCATGAGTTCCAATTACACAAGAAATAGTCGGAGCACCGGGATCTTTGAACTTAAGTGGAGTGTTTTGTTGAAGAATGGAGCTCACTTGCTCCGTGAGGAACACTTTTTTAGGGCTTGGTCCCTTGCTCTTCCTCTTTTATGTGCAAAGATCTTTTAAGAATTTTGCACAAGGTGGAATTTGCTTAATGGCATCTAAAAGAGGAAGATTAATGTTGACTTGCTTAAAAACTTCCATCATGTCATGTATTTTCCCTTTTTGCCTCCCATAAGGCGAAGTTTCTTTTAAACATAAGGGAATAGAGCTTTTGGCTCACAAGACTTTGTAATTTGAGAGGATGATGGAAAAGATTGAGAATTCCGGTTAGGATCACTTTCATTCGAGGAAGTAGGAGTAGAATTGGAAATTGGATGAGTGACAACTTTAGGTTGCATCGATTCACTATCTTCCTTTGGTAGTTCAACCCTATTGTCTACTTGCTTACCACTTCTCAAGGTGGTGATGGCTTGTGCTTAAGCTTGGGAAGAACACCCCGATGTAGGGTTTGTTTCCACATAAAATTGGGCTTTTGGATTCCTCTCGGGTTGACAAGGTAATTTCCCAATTTCTCTTTCATTCAAGGCATTAGCTATGGTCCCAATTTGGGATTTAAGTTTTGATATGGATTGAGAGTGGGAATGTAACAAGTTGGTATCCTTCTCTAAGCTACCCAAGGCCATCAAAATCTTATCTTCAAATGTAAAATCACAAGAAAGTGTTTGAGGATAATGAAAACGAACTTGGGAATCATACATTTGAGGGTGTGAGAGGTCATTCATTCTTTGATGATGGAAAGAAGAAGAAGAAACAAACCCTTGAGAACCTCCATTTCTTTTATGAGGTGGAATGTATTTTCTTTGAAAATTTTTAGCTTAATAAGGGCTTGAGCTTTCATTCCACAATGGAACATATGCATTTGAATATGGGTGAGCAAATGTAGCATTAACTTGTTCAAAGTGGTCATTAACAACATGTCCATGGGGACAATCGAAAGTAGTATGTAAAACACTTGAACATATCATGTAAGGCTCACAAAGATGAGTTGTATGATGAAAAGGAGGTGAATTGATAGCCGGTTTTTGATTCAACAAGAATTGATCAAGTTTTTGAGAAAGAGTTTTAACCTCAGCTACAATTTCTCTTGAACTTTCAATTTGACACACTGTTACACTTTTCTCTTTTTTATTAAAACCATGATCAAGCCGAGAAGTGTAATATTTATGTAAAGAATTTTCACTCATTTTTTCAAAAAGGTGCCAAATGTCATCTTCATGTTTCCCAAAATACGAACCTCCACATGAGGTATCAACTATATCCTTTTGCATGTCGGATAGGCTTTCATAGAAGTATTGGACAACTTGCCATTTGGGAATACCATGATGCGGACACTTTCTTAGCAAGTCATTCAATCTCTCCCAAGCCTCATGCAACAACTCTCCTTCCCTTTGAGAAAATTCTCTAATTGAAACACACATTACATTAGTCAAACTTACGGGGTAAAATTTTTTTAAAAGCTCATTTTGCATTTGTGCCTAAGATGTTATTGAATTTACTCCTAAAGTATTGAACCAATGCTTTGCTTTATTTTTAAGCGTGAAAGGGAAGAGAAGTAATTTAAGAACTTCCTCCGGGACATCCGTGTACCTCACGGTGGAATATAGTTCAAGAATTTCATTAAAATGCCTATATGGTTCCTCTTCATCTAAGCCATAAAAGAGTGGACACATTTGAATGGTCTCAGGCTTGATTTCATATTGATTAGCCTCAAAATTAGGCAACACAATGCAAGTAGGTGCATGGTATGCATGAAGATTATAATGATTATGAAGGACTACTGGAAGAATTAGAGCTTGAACTCCGGGGCCATGTTGATTAAGAGGTAGGTTTTGCATGAAGCGTGTGCCTAAGTAGCCAAGATTACCCTCTAGATTTTCTATGTGAATGCCTAGAATGTATGATATGACAAGGTCTATTCCCAACTACAAGCGATACACAAATCACAATAAAAAAAGCAAGCACTCCTCCTTCACAACAAATCAACAATTAACAAACTTCCTCCACATACAATGATCCCATACTCCCATGCTCAAACAATATGCAAAGACCAATTTAAAATGCCTCCACGTGGGCTCACGATTTATCTAAGAATTTAAAAATTAGCCTCCACGTGGGCCGACGATTTAACTAAAGGATTGAGTAAGAAAGTCTCACAAAGGTCCTTTAACACTTCAACTCCAAATTTATAGCTTAGCTTAGCAATTTTTTAAATTTTTAACAATTTTCTTTGCTTGCTTAGCTCCTTTGCTTGGATGCTCCTTTGCTTGCTTCCTAGCTCAACACTTCTTGTCAAAGATGAACAAACACAATAAGTAATCAAAAAGAAAAATAAAAACAAAGGCACGATCAAAAGAGTACTAATTCCTAATTGATTCCACAAATACGACGTTGCCTAATCCCCGGCAACGGCGCCAAAAACTATGGTATTTTCTCGGCGTGTGCACAAAACAATGCACAAAACTTTGAGTTTGGAAATTAGTGTCAAGTGGGCACCACAATTTAAATTTATAAACCGCTTAACACCTATACTATGTAGTATGAATGAGAAGGGATCGTCCCAAGGGATTGAGTTATCGTACTAGCTTGAGGAATCAAAATTAGGGTTAGTAGATCGAGTGATCAAACAAATGGTTGGTTGGTTGATTAAACTAGAGAGCAAATTAAACTAAATAATTGAATGCAATAAGGAGTAAGTAAGAGAGAGAGAGATCTTGGAGTTTAGAAGTCACCACCAAGCAATGCTTTTCTACACCCTTAACAAGTGACTAATGAGGGAAATGTGTGTTGTAATATTGATGTGTGTGTGTGTTTGGTTGATTCAATTAGCAAATGTGACCAATTAAGCATACATTGTCTAATCAACATGTGAAAAGCACAATATATCTAACAATTAAGTATATATTGTCTAAATAGCATGTGAAAGTACAATATATCTAGCAAGTCATTAATTCTTCCATTAAGCTCACAAACCAAATACACCACAAGGTTAGAGACATATACTATTTGCATTTAAAAGTATGGAACATCAAACAACAAGCATGGATTGTCCTCCCATCTAACAACTATGCTACCACTACACTACAATTAAGCTAATGACATGAAATTAAACTAATTAAGCTAAGGGAGAGGCACAATCCATCAAGAAATGAGCATGGACCATCTAGACATAAGAGCATTCTTTTAAGCACAATGTTTTGACAATCTCTAAATCTATAGCATCAATACAAATAGACATGCATCAATAACACAAGAAATAGGGACAAACACATGAACATCTATTCTAGCATACATACACATGTGGATAGAATGAAATGATTAATTGGAAGCATTAAACCACATAAATCATTGAATAAACAAGATCTATATCTACAAAAGTGTTAAAACATGTATTACAATATTAATCCCTCAATAATACACAAAATCAAGATGTAGAAAGCATGCTTGGGGCTAACTCTAGCCCCAAGAGGATGTCTCGCCACTCATGGTAGTGCTCCTCCAGCCCTTAAGGGCTAACTCCATGGAACAGATTTGCTCATTGGTTGATGAAGAGTTTCCAATGGTGTCTCTAGCCTCCTCCTCTTTTCTTCTACACAAAGAATAGCCTCAAAGGTTGTATCTCTAATTCTCCAAGAAGCTGCCTCAAAAAGTGCATCATATTCCTTATATAGGTAGGTTAAATAACACACAAAATGAGCTGGGGTCGTGCAAAGAATGTTCCCCAATGATTGGATACAAGACAACTTGAATGAGCTGGCTTTTTAACTTTTTCGTACTGGAGGAAGTTCGATCGATCGAACCTTGGACTTGGATCGATTGAACTTGGCTGAGATCTATCGAACTGAGGTTGGATCGATCTAACTGGTTGAGTTTTTTAGGAAAAGACAAATCCGAGATATTTTGGGAGATATTTTTGGGAAAAGGACAAAAGTGGTTAATGGGTGGTACATTTGTGGATAAGATCAATCATTTGAATAAGGACAAAAATGTTTGATCGATCGAAGGATGGTGTTGGATCGATCGTACTTTGGACTTTCTACTTTGGGTCAAGGTTTAGATCTATCTTGAAGTACTAAGATCGATCAGTGTTCGATTGATCGAACCTTAAAGTTGGATCGATCGAACTTTGCTGCTTCCCACCTTTGGCTTCATTTGCTTCTTTCTTTTTCCACTTTGCTCATTACTTTGTTTCATCCCAGAATTGCTTCCTTTTTGCTCTTATTTGGCTGAGTTAGCTTATTTTCGGGATAAGTGCCTGAAAATAGAAATAATACGAAATTAATCTAAAACAGTAAAGTAAGATAGATAAAGGTACTAGAATGCCTAAGATTAAGGGGTTTAAATATGCACTTTTCAGCCATGAAGACTGAGTTTCTCAATCTTCAACAGGGAAACATGACAGTGGTAGAGTATGAGCAGCAGTTTTCTTTGCACCGAGAAGGTGGATACAGAGGAGAAGAAGTGCAACAATTTCGTCAGAATGATAAAGACCTGTCTACCATTGGACTGTCTGATATACAAGGGACTGATGTGGTCTATCAAGAGAGCTATTATAGGTAGTCCAGCCTATACTACCTATGCTTAGGTGGTAGATGCCGCTCTACAGCAGTACTAGTTGACCGTGGATATCAGACATGCCAAGGGTGAGAAGCGGAGTGACAGAGACTCTGTTAACCAGTGAGCTGAGAAAGGGAATGGGAATGGACATCGACAGAATGATAAAGGCAAATTCCAGGGACAGCAGCCTTGGAAAAAGTACAAGGATGGTTCGGATGCTCCCAGTGATGTGGCACCTGTTCAGCGACAACAGAATGGGGGACCATAGGCAGGACAGGGTCAGTCACAGGCTAACTGACAGAGGAGGCCATTTGGTACTTTCCAGGGTAGTTGTTACACTTGTGGAGAGTATGGTCACACTTCCAGGCAGTGTCCTACAGTCAGACAGGGACAGAGGCAGGGACAGGGGCAGCATGTACAGCAAGGGCAGAAGGCGCTAGTGCCTTTACCAGCTCCACAGGTTCCACGGATTAAGGGATAGACTTATCCGGCTTTACCAGCACCGCCGGAGACTCAGGGACAGGCACCGCAGCAGTTGCACTATGGTAGGGTGTACAATCTCATGCCACAGAATATGCAGGCACCTCAGGCTGTTGAGGGTAAGTTTCCTATTCATGATTTACTTGCACGTGTTCTGTTTGATACGGGTGCTACATACTCATTTGTAGCTAGATCATTTATTGTTTTATCTGGGATGAGGACGAGGGTATGCACTAGACCTTAGGGTATTTCTACACCATTGGGCGATACAACTATTCTACATGAGAGTGATGGGCCTGTGACACTAGATATTGGTAAACTCAGATTTCTAGCCAACCTATTGGTCCTGGATATGCACACTTATGATGTGATACTTGGGATGGATTGGTTGTCTCACTACCATGCCTAAGTTAATTATTTTGATAGGTCCATTATGTTTACCATACCTGGTCAGGACATGTATGTTGTCACTATGCCACATTCTAGCGGGGTCATTAGCATCTATTTGTTCCATGTGGAGGAGGAAACGGAGGAGGGGACTACTGTATCATTGGATAATATACCAATCGTGCAGGATTTCCCAGATGTATTTCAGGAGATTCCAGGGTTGCCGCCTAGTCACGAGATCGACTTTGTGATAGACTTAGCTCCAGGCACTATGCCTTTTGCTAAGGCACCTTATAGGATGGCACCCGTGGAGATGCGCGAGCTGAGGGATCAGATTCAGCAACTACTCAGCCAGGGTTTCATTTGCAGGAGTACTTCACCCTGGGGAGTACCGGTTTTATTTGTAAAGAAGAAGGATGGTTCGCTCCGCTTATGTATAGATTACAGAGAGTTGAACAAGGTTACTATTCATAACAAGTATCCTTTTCCCAAGATTGATGACTTATTTAATCAGTTGAAGGGAACTACTTATTTCTCTAAGATTGATCTACGGTCTGGGTATCATCAACTTCGAGTTCGGGAGCAGGATGTTCCGAAGACAGCGTTTTTCACTAGATATAGATCCTATGAGTTTCGGGTGATGCCGTTTAGGTTGACTAATGCACCTGCGGTCTTCATGGATTTGAAAAACAGAGTCTTTAGGGCTTACTTGGATCAATTTGTTATTGTCTTCATAGATAACATTTTGATTTACTCGAGGTCAGAGGATGACCATGCCAGACATCTACGGATAGTTTTGCAGACGCTTCGTGAATACTGGTTGTATGCCAAGTTTGAGAAATGTGAATTTTGGTAGCGGGAAGTGAAGTTTCTGGGTCACGTGGTGTCAGAAAAGGAATAGCAGTGGATTCAGCCAAGGTTTCCGCAGTGGTTGAGTGGGGACAGCCTATATCACCTACCGAGATTTGGAGTTTTCTCAGTCAGGTAGGGTATTATAGGAGGTTCATCCAGGGGTTCTCAAAAATAGCGGGACCACTCACTCATCTGACTAAGAAGGGTGTACGGTTCATGTGGGATGAACATTGTCAGAAAGCTTTTGATGAGTTAAAGACTAAGTTGACTTCTGCACTAGTTTTGTCTACCCCACAGAGCGGGATAGAGTATCTGGTCTACACGGATGCTTCGTTGCAGGGTCTTAGATGTGTTTTGATGCAGGAGGAGTGACCGATTTCGTATGGATCTCAGAAGCTTAAGCCTTACGAGCTTAATTATCCAACGCATGATTTGGAGTTGGCAGCTGTGGTCTTTGCCTTACGGATTTGGATGCACTATCTGTTGGGTGAGTCCTTCAGATTATTCAGCGATCACAAGAGTCTGCAGTACTTGTTCACTCAACGGGAGTTGAATATGAGACAGCGAAGGTGGTTAGAGTTTGTGAAAAACTATCACTTTTCTATACAGTACCATCCAGGGAAAGCGAATATGGTGGCGATGAACTCAGTCGCCAACCTGTAAGTAGTCTTTTCGCTCTATTCACTACTGAGTGGAATGCATTGAAGAAGGTTGATGAGTTATCAGATGTTTTCATGGCTTGTATGGTAGTTACGCCTTCTATCATTCATAAGGTTTTGAAGGCACAACTCACAGATCAGCAGTGCATTGACAATGTTACAAAGATAGCTTCCGGAGAGATTCTATTCTACTATGTTAGGGTTGATGGGGGTTTGAGGTACAAGGGACGATTAGTGGTACCTTCTGCTGATGATTTGAGGAAGGATGTGATGACTGAGACTCACCACTCTGAGTTTTCTGTTCATCCAGGAGGCGACAAGATGTATCAGGATATGAAGCGGCAGTTTTGGTGGGCAGGTATAAAGAGGGATATTGCTCTTTTTGTCTCGCGATGTAGTACTTGTTAGATGGTCAAAATTGATCATCAGAGGCCGCTAGGAGCTCTGCAGCCATTGCCGATACTAGAGTGGAAATGGGAGAGCATTTCTATGAATTTTGTAGAGGGATTGCCAAACTCTTTCAAGGATCACAACTCTACTTAGGTTATCATGGACAGACTGACGAAATCAGCTCACTTCTTACCTATTCGCACTGACTTCACTTCAGAGCAGTTGGCGAGGCTTTACATTTCAGAGATTGTAAAGTTACATGGCATTCCATTGTCTATTATATCAGACAGGGATTCGAGCTTTGTGTCTGGATTCTGGAAGAGTTTTCAGCAGGCCTTGGGTATAGAGTTGCACCTTAGTACTGCTTATCATCCTCAGACTGATGGACAGACTGAGTGGGTGAATCAGATTATGGAGGATATGCTTCAGTCGTGTGTTCTTGATTTCAAGGGCCACTGGGAGGATTATTTGCCACTTGTGGAGTTTGCTTATAACAATAGTTTTTAGAAGACTATTGGAATGGCACCATTTGAGGCGTTATATGGCCGACCGTATCGATCGCCTGTTTGTTGGATAGAGGTTGGTGATAGCAGATTCTTGGGTCTTGAGTTCATCAAGGATACTTTTGAGAAGATAACTCTTATTAGGGATCGCATGCGTACTGCCCATAGTAGGCAGAAGAGCGCCCGACTACCCGAAGATATCAAAACAACTGTGATACCCCCAGATTTCCTGATGCGAGTTGGCCAGGCCCACGCCCGACTACCCGAGGATATCAAAATAATTAGCAATAAATGAACACAGAATACAATTAGGATAAACAGGAATAAATAAAATTTGCTGAAAAGAAACTAGAACGATAATCCCAAAAACTGAAACCTCAGAATAAATTTTATAAATAAAGAATTATTCTGATACATCCAACTTCTCCATTTTTAATACAACTCGGGAATTCATCTGACGGACCCCTAATAAACTCCAACACTGGAAAAATAAAAACTGAAGAACCCAATACTAAACTATGAAAAAAATCCTATATCGTCGGAAGAATGAGTAACCGTCTCTGCTCAGCACGAACAAGCTCTACAACCTGGAACCGTCCATTACTTGAAAAATAATAGTGGGTTAAGCCCACGAATAAGTTCTAATCTAATTGCAATCCATACAGAGACCCGATACACAGATACACCCTAAATACCCTACAATACCTATTTAGTCCATAAGTATATATATATCCACACTAAGGACATTCACTAGACTACAATAGGGGTCTCAACCTGAATAGAAAGCATCATGTAAAAACGCACCCAAAAGTGGGCATTAGTACCTAGACCTAACAGGGTACACCTCAACCTACTATAGTTAGCTACGCATCCACTGCATATACGCACCCTAACCAATGATCCTGAGACTCAAGCTCATATCGCGGTACCATAATTTATAGATATAAATTCTCATCCAAACCAATGTAGTGTCGCTCAACTATTCGTTGCCTTGACACGACATAAAATTAGGATTTAAATGTTTTAATTAAATCCCTATCCTTCCTATTAATAGATAATATAAACAACTATCCAATATGTCGTTCAACTGTTTTAGTTGACAGGACATGAAACCATGTAGGATTTAACTATTTTAGTTAATCCATTCCATATGTATGAATAGGTTGGAATTAGCGTTTTGATCTAATCCGTCCCTCCGTATGTCACTGTCCCATACCGGTACATACCATGCATATGATCTGTAAAAGATGCAACATTTTAAGCAGTACATCAAACAGTATCCACATAATCCAAGTAGTTGATAAATGCAGAATTTAAACCATTCATCAACATCAAATCCAAAATCCATTCACATAATTTAACGAGACTAAGTTTAATAGTTCATCAAATTAAAGTCCAGCATCCATCTAGTTAATTGACAAAGAATACATAATTAATTCTTCAATTAATTCCAGGCCATCACCCCATCCTAATAATATTGTTTTGTGAATGTACACTTGGGGTAGGTCGCTGAACTACCAATTTTGTAATCTGTAATATGTCTAAGTCAAGGGTCTGGTTATGTAAAAATGTTTGTTATGGTTCAACTATATGCAAATATAAGGTTGCATCGTGGGTAATGTAACAAGTCCATGTAACATTAGCTTAGCTTTTAACCAAAAAAAAAAAAAAAAAAAAAATTAGAAGAAGAAGAAGAAGAAGAAATAAAACATTGTTTCCACATTTAATTCTCAAATTCTATCCTGATTGATAGACTACCTTTAGTCACTATTCTATTACTAAATGATGAAATATATATATTAAAAACCCAAACCTAGAATTTTGATTCAAAATTATCAATAAATTGAGATCACATGTAGCAATTTCTTTTAACTACATTTTTCTTGTATAACCCGGAAAGCTTATTGTTTGATAGAATTAAAATTTAAATATTCAAAATTTTATGAACTTAATTTTAAGTACTGATTATAAATTGAAATTTTTATTTGTAACTGTTTCAAATTTAAATGTTGTCATTCTCAATTAAACCTAATTTTTAAGTGGTTGAAAGCACTTCATTGGCACATTTTTTTATTTTTTAAAATTAAATGTTAAATTGAGCTTTATAAAAGAAATAAATAAATAGTTTCACATTGTATCTCCTCTTAGTGTAACTGGGTCACCAGTTGTTAGTCAACGTTACAAGCAACCACATCTTAAGGCTTAATCCTCTTCAACAGCTCCTTGCCCTCGAAGTAGGCGTCATCCAAGTATGCGTACAACAACTCTTGAATTTTTATAAAAGGATATATGGTAGTTGTAGACGCTTAAAATTTGTGATGGTCTAATTACCGTCGGATCGGTCAAGAAGTTAAATATTTCTTAATTAATTAAATCCCACAAATACGGGTCCCGTCAATGGACACGTGTCAAAATCCTAAAGGTTCAGACCTTTAAAGAAAAAATGCAGTTAAATTCAAATAAATTTGAATTTGAATTTGAATTGTTTTTCATATAAAAGGCTACAAATCGGTTATTTGATTTCAATATAAAAGGAAACAAATCCCTTATTTATGGGAAAATCGCACAATTGGGGAGTTTTCCAAATTAGACGACCCACTCTTTGGCCTATAAATACAAGGCCACCTTATAAGAGAAATTTGTAACAACTCACTCCACCACACGGTATGATATTGTCCGCTTTGGGCTTGAGCCCGCACGGTTTTGCTCTTGGGCTTCACCCCAAAAGGCCTCATACTAATTGGAGATGACACACTTACATATAAGCACTTCACCTTTTTTCCACCCAGGCGATGTGGGACTTGTGCACCCGTAGCTCGCCAGTGTGGTAGCATGATAGTGTCTCTCGCACCCACCCACGGCACACTGATAAGCGCCAAATATTGTATATTCAAGCTCCCTAAATTGCATTAGTTAAGTTCATCGTTTGATTATTTAAGTAGATTATCTTCATTTGTGTGTATGTATATATTTTCAGGTCCATTTGCCAAAAAAGGAGCAAAATCAAGGCTTTGTGGAGTTTTGGCCATCAAAAGGCACAAGGCTGAATTTCTGGCAGCAGTGGATCCTGAACTTTGCTCGCCATTTTGACCTTGAAAACTTGAGAACTGGACTTCCATCATAACATGACATATTTAGAGCTCTGAATCAGATTTCCAAATATTCAAGTGGTTCATCATTCGGAGTTCGGAACAGAGAGTTATGATCTTCTTATCATAGGTGCTCAGAACTGCCTGGCAGCAATGAATTTCTGCCTTGCTCTTCAATTTCTACCAAACAGACTTGAGAATTGGATCTCCACCAAAACATAAAGTTTTTAGAGCTCTGAATTATCTTTCCAAATCTTCAAACGGTTCATCATTCGGAGTTCAGAACGCAAAGTTATGGCCATTTTACCAAAGTAGGTCCGGGCGGAACAAGGCAAGAATGGAGCATTCTGCTCCAATTTCGAGTGCTCGAGCCCTTATTTCGAGTGCTCAAAATTAGGGCAGAATTGCATCCGGAAATGGCCCATTTTCAGCCACTTGCATCTTGGGTTCCTCAATTCTAATTTCCCTCTTTAATGGTTGGTTGGAGATGTTGGTTGGTAGGGGTTTTTAGAGGCTTATCTCTAGAAGATAAGAGAGGGAGGCCACACATTTTTTTTACATTAAGCTACATTTTGCAAGATAGAAGGAAGGGAAGAGAGCAAGAAAAGAGAGGAGTTCTTCAAGCAAAGGAAGGAGCACGAAAATGGAGTCTTGGATGGAGCTTCTTCCTTCTTCTAGCTTAGCAATGGGTAACTAACTCTTTCTCTAAGGAGGTGATGAAGTCCCTCCCTTGTAAGCATGTCCTAGGGTAGTCTATATTGGGGGATTGCAATGTATATTTATGGTCTTTTTCATAGCTAAGACCACTTCATTTGGTGTAATGAATGTTTATATATGTATGGATGATTTCTTCAAGCTCATTATCTTATGTTAGGTGATGTCTTGTATTAATCTTTTTGCTTGAGTTTACATGGTGAGAATGGAAACAAGGTTATGAAATGATTTAATGGCATGTTGATAGGTGACTTTGATAGACCATTGCTTAGGAAATCTTTTGATGGTGTATGCTTAATCTCTAGCTCCATGTGCTTCATCATTTTGTCAAGAATTTGATAGTCTTTCATTTAAGTAAACGTGTATAAGCTACACCTTAGTTAGGTAGTCTAAACATGTTTACCCTTTTGATGGATTATACTTGTTTGAGACCTAATGTACCTCTTGATTACTTACATGGCAACTATGTGTTGCCATGTAGTTCTTGATCATCATACGTTGTTTTTTCCCCTAATTTAGGTCTAATCTAGCATGTGTATAGGGATGGAGGCGGATTCACTTCCTTAGTCTTCTTTACTCGCCTTTCATCTCTTAAATTCTTGCAAGTTTTTCATTAATGCATATTTCAATTCATAGTATAAGTGACAAACAATCAACAACTCTTTATTACACCTCATCATCCTAAGAATGATTCTAGATATTTAGGTTGCTTTAGATTAGCACAGTCCCAGTAGTTCGACTTACCCGACCAATAGCCCTATTTTACAATGATTCGTGCTAATGCGAAGGTTGATGTATAGTTGATCAACCGATCAATTTTTGGCGCCGTTGCCGGGGACTGCAAACGGTTTAGCGACCAAAGTTCTAGGGTTAATTTTAGTTTGATTGTGAATATTGTGTCTTGTGAATATTCCTTGTGTGTTTTGACCATCTCAATGTTTTAAGTGTTGTAAGATTCTAGGGACTCGAAGCTCGCCGGGGGAATGCTAGCAAATTGTAAGTCTAGAGGACCCCAGGTAAGTCTCGTGACTTCTAGTTTCGAGTTGTGAATATTGTGCATGTGTTAAATTTAGTTTTACTTTAGCTTGTGAAGCCCTTGTCGAGGCTATTTTTGTTTTACTATATTGCAAAGCATCGGTCCTTGTCGTGGCCATTTATTTCCTATCTTGTTGATAATTGAGGAGAAAGGGATCATTGTATGTGGAGTTGATGATAAAGAATTGTTGTGTTGATTATGTTGTGTGTTGTTGATGTTTAAGTCCTAGATGGAGGGTAGTTATCTTCCAACTCAATTCTACACACCACATGAGTTTTGTGCATTTTGCTCTAGTTATACACATCATACAAGAGAATGTCTTCCAACGAGACAATTCTCGGACTTCTATCTAGAGCAACCAAATGAAAATTTCTTTGAATCGGGTAGTGATCCATACTTCAATGGTTATAACTCGGGTTGGGGAGACCAACAAAACTTCTTATGGCATGACATAGGAAATTCAACCCCACAATCTCATATACAACCTTTTCAACCCAATGATCATTCTTTCCCGCCCTCTTCTCCTTGTCCACCGTCTTCATTGGATGAATTTATTGCTGCCAATGAACAAATGATGGAGTCTTTCCACACACAAATGATAGACTCCAACAATCAACTATTGGCTTCCCTTGTTAGCATGCAATCCACAGTAGAGTCTATCAATCAAGTGGTACCATATCACCAGTCCCAAGTTAGTGCAATGATAGATGACCAAATATCTCAAATTCAACAAAGGATTAATGCTAAAAATCATGAAGAGGAGGAAACATTTTCATTTGAATTTATGGCCAATCCAAAAGAAAATTCTATGAATGATGAGATTACTCCTAGTAACTTTCATCATGAGAATGATCAAGTGGTTATTACATGTGAAAATGATGAAATGGTGGTTGAAGATCAAATTGTTGCCCCACATCAAAATGAAGCAATTGTGGCTCAAAATGGGAAAAATAATGATGTAGAGATTGTCTACCCTACTCCAAAACAGCCCCTACATAATCCTTTGCTTGATGCACCTCCTTTAATGGAGGATCCTCTAAAAGCTTGCTTAGCTCATTTCAATTATGAGGATTTTGATGTTGACAATTCTATTTTGGAGGTAAATTCTTTGTTTGATATTCCTCCACCTATTCTCTCTCTTCCTTAGGCAACATCAAATGTATCCCTTTCTTGGGAGCTTGCATCTCATCCCATTCCCTCACTTGAGTTGTCTCAAGTTATTGAGCCCAAACCGCCGGATAAGTGTGAGGATGATGTTGAAATTTTGAAGGATAAGTTGTCGAGCATTCCCGTGCTCAATATAACCCTTCAAAAGCCTTTGCTAGGTGCACCCTCACCTACTCCATCTTCCTATAATCCAAATAAGCCCCATAATCCAAAGTTCTTCATTGAGGATGAAGAGTGGGTTGAGGTCTTTCCGTTACCTCTTTTCCACTTTTGTCTTCAAAGTCTTCCTCTGCTTTTAAAAGAACTATCCTATTTGGGGACCTATGACTCTCTAGAGAGACATGGTATAGGGTAAGGAGGACTAACCTGATCTCGGTGCGTCTAGCTATCGACGTTAAATTTAGCACCCATTGGGAGCAATTCTTTCTACTTCAAGGCTTCCCTATCTTTTCAATTGCTCGTGCCTTGAAATTTTCTGGAAAACGGTTTAGAAAAGCCGAAAGTTTAATTTTTCTGGCAAGCTCTTTAATTGTGTTCCACAATTTTAGCATGGCTTCTTAAACCTTCTCAATTCTAATTTCCATTCCCGGAAGTTTCCATTGCCTTCAAGCAATTTCATTGGCTTTGGAATGCTACTCATGTGCATAAACTCTCATTTTTATTGCATTCTTAAAAATCTTCTCAAAAATTTTCAATGAATTGTGTAAGGTTGCAAAAGCTTAAAGTGATATGGAAAGGTTTGAAAATTTTCCCAAATTGTTGCAAAGTTTGAAAATTTTACATGCATTGGAGTGATTGTTGCACAGTTCTTGCAACAAGTTGAAATTTAAAAAAAAAAAAAAAAAAAAAAAAAAAAAATTCCATGTATTAGAGAAAAATTGCCAAGTTTAAAAAATTTCTACATTCATCCAAGCATTGGCGCACAATTGCAAAGTTTGAAGAATTTTCAAAAATTAATCCATGCATTGGATTGACATTGCAAGTTTTAAAAATTTTCCATGAATTGTGTGATGTTGCATTGAAGAGATATTCAAAAATTCCAAAATTTTCAAATTCATTCAAAGTCTGGAAATTTTCCAAAGATGATGCAATTTGAAAATTTTCTTCAGTTCATTCAAGCATTATGAGACAATTTGAAAATTTTCAGAAATTCTTCCATTCCATGGGAATGACATGCAAAATTTTCTGTTTCCAAGTCACCAACTTGCAAAATTCCTAGAATGATGTTGCAATTGCATCAAAATGCCTGAAAATGCATGCAATAGTGCTCACTGTCTCCCATGGAATGAGATTGCAAATGCAAATGCATGGAATTTCCATGCATGGACTCCATTTTGAACGGCTTCCATTTCCATATTGCTCACATTCCATATTCCATTGCAACAAATTCAACTTCCATGGTGCTCACTGTCTTGCATGTTTTCCCTTTCACTCCTTGCTTCAGTCCTCACAGCCGAGCTCACCCCCTAGCCTACTGAGCCATTTTCAAGCACTCTAAATTCTAGTTTGAGTGCTCGAATTTCATGCACCAACCCACCCAACTCACTGCCTCACTTTCGAGCCCTCTCAAGTTCCTTTGGAGTGCTCGCAGCCACATCCTAGTAAACCCGAACTCTCTGGCTTCATTTCGAGCAATCTAAACTCCAATTTGGAGTGCTCGACCTTGCTTGAAGTTTTAACCCCAAAGCTACTGAGGCTACTTTCCCATCTTCGAGCACTCTACTTCCATGCTTAGAGTGCTCGACCACATCTCTCAACCCATGCTCTTCTCTCTCTCAACCCCAGCATACATCAACCTCTCTCCAACTCACCTTCCTCCTTGCTCAAGTCAACCTCCAACCCAACAACTGACATGCACCCACAACCCACCAACACCATCACCACCCTGCATGCCTACCCACAACTTCATCCCCAAGCAACTTTCCCACTCTCGATCACATTCAACCAACCCAAACTCACCTCAAACTCCTCCCAGCAACCAACTCCACGACCTGCATCACTTTCTCTCTCAACCTCACAACCACCTCCACTCTCAGCCACCATGCAGCCATGCATGCAACACACCATGCAACCCACAACCTTCATCCAACTACCAACTCACACAACCTTCCTCATCTCCTCTCGGCAACATGCATGCAAGCCCCATACAACTCCTTCACTCCCACCACGCTACCCAACCCAAACAACCCTCCTCCTTCATCCACAACCATCTCAACCTCAAACCATCATTCAATCATACCAACCTAACCATCAAACCCCCATGCAAGCCTCTCCCTCTCGGCAACTCCCATGCATGAACCCAAAACCAACCAACCTCCCTACTCCATCTCCCTCTCAACCCAAAAATGCACCACACCTTCACATCATCACACCACCTTTCTCTTGGCACCCTCCAACCAACCCATCCATGAACCACATGCATGCAACCCACTTTCTCTCTTTACCCAAAACAACCAATCCAACTCTCATCCACCACCAGCCCACCAACATTGCCATCACCCCTGCATGTCTGCATTTCCCATTTCCCATTCTTTCCCAAGGTATGTGAGCTTCCTATTATTCTCATTTCCTTGTCTTTATTTCATCATAAGGAGGATGGGATTGCATGTCGGTGATTTTGTTGATGCTTGTGTTGCTTATTATTGATGTTGCTCTATGCTAGAGCCTTGTTTGTGCACAAATTTTTTGGGTTTTGATCCTCCATCCCACTCCTCTTCATATTCTCTCTTTTGTGGTGCACGCCAGGTGCTCGTTGAAAGTCCTCAACCAAGTCCACTTCTCTAAATGTCTCGTGCTGGTCCTTCTCGGCCTCCTAGACCCTCTGCGGGTGCCCGTGCTGTCAATCGTGAGCGACCACGTGATTCTTGGGATCGCAAACAACTCAACTACGAGCTTTCTTTTTCGCTCACAGATGCCTTTGACATTCTACCCACTACTTCGTGGGCTGTAGCCGAATTGACTAACCGACGTCTGCAGCACATTTGCGCGCCCCTTGCCAGGGTTGCCTACCCCAGTGTAGTGCGCCTCTTCTACCAGAATCTCCAATGCCCTGAAGAGCCACCCATTTCTCTCACTACATCCATTGATGGCACCACCTATGCTTTCATATTGACTAACATCATTCAGGTTTCTGGTTGCCCCATTGAGTGCCCCGATGGCATTGTCAATCGTAAGAATCTCCCTTTATATGAGGAGCCGGATACATTAACTGTAGAGCAAATTGTCGCTGCCATTGGCAATGTTGACGATCCTAATAGGCCCCGGTCTTTTATCCGCAAAACCAATCTTCCGGAACGCCTCTGGTTCATTGACACTGTTTTCAAGCACAATGTCTGCCCTTTGGTGCATAGCACCGAGCGTAGGGGCTTCCTTTTGCAAGCCTTATATGCCATGGACCAAGGCCAATGGTTCTCCATCCCGGAGCTCATTTGGACCACATTTATGAAGTTTTGGCATGACGCTCATAATGCACGGGCTCCGCGAGTTGAAAATCGGAAATTGCCTTTGCCGTTTTTTATCACTCGGCTCCTAAAGCACAAAGGCTTCATTGTTCCTCCCCATGAACCAAAAGGCGAAAAGATTAAAAATTTTACCAAGCGCCGGTGGATCAATATTCTTAGCCATTCTAGTACCCCTCAGCCTGCTACCCCCCTGTTCATCCAAGCTCCACCTCCTCCTCCTTCTGAGGATGCTTCCACAGCAGCAGCCGCTGCAAGGGTAGAGCCTCCGGTCGACTCTCAGCAGGACCAGGCTTTCATCCGGGCTAGCATTGCCGGTATTCATGAGCGGATGGATCATTTTGAAAATTCTTTGTCCGCATACACTCGGACTATGTGTGAGACTTCTTCTCGTGCCGAAGAAGATCGTCGTCTTGCCGCTGAAGACCGCCGTGTCGCAGTTGAGGAACGTCGTTTGGCTTCCACCGAACGGTGTAAGACTCAATCTCTCCTCCATTCCATTCTCGCCCGTTTACCCTCTGGCCCGTAGCTTGTTGCGAGTGTTGGCCCTTATCTTTTTGTTCATATGTAAATATTTCTCTTGTATCTTTTGTTTTCCTTTTGAACTTTCAAAATTTGCTATGTATAGGTTGCTCTAGTAGACATGATCTATGTACAGCTCTTTTGTAATCATGTAAACTTCCTTTTGAATGCAAATTCTCTCTTTTCTGTTAACTTTATCTACATTATTTTTCTGTATTTATGCTTGTATTTTTAATGCTTTTTCTAGTTGTCTCTTTTTGTTTTTTATGATGCTATCTAGGTTGCGCGGTCCAATTCAAGTTTGGGGGTGTGATAAGCGCCGAATATTGTATATTCAAGCGCCCTAAATTGCATTAGTTAAGTCCATCGTTTGATTATTTAAGTAGATTATCTTCATTTGTGTGTATGTATTTATTTTCAGGTCCATTTGCCAAAAAAGGAGCAAAATCAAGGCTTTGTGGAGTTTTGGCCATCAAAAGGCACAAGGCTGAATTTCTGGCAGCAGTGGATCCTGAGCTTTGCTCGCCATTTTGACCTTGAAAACTAGAGAACTAGACTTCCATCATAACATGACATATTTAGAGCTCTGAATCAGCTTTCCAAATCTTCAAGTGGTTCATCATTCGGAGTTTGGAGCAGAGAGTTATGATCTTCTTACCAGAGGTGCGCAGAACTGCCTGGCAGCACTGAATTGCTGCCTTTCTTCCCATTTTCGACCAACCAGACTTGAGAATTGGGTCTTCATTTAAAGCTCTGAATCAGATCTCCAAATCTTCAAACAGATCGTCATTCGGAGTTCGGAGCACAAAGTTATAGCCGTTTTACCAAAGTAGGTCAGTGCTGAGCAAGAAGAGCATGTTGCACATTACACTAATTTCGAGTGCTCGAGGCCACCCTTCGAGTGCTCGAAATTTGACCAGAATGTAGCTTGGGACTCCTCATTTTCAGCCACTTGCTTCATTGGTTTCCTCAATTTGAATCTCCCTCTTTTATGAAGTGGTTGGGAATGTTTTTGGAGGAGAGAGAGAGCTTTGTTGGAGGAGATAAGGCAAGGGAGGCCACACATTTACATTATCCTTCATTCTACAAGATTAGAGGAGAGAGAAGAGAGCAAAAGAAGGTGTTCTTGAAGCAAAGGAAGGAGCACGAAAATGGAGTCTTTCTTCAAGCTTCCTCCTTCCTCTAGTGCATCAATGGGTAACTAAACTCTATCTAAGGAGGTGATGAAGCCTTCCCTTGTTGTTCATGTTCTAGATTAGATTCTATTTTGGGGATTTTAATGTATAGATTTTGGTCTTTTCATAGTTTAGAGCATATTACTTCTTGTAATGAACTCCATTATGTTTAAATGATTGATGTAAGTTATTTAGCTTGACTTGATGATTCTTACATTAATCTTATTGCTTGTATTCTCATGGTGACAATGGGGAGAAAACTATAAAATGTTTTCAAGGCATGTTGATAGAAAAATGGATAGTCCATTGCTTAGGAACTTCCTTTGATGGGTTATGCTAGTTTCCTACTTCATGTGCTTTGTCATTTGCTTGAATGCTTGATGGTCTTTAGCTTAAGATAATATATTTGACTTTACATCCTAGTTTAGGTAGTTCAATGTGTTAGCTTTTGAAGGATCATTCTTGTGCCAATTTAATGGATCTCTTAACAAATATATGGTAACTAAGTGTTGTCATGTATTTCTTGACCATTGCATATATTGTCCATCCCCAATTTAGACTTAATCTAGCATGTACTTAGGGTGTAGTGTGAATTCATCTCCTTAGTCCTCTCTACCTAGATCTCCTTCCTTTACATTTCTTGCATTCTTGTTTTATGCATCTATACATTCCAAGCTTTAGTGACAAACCAAACAAACATTCTATACCCCTTCATCATCCTAAGAATGACTCTAGACGCTTAGGTTGCCATAGACTAGCGCAGTCCTAGTGGTTCGACTTACCCGACCAATAGCCCTATTTTACAATGATTCGTGCTATTGCGAAGGTTAAAATTCGGATGATCTCGCCAACCCGGATTGTAGGTGTTGGAATATGGATTGTTCCCGGGCCGCGAGAATATGGCATTAGCTTGCTCTTGGTTAGGATTGGGAAATTGCTTCGGTGTGGGATAATCTTCCGAGAGATGGAATGGACTAGTACATGAAGCACAAACTGAACTTGCCGAATTTTGAGACAATGAAGGAGGAAGATGTGGTGCTATCAATTGGTAGAATTTATGAGCGATGGCATCCACTTGAGATGATTCCTCCCTTATTGATTTTGGTTGACAAGGGTTGGTGTTCTTTGCACTGGTTGAGGTCGGAGCCCTACGAGAATTATGTTGAAGTGAATTTTCGCTTAAATTCTCAAGTAGGGTCTAAGCCTCATCCGCATTCTTGGACATGAACATCCCACCACAAGAAGAATCAACCATGAATCTATGGGTTTCGGTCAAGCCGGCATAGAAGGCTTGCACTAATTGCCATTTTAGGATCAAATGATGAGGACATTTCCGAAGAAGATCTTGTAGCCTTTCCCAAGTCTTATAGAGTTGTTCTCCATCAACTTGAGAAAAGCTTAGAATGGAACGCCTCATTTGGTTGGTTTTACTCACCGGATAATATTTCTTAAGGAATTCTTGTTGCAATTGAGCCCAAGAAGTAATGGAATTGGGAGCGAGGGAGTTCAACCAATATTTTGCCCTATCCTTTAGGGAGAATGGGAAAAGATGGAGATGGAGTGCATTGTCCGGAAAACCTCTCAACCGGATGGTCGAACAGATTTCAAGGAACTCATCAAGATGCTTATATGGATCTTCATTATCAAAGCCATGAAATGATGGAAGCATTTGGATGGTGTTTGATTTGATCTCATATTGAGCTGCATCGATGTTTGGCATTACTATGCAAGAAGGAGAAGCATAGGTGGTAGGGATGAAATGATCTCTAAGAGTCATTGGCTCGATATTAGGAATTTCAGCCCTTTCATTCCCCAGATTTCCTATATTATCTCCCATTGTATTAAATTCAGTTTCAAGATCCCTTGTAAGAGTAGATTCCCTAAGGTTTCTTCTAAGAGTTCTTTCAAGGGAGTTGATATCAATGGGCGAATCGATTATTGCAAAGTTTGAAAAAATTTCATGCATTGGAGTGATTGTTGCACAATTCTTGCAACAAGTTGAAAATTTTCTCAAAATTTCCCATGCATTGGAATGAGGTTGACAAGTTTGCAAAATTATCCAAGCATTAGAGAAAAGTTGCCAAGTTTAAAATTTTTTCTAAATTCATCCAAGCATTGGCGCACAATTGCAAAGTTCGAAAAAAAAAATTGCAAAGTTTAAAAACAAAATTTTCAAAATTTTCCATGGAATGGAATGAAGTTCATTGGAGGAAAATTGCACAATCTGAAAAATTTTCTAAATTTTCCATGCATTGCAATGAAGTTGAAAAGTTTTCCAACTTTTCCATCCATGCATTACATTGGAATGAATTTGCAAAGTTCTAGAAAAAATTTCAGAAATTTAATTCATGCATTGTGTGATGTTGCAAAGGTTTAAAAAAATTTCCTACATTCATCCATGCATTTGAAGAGACCAAATTCCATCCATGCATTTGAGATGAAGTGCAAAGTTTAAATTTTTCCATGCATTGAATTAAAATGGAGTTACAAATTTTAAAAATTTTTCCATGCATTTGAGATGATTGCAAAGTTTAAAAAAAAAATTGCATAGTTTGAAGCATCTTCCAAACTTTCTCACCATCATTCTGAGGCTACTGCTTGTATTTGGAGCACTCTAGCTTCTATTTGGATTGCTCCAATTGTGAACCAAACTTCCATGAGCCTACTGCCTTCATTTAGAGCACTCTAGCTCCCATTTGGATTGCTCCAAATTTTCAGCCCAATTTCCGTAGCCTTCTGAGCCATTTTAGAGCACTCTAAATTCTGGTTTGAGTGCTCGAACTCCATGCACCAACCAACCCTCACTCTCTGCCAAAATCTCGAGCACTCGCAATACCATTTCGATTGCTCGAAATTGCTTGCACCAATCACCCGAGACACTGCCTTCATTTCGAGTGCTCGCAGGCTCATTTTCGAGCACTCGAAGTTAGCCTCTCACTCTCTTTTAACCTCACAACCAACTCCTCTCTCTCGGGCACTTTCCCACCATGGACAACCAACCCAACACACCCAACCAACCTTCCAACCTTCTCTCTTTCTACAGCACAACCACCCCCTAAACACCATGTACACACCACCCCCAAGTAACCAACTCCCATAACCCCCAAACCTTCCCCACCCTCTCTGCATCTCTGCAGCCCATCTTCTCAACACCAAACCAACTCAACCCCATCGGCATCAACCTTAAACCAGCCTTCTCTCTCTCTCTACAACTCCACCCAACCAGCTACCAACCTTCCTCCTCTCATTTTTCTCTCTACACACTCGCGCCCACCTTCTGCTTGTTTTTCGAGCACTCGAAGCCAAGCTTCGAGTGCTCGCAGCCGTATTTAACCTTAATCAACCCATCCCTACGACTAACCATGCCCCATGCCACCATGCAAGCTAACACCTCTCACCCTCACCTCAACCCCTGCAACCCCCACTCAACCTCGGCATGCAACCTCCATCTTCCCTCACCATCACTCTCTCTCTCTCTGTACAACAACCCACACACCCACCCCGAGCACTCGTTGCCCAAACTCCACACCTCATCTCTCTCTCGGCATTCCTCTTCAAACCACCATCTAACACCACACAAACCCAGCACCATGCATGCCACATGCATGCATCACCTTCCACGCCAAACCAACCTCGTCATCCATCAACCACAAACCCTCTCTCTCGACTTCCTAACACCATCCCCAACCTCACACCCCCTTCCTCTCGGCACCTATCCCATGCATCTCACAACCTTCCCAACAACCACCTCAACCCAACCCCCCTCTCGGCTTCAACAATTACCACCCCTTAACCCAACCACCACCCCTCAACCGAAGCACAACAACCCCATGCAACCAACCACACACACAACCCATGCATGCTCCTCTCTCTCTCTCTCAACCCAAGCTACCCATGCCACCAACCACGCCTGCCCCTTTAAACCGTGAAAATATATATATATATATATATATATATATATATATAATAATAATAATAATAATAATAATAATAATAATAATAATATTACTATATATATATATATATATATTTATATAATAATAAAAATAAAAATAAAATAAATAAATGAAATAATAATATTAATTCTAAAAAAAAAAAACTTTTTTGTTGTGCTCATTTTGTGTTCATCTCTCTAAATGCACGGCTTTTGGCATTTTTTTTGTTTTCCATTTTAAACTTTTGCCTAATGTGTGCCAATTTGTGTTTTTGTATAGATTTCTTTCTTTCAATAACATTCATGTTTGTATTATTTTTTCTGTTTTGATTTTTCTTAAAAGCCTATGCTTTTACCTGTGTACATTAGTTGTGTTTTGATAGATCTTCATGTCCAAGTTAGGGGGACGCAGTTGCGGACTCACATAGCTGAACATCTTCGCCTTTGTCACTCCACTTGGTATTATTGTTCTTTAACCCTCTCTGCGCTTAATTTGATTTACTTGTCTTCTCACATTGAGGACAATGTGACATTCAAGTTTGGGGGAGCATTTATGCATTTTTGGTTTTTCATTTTTACTAAGCAATGATAATGTAACTTGACACTAGTTGGAGACGAAGTATATGTTTAATAACTTGTGTATAGAAGCAACTGACATTTTTGAAAATAAAGAAAAATTTGAGTTGAAATGATCATGTAGATTCAAATTAGTCTGTATAAATGTCTCAATTAGATTCTCGTTGGATTTGACACTCTTTTAAGCTTCACAATGCACAGATGCACATTGGAAACTTAACTGTGAGGCATGCAACTTGATTAACCTTGATCTTGGCCTAGTTAATCTGATTTGATGAACCTAATGGATGAATACTTTTGGCATGAATCTAAAAAAAAAAAAAAAAACTGAGAAGGAAAGAAAATAATGACCAGTTGACGTTCGTAGCCTTTCCAAATCGAGCTATTAAGCCCTAGGAGTGTCTCTACACTTAGCACCCTAAAACCATCTGGTTTGGGAGTTGTTGGCCTAACGCTTGCTACAAGGGTTGGTTAGAAAGCTTAAAGGACTTAAACATTGCATGGTCATTCAAAAAAATTGTAATAAACATGGTTCGCTAGAGTTCGTAGCCTTTCCAACTTGAGCTATTAAGCCCTTTGGAGTGTCTCTACACTTAACACCCTAAAGCCATCTGGTTTGGGAGTTGTTGGCCTGATCGGTTGGTCAATTAACATCAACCTTCGCAATAGCACGAATCATTGTAAAATAGGGCTATTGGTCGGGTAAGTCGAACCACAGGGACTACGCTAGTCTAATACAACCTAAATGTCTAGAATCATTCTTAGAATGATGAAGGGTGTATAGAGGTTTTGTTGGATGTCACTTAAGCTAGGAAATTAAAAGTGCATAAAACAATAAATTGCAAGAATTCAAGGGAGTGAAGTACAAGTAAAGAAGGCTAGGGAAATGAATCCACCTCCATCCCTATACACATGCTAGGTTAAGATTAATTTAAGGGGAAAACAACATATATGATAGTCATGATACATAACAATACTAGGTTGCTATAATATCCTTAAGAAGTTCATTTAATTAGAAAGGCAAGAATAAACCATCAAAGGTTCACATGATCAACTACCTAAACTAAAATGTAGCTTAGAACATGCTTACTAAGCCAAGGATTATCAAGCCCTAATTTAAATGGTGAATGCACATAAAGCTAAGAATCAAGTATAGCCCATCAAAGGGAAACCCTAAGCCATGAACTATCTAGGTTCTCCAACTCCATGCCATTAAAATCATTCCATGATCTAACTTCCATTGTCACCATGGAAGTGCAAGCAATATGATTAAGAAAAGCAACCATCCAAGACAAGATGAATAACTCACAATAATCATTTAAAACATTCAACATTCATTACAACAAAAATGAGGCTCTTGATCATGGAAAGACTATCAAAAATACATTGTAATCCCCAAAAATAAACTATACTAACACATGCTTACAAGGGAGGGGTTTCATCGCCTCCCTAGATGAGGTTTAGTTACCCATTGGTGAACTAGAAGAAGGAAGAAGCATCATCCTCATCTCCATTTTCGAGCTCCTACTGTAGCACTCAAGAACACCCTTCTCCTTGCTCTCTTCTCTCTCCTTTCTCTTGCTCAAGATAAAGCTTAATCATATATGTGGCCTTTGGGTAGCCTTTTATGCTCCAACAATACCCTCTCTCCTCCAAGGAACACCTCCAACCACTTCATAAAGAAGGGAGATGGCATTGGGGAAACCAATGTGCAAGTGGGCTGAAATGAGCCATTTCCGAAGGGCATTCTGCCTGATTTTCGAGCACACGCTTGGTGACTTCGAGCACTCTAACTTAGTGCAATGTGCAACATGCTCCTCTTGCTCAGTGCTGACCTATTTTGGGAAAACTGCTATAACTTTGTGCCCCGAACTCCGAATGATGATCTGTTTGAAGCTTTGGAGAGCTGATTCAGTGCTTTAAAAACTTCATGTTTTGATGAAGACCCAATTCTCAAGTCTGGTTGGTCGAAAATGGGGAGAAAGGCAGTACATCAGTGCTGCTAGGCAGTTCTGCGCACCTCTGTTGTGAAGATCATAACTCTCTGCTCCGAACTCCAAATGATGAACCACTTGAAGATTTGGAAAGCTGATTCAGAGCTCTAAATCTTTCATGTTATGAGGGAAGTCCAGTTCTCGAGTTTGGAAGGTCAAAATGGCAAGCAAAGTCCAGGCTCTACTGCTGCCAGAATTCAGCATTGGCACCTTTTGTTGCTCAGGATTCCACAAGGCCTTATTCTTGTTCCATTTTGGCCAATGAACCTGAAAATGCATAAAAACATAAAATTGGAGTTAATCTACATAAAATAATTAATAACTGGACTTTGTTAATGTAATTTAGGGCGCTTGAATGTACATTATTCGGCGCTTATCACACCCCCAAACTTACATTTTGCTAGTCCCTTAGCAAAACTACAATGAAAAACATAAAGAAAAGACAACCATGGGCATGCTACTACAAAAATATCTTCCATGGTAAAATGAGATAGAAACATAGCTCAAATACAACTTGAAACAGACAAAAACTGGAGATGGGGTCATTGGGAAAACTACCTTGCATATATGAAGCATTGATACAAAAATTGGCTAAATACATTTCTACATACATGCATCAACATCAAAGTCTATATAAATAACTCAATTATCATCTCTTGAATAGAAATCAACTCTAGCTTCAGTGAAAGTGAATTGGATTCTCAACATGCGGCTTTTACTTTCTTTTCCAATTCCAAGGCACAAGTTTTCAAGTCAATGAATTCCCTTTTACATGAAGTCCCTAAGGCATGATTTTATTTTCAAGACAACTTTTGTTGCTTGTTAACAATTTATTTCAACACATAAGCGAAACATAGAATGGTTGTGCAATGCTGAAGTCCCTTAAGCTTTCTAACCAACCCTTGTAGCAAGCGTTAGGCCAACAACTCCCAAACCAGATGGCTTTAGGGTGCTAAGTGTAGAGACACTCCATAGGGCTTAATAGCTCAAGTTGGAAAGGCTACGAACTCCAACGAACCATGTTTATTACTAGTTTAATTTTTTTTGAATGACCGTGCAATGTTTAAGTCCCTTAAGCTTTCTAACCAACCCTTGTAGCAAGCGTTAGGCCAACAACTCCCAAACCAGATGGCTTTAGGGTGCTAAGTGTAGAGACACTCCTAGGGCTTAATAGCTCGAGTTGGAAAGGCTACGAACGTCAACTGGTCATTTTTTTTTCTTTCTTTCTCAACACATTTTTTTTTTTTTTTTTTTTTATTTTTTATTTTTATATATATATAGAAACATGCCAAAGGTATCCATCTATCAGGTTCATCAAATCAGATTAACTAGGCCAAGGTCAAGGTCAATCAAGTTGCATGCCTCACAGTTAAGTTTCCAATGTGCATCTGTGCATTATGAAGCTTATAAGAGTGTAAATCCAGCAAGAATCTAATTGAGGCATTTATACAGACTACATTGTATTTACATGATCATTTCAACTCAAATTTTTCTTTATTTTCAAAATTTTTCAATTGTTTCTATACACAAGGTATTAAACATATGTTTCATCTCCGACAAGTGTCAAGTTATACTATCATTGCTTAGCAAAAATTATGGAACCAAAAATATGCCAAGAATGCTTGATGCACCCCCAAACTTAAACGACACAGTGTCCTCAATGTGGACATGGATGCAAGTGAGAGACAAAAATGACAACGAGGATAAAAGGAACAACAATACCCAGGGGGAGGGAACGGCATTTTGAGACAAAAACCCCCAAACTTGAACTGGACTGCGCAACCTGGAAAGCAATATGAAGAACCAAAAGAAACAACCACAAACACATTAATAGCACAAGCATAAAGACAGAAAACGAATGTATCGAAAGTTAACAGAACATAAAGAACTTGCATTGCAAAAAGAGTTTACATGATGACAAAAAGAACTGTACAGGGATCATGTCGACCAGAGCAACCTATACATAGCAAATTCTTACAGTTTAAAAGGAAAACAAAATATACAAGAGAAATAGTTACAGATGAAACAAAAGAGAAGGTCCACACGCGCAACAAGCTACTGGCCAGAAGGTAAACGGGCGAGGATGGAATGGAGGAGAGATTGAGTCTTACGCCGTTCAGCGGAAGCCAAACGACAGTCCTCAGCAGCGACACGGCGGTCTTCAGCAGCAAGACGACGATCTTCTTCAGCACGTGAAGAAGACTCACACAGAGCCTGAGTGCACGCGGACAAAGAATGCTCAAAACGATCTAGTCGCGCATGAATACCGGCAATGGAAGCCCGGATGAAAGCCTGGTCCTGGTGAGAGTCGACCGAAGGCTCTATCCTCGCAGTGGCTGCGGCGGTGGAAACTGCCTCAGAAGGAGGAGGAGGTGGAGCGTGGATGAACAGGGGGGCAGGAGGCGGAGGGGTGGTAGAATGGCTCAGAACATTGATCCACCGGCGCTGGGTAAAAATTTTAATTTTGTTGCCTTTTGGTTCGTGGGGAGGAACAACGAAACCCTTGTGCTGAAGGAGTCGAGTGATGAAAAACGGCAAAGGCAATTTTCGATTTTCAACTCGCGGAGCCCGTGCATTATGAGCATCATGCCAAAACTTCATAAAGGTAGACCAAATGAGCTCTGGGATGGAGAACCATTGGCCTTGGTCCATGGCATATAAGGCTTGCAGAAAAAGGCCCCGACGCTCGGTGCTGTGCACCAAAGGGCAAACATTGTGCTTGAAGACAGTGTCAATGAACCATAGGCGTTCCGGAAGATTGGTCTTGCGGATAAAAGACCGGGGCCGAGTAGGATCGTCAATAGGGCAAATGGCAGCGGCAATCTGCGCCACAGCGCCAAAAATTGATCGGTTGGTCAATTAACATCAACCTTCGCAATAGCACGAATCATTGTAAAATAGGGCTATTGGTCGGGTAAGTCGAACCACAGGGACTACGCTAGTCTAATACAACCTAAATGTCTAGAATCATTCTTAGAATGATGAAGCGTGTATAGAGGTTTTGTTGGATGTCACTTAAGCTAGGAAATTAAAAGTGCATAAAACAATAAATTGCAAGAATTCAAGGGAGTGAAGTACAAGTAAAGAAGGCTAGGGAAATGAATCCACCTCCATCCCTATACACATGCTAGGTTAAGATTAATTTAAGGGGAAAACAACATATATGATAGTCATGATACATAACAATACTAGGTTGCTATAATATCCTTAAGAAGTTCATTTAATTAGAAAGGCAAGAATAAACCATCAAAGGTTCACATGATCAACTACCTAAACTAAAATGTAGCTTAGAACATGCTTACTAAGCCAAGGATTATCAAGCCCTAATTTAAATGGTGAATGCACATAAAGCTAAGAATCAAGTATAGCCCATCAAAGGGAAACCCTAAGCCATGAACTATCTAGGTTCTCCAACTCCATGCCATTAAAATCATTCCATGATCTAACTTCCATTGTCACCATGGAAGTGCAAGCAATATGATTAAGAAAAGCAACCATCCAAGACAAGATGAATAACTCACAATAATCATTTAAAACATTCAACATTCATTACAACAAAAATGAGGCTCTTGATCATGGAAAGACTATCAAAAATACATTGTAATCCCCAAAAATAAACTATACTAACACATGCTTACAAGGGAGGGGTTTCATCGCCTCCCTAGATGAGGTTTAGTTACCCATTGGTGAACTAGAAGAAGGAAGAAGCATCATCCTCATCTCCATTTTCGAGCTCCTACTGTAGCACTCAAGAACACCCTTCTCCTTGCTCTCTTCTCTCTCCTTTCTCTTGCTCAAGATAAAGCTTAATCATATATGTGGCCTTTGGGTAGCCTTTTATGCTCCAACAATACCCTCTCTCCTCCAAGGAACACCTCCAACCACTTCATAAAGAAGGGAGATGGCATTGGGGAAACCAATGTGCAAGTGGGCTGAAATGAGCCATTTCCGAAGGGCATTCTGCCTGATTTTCGAGCACACGCTTGGTGACTTCGAGCACTCTAACTTAGTGCAATGTGCAACATGCTCCTCTTGCTCAGTGCTGACCTATTTTGGGAAAACTGCTATAACTTTGTGCCCCGAACTCCGAATGACGATCTGTTTGAAGCTTTGGAGAGCTGATTCAGTGCTTTAAAAACTTCATGTTTTGATGAAGACCCAATTCTCAAGTCTGGTTGGTCGAAAATGGGGAGAAAGGCAGTACATCAGTGCTGCTAGGCAGTTCTGCGCACCTCTGTTGTGAAGATCATAACTCTCTGCTCCGAACTCCAAATGATGAAACACTTGAAGATTTGGAAAGCTGATTCAGAGCTCTAAATCTTTCATGTTATGAGGAAAGTCCAGTTCTCGAGTTTGGAAGGTCAAAATGGCAAGCAAAGTCCAGGCTCTACTGCTGCCAGAATTCAGCATTGGCACCTTTTGTTGCTCAGGATTCCACAAGGCCTTATTCTTGTTCCATTTTGGCCAATGAACCTGAAAATGCATAAAAACATAAAATTGGAGTTAATCTACATAAAATAATTAATAACTGGACTTTGTTAATGTAATTTAGGGCGCTTGAATGTACATTATTCGGCGCTTATCACACCCCCAAACTTACATTTTGCTAGTCCCTTAGCAAAACTACAATGAAAAACATAAAGAAAAGACAACCATGGGCATGCTACTACAAAAATATCTTCCATGGTAAAATGAGATAGAAACATAGCTCAAATACAACTTGAAACAGACAAAAACTGGAGATGGGGTCATTGGGAAAACTACCTTGCATATATGAAGCATTGATACAAAAATTGGCTAAATACATTTCTACATACATGCATCAACATCAAAGTCTATATAAATAACTCAATTATTATCTCTTGAATAGAAATCAACTCTAGCTTCAGTGAAAGTGAATTGGATTCTCAACATGCGGCTTTTACTTTCTTTTCCAATTCCAAGGCACAAGTTTTCAAGTCAATGAATTCCCTTTTACATGAAGTCCCTAAGGCATGATTTTATTTTCAAGACAACTTTTGTTGCTTGTTAACAATTTATTTCAACACATAAGCGAAACATAGAATGGTTGTGCAATGCTGAAGTCCCTTAAGCTTTCTAACCAACCCTTGTAGCAAGCGTTAGGCCAACAACTCCCAAACCAGATGGCTTTAGGGTGCTAAGTGTAGAGACACTCCATAGGGCTTAATAGCTCAAGTTGGAAAGGCTACGAACTCCAACGAACCATGTTTATTACTAGTTTAATTTTTTTTGAATGACCGTGCAATGTTTAAGTCCCTTAAGCTTTCTAACCAACCCTTGTAGCAAGCGTTAGGCCAACAACTCCCAAACCAGATGGCTTTAGGGTGCTAAGTGTAGAGACACTCCTAGGGCTTAATAGCTCGAGTTGGAAAGGCTACGAACGTCAACTGGTCATTTTTTTTTCTTTCTTTCTCAACACATTTTTTTTTATTTTTTATTTTTATATATATATAGAAACATGCCAAAGGTATCCATCTATCAGGTTCATCAAATCAGATTAACTAGGCCAAGGTCAAGGTCAATCAAGTTGCATGCCTCACAGTTAAGTTTCCAATGTGCATCTGTGCATTATGAAGCTTATAAGAGTGTAAATCCAGCAAGAATCTAATTGAGGCATTTATACAGACTACATTGTATTTACATGATCATTTCAACTCAAATTTTTCTTTATTTTCAAAATTTTTCAATTGTTTCTATACACAAGGTATTAAACATATGTTTCATCTCCGACAAGTGTCAAGTTATACTATCATTGCTTAGCAAAAATTATGGAACCAAAAATATGCCAAGAATGCTTGATGCACCCCCAAACTTAAACGACACAGTGTCCTCAATGTGGACATGGATGCAAGTGAGAGACAAAAATGACAACGAGGATAAAAGGAACAACAATACCCAGGGGGAGGGAACGGCATTTTGAGACAAAAACCCCCAAACTTGAACTGGACTGCGCAACCTGGAAAGCAATATGAAGAACCAAAAGAAACAACCACAAACACATTAATAGCACAAGCATAAAGACAGAAAACGAATGTATCGAAAGTTAACAGAACATAAAGAACTTGCATTGCAAAAAGAGTTTACATGATGACAAAAAGAACTGTACAGGGATCATGTCGACCAGAGCAACCTATACATAGCAAATTCTTACAGTTTAAAAGGAAAACAAAATATACAAGAGAAATAGTTACAGATGAAACAAAAGAGAAGGTCCACACGCGCAACAAGCTACTGGCCAGAAGGTAAACGGGCGAGGATGGAATGGAGGAGAGATTGAGTCTTACGCCGTTCAGCGGAAGCCAAACGACGGTCCTCAGCAGCGACACGGCGGTCTTCAGCAGCAAGACGACGATCTTCTTCAGCACGTGAAGAAGACTCACACAGAGCCTGAGTGCACGCGGACAAAGAATGCTCAAAACGATCTAGTCGCGCATGAATACCGGCAATGGAAGCCCGGATGAAAGCCTGGTCCTGGTGAAAGTCGACCGAAGGCTCTATCCTCGCAGTGGCTGCGGCGGTGGAAACTGCCTCAGAAGGAGGAGGAGGTGGAGCGTGGATGAACAGGGGGGCAGGAGGCGGAGGGGTGGTAGAATGGCTCAGAACATTGATCCACCGGCGCTGGGTAAAAATTTTCAGACTTGAGAATTGGATCTCCGCCAAAACATAAAGTTTTTAGAGCTCTGAATTAGCTTTCCAAATCTTCAAACGATTCATCATTCGGAGTTCAGAACGCAAAGTTATGGCCATTTTACCAAAGTCGGTCCTGGCGGAGCAAGGCAAGAATGGAGCATTCTGCTCCAATTTTGAGTGCTCGAGCCCTTATTTCGAGTGCTCAAAATTAGGGCAGAATTGCATCCGGAAATGGCCCATTTTCAGCCACTTGCATCTTGGGTTCCTCAATTCTAATTTTCCTCTTTAATGGTTGGTTGGAGATGTTGGTTGGTAGGGGTTTTTAGAGGCTTATCTCTAGAAGATAAGAGAGGGAAGCCACACATTTTTTTTACATTAAGCTACATTTTGCAAGATAGAAGGAAGGGAAGAGAGCAAGAAAAGAGAGGAGTTCTTCAAGCAAAGGAAGGAGCACGAAAATGGAGTCTTGGATGGACCTTCTTCCTTCTTCTAGCTTAGCAATGGGTAACTAACTCTTTCTCTAGGGAGGTGATGAAGTCCCTCCCTTGTAAGCATGTCCTAGGGTAGTCTATATTGGGAGATTGCAATGTATATTTATAGTCTTTTTCATAGCTAAGAGCACTACATTTGGTGTAATGAATGTTTATATATGTATGGATGATTTCTTCAAGCTCATTATCTTATGTTAAGTGATGTCTTGTATTAATCTTTTTGCTTGAGTTTACATGGTGAGAATGGAAACAAGGTTATGAAATGATTTAATGGCATGTTGATAGGTGACTTTGATAGACCATTGCTTAGGAAATCTTTTGATGGTGTATGCTTAATCTCTAGCTCCATGTGCTTCATTATTTTGTCAAGAATTTGATAGTCTTTTATTTAAGTAAACGTGTATAAGCTACACCTTAGTTAGGTAGTCTAAACATGTTTACCCTTTTGATGGATTATACTTGTTTGAGACCTAATGTACCTCTTGATTACTTACATGGCAACAATGTGTTGCCATGTAGTTCTTGACCATCATATGTTGTTTTTTCCCCTAATTTAGGTCTAATCTAGCATGTGTATAGGGATGGAGGCGGATTCATTTCCTTAGTCTTCTTTACTCGTCTTTCATCTCTTAAATTCTTGCAAGTTTTTCATTAATATATATTTCAATTCATAGTATAAGTGACAAACAATCAACAACTCTTTATTACACCTCATTCCTAAGAATGATTCTAGACATTTAGGTTACTTTAGACTAGCACAGTCCCAGTGGTTCGACTTACCCGACCAATAGCCCTATTTTACAATGATTCATGCTATTACGAAGGTTGATGTATAGTTGATCAACCGATCACACACCCGCCCACAGGGTCATCACAATCCACCTCCCTTGGAGGCCCGACGTTCTCATCGGCACACTTTCAGCTGGGTCAGGCTCTGATACCATTTGTAATGACCCACTCCACCACATGGTATGATATTGTCCGCTTTGGGCCTGAACCCTCACGGTTTTGCTCTTGGGCTTTACCCCAAAAGTCCTCATACCAATTTAAGGTGACATACTTACATATAAGCACTTTACCTTTCCTCTACCCAAGCAATGTGGGACTTGTGCACCCGTAACTCGCCAGTGTGGTAGCCTGACAGTGTCTCTCGCACCCGCCCACGGCACACCCGCACACAGGGTCATCACAATCCACCCCTTTTGGAGGCCCAACGTCCTTGTCAGCATACTTCCGGCTGGGTCAGGCTCTGATACCATTTGTAATGACCCACTCCACCACATGGTATGATATTGTCCGCTTTGGGCCTGAGCCCGCACGGTTTTGATCTTGGGCTTCACCCCAAAAGGCATCATACAAATTAGAGATGACACACTTACATATAAGCACTTCACCTTTCCTCTACCCGGGCGATGTGGGACTTGTGCACCCGTAACTTGCTCGTGTGGTAGCCTGATAGTGTCTCTCGCACCAGCCCACGACACACCTGCCCACAGGGTCATCACAATCCACCCCCCTTGGAGGCACGACATTCTCGTCGGCACACTTTCGGCTGGGTTAGGCTATGATACCAACTATGATACCCCCTAATTTCAGAACATGGGTTGATCAAGTCCGCGCACAAAATTAAGGGATATCAAAAAAATTCAAGTATTTCAAACAAGCACAGAGAATAAAATGAAATAAAATAATAAATAATACGCCAAAGAAAAACTAATGAACAAAAATTTCCATTAATAACTCTCCAATTGTTACAACTCGGGAATCCCGTAACTCAAGGACCCCTTGACCAAAATCCACTATCCATAAATCCATTAATAAATACTAACATCAAATGAAATAATAATATCCTACTTTTAAATAAACTGAAGGAATGGATAAGTCCGCCAGCTACGGATCCTCAACCTTGAGGCTTGAACTTCTAATAACCTGAAAAATAAATCGCGGGTTAAACCCTATGAGCAAGTTCTTTCTACCAGTCCTCTGAAAACCAATAAAAAGATCATCTCTGACCAAAATCAATCCTAATAAGGTCTTTTATCTTTAATATACCATGATATACATATATATAATTGATTATATACAATATATCAACAACATCTACAACAAAGTGCATTAATTCCAAACCATTATCAATGATTAAATAATAATCATACTTAGGCCAATCCACAATTTCTTTTTAAAGAAACTCTTTAACCTTAATTCCATCCTAGACAACAATTTAATAATTTAAACAATAAAATATAATTAAAAGAATATTATATTAAATTCCAAAACCAATAATGATTTTTCAAGTATTTAAATCACACAGCCACTATCTAGGCTTTGACAAATCACCCAGATCACCACCAGTATTATTTTATTAATATGTATAAAAATAATACACTAACCTGCAGTACTAGACTATTATAATTTAAGAATATTTAATCATATTCCAACTTATACATACAACTACCATAAATGATATATTTTAATCATCTAACACATAACAATATAATTACACTTTGACAAATCAACCATATCATTATAAATATATTTATTTATATATTGGCAACTTAACCATGTTAAGGACATATATTTATACTTTTAATTAGCAACTTATCCATGCTTCCTATGTATGTGTTTTATTCATACAAATATTTAGGCCATATATTTAAGCCTTTAGCAACTCATCCATGCCTATAATTCAACCATGTACCAACTTTAAACCTAACGATGAACTAAATCATACATAGACATCTCATGCATTTCATAAACATAACATTACTTTAATAACCAGCCTATCTAGATATACCAAATAAGAATAATTAATATTAATCATCTTAAATGATATATATATACAAACACATATATTATATAATATATGTGTATATATATTATTTAATAATGATTATTTCTTTTATTTGGTAGTCCTACTAGGAATAGAATTTGGATTTTAATGTATATAAATATACACATAAGGCTTTAGGGTTAAAAGTTTTCTAAAATAAGAGAGAGAGAGAAGAAGAAGAAAAGGTTGACGAAGAGGAGGCCGGATCAGAGAAAGAAGATGTTCAGATTGGAAGAAACAATCAAAGCTTGAAGCTTCGGTTTCGTTTTGAAATCTTCAGGCGAGTTCTTCTCTAACTTTCCTCTTAGAACCCATAAATATTTCACCTTGAGTATCAAGGTTTTAAATTAAATTTATTAATTTAAATCATGGTTAGAATGGATTAATAAAAAAAATATTAAATTAATTCTATTTGATTAAATCAGGATTAAATCGGAATATTAAAAGCATAATTTATTATTATTATATATTTTTTAGAATTGTTGGATTTTAATATATATAGGTTGTGTATATTTAAAATTAATTGTTATACTTAATCTATAAGCCAAGAGGGTTATTTAGGGTTTATATAATTTCTGGGAATTTTCTGTAATTTTTTAGAATTTTTCTGATTTTTTTTTTTATATTTTTAGGAATTTACTAGTTTGATTTTCTTATATTTACTGGAAAATTATATATATATATATATATATATATATATATATATTGTTTATATTATATATAATATATATTTAATACACTGGAATGGAGTGTACTATTATCGGCGCCTCAAAAGTGGGTGTTATCCAGTGTGGTTGTGTATATGGGAAGATAGTGCACTCACAGATCTACACACAGACACAAATAGACACAGAGAGACGGAGAAAGAAGAAGAGAAGACCAAAGCCCTACTGAAGCTCTGACTCAACAAAAACTCTGAAGTTTATAAAGAAGAAGAATAACAAGCATGCCACACCTATGCCGTTCTTCATTAAAGTCCTTCAACATTCAAACATTCTGAAGAACAACAAGCACACAAGTGTCGTTCTACTTCAAAAACTCTCAAATCCACCATTCGAGATCAAGCCTCACCGGCCCTCGTTCAGAAATCCATTTGAGTTTTCTTCAATTTTGAAGAACTCAAATACAGTTCAACCACTGGCCCAAGATCAAGCTTCTGAAGCCCTTGTGCTAACTTTCCAATGAGATTTAATTAGAGGAAGATTCTATGTTGTAATAGAATCAACCACAGAGGATTGTACCCGAATTTTACAAAATTAATAAAATTGATATTTGCTCAATATTTTGTTCTTTATTTTATAGATACCAAATTTGTGTGTACAAATTTTTGGCATGCCCAGTGGGACCTCTTTGTCTCTCATCTTTATCTCCTTAATCATCAACAATTTTTCTTGCCTTAATCAATGGTCTCCAAGAAGATTCAACTCGCTCAAGGCTCGAAGAATGTTTGCAAGAATGTCATCGTTTCAACCACCAACAAAGCTCTTACCATGAAGGTTACTCCATCAAGTGAAAGCAGCACCTCTACGAGACCAACAACCCGTAGTAAAATGATGGCAGGTCTCCAAGAAACAAAGCTTGCTAAACCTCAAGCCAAAACCGACAGAAACTCCTTGGGGGCAAGAAAACCTAGTGGTGTCATCTCCGTAAGAGCCATGCTAAGGAACTTCATTTGAAAAGGAAATCTACAAGTACAGACTTCCCCAAAATATTCTCCGCGAGAAGGAAATGTCGAGACTCACAAGTATGTTTCCTTGGCTTCCCTTGGTGCCATGAAGGAAGTTTCTAAAGTTTCAAAGAACTTTTCAAAAGGTTCATTTGATATACGTTCAAGGGATGCCGATTACCCAAGTCCAAAGACCCGGTCTAGTCCAGTCTTCATGCCGGTTATGGTGACCACCACCACCATGATTGAGGAACTACTTACAACTATGGCTCGTGCCATTGAGAAGCTCACCAAGACCATTGAAGAAAAAGACTTCCAAATTGCTTCTCTCACAAATAAGCTTGAAGCTCAAAGAATTGGCGAGTCAAGTCAAGAACTTTTGCACCCTCCCTGTTTTACACCAGAGGGAATAGTGACAGATAAGGCCCATCATACATCTACGTTTGAGCAAGGGATAAACCAAACTAATCTTGCACCCTCTATTGCTTCATTATCCATTCAACAACTGCAAGACATAATCACTAAAGCGATCAATTCACAATATGATGGCAATGTTTCTCGAAACACTCAAACATATTCAAAGCCTTACACAACACGAATTGATAATATGAGGATGCCAGTTGGGTATCAACCTCCCAAGTTCCAACAAGTTGACGAAATAGGCAATCCAAAACAACACATCGCCCACTTCATCGAAACCTGCAATGGTGCAGGCATAGAAGGGGATCTCCTAGTCAAGCAGTTCGTTCGTTCCCTCAAAGGAAATGCTTTCGATTGGTACACAGACATAACATCCGGAACCATTAATAGATGGGAGCAAATTGAACAAGAATTCTTGAATCGCTGTTACAGCACCCGTCGTACTATAAGTATGCTAGAGCTTATAAATACAAAACAAATGAAGGACGAACCTGTGGTTGACTACATCAACCGCTGGCGAGCTCTAAGTCTAGATTGTAAAGATCGTCTCACCGAGATCTCTACAGTTGAAATATGCATGCAAGGTATGGATTGGGAACTCCTTTACATCCTTCAAGGGATTAAGTCTCGTATATTTGAAGAACTTGCTACTCGAACCCATGACATGGAACTCAGTATAGAAAATCACGGTGTTGAAATTCCTTTACCATCTGAAGAAATTTGGCAAGAGGATAGTGAGTCTGAAGTACAAGAATTCATGGAGTCTTTTACTACAACAACTCTTCCAACAAATAATGTTCACGAGAAGGTGATCATAAAGAAGAAAGGAGGTCGTCATAAGCTTAAACAACAAAAAGAAAAAGGAATACCATTTCCCTGAGGAAGACGTTCCCTACATACTTGAAGACCTTCTCGAAAAAGGAGTGATGGAGCTTCCTGTATCCAAAAGTCCAAAAGAAATTGGTCACATTCATGATCCAAACTATTGCAAGTACCATCGTATCGTAAGTCATCTGGTGGAAAATTGCATTGACTTAAAAGATAAAATTTTGAGTCTTGCACGAGAAGGACAAATACTACTTGATTCGGATGATGAGACAGTCACATCATTCATCACCAGTATTGTTTGGAAAAACTTACATCAAGAAGTGTGTCACTCTCATTCGGTAACTTCGTCCCAAGGCGCCCTACCACAAATAACATTAAATCGAGATGCCATGGTTAGAAAACTAAATGTGCCGAGAGTCTCGAACTCCAAGGACAAGAATCATGAGCCACCAACTACATCGGATTATCATGACTTTGGAAGGGCAAAGCAACAAAGGGTCTTCAAAGGTGAAATGAGAAAACCGGTGGCAATCCAACAAAATGAACTGCATACATGGTCCTCTCAGGCAAGACGACAAGTGGGCAAGCTTTCTTCCCGAAAGACTAAAAATTTCACCAAGTCCCAACATAAGAAATTAGTTTGGAAGAAGAAACTAGTTGCAAGAGAAAAGTCCGACTAAAAGAAAACTACTCAAGGGTTCATGTCGAGGAGACATTTCCAAATGGAATCTGCAAATTTTATCCAAACAACTCCAAGTTGGGAAGAGAAAAATATCATGTTCGTTTAGAGATCAAAGAAGAAAGAAAGTCTAATCTTAGACTATACACCAAGCTAGTTCGCTACTAAAGCCAAGCTTCACGTCACCAATTAAAAAAAAAAAAAAAAAAAAAAAATCTACAGTGCTCCTTAGCAAGAGCCTAAACTGTCTACAGTGCTCCTGATCGCATGAGCTTAAACTGCACTATGCTCCTGGTCTACATAAGTTAAAATTGTGTACGCCTTGGAAAAAAAAAATGTCTCAAACTACGTATTTGACTTGATCCCTGTTGAGGGTACGTAGACAACTTGGATGTTTGATCCAAGGTCAATCAACCCAAAAAAATCTTTACAATGCTCCTTGATACCAGACTAAACTTTCTTTAAATTTCAAGATAGTCCATGTGAAAATCAAGCTTGGACTACTTTCAAGCCTTCGCCAAATCAAAGAAGGTTTATCAACACTCCTTGATAGGAGTTTGAACTATCTTCAAATTAAAATCCAAATGATGCCGAACTTAAGCTTGGACTGCATTAAGGCTTTCCCAAATCAAGAAAGGTAAAGCTCCATCTTCGAAACAGATATATATGCACAAGCACACTTGAGTAAGTCTTTGACTTCAAGTCAAGTTGCATCTTCAAGAGTGGCGTCTTGTACACAGAAAATCTTCAAATCACACTTCAGGGCTGGTGCAAAATAAACTTGTACACGCAGTTGGGGTCTTCAAATCACGTCTTCGGGACTGGTGCAAAACACACTTGTATGCACAGTTGGATTTTGGTGGAGCTTCGGCTTGAGATCTTCATCCAAATTGAATAGCCTTCACCATTTTCACTTCACCCATGCCTTCGTTATAGAAATTTGTGTTTGATTGGTTGCATTTGGCCGTGTGAAAAATATATACCGTGGCACTCTGTGTGTACCATTAGGTTGTCCAGGCAACCAAATGGGGATAGAAGGTGATCCAAGAACCATCTATCTGGTTCACCCCACTCCTCTACCCGAGTTCAGCTTCATCAAACCCTTTATTAACATCCCAAATACTCTTGTTGTTGCGGCTATTGACGACGGTGTCGGTGCTGGTGATAAAGTCCCTGGGCATCTGTTATTCATGTTCTCTTAATTGTAATATAATTTATGCGGCAGTACTGGTGGTAAACCTCTTGGCGTTGGCATAAGTTGTCGCTCCCAGAATTGTTGTCGCTCCCAGAATTGTTCACTGGTTGAGGCGAGGAGGTTGAACGACGCTGTTGCTGCTGGAGGTTCACTCTTGCTGTGGGGATTGAGAACGCTGCCGTCTGTGCTGATGGTAAAACCTCTTTGCATCTGTTCATTGCTCTCCGGGTTGATTCATGCTACGGGTGACAATGTTGTCTGTGTTGGCGGTATAACATCTCGGAGTCTGTTGTTGGTCTCTCAATGACTTGTTGGCTGATTGGCGGTTGATGACGATGTTCTTGCTTTTGTGATTTCCACTACAACATTTTTGCTAGCTTCAAAGAATGTTGGATCTTCCTAACGATTGAAGAAAGCCTGACTGCTTCGAACTCTCACTTCGGCCGAACTTCTTGACTCAACATGGAACCATTCATGGAATGACGTATTCATGAAAGCAATGGAATTGAGACATGTGGGCATTTGGTTGATGGTCACAAGGATTCGACGGATTCAGCAAATGACCATGGTTGCGTCTACAAAAAAAAAAAAAAAAAAAAAAAAATCTACTTACACTGCTGGGATGGGTAATATGCGTGTAAACACTTGTCTCCTCTCCACCGCCAAGATAGAACACACAAATCATTTTTTTTGTTCTTTTGCTATCATGGTGGTTGCAAGTGATTCTGACGGCTACCAAAGGAGTTTGACATGGAAGACACATCCTTCTCCCGGTGACCCACAAGATGCGTCCTAGAGACAATGGTTTGTCATTGGAGGGTCATTTCGAGGTCTCCTACTCGGATTGTGAAAATGGCCCAGTCAACACAATACCTGCTTATTTCTTTATCCAAAAAAAAAAAAAATGAAAAAATGAAAAAAAGAAAAGAATATGCCAGTGTAGTCTCTATACATGGGTTGGAGTCCACTGCTCTTATTTAGCCAATTAAAAAAGTTAAAAAAAAAAAAAAAAAAAAAAAAAAGAAAGTAAAGTACAATCACACTGTCTTTTCAGATTTGGTAAAAGACTTATTTAAACAATGACAATTCTTTAAGTTTGAAAAATAAACAAAGAGATTTGACAATAATGAATTAATTTTATTATCCTTTCATATAAAATTAATATTTTAATTGACTTAAATATTCTGGATCACACCCAAACCCTTTCTCTCTGTATGTATGCCTGTGTATATATACACACATGTATATACACACACTACATAATCCCAGTGTAAAGAACCCATCAGCTGCCGCCGCCTCCGCCTCAAACTTGGATAAAATTCATTCCAATATCACTTAAGTTGACCTGTATTTCTGAAAAAAGAAAAAAAATTTAAACAAATTCTGGTGATCGAATCTAATCTATTGATTGGGATCGAAAATCAAGGTGTGGATATAAATTTGAAAACAACTAATCACTAATCACCCAATTGTGTACATATATGTGAAGTTGTCAACACATTTAACTTTTAATTGCTCTGAGAGGTATGAATCAAAAAAAAGAAGAAGGTAAATGTAAATATATATACAGAGATTATAAATATATTTTCATACATATTCCAAGCTGAATGCTCTCCATGGCCAAATATCAAAGCACATCAGATCGTTCACAAGAATATATATATTCTTCTCGCAGAGGGAGTGCAAATCATACCATGTTACATGGGAAATCCAAAATGTAAAATTGGATTATATATATGTATATACAGATACATATATATATACACACACATATATGTATATACAGGCGGCAATGGTGTATGGATCCGCGGCCTTCATCCTTCAATTCCGTCGACTCAGAGAGCCTTAATCCTTCGAATCTGACCCAAATTTTGCAAAGATTGATACATATATATGTACACACCCCCTTTCTGTCTCATTCACAACCCCTTTCTACGAATACAAACCTTGCTTTGGCGGCAGAGGAGGGATCGGACGACCGGCTAGACTCGTCGTAGTCGTCGTTGGGGGTATGCGGTGGCGCCACTCCAGGAGAGCGGTGTAGGTAGGTGTGGCGGCGGCGGGGGAGGCTGAGGTGTGGCGGCGGCGGTGGCTTCCTTGCCGGTGTTGGTGGTGGTGTTGTAATATGCCTGTATATATATATATATATATATGTACGTTAGCTTATAGAAAAAGGCATAGATGGTGTGATAGGAACAGGGAGTGTGTTAAAAATAATAATAATAATAGGAAGAGGGGAAGAGAAAAAAAATGAATAAAGGGTTATTGTGTCATTTTGTAAGGTCAATATTTTGTAATATATTTGAATTTAATATTAAGGGGTAATTTTGTCTTTTTATATGTTTTAAGGCTTTATTTGATGAAATTTTCATAAAAGGAAGTATCATTGTCCAAAAAATGAATAACTTTCGTATGTTTGTTCTTTTGTCAAACCTAGGGGTGTGTACTTTACTAGAAAAAAAAAAAAAAAAAAAAAAAAATCCATTAGTTGAAGCCACTAGCAAAGTCAATTCCTCATATGACTAAATATGTCAGTATGCCAGGCTATTGAAGAACATTGTGTTAAATGAAAAATGGCTACCAATATTATTATCTAGATGTTCTTCATGATCAAACCTCGGATTTCCTACACAGGGTTACACTTTGATGATATGGAAGGTTACTCGGGAAGTCAGAATAACCTCAAGGACAAATAGGGTGAAGAAGGCTATGGTATTGTGTACAAAGGAAAGCTTAAAAGTGGCACTCTTAAAATCTTATATTTGCTTTAATATCATTTATTTTGATACGGCTTACCCGCGGTTCAGTTCACATTCACAACTATGAACATTCATAGGGCAAATCATGGAAACCCAGTTCAACATAATATATATATATATACACACACACATTGATTATCATGGTTATCAATCGCCAACAGCAAGGCATGGTCACTGATCGATTATAGTGACAACCGTGGTGGAGACAATATTCCAAAGCGATGTTGATTTGATAGAACAGATTGTCATTGCCAAACATATGATTAAGTTTCCCTTATGGTTATGTGTAAACGTACAAGTATATGCAGTGGCAACAAACAGTCTGACGCTTAAAAAAAAAAAAATATTCGGTTGTACATGCAGTATGTACATGCAGTATGAGTGTGAAGGAAGATTTGTTATGTCAGTATGCCAATCATGAACTTATGCGTTACGAAGTGAAGTAATTTGCACAGGAATTTACATGAAAAAAAAAAAAAAAAAAAAAAAAAAAAGCAGGAAATTGTACTATATTCTGAAATAATGACACGAAGTTGCTAAAGTGGGTCTTACTCACATCTTGCATAAGCCCTTTCAACTCTTGTGTCAAAACATGCTTGGTGACTCTAAAGCATATCTTCGAACCAGTGATTGAAATTTGGTAGCGACATGGAAAGCCGTTCGTGCCGAAGAGTTCATGAAAGAGACCAACCGAGTGGTGATCATGGAGGACTCGATCTGAAAATCGTCTCGTGGGTCGTCAAACTCCTCCGGAGGAAGTAAAACGTAGCTCATGTTGGCTGCTTCGAGAGGAAAGCTTTTCGGACATCGTAGGGAGAACCATTGGTGGGAATGACAAAGGTGACGTTTTAGCTGTAGTGGAGGACGAATCGCTTGGCAAAGCCAAAGACTCATCCTGGACTTGTAAAACGAGTTTGCATGATGCTTCAAATTGATGACACTGATGCAGAAGAAATGTTCTTTCTTGGCCTTGAATTATAAACACATTGAGTGACACGTTTTGCCTAAAGATTAGGCAAAAGATCTGCCACGATGAGAGTAAAATAATCATTCTTTAATTGCCTAAATTGTTTAGGTATGTTTGGAAAGGAATGACTCCACCGTTAAAAAAAAAAAAAAATCACTGGCGGCCAATGAAGATTTTTGTAGTCTCTTAAATATATATACATTGGTTGAACTTTCCAAGTAACAGTTTATTTCCATTCAAGAAATTTGACTTTACCGTTCTTGACAAAATTCTCATGAGATACAATCTCAAGATTTTAGATTGGTCAGAATGTCTGTGATGGAAAGCCAAATTCAATCTCTGGTGGATCAGACTTGTGACCACCGAAGGGAATATACATATTTATGGAAACTGGAATGCATGAATTGGGTTCCTTGCTTGCCTTAAAAAAAAAAAAAAAAAATTGGAGGACCCAGTGCTCTTTCCAAGCAAGACTTCTTCCCTTTCCCACACAAGAAGGCATGTGGCAAAGAGGGCTAGATTTCAAAATTTTAGTATGCTTAGAAGGTGCCATGATGAAAGCAAATCGCCATCTACACTTTGCCAAAATTTTAGAGTTTTGTTTGTACTCCAAGAAGTCAATGATCTAATTGGAGGAAAGGAACCTAGTCTGTTGATCAAGTTTGGGAGTTCAAGATGGACATAAATGACCACAAAAACATGAGCTGGGTGTTTGATCCTTTGTGATCCCATGAAATCAAGGCAAGGATGAAGTGTTGACAAATATTTCTTCCAATAGATTGATTTAAGCATGGACATCATGTATTAAATTTGGAAAATACGCCAATTAAAATTATGGGAAGCATCCCTTAATTTGCGGCTTATTTTTATTTTTATTTTTTGCATGGAAGGGCAATGGTCAACTTGCATATGAGGAAATTGATATCATAGGCCAAAAGGAAAGCAAGCAGCCCCATAAATCAATATTCCATTCAAGTGGCAAAATTGCCTCCAATTAATCCTATTTGAAAGCCTGGCCGTGCCAACCATTACACTTACTTGTGCACCCATATTGCACATTTGTAATGTTGGACTAATGCCTCAAGAGTTGATGGGCAAGGCATTTGTTGGAGAAGAAAAGCATAGCTAGGCAAGTGAGCATAGTCTTTCTACCTTGATTTCATTTGCTACCACATTTGCAAGTTGTCACAATTAAAGTAAAGAAATATTGTACCAACGTGCTATCTTGAAAAGTCAAGGCTTTGTAACAGAGAAAAATGTTCATTCATGTACAAGGAATAAAGAGAAGAAACTTCAAAGCTCGCCACCCATGCTACATGTCTGTCATCAAGCTATGAAGTGGGGCAATTCGTAGACGCTTAAAATTTGTGATGGTCTAATTATCGTCGGATCGGTCAAGAAGTCAAATATTTCTTAGATTAATTAAATCCCACAAATACGGGTCTCGTCAATGGACACGTGTCAAAATCCTAAAGGTTCAAACCTTTAAAGAAAAAGTGCATTTAAATTCAAATAAATTCAAATTTCAATTTGAATTGATTTTCATATAAAAGGAACAAATCCGTTATTTGATTTCAATATAAAAAGAAACAAATCCCTTATTTGATTTCAATATAAAAGGAAACAAATCCCTTAGTTATGGAAAAATAACACAATTGGAGAGTTTTCCAAATTAGACAACCCACTCTTGGACCTATAAATACAAGGCCACCTTACAAGAGAAAGGACAGACACAAATAGACATAGAGAGACGGAGAAAGAAGAAAAGAAGACCAAAGCCTTGCTAAAGCTCGAACCTCGAACTCTGAAGTTTCTAAAGAAGAAGAACAACAAGCGTCAACAAGCGTGCCGTTCTACTTCAAAGACTCTCTACTTCAAAGACTCTCAAGTCCAACATTCGAGATCAAGCCTCACCGGCCCTCGTTCAAATCCATTTGAGTTTTCTTCAATTTTGAAAAACTTAAATACAGTTCAACCACCGGCCGTTTTCTTCAATTTTGAAAAACTTAAATACAATTCAATCACCGGCCCAAGATCAAGCTTCTGAAGCCCTTGCTCTAACTTTCTAAAGAGATTTCATCATAGGACGACCAAGGGTACAAGCCCTTGCTCTAACTTTCTAAAGAGATTTCATCATACGACGACCAAGGATTGTATCCGAATTTTACAAAATTAATAAAATTGATACGGATACAAAATTTGTGTGTACAGTAGTCAAATTGCACCCTTAAATTAGATTTGTAAATTGATTTGCTTTTCAAATATTTAAGGATTATAAAGAACAAGATTTACTTGAAATTTACAATATCAAGAACTATAAAATCTTTTCATTTTTAAGACTATCAATTTAAATGAAAGTGTTATCATAATATTGCGTTTAGATAAATGGGGATTTCAAAATCTTTTCATCTTTAAGACTATCAATTTAAATGAAAGTGTTATCATAATATGATAAATGGGGATTTCAAAATCTTTTCATCTTTAAGACTATCAATTTAAATGAAAGTGTTATCATAATACTGTGTTTAGATAAATGGAAAATTGAAATCCATACATTGCTACATTTCTTTTTCAATTCATCATGGGGAATTAAAATCCATACATTACTGCATTTCTTTTTCAATGCATCGATCACACTGTGTTACATCAGTTTAAAGATCTTTTCAATTGAATTGATTTATATAGTTTTGTACTATTTGAAAGTCCACTAACCAACACCCCCTCTCTCTGGTCAAGCTGCCGCTGCGTCTTCTCCGGCCATTTCTCAGGCCGTCGCTGCATTTTATGTCGGCCAATTCTCTGGCCGAAGTTCTCTATCTCTCGGATTCGCATAGGCCAATCCTCCGGCCGCCGTTCTCATCCCGGGCAGTATCTCCGGCAATCTTCTCCATCGCCGGTCAATTTTTAGGCCGTCGCTGCGTTTTCTCCGACCATTTCTCAAGCCGTCGCTGGTCACAATCCCTCTCTCATCTTTCTCTGATATTCTCACTCGGGTAAGCATCCTTATCCCTTCCTCTTCTCTCTTTTTATCTAAATATATGTGTCTACTTGTGAGTATCCATGTGTAAAAAGTCTAAGAATAAGGGTTTTGATTTTTCAAATTACTGAGATTAGGAGTTTGAATTTTATGATGATCTATATTCATGATATACATTGTGATTTGGTATTTTGAGAAAAATTGACGGGGCTGTGAATCTGAGATGATATATATGTGTTTTTAATTTCTGAGAATCTGTGATATATATGGTTTGATTGTTTCAGTTTTGATGTTGGTATATATTCCTGATATGCATATATGTGGTTTGAAGTTTCGGAATTTTCATTTTAGGCTGTGGTTGTGATGTCTGTGATCATATATATAGATGATGTGTGTTCTGAAATTGTGAAGTTGTGACTGTGATGGGCTGTGAAGTTTGGGTAGTTTTGATATATATCTATGTGTGATGACATATATGATTTGTGTTCTGAAATTGTGATGGGCTGAGGCATTGGAGAAGTTTATATATATATATATACGTGTATGACTTGAACTTTGGATTCTAAAATTCTGAATTTTGGAATTTGATTCTTGTTGTGGATTTAAACTGTTTAGTTCAAATTTCTAATGAGACTTTATCTTCTAAAAATGGTTTTGAGAGTGTTGCCGTTTGATTGAGTCTAGAAATAAATTTTTGAGGGAGGACCATGATGATCCTTTGATGTTGAGTGTTAAAAATCTTTGGGAATTGTTTGGGCATTGTAGTTGATATTTGTGCTGGAGAGTTTGACATTGAAAAATATTCTAAGGTTGCACTCTTGATTATTCTAATGGAAAGCATGTTCACACAAGTTCACATCCATGTGTTAAGACTTTGAAATTCTGAAATTGCATAAATGATGTTTTGAGATTGATGTAGAACTGATTGTCGAAGCCTTTATGGCCCATTTGGACCGCCAGGGGGCCAAACGGGCATACTGACAGATTTTCTGGACTGATCCCGAAGTGAACCCAGAAAGAGCCTAGTTTTATCAGAAACGGCCCAACTCAATCGTTATGGCGTTTTCTCATTTTTAAATATTTCGAGATTTTCGTTAGAAGACTAAACGGATTCAATTTGCTTTCTTTTTTGGTATTTAGTAGTTTTTAGTAATTAGGTTTTTTTCCTTATTTTTTAAGAATATTCTGAGTAAGTTTATTTTTGTGCAGTTTCCTTGCGCGGCTAGTTTCCTTACGTTTTTAGAAGTTCCTTTATGCTGTTAGGGTTTTATTTATAAATACTTGTACTGTAGAACAGATCATTCATTCAATTATCAAATAATATATCAGATTTCTCTGAATTCTCTTTCCGTTTTGTGGATTCAAAACACCCACCTTGTGGATTTAAAGAAACCTGTTCCTCGTGAACAAATTTATCGCTTCCGCTTACGTCAATTGGTATCAGAGACTTGTCTTTTCCTGGTCTGATGGCAACCTCGCTGCCGACAAAGATCGACAGAGAGAGGCTCTTTTGAGAGTCAAATTCCAGGACTTTTGACAGACAACCCAACAGGCGTTGCAAGAAATTCAAGCAACCCTTACTAGGCTCGCGTTGGGTCCAAATCAAAATTGTGATTACAACATGGGGCGAAATGTTGACGAAAATCGCGCTCGTCCTTTTTGGAATCGCAACCCCATCCCACCGAGTGGGCAGCCAGCCTATAAGGAAGGAAGACTTTAGTGATGATGACTACGATGAAGAGGTGCTTGGGGAGAATAGAGGGGATGGAAGATGTCGAGATAAAAAAGATCGTGATTCTAAGGAGTTTCGTATGAAGATGGATCTTCCCAGTTTTACGGTAATCTTAATATTGAAGATATCTTAGATTGGTTGGCAGAAGTTGAGAGATTCTTTGATTATATGCATATCCAAGAAGATAAGAAGATGAAACTAGTGGCATATAGACTCAAGGGAGGAGCTTCTGCGTGGTGGGAACAACTTCAAGTTGCTCGCGCACGGCAAGGGAAGACACCAGTACGCTTTTGGCAAAAGATGCAGCGTCTAATAAGGGGAAGATTCCTGCCACCAGATTATGAGCAGACTCTATTCCAGAAGTATCGGGATTACAAATAGGGAAGTCGAACGGTGCAAGCCTATAAAGAGGAATTCAATCGGTTGACGTCTCGGAATAACCTAAGGGAAATTGAAATGCAGCGAGTTGCTCGTTATCTAAATGGTTTGCGATATGGCATTCATGATAGGGTATCAACACAGATAATTTACACTTTATCAGAAGCCACAAATGCAACAACCAGGGCAGAGGCTTTTTGGAAAAAGCAAAAACATCGACTGGCTCTAGGAATTACTTTGATTTGACACGTTCAGCGACGAACAAAGCAAAACAACCTATGTATTCTCAACCTTCCATTCCAGCGGTACCTGATTTGGCTAGCACCAGTACTCAGCCAAAAAAGACCGAAACTGCTACCATAGTAAGTCCGAATATATCCAAAAATAATACCTACAGTCAGCCAAACCCTATTAAATGTTATCGATGCGGGCAGCCAGGACATCGATCTAATGAATGTCCCCAAAGGCGCTCAGTCAACTTAATAGAACTTGGGGGTGAGGAGGATCAAGATAGAGAAGATGACGAAGAGTTTCCTTTATACGATGAGGAAGAGGTGATTGGAGAAGATGAGGGGGATCTACTCTCCCATTCTCTAGTTGTGCGAAGGCTGTTACTTGCCCCGAAAATGGAAGAGCATCCATAGAGGCACAATATATTCCGGACACGATACACTATCAATAAGAAAGTCTGTGATGTTATTATTGATAGTGGCAGCAGCGAGAATATTGTGTCATGGGCGATGGTCCAAAAGTTAGGGCTAAAAACAATGAAGCATCCGAGTCCCTACAAAATTGGTTGGATTAAAAAAGGGGCAGAAACAAGGGTTACAGATATTTGTCGTGTTTCCTTTTCTATTGGTAATAAGTATATTGAAGAGGCGTTGTGCGATGTTGTTGATATGGATGCTTGTCACTTGATTCTGGGCAGACCATGGCAGTTTTACGTCAATGCCACTCATAAGGGTAGAGATAATGTTTACATGTTTGATAAAGGAGGGCAAAAGATTATGCTGGGTCCTATGACCGAAGGGGATTTTTCCAAAGTTTCACAAGCCAAGGGAAAGTCAGTTCTGTTAATCGACAGTGAGCAGCAGTTTTTGGAGGAGGCCAAGGAGTCCAGACAATTTTTGGCATTGGTAGTTGGAGAAAAAATGTCTGATACTCCTTCTGCAATTCCAACAGTAATATAACCCATGTTTGAAGAATTTCGGGAAATTATTCCAGATGAGTTGCCTAGTGATCTACCTCCTATGCGAGATATTCAACACCACATAGATCTTGTGCCTGGTGCTAGTCTGCCACATTTACCGCACTATCGCATGAGTCCAAAAGAGTGCCAGATTCTACAGGACCAAGTTACGGAGTTAGTTTAGAAGGGTATGGTAAAGGAGAGTATGAGTCCGTGTGCTATTCTAGCTTTGTTAATACTAAAGAAAGATGGTAGCTGGCGTATGTGTATCGATAGCAAAGCCATCAACAAGATCACCATCAAGTACAGATTTTTTATTCCACGGTTAGATGATATGTTGGATATATTGGAAATGTTGGCTGGTTCAAAACTCTTTTCAAAGATTGATTTGAGAGGCGGCTACCACCAGATTCGTATTAGACCAGAGGACGAATGGAAGACTACTTTCAAGACTAAAGAGGGTCTGTATGAATGGTCAGTGATGCCGTTTGGGTTATCTAATACTCCAAGCACTTTTACGAGGCTTATGAATCAGGTGTTGAAACCTTTTATTGGCAGATTCGTTGTTGTCTATTTTGATGATATCCTAATTTATAGTCAGTTAGATACGGAGCATCAATCGCACTTGAGGGAGGTACAGAGAGTTTTACAGGCAATCAAGTTATACATCAATCTGAAGAAGTGCACTTTTATAACCAACAGTTTACTGTTTCTGGGTTTTGTGGTGAGAGCTAAAGGCATTTGGGTTGATGAGGAAAAAGTTCGAGCAATTCGAGAATGGCCCACGCCAAAAACAGTAGGCGATATGCGCAGTTTTCATGGTTTAGCAACGTTTTATCGGAGATTCATCAGAAATTTCAACAGTATTGTTGCTCCTATTACAGAATGCATGAAGAAGGGAAAATTTAAATGGGGTGAAGAGGCAGAACAGAGCTTTGCGCTGATCAAAGAAAAACTGTCTCATGCACCTATTCTAGCATTGCCAAGTTTTGAGAAATTATTTGAGGTTGAGTATGATGCCTCAGTCGTTGGAGTTGGTGTTGAAGCATAGTGATGCAAGGAAGAAGTGGACTACCTATAAGTTTGAGTTCTATTCAGTGGTACGTGTCTTGAAGGTTTAGGAGCATTATCTGGTGCAGAAAGAGTTCGTTATTTACACTGATCATCAAGTTTTGAAGTTCATCAACAGTCAGAATAATATTATTAGGATGCATGCCAAATTGGTTTCTTTTCTACAGTGTTTTACCTTTTCCTTAAGGCATAAATCAGGTTAGCAGAACAGAGTTACATGCACTTAGCCGGAAAGCAACACTCCTGGTGACTTTGCGAGCTGAAGTTGTGGGTTTTGACAGTTTGAAAGAGTTGTATGGGGAAGATGATGAGTTCAAGGAATTTTGGGCTAAGTTTCAGACTGGATAGGTTGCTGAGAGGATGCACATACATGAGGGATTTCTTTTTCATAGTAATCAGCTTTGTGTTCCGAGGAGTTCCCTTCGTGAACAAATTATTCATGAATTACATGGTGGCGGCCTAGGTGGACATCTTGTTCTGAGGGATTTTTGGCCATAACTCAAGAGGGATGTTAGAAACCATGTGCAGCGGTGTCCAATCTGTCAATCTGCTAAAGGTCAGTCTCAAAACACTGGTCTTTATATCCCTCTTCCTACACCAAATTGTCCTTGGGAAGATTTGTCTATGGACTTTATCCTGGGACTTCCACGCACTCAATGAGGGGCAGATTCAGTTTTTGTAGTTGTTGATCGTTATTTTAAGATGGCTCATTTCATATCTTGTAAGAAGACTTCTGATGCTACACATGTTGCAAATCTATTCTTCAAAGAAGTTGTTCGTTTTCATGGCGTTCCTAAGTCCATCACTTCTGATAGGGACACCAAATTCCTATCCCATTTTTGGAGGACTTTATGGAGGCATTTTGATACATCTTTGAATTTCAGTAGCACTAGTCATCCGTAATCTGATGGTCAAACAGAGGTGGTCAATCGGACATTGGGCAATTTGATTCGTTGTATTTATGGTGAGAAACCAAAAAAGTGGGATCTTGCGTTGTCACAGGCAGAATTCGCATATAACATCATAGTTAATCAGTCAACGGGCAAGTCGCCTTTTGCTATTGTTTACTATCATCCGCCAAAGCATGCATTGGATTTGGTCCCACTTCCGAAGCTTCCTGGAAATAGTGTTGCTGCAGAACACTTGGCAGATCACATCCAAGCCATTTAGGATGGAGTTCTAATGCATCTTGAACAAGCCAATGCGAAATACAAGGAAGCAGCAGACAAGAAGAGGCGGAAGAAAGTATTTCAAGAAGGAGATTTAGTTATGGTGTTTCTACGCAAGGAGAGATTTCCTATTGTTACCTACAACAAATTGAAGAACAAGAAATATGGGCCTTATCAGATTCTGAAGAAGATTAATGATAATGCTTATGTTGTTGAGCTTCCAGAAGACATGACTATTTCTCTTACATTTAATGTTGCAGATCTATTTGAGTATTTTTCGCCAGATGAGATGCGCTCTTTCAGTCTTAACTCGAGGACGAGTTCTTATCAAGCAAGGGAGACTGATGTAGAACTGATTGCTGAAGCCTTTATGGCCCATTTGGACCGCCAGGGGGCCAAACGGGCATACTGACATATTTTTTGGACTAATCCCAAAGTGAATCCAGAAAGAGCCCAATTTTATCATAAACGGCCCAACTCGCATATATCGGCAGTTTCGTTATTGAGCTGGGGCGTCCTTTGGTCAAATTCAATCGTTTAGGGCTCGGGAAGGGCGTTTTCTCATTTTTGAATATTTTGGGATTTTCGTTAGAAGACTAAACAAATTCGATTTGCTTTCTTTCCTTATTTTTTAAGAATATTCAGAGCAAGTTTGATTTTGAGCAGTTTCCTTGCGCTGCTAGTTTCCGTACGTTTTTAGGGTTTCCTTTATGCTGTTAGGGTTTTATTTATAAATACTTGTACTGTAGAGCAGATCATTCATTCAATTATCAAATAATATATCAAATTTCTCTGAATTCTCTTTCCGTTTTGTGTATTCAAAACACCCACCTTATGGATTCAAGGTAACCTGTTCCTCGTGAACAAATTTATCACTTCCGCTTATGTCAGAGATTGTTCAATATATGAGTTGTGTTGTTCAATTTGGATAAGTTGTATTTGAAATTCTGTTGTATTTCAATTGGATAATTGTATGAGTTGGATAATTTTGGAAAGGAACTTGAATGTCATTAAGCATGCAAATAAATTCTGAAATTAGAAGAGACAAAATTTTTGATATCTATATGTGTTCTATGCATGTATATGGTTTCTTTTGGAACTTTTTGACATGATTGATCTTCAATGCATATATGCTCATGTATTTGGATATTTCTGAGGCTTAATTTCTGAAAATTCCAAGGGCTGAAATGTTTAGAGGTGTTATATAGTTTTCAAATTTTGAAATTGGGATTTGATAGCCGAAATGTGAAATGTGATTTGATTTTGTTTCTTTAAGTAATTTCAATCATTTTCAGAATTTGTCCAAAGTGTCCCAAATTGAGATGGACATGCTCTAAGTGTATCTTACTTGATTTTTGCCAATGTGATGTGAGTTATAAGTTGTATTGAAAATTGAGATAAGACAGATCTCTCTAGAGCTAAGTTATTGCAGAGGAAACAGTTTTGGGAATTGGTAACAATTATCAAAAGTAGCATACACTGCGCACTATATACATGTTTTGTTAATTAATTTCCATGTGAGAGAAAAAGTTGATAAGGATGTCCATGACATTAAGCTTACATTCATTTATTTCTTGTGTGAATTCAATAATTTTTCTAGGGAACACTTGCAGTAATAAATCTCTATTTTTTTATGAAATCAACAATAATGAATGTATTCATTTATACAAATGTTCAAGTATAGAAGATTCATTGTTTTGCTGACAAGTGACTATATGTTGTCGTGCTGAGATCTTTCATTCATTCATTGGATTGGCTAATTTGGCTAATTATCTTTTTCATTTTATTAGTTTTTGTGGCACCTCATAGTATTATCAATCATGGGTTTTGCTTGAATTTCTTTTGTTGCAGTAGCATTTGGCTGATTGGGTTTTGCTTGAAATGTTTTCCTCCGACGATGGAAACCATGGGATGCGTCAGGTATTTCATTTTCTGCCATTCTCTGATTCTGTTTGCTTTCTTTCTTCTTTTTTTCCCCGGGTCTCCATCTCACGTTTAAGATTCCTGCTCTGTTTTCAGGTAAGGGCCAAGAGAAAAACAATGGAATTAAACAAAGAGGGACCGACTGGGAAAGTTTTTGCGGAAATGGCTTCCTCCTCCAACGGAAATGATGGGATGCTTCAGGTATATCATTTTCTGCCATTCTCTGATTCTGTTTGCTTTCTTTTTTCTTCTTGTTTTTTCCTTGGTCTCCATCTCATGTTTAAGATTCCTGCTCTGTTTTCAGGTACGGGCCAAGAGAAAAGCAATGGAATTAAACAAAGAGGGACCGACTGTAGGCATTCATTTCGGCACCACTTGCTGTTCCCTAGCTGTTATTAAAGGAAACATTGCAACAATAGCAGCCACACTTCCTTGTTACGTTTCTTTTACGAACTCCGGGCCATTAATTGGCGATGCTGCGAAGGAACTTTTTCCTATGAATCGTGAAAATACAATTACTGGTTAGATGCTTTATCTTGATTTAGTACCTTAATTTAAATAGCACCTTAATTTAGTACAAAATATTTATATATATTTTTGCCTCTTTTTGTAGGTCACCTAAGGTTTGTTGGCTATACAGCAAGTGCCCTCCATTCCAAGTTCCCTGTTCCCATTGGTGTGCACATGATTGAAGATTTACATGAAGACGCGCCTTAGATAAAGGTGACCCGCAAAGGAGTGGAAAAACATTTATCTCCCGAAGCTGTATCTTCTTTAATCATTGAAGAGATCAAGAAGATGGCCGAGAAGTCCCTTGGGGTCTGCATCGTGGATGTGGCTTGTGCCTTACCCAACAAGTTAGAGAATCAGAATCCCAGGGTGGATGGTACTCAAAATGCAACTGCATTTGCAGATCTCAGGCTGGCTGAGACCTACACTTAAGTTACCGCTGTAGTCTCTGCGTATGGTTACGAGAAGGAGATTAGGAATCCTGTCATCAAACCGTTTTGATTGTAGATGTAGGTGGGATGGCGTCAAATGTGACCTTGTTCAGTGTGGGACAGGATAGATTGGAATACGAAGAAACTACTACAGATGATAAAATTTGTGGTGGAAGCATGGACATGAATATGGCGCATCACATTCGGGATGAGTTCAATAAGAGGTACAGTGGTGTCTATGCTAACATGGATATGATCAATCGACTACTCATCCCATGTGAGAAGGCAAAAATTTCACTGTCATCAAATGATATTGTCGAGGTCGAGGTGAAACAATTGTTAGAGGGGGTTGATTATAGCATCTCCTTCACACGCCCCAAGTTTGAGGAGCTCAATGGGTATCTTTTCGAGTCTTTGGTTAAAATGATAAGGTGTCTTTGGTTAAAATGACAAGTATAGCCGCCTGCATGAGATTGTGTTGGTTGGGGGATGTCCAAACTTTCCCAAACTTCGAGAAGTGGTACCGGCACAGTTTAAGAGCAAGCTGCAAATGAGGTTAAAGCCTGAATATGTTGTGGCTTATGGTGTGGCTATGAGATATGCTCAGGAGAAGGAGAAGGCAAAGGCTACTGAGCATCAAGAAGTAACAGGGGATGTGACATCATGCGGTGTGGTAATGATATCTGCTTATGAGAAGGATGATGCCCCAGTTACACGGGGTAGATTCAAAGCTCTGGAGAGGGATTTGAAAGCCATTCAGGAAGATTTTACTTGGATTAAGGAGAGATTAAAAAATGCAGGGTAGAACTTCTTGTGAGAGCTACTTAGTAGTTGAAAAAGTGACTGTTATTTTTGTGCATAGTAAACTGTTTTGAGAATTTGAATTTCAGAATGAAATTTTATATGTGGAGACTTGTTTCTTTAGATTTTAGGTATATGGTGCTGTTATGCATCATAGTTCATTGTTCTGAGAAGTTGAATGTATTTTATATGTGGACGCATGTCTCTATGGATGTAACGATTTTAGCTATAATTTGGTTGTCTAGCACCCACAACTGCACGGCCAATATCTAATTCATTCATCGTCTTCCCCGATAGGTCTTGTTCCACAAACTAAAATTCCTTCAGATAAGCATCGCAGTTACTATCCACTTACCCCAAAACCAGACCCTTGCACATGCTAAGACCAAAGAAAACAGGTCAGACAGCTGTTTCTTCTTGTTGTTGATGCAATAGAGAGAACCAGGTTAGACAGCAGAGAGAAACAAAGGCCGTTATTTGATTCGTTGTTGTACTCGTTTTTAATTATTATTATTATTATTATTATTATTATTTTTTTTTTTTTGTGAAATTGCATGCTTCAATGTGACAATACCAAAGAATAATTGATAGATAACATTAAATTAAACCGAAAACAAATGAGTTGATACTTCTTTTGTTATAACATTCGCTCTGTTGCATTAAGGCTGAAGCCAAGCTTCCCTTCTCGCTAAATAAGATGCACCTGCTAGAAGAAACTCAGGAGCCACCACCATGACCACCACCTTATTTATTTTCTGTCATTGACAAGAAACACACCACTCCACACCCACTTTGCCTAATTGCCTGCTTAATATTAATTAAAATGTCCCAAAAAAGAAAAGAGATAGAAATAAAGAATTAGTTAACCAGTACAAAATTCGTCATCCGGTTGAGGCTGCTTGTCCTCCTTAGCCTTAAATAAATAATAAGGACAAGGACTAAGAACACACTATCTCGTCCACATACAAAATTTTCGATGCAAATGATATTTTTGATTTGGGGTGGCAAGAAATGTCTATAATCATCCAACACGTACTATACCCCTTGAGTCATCCGATGCAAATAATTTGGCGTGGCAAAAAAAGGATTAAATTTTTTGTTCTTTAATGCAACAGAAAATTATTATTTTTGTATAAGTACAGTCATGTAAATGATATGTTTTATAGTATGCATTAATGGACATTATTTGATTCATCATTCAAATTTTTGTCTAAAACATAAACTCTTCAACTAGGAAACAAAATAAAATAAATAAACTCTTGAACTAGTTGAAAAAAAAGAAAATAACTCTTCTAGAGTTGGTTGATTGTCATGCTGGAAACAGAAAAAAGAAAATTGAAGTAGTTAATTTGTGAGGAAGTGTCTTTTATACATGTTTTGTTCAGTCATCAAATTGTCAAGTAGTTGGGTTCCTTTCCTGTTTTTATTAATTCATTTTTAAAAGTGTAACGAACTATAATTAAGTTGAAATTTTTTGATTGGTCACATACCGTTAACCTAATTCTACAAGGCCAAACATAGTTACAAAGTGGTCGGGTTCAATATTTTCTTGAATTTCTTGAGTGAAAAAAGTATTTGGTTTAAGAAAAATAATTTAATATATTGAAATAAGATTTTGACTAGTAATTTGCGTAACTTATTGTAACAACCCGAACCCGAGGGTCCGAATCGCTAACCGGGTCCTTATGCGACCCCGAGGTCAACTAAGGACACTACCTTCCTTTCCAACGTCAATATGTAATATACGAGTCATACCATGGTTTTAAAAAAATTAGAAAATAACAATAATAATGAAATGAAATCATGGCTACGAAATATGTCAAAACAATCCACTAACCCATCAACCCTGTGGAGGAGCGTCGTCCGCCACCTGCCATCCGTGTCCTGAAAAATGTTAAAATAATGGAGCGAGTTAAATGCTCAGTAGGAAGTGTCTAAGACATACCTCTTATGACCCCGTGAATCTACATAGAGAATAGAAAGCAAGAAAACGGGATCATATCTCGGGGGTCAAGTAAAGCCACTGTATCATCAACAACCATACCTATCTCAACCCATTACCAAATGCACCACGTATGCCAATTATGTGCCATGCTATGCAATGTCACTCCCCGTTTCCGAAACCATGCCGTTTCAACTTTCAAACCGTTAGTGTAATCCGACCCAAGGCACCTCCAAGGCGTCACGAAAAGGGGATTGGCTAACCATTCACGACCACAAGGTACCTCCAAGCCGTCGCATCCGACCTGATTAGCTCAACCACGCAGGGTCTCTCCCTAGTCCCCTCTCTAGACCACACTGACACCACGGACCACTAGGCGCCTCCTAGGCGTCCGGGTTTTCACGAACACTTTTCAAAAACTTTTTCCCGAAACAATTTCATTGGTTTTAAAAAAATATACTTTTTCCCTTTTTCTTTCCCAATGGATGCATAAATGCTTTATGATTCTAAATGCCAAATTTAACAACTATACTCCATACATTTTACCCGTATCATAATCATAACTTGAAAAAGAATATTTTAAATATTTATTTCTACGATCATGATATCAAATTTCTATGGCAATTGAAATGTATCTAAGCATGTTTCTTCACTACAAGGATGTAACTAAATTTACAAACTTATTTATCACATAGCATACATCCACCACTTTACATATAATCTACCACAATCACATAGTCAAAATAATTGAAATTAAACATGTTTATACTCAATTTAAGAAGGAAAATTCACATAGAACCTAAGAAATTGTGAATTAAAGCACCCCTACCTCAAAAGTAGCCAAAATATATCCCCAGCCGGAAAAGTCAACGCCGGTCAACGCGGTCAACGCGGTCAACGCCGGTCAACAAATGTCAACGCCAGTCAACGCCGGCGGAAAGGAAAATTGTTTGGTAGGAACGTAGCCATCGACGAGGTGATTCTACTGTTCCAAAGGGTGAGCTCCGGAATCAGACTTCAAGTGGCTCAAAACCTCATCCGAAGCCTTAGATCGGAAAATTTTCAAAAATTCGTAAAATAATCACCGCTCCTCCAAAAATTAAATCCTTTGACTATGTAATAGAGAACGACGAGAGGAACGTTTTCTATCAAGGAATCAAAACCGGAAACCCTACCATTTAGCCGAAAAATGGAAGAGAATAATAAAGCTCAAAGAAAAAAGAAAAAGAAAAAGAAGACAGAGGGAGAGAGATATTGCGCCAGAGAGAGAGATAGAAGATGGTCTACAAAATGACCATTGGTCAATATAATGACAGGTCAACGTAGGGCCCATCAAAAAAATAAATAAATAAGAAATATTACAATATACCCTCCTTAAAAAGATTTCGTCCTCGAAATCTACTCTTCTTAAAAGAAAATTCACGGCCACACGCCTTTCTGAGAAACACCCCACAAAACTGCAAGACTAAGAGCTCACTAACCTCATTGTCTTGTCACCGGATGTCAACAGGCAATCACATACCACTGCCGCTAAATCACAATGCTCACCACCTTATGAGTGTTCTCATCACTCATAACATCAGAATACAAAACCAACTGATACGTTTTACACTATACCCGACTCAAAACGGACATCGGTCCACTCTACACTGCCCTGAGAGGCTCCAAAACCCGAAAGAAGAACAGTCATCAGACCACTGAACATAACAATATCCAAACTCCACTTATCCTTTAAAGGACACATAAAACCCCAAACTAGATTCCCGTCCATCACACAATCAAGCTCAAATTCAAACTTACACATCCTTGTCAAACCAACCACTCGCTATCTACTGCATAGCTATACCATCACATAACCGCAACAGCGACTACTAACCGCACTATGCGACAGTCATCATACTAAACAACTTCAAGATGACTAAACGATAGATCTCCCAATGACTACATAATCATAAGTCACCAAAACAATAAAGCGTATTATCCTGTACCCAGGACTCAAATCCTCAAAACAAGATCTTCAATAATCAACGATTGTACCGCAAACCCCTTTGTTGGACACTTGGTCCTACCTAACACACCTCGTAACCCGAGTCCACACTGTCACACCGACACAAGGCGCAATACCATGCTCTCACTATCTTTGACAAATTGAAACAATCATTGACCTTTGACCCGACATCGTGCTACGAGGGATTGATTCAGGAGAAATGGTTGGCCGGGCCATTCCCATCATCGATCCGATCTCAACACAGAGATCGTTCCTGTCCTCAGGTCCAAACCTCAAACATAATCTCACAAAGTCCATAAAACTACAATGAGATCCACTCACTATCAATCCATCGTCTACGTAACCACAACGGCTAAATAGTCACATACTTACTCCAAAAATCCCAATCATGCTTTAATCATATAACCCTAACAAGCTAAAAGCAATATAACACCAAATACCACAATCATCAATCAGCAAACAAGCTCTTGATCTTTTCATAACATCCATACTATGTAGACAACTCCATAACATCATTCAATTTAATTCTTACCTCGTCAAAACATACAATACAACTATCCCATGCCTGAGATCTCGAAACCAGAGTTAATCTTTTCCATTATTCCTCAATGGAATCCCATATTCACTTCCTAGTTGCATAGCACTTAAACAGTACCAACACTTGTCCTCAAGACACTATTCAAATCAAGCATCAATAAAAATACCCAAGTACTTGACTCACATCACGTCACCTAACCATCCTCAAACTTACCATTCAGGACACACCCCTAGCCATCACTGACAGAACTAGGCACCAAAAACACAATCCCTATTCGGCAACTTGTGTCGTCAAACCACTCTCAAAACAAGAACCACTAAGAACCAATGACTTATTCCCCTCCGTGGGAGTGAGTCGACTAAACCAATAAAACCTTACCGATGAACTCAAACAGCGCAACAAATAACACATAGGTCCGTCCATCCGTGGACGTGTACAACTCCTGAAGGGAGAACAAGACTCACGACAAACGACGTCCTTACTAGGACTAGAACAAATGGAAATGGTAACAAACCCCGCTCTCATAAGAGACTGACGACTCGTACCTGAATGCACCCGACACCTTGTCACATGCTACACACCAATTGTCTAACCATGGACACCCAATCTTACCTGAGATGAACTAAACTTCCTACACGCAAAGAGAAGAACCAAATAGATACCCGTATAGAACTACGAACTCCATTCTAGGCGACCTCGCCATTAACGGACCATCATACACTATCAACACAGAAACCTCGCATACGATACCCCACAACGCTCATACTAACCAAAACCAATCAGATCCCTACCACTCATTCGTCGAGTACTAAGATACAACTCACGACACAACCATCAGACAAGAGCATCAATGCTCACAACATACCAAGACTAGAAACGATCATAATCCATTGGACACCGTATCCCGTCACTCCCAATTAACAACCCCTATGCCATAAAATGACACTTTACCACCCTTTCCATCACTACCTTCCCAGAAGATACTACCTCGATCACCATGTACACCCGACTCGTGACCTCAGTCATAACAACCCATTGACTCGTCAAAAGAAAAAGGTGCCTACATGTTAACACCTCTCTCTAGTTCTAAAGACTAAGTTGTCCACAATCGCCTCAACTGGTGTACAATCCCATCACATAACTGACAAACAACTCATAATCCTTAAACCACATTCGGATCATACCTTAAACTATTATGCTCATCAGCACTAAACATCACCCTATAACGCCTCAACTACCATCATCCTCGAATGACACTCGAACCTCTTATCTTTACCGCACCATCAAACTACTACCAAACTATTCATCCCCAAACATCCTTCAGATAACACCATCATAACAAGAGAATAAGCGACACTCTCGATACTCCCCCACAACGACCACTATTTACCACTAGAAAAGAACCTCCATACAGCAATGCCATGCCGACAAATCCTCAAAACAAAAATGAGCATAAAACCCAGATGCTCAACACTCAACTACTTCCTCAAAACTATCCACAATGTAATCAATCACCAACGCTTAACCGGCCACCTTAACCACTCTTTCTAAGACAATATACATGCCTTAACAAAAAAAAAACTTCATACCTCAGGTTCAACATCACTACTTCCCCTCTTCCGGTTCCTCAGAACCCTCTTGGCCCCGACAAAAGTTAAATGGGGCTACCAACTAGACCTATGAAATCACCCTCGTCCCAATCATTCTAATCATCAGTCTACCTTTTCAAATCCTCAAACACCAAGCACTATCTCCTGATACTTCAGACACAACTTGAATTACAACTCCAGCCCACAACTTTCAACTTCCAATACATAGTCCATTTGGTAGCATAGTACCTACTATCTCTCACTTCATCCGCAAACAACCGAGTACTTCAATGACCCCATACTACCTACCTTATCATGCAATCCTGCACCACACCACTAAAACTAACCATTATACACCACCTCAAGACTCTCTAGACAGTCGCGCCAAACTAGAACCCCGCTCATCAACCGAGCTATGCAACCAACTCACCGAGAGTTGATTACCCAAAACACACTCCTATAACTCTTCGAAATGAGAATCATTCCTCGACAAACCAGTCTCTAAAACAGACTTATACAAGACCATGAAATGATCTACATCTGGCAATCGGTCCTAAATCATCATAAACCTACAGAATCCAACAAGTTCCCACGACAGTCAAAACCAACACACTTCCTTAAGCCATTCCAAAATGCTCGAAATACACATTTATAATCCATGGACTACACTCAAGACTTAAGCAACCTCTATCACACTCACCACAAACCGACTCGAAGAGAACCTGACCCAAGTCACAATTACTAACCCCCTAAGGTCATACCTCTCCCCTACAGTGCACACCTGACCTCCACAGTCACAAAAACCCATACACTAACACCTAAAACTTGTACGTCACACCCCGGACATCGCACTGTGCTATGCCCCAAGCACTATGCCCCAAAAATAAGAAGAAAAATGAAGCAACCATTCACCAAATAGCTCGATCCACGAGCTAAAGACTTATACCATTAGTTCGATAAGAACCGACACTTAACAACCCTTGACCAACCAAGCCCCTGGACTACTCAAGTCAAAACTCACACAACCATCAATGCCGCAACAAGTACTCTATCGTACTAGCAACCATCCCGTACCCAACCGTATGTACACACGTGAACACACATATATAATAACCGTACCCCATACCATGATACAATCATGTCCCATCATTTAATTTAATTTAATTTTATTATTATTATTATTATTAAAAAAAAAAAAAAAACACCCCATCTTTCATTTTTTTTTATAAAAAATATACTTGCATAATCATGCCTAATAACCATCACAATACCATACGAGACATGCTTGCACCTACCATGCTCACTACTTGCCGCATTATCATTTAAAATAAAATTGCACACACCGTGCCTACCACTTGCCATTACCACCTAAATCACACTTGTCACCATATCATAATTAATATGTTTTCAATTATTTATACATTTCATCGTCATAGCCATATAACACACATTTTAGCAATTAAACACGTAAACATGTAAACACTTAGCAAATAAGCATGTCTTTTAAAACCGTAAATATATAAGCAATGAAGCAAGTAAGCATGCTTCCCAGATAACAAACACTTCAACACATAAACAGTGCAATCCACCTTCCACACAACCCTAGGTAGGCCTCTACCCGTCGTCCTACTGGTTTTCGAACCATGGCTTTGATACCAAATTTGTAACGACCCGAACCTGAAGGTCCGAATCGCTAATCGGGTCCTTATCTGAACCCGAGGTCAACTAAGGACACCACCGTCCTTTCCTACGTCAATATATAATATGCGAGTCATACCATGGTTTTAAAAAAAATTAGAAAATAACAAAAATAATGAAATGAAATCATAGCTACGAAATATGTCAAAACAGTCCACTAACCCATCAACCTTGTGGAGGAGCGTCATCCGCCACCCGCCATCCATGTCCTGAAAAATGTTAAAATAATGGGGTGAGCTAAACGCTCAGTAGGAAGTGTCTAAGACACACCTCTTATGACCCCGTGAATCCACATAAAGAATAGAAAGCAAGAGAATGGGATCATATCTCGGGGGTCAAGTAAAGCCACTGTATCATCAACAAATATACCTATCTCAACCCGTTACCAAATGCACCACGTATGCCAATTATGTGCCATGCTATGCAATGTCACTCCCCATTTTTGAAATCATACCGTTTCAACTTTCAAACCGTTAATGTAATCCGACCCAAGGCACCTCCAAGGCGTCACGAAAGGGGGATTGCCTAACTATCCACGACCACAAAGTACCTCCAAGGCGTCGCATCCGGCCTGATTAGCTCAACCACAGAGGGTCTCTCCCTAGTCCCCTCTCTAGACCACACTAACACCACGGACCATTAGGCGCCTCCTAGGCGTCCGGGTTTTCACGAACACTTTTCAAAAACTTTTCCCCGAAACAATTTCATTGGTTTTAAAAAATATACTTTTCCCCTTTTTCTTTCCCAATGGATGCATAAATACTTTATGATTCTAAATGTCAAATTCAACAACTATATTCCATACATTTTACCCATATCATAATCACAACTTGTAAAAGAATATTTTAAATATTTATTTCTACGATCATGACATCAAATTTCCATGGCAATTGATGTATAAAGTAAATAACTTGTCATTTCTAAGTATGCTTCTTCACTACAAGGATGTAACTAAATTTACAAACTCATTTATCACATAGCAAACATTCACCACTAACATATAATCTACCACAATCACATAGTCAAAATAATTGAACTTAAACATGCTTATACTCAATTTAAGAAGGAAAATTCACATAGAACCTAAGAAATTGTGAATTAGAGCACCCTTACCTCAAAAGTAGCCAAAATATATCCCCAGCCGGAAAAGTCAACGTCGGTCAATGGCGGCGAAACGAAAAACTGTTCGGTGGGAAGGTAGCTGTCGACGAGGTGAATCTACTATTCCAAAGGGTGAGCTCCGAAATCCGACTTCAAGTGGCTCAAAACCTCATCCGAAGCCTTAAATCGGAAAATTTTCAAAAATTCGTAAAATAATCACTGCTCCTCCAAAAATTAAATCCTTTGACTATGTGATAGAAAATGACGAGAGGAACATTTTCTATCAAAGAATCAAAACCGAAAACCCTACCATTTGGCCGAAAAATGGAAGAGAATAATAAAGCTCAAAGAAAAAAGAAAAAGAAAAAGAAGACAGAGGGAGAGAGATATTGCACCAAAGAGAGAGATAGAAGATGGTCTACAAAATGACCATTTGTCATTATAATGACAAGTCAAAGTGGGGCCCATCAGAAAAATAAATAAAAAAGAAATATTACACTTATAATAATAAATGAAATATTTATTTTGCTGTAAAATATACACACAATTAGACAAACAAGGGGAAGGGCTGTTGTGCCCATAATATATTTTAGGGTTAATTACAGTGACACTTCCTGTGTTTGCGTTATTGACATGTAGATTAAACTTTGCCAACTTTTGGACATTCACACCCCCTGACAAGTTTTTGACTTAAAAGGGATTGTTGAATGTCTAAATTGCTCCTTGATATTTAATTAATTTTTACTATAAAATATCAGAGTTACTAAATGACCTAAATGCCCATATCGTTAAAGTAACGTCTTTCCCCTTTATTTCCAAGATCCTCTATCTTCCATGCCGGTGATGCATTATTTTTCTTGTGGGAGTCAAGCAGCTGAGGGCGAGAAGCATGTGGGGTGTAGAGAGGTAATGTGAGGAGAGATTGGCGGAGAGTGAGAATCTAGATTGTTGTGGCCTATACGAGAAACTGTGTCTAGTGGCGGTGATGGGTTAATTATCAATCACGTGTTGTCAAGAATTCAAGCTTCTCATCGTTTATCTCATATCAGGATTAGGTAATTTGATATATTGAATGGCCTTATATCTTCAAATGAATTCCTAATATCTTCAATGATGTTACAATCACATAAATTCCCAATTAAGGATCTGTTTTGTGAGTTACTGATGTATTATTATTTATAATATAGCTTGAATTTGAATTAACTAATTATTATTTTTGTTTAAAGTGAAGAACATGCATGGAGGAGATTTATTTATTCTCTCTCTCCCTCTTCTTACTTTGCATATGATTTCAATTGTAAACCTTTATTTTTTTTGCCCATTAGCCCTAAAACAGACACTAAAGAAACCCTGATCAGTATATATATAATTGATTGTCGTGCTTTAATATCAACATATTCATTAGAGAACAAAATACATCAAGGTGTGTGTATATATATATAGAACAAAATCCTAATACAAACACAAAGGTCAATTCTCACTGATACACACGCATATAGACGGCCCAATTTCACTCTTTTATTGCAAGGACTATGTATGTATATATTTTTTGGCAGCAATTGGCGATTTTTCTGGAGATTGATTCACATTTTAAATGCTAATCAATGTTAGCCAGTATATGTGTCTGTGTATGTATCTGTGATACATATATTTATCTATGAATATATAAAGGTTAAAATGGTAATTTTAGGATTCAAATAAGTCAATTCCCAAATCAAAGGGTATAAAGGACAATTAACATTGTTAGGGGTGTGAATGTTAACTTTAGCAAATTAAAGGAGTGTGATTGTCCAAAAAAGGACCAAGTTTCATCTAGCTGTCAAAGCAAAGGGGTGTCATTGTAATTAACCCTATATTTTAATTGCATTGAATTTTTTTTTCTAAAGATAATAATATTACAAAATTACATCATCATATCTTAAATTTAATTACATTTAAGGCCTACCCTGAAGCTATTGTGGTTTCCTATGCTTAAGGATTTGTGGAGTCGTCCTGAAGCCAGTCACGAAAAATATGCTGATATTTGATGTTGGTGGGACGACATCAAAGGTGATTTTGCTCGCAGTGGGAAAGAATAAGATGGACTACAAAAATACTGTTGTACAGGACATGGGTGGTGAAAGCTTCGACAAAATTATGGTGTTCTACCTTTAGGATGAGTTCAAGAAGATGCACGGTGTTGTCCATGTGAGATTTTGTTGTGGCCCTCGTTGAGGTGGAATCCTTTGTAGATGGAATCGATTTAAGCTCTTCCATCACACGCACCAAGTTGAAGAGCTTAACCGGAATAATTTCCAGTTTTTGGTTAATATTGTCGACATATATTGAAGAGAAAATGGGCAAAAGAATGAAGTTGTTCTTCAATGCTAAAATATTCCAAAAATTCAAGAGTTGTTGCAGGCTTACTCTGTAAGATTATTTATTTAATTGTGGCTCACATGATTTGGACATGTGACATATTACTTGGTGGATAAGTAAATAGATATCAATTAATTATTCTTGGTCAACTTATAATTACCTTTTTGGTAATTACTTATTGGAGAAGTGTTTTCCTTCTAATTCCTTACTTTGATGAAAAGTAGGATTATGTTACTAAAAGGAAAACTGGTCCTCTCTCTGCCTTTATAAAAGTACATATGCTCCATCAATTATGTACGATTATTGACACAACACATGAAAGGTTATTGTGTGCAGAAGGCCAAGAGAGAGAAACCAGTTTCCACCTTTGTCTGTTGATCAGAGTTGTAGATTAGTTCGTGGTTAAAGGATCTGGACATTGGATTTAATCTCAACAAGATTTGATATCATGAATAGAGGTATGTATATCTAACTATATTTATTTATGCGTTATAAAGATGTGAAATTAATTGAAGATCTAAGATCTAGGGTTTTATGATATTTGTGATTAAAGTCTAACACAAATTTAATTAAAGTTTACATGTGGTATCAGAGCCTGTAGTTTCGGAACTCATTATTTTTTCTATTATTCTTACACAAATAATAAGCGTAAGTTTAAATTAAAATTAAATAATAATATAATTTTAATTTATGGTATACGAACACTGTTTTAAGAGAGATCCGCCTGATAAATCAATTTTCTAATTCCTGTACTCGTTTTGAATGAGTGTCAAGGATCTGTTTGTAAGTGATTAGTTTGGTCTCTTTATTGTTATATATATATATATATATATATATATATATATAAAATGTGATATATTAGTTTTGTCTCTTTTTTATCGATTCATAAAGTAGTCAAATCTCGTAATCAGCATGTGGTATCATAATGAGACAAAATAAGCCAATTGTATTTTTCGTAAATTGATATAGAATGGAAAATTGTATGTTTAACTTGCATAATGATTAGTATACAGTATAGTGGTTACATATATAAACAGAATGAGACAAAACAAGCTAAAAGACATGTTAATTTTTTTTTAGTGCGTCATTATATAGTAACGAGACAAGTAAAAAAAAAAAATTGTTATTTGGTGCATCAGCAGTATATTGAATGATATTTTTTATTATGATTCCGCAAATAGGTAATTATGTCTTTTTTGTTTTGTATATAATTGAATATATGCTTATTAATATACATTACACTATGTGTATTTATGAAATTTTAAATACCCACTAACAATTTAATTAATTGACTTTGTAAATTGTGTGTGCATAATGTGATGGGTAACTTAATATTAATTTTATCACTAGATAATTAAATATTCATATTATAGAAAGGTTGGTAGCTACCAAAGTGACCTAACCATAATGATTAATGGATATTAATTTTAGTGGTAAATATAATTGCAATATTTCATGAATAATGATGTTTATAATTTTTTGTAAAATTCATGAATATTGGGTTTATTCAATTATTAGAAATAATTCCTCAAAGGGAATTAATTTCAAGTAATTAAATAAATATTAAGGGTTGTATGTAATTTTTAATTGGGTAGATATATGATATCCAAATGTAACTTGTCTATTTAATTAATTAGTGCATCACCAATGAAGCTATATATAAATAAATATATCTAAGCATCATTTTTTTTTTTTGTATTTTGTGGTTACTACCCAAAGGGGTACCATAGTTGTATAATGTATTTATTTATTTATTTTTATATGTGTTGTTATCTCAAAGTATTAATGTTATGAGCATGTACCTTATTATGATTATTTTATTGCAGTATCTCTTCCTGTTTCAGTGAATTCGCATGCTTCATCTGTTCCAATTCTCAATGGGACTAATTTCTCAGAATAGAATGAGCAAGTTCAGTTCAACTTAGGTGTGCTAGATCTTGATTTAGCATTTCAAATTGAGAAACCTACTGCTATTACTAGTGAAAGCAGTGAGGAAGAAAAGTCTCTCCATAAAGTTTGGGAGAAATCAAACAGATTGAGTATTATGTTTATGCGAATGACTATTGCAAACAACATCAAAACAACTCTTCCCCAAACTGATAATGCTAAGGAATATTTGAAAATTATTAAAGAATGTTTCCGTACTGCAGATAAGTCTCTTGCAGGGAAATTAATGGCTAACCTCACTACTATGCATTTTGATGGTACTCGTAGTATGCATGAGCATGTTCTTGACATGACTAATCTTGTTGCGAAATTGAAAACTTTAGGGATGAATGTGGATGAGACTTTTCTCGTTCAATTTATTCTCAATTCCTTACTTACTCAGTATAGGCCATTTCAAATTCACTATAACACTATTAAGGATAAGTGGAATGTGAATGAATTGGCCAGTATGTTAGTTCAAGAGGAAGGAAGGCTTAAGCACCAAGATAATCATAATGTTCATCTCATGATTCAAGAAGCTAGAAAGAAATTTGGGAAAAGGCCTGGAAAAGGCATTAAACAAGCAAAACCCTAAATAAAGGATTCTGATCAAGCTACTCAAAAGAAGGAACGCAAGAATGATAAGTGTCATTTTTGTAATAAATCTGGACACTTTCAGAAAGATTGCATAAAACGTAAAGAATGGTTCGAAAAGAAGGGTAAGCATTTGGCTTTTGTTTGTTTTGAATCAAACTTAATTGAAGTTCCTTCAAATACTTGGTGGGTTGATTCAGGCTCTAATGTTCATATTTCCAATACGATGCAGGAATTCCTTTCAACCTAAACCACAAATCCAAATGACGATTTCTTGTTCACGAAGAATAGGGAGAAAATTTCAGTTGAAGCCATTGGGACATTTCATTTAGTTTTAGATAGTGGATTTCATTTAGATTTGTTTAAAACTCTTTATGTTCCTTCAATTTCCCGTAATTTGATTTCTTTGTCCAAACTTGATGTTGATGGTTTTTCATTTAAATTTGGTAATGGATGTTTCAGTTTGTTCAAAAAATCCCAATTTGTTGGTTCGAGTATTCTTGTTGATGGTTTATACAAGATAAAGCTTGATGATTTATTTTCTGAAACACTTTTGACCTTGCATCATAATGTTGGAACCAAACGTAGCTCAATTAATGAAAATTCATCTTTCTTGTGGCATAAAAGATTGGGTCATATATCCAATGAAAGGTTAAAAAGATTAGTAAAAGATGGAATTCTTTGGAATCTAGATTTTACTGATTTTATTGTGTGTGTGGATTGTATTAAAGGTAAACAAACCAAACACACAAAGAAAGGAGCCACAAGGAGTATAGAGCTTCTTGAAATTATTCATATAGACATTTGTGGACTTTTTGATGTTCCATCTTTTGGTGGAGAAAAATATTTTATCACCTTTATAGATGATTTTTCACGTTATGGATATATCTATTTGTTGCATGATAAATCTCAAGCAGTGAATACTCTTGAAGTATACTTAAATGAGGTTGAAAGGTAACTAGATAAAAAAGTGAAAACAGTAAGGTCAGATAGAGGTGGTAAATATTATGGAAAGTATGATGAAACGGGTCAATGCCCTGGACCGTTTGCTAAACTCCTTGAAAAGCGTAGCATTTGTGCTCAATACACTATGCCAGGCACGCCACAGCAGAATGGTGTAGCTGAAAAGCGTAATCGTACTCTTGTGGAAATGATTAGGAGTATGTTAAGTAATTCCTCGTTACCCATATCATTGTGGATGTATGCTCTTAGAACTGCTATGTATGTATTAAACAGGGTTCCTAGTAAGGCAGTTCCAAAAACTCCATTTGAACTGTGGACAGGAAGGAAACCTAGTTTAAGGCACCTGCATGTTTGGGGTTGCCCAGCGGAAGCTAGGATTTATAATCCACATGAAAAGAAATTGGATTTTAGAACATTTAGTGGGTACTTTATTGGTTACAAAGAAAAATCCAAAGGGTATAGGTTTTACTGTCCTACACATCGTACAATAATTGTTGAAACCGGTAATGCTAGATTCATTGAGGATGGTGAAATCAGTGGGAGTGATAGAAATGATAATGTGATCAGTCAAGAAGTTAGGGTACAAATCCCTTCACCCATAACTTCTAAAGAAATAATTGTTTCTCCAGTTGTTAAACTGCATAACAACGAAGAACAATTAAATGATCAACAACTCCATAATGAAACTGTCACCAATAAAGTTATAAGAGAACCACAAGGAATAACATTAAAACGGTCTCAAAGAGAAAAGAGACCTGCTATTTCGGATGATTATGTGGTATATCTACATGAATCTGATTTTGATATAGGGATATGTAAGGATCCGGTTACATATTCACAAGCCATTAATAGTAATAATTCTACTAATTGGATTAATGCCATGAATGAGGAGTTGAAGTCAATGGAATAAAATAAAGTTTGGGAACTCGTTGAATTGCCTGAAGGATTTAAGCAAGTCGGGTGTAAATGGGTCTTTAAGACCAAACGCGACTCTAATGGCAATATTGAACGATATAAAGCCAGACTTGTAGCCAAGGGCTTCACTCAGATAGGAGGCATTGATTATAAAGAAACCTTCTCTTTTGTATCTAAGAAAGATTCCTTTAGAATTATCATGGCGTTTGTAGCTCATTATGATTTAGAGTTGCATCAAATGGATGTGAAAACAGCTTTCCTAAATGGGAGTTTAGAATAAGAAGTCTATATGGATCAACCTGAAGGCTTCAGATTAGAGGATAAAGAACACATGGTCTGTAAACTTAAGAAGTCAATATATAGACTTAAACAAGCTTCCCGATAATGGTATATTAAGTTTAATGATACTATTACTTCTTTTGGTTTTAATGAAAATACTGTTAATCGGTATATATACCAGAAAGTTAGTGGGAATAAGTTTATATTTCTGATTTTATATGTTGATGATATTTTGCTTGCTACTAGTGATCTTGGTTTATTGCATGAAACTAAAAATTATCTCTCTAAGAAATTTGAAATAAAAGATATGGGTGAGGCATCCTACGTGATAGAAATAGAAATATTCCGTGACAGGTCACGTGGATTATTAGGATTGTCTCAAAAAAATATATATTGAGAGAATTCTAAAGAGATTTGGTATGGAACATTGTTCAGCTAGTATTGTTCCAATACAGAAAGGGGATAAATTTAGTTTGATACAATGCCCAAAGAATGAATTAGAACGTAAAGAAATGCAAAATATCCCTTATGCATCTATTGTGGGAAGTTTGATATATGCACAGGTTTGCACTCCTCCAGATATTGGTTTTGCAGTTGGAATGCTAGGCAAATACCAAAGCAATCCAGGAATGCATCACTGGAAAGCTGCAAAGAAAGTCATGAGATACTTACAAGGAACAAAGAATTATATGCTCATATTTAGAAGGACTGGTGACTTAGAAGTTATTGGTTACTTAGATTCAGATTTTGCTGGATGTGTGGATAGTAGAAGATCCACTTTTAGTTATTTGTTCCTTTTAGCTGGAGGGGCAATATCATGGAAAAGCGCAAAACAGTCTATTATTGTTTCATCTACTATGGAGGCTGAGTTTGTAGCATGCTTTGAGGCTACAAATCATGGTTTGTGGTTGCGGAACTTTATTTCAGGATTTGGTGTTATGGATTCAATTTTCAGACCGCTGAAAATTTATTGTGATAACACCGCAGCTGTCTTCTTTGCTAAAAATGATAAGTATTCCAATGGCGTTAAGCATATGGAGCCGAAATATCTTACTGTTAAAGAAGAAGTTCAGAAACAACGAGTGTCTTTTGAAAACATAAGCACACAACTTATGGTTGCAAATCCATTAATAAAAGGATTACCACCCAAGACATTCATAGGGCATGTTAAAAGAATGGGTCTTGAATGTAATCAAAGTTAACTATTATTTTTGTTATGGATTGCTTAAAAATGCTTATATATGTGTGACATTTTGAGCTCATTAAATTGTGTTTCTGTTATTTCCTGTTAATTTATGTATGTACATGCATGTATTACTTTAAATGATGAAAATAGGAATAGTCTTAGAAAAGACATTATTGCTAGACCTTTATTGATGCTTCTCACTTATAGACTATGTTAAATGGGTTACTAGTGTTGTGGTACATGGAAGGGACTGTGTCATTTAGTGACATACAACCGCCATGACTCGCATTGGTAGTTTGTTTACCATGGTATTTATGATGACCATATTAATATCTTAATTTGATTTATGGTGCACACTAATGACTATTTTACTAAACCACTACAGAAGTTATCATATGTGCCAAGTAGGAGAATGTAAGATTATTTATTTAATTGTAGCCCACATGATTTGGACATGTGACATATTACTTGGTGGCTAAGTAAATAGATATCAATTAATTATTCTTGGTCAACTTATAATTACCTTTTTGGTAATTACTTATTGGAGAAGTGTTTTCCTTCTAATTCCTTACTTTGATGAAAAGTAGGATTATGTTACTAAAAGGAAAACTGGTCCTCTCTCTGCCTTTATAAAAGTGCATATGCTCCATAAATTATGTACGATTATTGACACAACACATAAAAGGTTATTGTGTGCAGAAGGCCAAGAGAGAGAAACCAGTTTCCACCTTTGTCTGTTGATCAGAGTTGCAGATTGGTTCGTGGTTAAAGAATCTGGACATTGGATTTAATCTCAACAAGGTTTGATATTATGAATAGAGGTATGTATATCTAACTATATTTATTTATGCGTTATAAGGATGTGAAATTAATTGAAGTTTAAGATCTAGGGTTTTATGATAATTTGTGATTAAAGTCTAACACAAATTTAATTAGAGTTTACATACTCCGAGAGGAAGGAGCCGTTGTCTGATTAAACCTGAAAAGTTTGTAGCTTATGGTGTGGTAATGATAGATTCTAATAGGAAGGGGAAAATGTTGGACATCAACCCGGAGACGACGACCCAGTTACAATGGGTCAGTTTATAGCTTTAGAGAACCAGGTGAGAGGACTCCGAGATACTGTAGGTTGGATGAAGGAGAGATCGAACAAAAAAGGGTAAGTGAACTAAACATAGATCTTTGAAATTTGAACAAATTTACTTTAAAATTTAGTAAAATTTCTTTCGATTTCAAATTCAACCTGTCATTTTCGTTCCCCCAAGGAGTACAAGCCCAAAGCTCAATTCTCATTGTTTGAATTGAGATTTTTAATATCATGTCCAATTCAAATTGTAAAAAAGTTGTTGAAATCCATAGAAAAACAAAAGTCAAATTACACCTTAAATTTAGATTTGTAAAAGCATCTGGTAGATAAATTGGTTCGCATTTTTAATATATAAGGATAAAGAACAAGAAGATGTACAATGGCAAGAATAACAAAATCTTTTTTACTTATCAAAAAAAATAAAAAATAATAAAATCTTTTCATTTTAAGACCATCAATTCCACTGGAAGTGTTATCATAATGTTATATTTAGATGAATGGAGAAATGAAATCTAAACACTATTACATTTACTTTTCAATGCGTTAACGGCTCGTAGATGTGCGGTTCAAACTCTTCTGTTAAATGTGTTTTTGGAATAGCAACTTGGATACAAATCGATTCAATTTAAATGATCTTTAGTCCCCAATATCAAATAAATTGGAATTGGTGATGCAATGTCTTGCATGGGCATGGCCTTAAAATTTTGGTACATATATTAATTAATCACCGAAGATAGAGCACGGAGAGAGGTCAAGGTCCAAAAGCAAAATGGTTGATGGGCCAGCAGGTAAGAAAGCCTCATTTAGTGTCTCTCATTTCCCTTTAGGCAAAGTTATATGTACCCTTGTTTCGAGGGTACTACAAGTCTTGATTCTCCAAAATTTCTTGAAAAATAACATTTGAGTCCCTTTGTAAGACATAAAACATTAATGGAAAGCGTTTAATCTATCCTTTGGAATCATTATCACTTAAAACATTAAACATATCTAAGTGGACAAAAGTGATTATATTTAGTGTTCTAAGTCTTACTCATCAAATAGAGTGGTGTTGTTCAAATTTCTTTTGGTTTTGTTGTGTTGCGTTAGCTGCAGGTCTTAGAGCATGGACAAATGGTATTGTCGTCACACCAACGTCTAACAATGTGCACTAAGAGTGTGAGTGTGCAATGTGGCCAAGTTTTAAATTTATAAAAGTCACTACTACCTCTAACTAAAAATATAGCTAGGGTGAGTAGGGATCGTCCCAATGGATTATAGGCGTGCTTGCAATAGAAACAATGTATAGGGTTAGTAGGTCGAGTGATCAAAAGGTGGTGTGTTTTGTTGATTAGATTACAAACTAAACTAAACAAGTTCAATGTAAAATAAGCAATTTAAATGAAATTTACAGAAAACGAGAGAGTTGGGTCTTGGGGTCTAGAGGTCACCACTAAACATCACCATTCTAAACATTCAATGTATAATTAATGAGGGGAAACATGTGTTGCAATTTTAGAGTGTCTGATTGATTGTTTCAACAAGCATGGATGACCAATTAAGCATATATTGTCTAAGCAACCTAGTGAATAACACAATACATTAAACTAAGCCATTAATCCTTCCTTTAAGCTCACAATCCAAACACAGCCCATGGTTAGAGAATAATACTACTTGCATTCAAAAGCATGGAACATCAAACAACAAGTATGGATTGTCCTCCCATCTAACTACAAAGGCAACTACACTACAACTAAGCTAAGGGCATGAACATTAAACTAAATAAACTAAGGAGGAAGCTATAATACCCCTAATTTTAAAAGGATAGCCTCGGTAGTTTATTTTATGATTTTATTGTAATTTGAGCATTTATATATATTTATTTGGCTATTTGCTTATTTGTTTTATTTATTGTTAATTAATTGAGTTAATTGTAGTTAATGTTTTATTTAATTATTGTTTTATTTAAATGTTGCATTTATTTTAATGGTTGTATTTATTTGAATTATTTAATTGAGTATTTGTTTTAAATTATTTTCTGTCTAACATATCTGTTTACATGGAAACCTGATTTAATTGTTTTATTGTCTCTGATTATTATTTTTATCTTAGGGTTTAGTGTGTCACGGTTAGCCGACTTAGATATAATATGTATAGTTTTTCCTGTCTCTAAATTAAACTGGGATTAGGGTTGTGAGTGAAGCCTATAAATATCTGTATTAATCTGCCAAGGGGTTTTAGAATCCTATACACGTATTGGAGGCAGAGAGGAAACAGAGAAAGGAAAACTAGGGTTAGCTGGGGTTAAGGCTAAACCAAGGAAGAATTGAAGGGGTGTTGTACGGATGTGGAACCATGGAGAAACAGAGTGATTGAACGGTAAAGGATCGTCGGAAAATCTAGGAAGACAGCGTAGAGATTTTAATTCAAAGTCTCGAAGGCAAGTTTTTGTTCTACTCTTTCCCTTTAATCTATGTTCTGTACATACCTAGGTAGTTTCCAGGGATTTAATAAATGTTGAAAACGGATTAAACGAATGTTATAACACATCTATTATGCATGCTTAAACAGTACTTAATTTCATTGAATTATCTGTGTTGTGTTGCTTAAGAATTTTTAGCTGAAAACTTGTTGTCGTTGTTTTCAAACGTTGTGTTCAATTCATGTCGTGGTTGTATAAAAATGATTTAGGATTAATCTGGAACATTAATTGAACCTTAGATTAAGTATTAAAAGAATTATAGAGGCCTGGGTATCACCGGAGGCGAGGAAGACGAAGTAGAAAAACGCAAAAAGCTTCGGAAAGGGAGAGAGCAGGCTCCCAAAAGGAGGGAGCCAGCTTCCTTATCAAAAAAGCTGGCTCCAAGGAGCATGGAGCCAGCTTCATGCTGCAAAGAGCAGGCTCCCTAAGTTAGGGAGCCGGCTCTCACTTCAAAAGAGCAGGCTCTCAACTTGAGAGAGCCTGCTCTCACTCAGAATGTCGTATTTTTGGTTTTTAGACTGTGTTTGGGCTGTACAGAGTTTTTATACTTCGTTTAAATTATTTTAAATGATGTATATTATTGTTTTAGACCTGTAAGAAGATAGGTAAACAATATTTTATAAATGGATTAAGGAATGGATAGTGTACAGTTAGGGAAAGATCCTACATGTTGCACTTTGAATTTTAATCAGCTTACACTTTGGAACTTGGAGGATTGTTTATATGTGATTTAATTTTGATTAATCATATTTAAATAGGATTATAAGTAACATGGATTACTTGAATTTAACCATGCTTGTGTTGGATCATATTAATATTCACCTTGCTATTCAACTGCATCAGTTTATGGACAATTTGGAGGATGTGAATGCTTATATTTGTTTTAGCAGTTTACATTATTTTTAGGCTCTATAATGAATGTCTAATATTGATATATTTGTATTAATTTATATTGATGCATATTTTGGAGGTTAATTGTTGAATATCTAGTGTTGTTTTATTAACTATGCTATTTGGAGGATTGTATGCACCGGTATGGGACGGTGGCATACTAGGGATGGACTAGTTCAAATACTAAGTCCTACCTAAACTGGATTGAGGTATGGATTAACCAAAAAGGGTTAAGTCCATCTCATATTTTAGTCATGTCAATAAAATAATTGAATGACCTAGTAGTTTCTAGAGGATTTGTTATACATATATCAGACCACTATACAAATGGATGATATTTTGTAATAGAAGGACACGGACTTTATATACTTATGATATGGTGCCATGGTATGAGCTTGAGTCTCAGGACCATGGTTAGGGTACGTATATCGCCTGCGATGGATAGCTGGATAGTAGTTGCTATTCCCTAGTAGGTCTAGGTACACTTGACCACATTATGTGCGATTTTCATGGTATCTCTACTCAAGCTGAGACAGACCTATTAGACTAGTGAGCATCCTATAGTGTGTACTTATACATATATGGACTACTCTAGATATTGTTGAGTCTATCTAGGATGTATCTGCGTATCGGATTTATATTTGGATCGTAGTAGAATAGGACTTGCATGTGGGCCTGACCCATTCTCTTATTTTTCAGGTGCTCGTCAGTTCCAGGGTTAGAGCTTTGTCATGCAGAGCAGATTCAGACTTCCATTCCACCGACTACGTAGGACTGCTTCTTTATTAGCTTTGGATTTTTATTACAGTTATTTTATTCTACAGTTGGGATTTTAATTAGGGGTCCACTAGATGGATTCCCGAGTTGTTCAATAATTAGAGGTTTTGGATTTATGGATTTTGAGTTTTAATATTTAAGGATTCTATTTAGATTTCCTCCAGCAATTAATTATTTCTTATTCAGTTTTGTAATCTGTGTTCGTTTTAAATATTAATTGTTTGATATTTCCCTTGGGTTCGGTCCTGGGCCTGATCAACCCGTGTCTCAGATCCAAAGGGTATCACAAAGGCACAATTCATCAAGACATAAGTATGAACCATCAAATAAACCATAATATTATTCTATTAAGTACTATGCCTTGACAATCTCTAGATCCATAGCATCAACACACATAGACATGCATCAATAACACAAAAACTACAGATAAACACATAAACATCAATTCTAGCATACATAGACATATGGATAGATTGAAATGATCAATTTGAAGTATTAAACCACACAAATCATTGAATTCTTGATGGAAACCTACGAAGAATGGAAGAACTCCTAAAAATGTGTCTCTAGCTTTTCCTCCTCTCCTTTTCTTTCTCTCTAAAAATGTTTCTAAGTATGTCTGTACTGAAGATCTTCCAAAGCTCTCTGTAAAAATGGATCAAAATCCTTATATAGGAGGCTCAAATGTCATACTCAATGGTCTAGATTCGTGCACTAGGGTCCTTGCAATGATTGCACCATTAAACAACATTTAATGAGCTGGAATTTAATTTAATTCGCACCTGAGAGGGTTCGATCGATCGAACTATGTTGAGATCAATCGAACTGAGGTGAGATCCATTGAATGCTGCAAAGATTGATCCATCCTTGGCGGCGCCTTTTTGAATAAAGACAAATCTCTGAGATATTTTGGGACATTTTGGGAAAGAGACAAAAGTGGTAGGTGGGGTGATAGGTGTGGATAAGATCGAATATTTTCAATCGATCGAAGAATGGTTGGATCTATCAAACATGCTGAGATCTTTCGAATAAGGTTAATTGCTTGGATCCATCTTGAATTGTCCAGATCGATGTTGCTCTGACCGATCGAAGGAATGTTGAGATCGATCGAACATGCTGATTTCCACACTTTGCTTCATTTTGCTTCCACTTTGCTCCTTTCTTCCATTCAGCTTGGGATTGCTTCTTTTAAGCTTTTATCTGGCTGAATTAACTTATTTTTGGGATAAGTACCTAAAAAGGGTAATGACATGAAATTAGTCTAAAACGGAAAAGTAAGATAGATAAAGGTCCTAGAATACCTAAGCTTAAGGGGTTTAATTGCGCATTTTTCAGCGCTCATCACACCCCCAAACTTAAATATTGCTAATCCCTAGCAATGAACTACGAAGTAAAGGAATGAAATGAACAACTATACAACTATGAACTAAAAAGCAATAAATGGATAACGCCACTTTCGTTGGAAACACGATTGAATTTAGCATATGCAACAAGCCTTTTAAACCCCTAGGTTACTCCTAGTGGACAAGTGAAATCTCGCGAGGGTTTCCAAAAATGATACCCACAAACATCAAGCTCATTCTCACAAAAGAGGTACCAATATTGTAAACAAGCATTGGGAGAAAACTACCTTAAGTATGCAATTTTTCAACCACTTCCAAGCAATCTCCCTGTACATACAAATTTTGTACTCTGCAATAAAGACAAAATATGGGCAAAAAATAATTTATTAAATCAGAAATATTTGGAGTATAATCCTTTGTGATATCTTTTACAAAAGAATGGTCCTCTGATTCGATCTCCTTTTTGGTTGGTTGGATCCAAGGGCTACACAAGCTTGTTCTTGAATCACCTTGGAATTTGATGAAAAATGGCACGTCGTTGAATGTGCTTGTTGTTGATCACCATGGGATTTGATGAAGAACGGCACGTTGTTGGATGTGCTTGATGTTCCTCACTTTTGGGTTTGGATTCTGAATTTGTGTCTCTGACTTCTGAGTTTCTATACTTCTGAATTCTGAATCTCTGGATTTCTAGACTCTGAATTTGTGTCCCCTTCTCCCTTCCTCCAGGCCTCTATTTATAGGCTTCTTGGATCCATAGGATAATGACACGTGTCCTCTCTGATAAGGAAAATATCATAACTAGGCCACGCCAGTTATATTATAATAATTATTCTTAAAAATAATTATTCCAAATATATTTTATTAGAAATAATTATTCTTTTTTTATTTAACCATCTGGACCGGGCTTAATTAAATAATTTAAGTAGATTAAACTTGGGCCAATTAAATAACTTAATTAAACATTAGGCCCATATTTAAAGGGCCCATTTGTCTAAATCAAAGTCCACTAAAATTTTAGTGTCTACATATTGCCCCCACTTCAAGTCCCAAGCTTAACAAGACTTGTCTCCTTTTTCAAGTGGGACTTGAAGTATCCAACTTTCCTTTTTTTTTTTTTTTTTTTTTTTTGCTTTCCATTCCAACTTTAGACTGGAATTTTACGTTCCAATATATATCTAAATCCCTTGCCTATATATACCACCCAAGTCATAGGTTTGACATCAATTTCAATCGGCTCTGAAGGACTTATAAGAATACAGCCTCTGAAGATTGTGTTGGATTGCGGGATCTGCTAGAACACATAGGTATGACTGTTCTTTTCTTTTATTTTTCTTCTTCTTTTCTTTTTCTTCCTTCTTCTTCTTTTTTTTTTTTTCACGCTTCTTGGAAGCTTTATTTTAATTTTTTTTTCTTTCTCCACGTTTGTTGGAAGAGATTTTTTTTTTTTTTTTTTTCCTCCTCCTCCACGCTTGCTGGAGAAACCAAATTTTTTTTTTTTTAGTCCCTTTGGGACCCATTGTTCCTTCGGAACGCAATTAGTCCGAAAGGACCCATTGTTCCTTCGGAACGCCACTAGTCCGTAAGGACCCATTATTTCTTCGGAACGCATCTAGTCCATAAGGACCCATTATTCCTTCGGAACGCAACTAGTCCATAAGGACCCATTGTTCCTTTGGAACGCATCTAGTCCGTAAGGACCCATTGTTCCTTCGGAACTAAAATCTTCCATCCATGCCAATCCACACTTTTGATGATTTTTTTATTTTTATTATTATTATTATTTTCAGGTACTAACCTTTTTTTTTTTTTTTTTTTTTTTTTTCTAGGGAGTGCTAGTCAACCATGGTATTTTTCAAGAGTTTCAAGCCCCAAACTATCACCATTTTGGAGCAAGAGAACGACACCATAGAGAAAGGAATTACTTTGGATGTCAGAACTTCTCTTGCTGGCCGCTTTGCACTAAAACCGCTTCACTCTGATTCTCTGTACCGTCACTTGCCAGAGTGGTCTCGCATATCATCCTGTGAGCTCTCCAACCTTGGCTACAATCAGAATAATGAGATAAGCTCTATTTCAAATGTTTTGATTTTACGCTCTGCACTTCACAAGCCAATAAAGGCGCCAGAACATTTTTCACTTTTGGGTTATAGAATGCATGCTAAAGGAACTAAATGGGGAAATTCCTTCAAGATTCCTGATTTATCCTATACTGATGGATATTAGGAATGGTCAGAGGACATCATGGGTCGCCATGCTAAATTCTTAAAAGAAAAAAAACTATATGGTGCAATATTTGCTTCTTTATTCACATATGATCACTTTGGGCCTGTTTTGAAATCTTCCCTTGAATCTTGGTGCTCTTCTACCAACACCCTCCATTGTTCAATAAGCGAATTGTCAATTTCTCTTCATGACTTATATGTGATAGGAGGTCTTCCTTTTTCTGGCAAACAATACGATGAAGTTATCCCTTCTGTAAAAGAGTTATCAGATTCAGACAAAGATGGTAAACCTTTCCTTCTTCCTTACTGTCGGCACTTATTTTCTGCCTTCCACCATCTTTGTAAACAGCATACAACGGAGCAGACTATGAAGATTTTTGATTGAGTAAAGTTTTGGTTTAAAGGCCCAATAAAGTATGAAAAATCTAAAAGAAAAGCGTTAAAGAACAAAAACCAACGTCCCAAACAGACTCATAAGCATCCTTCTGGAGTGATCCCTACCATTCATACTTGGACTTTGCAAGCGGATGAAATATTCACTGGCCTTGGAATAGAACAAGGGATGAAAAAGAAAACTGATTTAGCTGTTAGTATCAGTGTTGGATATACAACTGAACATGTTTATGTATATAGCTGATTCTGTTTATTGATGCTTATACCATGCTTGTTAGTATCAGTGATGGAGATATAGATTTGGTTGATGATTACTGTAATTATTGATATTATCAACTGCTGGATAATTGGATAGTATACTCCGGTATGGGACGGTGGTATACTAGGTATGGTTTGGTTTCAAAATACCAAAACCTACCTACTCTGGATTAAGAATTGGATTAACTAAAAGTTAAGTCCTATTGGTTGTAGTGTCATGGCAACGACTAGTTGAGCGGCACTACTAGGATTCGGGATGGATTTTAAATATATTGTTATGGTACCTCAATATGAGCTTGAGTCTTAGGATCGACGGTTAAGGAGCGTATATGCATTGGGATGCATAGCTGGATACGATGGTTAGAGGTGTACCCTGTTTAGGCTCAGGTACACATGCCCACTTCGTGTGCGTTTTAGCATGTTACCTCTATTCAGGTTGAGATCGGCCTGTAGTCCAGTGAAATTCCTTTAGTGTGACTATATATATATTTACGGACTATTAGCTATTGTTGAATTGTTTAAAGTGTACATGCGTATCGGGCCTCTGTTTGGATTGTAGTAGTATAGAACTTGCACGTGGGTCTGACCCACTTCTATTTTTCAGGTACACGACAGTTCCAGACTTAGATGTGTTCGTGCTGAGCAGAGGTTTCTACTCGCTCTACCAACGATGTAGGATTTCTCTCCATAGCTTATCAGGATGTTCTTTTAGTTGTTCTATTTCAGTTTGGATTTTTATTAGGGGTCCACTAGAGTTGGATTCCCGAGTTGTTAAACTTATGGAGTTTTGGATTGTCAGATTTTCAGTATTCAATTTTTAAAGGATTTATATTTAGTTTTCTTTCTGCTTAAATTTAATTTCTTATTTCATTTAGAAATCTATGTTTGTTATAACATATTAACTGTTCGATATCCTTCGAGTTTAGGCCTAGGCCTGATCAACCCACGTCGCGGATCCGAGGGGTATCACAGTAGTGCAGTATGCCCACAATGCTTCTTTTATTCGCTCATGCCAATCTCTCTTTATCTGGTTGACTACCTTCTTTAATAACTCACAAAGAGTTTTATTGAATGCTTCCGCGAGACCATTTGCAGGGGCATTGTACATAGAGGATTTACGTTGTTTGAAGCCAAACTTTTCGCAAACGTCGGTTACCCAACTGTTTTTGAAATTTGTCCCATTATCAGTGATAATGTACCGAGGGACACCATATCGATAAATAATGTTAGACTTGATGAAATCAACCATTGTTTCCTTTTTCACATGTTTATAGGGTGCAGCTTCCGCCCATTTAGAAAAATAATTAGTGGCAGCCAAGATATATAAGTGGCCCTTTGAAGACTTGTCTAGAGGACCAACTACATCTAATCCCCATGCATCAAATGGCCATGATGTCACAGTAGGGTGTAATGGTTCTGGTGGTTGGTATATGAAGTTAGCATAGAATTGACAAACTTAACACCTTTTCGTATACTCCATGCAGTCCTTGGCTATGGTGGGCCAATAATAACCCATTCTTTTGACACGGAAGTGAAGCTTTGGACCGGATTGATGGGCTTCACAAATCCCAGAATGTGTCTCCTTTATTGCATGAGTTGCTTCGTCATTTCTAAGGCAGCGAAGGAAAAAGCCCTCATATGAACGCCTACACAATGTATCATTGTAATAGATGAAACAAGGTGCTCGTCTTCGTATTTCAGTCTTGTGGCGTATGTCTTCGGGAAGCTTTCCATGTTCTAGATAATCAATGATAGGGAGCCTCCAGTCTTCTTCCTCTTGTGTCCAGTAAGAAACCAAATTACTTTATTCAAATTTATCTTTTAAGACTTGTGACAAGACCCATCGTTGACATACAGGAACATCAACCAGGTCCTCATCAGTTAATGCCAATGTTGTAGCTAAATTTGCCAAAGCATCTGCTATCCGATTTTCTTTCCTCGGAATATGTTCTAGCATGACGCTATCAAACCGTTCCAACAAATGAAAAGCATAACGCTAGTACGGCACTATATCATCTTTCTTAACTTCATATTCTTTAAGAAGTTAGTTAATCACCAACTTAGAGTCTCTATATATTTCGAGATCCATGATCTTCATCTCATTTGTCATTTGAAGGCCGATGATCAGGGCTTGATATTCAGCTACATTATTTAAGCAGTTTTTAGCGAGTGCAAAAGAGTATGGAATAACATATCTTTTTGGAGAGACAAACATTACTCCTGCTCCGACCCCGTCTGCTCGTGCTGCCCTATCGAAAAACATCATCCATAGAGGGAGGAAGTCCACAAAGAAGACTTCTTCATCAAGAAAATCTTCAGAAATTTCCCAATCGGCTGGAATAGGATGGTCAGCTAAGAAATCTGCCAGGATTTGTCCTTTCACTGCCTTTCGTGGCACATAAAAAATTTCAAATTCATTGAACAAAATTGACCACCTCGCCAAGCGTCCGGAAAGGACCGATTTAGACATGACATATTTGAGAGGATCAGCGCTTACAACAAGATGTATCGTATGAGCCAAGAAATAATGCCTCAATTTCTTAAAGGTGAAGACAAGTGCGAGACATGTTTTTTCAATTGGTGGATGATTTCGCTCCGTTGGGGTGAGTCTGCGACTTAAGTAATACAATGCCTTTTTCTTTATGTTCTTCATTATTCTGAGCAAGTAAGGCACCCAACGATTATTTTTGCACAACAATGTAAAGTATGAGCGGCTTTCCAGGTACAAGTGCTCCCAATATAGGAGAATTGAGAAGGTACTTGTTGATGCTATCAAAAGCAATTTGGCAAGATTGGTCCCAAATGAATGGGGCGTCTTGTGATACCCCTCGGATTCGAGACACAGGTTGATCAGGCCTAGGCCCAAACCCGAGGGAAATATCAAACAATTAATATTTTATAATGAACAAAGAATACAAAATGAATTTTAAAAAATAACAATAATAAGCTGAAAGAATACTAAACTAAAAATCCTCAAATATAAATATTTAAACTCTGACAATCCAAACTCCATAAGTTTACAACTCGGGAATCCATCTCTAGTGGACCCCTATTAAAAACCCAAACCGAACGAAAGTAAATAACTGAAGATAAAAACCCAAATCTAATATCTGGAAAGAAGTCCTACGTCGTCAGTAGAATGGAAGATCGTTTCTGCTCAGCTCGAACAAGCCCTAAGACCTCAAATGTTCAATACCTAAAAAATGATAAGTGGGTCAAGCCCACTAGCAAGTTCTATACTACTACTACCCAAGCAACGACCCGATACGCATATACATCCTAACCAATCCAACAATAACTAAATAGTCCGTAGATACATATATATATAATCACACTATAGGACTCTCACTGGATTACAGGCCCGTCTCAACCTGACTAGTAGGCACCATGCAAAACGCACCTGAGGTGGGCATGACTACCTAGACCTAGCAGGGTACACATCCAACCATCATAGCCAGCTATGCATCCCAATGCATATACGCTCCCTAGCCAACGACTCTGAGACTCAGGCTCATATCTTGGCACCATAAAAATATATTTAAAATCTGTTCCAAACCAAACGTGTCACTCAACTATTTAGTGATCTGACACAAAATACAGGTAGGACTTAACTTTTGTAGTTAATCCATCCCTTAATCCAGAATAGGTAGGACTTAGCGTTTTTGAACTAATCCCCCTAGTATGTCACCGTCTCATACTGGTGCATACGTTTAATCCATCCAGTATTGATAATATATATATGACAACATAACATATCAATATCAACATATCCAATTATATGCATAACAATAATGTTTAACTAGCATGCTTTTTCAATACATCCAGTACCTGATTCTCTAACAAATTTTAAATGTAGAGAATAAATATAACCATCCTGTAATTCACAATAAGCATAATAATAATATTAACAGTAATTACATGCTTACTTGTAATTACTCCATAACATCCCACAAGTTGATATAAACAGTTCTTAAGTTGATATAAACAATTCTTGGTAAATATCAACTAGTTTCTTATTAAGCATTTAACTGAATTTATATTAGTTAACAAGCTTAATCTCATACCACTGTTATATAACTTTCAAGTCAAACTCCTATTTCAATTGCTAATTTAAAATTAATCAACTTGAATCATCTGCAAAATTTCAACCGTGTAAACTTCCTTAAAAGTGTCTTACTGTCACTTATAAATATATAATCATTCTGTAATCTAATATGCTTAATTTAAATTACAAAAACATGATTAAACAATATTTCCATTCCCAGATAAATTGCAACTCATAGGGTTATGCACTTAAAATCCTCTGCCTCCAAAAACAGTCCACAAGTTCACTTGAAACTATAATGGTTTAAATCTACCGATTTCTTTGTAATTTATTATGTATTATCACACCCTCAAAATTTTTAATAGGACTTAGATGCTACTAAAACATCCCGACATAGCTCCTAATAGCATCTAGAAACACCAAATTCAGAAACCCATAGCCAAAACCATCACTGAAAAGGCGAAAAACTGAAAACTGTTGAAGGAGCCGGCTCCCTAAACATTAGAGCCGCCTCCAATTGTGGTAGAGCCACCTCCACCCATGGTGGAGCTGCCTCCACTGATCCTTGAGCCGGCTCCACACATGGTGGAGCCTACTCTGCGTTTTGGTGAACCTGCTCCTCCCCTGTTCGTCGTCTCCTTCCACTCTGGCAGTATTCGGCTACTTTGTTCTTCCAAACCAACTTCCCTACTGGTTAAAACTAAGTCCCAAGGTGCTCTAAATTTATTTAAATTCATTACTTGTTAATCAAATTTATCCAGAACAAGAACAAGCAAAAATAGTTTCAAAACGAGCAGATTACACATACAGCAACACATACAGTTTTAAAACTAAATAACGTGGAAACTAAATTAAACCAAATTAATTTAAGTCTATTTCATCCTGGGATTGAATTAAAGATGTAAAGAACACAAGCCAAAGAGATAGAGTTAGATATAAAACTTGCATATGAGATTCAGTTCAAAAATCTCAACGTCTTTCTTCTAAGTTTTCCGGCGAACTACTTTCGCCGGTGAACTACAGTATCTCCTCTGCTCCTGACTCCCCTGATTCTTCTGCCTCCAATATGTGTGGTTAGGGTTCTAAACCCTTGGCAGCCCTATACAGATATATATGTAGGCCAACTAAACCTAGGTGTAGTTAAACCCTAATCCTAATACTAGACAGAAAAACAAGTCGGCTAAATACGTGGCTTCCAGAACTAATAAAAACCTAATTTAATAGAATAAAACATTTAACTTAATTCAAATAAATGTTAACTAAAATAAGCAACCAATTTAAAATAAAACAAAAAAAAAAACATTAAACAATTAAAGCAAAACAAAAATTCAATTAAATAACAATTAAATAAACCAACAATTACATCAAATAAATTAAACAATTTAAATAAATTCCAGAACTTTCCTTTTAAAATTGGGGGTATTACACGTCTTTCTTCATAAGTCAGTTAAAAGGCTAACAACGGCCAGCCAAATTTGAGATGAACCTACGAATGAACGCAAGTTGACCTTGTAAACTTCGAAGCTCATGTAAATTCTTTGGCGGCAGCATCTTTTGAATGGCCTCCACTTTATTAGGATCAATCTCAATACCACGATGACGTACAACGTATCCCGGGAATTTCCCTAAAGTCACTCCAAATGCACATTTAAGAGGATTCATCTTGAGTTAAAATTTTCGGAGGCGATTAAAAACTGTACATAGATCCTGTAAATGATTCCTTCGTTCTTTCGTCTTAACCACTAAGTCATCAACATAAAATTCAACAATCTTATGGAGTATGTCGTCGAAGATCCTTTGCATGGCACACTGGTATGTTGCTTCCGCATTTTTGAGTCCGAAGGGCATAACTTTGTAACAATATATGCCTTTAGGAGTGCGAAAGGCAGTTAGTTCCTCATCTTTCAGAGTCATTCTTATCTGATTGTACCCAGAGTAACAATCCATAAACGAGAGAGCTTCATGCCTTGTGGTTGCATCTACAGTGAGTTCGGAGATGGGAATAGGAAAATCATCTTTTGGGCATGCCTCATTTAAATCACAAAAAATCTACACAAATTCGAATCTGTCCATTTTTCTTCTTCACTTGAACAATGCTCGAAATCCATGTTGGATATTTGACCTCACGAATGAACCCTACTTCAATCAATTTGTTGAGTTCTTCCTCTATCCTTGGAACTAGCTCTGGACGGAAGAAACATTGAGACTGCTTAATCGAACATGTCCCATATTTGACAGCAAGATTGTGCACTGCAATTTTAGGATCAAGACTGAGCATCTCTTTGTATGTCCAAGCGAAGACATCCTTATACTCAGACAACAATTGAAAGTAATCATTTTCTTCTAAAAGGCTTAGGAATGCACTAATGAAAACTGGTCTGGGTTGATCATCAGTCCCTAAGTTGATTTCTTTGAGTTGATCAACAGTAGCCTACCCCCCGTCTTTTAGTGTTGGTGGAGCTTTCTCGATGTCATCTGGTTGTTCAGAGTCAGGTTCCTCTTCAATAGTGATGTGGTATGAAGTAACACAAGATGATTCGCCAATGTCTTCTATTTTATCCACTTCTTTTACTTGATTAGTGAATACAACGGTTTGCCTTCAAGCTTTTAAGGTAACATCATTGGTGACATCTACCTCTGTCTTACGTTTCATTCGCGAGGGCACTAGGCTCCGAACTTCACTATTGTTCACCACATCGATGTTAGTTTTCTCTGACTTTTCACTCTTGCTACTTCTTAGTGGTGTATCATTAATAGTACTAATTCGATTAAATACTGACTTTCGAGCTTGAGGTTGTAGAGATTTTCTTCCTTGGTCATGAAAGCTCATTCTGTTAAAAATAGAGGTATGAGGCAAACTGTTGACATGAGAACTTAAGACATTTGACTTTTGGCTTGACAACCTGTTGAATACAATTACTCGATCACATGGATCTCCTATACAGTCGAAGACTGATTTTTGATGCATAATCTGTTGGTCTTGTTCATCTTTGACTTCTTTAAACCCAATGTAAAAAGAGTTTGACTTCTTATCTTTTTTGTGATGTGAATTTGAAGTGGCTCAGAAGGTGCGAAACCGATACCAGACTTGGGTGGAATGATTTGATGCCCTTGATCTTTCAACTTCTTCTGTGTCTCATTGAGGCCATGCATTTTCTCACCGGTGACCTCTGAATTCAGTTTTCTAAGGTTTGCAGGATTTGTAAAATCATACCCCGACTTAGCCATGAGTTAGTATGCTTTAGGATCGAATCCTTCATCAGCCCTTTGTTTTGGAAGTGATCCATGATTGACCAGAGATTGAGAAGGCCGCATGAACCCTTTTAACGGAGGCTTGGAAAGCGAAGACTTTTGAATCTTGGTGAGAGGAAGAGTTAACTCTCCTTTCAGCTTTTGCATATTTTCTTTCTCTTTGGTTTGTAACATCTTCAATTTAAATTCCTTGGTTTCAAGTATCTCAATGACAGGTGACTGCCCTTCTTGTCGTTGAGATTTTGGAACATACTTTAAAATAGGTTTTGTCCGATGTGCTTTTATCGAGACCCCTCTTATTTTAGCTACCTTTACAATGTCTGTCACTGAAACATCTAATGGATCACTTAACGCTTCTTTTGTTTCTGTAGATTGAACCTCTTGTGTAGATGGATGGCTTGGTATGGGCACTTCCGAAGGTGTATCATGATCGATATAGAACTTGGCATCAGCAAAATGAGATTCTGCTTCTGTAAATGGTTTGTGGTCCGCCACAACCATTTGTACGCCATTCTTGTAGAATTTGAAGCACTGATGAAGAGTCGATGGAATGACACCATTACTATGTATACAAGGCTTTCCTAACAATAAATTGTAGGACGTCTTTGCATCAATGACGTGGAATAAGGTTTCAGCTTAGAGCTCACCAATAATTAGTTTTGCCCGAATCATACCAATAACTCTCTGTCATCCCCGGTTAAAACCTTGAATAATCAAACGGCTACAAGATAACTCATCGACTGTGATACCGAGATTTTTCATCGTAAATTTTAGCATGAGATTCACTGCTGATCCACCATCAACAAGAATTCGAATAACTCTTTGTTCTTTTATGTAACCAGAGACGAAAAGAGGACAATTATATGGCTTCGAACCCAATTGAAGATCTTCGTTAGTGAAAATAATTGGTGCATAACATGAATCCAGTGTACCTCTGACTACTTCATCACCATCGAACTTTTCAATGATGGCTGCATCCTTTGCATGATTTTCCACAGTCTGGGCTTCATCTTGATCATTGCTATTCTCACCATCAGGGCTCGTTTTAGTTGAAACCATGTAAGCTGTCACAACTTCATCATCTAGATATCCTTCTGGAAAGAACTCTTGCAAAGTAATAGGCTTTTGGATCCTTTTGCTTATAGAGGTGTGTTTGGTTGACTGTGTCTTCTTGACCCATTTTCTGTTATGGCCAAACTGCTTATAGTGATATTGAGGTTTCTTCTTCCTTTGCCCCCTGTCAGAATAACTAGTCTAAAAAATGTCAGCTCGTTGCTTCCGTGGTTTCTTTCTTGTCACTAGAGTCTATCCTTCTTCATCATCCTGAGGAAAGACACTTCCAAAGGTTGAAACGTCAAGTGCACTCCCTTTGCCAAGAGAGATGAGAATTGGTTCTAATGAGCCAAACTGGATGGTTGTGCAATATACCTCAGAAATTAAAGGTTGAGAACGAGCACTCCCCATAACAGAGGTTGTCACAGTAGCAGTAGTATGATTTGAAGTTATAACTTCGTCCGTGTCCCACAAGATTTTTCCTTATTTTGCCAGATTCATCACCACCTCCTTGAAGATAAAACACTTCTCAATTAGATGACTGACAATACGATGGTATTTGCAGTATTTTGGATCATTGACACATCCCATCTCTTGAGGGCGTTTGTATTCAGGGAGTTCTATAACTTTACTTTCGAGTAAACATTCCAAGATGCCAGGGACATCGGAATCAGGGAAGGGGTATTCCTTCTTCTCTAACTCCTTTAGCGTAGGACGCTGTCTTTCCCTCTCTTGAAACTAGTGAGGCTTTTTATCATCCTTTTTATCATCTTTAATAGATATCTTGATTGGGGTGGTTGAGATAGCCATGGAATCTTTAGCAACGGTCTTTGACGACTTATCGCCCTTCTTCCAGTCTTTCTTATCCTTGCGTGGTTCTATGGCCATGGGACTTTTACCTTCATGGGATTTCATACTGATCTCCATGTCATGGGTACGTGTTGCCAATTCTTCAAATGTGCGAGGTTTTATTCCTTGTAGAATGTAAAGAAGGCCCCAATGCATTCCCTGCATACATATCTCCACAGCAGAGATTTCTGACAATCGGTCCTTGCAGTTAAAACTGAGTGCCCTCCACCGATTAATGTAGTCGATTACAGGCTCATCCTTCCATTGTTTCGTGTTAGTCAACTCTATCATACTAACAGTACGATGAGTGCTATAAAACCTGTTCAAGAATTCTCGTTCCATTTGGTCCCAACTATCAATTGACTCTAACTTCAGGTCGGTGTACCACTCGAACGCGTTTCCTTTAAAGGAGCGGACAAAATGTTTAACTAGTAAGTCCCCCTCTATTCCGGCATTGTTACAAGTCTCAACAAAATGGGCAATGTGTTGCTTGGGGTTACCTTTTCCATTAAATTGTTGAATCTTCAGAGGTTGGTATCCTACATGCATCCTCATACTGTCGATTCTCTTTGTATAGGGTTTTGAGTACATGAGAGTGCTCTGTAAGATGCTCCATATTGGGCTCGGATTGTATTCGCTATCATATCTTGTAATTGTGCGACAGATAATGAAGAGACTGAAGAAGCGTGACTGGTTTGCCTAGCTGCCTGTTCTGTTACTGGCATCTAATTTTGACTAACCGCCTGTTCTATCACCGGTGTCTGTTTGGGGTCTTCCATGCGAGTACCTTGTGCGGTAGAATTAGGATTCTTCGTCGGCATTACTGTGGAAGACGTAGGATTCCCAGATGGTGGTGGTGAGAAAGTTGCACGATTCCCAGTTGGTGGTGCTGTGGAAGATGTAGGATGCCTAGATTGTACTGGTGATTAACCGAAGGTCTGAACTTCCAATTCGTTCATCAGCGTAACGATTTGTAAGTCCTTCTCTTCAACAGTCTTTGTGAGGTTCTCAATGGCACGAGACATAGTTACTAGTTGTTCCTCCACCGTGGCAGCTCCAGTCATCATAGCAGCGACCACATCTGAGTATGATATGCCTTGAGAGTCAACGGTTCTTAAAGTGATTGAATGCTCCGAAGTCTGACGTGGTGACTCAGGGGGTGAACCGACACTAGAGCGAGCATCATGGATGGAATTAAGTGAATCTGGTGGCAGAATCTCCTCTGGAACAACGTCAGGGTTCTTGACATGTTGGGTTTTCACGTTTGCCGGCTTTGCAGGAGTGGTTTTCACCAAGTTTTGCTGATATTTGGATGACGCGATTGCCTGGGACTTGCTACGTGTCATAGGGCCCACCAAGGTACTTCCATCACTTGCTTTAGCCTTCGTGCCACTTTTCACGGTGGCTTTGGCGTCGACCTTTGCAACAGCGATGTTCTTTGGGGCTTTTTTATCTGTCTGAGCCTTAGGGGGAGCCATAGAATCTGACAGAAAAGAAACTTGATGGTAGGAGAAAGAGATGAGAGGCAAAGAATATCCCACTGGGCGTGCTAGAAATTTGGACACACAAATTTTGTACTCTGCAATAAAGACAAAATATAAGCAAAATAATAATTTATTAAATTAGAAATATTTGGAGTACAATCCTTTGTGATATCTTTTACAAAAAGAATGGTCCTCTGATTCGATCTCCTTTTTGGTTGGTTGGATCCAAAGGCTACACAAGCTTGTTCTTGAATCACCTTGGAATTTGATGAAAAATGGCACGTCGTTGGATGTGCTTGTTATTGATCATCGTGGGATTTGATGAAGAACGGCACATTGTTGGATGTGCTTGATGTTCTTCACTTTTGGGTTTGGATTCTGAATTTGTGTCTCTGACTTCTGAGTCTCTGGACTTCTGAATTTTGAATCTCTGGATTTCTGGACTCTGAATTTGTGTCCCCTTCTCCCTTCCTCTAGCCTCTATTTATAGGCTTCATGGATCCATAAGATGATGACACATGTCCTCTTTGATAAGGAAAATATCATAATTGGGCCGAGCCGGTTATATTATGATAATTATTCTTAAAAATAATTATTCCAAATATATTTTATTATGAATAATTATTCTTTTTTTATTTAACCATCTGGACCGGCCTTAATTAAATAATTTAAGTGGATCAAACTTGGGCCAATTAAATAACTTAATTAAACATTAGGCCCATATTTAAAGGGTTCATTTGTCCAAATCAAAGTCCACTAAAATTTTAGTGTCTACACTCCCAAAATTTTAACATCAAGCAAGCAAGTATGGTCCTCCACACATCAAGAAAATAATCATGCAAATGAAAACAACTCTAGAATCCTTTTTGAGTGGACCAGCATCAAATATGTTACTATCTAAGCCAACTAAAGAAATGATCACATCCTTACCCTCAAAATAGCACACAAATCTAGTATCGATCATCAAAACAAAAAGTGGACATTTTATTAAAGTTTTATTGATCTAGGTGCGCTTCTTCTTTTCACTTGATTTTTTTTTTTCTATCCCTAAGGATCAAAGATGGAAGCACAGTGCAATGTAATGATCTATTAAGCTTTCTAGCAATCCATGAGGTCGAACAATAGGTCAATGACTCCCAAACTAGACGGCTTTAGGGCACTAGGTATTCAAACACCCCTAAGAACTTACAAGCTCAAATCAACTAGGTTACAAATCAAAATAACCTCCATCTAATCATTTCCGACTTCTCACCTTTTGGGAGAAGTCCTCAATTTTTATTTACTTTTGCAACAACTTTTCTTCTTTTTTTTCTTTTTTTTTTGTCAAGTTATTAACCTAGAGTTTAGGCCCTCCACCTTTCGGCGCGAGAAGTTCAGCACTTGATGAGGCTAGAATCCCAGCTACTCAATGAAAAGGGTTTGTTATCCACTTTTATCAAGATGAAAGCCTTCAATGCACTAGTAGCTCAATTAGGATATAACCAATTCAATAATCAACAAAGCATGTACCCCACAAATTAATGCTAGTGTGTGTCTGTGCTAGCGTAGAATCCTAGAGTGAATTTCAAAACAATAAAAAAAATCAGGATGATGTGGACCACAAGTGCAAGCAAGATATCAATTTTTTTAAAAATTTACTCCTAAATGACATTCACAAGGCATACAAGGAGTATTGGACTCTCAAGTCAAGCAATTTTTAAATTTTAAGCAATATAGTTCTCAAAAGATCAAAATCATAGCTAGTTATGGACCAATCATAGAAAATCCCTCAAATATACAAGTCATACTTAAAATTTTGAATTGAAAGCAAATATTGTAATTAACACCCATTACCTGCAAACTTAAATGGCATAGTGTCCTCAATGTGCAAAGAAAACAAAAGGATAGAGTATCCCAGTGTAACTAAGGCAAAGAATAGCCGGGACACAAATATCCAAAGTGGGTGGTATAACCCCCCCCCCCCCCCCCAAACTTGGAATTAACTGCAGTCCTAAAAAGATGGCGCTTGGATAAAACTCATCAGATAACAAAAGGGATAATAACAGTGCACAGTGGACATGCAAGTGTAAATGGGATAAGAAATGAATGAAGGAGAGAGAAAAAAGGATGGTCCAGAAAAATTTTGGGCAACACTTTCTCATTGAAATCACTAGGATGCACCTGATAATGGAGTCAATCACAGACAAATATATCAATATAAGAAATGACATCCAAAAGATAACATGTATAGAAAGAAAAATAATAAACAGTAGATGGTGTATCACAGTGTCTTGGCCGACAGACTGGCCACAAAAATATCATATCAGTAGCAATGTAATAAAAATATATCACAGATATATCAAGTGAGGAGAGTAAAGAGATAGAGAAATCAAGCAGAGGAGGTAGGGCAAGCGGGGCGTGATCCCCGGATATCTCTAAATATGTCATGCAGCACAGCTAAGACATCTGTACATAGAGTAGAAATGACTGCTCTGAAGGAAACTATTGCATCCTCTAATGCCTGGACACACTCTCCTAACCCGGGTGTCAGAACTGGAGCCTCAGGAATAACTGGAACATGAAACTGTGGTACATCCTGAGTCTGCTCCTGGGAATAAAGTGGCGACCCAACTAGAGAGTGATGTGGTAGCTCCTCTGCTGGAGGCTGCTGCTCAAGGTCTATCTCCATATGTACTGTAGCCGCCGGTGCATCTGCTAGATCGTCCGCTGCTGCTGCTACTCTTTCTGCCACCTCAGCCTTTACAGCCTCCTTTGCGGCTAAGATAGCGTCCTCCTCCAAGCTCTTAATAAGAGAATTGTAACTTTTATTCCAGTCCTTCTTGCCGTAGTGGCAAGCTTCTAACTCAAAACGCTCCTGTAGATAGAAAGGGTAGCACTGGTCCCGGAGGATCTGAGTAATGAGATGAGCAAAGGGGAGATACTTAGCCTGTTTGGGCTTAGCCTGGCTGATATAATTTGTGTATAGCTTCATCATGACACTGTTGTGAGATTTATATGTACCACTCGCAAGTGCACGAATCTTTGCAGATAGGGTTTACTTGTAAGGGTGTCGTACCCAAGGGACTTGTGTAAATTAAGTTTGTCAACAGATTTCTTAAATTCCAAAATTAACTTGAAAGTAGGATAATCAAATTGTGATGATTAATTCTAAATTAACTAAGTAGAAAAATGAAATAAACTAAAGAACAATGATCAAATATGATGTAGAAAATAGAGAGAGAGAACTAGAGGTATGATTTCACCACTAACATCGCACTACTAGTCAATTACATCAATTTATTGGAGATATATCATATAACATGCACAGGGAATTAATCATGGCTACAAGCACATATTAATTCAGCTGGAAAATAATATAATTTAAAGCTAAGCATGGACTATCTTCGATTGGTATAAACCATCTACCTGTCTACTTTACTCTAGGGTGTAGCATGGTCTATCTTTTCTAGGCATAATCCATCAAATCTCTAACATTATATTCAGATAAGAACTATTGTGTAATCATCTCATTTATAACTACAAGAAGTGAATGAGTTGTGTTCAATTACAAGATTAAAATACCTAAGACAAGATAGAAAAATATTTGTAATTGAATTAAAACTTTAAAACCGATTCTTATTGAAAGGTCATTTAAAAACCTTATAAATTACACAATCATGCATGATAAAAATTATTCTCCAATAATTAAATACAATCAAACCAGTGTGCTAAGCTAGGGCTACATCACAACACTAGCAAAGCGTTTAGCCAAGCATGATTGGGGTGGAATTCTTCATAGTTGAGTAAGACATCTTCACCACCATGGATTGATCCCTTCCTTCTTCTGAATGCTCCTCTCTGATCTCGGTCTCAAGTTCCTCTGTATCATCCCTCAATGTTGTAGAGGACCCCCTTTAAATAATAAAAGATCAGCCCTAAAGTTCCCTTTTTCATATAGGAGACATACATAGAAATTCTGTCGAATAAGGACTCCTAAAATTCGTGTAGACTTCTAAGCCAATTTTGATAAGGTAAACAGCTATTTTAGGGAAAGCTCGTGAAACACAAAATTGTAGCTCTTCGAATTTCCTATCAACCTTCGCAATAATTTAGTTGTTTTGATGCTCGAGAAGAGAGATACAGCCAAATTACCAAAACGGGTTCTAAGTTACCAACTTTGGCGAAAGTTTCCTTTTTGGAGAAGGAGTTTTCTTTTTCTTCTTCTTTCCATTCTTATCAACTTGTGGCTTCTTTTGGACTATTTTCTAAATATAATTAGATTTGAATCTTCAACATTGCTCGATCCCACGAAAAGTCATCTTGTAAAGCTCAGAATTACTGGTCTTGACTGATTTTATAATTAAAGCCCTGACATAAATAAAAATAATAAAACAATGTAAAATCACAAATAAACTATTATTGAGTGAACAAAACATGCAAATAAAGGGGCTAAAATGTATAACATTCAGCGCCTAACAGACATTCCAGTAGAGTGCCAAAATAGAGAACCATTGCCTAGTATAGAAAGCATAGAGAGCTGCCAGAAAGTCAAAATGCCTCTGGATCTTATACCCCGCCATAAATATATTTCGGTAGAAGACCAAATCGAAAAAACATAGGTCGTCGGGTAGATAAGTCCGGGTGGTGAAAGTTTCGCCAGCTGCATAATGGCCAGTGAGGGCAACGGCCATGTCTGCATCAGAAGGCCTCCTCAGAACAGGATACTCAAGACCAAGAGGGCAGACATGGGGGCACCGAGAAGAAGTGGCCAAAGTATCGACAGTGATGATGATAGGGTGGCCATCAATGGTAGTCCGTAGCTCTAACAGATTACCCGGGGCCGGCTGGAGGTTCTGGAAGAACATCCAAACAAGCCGCGGGAAAATTGGATAAGTAACTGGTGCCAGAATGGCTAGAATGCCACGCTGCTTAATGTCATCGAAAGCTGCCCTGGTCAAGACTGACCAGGAGAAGAAAGCTATATCAAATACTAACTCATAGGACATAGAAAGGCATCTGAACTTCCAGACAGGTCAGTCTCGGACCTGGCCAGGATGTGCCGATGGTGGAGAAGGAGAAGATATATGTTTATCCTCATCGGAATGGGATGAAGATGTAGAAGTAGTAGAGGTAGAGCGATCAGACTAAGCTGGATCCTGGGCATGAGAAGGCTCTCTAGGCTCCTCTACACGCTGTCGCGCCCTCCTCGGATACTATCAACGGGCGACTGTCTTAACCCGTGTCATGACCTGCAAAACAGAAAAGAAACACTTGCAAAATAAGACATTAACAGTTAATAGAGAATTGAAACACAGTATATAGAAACATGTATGTCAAGTAAGATAGATAACTCAGAATAATTGACATGAATCTACGCAAGTGATAACGAAGCAAAGTAAACAGTGACTAAGTGAAACATACTAAACAATGTAAGTATGGAATACATCCAATGTGGAAAACACAGGCATTAGGCATCAAGAAACTAGCATGAACACTATGGATGGTGTGTGAAGTGCACTTACGCAAATCTGTAAAGTTCGATCGATTAGGATAATATGAGATCGATCTATCTCAGATCGATCAGGACTAAGTTCGATCGATCTTTCTCTGATCGATCTAAGAAAACTTCGATCGATCGAACTGCTGTGAGAAATTCAAAAAGTCACAGATCTGTGACGTTGATGACACAGGGGGTACCCAAGCAAGCTTGTGGGTACCTCTACACCTCAATAACACAAGAATGGTCACTTATCTTGGCACGTGACACCCAAAATCAAATCAAAATAAAAAATATGCAAATATATATATACACATATATATACATATATATACACATGCTTCAAAGATCAAAAATGGCAACAAATCTATCATGGAAGCTCAGATCTAGCATGGAAAGCACGAAAACATAAAGATTGAAACTCAAAAATGGATATAAAATCCAAACTTACCAAAACTCAATGAGAGAAGTGGAAATGAAGAAGATGAGATGAGATCGAGAGGTGGAGATGAGATTTCGAAGCTTGGGAAACTCGCCGGAGGTTAGGAAGATGAGTTGTAGCTGTGGGAGGCGATGAGAGTCAAGATCGATATGTAAATCGATCAAATGACCCTAGGGTTTCTATTTTAAAAAATTGATCCCGATATGTTCGATCAATCATGAAAAATCTCATATCGATTGAATATAAATCAATCTGAAAAGAACTAAGATCGATCTAAGCTCAAAATGACATGGTATTTTTGATTTTTTTTATTTTTTATAAATAAATCAAAATTCAAAAAGGGCAGTCAAAGTCAAAGTCAATAAATGGACACAGATTGATCATTCCAAGATCGATCTGGAAGATACTTCGATCGATCGAATAGGTGAAAACCTGCAAACAAGTTCTATCGATACACAGAGAGGCCTTTTTTCATGGGTTTTAAAAAAATTTCTAAGTATAGAATGAAAATCGATCTGAGGAATTTTTCGATTGATCTTGGAGTACTCAGATCGATCTGAACTGAAGTTCACTCGATACACAGAGAGCTGAAATATGTAGGAAATTCTCAATCGATGGGACTAAGAGATGATTGGATGCAAGAATGGATGTTCGATCGATCGAACCTCTTTTGAAATCGATCTAACAAGTGCAAAATGCCTATTTTCAGAATTGAAGTGCATGCATTCTCAATCACAGTTCCTAGCCATATGTATAAACCCAGAATATATCTAAACGATGCAAGAAATGAAAGGTAAAATAGAAATGAGGGAGGAATAGGGTTGTAAACCCTACGAATCATTCCTAGTCTTTAACGTCTCTAGCAAGACGTTGGGCTCTTTTAGCCTGGATCAAATATCTTGTTATGCATCCCCTCCTTAACGGGGTGAATGGATTTTTTAATCCCACCCAACAAATGGTTCTCTAAAGAACTCGTTGGATTTGATTCAAAAGACATTGATGGTCCTTGGTCTATACAACTCTTGGGCTTCCATGCCCTTGGAACACTTGGTTTTGAAACAACAATTCTTGAATTCAAGTTTGAAGATGAACTCTTAGAACTTCCAAGCAAAAACTCATATTTTTCAAATTCATTGTCAATGCACTTTTCTACAACACACACTTCTTCATGCTTGTCTATTGAATTCGAGGTTGGATTAAAAATATTCAACTTCACCTTCATGTGGCCAAATGAAATTTTTATTATCCCCGTCCTACAATTGATGTTGGCACTTGCGGTTGCCAAGAAAGGACGGCTAAGGATAACGGGAATTTGGCTCTTAGGATTCGGAACCGGTTCCGTGTCTGTAATGACCCAGTCATTTTTCTTCGTTTTCTTTTTCTCAGATTTTAACGGATATTTTTTTCCCGTTGTCTTTTCTTTTTTGGGTTCAGCTTTTCATCACTTGATGTCATCTCAAGTGCTCTGTAATGATTTCCGAGACTCTTTTCCTTGGATTGACAACTTCCTTTGGGGATTGTGTCATTTCCATATTTTATTTTTCCGAACATTATTCACATTTTGTCTTTTTCTCGTTTATCCTTTTTCCTTGCACTACCTCACTTTTTGTGCTCGGATTTGATTCCGGTTTTGCATGCATTCATGATATTTGATTTCCATGATAGTGGTATTTTTACTTTTCTAGAAAAGTATGTTGATTGCTTACTTCTTTCATAAAGGGGCATTAATGCATACTTTAGCGTAATTACTCTTAACTTGTGGGGTTTTAGTGTAATTAAATAAAGTAATTATTTTTCATCTTGGGGACCATTTTGCAATTAAATTTGGAAGATATTTTCAAAAAGGACCTTTTTGCAATTTTTAAAAAGTGTGACAAGTGTCACACTCTCATTGGTCCACTTGTTGACATTTGTGTGGAAACACTTTAATGTATTGGATGATGACATTTGGAGGGTGAGGATTCACCCACTTGTTGGCCTAGGATTGGTGCACTTGTTGGCTTGGATGGTTGACAAGTGTAGGTGTGTAATTAAGCCTAGGAAGGAGCCATGGCTTGGTGACAAGTGTAGGTTCACAATTTAGTCTTGCAAATATCTTTGGGCCACTTTGGGATTATGGTTTTAAAGGATGGTCTTTGTGCAATTGACCATAGATGTGTGTGTTGACCATGGTGTAAAAGCACATACTGAGTGGAGGATTTCTATTTCCTCCACTCACACTTAACCACATTATTTCATTTTCTTCCTTACAAGAAAACCCTAGCCTCTATGGATGAAGCTTGAAGCCTTAGGCATTGACCTTGATCTTTGAGGCCCTTTAGACCATAAAGCTTGGAATACTTTTTGTTCCCCTCATCCTCCTCTTCAAAACCCTTAAAGGATCTAGCCTAACTCTTAGTTTTGCTTTGGTATCTAGAGATTCAATTCTCTAGTGAGGTATTGATCTATTATTTTAAAGTATTTTTATGTCATTATTGAGTGTTTTACATGCATGGAAGAGAAGGACTTGTATTTTGCCCTTAAACTGTTTTAACTTGAAATTAATCTTGTCAAATTAAATATAGAATATAAAAATATACTCAATTAGCTTTCATTTAGTTTTGGTTTCATGTAATTTGGATTTAAAATGAATTAGTTATGAATTTTTGAAGTTGCAAGCTAGTTGCTGGAAATTTGAAGCTTTTCCTTTTCGGTCCAGAAATGAATTTTTATATGGAGCTGTGGTGCTTCAATTGCCTTGAAATTTTACTGGAACTTCCCTCATGGGTTTTACACTACTCAGAATTTTTTCACGATTTTAGAGCATTTCTAAATTTTTTTTAAAATCCGAAACTATCTGTTGTCCATGTTTTTATTGCAGCAGGAAAACATATTTTTAAATGATTTATTTCACTAACCTTTTGACATTGGATCATGGCTTAAATTTTCAGTTTTACACTCTCATATGTTTACTTCCAAAATAAATTAGGTTTGCCTAATTTGGATGTCAAATGAATTTTTCATGAATTTTCAAAGTTGGAAGCTACAAGCTGAAAATGTGTTTTCTGAGCAGAATTTGTTTCAAAGTTGTGGGGCAAAACTGTTTCAATTGGAAAAATATTTTGTTAAAATAAATTGATATTATCAAATTAAAATGTTTAAGCTTTCATTGGGCTTTGGATTCATTCAATTTGGGTTAGAATTGAATTTTTTATGAATTTTACAAGTTAAAGGTAGCAAGCTGAAAAATCTGTTTTGCGAACCGAAAATTTGGGGCGATTTCATTTCGGTAGTAATTGGGATTTTCATTCCAATTGAGGTAGGGAATGTTTTATGATTATTTGTGTGTTGTATTGTGTGTTTGCCATGATTATACAACATATATGTATGCCTTGTATCAAATCTAGAAAGTTAGTAATTTTTATTTCTTTGTATAAGATTTAAAATTTATGATGATGTATAACTTTGATTTGAATTGTAACATGTTAGGAAATTATGCTTAGATATGTTGGTTAACATATATTAAATTTGGATCATTTGATTAAGAATTACAATTTTTATTTAATATTTATCTTTAGTGAAAGTTTAATTCACATGGTTGTATCAAGTATTAAATCAAGTTGTAATGTGGTATTTAAATAGGCCTTGGCATATTCTCTAACATATATTAAATTGAGGGCATTTGGAATTGTTTAAAAATCTAAAGGAAATTAATTAATTAGTTTAATTAATTTTGTTTTAAGTGTTTTAATCACTTAACTTGTCATTTGATGTTATATATATGATGACTATGACATGTCTTTCAATATATATTAAATTGAGGTTATTTGGATTAACTTGGAATTTAGAGAATTTAACTATTTATATTTAATTAAATTCTACTTTATTACTCCATGGATTTAATTGCATTTTGGAAGTTGTTTCTATATTTAAATCATGGATTTGGATTTGACGTATGTTCACTTGATTACTTTTGAGCATTGGATAACATAGTTGTTACTTTTATATTCATGAGAATATGTTTTTCCTTATTGAATATATTGTTGCTATGTGTAAGGAATTGCACACTTTGTATTTGACATCTTACATGCCATAGTAGTTGTGAATTTTGAGCATGTATTGTATAAGTTTCCAAAATTTGGATTGTGCTTGGTAAATAGTTGATATCTTGTATATACATGTTGATATATATACGTTGTTGCACAATTTGTTGATTTTGGAAACTTGGGGATGTCGTTGTTTGGCTACGGCTAGGACTTGGTTCTAGTACGGGGGATTGTCCCTCTATATAGTCTAGTGCGCACATAGGGAGGTTACCCATGGGCTAGTAACCCTAAAGTAACTATGTTGTCGGTCTGATCCGGCGTAACGTCCGAGTATCCACTTTGTTTGATTTCATATTTCATTTCAAGTTGATAACTAGATGATATCATAACTTGTTGTTCTTTATTTGATTTCCTATTTTGAGCTTAATGTCACGGGCCTAGAGATTTGGCGCAGCGGCACGGCCCGTGCGGCACCAAGGCGTTGCTTCAGCTCGCGCAAGCGCCCTGGTCAGCCACCACGACCTGCCCTCCCGAGGATACATACTGACTGGTTTCGGCCTGCCATAGCCTCGTCAGGGGAACGGCTCCAGCTCCCGACCAGTTTGTGCAGGGATGGCCAACTCCCTTCTTCATAGTCAAGTCCACGACCAGCGACAAGCACCTCGAACTGAACCGAGTCGACCTGCCTGAACTCTGAAGAGGTACCATCCTGTGGTCCTGCACGCCCCTTCCCTGGAACCATTCCCAGTCAAACTCTGCTCTTTGCCAACCAGCATGCGTGACTTCCATCCTCCAAGCGTCTTAGGAATCACTTCGTGACATTCTCCCCCACCCAAATCCTGCGACGTCCTCGTCGCAGTGCGGCGCTTCACTACTGCGTCCACTCCCTTCCAAAGTCTGCCTCCATGCGGTATGCTCGCCTTCCCACCATCGCTTCCTTGTGCAGCTCCCTGCACTGCACTCGCCCAATGATAGGCCTCGGACCAAGGGGACGTCCACTCCTCAAGGACGTGACTCTTCTCCGTCATGCCGCCTCCGCGGCATCCCGAGCAAGCAATAGCCTTCTGCCGACTTGATGCTCACCCTTCACCATGGTTTGCATCACCCAAGGACTAAGCACGAACTTTGGTGCGCGCGGCCCTCCGGCCCTTCAATGCGCAACTTCAACGGACGCCTCTTCCTGGGGAGATGGAGGCTCTCCCCCCCAACTGCATTGATTCCTCCACATCGATGCAACTTCAATGCACCGTCTTCATTCTCTGACCCCTCCCGGACCGACAAGGGGGTACCCCACCGTGCTTTACCCCAAGTCCTGCTCTGATACCATTTGTCACGGGCCTAGAGATTTGGCGCAGCGGCACGGCCCGTGCGGCACCAAGGCGTTGCTTCAGCTCGCGCAAGCGCCCTGGTCAGCCACCACGACCTGCCCTCCCGAGGATACATACTGACTGGTTTCGGCCTGCCATGGCCTCGTCAGGGGAACGGCTCCAGCTCCCGACCAGTTTGTGCAGGGATGGCCAACTCCCTTCTTCATAGTCAAGTCCACGACCAGCGACAAGCACCTCGAACTGAACCGAGTCGACCTGCCTGAACTCTGAAGAGGTACCATCCTGTGGTCCTGCACGCCCCTTCCCTGGAACCATTCCCAGTCAAACTCTGCTCTTTGCCAACCAGCATGCGTGACTTCCATCCTCCAAGCGTCTTAGGAATCACTTCGTGACATTAAGCTGTAGCTTCTTTTTCAAAAAATTTCTTTAAAGAATCTTCAACACAAGAATTTTTCAAATCATCTTTCAAAACTTTGTTCAAATCATTTTCCATTACTTTTTCAACAAAGGGGTTATGCACATGCAATGAAGCAGGAATAGGATGTGAAACGGGACGGGTGTCAACTTTTGGTTGCACCGTTTCACTCTCTTCATTGGACATACTCACTTGGTTGTCCACAATCCTCCCACTTTTCAAGGTTGTCACCGCATTGACATGTTTGATTGTGTGACCTTCCGATGAGGAATGAGTCTCCACAACACATTGTTACTTTAGTGGTGCATCAAAGGCATCTTCCATTTCTCTCTAGCATTCAAAGTACTGGCTATTTGCTCGACTTGGGTTTCTAGCTTAGCAATGGATTGGGAATGAGAATGAAGCAATTGAGTGTTCGCCTCTAGAGTACCTAGAGCGGTCAACACTTTCTCCTCAAAAGTAGGACTCCTAGAATTTCCTTGGGAATACAATGATTGGTTAGGGAAATGAGAATTAAAGAATTGATTTCCATGTGATGGTTAAAAAGAAGATCTAAAACCTTGGGAACCTTGGCCTTGCATTGGAGGTGGAACATACTTGTTTTGAAAACCACCTTGGGGAGGGTTTGAGCCTTCCCCTTGGCTTTTCTAAGAGAAGTTTGGATGGTTCCTCCAACTTGAATTGTAATAAGTGCCATAGGGATTATTCCCTTGGTTGACAAATGCAGCATTGACTTGCTCATGGGTTTCACTTGGCACATGTCCATGGGGACAATTGGAAGTAGAATGTAAAACATTTGAACAAGTCATGCAAGATTCATAAGATGCATAATGAGAATGGTTAGGGGAGGAAGACATTTGGTTCGCCGAAGTTTAGTTAATCAAAAATTGATCAAGCCTTTGAAATAAGGATTTCATCTCGGCGGCTATGTCATTGGAATTGTTAACTTGATATAAGTCAACATTCTTCCTTCCACCTAGATTTCTACCATTTTAGAGGACAAAGATCTATGCATTGAATTCTCACTCATACTTTCATACAATTGCCACACATCATCCTCATGCTTATCAAGGTAAGACCCACTCATAGATGCATCAACCACACCCTTGTGACTATTCGGTAAACTTTCAAAGAAATATTGAACTAGTTGCCACTTAGGTATTTTATGATGTGGGCACTTCCTAAACAAATCATTAAACATTTCCCATGCCTCATGAAATATTTCCCTATCCCCTTGAGAAAATTCATGAATAGAAGTTCTCATGGCATTGGTCTTTGAAACCGGATAGTACTTCTTCAAGAACTCTTGTTGCATTTCTGCCCAAGAAGTTATTGAAAAAGGCCTAAGATTGTTGAACCAATATTTTGCCTTGTCCATAAGGGTAAAAGGAAAAAATTTGAGTCTTAACACTTCTTCGGGCATATCCGTGTATTTCACGATGGAACACACTTCAAGAAACTCATCCAAATGCTTATAAGGTTCTTCACTTGGAAGTTCATGATAGTTGGGAAGCATTTGAATGGTTTGTGGTTTAATTTCATATTGATGTGCTCTAAATGGGGGCAATTGAATGCAAGTAGGTGCATTAGATTCATTAGGCACATAATGGTCTCTTAAAGTAATGGGAGGATTCACAACCAGCGGTGCCACTCGAACACCTTGATTGCCTTGCATAATGAGAGGTTGTGGAGTAAAAATTGGCCGAGGCATTCCCAATGGAATTTGGCCTTGTTATTGTGATGGGATGAATGGTCTAGGCATGCCTAATGGTACTTGAATATTTTTATGATACACATTAGGGTGGAGGATGCCTTGTTGGTTTATGTGACTAAGGTCCTCCATATGGTCGTCATTCAATTCCTCCATTGGTAAAATGGAGTGATGAGAACTATCTCTTCCCCTAGGATTACGAACAACCGATTCAAGATGCAAATTAGGAGGGACGAGAGTAGGATTTAATGACCTACGACCATGCATGCACTAGCAAAACAAATATCAAGCAAATAACAATCATTTCACCCCACAACAAATTAATCAACAAAAATTCTCCACATAATTGATCCCATACTCCCATGTTTGAACAATATGCAAAGTAAAAGTAAATTGCCTCCACGCGGGCTCACGATTTATCTATGAAATGAAAAACTTGCCACCACGCGGTCCGACAATTTAACTAGAGATTGAGTTAGAAAGATCTCACAAAAGATCCTTAGGCAACTTCAATTAAACTTTCAAGTTTCAAGCCTTGCTATGCTTTGCAAATTTTAGATTTTAGCTCCTTTTTATGCTTTTGCTTAGCTTCACTTAGCAGTCTTGCTTCCTTTGCTCTTTAATTCCCTTTGTTTGATTCTCTTAGCTCAATGCACCTAGCCAATCAAGAACAAACACAATAAGTAACAAAAAAGAAAATAAAGTAAAGACATGATCAAAAGAGTACTAATTCCTATTTGTTTCCAAAACACGGCATTACCAACTCAAATCCCCGGCAACGGCGCCAAAAACTTGGTGTTCGTCAAGCACTGAAGCCTAAAAATGTGCACTAAGAGTGTCAGTGTGCAATGTGGCCAAGTTTTAAATTTATAAAAGCCACTACTACCTCTAACTAAAAATATAGGTAGGGTGAGTTGGGATCGTCCCAAGGGATTACAGGCGTACTTGCAATGGAAACAATGTATATGGTTAGTAGGTCGAGTGATCAAAAGATGGTGTGTTTGGTTGATTAGATTACAAACTAAACTAAACAAGTTCAATGTAAAATAAACAATTTAAATGAAATCTAGAGAAAACAAGAGAATGGGGTCTTGGGGTCTAGAGGTCACCACTAAACATCACCATACTAGACATTCAATGTATAATTAATGAGGGGAAACATATGTTGCAATTTGAGAGTGTTTGATTGATTGTTTCAATAAACATAAATGACCAATTAAGCATATATTGTCTAAGCAACCTAGTGAATAGCACAATACATCAAACTAAGCCATTAATCCTTCCTTTAAGCTCACAATCCAAACACAGCACATGATTAGAAAATAATACTACTTGCATTCACAAGCATGGAACATCAAACAACAAGCATGGATTGTCCTCCCATCTAACAACTAAGGCAACTACACTACAACTAAGCTAAGGGCATGAAAATTAAACTAAATAAACTAAGGGGGAGGCACAATCCATCAAGACATGAGTATGAACCATCAAATAAATCATAATAATATTCTATTAAGCACTATGCCTTGACAATCTCTAGATTCATAGCATCAACACACATAGACATGCATCAATAACACAAAAACTACAGATAAACACATGACATCTATTCTAGCATATATAGACATATGGATAAAATGAAATGATCAATTGGAAGTATTAAACCACACAAATCATTGAATAAACAAGATTCATATATAGTCACGACAAGATTACAACACAAATCCCCTCAAAATACAAAGCATTAGAGTCTAGAAGGAATGTTTAGGGCTAACTCTAGCCCCAAGAAGATGTTTAACCACTCATTAAAGTAGTCATCCAACCCTCAAGGGCTATCTCCATGATAGGAATGACCTCCTTCTTAATGGAAACCCTAGAAGAATGGAAGAACTCCCAAGAATGTGTCTCTAGCCTCTCCTCCTCTCTTTTTCTTTCTCTCTAAGAATGTTTCTAAGTATGTCTGTATTGAAGATCTTCCAAAGCTCTCTGCAAAAATGGCTCAAAATCCTTATATAGGAGGCTCAAGTGTTACACCCAATGGTCTAGATTTGTGCACTAGGGTCCTTGCAATGATTGCACCATGAGATAACTTTTAATGAGCTGGAATTTGATTTAATTCGTACTTGAGAGAGTTCGAGCGATCGAACTATGTTGAGATCGATCGAATTGAGGTGAGATCCATCGAAAACTGCAGAGATCGATCCATCCTTGGTGGCGTCTTTTTGAATAAAGACAAATCTCTGAGATATTTTAGGATATTTTGGGAAAGAGACAAGAGTGGTAGGTGGGGTGGTAGGTATGGATAAGATCGAATATTTTCGATCGATCGAAGAATGGTTGGATCAATCGAGCATGCTGATAACTTTTGGATAAGGCCAATTGCTTGGATCCATCTTGAAGTGTCCAAATCGATGTTGCTCTGATCGATCGAAGGAATGTTGAGATCGATCGAACATGCTGACTTTCACACTTTGCTTCATTTTACTTCCACTTTGTTCCTTTCTTCTATTCAGCTTGGGATTGCTTCTTTTAAGCTCCTATTTGGCTAAATTAACTTACTTTTGGGATAAGTACCTAAAAAGGGTAATAACATGAAATTAGTCTAAAACAGGAAAGTAAGATAAATAAAGGTCCTAAAATACCTAAACTTAAGGGATTTAATTACGCATTTTTCAGCACTAATCAACAAACTTAAGGGAACTCGCCAAATCGATCAAAGCTAGAAAAAACTCATTAAATTTGAAACAAAGAGAATATATTAAAAATTAAAATCAATTATGAATTGGTTTATCTTTATCTTTTTGTGCAAAATTATGGATGTCATAGATTTTGGATAAAACCGATTCAGTGAGTATTTTAATTCTTACTCATCAAATAGAGTAGTGTTCAAATTTCTTTTGATTTTGTTATATTGCATTCGTGGAAGGTCTTGGAACATGGACAAATTTAAGGGAACTCACCATCAAAATAAATCGAAACGAGAAGCCACCAGGCGTGCGTACATCAAAATAAATAAATACTACTCTTATTAGAGAAATTTGAAACAAACAAAAAGAATAAAAGCAATTGTGATTAGTTATATTCAAGATTATCGATGTCAAAGATTTAGTTCTATCCATCGCGCAAACTGATGAGGAAAGTTGGGCTATGTTTTCAGTATCTCCTTACCAAATACCTTGGATCTAATAGCCACTTTTCACATGCAATGAGAAAATGAAATATAACTCTAAAAACATAAACAGATTGCAATTATGAAGGAAAAATGCAGAAGAAAAAAAGAGTCTGTAAAGTTGATTAAATTTATATTTTGGTCACTTTATTATTTATTTTTTGAAGTCTTTCAACTTTTTAACCAGAAAAAAAAACACCGGTCATGCAATCAAATAGGACCCTCATTAATATGAATTATTTGTGGGCAAAGGAAAGGAATTAGAAAATAAAAAACTAAAAAGATCAAAAATCAAGATCAAATGCATGTTAGTTTATTTTAATAATCAATTATATATATGTTTTATGTCAGCGACAAAGTAAGGGTACTAAATTAGTACTTGATGGTACATGATAATTCTTTGCCAATCAAGTCGTACTTTGAGTATAAAACAAACAAGATTATAATATTACCCACCTACAAATTAATGCACTGTTCTCTTGTTCATTTTAAGGCTCTTAATTTTTCCGCACTCTTCAAATTTTGGTTTATGTGATGAAAGAGCTTAAATCGATTCCAATTACAAAGATTCCACACAACGTTTCCAAATCCATGAGTTTGAAAACTATCTACCTCAAATATTTTCGTGTTGGCTACAAGTGACTTCTGCTCTTATTTATTTTGAAAAATGATTCTTGTACCAAATAAGTGTATTGAATTGTTAGACCTGCTCTTTTAATTGGTCAATTATGCAACAAATAATAATTGAAACCCTCCACTTAGTTGTATTTGGTATAACTAATTAAAAATTATTCAGTTAAGCAATTCACTACAAGTGTTCGGTGTGAGTATCACAACTCATTTATTTCATTCTTATTCTCAAACCGTGTAAGTTATTTCACTCTCATTCTCAAACCGTGTTAGTTACAAATGACATCTGCACTTTTTTATAGGCACAGTCACTCCTTCTGAATTTTTCATAAATTCGATACTCTTTTAAAATATTCTTTGCAAGAAAATGTCAAAAATTTTAGAATCTATCATAACATCAATGCAAAAAAATAAATAAATACTACTTTTGTGCTCGTTTAATTTGGGTTCATCTCACGTTTAATTTGAAAAGTCACTCAATGATTTTCATTGACACTTGTTTAGTGTATTACATTTTTGGGATTGGTTTGTGCTCACTTTAACTAAAAGTTCACCCTTTATATAAGCATCAGCCTCCTTAATGGACGGATATGAAGCATTACAATCAACGACTATAATTTACGCTCTAGAATATTCTTTTTATTCTCTCCATTGTGTTCTCGAATCTCCATCCCTCTCTTTAAGACTTGACAATAATGAGACCGAAATCACTCCCACCATCTGGAACAATCTAATCTAAATAAGGGGGAAAAAAAGAAGCAGCTAAAACAGAGCAATTATTACCATGTATTGCTGAAATCCATCAATAAAATAATTTGCATTATAACTCCCACATTTTGATTGATTCAAAATGAATTAGATACCAAAAATGTTGAATACCGTGAACCAAGAAGAAATTTAAAATGATACGCGACCATTCGAAAACGTCCAATCCAGGCATCTGATATGTAACCAAGAACAATCACCAGAATTGTCGATAAACCAAAATTTTGTAGCGCTGAGATTGCATTGTCATGCATGGCCATGGCCTTAAAATTTTGGTACACATTTATTGATCACCAAAGATAGAGCACGGAGAGGTGGATTTGTTAGAGAAAAAATGTTAATGGTAAGTGTTGAGGCTGAAATTCGCGCAATCCGATACGATACCGTTTTCCTGCAAAGAAGAGAGGAAAAGATCGATGAACCTTGAAGGCACCGGTGTGGTGCCTGTCAAAAGCTCTCCGACGATCAAATTAGTCACGGAGGTCTAAAAAGAAGGCAGGAATTAATAATAGTTTTTACGTCGTACCTTCTTTAATAGCTTGATACCCTATTTATGGCTATCGATTGAAATCAAAATCGTTCCGCTGATATCGATGGTTGACCTTATCTTCCGCTTGTGCGAAATCATAGGAGATTTATTACCAGATTTGTCGGGATATGATTTAATCCTTTTGACCTCCTCTAGTTATAGTAGGATTGTTCTTACTTGTTAAACCACGTCAGATTTGATTTCATTATCCTTAATAATGAAATCTAATCAATCTTATCGAGGGTAGGGTAGGTTTATATTTTTCCTTATCAGTTGCCCCCCATTCCCAAGCTTGCATGTCTAGCTTTGGGAATGTAATAAATAATAATAATACTTTTTCTTTTTCTTTTTCTTTTTCTCTTTTTTTTTTTTTTTTTCAACCCCGGTGAACAGTTCCTGCGGGTACTATTCACATAAATAGTAACTTAGGGAAATTCTTTTTTTTTTTTTTTTTAAATACCCCTGTGAACAGTACCCGCGGGTACTATTCCCGCTGGCACTATTCATGTGAATAGTAACTCAGGGTTTTTTTTTTTTTTTTTTGCACCCGAGTGAACAGTACCCTCGGGGTACTGTTCCTGAATAGGTTTTTTTTTTTTTTTTTTTTGCACCCGAGGGAACAGTACCCTCGCGTAATGTGCATGAACGGTACCCGCGGTACTGTTCATGAATAGTAATAATAATAATTTTTAAAAAAAAAAAAAACCCCGGTGAACAGTACCCGCAGGTACTATTCCCGCGGGCACTATTCATGTGAATAGTAACTGAGGGTTTTTTTTTTCACCCGAGGGAACAGTACTCTTCCTTTTTTATAAGGGAATAAATTATATGAATTGCGTCCCTTTAGTAAGGGAATTGAACTTTACGAGTTTTACTCAGCTCACCTCTTTAATAAAGAATTTTTATTTACTATCCCTTATTGTAAGGAGATATTAATTATGGGATTCATCCAACCCAGGTCCTTGTAGTACAGGACATTCATTTATTATCCTTATATTACAGGGATATGGATTATGGGATTCATTCAACCCGAGTCCTGATAATACAAGATACTTATCCCATATAGTCCAGGGATATGGATGACGGGATTCATTCAACCCGAGTCCTTATAATACAAGATACTTATCCCCTATAGTCCAGGGATATGGATGACGGGATTCATTCAACCCGGGTCCTTATAATACAGGACACTCATTTACTATTCCCTTATAGTACGAGGATACAGATTACGGAACTCATTCAGCCCGGGTCCTTGTAATACAGGACACTCATTTACTATTTCCTTTTAGTACGGGGATACGGATTACAGGATTCATTCAGTCTGGGTCCTTATAATACAGGACACTCATTTACTATCCCCTTATAGTACGGGGATACGGATTACGGGATTCATTCAGCCCGGGTCCTTGTAATACAGGACACTTATTTACTATCCCTTATAGTACGGGGATACTACACGTATAAACTAAAAGGAATTTTATTAAAAACCATCATTATTAAAAACAAAATAACACGTGATGGAGCTACCCTCCATTTAAAATGATTAACTAAGATGCCCCCAGTCTTTATTGTAAATGACTTGATAAGGCTAATTCTAGCCGCGAGACAATTTCTAGTCGGTATACTCATCTGAGTCATTCTCATGATATGTGCTGTCACTCTGGCTGAAGAATGATTTCTTATATTTGGTATTATTTTCATCCCTAGCGAGAGGGGCTGGCCTCTTCTTGTCCTCTCTTTCCTTCCGTGCACTCATGGTGTCTTCAGCGTTGATGTGTTTTTGCGCTCTGACTAGCAACTCTATCATGCTGGTGGGAGGTTCTTTTGATAAGGAGAACAAGAATCTGGAGGTTTGGAGTCCTCCTATGAAAGCGGTCAAAGCTACCTTGTCGTCCGCCTCTTCTACCTGCAACATCTCTGCGTTGAATCGGGTGATGTATTCCCGAATCGACTCTTCCTTTTGTTGTTCCACGGTAAACAGGTAGGTAGCCGGCCTTCTATGCCTCTGACCTGCAATGAAGTGGCTCACAAACTGCTTACTCAATTCTTCGAAGGTGTTGATGGTTCCTGGCTTCAACTTGTTGAACCAAACTCTCGCTGATCCCTTAAGTGTAGTGGGAAGAGCTCGGCACATGATTTCATCTGGCACAACGTGTAAATGCATAAGAGCTTGAAAAGTTTCTAGGTGATCGAGGGAATCTTTGGTCCCATCGAAGCTTTCGAACAAGGGCATCCTGAACTTGCTAGGTAGTGGACATTTCATAACGGCGGGGCTGAAAGGCAAGTTGGTCCTTTATACCAGGTCATCTACGGCGGCAGGACCTTTCCCTTTCATAGCCTGCATTACACCTTCCATTTTCCCCTTGAGATCCTTAATCTGCAAGTCGAGATGGGTAACTTTCTTTGTCTTTTCCTTAAGACAGAAGGCTATGCTTTCAGGAGGTCGGGAACTCCGTAGGAGAGATAGGTGAACCACCTCTCTATGTCGAGTTCCCACCTGGCTTTGTTCCACTTCAGTCTCATTTTGGGGGGAATGATTATCCCTCTCTTCAAGATTTTCATTACCTCCGTTTGGACTTGAGAGATCTTGTCCTGGAAAGTTTTGTTGAGCCGATGGAACAAGGTGTTGCAAAAGCGTTGCATTTTGCTAGATCAACTGGTTCATACCCTGACTCAGAGTTTGAACCTGTAGTTCCAACGCTGCAAGCTGTGCCTAGTCGTTTGGGACGTCCAGGTTTTCACCCGACTCTACCCTTCGACCAGATCCCTGCGACGGTGTTCCTTCGGTAACCATATCGGACTGCAAACGTATATACCCAACGAATAATTAATTGATTCAAGGGAATCGTGATTCCCACAGACGGTGCCAACTGTTGAGGCTAAAATTCGCGCAGTCCGATACGATACCGTTTTCCTACAAAGAAGAGAGGAGAAGATCGATGAACCTTGACGGCACCGGTGTGGTGCCTACCAAGAGCTCTCCGACGATCAAATTAGTCACGGAGGTCTAAAAAGAAGGCAGGGATTAATAATAGTTTTTACGTCGTACCTTCTTTAATGGCTTCATGCCCTATTTATGGCTGTCGATTGGAATCAAAATCGTTCCGCTGATATCGATGGTTGACCTTATCTTCCGCTTGTGCGAAATCATAGGAGATTTATTACCAGATTTGTCGGGATATGATTTAATCCTTTTGACCTCCTCTAGTTATAGTAGGATTATTCTTACTTGTTAAACCACGTCAGAATTGATTTCATTATCCTTGATAATGAAATCTAATCAATCTTATCGAGGGTAAGGTAGGTTTATATTTTTCCCTATCAGTAAGCGTTTAATCTATCTTTATACTTTAAGTGGAATGGATGTTTATTACTTAAAACATATCTAATCGGATAAAGGCAATTCTATTAATGTTTTAAACTTTACTCATCAAATTTAAATTTCTTTTGATTTTGTTGTATTGCATTAGCGGCAGGTCTTAGAACTTGGACAAACTTAAGGGAACTCACTATCAAAATCGATCGAAGTGAAAAGCAACTCACTAAGTACACCAAAAAGATAAATAAATAAAAATAATGGAAGAATAGGAGGATTGTATTTATTTTGGGAAAAAGAAAAATAATTAAATAAATAAAAACCCAACCCTTAAATTTTGATCAGTTAACTAAACGTGTCGTGTTCGTGTTTGACCCTCTAAACACGATTATGGCGTGATTAACTAAACGTGTCAGATAAATATATCGTGTTTGTGCCAAGAATGACCCATTTAGCTAAACGTATAAAATAAATATGTCGTGTTCGTGTCAACAATGACTTAAATGTGTCTTTTCGTATCGTGTCAAGTCTTGACCAATTTATTAAACAGGTTTATTGAAAGATTGGCAATAAATAAAAAACAATTTAGTTTGCAGGTTTTGTACACACAAATTTTGTAATCTACAATAAAAACAAAATTGGGAGCAAATAGAATATTTTATTAATTTATAAAGATGGAGTACAATCATCTGTAATAATATTCCAAAGAATAAGGTCATCTGATTCGATCTCCTTTTTGGTTGGTTAGATCCAAGGGCTACACAACTTTGATCTTGAATCACCGTGGAATTTGGATGAAGAACGGCACGCCTTTGGCTGTGCTTGTTGTTGATTATTGTGGAATTTGGATGAAGAACAGCACGTCTTTGATTGTGCTTGTTGTTGATCACCGTGGAATTTGGATGAAGAACAGCACGATTTGAGTGCTTATTGTTCTTCGTTTTCAGAGAGGATTTGTTGAATTTGGTGAAGAACAGCATGCCTTTGGATGTACTTGGTATTCTTCGCCTTCAGGTTTGCCCTCTGGATTTCTGATTCCCTCAATTTCTAGACCTTCTGGATTTCTGAATATCTGGATTTCTGGACTCTGAATTTCTGTGTCTTGGGTTTCTAGATTCTGAATTTGTCTACCCTCTTTCTTCCTCAAGGCCTCTACTTATAGGTTTCTTGGGTTGATAGGATGATGACACCTGTCATCTCCAGATAAAGATAAATTTATAACTGGGCCGGGCCGGTTATATTATGATAATTATCCTTAAAAACAATTATTCCAAATATATTTTATTAGGAATAATTATCTGTTTATTTAACCATCTGGCCTGGGCTAATTAAATAATTTAAGTAGACCAAGCTTGGACCAATTAAATAACTTAATTAAACATCAGGCCCATATTGAACGGGTCCATTTGTCAAAACCAAAGCCCACTAAAATTTTAGTGTTTACAAATTGCCTCCACTTCGAGTCCTAAGTTTGACAAGACTTGTTTCTTTTTTCAAATGGGACTTGAAGTATCCAACTTTCCTTTTTTTTTCTTTTTTTCTTTTTTTGGTTCCCTTTCCTATCCAACTTTGGATTGTAAGATTTCCTCTTTTGCTTTTCTAACCAACTTTGGATTAGAATTTTACTTTCCTATTTGAACTGAATTATACAAATCCCAGTACAAACAGGAGATATTTTGTTGTCTATATATACCACTAATGTTATAGGTTTTGCCATCAATTCTAAAGTCTTTGAAGACTTGTTAGATTGCGGTCTCTGCTTGAATAATCGGTTCCTTTTTCTCTTCTTTTTTTCATGCAAATTTTCTCTCTTTTTTTTTCACGCAATTTTTTTTCTTCTCTCTCTCTTTTTTTTTTCCTTTCCTTTTTCTCTTTTTTTCTTCACGCAAAATTTTTCGTCTCTGTTTTTTTCTTCTTTCCTTTTTCTCTCTTTCTTTTCAGGCAATTTTTTCCTCTTTTTTTTTTTCTTTCCTTTTTTCCACGTTTTTTTCCCGACTTTTTTTTCCTCTTTTTTCTCTCTTTTTTTTTTCACCCATTTTTTCCATGTTCCTCTAACCTTTTTTCTTTTTTTTTTTCTTTTTTTTTTTTTTTGAAGAGCTTGATTGGGTATAGCAACTTGATTTTGCCAGCCGTAGCAGAAATTGAAATCGTCCTTCTCAACAACACCAATAGCTTCAAATTTGTTTGTTGTTCCATCGTAGTGGTATTCAAGTGTTTTATGAAGCAAAAGATGACTATTTTAGAAAGCAAAAATAGTCGAAGAAGCCAAGGAACCACATTAAGCGTATCCGACTCACTTCTCGATCGCAATGCCATTCATATGTCTGATCCTAACAATGAACATTATTCTTCTTATTGGATACGCATTCAAATGCCTGATCCCGACAATGAACATTGTTCTTCTCATTGGACACGCATTCAATTACCTAATCCTGACAATGAACATTGTTCTTCTCATTGGACACGCATTCAAATGCCTGATCCTGACAATGAATATTGTTCTTCTCATTGGACACGCAAGGCTATAGGCAACCTCACTAACTTTGGTCTTGATCAGATTAATGAATAATCCATTGGACTTGATATTAAATTATCGACTTCATTGGACATACAAAGCCACTTGCGACTTCACCAACTTTGGTCTTGATCAGATTAATGAAGAATCTATTGTCTTGGAAGCCTTGATACTAAATTCTTCACTTCATGAGAGAGTTATTGAGGAAAACCAGTTTTCACTCTTGGATCTCAATGTTCAGGCGAATAAAGTATCATAGAGTATTCCCTGTATACTTTCTGCTGAATTGCCATACACCGAACTATATTAGGAGTGGTTAGAAGATGTCTTGCTGCGTTACCATGACTTTCTATCAAAACAACAACTATATGGTGCTATATTCGCCTCTCTATTTTCATATGATCACCATGAAGATGTATTCAAAGCATTACTCGAATGTTGGTGCCCAGCCACTAATATTCTTCACGATTTTATTGTTTACAGCTACACTTTAGCAATGGGCCTAATTTTTTTCTTCAACAACACCTCAGTAGAAAGCCAAATTTCTCTTTCAGCAATACCTCGGCGATAAGCAGAAATTTTCTAGGCAGCTACAATCTGGCGACGAACCAATTTATTTCTTCGCAGCTACACTTTGTAGGATCAAAATTTCTTTTATAGCTACAACTATGACGACAGACCAAAATTCTTCTTTGTAGCTACACTTTGGTGGCGGGCTAAATTTCTTCCTTGCAGTTATACTTTGGTGGCATGCCAAGTTGACGGGTGCAAGTACTTTTTGATATCGCATGATGAGTGACTTAGACATTTTACAACTTTGAGAAGGTTTTTTTTTCTTTTTTTGATGGTGGATTGAACTTGGAACAGGCCTCTAAGATGCTTACGTACCCTGAACAGCGATCAAGTCATCACGTAGTTCAATTTTTTTTCTTTTTCCAGACAGTTTATAATCGTATCAAAGAGTTCTTGGTTTTTTTTTTTTTTTCTTCAGGCGGACAATTTATACTCGTGCCAAGGAGTTTTGTTTTTTTTTTTTTCTTCAGGTAGACAGTTTAAACTCGTGTCAATAAGTGTCATTTTTTTTTCTTTTGGGAGATAGTTTAAACTCGTATCAAGGAATTCTTGATTTTTTTGCAAGTAGAGAATTTAAACTCGTGTTAAGAAGTGTCATTTTTTTTATTTTTTTTTAGAGACAGTTTAAACTCGTATCAAGGAGTTCTTGATTTTTTCTTTTAGGTAGGCGGTTTAAACTCGTGTCAAGGAGTGTCATTTTTTGTTTGGGAGACAATTTAAACTCGTATCAAGGAGTTCTTGATTTTTTTTTTTTCTAGGTAAACATTTTAAACTCGTGTCAAGGAGTGTCATCGACAGTTTAGGCTCGTATCTGGGAGCACTTCAACTTTAATTATTCTTCAACTTTGCAAGAATTAGACGGCAATCCAAACTTATGCTAAAGGGCACGGACTATCTTGTCGTCACTTTGAGGATTTTCTTTTTGGTTTCCTTGACTTAATGCCCCCTATGATTTTGCACTTTCGGTTGAAGTCATTGTTGTAACATGGTGCGTTTCTTGATGCAAGGCTTTCAAAATGATGCTTACAATGAAAGATAAAGCTATTTCGTCATCCAAGTTAGGAAGTATATTGTCTTCTTCTTCGGATTCACTTCTCTCATCTTCTTGAAGGTTGTCGGATATATCAGAAATATCTTCTCTAGCACCATGATTTTCCATACTAAGCTTCATGTCGTGGGCTCGAGTAACGAGCTCTTCAAACGTGCGAGGTTTAATCCCTTATAGGATGTAAAAAAGCTCCCAGCGCATGCTTTGCATACATGTTTCAACTGTAGAAATTTCAAACAAACGATCCTTGTAGTCAAGACTTAGAACTCGCCAACAATTGATGTAGTTAACCACGGGTTCACTCTTTATTTATTTTGTATTTGTAAGCTCCAGCATACTAACAGTATGACGAGTGCTATAGAAACTGTTGAGAAATTCTCATTCCATCTTTTCCCAACTGTCAATACCTCCAGCTTTGAGGTCCATGTACCAATCAAATGCATTCCCTTTAAAGGAACGAACGAATTGCTTGATAAGGAGATCTCCATTTGTACCAGCATTGCCGTAAGTTTCTATAAAGTGTGCGACATGTTGCTTGGGATTGCCTTTTCCGTCAAATTATTGCTTTGGAGGTTGCTACCCAACCGACATTTTTAAGATGCCAATTCTTTATGTGTAAGGCTTTGAGTACATGTGAGCACTTTGAGGAACGCCACTGTATTGTTCTCTTATGCAATTCACTATCATGTCTTGAAATTGTTGGACGGAAAGTGAGGTGATGGAAGCAGCATCAATTGTTGGATTGGCGGACACGTCATTTTGATCATCAATTGGAGTGCTCTTTGGCATGGAGTTAGAATAAGGAATTCAGCCTTTGCTTGACTCAGCATTATCGTTACACAATTTTAACTTTTCTGTCAGCGAGGCAATTTTCATATCTTGCTCCTTAAGAGAGTGTTGTAATCTTTCAATTGCACGGGCCATAGTTGCCAATTACTCTTCGTACGAGATAGTACTTGTCATCATGACTGGCATAATGATAGAGTCAAAAAAGGTCTTTGGCCTTGGGTGGACTAGCCTTGAACTTGTGACTGGAGCAACCTTTGAGGTTGTAGAAACCTTCCTCCTTGCCCCCAGCGAGGTGGAACTTGAACTTGTGACTGAAACAACCTTTGAGGTTATAGAAACCTTCTTTCTTACCCCCAGTGAGGTGAAGGCGGTATGAGTTTGAGTTGTTACTTTGATAGATTTGGCAGAATTGACTATCATCGCATCGTGTTGTCTTTTGGCAGGAACAGATGATTTGACCATGCTCCACATCATTGAACTTGCAGAGGTATTTGTGCCACTTGACGAAGTTGCAACCTTTTTATCACCTTTTGTGGTGGTATTGATGTTGTCCATCATGACTGCGATATCTTTGGTGGTATTCTTGTTCTTCGTTTGAATCTTGTTGGAAGTCATAGAATTTGACGATGAATTTGTTGAAGATTTGATGTAGGAAAAGGAGATGAGAGGCAGAGGATGTCCCACCGGGTGTGCCAGAAATTTGTACACACAAATTTTATAATCTACAATAAAAAAAAAAAAATTGGGAGCAAGTAGAATATTTTATTAATTTATAAAGATGGAGTACAATCCTCTGTAATAATATGCCAAAGAATAAGGTCCTCTGATTCGATCTCATTTTTGGTTTGTTGGATCCAAGGGCTGTACAAGTTTGATCTTGAATCACCATGGAATTTGGATGAAGAACGGCTTGTCTTTGGCTATGCTTGTTGTTGATCACCGTGGAATTCGGATAAAGAACGGCACATCTTTGGCTGTGCTTATTATTGATCACCGTGAAACTTAGATGAAGAACGGCACGATTTGATGTGCTTGTTATTCTTTGTCTTCAGAGATGATTTGTTGAATTTGGTGAAGAACAGCACGACTTTAGATATGCTTGGTGTTCTTCACCTTTAGGTTTGCCCTCTGGATTTCTCATTTCCTCAAGTTCTGGACCTTCTGGATTTCTGAGTCTCTGGATTTCTGGACTCTGAATTTTTGCATCCTGGATTTCTGGATTCTGAATTTGTCTTCTCTCTTTCTTCCTCCAGGCCTCTATTTATAGGTTTTTTGGGTTAATAGGATGATGACACGTGTCATCTCTTGATAAGGATAAATTTATAACTAGGCTGGGCCGATTATATTATGATAATTATCCTTAAAAATAATTATTCCAAATATATTTTATTAAGAATAATTATCTGTTTATTTAACCATTTGGGCTGGGCTAACTAAATAATTTAAGTGGACCAAGCTTGGGCCAATTAAATAACTTAATTAAACATCAGGCCCATATTGAATGGGTTCATTTGTCAAAACCAAAGCCCACTAAAATTTTAGTGTCTACAGGTTTCGATCTAAGAAAAAAAATATTTTGGTTAGCATATTCACATCAAAACTTGAGTTTGTACATTTATTTTAAGTTGTAGCTTAGTTTAGAAATTGTTCAAAAGTTAGTTAGTGTTGGTTACCTCCCTAGGTTGAGGATGGAATTTATGTTATAGCCAAAGGAATTTTGGCAATCTTGTATGCAAGGGTAAATAGGTAAATGACACGCTGATGTACTCAACAATTAGGGTTCATGCATTCCATATCTAGGGTTAGTTTAATCTTATTTTGATGCCCTAAACTGCAGCTTAGTCAGTGGAGGTCACCTGGAAATGGTATATCTCCAATTTAGATGCTGAAAATCATTGGCTAAAATTGTTTGCAAATTACAATCTTCAATTTGGGTATGTATGGATGCCACTTAATGGGAATGGCTTGAATAGTTACTGGAAAGTTTTGTAATTCTCCCTCTCTCTCTTGGAGGTTGTTATTGTTAAGATCTTCAGATAGAGTTGGTTAATTTTTGATTAATTAATCTTTTTGGGCATGAACCTCCAACTTTTGAGACACAATTTTCATTCTATATATTACTTGGCTTTATGGCCCATTTTTTAGAGGCACGCATATTTTGGAATTGGGGCCAGATCTTCTGTGAGCCTTGCAATGTCTGATATAGCTCTTTGCATTTGTGTGAACCTTTAAATTTAAGAGCGCTTTTGAATCTGTCCAAAATGGTTTTGGTAACTTGAGGAATACTAAAAGAAAGGAATTTGTACGTATGTCATATTTGTCCTCATTGTTGTGCATATGTATTGCAAAAACATTGTTGGGAGAGATAACAATAAACAAATACTGCGGAATAACTCTTCTCACTATATGCAAGCAAATATAGTGTATCTCTACTTTTATATGTGCTGAAAATAATAAAGAAATAAACAATCACACCAAGTGTCACAGGGCTAAATTACACCACGAATTTTTGCCTCTGCGATGGCACTTGGGGCCACCAAGTCTTAGCCAACACAACAACACAATACACACAGTATAGAAATATAAAGAAGGCACACACAGTTTACAGGGACAAGCCCCAACCTTTGCTCATATTAAACATATTACAAAGGAACATGAGTTCGTACAAGGAACAACCAAGGCTCACACCCTCTTCTCTGTTCCCTCTACAAAGCCCACCTTAGCATTATATAGGCCACTCTCAAAACCACCCATAACTGCCCACTAAGATGATGGATGACACTCCCATCCACCTAGGGTCGTGCTGGCACCCTCTAAATGAGCCAGCACTATAATGCAGTTGACAAGCCCAACTGCTAGACTTGTTGGCATGTTCTGCTCATGCCACATAACCACAAGAAGTTAGATTCTGCATAGTGGAGGAAACCACCCTTAACCGCCTGTGTGTTGGTCCTCTCAGAATTGTGCCACATGTGTGGGAGGTTACTCAGCACTCCCCCACTTCTCATGATGAGTGGGAAGTGCTAGTAACTTCCCCCAACCAATCCAGCCCACTAAGCCACCACCTCTTGTAACTGCAAGCCATGACTTTGTGTTATACATGCTCTAGCCACATCTGAGTCAACCTTGTGAACCTAGCCCAAGTCCACCAATCTGCACCCACATACATATGTCTCTGAGTGCACGGCGTGCCAAGCCCTGCACTCCCGTGCGCACGCTCGGATGTACACCAAAGTGCACGCCGAGCTAAACGCTCGCGCACACTAGGTTGGACGCCTACCTGCGTGCCCACCTGCACGCCCGCACGCTCGCCGCTGCACCCCAGCGCGCGTGTCGGTGCACACTTGTTTGCCCTTCAATATCTTGGATGCTCCCCACTTGTGCAACCATCTTGGAGTGGTGCAACACATGCCCATGCACGTTGGCGAAGCCCTCTAAGCAAGCCATGCCATAGCCCAACCGATGCGCTCAACAGACCCCCCCTAATATAGTCTTAAGGAAATCCAGCACTCTGACAGGAGTAAACATCACCCATGCTTGAGGAGTCATAATGGCCTTTCAGACCTTTCCCGACATCCAAATTGAGTGCCGTCTGCGCCAACCAGCTTCTATGGACTCAAGGTATCTCCCATAAAGATCCTGAGTCAAAACTCCAAGTTTCACTTTTCGCCATATTTACGAAAGTGCCACTGGGCACCCCCAGTGCACGCCGAGCATCCTTTTAAGCATCTTGTGTGCACGCTGAGCATCTTGTGCACGCTGATAACCCACTGAGCACCCTCATGGCTGTCTAATCAAAGCCAAAGTATTCCTAAGACATGGCATGGCCTTGAAATGCCCATGTCTTCCCTTGGACAACCGTCAAGGGGCTAACAAACCACCCCCACCAGAAGAAGTCAACGCCCTCGTCGACTTGTCCAAGTACTCATTTACCTGTTTCTCAAACTGCCATAATGTCACATCTCTTTCCCAACTAGCCTCTGCTTCGCTGCATCCTTTCCATTGCACCAAGTAATCAGTTCTGTGATTTTTCTTACTCTGACCCTGGGTCCGGTGAGACAAAATCTTCTCCACCTCCTTGTTAAACTGCAACCGAATAACAGATGGGGCTCTCTTAGCCTACTGTCTTGATGTATCTGCAGTGTCCTCATGAAAAGGCTTGAGGAAACTCACATGAAAAGTAGGATGGACCTTCAGTCTCTCAGGTAACTGTAATCTGTAAGCAACATTCCCAACTTTCTTCACAACTTCAAATGGACCATCATACTTCTGAATCAGCCCTCTGTGAATAGTCTTACTGCTTATCTTCTTCCAAATCTGTGGAGTCAACTTCAACAGAACCTTGTCTCCCACTTGGAAGTCTAATGGCCTTCTCCCTTTATCTGCATACTTTTTCATCCTTCTCGCAGCCTTGGCAAGGCTGTCCTGTGCCCCCTCCACCATCTCTTGCATGGAACGGGCATATCGGTATGCTGCAGGGCATCTTTCACCTGTCCTCTGCACTGCCACCTCCTGTGGTGTGCGAGGTTGTTGCCCTGTTGCCAACTCAAAGAGACTCATTCCAGTTGCTGAAGACCTGTGCAAATTATAAGAGAATTGTGTAGTGTCTAGCAACTCCAGCCAATTTTTCTGACTTGCAGTGACATAGTGCCTCAGATATTCTTCCAATAACTGGTTCATCCTCTCAGTCTATCCGTCAGTCTGAGGATGGTTTGCTGTGGAGAACTTCAGTTCAGAACCCATCAAGCCAAATAGCACTGTCCAGAACCTTCCCGTAAATCTGGTGTCACGATCACTAACAATATCTTCGGGCAAGCCAAAATATTTCACCACAAACTTATGAAATAAACCAGCAGCAACTTCCGCTGGGCATGCATGTGGTGCAGCAATAAAAATTGCATACTTAGAGAATCTATCTACAACCACAAAAATAGATCTCATACCTTCCACCTTGGGAAAACCAGAAATGAAGTCCATTGAAACTGACTGCCATGGACGCTCTGGTATAGGCAAAGGTTGCAGTAGCCCTGCCTCCTTCTTCCTTTCATGCTTGTCTTTCTGACAGACCAAGCAAGTCTTGACATATAACTCTATGTCATCCTCCATCTTGGGCCAGTAATATGATCTGGATATCAACGCCAGCATTCTATCCACCCCTGGATGTCCAGCCCACTGAGGATCATACATTTCCCGCATTAGTTCCCGTCTCAAACCTCCAACAGGAACATATAATCTACCTCCTCTGGCATAGAGTAGATTATCTTAAATCTAGTACTTTCTGACTTCACCATCAGTAACCTGTTGCTTTAGTTTCTGATAGGCATTGTCGGACTGAGATTGCTCTTTGATTCTGTCAAGGAAATCAGTATACACCGTTGTCAACGACGCCACATACTCCTGCACTTCTTTCCTACTCAAGGCATCAGCAACCTGATTCTGCTTTCCAGGTCTGTGAACCCACACAAAATTGAACTCCCCAAGAAACTCTTGCCAACGAGCTTGCTTTGGAGTAAGCTTTTTTTGTGTCTTGAAGTAGGTATTGGCCACATAATCAGTCACCACTGTAAACTTAGTACCCAACAGATAGTGCTTCCATGCGTCAAGACAATGTATCACTGCAGTCATCTCCTTCTCGTGAGTTGTATACCTCTGTTCAGCATCCTTAAGCTTCCTGCTTTCAAAGGCACATGGGTGTCCTTCTTGGACTAGAACCCCACCAATTGCTCTATCAGAGGCATCAGTATGCACTTCAAATGGCAAACCAAAGTCAGGCAGTCTCAAGACCGGTTCTGTAGACACTGCCTGCTTAAGCATCTCAAAAGCATTCTGGCACTCCTCAGACCAAACCCACTGTTTGTCCTTCTTCAGTAAGTCCGTTAAAGGACTAACCTTCTTGGAATACCCCTTTATAAACTTTCTGTAGTAATTTGCCAACCCTAGAAAAGATCTCAACTCTGTCACTTTGGTAGGTGCAGACCAATCAAGGATGGCTTTCACCTTTCTCTCATCCATTCTGACATGGCCCTTACTGATCCAATGCCCCAAAAACATCACTTCTTGGCGACAAAACTCACACTTCTCCTTTTTGACAAATAACTGAAACTCCTTCAGTTTTGAGAAAACCAATCTCAAGTGTTTTAAGTGATCTTTCAATGACTCACTATAGACTACAATGTCATCCAAATAAACAACAACAAAGCGATCGATGTAGTCATAAAACACATTATTCATTAAGTTGCAAAAGGTTGCCGGGGCATTAGTTAGCCCAAACGACATTACAAGAAATTCATAAGACCCATAACGAGTTACACATGCAGTTTTGGGTTTATCTCCTTCTGCTATACGCACCTGCCAGTAGCCTGCACGTAAATCCAGCTTAGTAAAATAGGATGCCCTTGACAACCTGTCAAATAAGTCTGCGGCATTGGGCACTGGGTACTTGTTCTTCACAGTCACCTTATTCAGAGCCCTATAATCCACACACATCCGCATTGAGCCATCCTGCTTCTTCTGGAACAACACTGGCGCGCCATATGGTGCCTTGGATGGTTGAATATAGCCAGACTCCAGCAACTCATCCAACTGTCTACGCAGTTCATCCAGTTCTGAAGGCGCCATCCGGTATGGGGCCTGAGCAGGAGCCCTTGCACCCGACTCCAACTCTATCTTGTGATCAACAGCACGTCGAGGGGGCAATTGCTTGGGTATTTCTGGTGGCATCACTTCTGCAAATTCCTCTAGAATTTTAGCAACAGAATCTGGAACTTCAACAAGCTGGTCCAGTTTGATCTCTATCATAGCTGCAAGAAAGGTAGAGTCTCCCCTCTTCAAACCTGTTTTCACTTGCAATGCAGAGATTATTTCGATGCAACCATATTTACGATCTTCCTTCTTTTGGTGCCCATAAAGAGCCACTGATGGAATAAAACATGGACAACTCTTGTCCCAAATAAAAACTCCTCCCAAATATGGCACAACTACCACTCTGGCTTTCGTAAGGAACTCAATTCCAAGAATTAGATCAAAATCATCTAAGGGAACAGCCATAAGACTAACTACGCCCTCCCAACAACCAACTTTCATAGAAGTGGTGGCCATGCCTAAAACAGGCTTGGCTTCAGAATTCACAGCTTTCATCTTATTAGCATGTGGAATTAACTTTAAATTAAAGTTACTTACTTCCCTCTGCGCAATGAAGTTATGAGTGGCCCCCGTGTCCACCATTGCCAAAACTTCCTTGCCGTTCAGTGTCACCTGAATGAACATGAGCCCTTTCAACTCCATGGACTGTTCTTCAGTAAGAGCATTCAGCATTTACAGAGGATTAACTCGGGTTGGACCAGATTCCGAGTCTGAGTCTCCTTTTGAATCAGCGACAATAGCACTCAGCTTCTCCCTCTTAGGACAGTCCCTAACACGATGGGGACCATTGCAGATGAAACAACCGTAGTTGGGCTTAGTCCCACTACTACTCCCTTTGTTGTTGTAATCTGCCTTGGCCTTGACAAAGCCACCGCCTTTATCCTTCTTTTGATTCTTGTCCTTCTTTTTGTCCTTGAACCTAAAGGACTGGCCTTTGTCTTTCTTCCCCTCCTTGGACTTCTTCTTGTCTTGTGTAGTAGACCCAGTCATCTTGAAATCTACAAGACAATCTGCCGCTGTCATGGCAGTAGGAAAGTCCCTCACACCTTGCCTACGGAGTTCTGCCTGAGCCCATGGTTGCAATCCGGACATAAAATTGAACAGCTTGTCCTCCTCTGACATATTTCGAATGTCCAGCATCAAGGAACTAAAGTCCTTCACATAGTCACGAATGGTACCTGTGTGCTTCAATTTCTTCAGAGATTCCCTTGCAATCCATACAGTGTTCTGAGGCAAGAACTGGTCCTTCAATTCCTTCTTGAGGGTCTCCCAAACTTCAATCCGAGGCCTACCCGCAGAAGCATTGTCCTCTGTCCGTGTGCGCCACCATAGCTTTGCATCACCAGACAGATACATGCTTGTAATGGTCACCTTCTCGCCATCAGGGATCCGAGCAGCCTTGAAGTACTGCTCCATGTCCCATAGGAAATTCTCCAACTCTTTGGCATTTCGGGTACCACTGAAAGACTTGGGATCCGGCACCTTGATCTTCTGCGAAAGAGGATCACCACCGCCTCTGGAACTCCCATGAATGGCCCTCTTCACCAATGACACTTCATCTTTAAGGTCTTTCAGGTTCTTCTTGAAGACGTCAGTCAGTGACTCAACATCTTCAGAGATACGGGACAATTGCTCTTTGGTGGCTTGCATGAAGTCACCAAACCCATCAGGATCAGTCTTCAAGATCTCCAATTCAGAAGCTAAGTTTTCAATTCGAACAACAAGGCTCTCTGCACCATCTTGTACCTCTGTTTCTGTAGGAAAACCCACGAACTCTTCCAAATGGGAAACTCTTTCACGAGTATTACCTCCAGCCATCGTAGAACGGGGCTCTGATACCAATTGTCATAGGGCTAAATTACACCACGAATTTTTGCCTCTGCGATGGCACTTGGGGCCACCAAGTCTCAGCCAACACAACAACACAATACACATAGTATAGAAATATAAAGAAGGCACACACAGTTTACAGGGACAAGCCCCAACCTTTGCTCATATTAAACATATTACAAAGGAACATGAGTTCGTACAAGGAACAACCAAGGCTCACACCCTCTTCTCTGTTCCCTCTACAAAGCCCACCTTAGCATTATATAGGCCACTCTCAAAACCGCCCATAACTGCCCACTAAGATGATGGATGACACTCCCATCCACCTAGGGTCGTGCTGGCACCCTCGAAATGAGCCAGCACTATAATGCAGTTGACAAGCCCAACTGCTAGACTTGTTGGCATGTTCTGCTCATGCCACATAACCACAAGAAGTTAGATTCTGCATAGTGGAGGAAACCACCCTTAACCGCCTGTGTGTTGGTCCTCTCAGAATTGTGCCACATGTGTGGTAGGTTACTCAGCACTCCCCCACTTCCCATGATGAGTGGGAAGTGCTAGTAACTTCCCCCAACCAATCCAGCCCACTAAGCCACCACCTCTTGTAACCGCAAGCCATGACTTTGTGTTATACATGCTCTAGCCACATCTGAGTCAACCTTGTGAACCTAGCCCAAGTCCACCAATCTGCACCCACATACATATGTCTCTGAGTGCACGGCGTGCCAAGCCATGCACGCCCGTGCGCACGCTCGGATGCACACCAAAGTGCACGCCGAGTTAGACGCTCGCGCACACTAGGTTGGACGCCTACCCGCGCGCCCACCTGCACGCCCGCACGCTCGCCGCTGCACCCCAGCACGCGTGTCGGTGCACACTTGTTTGCCCTTCAATATCTTGGATGCTCCCCACTTGTGCAACCATCTTGGAGTGGTGCAACACGTGCCATGCACGTTGGCTAAGCCCTCTAAGCAAGCCATGCCATAGCCCAACCGATGCGCTCAACAGACCCCCCCTAATATAGTCTTAAGGAAATTCAGCACTCTGACAGGAGTAAACATCACCCATGCTTGAGGAGTCATAATGGCCTTTCAGACCTTTCCCGACATCCAAATTGAGTGCCGTCTACGCCAACCAGCTTCTATGGACTCAAGGTATCTCCCATAAAGATCCCGAGTCAAAACTCCAAGTTTCACTTTTCGCCATATTTACGAAAGTGCCACTGGGCACCCCCAGTGCACGCCGAGCATCCTTTTAAGCATCTTGTGTGCACGCTGAGCATCTTGTGCACGCTGACAACCCACTGAGCACCCTCATGGCTGTCTAATCAAAGCCAAAGTATTCCTAAGACATGGCATGGCCTTGAAATGCCCATGTCTTCCCTTGGACAACCGTCAAGGGGCTAACACCAAGCCACAAGAACATAAGCAATTTTTTACGTAGAAAATTTCCCTAGTGAGGAAGAAAAATCACGGGACCTAGTCCAGTTGAAATCTCTATTATCAACCAAATAATGGGTACACAAAATCTTCTCTAATCGCAATTACAGGCTACAATACATCTCATCAAGATATCACCAATCTTGGCAAAAACAAAGAGAATTGAAAAGAATATACTAAAAACTCGGTTATTGTTCACGGGCGCGAACCCCAACTTCCGAGCTTAAAATCCGATCTCTACCATTCAGATTGTAGCTCATTTAGTTGTGACCCACTCCTTCAAATTTTAGCTTGATCAGACCACGGACGAAGCGGGATCGGAGTTTTGATGAAATCTGGGCAGTATGAGGAAAAACTGCGTTTTTCTCTCTTTCTTGGGAAAACTACGGCTGATCTCACATCCTTTATTTTTCTTGACTTCCTTAAGGTTATTCACCTTGAAGGGCTGGGCTTTGGGCTTTAATAAAACCCACTTGGGCTTTCCTCCATATAGAAGGAAATAAACCCAACAAATCTCCCCCTTTCCGACTATGTGGAGGGAATCGTCATCCCGGCGATCGAACAACAAACTTCAAGCTTCTCTCTTGGTAGGGTCTTTGTCAACATATCAGAACCATTATCATCAGTGTGAGCCTTCTCAAGTTCAAGTAACTTATTGTTCAACGCATCTCTTGTGACGGCCCTGGTTTTTCAAGCCAATGCGTCATGTGATGAACCAAAGATTGACCCGATAATGGATCCGAATGCGAAAGTGAAAATAGAAAACAAGACTCTAAGAAGTCAAAGTGACCTTCCATGAGATCGTGGAACTTAATAAGAACTGATGTGAAAGTAAAAAATCAAAAAATATGACAAATAAGCCCCCCAGGGGCAAAATGGTAATTTTTTATAAAATAAACTCGGGTGCCACTGAGTACACTGCTGGGAAGACAACAAAAAATTAATCAAGATAGACTCAAGAATCGCATGATTCAGAGTCCGGACGAAGGAGAAATGGCATGACGAAGAAAAACAAGCACTTAAGGCAAAATGGGTAAACTGGTAATTATTGAGAAAAATCCAGGAGCAACCAAGTACACTGTTGGAAAGACAGCAAAAAATTAGTCAAGTTTAAAAAAAAGTTCACTCGATTTGGAGTCCAGACGAAGGCGAATGAGCGAAAACAAGAATCAACGTCACGATATCGAGACAAGCACCATGACATGCTAGGAAAGAAAACAATTTAGCCAGAACTGAGAGCCGAAACGAGGTCCGAAATGAATTTTTCTAGAAAAACACAAAGAAGAAACCCCCTCCCCTCCCCCCCCCCCCCCCCCAAAAAAAAAATCAAGTTTTATACCCGACAACATGGAAGAAAACGAAAAAAACTCACTGCAAAATCCCCAAAATGCCCCTAGATCAGAACTGGACAAAAGGGCAAAAAGCTGCTACAGTGACTGTCCACATCTGAGATCAAAAATGAGCTACCAAACGAATTTTTCTGGAAAAACACGACAAATAAACCCCTCCCAAAATCAAATTTTCTACTCGAAACCGTGGGAAAAAAAAAAAAAAAAAAAAACTCGTTGTAAAATGGCCAAAATGCCCCTCCAAGAAATCAGATCAAGAGGGCTAAAAAGCTGCTAAAATGCAAAACTGAAAGCTGAAATTCACGAGGGATTTCTGGTACCAAGATGACATTTTCTTGGAAAACGCGAAGAATAAACCCCCCCTAAAATCACGTTTTCTAAGTGACCATGTGAAGACCGAAATTCATTTCAAGAAGGAAAACCCCAAAATACCCTAAAGTCATATTATGCAATAAAAATGTAAAATGAGTCCATAGGAGGCTCAAATCACCAAGGATAAGGTTTTTCTTGAAAACAATCATGCACGTAAACATAACTTGCCCATTAGGACAAGCTACAATGGCCTACGGCTTAAAAATATCGCCGATGCAAAATTTGACCCCCCCCCCCCGACTAAAAAGGCAAAAATGAATTAGAAATGAGAAATTTAAAAACTAAAATTAACAAATGATTTCAAATTACCATTTGGCCCTTGGCCACACTTCATGCATATTAAATAGGTCTTAATGAATGTGCTCGTGCACACTTTACATCACCCGATTTGGAAATGAACCCTTAATGGCTCAGATTTTACTATTTTAGCTAAAAATGCAAAGTATGAAACTAAAATGTAAAAATGAAAACAAAATGGTGATTGGCCCTTGGCCATACCTCATACATATTAAATGAATGCTAGATAATTAATTTCATACCCGATGCACACTCCGGTGCAAAAATGTCATACTAAAACCCTAATTTCTCATATATTCTCATTAAATGCAAGATTTCAACATTTATGAATATACATGAATTTTAAATATGGTTTGGCCCTTAGCCTCATATCATATACATAAAATGAGAATCAAAAAGTTTGATTAGGAACACATTACAAGTTTAGAATCAAATATACACATTTGACAAATAAGGCTACAAATGGCTTTTCAAGCCAACCTTTACAAGAATGGAACCTTCAAGTTCACAACTCATCCAAGCATAACGAGAATCTCAACCTTGATTCCTGTACCTGAAAAATATCCCCACTACGTGGGTGAGTAACACAAAACTACTCATAGAAAATGAGCATGCATCGACCTAACGTTTTACAAAGTTATTACATGATAAGCACCGAATACTGTATATTCAAGCGCCCTAAATTACATTAACAAAGTCCATTAATTGATTATTTTATGTAGATTATCTCCATTTGCATGTTTTTGTACATTTTCAGGTTAAATTGCAAAAAGGAAGCAAAAATGATGCCTTGTGGAATTTTGAACAAAAAGGGTGCCAATTCTGAAATTCTGGCACCAGTAGAACGTGACTTTTGTTGCCATTTTCGACCTAGAAAACTCAAGAACTGGACTTCCATGATAACATGAAAGATTTAGAGCTCTGAATTCTCTTTTCAAATCTTCAAGCGGTTTGTCATTCGGAATTCGGAGCAGAGAGTTATGATCTTCTTACCAGAGGTACGCAGAACTGCCTGGCAGCACTAAAGTGCTGCCTTTCTCCCCATTTTCGACCAACCAGACTTGAGAATTGGGTCTTCATCAAAACATTAAGTCTTTAAAGCTCTGAATCAGCTCTCCAAATCTTCAAACAGATCATCATTTAGAGTTCGGAGCACAAAGTTATGGTCATTCTTCCACAGTGGGTCAGTGATGGGCAAGAATTGCATGTTACACATTACACTAATTTCGAGTGCTCGAGGCCACCCTTCGAGTGCTCGAAATTTGGCCAGATTGCAGCTCGGAAATGAACCCCTCTTCAGCCCACTTGTGCATTGGTTTCCACATTTCCACCCTCCTTCTTTATGGAGTGGTTGGGAATGTTTTTGGAGGAGAGAGAGGACTTTGTTGAAGGATATTAGGCAACCAAAGGCCACACATATGCTATCTTTCATTCTACAAGATTAGAGGAGAGAGAAGAGAGCAAAAAAGGTGTTCTTGAAGCCTAAAGAAGGGAGCTCAAAAATGGCTTGTCCATCCATGCTTCTTCCTTCTTCTAGCTCACTCATGGGTAACTAAACTTCATCTAGGGAGGTGATGAAGCCTCCCCTTTTGTTCATGTTCTAGATTAGGTTCTATTTTGGGGATTATAATGTATAATCTTTGGCCTTTTTATAGTTTAAGAGCTTATTACTTCTTGTAATGAATATTCATGTTTAAATGATTGATGTGAGTTATTTAGCTTGTCTTGATGATTCTTACATTAGTCTTATTGCTTTTATTTTCATAATGACAATGAAGATATTAACTATGAATGGTTTTCAAGGCATGTTGATTTTGAAACTTGATATTCCATTGCTTAGGTACCTCCTTTGATGGACTATGCTTGATTCTTACCTTCATGTGCTTCATCATTTGATTGAATGCTTGATGGTCTTTTGCTTAAGTTAATGTATTTGATACTACACCCTAGTCTAGGTAGTTCAAATGTGTTGTCTTTTGATAGACCATTCTTGTTTTAATTTCATGAACTTTTTATTGGTTATGAAGCAACTATGTGTTGCTACATAATTCTTGATCATTACTTATATAGTGTTTATCCCCAATTTAGTCTTGATTTAGCATGCATTTAGGGCGTAGGTGGATTCACTTCCCTAGTTTCCCCTTTTATTATCTCTAACTCTCATTTACTAGCATTCTTGTTTTATGCACACTTCAATTACTAGCTTAGTGACAAACCAATCAACAACGCCTTATTACACCTTATCATTCTAAAATGACTCTAGATACTTAGGTTGCCTTAAGACTAGCGCAGTCCCAGTGGTTCGACTTACCCGTCCAATAACCCGATTTTACAATGATTCATGCTATTGCGAAGAGGGTTGATTTATAATTGATTTCGACCGCCGATCAATTTTTGGCGCCGTTGCCGGGGACTGCAAACGGTTTAGCAACCAAAGTTTAGGGTTAAATTTAGTTTGATTGTGCATATTGTGTTTTGTGCATATTTTTCGTGTGGATTAACCATTTTCGTGTTGTAAGATTCTAGGGACTCGAATCTCGCCGTGGGAACGCTAGTAAAGCGTAAGTCTAGAGGACCCCAGGTAAGTTTCTTGACCTTTTAGTTTCACATTGTAAGATATCGTGCATGTGTTAAGCTTAGAAGTAGTTAATTTATTTGCAAGCCCTTGTTGAGGCTATATTATTGTTTTAATTCTGTGTATAAGCATCGGTCCTTGTCATGGCCATTTATTTTCTGTCTTGATAATTGAGGAAAAAGGGAACATCGTATGTGGAGTTGTGGATAATGAATTGCTTTGTTGATTATATGCTGTGCTGTTGATGTTCGGTCGTAGGTCACTCTCTCTACCCACAATCGATTCACCCATTGATATCAATTCTCTTGAAAGAACTCTTAGAAGAAACCTTAGGGAATCTACTCTTACAAGGGATCTTGAAACTGAATTTAATACAATGGGAGATAATATAGGAAATCCGGGGAATGAAAGGGCTGAAATTCCTAATATCGAGCCAATGACTCTTAGAGATCATTTCATCCCTACCACCTATGCTTCTCCTTCTTGCATAGTAATGCCAAACATCGATGCAGCTCAATATGAGATCAAATCAAGCACCATCCAAATGCTTCCATCATTTCATGGCTTTGATAATGAAGATCCATATAAGCATCTTGATGAGTTCCTTGAAATCTGTTCGACCATCCGGTTGAGAGGTTTTCCGAACAATGCACTCCATCTCCATCTTTTCCCATTCTCCCTAAAGGATAGGGCAAAATATTAGTTGAACTCTCTCGCTCCCAATTCCATTACTTCTTGGGCTCAATTGCAACAAGAATTCCTTAAGAAGTATTATCCGGTGAGTAAAACCAACCAAATAAGGCGTTCCATTCTAAGTTTTTCTCAAGTTGATGGAGAACAACTCCATGAGACTTGGGAAAGGCTACAAGATCTTCTTCGGAAATGTCCTCATCATTTAATCCCAAAATGGCAATAAGTGCAAGCTTTCTATGCCGGCTTGACCGAAACCCATAGATTCATGGTTGATTCTTCTTGTGGTGGGATGTTTATGTCCAAGAATGCGGATGAGGCTTAGACCCTACTTGAGAATTTAAGCGAAAATTCACTTCAACATAATTCTCGTAGGGCTCCGACCTCAACCATTGCAAAGAACACCAACCCTTGTCAACCAAAATCAATAAGGGAAGAATCATCTCAAGTGGATGCCATCACTCATAAATTCTACCAATTGATGGCACCACATCTTCCTCCTTCATTGTCTCAAAATTCAGCAAGTTCAGTTTGTGCTTCATGTACTAGTCCATTCCATCTCTCGGAAGATTGCCCCACACCGGAGCAATTTCCCAATCCCAACCAAGAGCAAGCTAATGCCATGTTCTCACGGCCCGGGAATAATCCATATTGCAACACCTACAATCCGGGTTGGCGAGATCATCCGAATTTCTCGTGGCGGCAACAAGCCCCACAAAATTCCCAATTCCAAAACCAAGGGCAGCAAAATCAGCCCTCTTCTCAATATCAAGGTAGACCATTTCAAGCCTCTTCAAGCTACCGTCCTCCTTACAATCCAAATGTTTCCAATCAACCTCCTGTGTGTCCAACTGACGAGATAGTAGCTGCAAACAAGCAAATGATGGAATCATTGAACAAGCAAATCATGGATTCCAATAAGCAACTCTTGACATCTTTGCAGCTTACTCTCCAAATGGTTCACTCTCATACTCAATCCATAGCTAATCTCGAAAATCAAGTGGGCCAAATAGCTAACTCGGTGAATCAATTGCTTCAAAAGGACAAGGGCAAGCTTCCCTCTCAACCTTTTGAAAATCCTAGAGGAATGCATATGATTGATGAAACCCCTCCTCCGAGTGGGCCGACTCATGAACAAGTTCAACCTATCACCACCCTTCGAAGTGGTAGAGTGGTTGACAACAAGGTCAATGGAGATAAAAGTGAGGAAGTTTCTCCTTTGAAAAATCCAAATCCAAGCTCTTCTAATCCAAATCCAAGCTCTTCCAATCCACATTCTTGTCCAAATACCATTCACAGAAATCCCACACATGTCACCCCAAATGCTACTTATGAGCCAAAAGCTCCGTTTCCTCAACGTCTTCAAGAGTCGACACATTTTGGGAACAAGAATTGTAAAATTCAAGACATGTGGGAAGTTTTCAAGCAAATGAAGATTAACTTGCCCCTCTTGGATGCTATCAAGCAAATCCCTCCCTATGCAAAATTTCTCAAAGATTTGTGCACTCAAAAGCGCACTTCTAAAAATCATTTGCCAAAAAAGGTGAGGTTGACTGAAAATGTTAGTGCTATCATTTAGCACAGCACTCCTCCAAAGTATAAGGATCCGGGTGCCCCCACAATCTCTCTCGTCATTGGTGACAGAAAAATCGAGAGGGCCCTCCTTGACTTAGGAGCTAGTGTGAATTTAATTCCATATTCAGTCTACCTACAACTTGGTTTGGGAGATCTTAAGCCGACTTCCGTGGTTTTGCAACTTGCCGATAGATCGGTCAAGCATCCACGAGGCATTCTTGAGGATGTTATCATCAAAGTGGACAAATTCTACTTCCCAGTAGACTTTGTGGTTCTTGATACAGAACCGGTCCATGACCCAAAAAAGCACATTCCCGTGATCCTTGGTAGGCTATTTTTAGCCACGGCTAATGCATCAATTAATTGCCGAACCGGGGTGATGGACATTGCTTTTGGAAACATGCAAGTCAAACTCCACATCTTTTATGCAACTCAACATCCCTCTAATGAGGATGATTGTTTTCTTGTGGATGTCATTGATGAAGTGGTTGAAGAATCTCTCCCCTTCATTCTAAGCAAAGATCCTCTTGAAACTTGCATGTCCCATTTTGACTTCTCAAACTTTGATGTTGATCAAGCCATTCAAGAAGTCAATTCCTTGCTTAATATTAATGCTATCACGGATGTACCTCCTTGGAAAATTCCAAAAGAACCACTTCCCCAACTTTCCACTACTCCTCCGGTCCCATTATTGCTATCTCCGCCACAACTTGAGCTTAAGCCGCTCCCGGCCCATCTCAAGTATGTGTTCCTTGGTCCAAAGCAAACCCTTCCTGTCATTATTGCCTTGGACCTTCAAAAAGACCAAGAGAGCAACCTTTTAGCGGTGCTCCAAGAGCATAAAGAAGCTATTGGTTGGACAGTGGCGGATTTGAAAGAAATTGACCCCTCCATTTGTATGCACCGCATTCATATGGAGGATGACGCAAAGCCTACTAGAGAGGTCCAGCGCCGGTTAAATCCAAATATGAAGGAAGTGGTCATGAAAGAGGTGATCAAATTGCTAGATGCGGGAATCATCTACCATATCTCTGATAGCAAGTGGGTGAGCCCCACACAAGTTGTGCCCAAGAAATCCGGTCTCACCGTTGTTAAAAATTCAGCGGGTGAGCTCATGCCACAACGAACTACCACCGGGTGGCATGTGTGCATTGACTACCGGAAACTCAATTCGTCAACTAGGAAAGATCATTTCCCACTCCCATTTATTGATCAAATCCTAGAAATGCTAGCCGGCCAAAGCTTCTATTGTTTTCTTGATGGTTATTCCGGCTATAACCAAGTGGCAATCGCCCCCCAAGATCAAAAGAAAACAACATTCACATGTCCCTTTGGTACGTTTGCCTATCGACGCATGCCTTTTGGGCTTTGCAATGCACCGGCGATGTTCCAAAGGTGCATAATGTCCATATTCTCGGATATGGTTGAAAAGTTCTTGGAAGTTTTCATGGACAATTTTTTCGTATTTGGCTCTTCCTTTGACTCGTGTCTCAAAAATCTGTCTCTTGTCCTCCAAAGATGCAAAGAGACGAATCTCATTCTAAGTTGGGAGAAAAGCCACTTCATGGTCCAAGAAGGCATTGTTTTAGGACATGTCATTTCTAAGCGGGGAATCGAGGTAGACAAGGCAAAAGTTGAGTTAATCTCTAATCTTCCTCCTCCGAATTCCGTCCGTCAAATTCGTTCTTTTCTTGGCCATGCCGGATTCTATCGTCGCTTCATCAAAGATTTTAGCAAAATCTCCCGGCCCTTGTGTAATCTCTTAGCCAAGGATATTCCGTTCAATTTTGATGACGCTTGCATGGAAGCTTTCATTAAACTTCGCACTCTTCTCTCATCCGCCCCAATCATGAAACCGCCTAATTGGTCTCTTCCCTTTGAGATCATGTGTGATGCATCCGACTATGCATTAGGGGCGGTTTTGGGCCAACGTGTGGATAAACTTCTGCATGTCATTTATTATGCCAGCAAGACTCTCTGCGATGCCCAATTGAACTACACCACCACTGAAAAAGAATTGCTAGCTATGGTGTACGCCTTGGATAAATTTCGTTCCTATCTCCTAGGTTCCAAGGTCATCGTCTTCTCGGATCATTCCGCTCTTAGGCACTTGTTAACGAAAAAAGAGACAAAACCCCGTTTAATTCGATGGATCCTCTTACTTCAAGAGTTTGACATTGAAATCCGGGACAAAAAAGGGACCGACAATGTTGTCGTCGATCATCTCTCTCGCTTGCTTATTGAAAAATCTTCCGAATTCGCAGCCATCCGTGATTCCTTTCCGGATGAGCAACTTCTTTAAGTTTCACATTCCAATCTTCCATGGTTTGTGGATATTGTCAACTATCTTGCGGTTGGCAAAATTCCAACTCATTGGTCCAAACAAGAGAATGACCGGTTTTTCTCCCAAGTCAAGCACTTCTTTTAGGATGATCCGGAATTATTCAAGTATTGCCCAGACCAAATCATCCGGCGATGCATTCCTGAAACCGAGACCACAAGCATTCTAAATTTTTATCATACTCTCGCTTGTGGAGGCCATTTCAGTGCTAGAAAGACCGCTAATAAAATTCTTTAAAGTGGATTCTTTTGGCCTACCTTGTTTCGGGATGCATACAATTTTTGCAAATCGTGTGAACGATGTCAAAAACTTAGATCCATGTCCCGAAGAGACATGATACCCCTTACCAACATTTTAATTGTTGAAATTTTTGATGTGTGGGGGATTGACTTCATGGGACCATTTCCATCTTCTTATGGCTATGAGTACATCCTTGTAGCGGTGGATTATGTGTCTAAATGGGTTGAAGCCGAGGCTACCAAAACCGATGATCATAAAGTCGTGATCCAATTCATTCAGTCTCACATCTTTAATCATTTTGGTACGCCCTGAGCAATCATTAGTGATGGCGGATCTCATTTCCGAAATCGTTATCTCAAATCCGTCCTTGTTAAGTATTCCGTCATTCACAAGGTTGCTACACCATACCATCCTCAAACGAGTGGTCAAGTAGAGATTTCTAACCGGGAAATTAAGCACATTTTGGAAAAAAACGGTTAGACCAGACCGCAAAGATTGGTCATTAAGGCTAAACGATGCGCTTTGGGCTTACCGGACAGCTTATAAGACACCCATTGCCATGTCGCCATATTGACTTGTCTTTGGCAAATCATGTCATCTCCTGGTAAAATTAGAGCACCGTGCTTATTAGGCCATAAAAATGTTCAATTTTGATCTCAAACAAGCCGGCTCTAATCGTGCGTTGCAATTAAATGAACTTGAGGAATGGCGTAATGACACGTATGAAAGTGCAAAAATCTACAAGGCAAAAACTAAAGCTTTTTATGACAAACACATCGTCAAGAAGTCTTTTGCCCCGGGACAAAAGGTTTGGGTTTTCAATTCCCGCTTGAAACTCTTTCCAGGTAAACTCCGGTCAAGATGGGATAGTCTATACATTGTCACTACTGTCTTTCCTCATGGAGCAATCGAACTTCATGATCCTGCAAGTTGATCACTCTTCAAGGTTAATGGCCAACGGCTTAAGCCTTGCATTGATGGCACAATCCCAACCCGAAAAGTTGAGGAAGTCCTCTTGACGGACCCAATTTATGAAGATTAGTGCCAACTCTAACTTCGTCTAGCTATCGACATTAAATTTAGCAAAGCAAGGGAAGCAATTCTTTCAATTTCCAAGCTTCTTTCTCTTTGAAATTGCTCGTGCCTTGCAAAATTTTCTGGGAAACGGTTTAGAAAAGCCAAAAATTTGATTTTTCTTAGACCTTCTTAACTCTACTTTTCATTCCCGGAAGTCTCCATCGCTTTCTAGCAATTTCATTAGATTTTTCAAATGCGACTCATGTGCATATTTTCTCATTTTTAATGAAAAGTTTGAAAATTTTCTCAAAATTCTTCATGCATTTGAGATGATTAAAAAGTTGAAAAGTTGCAAGGTTTCAAAACAAAACTTTCAAAATTTCCCATGCATTGGAATGGAATGAATTTGCAAGTTTAAAATTTTCTCCAGAAATTTCATTCATGCATTGTGTGATGTTGCAAAGGTTTGAAAATTTTCTTACATCCACCCATGCTTTGTGTGATGTTCTGAAAGTTGGCAATTTTTCCATGCATTAGAAATTGCAAAGTTTGAAAAAAAAAAAAAAAAAAAAAAAAAAAAAAAAAAAAAGTTCTTTTCAAATTTTCCATCCATTTGAATGAGAGGATGTTGCAACGTTTAAATTTTTCCCATACATTGTCTTGAATCCATCAACATTGCATGCATAGGAATTTCATGCTCCTCAAAAATTTTATCATAATCCGCAAAGTTCCTTGCTTGCATGCATTTCTATATTTCATGCATGGTTGCATGCATTTCTCTGATACATGCATTCCTTCCTATCCGAGCCCACTGCTCAAATTCTTTATGCTTCCATGTATTAATGATCTCATTCCTTGAACCATCCATGCAAGCTCATGCATGGCCATGCAACAACATTCAAGCTCCATGCCCAGTGCTTTAGTTTTCAAGCTTCACTTTAATTTGGCTACAATTTGGCTGCAATTTTTGAGCAATCCCATTTCCCATTTGAGTGCTCGCAGCTTTCAAAGCATCAATCCTAGCTCACTGCCTCAATTTAGAGGAATCCAATTTCCATGTGGAGTGCTCGAAATTCCTTGCAGCTACAATCAAGGTTCAACACCAAAATCACGAGCCTACTGCCTTCATTTAGAGCACTCTAGCTCCCATTTGGAGTGCTCTAAATTTTCAGCCCAACATCTCGTAGCTACTGCCATGATTTCGAGCACTCGAAGACTGGATTTCGAGTGCTCAAAGCTGAAACCCAAAGCTGCTTAGTGCTCGCAACTACCACTCCTCGGCACACCATGAACCTACTCACCTCCAACCTTTCTCTCTCTCCAGTAACCTAAACCTTACACCTTTCTCTCGACATCTCCTCACCAACAAACCCATCTCACAACCCTCCCTCATCTTCTTCATCCCTCCATCAACCCACTCTCAATGCAACCCACAACCTTGCAACCCATAAACCCATAAACCCATGCACATCCATGCAACCACAACCTCATGCATCTCTCACATCTTGACATCCATCCTAAACCCACTAACACCATCACCACCCCCATTTCCACTCAACTCAACCCCATCAACCAAACTAACCCACAACCAACATCACCACTCTTAACCCCCTCACCATCTCTCTCTCGGCAACATAACTAACACAACTCAGAACCTTCACCTCAATACAATCACCCCTCCCCACCAACTTAACCACAACACCAACCCACTCCCTCTCGGTATCTTGCCTTCACCACCAACAAGCCCCATGTAAACCACACCCCATGCAACCTCCATGCATGCACTCAACCCACCTCACTCTCCCATGCCACCCTTTCGGCACCATCCCAACAACCACCTTACTCCCCTTGCATGATCCCATCCCCATGACCTGCATGCATGCATGAAAGCCCTATGCATGCATGCACCTCCATCTTCCCTCATCTCCCATCATCCACCCTCACCATCTCTCGGTTTCTCACATCCCACATCTCCCCATCTCTCAGTTTCTCACATCCCAACACCCACAATGCATGAACCACCCCATGCATGCCCCTCTCGGTTCTCTCTCTTCAACATCAACCACCTCAACCATTTTCTCAACCCACATCATCAACACCCAAACCAACCCACCCCTTCTCTCTCTCATCCCCACAACCCCATGCACCCCATCCCCATTCAACCACACGATAAACCATGCCAACCATGCCGAGCCCTTGGCACCTTCTCTCCATCCACCAACCTTCCTTCTCTTTCTCTCAACTCCTCCACCACCACCCCACTCTCGGTTTCCCTCCACTTCCAAACCCACCAAGCATCACCCACCATTACACACACATAGCCTCTCGGTATCTATCTCTCTCTTCAATATCACAAACCATGCACCATCCCAACAAACAACTTCCTGCATGCATCAACCTCAAATCACCATCACCCCCTCATCCCTGCCAAATTTTCGAGCACTCGAAGCCGAGCTTCGAGTGCTCGCAATCCGCTCGAGCTCTCACACACCAAACAGCCAAGCACACTGCCTTCACTTTGAGTGCTCGAATTGAAGCTTCGAGCACTCAACCACACCCACTTCCTCCCTCTTTTAAAACACCATCTCACTCAAAGCTCCCTCCCTCTCTTTCTTTTAAACTCATCAACCACCTTCTCTCTCTCTCAACCACACCATCCTCACCCTCTCGGTTCACTATCAACCACAACAAACCACCTCTCCCATTCCCCACCACCTTCTCTCACCATCAACCACATCACCCTCACTCCCTCTCGGTTTCACCATCCATCAACCTCTTCACCTCACCACTTCCCTCTCGGCACAACACCATCCCCACCTTCTCTCTATCCAAACCAAACAAAACCAATCCAACTCTCACTCACATAACCCAACCTTCTTCTCTCATCCACCACCAGCCAACCAACATTGCCACCACCCATGCATGTCTGCATTTCCCCATTTCCCATTCTTTCCCAAGGTATATGAGCTTCCTATTATTCTCATTTCCTTGTCTTTATTTTCATCATAAGGAGGATGGGATTGCATGTTGGCGATTTTGTTGATGCTTGTGTTACTTGTTGTTGATGATAGCTCTATGCTAGAGCTTGTTTTCTTGCCAAAATTTTTGGGTTTGCTCCTCCATCCCACTCACTTTCACCTTCTCCTTTTTGTGGTGCACGCCAGGTGTTCGCTGAAATTCCTCAACCAAGTCCACCTCTCTAAATGTCTCATGCCAGTCCTTCTCGCCCTCCTAGACCCTCTGCGGGTGCCCGTGCTGTCAATCGTGAGCAACCATGTGATCCTTGGGATCGCAAACAACTCAACTACGAGCTTTCTTTTCCGCTCACGGATGCCTTTGACATTCTACCCACTACTTCGTGGGCTATAGCCGAATTGACTAACCGGCGTCTGCAGCACATTTGCGCGCCCCTTGCCAGGGTTGCCTAATCCCGTGTAGTGCGCATCTTCTACCAGAATCTCCAATGCCCTGAAGAGCCACCCATTTCTCTCACTATATCCATTGATGGTATGCTTTCACTATGACTGACATCATTCAGGTTTCTGGTTACCCCATTGAGTGCCCCAATGACATTGTCAATCGTGAGAATCTCCCTTTATATGAGGAGCCGGATACATTAACTGTGGAGCAGGTTGTCGCTGCCATTGGCATTGTTGACGATCCTAATAAGCCCCGGTCTTTTATCCGCAAAACCAATCTTCCGGAACGCCTCTGGTTCATTGACACTGTTTACAAGCATAATGTCTGCCCTTTGGTGCATAGCACTGAGCGTAGGGGCCTCCTTTTGCAAGCCTTATATACCATGGACCAAGGCCAATGGTTCTCCATCCCGAAGCTCATTTGGACAACATTTATGAAGTTTTGGCATGACGCTCATAATGCACGGGTTCCGCGAGTTGAAAATCAGAAATTGCCTTTGCCGTTTTTCATCACTCGACTCCTAAAGCACAAGGGTTTCATTGTTCCTCCCCATGAACCAAAAGGCGAAAAGATTAAAATTTTTACCAAGCGCCGGTGGATCAATGTTCTTAGCCATTCTAGTACCCCTCAGCCTGCTGCCCCCTTGTTCATCCAAGCTCCACCTCCTCCTCCTTCTGAGGATGCTTCCACAGCAACAGCCGCTGCAAGGGTAGATCCTCCGGTCGACTCTCAGCAGGACCAGGCTTTTATCCGGGCTAGCATTGCCGGTATTCATGAGCGGATGGATCGTTTTGAGAATTCTTTGTCCGCGTACACTCGGACTATGTATGAGACTTCTTCACGTGCCGAAGAAGATCATCGTCTTGCTGCTGAAGACCGCCGTGTCGCAGCTGAGGAACGTCGTTTGGCTCAGGCTGACCGGCATAAGCCTCAGTCTCTCCTCCATTCCATCCTCGCCCGTCTTCCCTCTGGACCATAGCTGCTGCGAGTGTTGGACCTTATCTTTTTGTTTCATATGTACATATTTCTCTTGTATCTGTTGTTTTACTTTTGCACTGTAAGAATTTGCTATGTATAGGTTGCACTAGTAGACATGATCTATGTACAGCTCTTTTGTAATTATGTAAACTTCCTTTTGAATGCAAATTCCCTCTTTTCTGTTAACTTTTTGTTCATTATTTTTCTTCTGTATATGTGCTTGTGCTATTAATGCACTTTGTGGTTGTTTCTTTTTGTTCTTCATCATACTATCCAGGTGGTGATCGGTTGGTCAATCATACATCAACCTTCGCAATAGCACGAATCATTGTAAAATAGGGCTATTGGTCGGGTAAGTCGAACCACAGGGACTGCGCTAGTCTAATACAACCTAAATGTCTAGAATCATTCTTAGAATGATGAAGGGTTTATAGAGGTTTTGTTGGATGTCACTTAAGCTAGGAAATTAAAAGTGCATAAAACAATAAATTGCAAGAATTCAAGGGAGTGAAGTACAAGTAAAGAAGGCTAGGGAAATGAATCCACCTCCATCCCTATACACATGCTAGGTTAAGATTAATTTAAGGGGAAAACAACATATATGATAGTCATGATACATAACAATACTAGGTTGCTATAATATCCTTAAGAAGTTCATTTAATTAGAAAAGCAAGAATAAATCATCAAAGGTTCACATGATCAACTACCTAAACTAAAATGTAGCTTAGAACATGCTTACTAAGCCAAGGATTATCAAGCCCTAATTTAAATGGTGAATGCACATAAAGCTAAGAATCAAGTATAGCCCATCAAAGGGAAACCCTAAGCCATGAACTATCTAGGTTCTCCAACTCCATGCCATTAAAACCATTCCATGATCTAACTTCCATTGTCACCATGGAAGTGCAAGCAATATGATTAAGAAAAGCAACCATCCAAGACAAGATGAATAACTCACAATAATCATTTAAAACATTCAACATTCATTACAACAAAAATGAGGCTCTTGACCATGGAAAGACTATCAAAAATACATTGTAATCCCCAAAAATAAACTATACTAACACATGCTTACAAGGGAGGGGTTTCATCACCTCCCTAGATGAGGTTTAGTTACCCATTGGTGAGCTAGAAGAAGGAAGAAGCATCATCCTCATCTCCATTTTCGAGCTCCTACTGTAGCACTCAAGAACACCCTTCTCCTTGCTCTCTTCTCTCTCCTCTAATCTTGTAGAATATGGGATAATGATATATGTGGCCTTCCTTGCCTTATCTACCACCAAAAGGTCACCAACCAACATCTCCAACCACTTCATTAAAGAGGAAAGCAAAGTGAAGAAACCAAGGTGCAAGTGGGCTGAAATGAGCCATTTCCGAAGGGCATTCTGCCCAAAATTCGAGCACTCTAAGCAAGGCCTCGAGCACTCGAATTTAGTGTAAAAATGCCCATGCTTCACTTGCTCCGCCCAGACCTACTTTGGTTAAACAGCCATAACTTTGCACTCCGAACTCTGAATGATGAACCGTTTGAAGATTTAGAAAGCCAATTCAGAGCTCTAAATATTTCATGTTTTGGTGGAGATCCAATTCTCAAGGATGGTTGGTCTAAAATGAAGATCAAGGCAGAATTTCATTGCTGCCAGGCAGTTCTGCGCGCCTCTGGTAACAAGGCCATAACTCTCTGCTCCGAGCTCCGAATGACAAACCGTTTGAAGATTTGGAAAGCTGATTCAGAGCTCTAAATCTTTCATGTTATGAGGGAAGTCCAGTTCTCGAGTTTGGAAGGTCAAAATGGCGAGGAAAGCCCAGGTTCTACTGCTGCCAGAATTCAGCATTGGCACCTTTTGTTGCTCAAGATTCCACAAGGCCTTATTCTTGTTCCATTTTGGCCAATGAACCTGAAAATGCATAAAAACATAGAAATGAAGATAATCTACATAAATTAACATACAACGGACTTTACTAATGCAATTTAGGGCGCTTGAATATATAATATTCGGCGCTTATCAGGTGGCGCAGTTCATTTCAAGTTTGGGGGTTTTGTTTCACCATGCCGTTTCCTCCCCCTAGGTATTTTTGTTCCTTTTTATTCTCTGTCATTTTTGTCATCAATTTTACTCCATATCCCACATTGAGGACACTGTGTATTTCAAGTTTGGGGGTGCAATATTGCAGTTTTGGCATAGTTTTGGTATCACTATTTTGTAAAACAATGATAGTATAGCTTGAAACTTGTCGGAGACAAAGCATATGTTTAATACCTTGTGTATAGAAGCAATTGAGAATTTTTGAAAATAAAGAAATTTGAATTTGAAGTAATCATGCAAAATACAATGTAGTCTGTATAAATGCCTTAATTAGATTCTTACTGGATTTACACTCTTATAAGCTTCACAATGCACAAATGCATATTGGAAACTTAACTGTGAGGCATGCAACTTGATTGACCTTGACCTTGGCCTAGTTAATCTGATTTGATGAACCTGATAGATGAATATCTTTGGCATGATATAAGTAGCTAAAAAAAAAAAAAAATGAAGATGAGAAAGAAAGAAAATAATGACCAGTTGAAGTTCGTAGCCTTTCCAACTCGAGCTATTAAGCCCTATGGAGTGTCTCTACACTTAACACCCTAAAGCCGTCTGGTTTGGGAGTTGTTGGCCTAACGCTTGCTACATGGGTTGGTTAGAAAGCTTAAAGGACTTAAACATTGCACGGTCATTCAAAAAAATATGTGTAATAAATATGGTTTGTTGGAATTCGTAGCCTTTCCAACTTGAGCTATTAAGCCCTAGGAGTGTCTTTACACTTAGCACCCTAAAGCCGTCTGGTTTGGGAGTTGTTGGCCTAACGCTTGCTACATATGTTGGTTAGAAAGCTTAAAGGATTTCAACACTGCACAACCATTTTATGTTTCACTTTTGAGTTATAATAAATTCTTAACAGGCAACAAAAGTTGTCTTAAAAATAAAATCATGCCTTAGGGACTTCATGTAAAGGGGAATTCATTGATTTGAAAACTTGTGCCTTGGAATTGGAAAAGAAAGTAAAAGCTGCATATTGAGAATTCAATTCACTTTCACTGGAGTTTGAGTTATTTCCATTTAAGAGATGACAATTAATTATTTATATGGACTATGATGTTGATGCATGCATGTTGAAATGGTTTTTGCCAATTTTTGTATCAATGCTTCATATATGCAAGGTAGTCTTCCCAATGATCCCGTCTCCAGCTCTTTATCTGTTTCAAGTTGTATTTGAGCTATGTTTATGTTTATTTTTTCCATGGTAGATATTTTTGTAATAGCATTCCCATGTTTTTCATTCCATTGAGCTTTGCATTTTGGGTTTGCTAAGGGACTAGCAAAATGTAAGTTTGGGGGTGTGATAAGCGCCGAATACTGTATATTCAAGCGCCCTAAATTACATTAACAAAGTCCATTAATTGATTATTTTATGTAGATTATCTCCATTTGCATGTTTTTGTACATTTTCAGGTTAAATTGCAAAAAGGAAGCAAAAATGATGCCTTGTGGAATTTTGAACAAAAAGGGTGCCAATTCTGAAATTCTGGCAGCAGTAGAACCTGACTTTTGTCACCATTTTTGACCTAGCAAACTCAATAAATGGACTTCCATCATAACATGAAAGATTTAGAGCTCTAAATCAGCTTTCCAAATCTTTAAGAGGTTCGTCATTCAGAATTCAGAGCAGAGAGTTATGATCTTCTTACCAGAGGTGCGCAGAACTGCCTGGTAGCACTAAAGTGCTGCCTTTCTCCCCATTTTTGACCAACCAGACTTGAGAATTGGGTCTTCATCAAAACATGAAGTCTTTAAATCTCTGAATCAGCTCTCCAAATCTTCAAATAGATCATCATTCAGAGTTCGGAGCACAAAGTTATGGTCATTCTTCCACAGTGGGTCAGTGATGGGCAAGAATTGCATGTTACACATTACACTAATTTTGAGTGCTCGAGGCCACCCTTCGAGTGCTTGAAATTTGGCCAAATTGCAGCTCGGAAATGAACCCCTCTTCAGCCCACTTGTGCATTGGTTTCCACATTTCCACCCTCCTTCTTTATGGAGTGGTTGGGAATGTTTTTGGAGGAGAGAGAGGACTTTGTTGAAGGATATTAGGCAACCAAAGGCCACACATATGCTATCTTTTATTCTACAAGATTAGAGGAGAGAGAAGAGAGCAAGAAAGGTGTTCTTGAAGCCTAAAGAAGGGAGCTCGAAAATGGCTTGTCCATCCATGCTTCTTCCTTCTTCTAGCTCACTCATGGGTAACTAAACTCTATCTAGGGAGGTGATAAAGCCTCCCCTTTTGTTCACGTTCTAGATTAGGTTCTATTTTGGGGATTATAATGTATAAAATTTGGTCTTTTCATAGTTTAAGAGCTTATTACTTCTTGTAATGAATATTCATGTTTAAATGATTGATGTGAGTTATTTAGCTTGTCTTGATGATTCTTACATTAGTCTTATTGCTTTTATTTTCATAGTGACAATGAAGATATTAACTATGAATGGTTTTCAAGGCATGTTGATTTTGAAACTTGATATTCCATTGCTTAGGTACCTCCTTTGGTGGACTATACCTGATTCTTACCTTCATGTGCTTCATCATTTGATTGAATGCTTGATGGTCTTTTGCTTAAGTTAATGTATTTGATACTACACCCTAGTCTAGGTAGTTCAAATGTGTTATCTTTTGATAGACCATTCTTGTTTTAATTTCATGAACTTTTTATTGGTTATGAAGCAACTATGTGTTGCTACATAATTCTTGATCATTACTTATATAGTGTTTATCCCCAATTTAGTCTTGATTTAGCATGTATTTAGGGCGTAGGTGGATTCACTTCCCTAGTTTCCCCTTTTATTATCTCTAACTCTCATTTACTAGCATTCTTGTTTTATGCACACTTCAATTACTAGCTTAGTGACAAACCAATCAACAACTCCTTATTACACCTTATCATTATAAAATGACTCTAGATACTTAGGTTGCCTTAAGACTAGCGCAGTCCCAGTGGTTCGACTTACCCATCCAATAGCCCTATTTTACAATGATTCGTGCTATTGCGAAGAGGGTTGATTTATAATTGATTTCGACCGCCGATCATTACATTAACTTAAAACAATTCAAAAGGGTCATGCCACCTAACGTCTATGTCAAAGGTGAGACTCAGGAGCATCTTAAGCTACCTTAAAACATTTCTAGTATAAATTATATCATTCATGTAATTCAAACAACATAGAAGCATGCTATATAAAGCAACAAGATATAGATTGATGAGCACTGAAAAGTGCGTATTTAAACCCCTTAAGCTTAGGCATTCTAGTACCTTTATCTATCTTACTTTACCGTTTTAGATTGATTTCGTATTATTTTCATTTTCAGGCACTTATCCCAAAAATAAGCTAACTCAGCCAAATAAAAGCTTAATTGAAGCAATTCTGGGATTAATCAAAGAAAGGAGCAAAGTGGAGAAAGAAAGAAGCAAAATGAAGCAAAGCAACAAGTCCAGTCGATCCAAGTCCAAGGTTCGATCGATCGAACATTGATCGATCTCAGCACTTCAAGATAGATCCAAGCCTTGACCCAAAGCACTTAAGTCCAAAAGTTCGATCGATCCAACATCATTCTTCGATCGATCGAACACCTTTGTCCTTATCCAAATGATTGATCTTATCCATAGCTGTCCACCCACTAACCACTTTTGTCCTTTTCCTATAAATATCTCCCATAAATATCTTGGATTTGTCTTTTTCCAAAAAGCTCAGCAAGTTGGATCAATCTAGCCTAAGTTCGATTGATCTCACTTACTTTCGATCGATCAAACTTCCTCCAGTGCGAAAAAGTTAAAATTCTATCTCATTGAAAGTTGTCATTTATCCAATCATTAGGGAATATTGTGTGCACAACCCCAGCTCATTTTGGGTGTCATTTTGACCTACCTATATAAGGATAAGGATGGCTTTTTCAAAAAAGGGGACCAACGTTATTTTTCATATCATCTCTTGGAGAGGAAGTTTAAAGGAGGAGGAAGCTAGAGACACCATTAGAGATCTTCATCAACAAGGAGCAAACCTCTTCCATGGAGTTAGCCTTTTAGGGTGGAGCATCCTTACCATGAGTGGCTAGAAATCCTCTTGGGGCTAGAGTTAGCCCCAAGCATGCTTTCTATATCTTAATCTTGTGTATTATTGAGAGATTAGTGTTGTAATTAATGTTTTGACACTTTAATATATATAGATCTTGTTTATTCAATGATTTATGTGGTTTAATGCTTCCAATTGATCATTTTATTCTATTCATATGTCTATGTATGCTAGAATTGATGTTCATGTGCTTATCTCTAGATTTTGTGTTATTGATGCATGTCTATATGTATTGATGCTATGGATTTAGAGACTGTCAAAACATTGTGCTTAAAAGAATGTTTTTGTGATTCTCTTGATGGTTCATGCTTATCTCTTGATGGATTGTGCCTTTCCCCTAATTTATTTTCATGCTAGTAGTGTAGTTGTTGTGTAGTGTTAAATAGGAGGACAATCTATGCTTGTTGTTTGATGATCCAAGCTTTTGAATGCAATTAGCATATGTCTCTAATCTTGTGTTGTATTTGGATTGTGAGCCTAATGAAAGGATTAATGACTTATTTTGATTTATTGTGCCTTTCACATGTTGTTTAGACAATATATGCTTCATTGCTTAGATATATTGTGTCTTTCACATGATGTTTAGACAACACATGCTTAACTAGTCATCCTTGCTTGTTGAATCAACCAAATACACACACACCAATATTACAACACCCTAATTGCCCTCATTAATCACTTGTCAATAATATAGAAATGCATTGCTTGGTGGTGCCCAAGACTATTCTCTCTCTTACTTACTCTTAATTGCACTCTTTTGCTATTACTTAGTTTAATTTAGTTGCTCTTTAATCAACCAACCAACCAATTATTTGATCACTCGACCTACTAGCCCTAATTGCGATTCCACAATCAACTCCGACATTGCTCAATCCCCACAACCCCTTGGGACGATCCCTACTAACCCTTGCTACGTTAGTAGTAATGTGGCAGTGGTTTTTATAAATTTAAACTTGACCCAAAAAGGCTTTCCTTGAACCGCACATCCACTACATCAATTTTGGCGTTCACGAGCGGCCGTCGTCAAATTTTGGCGCCGTTGCCGGGGATTTGTTAATTAGATTTGGCAACGTCGGATTTGTGGAATAGATTAGGATTAGTACTCTTTTGATCGAGTTTTTACTTTATTTTTTTCTTTTTGGTTACTTATTGTGTTGTTCTTACTTACTAGGTGCATTGTTGGAGAAGAAGCAAGCAAAGGAGCCATTGAGCATTCAATTCAAGTAAGCAAAGAAAGGAAAAATGCTAAAAACTTAAAAATAAAAAATAAAAAATAAAAAATAAAAAATAAAAAAATTAGCTAAGCTAAGCTTTAAAATTTGGAGTTAAAGTGCTAAAGGACCTTTGTGAAATTTTCTTTACCCAATCCCTTAATTAAATCGTCGGCCCGCGTGGAGGCTTATTTTTTATTGTCTTGCATCATTGAGTTAAAGTATAGGAGTATGAATTTAATGTTTGTGAAAGAAGTCTAATTGCATTGTTGTGAAGGCATAGTGTTTTTCATTCTTTGTGTTTGTTGTGTTTTGTATTGTGCATGCATGGGCGTTGTTCATTGAGACTAACTCTTGCCCCTCTTGATTTGCATCTTAAATCTATCGTTAAAAATCCTAAGGGAAGAGGAAGTTCAAATATAGCCAATCTTTCAATGGATGACCATAATGATAATCATGTTGAGGACATTGGTCACATAGACCAACAAGGTATCCTTCATCCCAATGTGCACAATGACAACATATAAGTACCATTAGGCATGCCAAGGCCATTCATCCAACTACCACAACAATAAGGCCAAGTTCCATATGGAATGTCAAGGCCAATGTATATTCCACAACCTCCCGTCATTAATCAAGGAATTCATAACCAAGGTGTTCATGTTGCACCTCAAGTAGCTAATCCACCTCTTGCTTTGAGAGATCACTATGTGCCTAATGAATACAATGCACCTACATACATCCAATTGCCTCCATTTAGAGCACATCATTATGAAATTAAAGCACAAACTATTCAAATGCTTCCTAACTTTTATGGACTTCCTAGTGAAGAACCTTACAAGCATTTGGATGAGTTTCTTGAAGTATGTTCCACCGTAAAATATACGAACATGCTGGAAGAGGTTTTAAGACTCAAACTTTTTCCATTCACCTTAAAAGACAAAGCAAAATATTGGTTTAACAATCTTAGGCCTTTTTCAATCACTTCTTGGGCAGAAATGCAATAAGAGTTATTGAAGAAGTACTATCCAGTTTCTAAGACCAATGCCATGAGGACCTCAATTCGAGAATTTTCACATGGGGATGGAGAAACATTCATGAGGCATGGGAACGCTTCAATGAATTGCTTAGGAAGTGTCCACATCATGACAAGCCCAAATGGCAATTAGTTCAATACTTCTTTGAGAGCTTATCGGACAACTATAAGGGTATGGTTGATGCTTCCATGGGTGGCTCTTACATTGATAGGCATGAGGATGACGTGTGGCGTCTTTATGAAAGCATGAGTGAAAATTCTTTGCATAGAACACTATCATCCAAGAATAGTAAAAATTCACAAGGTAGGAAGAGTGTAGGCTTACATCAAGTCAAACATTTAAATGAAATAGCCACCGAAATGAAGTCTTTGTCTCAAAGGTTTGATCAATTTTTTATTAACCAAAACTCGGCGAACCAAGTATCTTCCTTTCCTAACCATTCTCGTCGTGCATCAAATGAAACATGTATGACTTGTTCTAGTGTTCTTCATTCTACTTCTCATTGTCCTCATGGACAAGTACATAATGAACCTAATGAATAAGTCAATGCGGTTTTTGTAAACCAAGGGAACAATCCTTATGGTACTCATTATAATCCAAGTTGGAGGAATCATCCGAATTTCTCTTGGAAAAACCAAGGAGAAGGCTTAAACCCTTCCCAAGGTGGTTTCCAAGGGAAATACATTCCACCTCCACTTCAAAACCAAAGATCCCAAGGTTATAAACCCTATCAATCACAAGGGAATCAATTTGCTAATTCTCATTTTCCCAACCAATCTTATTCCCAAGGAAACGCTAGAAGTCCCGCCTTTGAAGAAAAAGTTTTAAATGTTTTGCGCATTTTAGAGGCTAACACTCAATTGCTTCATTCTCACTCTCAATCCATTGCTAAGCTAGAAACCCAAGTAGGGCAAATAGCAAGCACTCTTAATGCAAGAGAGAAGAGAAAGATACCCATTAATGCCCCACTTAAACAACAATGTGTTGTGGAAACCCATTCCTCATTGGAAGGGCATACCATTAAACATGTTAATGCGGCGACTACCTTGCGGAGTGGTAGGATTGTGAATAATCAAGTTGGAATGTCTAATGAAGAGAGTGAACCGGTGCAACCTCAAGTTGCCACCCGTCCCGTTTCACATCCCATTCCTCCTTCATTGCATACATATGATCTTGCAAATGACAGTTTTGAAAAATGTGTTTGAAAAAGAAGTTTTGAAAAATGATGTTGAAAAGGTTTTATTGAAAAATGATTTGAAAACTTCTTGTGTTAAAGAGAGTTCCAAAGAAAATTCTGAAAAAGTGTTTGAACCAAAGGTTCCATTTCCGGATGCCTTAAAAGGATCCATTTCAAAAGACAAGTAAAAGGCAAAAACCAATGAAATCATGGAAACGTTTAGGCAAGTGAAAGTTAATCTTCCACTATTGGATGCAATCAAGCAAATTCCGGCTTATGCCAAATTCTTGAAAGACTTGTGCACCCAAAAGCGGAAAAACAAGAGCCAAGCACCAAGAAAAGTGGTTTTGACCGAGCAAGTAAGCTCAATTTTGCAACATAACACTCTTCCAAAGTTTAAGAACCCCGGTTCACCCACTATATCATGCATCATTGGTGATCATATCATTAATCAAGCACTTCTTGACTTAGGAGCAAGTGTTAACCCTCTTCCATATTCGGTCTATGTTAAATTGGGCCTAGGTGAATTGAAACCGACGCCGGTAGTTTTGCAACTTGCCGACCGATCCATTAAGAAACCTAGGGGTGTCATTGAGGATGTTTTGATCAAGATTGATAAATTCTTCTTCCCGGTTGATTTCGTTGTCATTGACACAGAACCGGTTTCCAATCTTAAGAGCCAAATTCCCGTTATCCTTGGCCGTCCTTTCTTGGCAACCGCCAATGCCAACATCAATTGTAGAACAGGGGTAATGAAGATTTCATTTGGCCACATGAAGGTAAAGTTGAATATCTTTAATCCCACACCCAATTCACTTGACAAGTATGAAGGAGAGGTCAATGTTATAGAAAAATGTCATGATCTTCATTGCTAAGGAAATGAGCTTTTGTGTAAAACCAAAACTTCCAAAGGATTATCTTCAACCTTGCATTCTCAAAGTGTTGTTTCAAATTCTTGCTTTAAAAAGGCATGGAAGCCCAAAGGTTTTAATTGCATAGACAAAGGATCAAAAGCTTCTTTTGAGCTTGATCCAACAAGTTCTTCAAAGGACCATTTGTTAGGTGGAGTTCAAAGCATTTATCACCCCAACAAGGAGGGGATGCATCACAAGATCTTTGACCCGGGCTAAAAGATCCCAACGTCTTGCTAGAGACGTTAAAGACTAGCAAAGACATTCGTAGGGTGTCAAAACCCTATTCCTCCCCCATTTCTATCTTTCATTTTATTTCTTGCGAAGTCTAGATACTTATTTTAGGTTCACACGCATTGAAAGGAACTTTGGTGAGGATTGCATAAGCTTTATGTCATAATTGAGCATTTGGCAAAGTTCAATCGATCTCACATTGGAGTTCGATCGATCGAACTGTGGATTGCACTCCAACACTTAGAAAAAATTTTGACCTACAGAAACCAGCATCCAAATCACCTCTCTGTCCCATCGTTCGAACCAACTCCAAGATCGATCAAGAGACCTTCGATCGATCCAACTTCCAAGTTTGATCGATCTTATGACTCAACACTTAGAAAAAATTTTGAGCCTGCATAAACCTGCATATTTCAGCTCTCTGTCTGATTGTTGAAACATTCCAAGATCGATCAGAAAGTTCTTCGATTGATCCAACTTTCCAGTTCGATCGATCTCATGTTCCAACACTTAGCCAAATTTTTGAACCAAAAACTTGCATATTTTTGCTCTCTGTCTGATCGATCAAACTCTTGTTTCGATCGATCACAAATCTTCATTTCATTATTTTAACTTTAGTTTGACTTTTCAACTTTTCAAAAATCCAAAAATATTTTCATTTTTATTTTATTCTATTTTCACTCTCATTTTATTTTGTTTTAATTTTCAACAAGTTTTCAAAAATTCAAAAATATTTTAATTTATTCAATTTTTAATTAATTAAATTTAAAAAAAAAAATACTTTGAAAGGAGTTCATCAAAGGTCGATCGATCACAACTCATCTTCGATCGATCGAACTAGTCGGGAAATGTTTTTAAAAACAGATCCAAGGGTCTTAAGATCGATCATTTGGATCGATCTTACTCACCAAACCATAGCCTCTCGTCCCTCTTCACTGTGAATCATCTCTCCTAGCTCCAGCAACTCCTGCGGCGAGATCCAAGCATCTCGAATCTCAGTTCATCTCCATCTTCTTCATCTCAGATCATCTCAGTTCATTTTCCATCCTCTCGCTCTCTTGAGGTAAGGTCCGAGACATCCTTCCCTAGATTTGAACTCTCATGCATCAATACTTGCTTTAAATGTCATAATCATGTTGCTCTCATGTTGAATCTTCCATTATCAAAGCTTTAGTATCTATATATGTGTGTGTGTGTGTGTGTGTGTATATGTGTGCATAGATTTTGAAGATTTTGTTAGATTTGGGTGTTTGGGCCACGTTTGAAGTGCATTTAGGCTTGATTTGTGTTGTTGGAGGGCCCACGAACTCACTCGTGTGGGCCCCATGCTTCAAAAGTCACAGATCTGTGACTGTTAGGTTTCATCGTTGCACTGTTCGATCGATCAAATATTTGCGATCGGTCCAACTCAACCTTCGATCGATTCAACTTTTGTGATCGATCTCATTTCTTTTTCTGATCGATCGAATTTCACAGATCTCATATACATACTTCATTCATCTTATCTTATGTTCATGCTACCTTATATATGCCCAATGCCTGTGATATTCCACATTGGATGCATTTCATACTTACATTGTTTAGCATGTTTCATATTCTGCCACTTGCATAGAATCATGCGATATTTTGTTTTGTCTATCTTATTTAACATACAAGTTTCTATATTGTGCTTTATATTCTATATATGTTGGCACTAACTCTTGAATTTTTATTTGCAGACTATGGCTCGCGTTAAAACGGTAGCACGTAGACACCGTCACGGCTCCAGCCGCAGACTTAACGACGGCTCCGGTCCATCTCATGTCCGGGATCCTAGCCCCGAGCACACACAGAGGAGAGTCCGACAGCGAACTGGGGAGACTGCGCAGCCCTCTCATACAAAGGAGCCATTACACCCTACTCCACCCCAGTCGCCAGCTCATCCAGCATTCACTCCATCACCATCTCCACCGCATAGAGGCGCTAAGCAGCCAGCTCATCTACAGCGCAATAGGCTCGCACCTAGATATGCACACATAACTATCAAGCACGAGTCAGCATTCGACACCGTATTCTTCTCCAGATCGGTGCTGACTCAATCTGCCTATCAGAACATCATTCAGCGGGGCTTCTCAGCTATTCTTGCCCCAGTCACAGAGCCGATCTACCCACGACTGGTACGGTTGTTCTACCAGAACCTTCGACCGTCGCCGCACACTACAGCCGAGCTCATCACCTCTATCGATGGCCTTGAGATCACCATTACAGTGGATACTCTGGCCCGTTCGACTCGTTGTCCACATCGATGCCCGCCAGAGCTTCAGGAGACCTATCCCAGGCTCCACAGCCCTTCTTACGCCGAGATGGCAATTTTTCTCACAGGTCACCATGCCGGTGGCGAGACCTTTGCCACCCAGACATTCTTGCCGGATGACCTGTGGTTTACAGATTCGGTGCTCTACCGAAACATATACATGGCAGGACACAAGATTTAGAGGCGAGGCGACTATCTAGCAGCCCTGTACGCCTTCTATACCGGCCACTGGGTGTCTATTCCTGCGCTTATCTGGAGCATGATGAGGAAGCTCTAAGATGAGTACGTCAGCAAGGAGGCGCCCAGAAGGGCCAAGTCTCTTCCATTCAGCCACCTCATCACCCAGATTCTCATTTACCAGCATTATCCCATCCACCCGCAGGAGGACCCCGAGAGAGGTTCCTGTCACTTCCTCAAGAAGGACTGGGACAAGAGCTACAGAGCTATTATCACTCGCGTGCATATCCATGCCATACTGGCGGCTGCAGAGCTGGAGTTAGATGAGGAGGCGGCAGCACAGGCAGTCCCAGCACCGGCAAAGCCAGCAATAGCAGCTCCCGCAGCGGACGATGCACCAGCCGATCCAGCTGCCGAGCATTTAGACATCGACTTAGAGCGCCCTACAGACGATGCAGAGCAGGACTCTCCAGCCAGGTCACCTATCCACGAGCAAGAGCAGACCCAGGAGTTGTCTTCTGACTCATCTATACCAGACTTGACCCCCGGCTTTGGAGTACGTCTGCAGATGCTCGAGGATGCTGTTGTTACCATCCGAGCTGACCTCACAGCCCACAGAGTTAAGTTTGCTGCCTTCCGCACGAATGTCGCGACCATGTTTAGAGATTTATCCAGAGACATCCGCGGAGCCAAACCTGCCCGTCCTACCTCATCTTCCTGAGCTCTTAGTCCTTTCTATCTTATGATCCCTTTCTCCTTTTGATACTTTATTATTGTCACTGTATTATTTTTACAGCTGGTCTATCGGCTTTGATATTTTTGTTGTACCTGCACTTTCTCTATTTTATATATCTATTTTTGCTATGGATGTCATATGATTGTATTCTCATATCTGTATGTTTGACTCCATCAGGTGCATCATAGTGATTTCAGTGAGAGAGTGCTACCCAATTTCTAGGATCACCCTTTTACCTATCTCATTTTTCTATTTCTTTATTCCATCTATACTTGCATGTCCACTGTGCACTGATTATCCCATTTTGTTATCTGATAAGTTTATCCAAGTGCCAATTTTCAGGACCACAGTTCATCCCAAGTTTGGGGGGGCAATGCCACCCACTTCGGATACTTCAGTCACGATCATTCTTGCTCAGTTGCACTGGTATACTCTTTCTTTTGTTCTCTCTGCACATTGAGGACATTGTGCAATTTAAGTTTGGGGGGAATGGTGCTCTACAGTGTTAGTTTTAAATTCAAACTTTTAGCATGACTCGTGTATTTGAGGGATATTTCTATGATTGATCCATACCTAGCTATGATTTTGATCTTTTGAGGACTATATTGCTTAAAATTTAAAAATTGCTTGACTTGAGAGCCCAATACTCCTTGTATGCCTTATGAATGCCATTTAGGAGTAAATTTTTCGAAAGATTGATATCTTGTTTGCACTTATGGTCCACATCATCTTAATTTTGTGATTATTTTAAGATTCATTCTAGGATTCTACACTAACACAGGCGCACACTAGCATTCATTTGTGGGGTACATGCTTTATTGATTATTGAATTGATTATATCCCAATTAGGCTAGTGGTGCATTGAAAGCTTTCATTCTTGATAAAGGTGGATAACAACCCCTTTTCACTAAGTAGCCGGGATTCTAGCCTCATCAAGCACTAAACTTCTCGCGCCGAAAGGTGGAGGGCCCAAACTCTAGGTTAATAATTGAACTTGTTTATTCACACAAAAAAAAAAAAAAAAAAAAAAAAAAAAAAAGGCAAAAGCAAAAGTAATAAAAAGTGAGGACTTCTCCCAAAAGGTGAGAAGTGGGAAATGATTAGATGGTTGTTGTCTTGATTTGTAGCCTAGTTAATTTGAGCTTGTAAGTCCGTAGAGGTGTTTGAACACCTAGTGCCCTAAAGCCATCTGGTTTGGGAGTCATTGACCTAACGCTCGTTCTCATGAATTGCTAGAAAGCTTAAGAGATCAACACATTGCACTATGCTTCCATCTTTGATCCTAAAAAAAAAAAAAAAAAAAAAAAAAAAAAAAAAAAAAAAAAAAAAAAAAATCGAGTGAAAAGAATAAGCGCACCTAGAACAATAAAGGTTTAATAAAAGGTCCACTTTTTGTCTTGATGATCGGTACTAGATTTGTATGCTAGTTTGAGAGTAAGGATGTGATTAATTCTTTAGTTGGCTAAGATAGCAACACATTGATGCCGGTCCACTCAAAAGAATTCTAGAGTTGTTTTGATTTGCATGATCATTTTCTTGATGTGTGGAGGACAATACTTGCTTACTTGATGTTGAGATTTTGGGAGATTGCTTAAAAAGGGTTGAAAAATTGCATACTTGAGGTAGTTTTCTCCCAATGCTTGTTTACAATATTGGTACCTCTTTTGAAAGAATGAGCTTAATGTTTGTGGGTACCATTTCTGGCACGAGACTTCACTCGTCTACTAGGGGTAACCTAGAGGTTTAAAAGACTTGTTGCATATGCTAAATGCAATCGTGTTCCCTACGAAAGTGGCGTTATCCATTTATTGTTTTCTAGATTCATACTCGTATAGTTATTTATTTCATTGCTTTTCTTTCTAGTTCATTGCTAGGGACTAGCAATATTTAAGTTTGGGGGTGTGATGAGTACTGAAAAGTGCGTATTTAAACCCCTTAAGCTTAGGCATTCTAGTACCTTTATCTATCTTACTTTACCGTTTTAGATTGATTTCGTATTATTTCCATTTTCAGGCACTTATCCCGAAAATAAGCTAACTCAGCTAAATAAGAGTTTAATTGAAGCAATTCTGGGATTAATCAAAGAAAGAAGCAAGGTGGAGAAAGAAAGAAGCAAAATGAAGCAAAGCAGCAAGTTCGATAGATCCAAGTCCAAGGTTCGATCGATCGAACATTAATCGATCTCAACACTTCAAGATAAATCCAAGCCTTGACCCAAAGCACTTAAGTCCAAAAGTTTGATCGATCCAACATCATTCTTCGATCGATCGAACACCTTTGTCCTTATCCAAATAATTGATCTTATCCATAGCTGTCCACCCACTAACCACTTTTGTCCTTTTCCCATAAATATCTCCCATAAATATCTCGAATTTGTCTTTTTCCAAAAAACTCAGCCAGTTGGATCGATCCAGCCTAAGTTCGATCGATCTCACTTACTTTCGATCGGTCGAACTTCCTCCAGTGCGAAAAGTTAAAATTTCATCTCATAGAAAGTTGTCCTTTATCCAATCATTAGGGAATATTGTGTGCACCACCCCAACTCATTTTGGGTGTCATTTTGACCTACCTATATAAGGATAAGGATGGCTTTTTCAAAAAGGGGGCCAACGTTATTTTTCATATCATCTCTTAGAGAGGAAGTTTAGAGGAGGAGGAGGCTAGAGACACCATTGGAGATCTTCATCAACAAGGAGCAAATCTCTTCCATGGAGTTAGCCCTTGAGGGTTGGAACATCCTTACCATGAGTGGCTAGACATCCTCTTGGGGCTAGAGTTGGCCCCAAGCATACTTTCTATATCTTAATCTTGTGTATTATTGAGAGATTAGTGTTGTAATTAATGTTTTGACACTTTGATATATATAGATCTTGTTTATTCAATTATTTATGTGGTTTAATGCTTCCAATTGATCATTTCATTCTATTCATATGTCTATGTATGCTAGAATTGATGTTCATGTGCTTATCTCTAGATTTTGTGTTATTGATACATGTCTATGTGTATTGATGCTATGGATTTAGAGATTGTCAAAACATTGTGCTTAAAAGAATGCTTTTGTGATTCTCTTGATGGTTCATGCTTATCTCTTGATGGATTGTGCCTCTCCCCTAGTTTATTTTCATGCTAGTAGTGTAGTTATAGTGTAGTGTTAAATGGGAGGACAATCTATGCTTGTTATTTGATGATCCAAGCTTTTGAATGCAATTACCATATGTCTCTAATCTTGGGTTGTATTTGGATTGTGAGCCTAATGAAAGGATTAATGACTTGTTTTGATTTATTGTGCCTCTCACATGTTGTTTAGACAATATATGCTTCATTGCTTAGATATATTGTGCCTTTCACATGATGTTTAGACAATACATGCTTAACTAGTCATCCTTATTTGTTGAACCAACCAAATACACACACACCAATATTACAACACCCTAATTGTTCTCATTAATCACTTGTCAGTAATATAAAAATGCATTGCTTGGTAGTGATCTCTAAACCCCAAGACTCTTCTCTCTTTTACTTACTCTTAATTGCACTATTTTGCTATTACTTAGTTTAATTTAGTTGCTCTTTAATCAACCAACCAACCAATTCTTTGATCATTCGACCTACTAGCCCTAATTGTGATTCCACAATCAACTCCGACATTACTCAATCCCCATAATCCCTTGGGACGATCCTTACTCACCCTTGCTACGTTAGTAGTAATGTTGGTAGTGGTTTTTATAAATTTAAACTTGACCCAAAAAAGCTTTCCTTGAACCACACATCCACTACATCAATTTTGGCGTTCACGAGCGGCCGTCGTTATAAATCTTCAAAGCCATTGACTTGAAATCTAAAATGCGAAAACAACTAAAGTGGGTCGTGCCACCTAACGTCTATGTTCTAAATGAATCTATAGGATCATTCCTAAGTTTCATTTGAACAATATAGTATAGATGTACTTAACATTATCAAAAACCTGCAATGATTCATTAGAAATCATAATGCCTGAATGTACTTAACAACATCAAAACCTGCAATGATTCATTAGAAATCATAATGCCTAAATGTACTTAACAACATTAAATCGCCAATAACCAAAACCACAAGTCACAATTAAACATTGGTTGCTAACTTAGAATTGAATTTGTCAAGTAATGGAAGACTTGGACATCAAATCCTAGATAAAGCTAAGACCTATAGTTATTCCGAGCATTAACCCGCTGGGAATACCACCCTAAGTACGCACTATAAATAGGGAGAACTCATATCTCCCGCACTAGAGCCAAACTCTAGCCATGTCTCTGTAATAATGTCCTAAGTGACTCCAAAATAAATAAGTTAACAACTTATATACGAAATATATATAAAGCACAAAACTACATTCCATGCACAAGTAGGTTGTAACCACACAGCTCATGCTCTAAATCCACAACTACTATAGGATAACAAATGTTGAATCTTCAAAGCACGATTTTGTTACGTGCTATAATAACATCACATGTCGAATCTTCAGTGTGCGATTCGTTACACGGTATAACAATATAATTTAATATTGAAAACATAAACTGAAGAATCTAATAAAAGTCCAAAATCATGATTTAAATATACAATCAATGTCAAACACATGATTAAATCATTAACGCAATAGAAACGGAAATTAATTACATAACCTAATTAATTTCTCTAAGTTTCAAATCTCAATTAAATGACCCATAATTAACACATGTTAAACAACATAGCATGGTCGTTACATATACCACATTAAAAACTAAATTAGGTCATTGAAACAATAAAGTGGAATTTAATTAAATCATGATAATTAAATTCCTAACTTCTAAAGCAACTTCAAATGGTCCCAATTTAATATATGCTAGTATACAAGTCCTAGTCATCACAAATATCAAGTTAAAAACTCAATTAAGCCAATGGAACCTTTAAATAGATTTTAATTAATTCTTTTAATTTAAATCTTTAGATTTTCAAACTTATCCAAATTCTCTCAAATTAAAGTATATTAAAGAATATGCCAAGACTCAATGTAAAAGCATATCATAAGTTAATTTCATGCAAAGTACATCCATGAGAATTAAACTTTTACCAAAGATAATTATTAAATAAAAAATACAATTTTTGTTCAATTAATCCTAATTTAATATATGTTAACAAACATGTTAAGGCCTAATTTATCATCATGTCACAATTCAATTCTAAGCTATATACATCCTTGTAAATTAAATCTTATATAAAGAAATAAATATTACTAATTTTCTAGATTTGATACAAGGCATGCAAACAAGTTGTATAATCATGGAAAACACTCAATACAATACATACATAATCCTAACACATCCCCAACCTCAATTTGAAATGGAAATCTCAAAAGCCACCAAAATGAAACGGCTCCAAATCCGACAATACTTCAGGGTTTTACCGGAGACAACGCCTTGAACATTAAACTCCAAAGAGGACCTACCAAAATCCTAACTTGACCTCAAACCTGAACTCAAAAATTGGCCAAAAAGGGGTTCTAATAAGGGGGAAAGATGCGCGTAGTCAAGACAAACACAAAACGCAAAGGCACTATGACTTTTTAACAAAGAGAAGAAGGTTTAATTGAGAGAAGAAAGGTGGCAGCCCCCTGGGCTGCCACGACAGGTTCTGGTCGAGCATGAAGAGAGAGGAAGATGACTTTTAATTTTATAACCCCCTACTTATAGGAAAACCCTAAAAGTGCCCCAAACGGGCCCCGCTGGGTCCGGAAAAGTGAAATTTGAGCAAACGCTCTCAAACGGCAAAACTCTATGAACAAAAAAAAAAACCAAAATGAGAAAATATAAACAAAAAAATAAACAACATCAAAAATCGAGTCCCGAACAAAAAGATATGCCCCGAACAAATTCGGCGGCAACCGGTGCCAGAAACCCTGAAACTGGAAAAAAAACAACCAGAAGGGAATTCTAAGAGTACGTAACTCGACAAAAAGTGAAAATGAATCCCGTACGAGGATCCAGGCTCAAAATAAGGCATTTAGTAATAACTTTCATTAATTGCACAATGGCTCCTCTAAAAAGTAAAAACAGCACTAATGGCCCAGAATGAATATATCTTCCAAAAAAAATTTCTTAAAAACCCCTGAAAAAAAATATCTTCAAAAGATATTTATGAAAAATGCCCCAAGAAAAGAAAACGATTCTGAAAAACTATGCATCCATGCCCTTGTGGACACCAAGAGCAACCAAAGTACTTTACTGCAAAAGTAAAGATACGTACTTCATGGAAACTACTTAAAATGAAGATACATGAAGTCAAAAACTAACTCCAAACACAAAAAGTGAGGTTATGCCAACAAAGTGACAAATGGGGAAAAGACAAAATAGGGAAAAGGACGAAAAGTGAATAGTGTAGAAAAAAATGAAAAATGTGGAAATGACTTAGTCCTTAAAGGAAGTTGTCAATCCAGGGGAAAGAGTCTCAAAAACCATTTTCGAATACTCGAGACAACACTAAGTGATGAGAAACCAAACACCGAAAGGGAAAGACAACAGAAAAAATTCATCCGTAAAATTTGAGGAAAAAGGAAAGAAAGAAAATGACCGGATCATTACATCTCTGATCCAATTGTATCGTACATCAATGTGCTTAGATCTTGCATGGAAACTAGAATTCTTCGCAAAATAGCACTCTAGCTATCACAAAACAACACATACCTCTGCTGCTTGAAACCAAGTTCTCTCAAGAACTTCTTTGCCCATAGCAACTCTTTAATCACTTCTGTTGCTCCAATAAACTTTGCCTCTGTCGTAGAAAGAGTAATACACTTCTAAAGTCTCAATTGCCAACCTACAGCCCCATCTGCAAAAGTGATCAAATAACCCGAAGTAGACTTACGAGTATCCATATCCCCTGCTATATCTGCATCTGTGTAGCCAACTAAAAATAGTTGTCCGTTTCCCAATCCAAGTCTTAAATTGGAAGTGCCTCGAAAATACCTCATGATCCACTTCACTGCATTCCAATGCTCTCTTCCCAGATTTGATAAGAATCGGTTAACTATACCAACTGCATGGGTTATATTTGGTCTTGTGCAAATCATTGCATACATCAAACTTCCTACTGCTAAGGCATAAGGAACTTTTTCCATGTCTTCCTTTTCCTTATCTGTAGAAGGATATTGCTTTGTACTCAGTTTGAAGTGGGTAGTAAGAGGAGAGCTAACCACTTTAGTGTTGTCTATATTGAACCTCTGAAGCACTTTTACAATGTACTCCTCCTGTGATAAATATAATTTCTTGGCACTCCTGTCACGACTGATTCATATGCTAAGAATTTTCTTTGCTGACCCCAAATCTTTCATAGCAAATGACTTACTCAATTGCTTCTTCAACTAGTCAATCTTTGAAGCATTCCTGCCAATAATCAACATGTCATCCACATAAAGCAGTAAAATAATAAAATCATCATCAGAGAATTTTTGGACAAATACACAGTGCTCAGAAGTTGTCTTCTTATAGCCTTGTTCCCCCATAACAGACTCAAACTTCTTATACCACTGTCTCGGTGTTTGTTTCAAACCATATAGGCTTTTCTTCAGCTTGCACACATAATCAACTTTCCCTTTCACTTTGAAACCCTCTAACTGCTTCATATAAATCTCTTTCTCCAAATCACCATGAAAGAAGGCAGTTTTCACATCCATCTGCTCAACTTCCAAGTCAAGACTAGCTGCTAGACTGAGTACTATATGGATCGATGACATCTTTATGACTGGAGAGAAGATCTCGTCAAAGTCAATACCTTTTTCTCTGACCGAACCCTTTGACAACTAATCTAGCTTTGTACCGTGGCCGTGAAGAGAACTCATTTAGCTTCTTCCTATAAATCCACTTGTTTTCCGAAGCTCTTTTTCCTTTAGGTAGCTTTACTAACTCAAATATGTGGTTATCATACAATGACTGCATCTCATCTTGCATGGCCCCAACCCACTATGTCTTGTGTTCATCTTCTATTACTTCTGCAAAACATTAGGGCTCTCCCCCATCAGTCAATAACACATACTGCTCTGCTGAATACCAAGTGGAAGGATGTCGGTCTCTGGTAAACTTGTGATACCCCTCGATTATAGAGCCACGGGTGATCAAGTCCGAGCACAGATCTGAGGGATACCAACCAATCAATATATAAATAAGCACAGAATACAAAAATGAAATAAGAATAAAATAATAAGCTGAAAAGAATTCTAATTATAAAATCCTCAAAAGTTACTATTGTTAAAATCCAATAATCCAAAACCTCCATTAATTTAACAACTCTGGAATCCATCGAGTGGACCCCTAATAAAATCCTAAACTAGAAAGGAAATAACTGAAACAAAATATAAAGCTAAACATGGAAAGTAGTCCTACATAGTCAGAGAAATGAGTGTTTGTATCTGTTCTATACGACCAAGCTCTAACCCTGGAACTGACGAACACCTAAAAAATAAGAGAGTGGATCAGGCCCACATGTAAGTCCTATCCTACTACGATCCATACAGAAACCCGATACGCAGATACATCCTAGATAGCTCAACAATAACTAGAATAGTCCATGTGTGTATAAATACACACTATAGGACGCTCACTAGTCCAATAGGTCTGTCTCAGCCTGAGTAGAGATACCATGCAAATCGCACATAACGTGGTCATGTGTACCTAGACCTACCAGGGAACAACACCTATGTCCAGTTATCCATCCTAGGCGATATACGCACCCTAACCGTGGTCTTGAGACTCAAGCTATACCATGGCACCATAACATAAATATATAAAGTCCGTATACTTCTAATACAAAATATCATCCATCTGGTATAGTGGCCTGATATATGTATAACAATCCATCCAGAAACCAAAGTAGGTCATTCAATTATTTTATTGACATGACACAAATATGAGTAGGACTTAACCTTTATGGTTAATCTATACCTCAATCCAGATTAGGTAGGACTTACTGTTTGAACTAATCCATCCCTAATATGCCACCGTCCCATACCGGTGCATACAATCCTCCAAATAGCATAATTGATAAAACAATACTAGATATTCATCAACCATTCTCCAGAATATGCATTAATATAAATTAATACATATTTAACGATATTAGGCATTCATTACAGAACCTAAAAATCATGTTCCAACTATTTAAATTGCTAAAATAAATCATAGCATTAAAATCCTCCAAATTATCCATAAACTAATACGGTTAAGAGCAAGTTAAATACCAATTGAATCCCAACCAAGCATAGTTAATTGCAAGTAATTCACTATACTTATAACCCTATTTAAATATAATTAAACAGTATTAAATTATATATAAAATAATCTCCAAGTTCCAGTAAATAAGTTTATTAACAAAACAGTGTGCAACCTACAGGTTTTTCCATAAATTCATCTTGCTCCATTCCTTAGTCCAGTTATGAATTAATGTTTCCCCATAATATTACAGGTCTATAACAATCACATACATCCTTTAAAGTAGTTTAAACGGAGTAACAGTACCCGGTATAGTCCAAACAATGCCCGAAAAATAGTTAATACGTAATTCGGGGCGAGAGCAGGCTCTCACAAATTGAGAGCCTGCTCCATTAACTTGGGAGCCTACTCCGTAACAATGGTAGCCTGCTCTAAGGAGTTGGGAGCCAGCTCCACACTCCTTGGAGCCAGCTCCATTAATGAGGGTGTTGGCTCCCTTCTTTTGGGAGCCTGCTCTCTCACTCCCTGAAGTCGTTCTGTGTTTCTGTTTCGTCTTCCTCACCTCCGGTGATTCCCAGGGGCTCTGTAATATTTTAAACACTTGTTCTAATGTTCATTCAGTATCCCAGATTATTTTAAAGACATCGACATGCATCAACGATCTCAATTAAACAAGGCTTAAAAACATATACAGCAGGATACAATTAAAAACTTTAAGAATTTTCAAATCAGTTTAATTCAACGAAGCTAATTATAGTTTAAACATGCATCACAGATATGTTTTAGCATTAATTAAACCCCTGGAGTCTACCTAGGCATGCACAGAACACAGGTTTAAGGGAAGGGGTTAGAATAGAGACTTGCCTTTAGGTTTCCATTCAAAACTTTAACCCTCCGTCTCTGAGTTTTCCGACCACCTTCGAGACTGCTGTTCCACACCTCCGTTGCTCTTGGTTTAACCCAGAAGCAATCCGTCCTGTCCTCCTTGAACCCCTCTATTTATCTCTCAAGTTGCACTCTTTGTTTCTCTCTACCTCTCATAACTCTCTGTTCGTGGTTTATGTCTTAAACCAAAAACAGACATGATATGATGGTATATATGTCGGTGTCTCTAAAACCCTAATTTTAATACCACACTAATCACAAGGCAGCTAACCCACGATGCCAAAACACAAAACCCTAACAGTAAACCAATTAACGCTTTGAAAAAATTTAAAACAATTACTTAAATGAAAGAAAATAATAATAATACAATTAACTTAATTAAAGAAAATAAAAATACAATTCATCATTTAATTCAAATAAATACAATTAAATAAATAAAAAAATTCATTCAAATAAAAAAATTCATCAATTAATTCAAATAAACAGGTAAATAAACAATTAAACAATTAAAAATACAATTAAATAATTAATTAAATACCAGAACTATCCTTCTAAAATTAGGGGTATTACAAGACTTCCTGGATGGAATCTGTAATACCCCTACTTTTCAAAAGGATAGAATTAGAAATTTAATTTAATAAAGGATAGAATTGGAAATTTAATTTAATTTTTTTTCATTGATTAATTGTGGTTGCTTAATTGGTTTAATTAATATTTGTGTGTATTTAATTTGCATGTTAATTGCGATTGTTTTAATTATATTATTTGAATTTATTTAACTTAATTGCCTTAGTATTATGTAACTTGAATTTATTACCTGATTGATTTTTTTTAGTACTTATTTAATTGCTTTATTTAATTAATGTACTATTTTCTTTATGGTAACTTGGGGGTTTTATTTTACACAGATGTCGCCGACATAGTTAGGGAATGGATATTAGGGTTTTGTTTTCCTGTTGGTAAACGAATTAGAATTAGGTTAAGATTTTGGGTTCTATAAATATATAGTTTAATGTGGGTTTAGGGTTTTATAAAAGTACACAAAGTTCTTCTCACGTACCTAAGAAGCAGAGAGAAAATACAGAGTGCAATAGAGAGGAATTTTAGGAAAAACAGAGAGTAAACCTTGAGAGTTTAATAGAGAGGTTCAAAGAGTAAGGAATGGGGTTGTTTCTGGGTTTAACCAAGAGTAGCAGAGGCGTGGAACGACAGTTTAGAAGGTGGTCGGAAAACCTCAGAGATGATGGTTTAAAGTTTCAAATCTGAAATTCAAGGCAAGTCTCTGTTCTTCTCTTTCCCGTTAATTCGTGTTCTGTACATGCCTAGTTAGACTCCGGGGATTAAATAAAGGCTAAAATGGATTTAAACAAACATAATAACATGTCTTCTACGCATATATGATTTTATTTGATCCGGTTGAATTAACTGTTTTGCATAAACTTATGTTTTTCTATTATTTGCTCCTCTGGTTGTTTACTTTTAACTTTTGTTTAACGGAGGTTGGTAATGCGAATGAAGGCCTTGAAATTGATCTAAGTCTAAGATTAAACTCTAGAACATGTATTTAGAACAGTATTTAAAATTCAGGAATAAATCTGTTATGAGTTGCTTTGAATTGCTAATTGAAATTCTGAAATCGTTGTTCCAGATCTTGGTTTCAACACATGTTATAAGTGGATATTAGTGGTTTAACATTTGTCTAGGACTAAGATTTAACCTTAAACAAGGATTTAAAAACATTACAGAGGCTCAGATAATCACCGGAGTTGGAGAAGACGAGGCAGGAACGGACGAACTACTCTAAAAAGGGAGAGAGCAGGCTCTCAAAATGAGAGAGCCAGCACCCTCACACAAAGAACCGGCTCCAAGGAGCATGGAGCCGGCTCCATGCTAAAAGAGCAGGCTCCCTAAGTTAGGGAGCCGGCTCTAACATAAATGGAGCAGGCTCTAAATTTTTGGAGCCTGCTCTTGCCCAAAAAGTGCATACTGAGTGTGTTTGTGTGCGTAGTTTGAGCTGTACAGTGAGTTCTAAAGTTGTTTAAAGGATACTGAGGGGTGTAATTAAATGTTAGGGACTTATTAAAATAGTGAAAACCATTATTACAATATTGAATTAAGGAAAGGAGTAAAATACAGCTCAGGAAAAATCTATACGTTGCACTATTTTGCTAAGAGATTTAATTACTGGAACTTAGCAAATTGTTGGTATATAAATTAATTATATTTAGTCATATTGTCCACCATGTTACAAACATAGTGGATTAACTGTAATTTCAACTATGATTGGGTTGGAATCAATTGGTACTCAATGGTTGTTAAATGGTATCAGTTTATGGACTATATGTGGAATTTGAATGCTATGACCTATTTTAGCTATTTAAATTATTGGATCATGATATTTAGGTTCTGAAGTGAATACCTAATGTTGCTATATATGTATGAATTCATATTGGTGCATATTGTGGAGGATGGCAGTTAATTATATAGTGTTGTTTTAGTAACTATGCTATGTTGGAGGATTTGCTAGTTTTATATATTGGAGCTTAACAAGGTTGTTAAATATGATTTAAGTATATATAATAAATCATATTTCTGGGGTATTAGAAGTAAAGTGAATTAACTGGAATGACCTGTGCTTAGCCTGGGTGTAATTGATGCTTAAATTTCTGTTAACTGTATCAATTCATGGATTATGATGGTGAATGTGAATGCTTGAACTTAACTTATCTTGGAATGAGTTGGATTAACCATAAAAAGGTTAAGTCCTACTTATATGGATGTATATATATGAACCGGTATGGGACGGTGTCATATTGGGGATGGCTTAGCTCAAAATACTAAGACCTATTTAAATTGGATTAAGGTATGGATTAATCATAGAGGTTAAGTCCATCACCTACATGTGTCATATCAATTGTGAATTGAAAGACTTACTATGGTTTCAGGATGGATTTATTATACAGATATCAGACCACTACACAGATGGATGATATTCTATATTAGGAGGAGTACGGACTTTATATATTTATTATATGTGCCATGGTATGAGCCTGAGTCTCAGGACCATGGTTAGGGGGCGTATATCGCCTAGGATGGATAACTGGACATAAGTGTTGTCCCCTGGTAGGTCTAGGTACTCATGCCCACCTTAGGGTGCGTATTTGCATGTTACCTTTTATTCAGGCTGAGACAGACCTATTGGACTAGCGAGCGTCCTATAGTGTGTACTATATATACATATATGGACTACTCTAGATATTGTTGAGTCTTTCTAGGATGTATCTGCGTATCGGATTACTGTTTGGATCGTAGTAGATCAGGACTTGCATGTGGGCCTGACCCACTCTATTATTTTTTAGGTGTTCGACAGTACCAGTCTTAGAGCTGGATCGTGTTGATGCAGATACAGACACTCACTTTTCCGCTTACATAGGATTTCCTTTCTATTTTAAATTTTGGATTTTAATTCTGTAAATTTAATCAAGGATTTGGGATTAGGGGTCCACTAGGTGGATTCCCGAGTTGTACGGTTTTAAATCATATTAATTTATTTATTTCAAGTTTGAGGATTCTTATGTTAGATTTCTTTCAGCGTATTATTAATTTGTTCTTAATTCAGTTTTATTTCTGCTTGTTTACATATTAATTGTGTGGTATCCCTCGGATCTGTGTTCGGACTTGATCACCCGTGACTCTAGAATCGAGGGGTATCACAGAATCTTTGGTGGAATCTCTGGCGTTGTCAACTGCTCATCAATCTCAACATCTCCCTGAACCTGTAGGGGAACATCCACATCACCTGTACACTGGTGGTCATCCTGAACATTATTCTCAACCTGAGATGGCAAATTCTTCAGAGGAGCTGGATCCACATCAGTTAAGATATCACCTTAATAAGACATAGATTTCCCTACTTTCTCAATATCCTTAATCGTCTGATCTTCTACAAACATGACATCTCTGCTTCTCATAATTTTCTTCTCAACTTAATCAAAAAGCTTGTACCCAAACTCATCTTGGCCATAGCCAAGGAATATACACTATCGCATTTTCACATCAAGTTTGGACCTTTCATCTTTTGGAATATGCACAAATGCTTTGCACCCAAAAACACGCAGATGATTATAGGAGACATCTTTACCTGTCCAAATCGGTCTCGCACATCAAACTATAGAAGAACACAGGGTGCAAGATTCAACACATGAACAACTGTGCTCAATGCCTCCCCCCAAAAGGATTTTGGCAACTGGGTTTGTGAAAGCAAATATCTCACTCTCTTAACCAGTGTCCTGTTTATCCTTTCTGCCACGCCATTCAACTAAGGAGTTTTTGGAGTTGTCTTTTGATGCCGGATACCCTGCTATCTACAATACTCATCAAAAGGACCAGAATACTCTCCGCCGTTATCAGTACAAATGCATCTCAGTTTCTTCCCAATCTGTGTAATACCCCTCGATTCTAGAACCACGGGTGATCAAGTCCGAGCACAGATCCGAAGGATACCAGAGAATCAATATATAAACAAGCAGGAATAAAACTGAATTAAGAATAAAATAATGATATGCTGAAAAGAATTCTAATTGTAAAACCTCCAAAAATAAAAGTTTTAATATAAATTAACTTTCCAATCCGTACAACTCGGGAATCCAACTAGTGGACCCCTAATAATCTCAACTGATAAAACTTTACAGAATAAAATCCAAAACTAAAACCAGAAAGAAAAATCCTATTTAGTCGGAAGAGTGAATGACTGTATCTGCATCACCACGAACAAGCTCTAAACCTGTTATAGACGATCACCTGAAAAATAAGGGTGGGTCAGGCCCACATGCAAGTTCCATGCCACTACAATCCATACATAAACCCGATACGCAGATACATCCTAGATAGCTCAACAATAGCTAAGATAGTCCATATAGATATAAGTACACACTATAGGACGTTCACCAGCCCACATAATCCGTCTCAACCCGAGTAGAACAACCAAGGAAACATCATCAGGCCTGGTTATCAATCCTAGGCGATATACACACCCTAACCATGATCAGGAGACTCAAGCTCGTATCACGGCACTTAAGTATATATTTAAATCTCTTCCTAATACAGAAAAGTAAAGCAACCATCCATTATGTCGTTCAACTGTTTTAGTTAACAGGACATGCATCCATGTAGGAGTTAACTGTTTGAGTTAATCCATTCCATATGTATGAAGGGGTAGGACTTAGCTTTTTGATCTAATCCATCCCTGATATGTCACCGTCCCATACCAGTACATATAATGCAAATGATCCATCAATGATGCACACATGTTTGAACATCAAATCCATCCGGAAACCAATACAATAGAAATCAGATATTGATAAGATCCTATCATGCATCCAGTATATGTTTATAATCATAGATCCTCCTTTTAAAATTGTTAAAATAAGAATAAACAATTTAAACCATCCATTTCCATATAATTGACAGAACCAAAATTAAGACAGTTCAACAATTATCCTCCATAACATAATATAATGAATATCAGAATTTTAAACTGTACATTATAATAGAATTCCAAACCAACACATCCATACTAGTTCGTTTGAAATGTTAAAATGATGACTAGCATTTACATCCTCCCAAATCCTTTACTGCATGCAAAGTTATAATTAAATCTCATGGCATCTATGTAATTCCCCATTATAAATTCTGTGTCGGATATAATGACACTCCAAAGTTTAAGTACATCATATGAAACTTCAAAAGTATTTTATACCAGTTTCATTTAATTTGCTAACACGAAACTAGCAACTAACCTTCCACTACTCCCGACAATATACAACTTATTAGATACGAGTACATGACGTCATAACCAACATTCCTGGAACTAAACTATGCTAAATATATCATTGATATAAATTCTAACAATAATTACAATGTCAGTCCAAATTAAGTTGTCAAAACAACTTAGCAAAACAAGCATTCCTCCTTCCTTGACAGTAGGCCTATTATAAGCTTATGTTTTATGACATGCATTTATGTTTAGCACCTTAGCATAAACCAACTATTTGAAGGCTTTAACAAGTTAATTTTAATCATTTAAAACCCCCCATCACTTTCCAGTAATTACCTTTAAGCCCTTGAACTTCAGAAAAATTGCAGAAAACACCCGTAGGGGTTTTTTCCCATGGGAGCCGGCTCCCCTTTATTGGAGCCGGCTCCTAGGCTTCTAGAGCCGGCTCTCCCTCATGGAGAGCCGGCTCTCTCTTCATGGGAGCCGGCTCCCACCATTTAGGAGCCGGCTCTTACCCCTGAGAGCCCCTCTCTGCTTCACTGCTTCGTTTCTGCTTCGTCCGGTTGTCGTCTGCTCTTCCGGCGAAGCCCAATGTCCTATCCTAAATCTTTTTAACATTCCTAGGGTTCTATTCAAGTTCCTAAAGTCCTAGAAACCCTACATATTCCAATATGAATTTATTAACAAAGCTTCAACCGAAACAATTTTCTTTTCCTCTGTTTATCTTCTTCGCTTCCGGCGAAGACCACTCCTCTGCTCCAAGTTTCCTTAAAGTTCTTAAGGTTCAATACAAGTCCCAAAAATCATAGAAACTTCTTAAATTCTATCATGAACTTGATTGACAGAAGTTTAAATCAAAAACAACACAGTTTGAGAAAAACCCAATTTCAGTTATTTAAACGTAAAACAGGTTACAGTCTAATATAACATGCATCAACTATTAGTTTTAAAGGTTGAATTAATCCCTGGAGACTATATAGAATGCACAGAGCACAAGTTTATAGGAAGGAGATAGAATGAAACTTGCCTTTGAGATTTTTCAATTAAAATCCCTACGCCGTCTTCCTAGATTTTCCGGCGATCCCGCACTGTTCTAACTTATTTGCTTCCTCCTAGGTTCCTCATACAAACAACACTCCTATCCTTCCTTGGTTCAACCCACAGTCCATGGCTGAAATCCCATCTGGTGGTTCTATTAGTTTCAAGCGCCCCACTGTTTTTCCCTCAAACACCCATTACATGTCTCTGTATCTCTCTATCTCACAATACATGAAAAATGGTTTTTGTTTTCCTAACCCTAACAGACATATAAGATTATATATATAGGCACTTATTAAGACCTAATTCCAATTCCTAGCTAACTATAAGTCGGCTTATTTATCTCTATAAAAGAAAACCCTAATCCTATATGACCATACAAAAAAATATATACCAAATAAGTCCTATTAAAACATACGTCATTTAATCCTACGTTTAAGTAAAAAACACAATTAAATTAAAGCAAAATTAAATAGTTAAAGCAACACAGCCAATTAACATTAAACAGATAAATAATTAATTTAACATGCATAAACAATTACAATACAACAATTAAATTAAATACACACAAATAATAATAAATCAACTAATTTAACCAAATAACAAATAAGTCCAATAATTTAAATAAAAATGAAAAACAAACCAAAATATTCCCATTTTATCTTTTTGAAAACTAGGGGTATTACATTCTTCTCCCCTAACAAAAGGAATTCCGTCCTCGGAATTCACGAAACTCTGAATTAATAACTTTGCAAAATTCATTTCCGTTTTCGTGTGGCACAGCCCTTTATATGGAATCTTCCCATTCCCCAAATAGTCAACCATTTCGTAGATAACCACGCATGTATAGGTTCCTTAGTTGGCTAAAGTTATGTATACTTACCAAATCCTACGACCACATACCCAAAATCCTAGGATAATTAACGTTATTTCGCCAAAACAGTAGTTGGTTGATCACATGCTTGTATCCCCAACTAAATCGTAATCCCGATCCTGACTAAATTAACCAAAATGAAACACATACAGCACACACGCTAAAACACAATAAAAAGCAATAGAATCTTACATAAAGCACCGTTCCTCCTAGCAAAGAAATCTCCTTTAAAAATTAACTTTACTTGATTTGTTCATAATCTCTTTTTCAATTCCAGAGGTAATCATCCAACCTCGACACATAAGCTCCAATCATAGCTCATAACATATCCATTTGCTTCAGCAAATTCCAAAGGCTTAACCTTCATCCTCCTTATATACGAAATGCAAACCATCTAATGTAGCTTTAAGAAACAACTTAGACTGTCACAACCTAATTCCCACACTTCCTGGAACGTGATATAAAATCATTGCCTCGTTCTAAGAAGAATTCCATCCGATTCCTGAATCCCTGAAGAGTTCCTTTATCTACCTCCTTTAAAGGTAACCCAAAAGGTTAACTATCCACACCAACCCTATAAGTATCGTTCACTATTTTATTAGCGAACAACATCACCCTCACGCGATCCCTTACTGACAAGATTCAATACCCTCTTTCTGGGGTATGCTACAATTTTCTCCACTAGAATCCTCTTGGGACTCCTATTCCCCGTTTGTCTCCTTTATGAGAACAACTGCAATCGTGTTGGTCCCTTCATGCGGTGACCTCAAACACACTCCTAAATTCTTCCTTGGCCTATACCTCTAAAAGTTATGCCAACCGGAACTAAACCTTTGATCCCGAGTTCTGCTTCTGATAAAGAACTTGTTAACATACTCCTTTACTCCTTTAGGTCTGTATCACTGTTGCTGCGGACCCCATCCTCCTTCTAGTGTCAACCATTCTATACTTATAGAATATAATTGACTTCAGCTGCTCCTCCTAACGAACCGTAAAAGAGTACAATGAATCCTAACATAGCTCTAAGTTTTAAAAGACGCAATGCGGAAGACTTCTAACAAAAGACACTCCTAAGGACACTAGAACCTGGAGTACTCTGATACCAACTGTGATACCCCTCGATTCTAGAACCACGGGTGATCAAGCCTGGGCACAGATTCGAAGGATACCAGACAATCAATATATAAACAAGCAGGAATAAAACTGAATTAAGAATAAAATAATGATATGCTGAAAAGAATTCTAATTGTAAAACCTCCAAAAATAAAAGTTTTAATATAAATTAACTTTCCAATCCGTACAACTCGGGAATCCAACTAGTGGACCCCTAATAATCTCAACTGATAAAATTTTACAGAATAAAATCCAAAACTAAAACCAGAAAGAAAAATCCTATTTAGTCGGAAGAGTGAATGACTGTATCTGCATCACCACGAACAAGCTCTAAACCTGTTATAGACGATCACCTGAAAAATAAGGGTGGGTCAGGCCCACATGCAAGTTCCATGCCACTACAATCCATACATAAACCCGATACGCAGATACATCCTAGATAGCTCAACAATAGCTAAGATAGTCCATATAGATATAAGTACACACTATAGGACGTTCACCAGCCCACATAATCCGTCTCAACCCGAGTAGAACAACCAAGGAAACATCATCAGGCCTGGTTATCAATCCTAGGCGATATACGCACCCTAACCATGATCAGGAGACTCAAGCTCGTATCACGACACTTAAGTATATATTTAAATCTCTTCCTAATACAGAAAAGTAAAGCAACCATCCATTATGTCGTTCAACTATTTTAGTTGACAGGACATGCATCCATGTAGGAGTTAACTGTTTGAGTTAATCCATTCCATATGTATGAAGGGGTAGGACTTAGCTTTTTGATCTAATCCATCCCTGATATGTCACCGTCCCATACCGGTACATATAATGCAAATGATCCATCAATGATGCACACATGTTTGAACATCAAATCCATCCGGAAACCAATACAATAGAAATCAGATATTGATAAGATCCTATCATGCATCCAGTATATTTTTATAATCATAGATCCTCCTTTTAAAATTGTTAAAATAAGAATAAACAATTTAAACCATCCATTTCCATATAATTGACAGAACCAAAATTAAGACAGTTCAGCATTTATCCTCCATAACATAATATAATGAATATCAGAATTTTAAACTGCACATTATACTAGAATTCCAAATCAACACATCCATACTAGTTCGTTTTAAATGTTAAAATGATGACTAGCATTTACATCCTCCCAAATCCTTTACGGCATGCAAATTTATAATTAAATCTCATGGCATCTATGTAATTCCCCATTATAAATTCTGTGTCGGATATAATGACACTCCAAAGTTTAAGTGCATCATATGAAACTTCAAAAGTATTTTATACCAGTTTCATTTAATTTGCTAACACGAAACTAGCAACTAACCTTCCACTACTCCCGACAATATACAACTTATTAGATACGAGTACATGACGTCATAACCAACATTCCTGGAACTAAACTATGCTAAATATATCATTGATATAAATTCTAACAATAATTACAATGTCAGTCCAAATTAAGTTGTCAAAACAACTTAGCAAAACAAGCATTCCTCCTTCCTTGACAGTAGGCCTATTATAAGCTTATGTTTTATAACATGCATTTATGTTTAGCACCTTAGCATAAACCAATTATTTGAAGGCTTTAACAAGTTAATTTTAATCATTTAAAACCCCCATCACTTTCCAGTAATTACCTTTAAGCCCCTGAACTTCAAAAAAATTACAAAAAACACCCGTAGGGGTTTTTTCCCATAGGAGCCGGCTCACCTTTATTAGAGCCGGCTCCTAGGCTTCTAGAGCCGGCTCTCCCTCATGGAGAGCCGACTCTCTCTTCATGGGAGCCGGCTCCCACCATTTAGGAGCCGGCTCTCACTCCTGAGAGCCCCTCTCTGCTTCACTGCTTCGTTTCTGCTTCGTCCGGTTGTCGTCTGCTCTTCCGGCGAAGCCCAATGTCCTATCCTAAATCTTTTTAACATTCCTAAGGTTCTATTCAAGTTCCTAAAGTCCTAGAAACCCTACATATTCCAATATGAATTTATTAACAAAGCTTCAACCGAAACAATTTTCTTTTCCTCTGTTTATCTTCTTCGTTTCCGGCGAAGACCACTCCTCTGCTCTAAGTTTCCTTAAAGTTCTTAAGGTTCAATACAAGTCCCAAAAATCATAGAAACTTCTTAAATTCTATCATGAACTTGATTGACAGAAGTTTAAATCAAAAACAACACAGTTTGAGAAAAACCCAATTTCAGTTATTTAAACGTAAAACAGGTTACAGTCTAATATAACATGCATCAACTATTAGTTTTAAAGGTTGAATTAATCCCTGGAGACTATATAGAATGCACAGAACACAAGTTTATAGGAAGGAGATAGAATGAAACTTGCCTTTGAGATTTTTGAATTAAAATCCCTACGCCGTCTTCCTAGATTTTCCGGCGATCCCGCACTGTTCTAACTTATTTGCTTCCTCCTAGGTTCCTCATACAAACAACACTCCTATCCTTCCTTGGTTCAACCCACAGTCCATGGCTGAAATCCCATCTGGTGGTTCTATTAGTTTCAAGCGCCCCACTGTTTTTCCCTCAAACACCCATTACATGTCTCTGTATCTCTCTATCTCACAATACGTGAAAAAGGGTTTTTGTTTTCCTAACCGTAACAGACATATAAGATTATATATATAGGCACTTACTAAGACCTAATTCCAATTCCTAGCTAACTATAAGTCGGCTTATTTATCTCTATAAAAGAAAACCCTAATCCTATATAACCATACAAAAAAATATATACCAAATAAGTCCTATTAAAACATACGTCATTTAATCCTACGTTTAAGTAAAAAACACAATTAAATTAAAGCAAAATTAAATAGTTAAAGCAACACAGCCAATTAACATTAAACAGATAAATAATTAATTTAACATACATAAACAATTACAATACAATAATTAAATTAAATACACACAAATAATAATAAATCAACTAATTTAACCAAATGACAAATAAGTCCAATAATTTAAATAAAAATGAAAAACAAACCAAAATATTCTCATTTTATCCTTTTGAAAACTAGGGGTATTACAGTCTGTCTCTCAACTAGGGCTTAAAATTACTTAACACTGCCAACACTTGGTCTTTTGAATTCAATGTATATACCCACAACTTCCTTAAATGATCATATATGAAGGTCATAAAGTATCTGGAGCCACCAAATGTTCTCATCTTCATAGGGCCACACACATCTGAATGTACCAAATCCAGTATCTCTGACTTTCTCAAATGAAGGGAATTCTTAAAAGAGACTCTGCACTGCTTTCCTAATAAACAATGAGTACACCTTTTCAGAAGTGTACTTTTCAGTCCACATAGTAGACTTTTCTTCCCTAGTAAAGCTAATCATTTCTCACTCATGTGAGCCAGTCTCTTGTGCCACAACTCTGTTGTATCATTATCCTCCATCGCATTAACAATGTCGTTGGAGATCTTTGCTTGCAGAACGTACAGTGCAGAGTGCTTCATGCCTCGAGCCACAACCATAACACCCCTAGTGAGCTTACACTGGCCATCACTGAAAGTGCTGCAATACCCTTTATCATCAAGGTTACCTGCAGAAATCAAATTCAAACGAATGTCAGGAATATGTTTCACATCTTTGAGAACTAACCTCGTGCCATTATTTGTCTTCAGATACATATCCCCAATTCCAATGACTTTAACCAAGCCATCGTTGCCCATCTTTACTGTTCCAAAATCACCAGATTTAGAAGATGTAAAGAAATCCTTCCAAGATGTAGCATGAATGGAGGCACCACTGTCAATCACCCAACTGGTCTCATAGTATGCAACATTTATCGTCTCATCATTATACACAATGAGGAAGTCTGCAGGAGTGGTGGTAGCAACTCTGTCATCGCCATCTTTGTCATCTCCATTCTTCATTCCCTTCCCTTTCTCATTCTTGTTTTCTTTCTTCAATTGCCTGCAATATTTCTTGATTTGTCCCTTTTTCCCCCAATGATGACATTCAACATTTGCAAACTTGTTGGACTTATTTTTGCTGTTATCTCTGTTCTTCGGACCTCTGCTCTTACTTCTCTCCCTCTTTTCTGTAACCAAGATCTCTGACTATGAAGAGGATCCCTGTGTTTTTCTTCTCATCTCTTCATTTAGTAATCAACTCTTGGCCATATCCATTGTGATTACACCTTCTGGAGTGGAGTTAGACAATGAAGTTCTGAGCGTCTCCCATGAGTCCGATAATGAACCAAGCAACCATAACCCTTGTATCTCATCATCAAACTTAATACCCATTCCAGCCAGCTGATTAAAAATTCCTTGGAATGTATTCAGGTGATCAGATAAAGGAGTCCCGTCTTGGTATCTCAAAGCCATCATTTGCTTAATCAGAAACAATTTATTATTTCCAGTCTTTCTAGCATATAACTATTCAAGCTTACTCTATAGAGAACATGTATTTGTCTCTCCACTAATATGGTTCAAAACATTATTATCTACCCACTGCCTGATATACCCACACACCTGTCGATGTAACAAAGTTCATTCCACATCAGACTTGTTTTTTGGTTTTTCAGCACTAAACACCGGTAGGTAATAATCTTTCACATAAAGAAGACCGTCCATTTTTCCTTTCCATATGTGATAATTTGAACCATTAAGATTAATCATTCTACTCGTATTTGCTTCCATAACTCAAACTGCCAACTTGGCAATCTGTCAACCTGGCGCTCTGATACTACTTTGTTGGGAGAGATAACAATAAACAAATACAGCGGAATAACTCTTCTCCCTATATGCAAGCAAATATAGCGTATCTCTATTTTTATATGTGCTGAAAATAATAGAGAAATAATCAATCACACTAAGCCACAAGAACACAAGCAATTTTTTACGTGGAAAATTTCCCCAGTCTGAGGAAGAAAAACCACGGGACCTAGTCCAGTTGAAATCTCCACTATCAACCAAATAATTGGTACACAAAGTCTTCTCTAATCATAATTAGAGGCTACAATACATCTCATCAAGATATCACCAATCTTGGCAAAAACAAAGAGAATTGAAGAGAATATACCAAAAACCCAGTTACTATTCACAGGCACAAACCCCAACTCCCGAGCTCAAAATCTGATCTCTACCGTTCAGATTGTAGCTCATTGAGTCCTGAACCTCTCCTCCAAATTTTAGCTCGATCAGACCATGGACGAAGCGGAATCGAAGTGTTAATGAAATTTGGGCAGTATGAGAAAAAACTGTATTTTTCTCTCTTTCTTGGGAAAACTACGGCTGATCTCACATCCTTTATTTTTCTTGACTTTCTTAGGGTTATTCACCCTAAAGGGTTGGGCTTTGGGCTTTCCTCCATATATAGGGAAATAAACCCAACAAAAATATATTAAGAAAACCTATTCTATATTTAAATTATGCAAAAGTCTTCGGAACCAAAAAAGTGGTTAAAAGCCTCAGCCCAATGAGTTGAATGTCTTTTACTATAAACTTTTGAAACTTTATTTTGATCTCCTTCATCCTCGGTACTTGCATCTAAGGGTGTAACTTGAGTTTGACTCATTCCAAGTTCAGACAAAATATTTTTACAATTAAGGTTGGATTTGGGTCCAAAATTTTGAATCCAAATTTAATTACAATTGAATTTGAGTTGAAAAGCTAGTAATCCGAGTTAATCTGAACCTGAATTATAATATTTTTTTATATTTTTTATTTAAAAAATTATATATAATATTTAAATTATGATCACCTTTTTTCCTTTTAACTTTATTGATTTACATCTTTATGTTAAAACTTTGGAGAATTATTTTTTTAAGAATTTGTTTGTAATTTAGGCTATAGCATGCTTTGAAGAAATGGATTTATGATCATATTTCTGAAAGTGGAGAAGTTCCATCATTTCTGCCATTTCCAGGTAAGATGCAAGTATGAGTTTGCTGCTATTTACATTCATCATCAAACTTCCCACTAACACCCAATAAAAAGAAGAAAGAAGAAAAATCCGTGGATGGTCGTCCTTAATTCCAACATGAGTGAGTAATCATTTTTATTAATTCACATAATATTCCAAATATCATTAGAAAATTTCATCCTAATAATATTGTTTTTGTGAATGTCCACTTGGGGTAGATCGCTGAACTACCAATTCCGTAATCTGTAATATGTCTGAGTCAATGGTCTGGTTATGTAAAAATGTTTGTTATGGTTCAACTATGTGCCAATATAAGGTTGCGTCATGGGTAATGTAACAAGTCTATGTAATATTGTTTCCACCTTTAATTCTCAAATTCTATCCTGATTGATAAACTATTTTTAGTCACTATTCTATTACTGAATGATGAAATATATATATGTGTGTGTGTGTGTATATATATATATATTTAAAAACCCCTAACCTAGAATTTTGATTCAAAATAATCAATAAATTGAAATCACATGTAGCAATTTCTTTTAACTACATTTTTCTTGTATAACCCGGAAAGCTTATTGTTTGATAGAATTAAAATTTAAATATTGAAAATTTTATGAACTGAATTTTAATTACTAATTATAAATTGAAATTTTTATTTGTAACTGTTTGAAATTTAACTGTTCTAATTCTCAATTAAACCTAATTTTTAAGTAGTTGAAAGCACTTCATTGGCACTTTTTTTTTTTTTAAAATTAAATGTTAAATTGAGTTTTATAAAAATAAATAAATAAATAAACCGCTTCACACTGTATCTCCTCTTATTGTAACTGGTCATTAGTTGTTAGTCAACGTTATAAGCAACCACATCTTAAGGCTTAATCCGCTTCAACAACACCTTGCCCTCAAAGTAGGCTTCATCGAAGTAGGCATCATCCAAGTAGGCGTGCAACAACTCTTGAATTTTTATAAAAGGATATATGGTAGTCAAATTGCACCCTTAAATTAGATTTGTAAATTGATTTGCTTTTCAAATATTTAAGGATTATAAAGAACAAGATTTACTTGAAATTTACAATGGCAAGAACTATAAAATCTTTTCATTTTTAAGACTATCAATTTAAATGAAACTGTTATCATAACATTACGTTTAGAAGAATGGGGAATTGAAATCCATACATTACTATATTTATTTTTCAATGCGTGATGGTATAATAAACGGTCACACTGTGTTGCATCGGTTGTTGCCGGCATTAGTCAGTAGACTTTCAAATAGCAAGTCAAGGTACAAAACTATAAATCAATTCAATTTAAAAGATCTTTAGTCTTCTTCTTCTTCTTCTTCTTCTTCTTCTTCAATTTTTTTTTTTTTTTTTTGCAGCATAAATGATCTTTAGTCCCTCCATCAAATAAAATGGAATTGGTGACAAAAATTTTGTATCGGTGAGATTAAATTGTCATGCATGGACATGTCTATAAAATTTTGGTACATATTTATTGATCACCAAAGATAGGATATGGAGAGAGGTCGATTTGTTAGATATAAAACGTTAATGGTAAACGTTTAATTTATTCTTATGCTTTAAAGGGGAATTGATGTTCTTGTTCAAATTTTTTTTTTTTTTCTTTTCTGATTTTGTTGTATTGACAAATTTGAGGGAACTCGCTACCAAAATCAATAGAAGCAATAAGCCACTCACTGGTTACACCAAAAAATTAAAATAAATAAAAATAAAGGAAGAATAGGAGGATTGTATTTATTTTGGGAAAAAGAAGAAAAAATAAAAATAAAAACCTAAACCTAGAATTTTGATTCAAAATTATCAAGAAATTGAGATCACATGTAGCAATTTATTTAACTACATTTTTCTTGTATAAACCCGGAAAGCTTATTGTTTGATAGAATTGAAATTTAAATACTCAAAATTTTATGAATTGAATTTTAAATACTAATTATAAATTAAATTTTTTATTTGTAACTGTTTGAAATTTAAACGTTCTATTTCTGAATTGAACCTATTTTTTTTTCAGTAGTGTTCACAATCTTGCTACTGAAAGCACTTCATTGTCACATTTTTTATTTTTTAAAATTAAATGTTAAAATGAGCTGCTATAAAAATAACAAATAAATAAATAATCAAAATAGCATCACACTGATCCAAACACCCAAACACCACCTTAATGTTTAGGTTTAGAAGCTCCCCAAAACACCACCTTGGTTTTATATGAAAAAAGACGCAATGGATAAAGTCGGGTATTTAGGTCTAGGTCAATGAAACACAAATCCACTACTTTTGTTATTCAAGTTTGGGCCATTTCAAATTGAACCCAACAACATCTTAAGTCCAAACCAATTCCAATAATGTGTAACTTGGGTTGCAATGGGTTTTGTTCCTTATCTTCAGATAGACTGATTGGACATTGGTCCAATCCATTTGTAACTTCAGACTTGTTTGGTTTAGTTCTCCAAGAACAGATTAATTTCAAAAAAATCACTATTCTTTAAAATTAAGTTATTTTTCTTAAATTGTTTTCACAAAATTAACTGTAACTTAGCTAATTTTTTTTTAATTTCAAATCCAATAATTTGGTGTCCCCAAAAGTACAAGTCCAACACTCAATTATCATTGTTTTAATTAGAATTTTCAATATCGTGTTCAATCCTAATTGTGAAAAAATTTGTTGAAATCCCTAAAATAAATAAAAACAAAAAAAACAAAAAACAGAAGTCATTGCACCCTTAAATTAGATTTGTAGAAGGATATATGGTAGTCAAATTGCACACTTAAATTAGATTTGTAAATTAATTTGCTTTTTTTAATATTTAAGGATTATAAAGAACAAAATTTACTTGAAATTTACAATGGCAAGAACTATAAAATCTTTTCATTTTTAAGACTATCAATTCAAATAAAAGTGTTATCTTAATATTATGCTTACATGAATGGGGAACTAAATCCATACATTACTACATTTATTTTTCAATACATGATGGTATAATAGTCGGTCACACTGTATTACATCAGTTGTTGTCGGCAATGATTAGTAGACTTTCAAATAGCAAGTTAAGATACAAAACTATTAATCAATTCAATTTAAAAGATCTTTAGATTTTTTTTTTTTTTTTTTTTTTTTTTTTTTTTACACGACTTGATAGAACTCGCTACCAAAATTGATGAAAACAATAATAAATAAATAAAAATAAAGAAAGTATAGAGGGATTGTATTTATTTTGGGAAAAAGAAAATAAAAATAAAAACCCAAACCTAGAATTTTAAAATTCAAAAAATAAAAATAAAAACCCAAACCTAGATTTTTGACTCTTCAGTTTTAAAATTTCTAAAAACCTGATTTTTTTTTTTTACCTTTTCTTACTTTTCTCTCTCTTTCCTTCTTTCTTTCTTTCTTCCCTCCCAAACATACAAAAGAAAAACAGCAGATAAGCGAAGCAAATAGTCTTTATATATGCTCGCTATTCCCTACAACCTACCCGAGTGTTACATATCTTCTTTCGCGTGCCTCCATCTCTCCATCTTCTCTCTCTCTCTCTCTGCCAAACCCTAACCTCCTCATCATCTCTCTAACCCTCCATCTCTCCACGCCACCTCATCCCTCCACCGAAGCCACCACTCTACCTCCATTCCATCTCCCCATCTCTCATCCACCACACTTCACCCGAAACCACAAGCCACCAACACCCCTTCTCTCTGGTCAAGCCGCCGCTGCGTCTTCTCCGGCCATTTCTCAGGCCGTCGCTGCATTTTCTTCGGCGATTCTTTGGCCGAAGTTCTATATCTCTCGGATTCTCATCGGCCAATCCTCCGGCCGTCGCTCTCATCTCAGGCCGTATCTCCTGCAATCTTCTCCATCGCGGGCCAATTTTCAGGCCGTCGCTGCGTTTTCTCCGGCCATTCCTCAAGCCGTCGCTGGTCACAATCCCTCTCTCCATCTTTCTCTGCTATTGTCACTCGGGTAACCATCCTTATCCCTTCCTCTTCTCTCTTTTTATCTAAATATATGTGTGTACTTGTGAGTATCCATGTGTAAAAAGTCTGAGAATAAGGGTTTTGATTTTTCAAATTACTGAGATTAGGAGTTTGAATTTTATGATGATTTATATTCATGATATACATTGTGGTATTTTGAGAAAAATTGACGGGGCTGTGAATCTGAGATGATATATATGTGTTTTTAATTTCTGAGAATCTGTGATGTATATGGTTTGATTGTTTCAGTTTTGATGTTGGTATATATTCGGGATATGCATATATGTGGTTTGAAGTTGGGGAATTTTTGTTTTAGGCTGTGGCTGTGATGTCTGTGATCATATATATAGATGATGTGTGTTCTGAAATTGTGGAGAAGTTGTGACTGTGATGGGCTGTGAAGTTTGGGTAGTTTTGATATATATCTATGTGTGATGACATATATGATTTGTGTTCTGAAATTGTGATGGGCTGAGGCATTGGAGAAGTTTATATATATATATATACGTGTATGACTTGAACTTTGGATTCTAAAATTCTGAATTTTGGAATTTGATTCTTGTTGTCGATTTAAACTTAGTTCAAATTTCTAATGAGACTTTATCTTCTAAAAGTGGTTTTGAAAGTGTCGCCGTTTGATTGAGTCGAGAAATAAATTTTTGAGGGAGGACCATGATGATCCTTTGATGTTGAGTGTTAAGAATCTCTGGGAATTGTTTGGGCATTGTAGTTGATATTTATGCTTGAGAGTTTGACATTGAAAAATATTCTGAAGTTGCACTCTTGATTATTCTAATGGAAAGCATGTTCACACAAGTTCATATCCATGTGTTAAGACTTTGAAATTCTGAAATTGCAAAAATGATGTTTTGAGATTGTTCAACACATGAGTTGTGATGTTCGATTTGGATAAGTTGTATTTGAAATTCTGTTGTATTTCAATTGGATAATTGGATGAGTTGGATAATTTTGGAAAGGAACTTGAATGTCATTAAGCATGCAAATAAATTCTGAAATTAGAGGAGACACAATCTTTGATATCTATACGGGTTCTATGCATGTATATGGTTTCTTTTGGAACTTTTTGACATGATTGATCATCAATGCATATATGGTCATGTATGCGGATCATTTGTGATGTTTAATTTCTGAAAATTCTAAGGGCTGAAATGTTTAGAGGTGTTATATAGTTTTCAAAATTGGAAATTGGGATTTGATAGCTGAAATGTGAAATGTGATTTGATTTTGTTTCTTCAAGTTTCAATCATTTTCAGAATTTGTCCAAAGTGTCCCTAATTGAGATGAACATGCTCTAAGTGTATCTTGCTTGATTTTTGCCATGCGAGGGCATTTCATGTTGTTTGTGAGCGAATGTGATGTGAGTTATGAGTTGTATTGAAAATTGAGATAAGACGAATGACAAATCTGTCTAGAGCTAAGTTATTGCGGAGGAAACAGTTTTGGGAATTGGGACTAATTATCAAAAGTAGTATACACTGCACACTATATACATGTTTTGTTAATTAATTTCCATGAGAAAGAAGAGGTTGATATATTGTTGAAGGATGTCCATGACGTTAAGCTTTCATTCATTTATTTCTTGTGTGAATTCAATAATTTTTGTAGGGAACACTTACAGTAATAAATCTCTGTTTTTTTATGAAATCAACAATAATGAATGTATTCATTTATACAAATGTTCAAGTATAGAAGATTTTGGTACATTTATTTATTGATCACCGAAGATAATGAATGTATTCAATAATGAATGTATTCTTGTGTGAATTCAATAATGAATGTATTCAACCAATTTTGGTACATATATTTATTGATCACCGAAGATAGAGCATGGAGAGAGGTCAGGGTCCAAAAGCAAAATGGTTGATGGGCCAGCAGGTAAGAAAGCCTCATTTAGTGTCTCTCATTTCCCTTTAGGCAAGGTTATATGTACCCTTGTTTCGGGGCTACTACAAGTCTTGATTCTCCAAAATTTCTTGAAAAATAACATTTGAGTCCCTTTGTAAGACATAAAACATTAATGGAAAGCTTTTAATCTATCCTTATATTTTAGTTGGAATCGTTATCACTTAAAACATTAAACATGTCTAAGTGGATAAAAGCGATTCTATTTAGTGTTCTAAGTCTTACTCGTCAAATAGAGTGGTGGTGTTCAAATTTCTTTTGGTTTTGTTGTATTGCATTGGCAGGTCTTAGAGCATGGACAAACTTAAGGGAACTCGCCAAATCAATCGAAGCTAGAAAAAACTCATCAAATTATGAATTGGTTTAACTCTTTATCTTTTTGTGCAAAATTATGGATGTCATAGATTTTGGATAAAACCGATTCAGTTAGTATTTTAATTCTTACTCATCAAATAGAGTAGTAGTGTTCAAATTTCTTTTGATTTTGTTATATTGCATTAGTGGTAGGTCTTGGAACATGGACAAATTTGAGGGAACTCACCACAAAAATAAATCGAAACGAGAAGCCACCATGCGTGCGTACATCAAAATAAATAAATACTACTCTTATTAGAGAAATTTGAAACAAAGAAAAAGAATAAAAGCAATTGTGAATTAGTTATATTCAAGATTATGGATGTCAAAGATTTAGTTCTATCCATTGTGCAAACTGATGAAGAAAGTTTGGCTATGTTTTCAGTATCTCCTTACCAAATACCTTGGATCTAATAGCCACTTTTCACATGCAATGAGAAAATGAAATATAACTCTAAATACACAAGCAGATTGCAATTATGAAGGAAAAAAGCAGAAGAAAAAAAGAGTCTGTAAAGTTGATTAAATTTAGATTTTGGTCGCTTTATTATTTATTTTTTGAAGTCTTTCAACTTTTTAACCGGAAAAAAACACCGGTCATGCAATCAAATTGGACCCTCATTAATATGAGTTATTTGTGGGCAAAGGAAAGGAATTAGAATATAAAAAACTAAAAAATCAAAAATCAAGATCAAATACATGTCAGTTTATTTTAATAATCGATTATATATATGTTTTATGTCAGCGACAAAGTAAGGGTACTAAAATAGTACTTGATGGTACATGAGAATTCTTTGCCAATCAAGTCGTACTTTGAGTAGAAAACAAACCAGATTATAATATTACCCACCTACAAATTAATGCACTGTTCTCTTGTTCATTTTAAGGCTCTTAATTTTTCCGCACTCTTCAAATTTTGGTTTATGTGATGAAAGAGCTTAAATGGATTCCGTTTACAAAGATTCCACACAACGTTTCCAAATCCATGAGTTTGAGACCTATCTACCTCAAATATTTTAGTGTTGGTTATAATTGACAGAAGCTCTTATTTATTTTGGAAAATGATTTGTTACATTGAATAGTTGTATTGAATTGTTAAACTTACTTTTTAATTGTTCACTTATGCAATATATAAAAATTGAATTGCTAGGCCTACCCTAGACACTTGTTTAGTGTATTACATTTTTGGGATTGGTTTGTGCTCACTTTAATTAAAAGTTCACCCTTTATATAGGCATTAGTCTCCTTAATGGACGGATATGAAGCATTATAATCAACGACTATGATTTACGCACTAGAATACTCCTTTTATTCTCTCCTTTGTGTTCTAGAATCTCCATCCCTCTCTTTAAGACTTGACAATAATGACACCGAAATCACTCCCACCATCTGGAACAATCTAATCTAAATAAGGGATAAAAAAAGAAGCTAAAACAGAGCAATTATTACTATGTATTGCTGAAATCCATCAATAAAATAATTTGCATTATTACTCCCACATTTTGATTGATTCAAAATGAATCAGATACCAAAAATGTTGAATACCTTAAACGAAGAAGAAACTTACAATGATACTCAACCATTCGAAAACGTCCAATCCAGGTATGTAACCAAGAACAATCACCAGAATTGTTGATAAACCAAAATTTTGTAGCGTTTTAAATCTTAGTCATCAAATTTAAATTTCTTTTGATTTTGTTGTATTGCATTAGCGGCAGGTCTTAGAGCTTGGACAAACTTAAGGGAACATATTATCAAAATCGATCGAAGCGAAAAGCAACTCACTTAGTACACCAAAAGAGAAATAAATAAAAATAATGGAAGATTAGGAGAATTGTATTTATTTTGAGAAAAAGAAAAAAAAAAAAAAATTAAAAGCCCAACCCTTGAATTTTGATCGGTTAACTAAACATGTCGTGTTCGTGTTTGACCTTCTAAACACGATTATGGCACGATTAACTAAACGTGTCAAATAAATATATCGTGTTTGTGCCAAGAATGACCCATTTAGCTAAACGTGTAAAATAAATATGTCTTGTTCTTATTAAAAATGACTTAAATGTGTCTTTTTCGTATCGTGTCAAGTCTTGACCCATTTATTAAACAGGTTTATTGAAAGATTGACAATAAATGAAAATAATTTAGTTTGCAGGTTTCAATCTAGGAAAAAAAATATTTTGGTTAGCATTTTTACATCAAAACTTGAGTTTGTACTTTTGTTTTAAGTTTTAGCTTAGTTTAGAAATTATTCAAAAGTTAGTTAGTGTTGGTTACCTCCCAAGGTTGGAGATGGAATTTATACTATAGCCAAGGGAATTTTGGCACTAACAGGCTTGTGGCCTAGCGGTATAAGGCTCTTACTTTTCAAAGGAAGATAAAAAAAAAAAAGAATTTTGGCAATCTTGTATGCAAGGGTAAATAGGTAAATGACACACTTGAGTTTGTACTTTTGAAAAAATGGTTTTGGTAACTTGAGGAATACTAAAGGACGGGAATTTGTACGTATGTGATATTTGTCCTCATTGCAGTGCATATGTATTGCAAAAAAATAAATTAAGAAAACCTGTTCTATATTTAAATTATGCAAAAGTCTTCGGAACCAAAAAAGTGGTTAAAAGCTTCAGCCCAACGAGTTGAATGTCTTTTACTATAAACTTTTGAAACTTTATTTTGATCTCCTTCATTCTCGGTACTAGCATAATTTGAGTTGGACTCGTTCCAAATTCAGACGAACTATTTTTATAATTAAGGTTGGATTTGGATCCAAAATTTTGAATCCAAACTTAATTATAATTGAATTTCAGTTGAAAAGTTAGTAATCCTAGTTAATATGAACCTGAATTATAATATTTTTTTATATTTTTTATTTAAAAAATTATATATAATATTTAAATTATGATCACCTTTTTCTTTTTAACTTTATTAACTTACATCTTTATGTTAAAACTTTAGAGAAGTATTTTTTAAAAAATTTGTTTGTGATTTAGGCTATAGCGTGCTTTGAAGAAATGGATTTATGATCATATTTCTGAAAATGGAGAAGTTCCATCATTTATGCCATTTGCAGGTAAGATGCAAGTATGAGTTTGTTGCTATTTACATTCATCATCAAACTTCCCACTAACACCCAATAAAAAGAAGAAAGAAAAAAAATCCGTAAATGATCATCCTTAATTCCAACATGAGTGAGAAATCGATCATTTTTATTAATTCACCTAATATTCCAAATATCATTAGAAAATTTCATCCCAATTATATAGTTTTGTGAATGTCCACTTGGGATAAATTGCTAAACTACCAATTCTGTAATCTGTAATATGTCTGAGTCAAGGGTCTGGTCATGTAAAAATGTTTGTTACGGTGTATATATATATATATATATATATAGATATTTCATCATTTAGTAATAGAATAGTGACTAAAAGTAGTCTATCAATCAGGATATAATTTGAGAATTAAAGGTGGAAACAATGTTACATAGACTTGTTACATTACCCATGATGCAACTTTATATTTGCACATATATATATATTTTAAAAACCCAAAACTAGAATTTTGATTCAAAATAATCAATAAATTGAGATCACATGTAGCAATTTCTTTTAACTACATTTTTCTTGTATAACCCGGAAAGCTTATTGTTTGATAGAATTAAATTTTAAATATTCAAAATTTAATGAATTAGACATAAAACGTTAATTTTAAACGTTCAATCTATTCTTATGCTTTAAAGGGGAATCAATGTTCTTGTTAAATTTTTTTTTATTTTGTTGTATTGACAAATTTGAGGGAATTTGCTACCAAAATCAATCGAAGCAATAAACTACTCACTGGGTACACCAAAAAATTTAAATTGATAAAAATAAAGGAAGAATAGGAGGATTGTATTTATTTTGGGAAAAAGAAGAAAAAATAAAAATAAAAACCCAAACCTAGAATTTTGATTCAAAATTATCAAGAAATTGAGATCACGTGTAGCAATTTATTTAACTACATTTTTCTTGTATAAACCCGGAAAGCTTATTGTTTGATAGAATTGAAATTTAAATACTCAAAATTTTATGAATCGAATTTTAAATACTAATTATAAATTAAATTTTTTATTTGTAACTGTTTGAAATTTAAACATTATATTTCTGAATTAAACCTTTTTTTTTTTTTTAGTAGTATTCACAATCTTGCTACTGAAAGCACTTCATTGTCACATTTTTTATTTTTTTAAATTAAATGTTAAAATGAGCTGCCATAAAAATAACAAATAAATAAATTATCAAAATAGCATCACACTGGTCCAAACACCTCCTTAATGTTTAGGTTAAGAAACTCCCCAAAACACCACCTTGGTTTTATATGAAAAAAGATGCAATGGATAAAGTCGGCATTTAGGTGGTCAATGGAACCCAAATCCACTACTTTTGTTATTCAAGTTTGGGCCATATCAAATTGAACCCAACAACATCTTAAGTCCAAACCAATTCCAATAATGTGTAACTTGGGTTGCAATGGGTTTTGTAACTTATCTTCAGATAGACAGATTGGACATTGGTCCAATGCATTTATAACTTCAGACTTGTTTGGTTTAGTTCTCCAAGAACAGATTAATTTCAAAAAATTCACTATTCTTTAAAATTAAGTTATTTTTCTTAGACTGTTTTCACAAAATTAACTGTAACTTAGCTAAATTTCTTTTAATCTCAAATCCAATAATTCAGTGTCCCCAAAAGTACAAGTCCAACGCTCAATTATCATTGTTTTATTAGAATTTTCAAAATCGTGTTCAATCTAATTGTGAAAAAAGTTGTTGAAATTCATAAAATAAATAAACAAATAAAAACAAAAAACAGAAGTCATTGCACCCTTAAATTAGATTTGTAAAATGATATATGGTAGTCAAATTGCACCCTTAAATTAGATTTGTAAATTGATTTGCTTTTTTTAATATTTAAGGATTATAAAGAACAAAATTTACTTGAAATTTACAATGCCAAGAACTATAAAATCTTTTCATTTTTAAGACTATAAATTCAAATAAAAGTGTTATCTTAATATTATGCTTACATGAATGGAGAATTGAAATCCATACATTACTACATTTATTTTTCAATGCATGATGATATAATAGTCGGTCACACTATATTGCATCAGTTGTTGTCAGCAATGATTAGTAGACTTTCAAATAGCAAGTTAAGGTACAAAACTATAAATCAATTCAATTTAAAAGATCTTTAGAATTTTTTTTTTTTTTTTTTTTTGACACGACTTGATAGAACTCGCTACCAAAATCGATGAAAAAACAATAATAAATAAATAAAAATAAAGAAAGTATAGAGGGATTGTATTTATTTTGGGAAAAAGAAAATAAAAATAAAAATAAAAACCTAAACCTAGAATTTTAAAGTTCAAAAAATAAAAATAAATACCCAAACCTAGATTTTTGACTCTTCAGTTTTATAATTTCTAAAAACCTGATTTTTTTTTTTTATATATATCTTCTCTTTACCTTTTCTTACTTTTCTCTCTCTTTCCTTCTTTCTTTCTTTCTTTCTTCCCTCTCTCCCAAACATACAAAAGAAAAACAGCAGGGAAGCGAAGCAAATAGTCTTTATACATGCTCGCTCTTCCCTACGCGTTGCATATCTTCTCTCTCGTGCCTCCGTCTATCCATCTTCTCTCTCTCTCCGCCAAACCCTAACCTCCTCATCATCTCTCTAATCCTCCATCTCTCCACACCACCTCATCCCTCCACCGAAGCCACCACTCTACCTCCATTCCATCTCCCCATCTCTCATCCACCACACTTCACCCGAAACCACAAGCCACCAACACCCCTTCTCTCTGGTCAAGCCGCCGCTGCGTCTTCTCCGGCCATTTCTCAGGCCGTCGCTGCATTTTCTTCGGCGATTCTCTGGCCTAAGTTCTCTATCTCTCGGATTCTCATTGGCCATTCCTCCGGCCGTCGTTCTCATCTCAGGCCGTATCTCCGGCAATCTTCTCCATCGCGGGCCAATTTTCAGGCCGTCGCTGCGTTTTCTCCGGCTATTTCTCAAGCCGTCGCTGGTCACAATCCCTCTCTCCATCTTTCTCTGATATTCTCACTCGGGTAAGCATCCTTATCCCTTCCTCTTCCTCTTTTTATCTAAATATATGTGTGTACTTGTGAGTATCCTTGTGTAAAAAGTCTGAGAATAAGGGTTTTGATTTTTCTAATTACTGAGATTAGTAGTTTGAATTTTATGATGATCTAGATTCATGATATACATTGTGATTTGGTATTTTGAGAAAAATTGACGGGGCTGTGAATCTGAGATGATATATTTGTGTTTTTAATTTCTGAGAATCTGTGATATACATGGTTTGATTGTTTCAGTTTTGATGTTGGTATATATTCCGGATATGCATATATGTGGTTTGAAGTTTGGGAATTTTTGTTTTAAGCTGTGGCTGCGATGTCTGTGAACATATATATAGATGATGTGTGTTCTGAAATAGTGGAGAAGTTGTGACTGTGATGGGCTGTGAAGTTTGGGTAGTTTAGATATATATCGATGACGTATATGATTTGTGATCTGAAATTGTGATGGGCTGAGGCATTGGAGAAGTTTATATATATATATACACGTGTGTGACTTGAACTTTGGATTCTAAAATTCTGAATTTTGGAATTTGATTCTTGTTATTGATTTAAACTGTTTAGTTCAAATTTCTAATGAGACTTTATCTTCTAAAAATGGTTTTGAGAGTGTTGCCGTTTGATTGAGTCGAGAAATAAATTTTTGAGGGAAGACCATGACGATCGTTTGATGTTGAGTGTTAAAAATCTTTGGGAATTGTTTGGGCATTGTAGTTGATATTTATGCTTGAGAGTTTGACATTGAAAAATATTCTGAAGTTGCACTCTTGATTATTCTAATGGAAAGCATGTTCACACAAGTTCATATCCATGTGTTAAGACTTTGAAATTCTGAAATTTCATAATTGATGTTTTGAAATTGTTCAATAGCTGAGTTGTGATGTTCAATTTGGATAAGTTGTATTTGAAATTCTGTTGTATTTCAATTGGATAATTGGGATGAGTTGGATAATTTTGGAAAGGAACTTGAATGTCATTAAGCGTGCAAATAAATTCTGAAATTAGTGGAGACACAATCTTTGATATCTATACGTGTTCTATGCATGTATATGGTTTCTCTTGGAACTTTTTGACATGATTGATCTTCAATGCATATATGCTAATGTATGCGGATCATTTGTGATGCTTAATTTCTGAAAATCCCAAGGGCTGAAATGTTTAGAGGTGTTATATAGTTTTCAAAATTGGAAATTGGGATTTGATAGCTGAAATGTGAAATGTGATTTGATTTTGTTTCTTCAAGTTTCAATCATTTTCAGAATTTGTCCAAATTGTCCCTAATTGAGATGAACATGCTCTAAGTGCATCTTGCTTCATTTTTGCCATGTGAGGGCATTTCGTGTTGTTTGTGAGCGAATGTGATGTGAGTTATGAGTTGTATTGAAAATTGAGATAAGACAAATGACAAATCTCTCTAGAGCTAAGTTATTGCGGAGGAAACAGTTTTGGGAATTGGGACTAATTTTCAAAAGCAGTATACACTGCACACTATATACATGTTTTGTTAATTAATTTCCATGAAAAAGAAAAGGTTGATATATTGTTGAAGGATGTCCATGACTTTAAGCTTTCATTCATTTATTTCTTGTGTGAATTCAATAATTTTTGTAGGGAACACTCACAGTAATAAATCTCTGCTTTTTTTATGAAATCAACCATAATGAATGTATTCATTTATACAAATGTTCAAGTATAGAAGATTCATTGAGAGAGGTCGATTTGTTAGACATAAAACGTTAATGGTAAACGTTTAATCTATTCTTATGCTTTAAAGGGGAATCGATGTTCTTGTTATATTTTTATTTTTATTTTGTTGTATTGACACTATTTGATGGAACTCGCTACCAAAATCGATGGAAGCAATAAGCCACCCACTAGGTTCACCAAAAAAATAAATAAAGGAAGAATAGGAGGATTGTATTTATTCTGGGAAAGAGAAGAAAAAATAAAAATAAAAACCCAAACCTAGAATTTTAAAGTTCAAAAAATATAAATAAAAATCCAAACCTAGATTTTTGATTCTTCAGTTTTAAAATTTCTAGCACCCTGATTTTTTTTTTTTTTTTTTTTTTTATATCTTCTCTTTACCTTTTCTTACTTTTCTCTCTCTTCCTTTCTTTCTTTCTTCCCTCCGAAACATACAAAAGAAAAACAGCAGAGAAGCGAAGGAAATAGTCTTTATACGTGCTCTTCCCTACAACCTACCCGAGTGTTACATATCTTCTCTCTCGTGCCTCCATCTCTCCATCTTTTCTCTCTCTCTCTCTCTCTCTCTCTGCCAAACCCTAACCTCCTCCTCATCTCTCTTACCCTCCATCTCGCCACACCACCTCATCCCTCCACCGAAGCCACCACTCCACCTCCATTCCATCTCCCCATCTCTCATCCACCACACTTCACCAGAAACCACAAGCCACCAACACCCCCTCTCTCTGGTCAAGCCGCCGCTGCGTGTTCTCCGGCCATTTCTCAGGCCGTCGCTGCATTTTCTTCGGCCGATTCTCTGGCCGAAGTTCCCTATCTCTCGGATTCTCATCGGCCAATCCTCCCGCTGTCGTTCTCATCTCAGGCCGTATCTCCGGCAATCTTCTCCATCGCGGGCCAATTTTCAGGCCGTTGCTGCGTTTTCTCCGGCCATTTCTCAAGCCGTCGCTGGTCACAATCCATCTCTCATCTTTCTCTGATATTCTCACTCGGGTAAGCATCCTTATCCCCTCCTCTTCTCTCTTTTTATCTAAATATATGTGTGTACTTGTGAGTATCCATGTGTAAAAAGACTGAGAATAAGGGTTTTGATTTTTCAGATTACTGAGATTAGGAGTTTGAATTTTATGATGATCTATATTCATGATATACATTGTGATTTGGTATTTTGAGAAAAATTGACGGGGCTGTGAATCTGAGATGATATATATGTGTTTTTAATTTCTGAGAATCTGTGATGTATACGGTTTGATTGTTTCAGTTTTGATGTTGGTATATATTCGGGATATGCATATATGTGGTTTGAAGTTTGGGAATTTTTGTTTTAGGCTGTGGCTGTGATGTCTGTGATCATATATATAGATGATGTGTGTTCTGAAATTGTGGAGAAGTTGCGACTGTGATGGGCTGTGAAGTTTGGGTAGTTTTGATATATATCAATGTGTGATGACATATGATTTGTGTTCTGAAATTGTGATGGGCTGAGGCATTGGAGAAGTTTATATATATATATACGTGTATGACTTGAACTTTGGATTCTAAAATTCTGAATTTTGGAATTTGATTCTTGTTGTCGATTTAAACCGTTTAGTTCAAATTTCTAATGAGACTTTATCTTCTAAAAGTGGTTTTGAGAGTGTTGCCGTTTGATTGAGTCGAGAAATAAATTTTTGAGGGAGGACCATGATGATCCTTTGATGTTGAGTGTTAAAAATCTTTGGGAATTGTTTGGGCATTGTAGTTGATATTTATGCTTGAGAGTTTGACATTGAAAAATATTCTAAAGTTGCACTCTTGATTATTCTAATGGAAAGTATGTTCACACAAGTTCATATCCAAGTGTTAAGACTTTGAAATTCTGAAATTGCAAAAATGATGTTTCGAGTTTGTTCAACACATGAGTCGTGATGTTCAATTTGGATAAGTTGTTTTTCAATTGGATGAGTTGGATAATTTTGGAAAGGAACTTGAATGTCATTAAGCATGCAAATAAATTCTGAAATTAGAGGAGACACAATCTTTGATATCTATATGTGTTCTATGCATGTATATGGTTTCTTTTGGAACTTTTTGACATGATTGATCTTCAATGCATATATGGTCATGTATGCGGATCATTTGTGATGCTTAACTTCTGAAAATTCTAATGGCTGAAATGTTTAGAGGTGTTATATAGTTTTCAAAATTGGAAATTGGGATTTGATAGCTGAAATGTGAAATGTGATTTGATTTTGTTTCTTCAAGTTTCAATCATTTTCAGAATTTGTCCAAAGTGTCCCTAATTGAGATGAACATGCTCTAAGTGCATCTTGCTTGATTTTTGCCATGTGAGGGCATTTCATGTTGTTTGTGAGCGAATGTGACGTGAGTTATGAGTTGTATTGAAAATTGAGATAAGACAAATGACAAATCTCTCTAGAGCTAAGTTATTGCGGAGGAAACAGTTTTGGGAATTGGGACTAATTATCAAAAGCAGTATACACTGCACACTATATACATGTTTTGTTAATTAATTTCCATGAGAAAGAAGAGGTTGATATATTGTTGAAGGATGTCCATGACGTTAAGCTTTCATTCATTTATTTCTTGTGTGAATTCAATAATTTTTGTAGGGAACACTTACAGTAATAAATCTCTGTTTTTTTTTATGAAATCAACAATAATGAATGTATTCATTTATACAAATGTTCAAGTATAGAAGATTCATTGTTTTGCTGACAAGTGACTATGTGTTGTCGTGCTGAGATCTTTCATTCATTCATTGAATTGGCTAATTTGGCTGATTATGTTTTTCAATTTATTAGCTTTTGTGGCACCTCATAGTATTTTCGTTCATGGGTTTTGCTTGAATTTCTTTTGTTGCAGTAGCATTTGGCTGATTGGGTTTTGCTTGAAATGGTTTCCTCCGACGATGGAAACGATGGGATGGGTCAGGTATATCGTTTTCTGCCATTCTCTGATTCTGTTTGCTCTCTTTCTTCTTTTTTTCCCCGGGTCTCCATCTCACGTTTAAGATTCCTGCTCCGTTTTCAGGTACGGGCCAAGAGAAAAGCAATGGAATTAAACAAAGAGGGACCGACTGGGAGAGTTTTTGCAGAAATGGCTCCCTCCTCCGACGGAAACGATGGGATGCTTCAGGTATATCGTTTTCTGCCATTCTCGGATTCTGTTCTTCTTCTTGTTTTTTCCTTGGGTCTCCATCTCACGTTTAAGATTCCTGCTGTGTTTTCAGGTACGGGCCAAGAGTAAAGCAATGGAATTAAAGAAAGAGGGACCGACTGTGGGCATTCATTTCGGCACCACGTGCTGTTCCCTAGCTGTTATTGAAGGAAACGTTGCAACAATAGCAGCCTCACTTCCTTGTTACGTTTCTTTTACGGACTCCGGGCCATTAATTGGCGATGCTGCGAAGGAACTTTTTCCTATGAATCGCGAAAATACAATTACTGGTTAGATGCTTAATCTTGATTTAGTACCTTAATATAAATAGCACCTTAATATTTTTTTCTCTTTTTGTAGGTCCCCTAAGATTCGTTGGCTACACAGCGAGTGCCCTCCATTCCAAGTTGCCTGCTCCCATTGGTGTGCACATGATTGAAGATTTACGTGAAGACGACGCGCCTTGGATAAATGTGACCATCAAAGGAGTGGAAAAACATTTGTCTCCCGAAGCTGTATCTTCTTTAATCATTGAAGAGATCAAGAAGATGGCCGAGAAGTCCCTTGGGGTCTGCATCGTGGATGTGGCTTGTGCCTTACCCAACAAGTTAGAGAATCGGAATGCCAGGGTGGATGGTATTCAAAATGCAATTGCATTTGCAGATCTCAGGCTGGCTGGGACCCACACTGAAGTTACCGCTGTAGTCTCTGCGTATGGTTACGAGAAGGAGATTAGGAATCCTGTCATCAAAAACGTTTTGATTGTAGATGTAGGTGGGACGGCGTCAAATGTGACCTTGTTCAGTGTGGGACAAGACAGATTGGAATACGAAGAAACTACTACAGATGATAAAATTTGTGGTGAAAGGATGGACATGAATATGGCGCTTCACATTCGGGATGAGTTCAATAAGAGGCACCGTGGTGTCCATGCTAACATGGCTGTGATCAATCGACTACTCATCCCCTGCGAAAAGGCGAAAATTTCGCTGTCATCAAATGATCTTGTCGAGGTGGAGGTGAAACAGTTGTTAGACGGGGTTGATTACAGCACCTCCTTCACGCGCCCCAAGTTTGAGGAGCTCAATGGGTATCTTTTCGTGTCTCTGGTTAAGATGATAAGGTGTTATTTGAGGAAGTTTGCGAAGGACAAGTATGGCCGCCTGCATGAGATTGTGTTGGTTGGGGGATGTTCAAACATTCCCAAACTTAGAGAAGTGGTACAGGCACAGTTTGAGAGCAAGCTTCAAATAAGGTTGAAGCCTGAGTATGTTGTGGCTTGTGGTGTGGCTATTAGACATGCTCAGGAGAAGGAGAAGGAGAAGGAGAAGGAGAAGGCGAAGGCGAAGGCTGCTGAGCATCAAGAAGTAACAGGAGATGACATATCCTGCGGTATGGCACTGATATCTGCTTATGAGAAGGATGATGCCCCAGTCACACTGGGGAGATTCAAAGCCCTGGAGAGGGATTTGAAAGCCATTCAGGATGATGTTACTTGGATAAAGGAGAGATTACAAAAAGGAGGGTAGAACTTCTTGTGAGAGCTACTTGGTAGTTGAAAAAGTGACTTTGTTATTTTTGTGCATAGTAAACTGTTTTGAGAATTTGTATTTCAGAATGAAATTTTATATGTGGAGACTTGTTTGTTTAGATTTTAGGTATATGGTACTGTTATGCATCATAGTTCACTGTTTTGAAAAGTTGAATGTATTTTATATGTGGATGCATGTCTCTGTGGATGTAATGATTTTAGGTATAATTTGGTGGTCTGGTACCCACAACTGCACGGCCAATATGTAATTCATACGTCGTCTTCCCCAGCAGGTCATGCTCCACAAACTAAAATTCCTTCAGATATGCATCGCAGTTACTATCCTCTTACCTCAAAACCATACCCTTGCACATGCTAAGACCAAAGAAACCAGGTCAGACAGCTGTTTCTTCTTCTTGTTGATGCGGTAGAGAGAGAACCAGGTTAGACAGCAGAGAGAAACAAAGGCCCTTATTTGATTTGTTGTTGTACTCGTTTTTAATCTAAATTGCACCCTTAAATTTAGATTTGTAAAAGCATGTGGTAGATAAATTGGTTCGCAATGTTAATATATAAGGATAAAGAACAAGAAGATGTATAATGGCAAGAACAATAAAATCTTTTTTACTTATCAAAAAAAATAAAAATAAAACAATAAAATCTTTTCATTTGAAGACCATCGATTCCACGGTGTTAGCGTAAGTGATTGAGAGAGATGAGTTTGCTACTATTTACATTCATCATCAAACTTCTCACTAACACCCAATAAAAAGAAGAAAGAAGAAAAATCCGTAGATGGTCATCCTTAATTCCAACATGAGTGAGTAATCATTTTTATTAATTCACATAATATTCCAAATATCATCAACTATGAATCACGGACACTCCTCTCAGGGGTCCCGTACCCGTGTCGGATACTTTTCGGACACCGACACCCGTGTCTGAGGCTCGGACACGTGTCCGACACTTCTGTAAAGTGTCCAAATATTATTTTTTATTGGACACGCGTGTCCGAGGCTCGGACACACGGTCCGACACTTCTGTGAGACAAGATTTATTTTCTCTCACTCCTCTCAGTCTCTCCTCTTCTTCAATTATCTCTCTTCATGAACAAAATATATATATATATATATATATATATATATATATTTAAGTTACATGAACAAAATTTTGTGAAAGACTAAAAGTATATATATTTATTCATATACATATTTAGTTCATTATAGCTATGTCTCTTCTGCACATCTTCGTTTGGAATTTGGATCAACTTTATTTTTCATTTATTTTCTGTTTTGTCTTGTCCATATCTTTCTTATAACAGAGATAAAATTATTGAAATTAATTCTGTTCTTTATTGTTGTTTTATTTATCTGTACAAGATTCTAGTAATTATATTTTGAATATATATATATATATATATAATTTTATAGGCGTATCCTCGCCTTGTCCGTGTCCTATTTTTTTGAAATTTGCCGTGTCGCCGTATCCGTGTCGTGTCGTACCCGTGTCCCGTATCTGTGTCCGTGCTTCATAGATCATCAACAATGTGCAAATATAAGGTTGCATCATGGGTAATGTAACAAGTCTATGTAACATTGTTTCCACCTTTAATTCTCAAATTATATCCTGATTGATAGACTACTTTTAGTCACTATTCTATTACTAAATGATGAAAAATCTATATATATATATATATATATACATATATATATATATATATTTAAAAAACCCAAACCTAGAATTTTGATTCAAAATAATCAATAAATTGAGATCGCATGTAGCAATTTCTTTTAACTACATTTTTCTTGTATAACCCGGAAAGCTTATTTTTTGATAGAATTAAAATTTAAATATTCAAAATTTTATGAACTGAATTTTAAATACTAATTATAAATTGAAATTTTTATTTGTAACTGTTTGAAATTTAAATGTTCTCATTCTCAATTAAACCTAATTTTTAAGTAGTTGAAAGCACTTCGTTGGCACATTTTTTTTAAAAAAAAAATAAAATTAAATGTTAAATTGGGTTTTATAAAAAAAATAAATAAATAAACCGCTTCACACTGTATCTCCTCTTATTGTAACTGGGTTACCACGTTCATCTCCTTGCGAAGAGGAACGCGCTGGTCTATAGATATGCAAAAAATTCTTAGTGGGAGTGACTAGAGTGGTGCTGAAACTCTGGGCCCCTCAGACTTCTTCAAATAGAAAAAGGAAAGAGTTTGGGTTACCAGTTGTTAGTCAACGTTATAAGTAACCACATCTTAAGGCTTAATCCTCTTCAACAGCTCCTTGTCCTCGAAGTAGGCTTCATCGAAGTAGGCGTCATCCAAGTAGGCGTGCAGCAACTCTTGAATTTTTATAAAAGGATACATGGTAGTCAAATTGCACTCTTAAATTAGATTTGTAAATTGATTTGCTTTTCAAATATTTAAGGATTATAAAGAACAAGATTTACTTGAAATTTACAATGGCAAGAATTATAAAATCTTTTCATTTTTAAGACTATTAATTTAAATGAAATTGTTATCATAATATTACGTTTGTATGGGGAATAGAAATCCATACATTACTACATTTATTTTTCAATGCATGATGGTATAATAAACGATCACACTGTGTTGCATCAGTTGTTGCCGGCATTAGTCAGTAGACTTTCAAATAGCAAGTTAAGGTACAAAATTATAAATCAATTCAATTTAAAAGATCTTTAGTCCTCTTCTTCTTCTTTTCTTTTTCATTTTTTTTTTTATTTCCTTTTTGCAATTCAATTGTCATGCATTGACATGTCTTTAAAATTTTGGCACACATTTATTGATCACCGAAGATAGGGCATGGAGAGAGGTCGATTTGTTAGACATAAAACCTTAATTTAAAACGTTCAATCTATTCTTATGCTTTAAAGGGGAATCGATGTTCTTGTTCAATTCTTTTTTATTTATTTTTATTTTGTTGTATTGACAAATTTGAGGGAACTCGCTACCAAAATCAATCGAAGCAATAAGCCACTCACTGGGTACACCAAAAAATTTAAATAAATAAAAATAAAGGAAGAATAGGAGGATTGTATTTATTTTGGGAAAAAGAAGAAAAAATAAAAATAAAAACCCAAACCTAGAATTTTGATTCAAAACTATCAAGAAATTGAGATCACGTGTAGCAATTTATTTAACTACATTTTTCTTGTACAAACCCGGAAAGCTTATTGCTTGATAGAATTAAAATTTAAATACTCAAAATTTTGTGAATTGAATTTTAAAAACTAATTATAAATTAAATTTTTTATTTGCAACTGTTTGAAATTTAAACATTCTATTTCTGAATTAAACCAATTTTTTTTTTTTTTTAGTAGTATTCACAATCTTGCCACTGAAAGCACTTCATTGTCATATTTTTTATTTTTTAAAATTAAATGTTAAAATGAGCTGCCATAAAAATAACAAATAAATAAATGATCAAAATAGCATCACACTGACCCAAACACCCAACACCACCTTAATGTTTAGGTTTAGAAACTCCCCAAAACACCGCCTTGGTTTTCATATGAAAAAAGATGCAATGGATAAAGTCGGCATTTAGGTGGTCAATGGAACCCAAATCCACTACTTTTGTTATTCAAGCTTGGGCCATTTCAAATTGAACCCAACAACATCTTAAGTCCAAACCAATTCCAATAATGTGTAACTTGGGTTTCAATGGGTTTTGTTCCTTATCTTCAGATAGACAGATTGGACATTGGTCCAATGCATTTATAACTTCAGACTTGTTCGGTTTAGTTCTCCAAGAACAGATTAATTTCAAAAAATTCACTATTCTTTAAAATTAAGTTATTTTTCTTAAACTGTTTTCACAAAATTAATTGTAACTTAGCTAAATTTCTTTTAATTTCAAATCCAATAATTCGGTGTCCCCAAAAGTACAAGTCCAACACTCAATTGTCATTGTGAAAAAAGTTGTTGAAATTCATAAAATAAATAAATAAATAAAAACATTAAGGTGGTGTAAAATTAGATTTGTAAATTGATTTGCTTTTCTAATATTTAAGGATTATAAAGAACAAAATTTACTTGAAATTTACGATGGCAAGAACTATAAAATCTTTTCATTTTTAAGACTATCAATTCAAATAAAAGTGTTATCTTAATATTATGTTAAAATTTTGGTACACATTTATTGTTGTTTTTTTTTTTTTTTTTGACATGATTTGATGGAACTCACTACCAAAATCGATGTAAGCAATAATAAATAAATAAAAATAAATGAAGAATAGGAGGATTGTATTTATTTTGGGAAAAAGAAGAAAAAATAAAAATAAAAATAAAAACCTAAACCTAGAATTTTAAAGTTCAAAAAATAAAAATAAATACCCAAACCTAGATTTTTGACTCTTCAGTTTTATAATTTCTAAAAACCTGATTTTTTTTTTTTTTTTTTTTTATATATCTTCTCTTTACCTTTTCTTACTTTTCTCTCTCTTTCCTTCTTTCTTTCTTTCTTCTTCCCTCTCTCCCAAACATACAAAAGAAAAACAGCAGGGAAGCGAAGCAAATAGTCTTTATACATGCTCGCTCTTCCCTACGCGTTGCATATCTTCTCTCTCGTGCCTCCGTCTATCCATCTTCTCTCTCTCTCCGCCAAACCCTAACCTCCTCATCATCTCTCTAATCCTCCATCTCTCCACACCACCTCATCCCTCCACCGAAGCCACCACTCTACCTCCATTCCATCTCCCCATCTCTCCATCTCTCATCCACCACACTTCACCCGAAACCACAAGCCACCAACACCCCTTCTCTCTGGTCAAGCCGCCGCTGCGTCTTCTCCGGCCATTTCTCAGGCCGTCGCTGCATTTTCTTCGGCGATTCTCTGGCCTAAGTTCTCTATCTCTCGGATTCTCATTGGCCATTCCTCCGGCCGTCGTTCTCATCTCAGGCCGTATCTCCGGCAATCTTCTCCATCGCGGGCCAATTTTCAGGCCGTCGCTGCGTTTTCTCCGGCTATTTCTCAAGCCGTCGCTGGTCACAATCCCTCTCTCCATCTTTCTCTGATATTCTCACTCGGGTAAGCATCCTTATCCCTTCCTCTTCCTCTTTTTATCTAAATATATGTGTGTACTTGTGAGTATCCTTGTGTAAAAAGTCTGAGAATAAGGGTTTTGATTTTTCTAATTACTGAGATTAGTAGTTTGAATTTTATGATGATCTAGATTCATGATATACATTGTGATTTGGTATTTTGAGAAAAATTGACGGGGCTGTGAATCTGAGATGATATATTTGTGTTTTTAATTTCTGAGAATCTGTGATATACATGGTTTGATTGTTTCAGTTTTGATGTTGGTATATATTCCGGATATGCATATATGTGGTTTGAAGTTTGGGAATTTTTGTTTTAGGCTGTGGCTGCGATGTCTGTGATCATATATATAGATGATGTGTGTTCTGAAATAGTGGAGAAGTTGTGACTGTGATGGGCTGTGAAGTTTGGGTAGTTTAGATATATATCGATGACGTATATGATTTGTGATCTGAAATTGTGATGGGCTGAGGCATTGGAGAAGTTTATATATATATATACACGTGTGTGACTTGAACTTTGGATTCTAAAATTCTGAATTTTGGAATTTGATTCTTGTTATCGATTTAAACTGTTTAGTTCAAATTTCTAATGAGACTTTATCTTCTAAAAATGGTTTTGAGAGTGTTGCCGTTTGATTGAGTCGAGAAATAAATTTTTGAGGGAAGACCATGACGATCGTTTGATGTTGAGTGTTAAAAATCTTTGGGAATTGTTTGGGCATTGTAGTTGATATTTATGCTTGAGAGTTTGACATTGAAAAATATTCTGAAGTTGCACTCTTGATTATTCTAATGGAAAGCATGTTCACACAAGTTCATATCCATGTGTTAAGACTTTGAAATTCTGAAATTTCATAATTGATGTTTTGAAATTGTTCAATAGCTGAGTTGTGATGTTCAATTTGGATAAGTTGTATTTGAAATTCTGTTGTATTTCAATTGGATAATTGGGATGAGTTGGATAATTTTGGAAAGGAACTTGAATGTCATTAAGCGTGCAAATAAATTCTGAAATTAGTGGAGACACAATCTTTGATATCTATACGTGTTCTATGCATGTATATGGTTTCTCTTGGAACTTTTTGACATGATTGATCTTCAATGCATATATGCTAATGTATGCGGATCATTTGTGATGCTTAATTTCTGAAAATCCCAAGGGCTGAAATGTTTAGAGGTGTTATATAGTTTTCAAAATTGGAAATTGGGATTTGATAGCTGAAATGTGAAATGTGATTTGATTTTGTTTCTTCAAGTTTCAATCATTTTCAGAATTTGTCCAAAGTGTCCCTAATTGAGATGAACATGCTCTAAGTGCATCTTGCTTGATTTTTGCCATGTGAGGGCATTTCGTGTTGTTTGTGAGCGAATGTGATGTGAGTTATGAGTTGTATTGAAAATTGAGATAAGACAAATGACAAATCTCTCTAGAGCTAAGTTATTGCGGAGGAAACAGTTTTGGGAATTGGGACTAATTATCAAAAGCAGTATACACTGCACACTATATACATGTTTTGTTAATTAATTTCCATGAGAAAGAAAAGGTTGATATATTGTTGAAGGATGTCCATGACTTTAAGCTTTCATTCATTTATTTCTTGTGTGAATTCAATAATTTTTGTAGGGAACACTCACAGTAATAAATCTCTGCTTTTTTTTATGAAATCAACCATAATGAATGTATTCATTTATACAAATGTTCAAGTATAGAAGATTCATTGAGAGAGGTCGATTTGTTAGACATAAAACGTTAATGGTAAACGTTTAATCTATTCTTACGCTTTTAAAGGGGAATCGATGTTCTTGTTATATTTTTATTTTTATTTTGTTGTATTGACACTATTTGATGGAACTCGCTACCAAAATCGATGGAAGCAATAAGCCACCCACTAGGTTCACCAAAAAAATAAATAAAGGAAGAATAGGAGGATTGTATTTATTCTGGGAAAGAGAAGAAAAAATAAAAATAAAAACCCAAACCTAGAATTTTAAAGTTCAAAAAATATAAATAAAAATCCAAACCTAGATTTTTGATTCTTCAGTTTTAAAATTTCTAACACCCTGATTTTTTTTTTTTTTTATATATCTTCTCTTTACCTTTTCTTACTTTTCTCTCTCTTCCTTTCTTTCTTTCTTCCCTCCCAAACATACAAAAGAAAAACAGCAGAGAAGCGAAGCAAATAGTCTTTATACATGCTCTTCCCTACAACCTACCCGAGTGTTACATATCTTCTCTCTCGTGCCTCCATCTCTCCATCTTTTCTCTCTCTCTCTCTCTCTCTCTCTCTGCCAAACCCTAACCTCCTCCTCATCTCTCTTACCCTCCATCTCGCCACACCACCTCATCCCTCCACCGAAGCCACCACTCCACCTCCATTCCATCTCCCCATCTCTCATCCACCACACTTCACCAGAAACCACAAGCCACCAACACCCCCTCTCTCTGGTCAAGCCGCCGCTGCGTGTTCTCCGGCCATTTCTCAGGCCGTCGCTGCATTTTCTTCGGCCGATTCTCTGGCCGAAGTTCCCTATATCTCGGATTCTCATCGGCCAATCCTCCCGCTGTCGTTCTCATCTCAGGCCGTATCTCCGGCAATCTTCTCCATCGCGGGCCAATTTTCAGGCCGTCGCTGCGTTTTCTCCGGCCATTTCTCAAGCCGTCGCTGGTCACAATCCCTCTCTCATCTTTCTCTGATATTCTCACTCGGGTAAGCATCCTTATCCCCTCCTCTTCTCTCTTTTTATCTAAATATATGTGTGTACTTGTGAGTATCCATGTGTAAAAAGTCTGAGAATAAGGGTTTTGATTTTTCAGATTACTGAGATTAGGAGTTTGAATTTTATGATGATCTATATTCATGATATACATTGTGATTTGGTATTTTGAGAAAAATTGACGGGGCTGTGAATCTGAGATGATATATATGTGTTTTTAATTTCTGAGAATCTGTGATGTATATGGTTTGATTGTTTCAGTTTTGATGTTGGTATATATTCGGGATATGCATATATGTGGTTTGAAGTTTGGGAATTTTTGTTTTAGGCTGTGGCTGTGATGTCTGTGATCATATATATAGATGATGTGTGTTCTGAAATTGTGGAGAAGTTGCGACTGTGATGGGCTGCGAAGTTTGGGTAGTTTTGATATATATCAATGTGTGATGACATATGATTTGTGTTCTGAAATTGTGATGGGCTGAGGCATTGGAGAAGTTTATATATATATATATACGTGTATGACTTGAACTTTGGATTCTAAAATTCTGAATTTTGGAATTTGATTCTTGTTGTCGATTTAAACCGTTTAGTTCAAATTTCTAATGAGACTTTATCTTCTAAAAGTGGTTTTGAGAGTGTTGCCGTTTGATTGAGTCGAGAAATAAATTTTTGAGGGAGGACCATGATGATCCTTTGATGTTGAGTGTTAAAAATCTTTGGGAATTGTTTGGGCATTGTAGTTGATATTTATGCTTGAGAGTTTGACATTGAAAAATATTCTAAAGTTGCACTCTTGATTATTCTAATGGAAAGTATGTTCACACAAGTTCATATCCAAGTGTTAAGACTTTGAAATTCTGAAATTGCAAAAATGATGTTTCGAGTTTGTTCAACACATGAGTCGTGATGTTCAATTTGGATAAGTTGTTTTTCAATTGGATGAGTTGGATAATTTTGGAAAGGAACTTGAATGTCATTAAGCATGCAAATAAATTCTGAAATTAGAGGAGACACAATCTTTGATATCTATACGTGTTCTATGCATGTATATGGTTTCTTTTGGAACTTTTTGACATGATTGATCTTCAATGCATATATGGTCATGTATGCGGATCATTTGTGATGCTTAACTTCTGAAAATTCTAATGGCTGAAATGTTTAGAGGTGTTATATAGTTTTCAAAATTGGAAATTGGGATTTGATAGCTGAAATGTGAAATGTGATTTGATTTTGTTTCTTCAAGTTTCAATCATTTTCAGAATTTGTCCAAAGTGTCCCTAATTGAGATGAACATGCTCTAAGTGCATCTTGCTTGATTTTTGCCATGTGAGGGCATTTCATGTTGTTTGTGAGCGAATGTGACGTGAGTTATGAGTTGTATTGAAAATTGAGATAAGACAAATGACAAATCTCTCTAGAGCTAAGTTATTGCGGAGGAAACAGTTTTGGGAATTGGGACTAATTATCAAAAGCAGTATACACTGCACACTATATACATGTTTTGTTAATTAATTTCCATGAGAAAGAAGAGGTTGATATATTGTTGAAGGATGTCCATGACGTTAAGCTTTCATTCATTTATTTCTTGTGTGAATTCAATAATTTTTGTAGGGAACACTTACAGTAATAAATCTCTGTTTTTTTTTATGAAATCAACAATAATGAATGTATTCATTTATACAAATGTTCAAGTATAGAAGATTCATTGTTTTGCTGACAAGTGACTATGTGTTGTCGTGCTGAGATCTTTCATTCATTCATTGAATTGGCTAATTTGGCTGATTATGTTTTTCAATTTATTAGTTTTTGTGGCACCTCATAGTATTTTCGTTCATGGGTTTTGCTTGAATTTCTTTTGTTGCAGTAGCATTTGGCTGATTGGGTTTTGCTTGAAATGGTTTCCTCAGACGATGGAAACGATGGGATGGGTCAGGTATATCGTTTTCTGCCATTCTCTGATTCTGTTTGCTCTCTTTCTTCTTTTTTTCCCCGGGTCTCCATCTCACGTTTAAGATTCCTGCTCCGTTTTCAGGTACGGGCCAAGAGAAAAGCAATGGAATTAAACAAAGAGGGACCGACTGGGAGAGTTTTTGCAGAAATGGCTCCCTCCTCCGACGGAAACGATGGGATGCTTCAGGTATATCGTTTTCTGCCATTCTCGGATTCTGTTCTTCTTCTTGTTTTTTCCTTGGGTCTCCATCTCACGTTTAAGATTCCTGCTGTGTTTTCAGGTACGGGCCAAGAGTAAAGCAATGAAATTAAACAAAGAGGGACCGACTGTGGGCATTCATTTCGGCACCACGTCCTGTTCCCTTGCTGTTATTGAAGGAAACGTTGCAACAATAGCAGCCTCACTTCCTTGTTACGTTTCTTTTACGGACTCCGGGCCATTAATTGGCGATGCTGCGAAGGAACTTTTTCCTATGAATCGCGAAAATACAATTACTGGTTAGATGCTTAATCTTGATTTAGTACCTTAATATAAATAACACCTTAATATTTTTTTCTCTTTTTGTAGGTCCCCTGAGATTCGTTGGCTACACAGCGAGTGCCCTCCATTCCAAGTTGCCTGCTCCCATTGGTGTGCACATGATTGAAGATTTACATGAAGACGACGCGCCTTGGATAAATGTGACCATCAAAGGAGTGGAAAAACATTTGTCTCCCGAAGCTGTATCTTCTTTAATCATTGAAGAGATCAAGAAGACGGCCGAGAAGTCCCTTGGGGTCTGCATAGTGGATGTGGCTTGTGCCTTACCCAACAAGTTAGAGAATCGGAATGCCAGGGTGGATGGTATTCAAAATGCAATTGCATTTGCAGATCTCAGGCTGGCTGGGACCCACACTGAAGTTACCGCTGTAGTCTCTGCGTATGGTTACGAGAAGGAGATTAGGAATCCTGTCATCAAAAACGTTTTGATTGTAGATGTAGGTGGGACGGCGTCAAATGTGACCTTGTTCAGTGTGGGACAAGACAGATTGGAATACGAAGAAACTACTACAGATGATAAAATTTGTGGTGAAAGGATGGACATGAATATGGCGCTTCACATTCGGGATGAGTTCAATAAGAGGCACCGTGGTGTCCATGCTAACATGGCTGTGATCAATCGACTACTCATCCCCTGCGAAAAGGCGAAAATTTCGCTGTCATCAAATGATCTTGTCGAGGTGGAGGTGAAACAGTTGTTAGACGGGGTTGATTACAGCACCTCCTTCACGCGCCCCAAGTTTGAGGAGCTCAATGGGTATCTTTTCGTGTCTCTGGTTAAGATGATAAGGTGTTATTTGAGGAAGTTTGCGAAGGACAAGTATGGCCGCCTGCATGAGATTGTGTTGGTTGGGGGATGTTCAAACATTCCCAAACTTAGAGAAGTGGTACAGGCACAGTTTGAGAGCAAGCTTCAAATAAGGTTGAAGCCTGAGTATGTTGTGGCTTGTGGTGTGGCTATTAGACATGCTCAGGAGAAGGAGAAGGAGAAGGAGAAGGAGAAGGAGAAGGCGAAGGCGAAGGCTGCTGAGCATCAAGAAGTAACAGGAGATGACATATCCTGCGGTATGGCACTGATATCTGCTTATGAGAAGGATGATGCCCCAGTCACACTGGGGAGATTCAAAGCCCTGGAGAGGGATTTGAAAGCCATTCAGGATGATGTTACTTGGATAAAGGAGAGATTACAAAAAGGAGGGTAGAACTTCTTGTGAGAGCTACTTGGTAGTTGAAAAAGTGACTTTGTTATTTTTGTGCATAGTAAACTGTTTTGAGAATTTGTATTTCAGAATGAAATTTTATATGTGGAGACTTGTTTGTTTAGATTTTAGGTATATGGTACTGTTATGCATCATAGTTCACTGTTTTGAAAAGTTGAATGTATTTTATATGTGGATGCATGTCTCTGTGGATGTAATGATTTTAGGTATAATTTGGTGGTCTGGTACCCACAACTGCACGGCCAATATGTAATTCATACGTCGTCTTCCCCAGCAGGTCATGCTCCACAAACTAAAATTCCTTCAGATATGCATCGCAGTTACTATCCTCTTACCTCAAAACCATACCCTTGCACATGCTAAGACCAAAGAAACCAGGTCAGACAGCTGTTTCTTCTTCTTGTTGATGCGGTAGAGAGAGAACCAGGTTAGACAGCAGAGAGAAACAAAGGCCCTTATTTGATTTGTTGTTGTACTCGTTTTTAATCTAAATTGCACCCTTAAATTTAGATTTGTAAAAGCATGTGGTAGATAAATTGGTTCGCAATGTTAATATATAAGGATAAAGAACAAGAAGATGTATAATGGCAAGAACAATAAAATCTTTTTTACTTATCAAAAAAAATAAAAATAAAACAATAAAATCTTTTCATTTGAAGACCATCGATTCCACGGTGTTAGCGTAAGTGATTGAGAGAGATGAGTTTGCTACTATTTACATTCATCATCAAACTTCTCACTAACACCCAATAAAAAGAAGAAAGAAGAAAAATCCGTAGATGGTCATCCTTAATTCCAACATGAGTGAGTAATCATTTTTATTAATTCACATAATATTCCAAATATCATCAACTATGAATCACGGACACTCCTCTCAGGGGTCCCGTACCCGTGTCGGATACTTTTCGGACACCGACACCCGTGTCCGAGGCTCGGACACGTGTCCGACACTTCTGTAAAGTGTCCAAATATTATTTTTTATTGGACACGCGTGTCCGAGGCTCGGACACACGGTCCGACACTTCTGTGAGACAAGATTTATTTTCTCTCACTCCTCTCAGTCTCTCCTCTTCTTCAATTATCTCTCTTCATGAACAAAATATATATATATACATATATATTTAAGTTACATGAACAAAACTTTGTGAAAGACTGAAAGTATATATATTTATTCATATACATATTTAGTTCATTATAGCTATGTCTCTTCTGCACATCTTCGTTTGGAATTTGGATCAACTTTATTTTTCATTTATTTTCTGTTTTGTCTTGTCCATATCTTTCTTATAACAGAGATGAAATTATTGAAATTAATTCTGTTCTTTATTGTTGTTTTATTTATCTGTACAAGATTCTAGTAATTATATTTTGAATATATATATATATATATATATATATATATATATATATATATATATATATATATAATTTTATAGGCGTATCCTCGCCCTGTCCGTGTCCTATTGTTTTGAAATTTGCCGTGTCGCCGTATCCGTGTCGTGTCGTACCCGTGTCCCGTATCTGTGTCCGTGCTTCATAGATCATCAACAATGTGCAAATAGAAGGTTGCATCATGGGTAATGTAACAAGTCTATGTAACATTGTTTCCACCTTTAATTCTCAAATTATATCCTGATTGATAGACTACTTTTAGTCACTATTCTATTACTAAATGATGAAAAATCTATATATATATATATATATATACATATATATATATATATATATATATTTAAAAAACCCAAACCTAGAATTTTGATTCAAAATAATCAATAAATTGAGATCGCATGTAGCAATTTCTTTTAACTACATTTTTCTTGTATAACCCGGAAAGCTTATTTTTTGATAGAATTAAAATTTAAATATTCAAAATTTTATGAACTGAATTTTAAATACTAATTATAAATTGAAATTTTTATTTGTAACTGTTTGAAATTTAAATGTTCTCATTCTCAATTAAACCTAATTTTTAAGTAGTTGAAAGCACTTCGTTGGCACATTTTTTTAAAAAAAAAATAAAATTAAATGTTAAATTGGGTTTTATAAAAAAAATAAATAAATAAACCGCTTCACACTGTATCTCCTCTTATTGTAACTGGGTTACCACGTTCATCTCCTTGCGAAGAGGAACGCGCTGGTCTATAGATCTGCAAAAAATTCTTAGTGGGAGTGACTAGAGTGGTGCTGAAACTCTGGGCCCCTCAGACTTCTTCAAATAGAAAAAGGAAAGAGTTTGGGTTACCAGTTGTTAGTCAACGTTATAAGTAACCACATCTTAAGGCTTAATCCTCTTCAACAGCTCCTTGTCCTCGAAGTAGGCTTCATCGAAGTAGGCGTCATCCAAGTAGGCGTGCAGCAACTCTTGAATTTTTATAAAAGGATACATGGTAGTCAAATTGCACTCTTAAATTAGATTTGTAAATTGATTTGCTTTTCAAATATTTAAGGATTATAAAGAACAAGATTTACTTGAAATTTACAATGGCAAGAATTATAAAATCTTTTCATTTTTAAGACTATTAATTTAAATGAAATTGTTATCATAATATTACGTTTGTATGGGGAATAGAAATCCATACATTACTACATTTATTTTTCAATGCATGATGGTATAATAAACGATCACACTGTGTTGCATCAGTTGTTGCCGGCATTAGTCAGTAGACTTTCAAATAGCAAGTTAAGGTACAAAATTATAAATCAATTCAATTTAAAAGATCTTTAGTCCTCTTCTTCTTCTTTTCTTTTTCATTTTTTTTTTTATTTCCTTTTTGCAATTCAATTGTCATGCATTGACATGTCTTTAAAATTTTGGCACACATTTATTGATCACCGAAGATAGGGCATGGAGAGAGGTCGATTTGTTAGACATAAAACCTTAATTTAAAACGTTCAATCTATTCTTATGCTTTAAAGGGGAATCGATGTTCTTGTTCAATTCTTTTTTATTTATTTTTATTTTGTTGTATTGACAAATTTGAGGGAACTCGCTACCAAAATCAATCGAAGCAATAAGCCACTCACTGGGTACACCAAAAAATTTAAATAAATAAAAATAAAGGAAGAATAGGAGGATTGTATTTATTTTGGGAAAAAGAAGAAAAAATAAAAATAAAAACCCAAACCTAGAATTTTGATTCAAAACTATCAAGAAATTGAGATCACGTGTAGCAATTTATTTAACTACATTTTTCTTGTACAAACCCGGAAAGCTTATTGCTTGATAGAATACTCAAAATTTTGTGAATTGAGTTTTAAAAACTAATTATAAATTAAATTTTTTATTTGCAACTGTTTGAAATTTAAACATTCTATTTCTGAATTAAACCAATTTTTTTTTTTTTTTTTTTTTTTTTTAGTAGTATTCACAATCTTGCCACTGAAAGCACTTCATTGTCATATTTTTTATTTTTTAAAATTAAATGTTAAAATGAGCTGCCATAAAAATAACAAATAAATAAATGATCAAAATAGCATCACACTGACCCAAACACCCAACACCACCTTAATGTTTAGGTTTAGAAACTCCCCAAAACACCGCCTTGGTTTTCATATGAAAAAAGATGCAATGGATAAAGTCGGCATTTAGGTGGTCAATGGAACCCAAATCCACTACTTTTGTTATTCAAGCTTGGGCCATTTCAAATTGAACCCAACAACATCTTAAGTCCAAACCAATTCCAATAATGTGTAACTTGGGTTTCAATGGGTTTTGTTCCTTATCTTCAGATAGACAGATTGGACATTGGTCCAATGCATTTATAACTTCAGACTTGTTCGGTTTAGTTCTCCAAGAACAGATTAATTTCAAAAAATTCACTATTCTTTAAAATTAAGTTATTTTTCTTAAACTGTTTTCACAAAATTAATTGTAACTTAGCTAAATTTCTTTTAATTTCAAATCCAATAATTCGGTGTCCCCAAAAGTACAAGTCCAACACTCAATTGTCATTGTGAAAAAAGTTGTTGAAATTCATAAAATAAATAAATAAATAAAAACATTAAGGTGGTGTAAAATTAGATTTGTAAATTGATTTGCTTTTCTAATATTTAAGGATTATAAAGAACAAAATTTACTTGAAATTTACGATGGCAAGAACTATAAAATCTTTTCATTTTTAAGACTATCAATTCAAATAAAAGTGTTATCTTAATATTATGTTAAAATTTTGGTACACATTTATCGATCACTGAAGATAGGCTTTGGAGAGAGATCGATTTGTCAGACATAAAACGTTAATGTTGTTGTTGTTGTTTTTTTTTTTTTTTTTGACACGATTTGATGGAACTCACTACCAAAATCGATGTAAGCAATAATAAATAAATAAAAATAAATGAAGAATAGGAGGATTGTATTTATTTTGGGAAAAAGAAGAAAAAATAAAAATAAAAATAAAAACCTAAACCTAGAATTTTAAAGTTCAAAAAATAAAAATAAATACCCAAACCTAGATTTTTGACTCTTCAGTTTTATAATTTCTAAAAACCTGATTTTTTTTTTTTTTTTTTTTTTTTATATATCTTCTCTTTACCTTTTCTTACTTTTCTCTCTCTTTCCTTCTTTCTTTCTTTCTTCTTCCCTCTCTCCCAAACATACAAAAGAAAAACAGCAGGGAAGCGAAGCAAATAGTCTTTATACATGCTCGCTCTTCCCTACGCGTTGCATATCTTCTCTCTCGTGCCTCCGTCTATCCATCTTCTCTCTCTCTCCGCCAAACCCTAACCTCCTCATCATCTCTCTAATCCTCCATCTCTCCACACCACCTCATCCCTCCACCGAAGCCACCACTCTACCTCCATTCCATCTCCCCATCTCTCATCCACCACACTTCACCCGAAACCACAAGCCACCAACACCCCTTCTCTCTGGTCAAGCCGCCGCTGCGTCTTCTCCGGCCATTTCTCAGGCCGTCGCTGCATTTTCTTCGGCGATTCTCTGGCCTAAGTTCTCTATCTCTCGGATTCTCATTGGCCATTCCTCCGGCCGTCGTTCTCATCTCAGGCCGTATCTCCGGCAATCTTCTCCATCGCGGGCCAATTTTCAGGCCGTCGCTGCGTTTTCTCCGGCTATTTCTCAAGCCGTCGCTGGTCACAATCCCTCTCTCCATCTTTCTCTGATATTCTCACTCGGGTAAGCATCCTTATCCCTTCCTCTTCCTCTTTTTATCTAAATATATGTGTGTACTTGTGAGTATCCTTGTGTAAAAAGTCTGAGAATAAGGGTTTTGATTTTTCTAATTACTGAGATTAGTAGTTTGAATTTTATGATGATCTAGATTCATGATATACATTGTGATTTGGTATTTTGAGAAAAATTGACGGGGCTGTGAATCTGAGATGATATATTTGTGTTTTTAATTTCTGAGAATCTGTGATATACATGGTTTGATTGTTTCAGTTTTGATGTTGGTATATATTCCGGATATGCATATATGTGGTTTGAAGTTTGGGAATTTTTGTTTTAGGCTGTGGCTGCGATGTCTGTGATCATATATATAGATGATGTGTGTTCTGAAATAGTGGAGAAGTTGTGACTGTGATGGGCTGTGAAGTTTGGGTAGTTTAGATATATATCGATGACGTATATGATTTGTGATCTGAAATTGTGATGGGCTGAGGCATTGGAGAAGTTTATATATATATATACACGTGTGTGACTTGAACTTTGGATTCTAAAATTCTGAATTTTGGAATTTGATTCTTGTTATCGATTTAAACTGTTTAGTTCAAATTTCTAATGAGACTTTATCTTCTAAAAATGGTTTTGAGAGTGTTGCCGTTTGATTGAGTCGAGAAATAAATTTTTGAGGGAAGACCATGACGATCGTTTGATGTTGAGTGTTAAAAATCTTTGGGAATTGTTTGGGCATTGTAGTTGATATTTATGCTTGAGAGTTTGACATTGAAAAATATTCTGAAGTTGCACTCTTGATTATTCTAATGGAAAGCATGTTCACACAAGTTCATATCCATGTGTTAAGACTTTGAAATTCTGAAATTTCATAATTGATGTTTTGAAATTGTTCAATAGCTGAGTTGTGATGTTCAATTTGGATAAGTTGTATTTGAAATTCTGTTGTATTTCAATTGGATAATTGGGATGAGTTGGATAATTTTGGAAAGGAACTTGAATGTCATTAAGCGTGCAAATAAATTCTGAAATTAGTGGAGACACAATCTTTGATATCTATACGTGTTCTATGCATGTATATGGTTTCTCTTGGAACTTTTTGACATGATTGATCTTCAATGCATATATGCTAATGTATGCGGATCATTTGTGATGCTTAATTTCTGAAAATCCCAAGGGCTGAAATGTTTAGAGGTGTTATATAGTTTTCAAAATTGGAAATTGGGATTTGATAGCTGAAATGTGAAATGTGATTTGATTTTGTTTCTTCAAGTTTCAATCATTTTCAGAATTTGTCCAAAGTGTCCCTAATTGAGATGAACATGCTCTAAGTGCATCTTGCTTGATTTTTGCCATGTGAGGGCATTTCGTGTTGTTTGTGAGCGAATGTGATGTGAGTTATGAGTTGTATTGAAAATTGAGATAAGACAAATGACAAATCTCTCTAGAGCTAAGTTATTGCGGAGGAAACAGTTTTGGGAATTGGGACTAATTATCAAAAGCAGTATACACTGCACACTATATACATGTTTTGTTAATTAATTTCCATGAGAAAGAAAAGGTTGATATATTGTTGAAGGATGTCCATGACTTTAAGCTTTCATTCATTTATTTCTTGTGTGAATTCAATAATTTTTGTAGGGAACACTCACAGTAATAAATCTCTGCTTTTTTTTATGAAATCAACCATAATGAATGTATTCATTTATACAAATGTTCAAGTATAGAAGATTCATTGAGAGAGGTCGATTTGTTAGACATAAAACGTTAATGGTAAACGTTTAATCTATTCTTACGCTTTTAAAGGGGAATCGATGTTCTTGTTATATTTTTATTTTTATTTTGTTGTATTGACACTATTTGATGGAACTCGCTACCAAAATCGATGGAAGCAATAAGCCACCCACTAGGTTCACCAAAAAAATAAATAAAGGAAGAATAGGAGGATTGTATTTATTCTGGGAAAGAGAAGAAAAAATAAAAATAAAAACCCAAACCTAGAATTTTAAAGTTCAAAAAATATAAATAAAAATCCAAACCTAGATTTTTGATTCTTCAGTTTTAAAATTTCTAACACCCTGATTTTTTTTTTTTTTTTTATATATCTTCTCTTTACCTTTTCTTACTTTTCTCTCTCTTCCTTTCTTTCTTTCTTCCCTCCCAAACATACAAAAGAAAAACAGCAGAGAAGCGAAGCAAATAGTCTTTATACATGCTCTTCCCTACAACCTACCCGAGTGTTACATATCTTCTCTCTCGTGCCTCCATCTCTCCATCTTTTCTCTCTCTCTCTCTCTCTCTCTCTCTCTGCCAAACCCTAACCTCCTCCTCATCTCTCTTACCCTCCATCTCGCCACACCACCTCATCCCTCCACCGAAGCCACCACTCCACCTCCATTCCATCTCCCCATCTCTCATCCACCACACTTCACCAGAAACCACAAGCCACCAACACCCCCTCTCTCTGGTCAAGCCGCCGCTGCGTGTTCTCCGGCCATTTCTCAGGCCGTCGCTGCATTTTCTTCGGCCGATTCTCTGGCCGAAGTTCCCTATATCTCGGATTCTCATCGGCCAATCCTCCCGCTGTCGTTCTCATCTCAGGCCGTATCTCCGGCAATCTTCTCCATCGCGGGCCAATTTTCAGGCCGTCGCTGCGTTTTCTCCGGCCATTTCTCAAGCCGTCGCTGGTCACAATCCCTCTCTCATCTTTCTCTGATATTCTCACTCGGGTAAGCATCCTTATCCCCTCCTCTTCTCTCTTTTTATCTAAATATATGTGTGTACTTGTGAGTATCCATGTGTAAAAAGTCTGAGAATAAGGGTTTTGATTTTTCAGATTACTGAGATTAGGAGTTTGAATTTTATGATGATCTATATTCATGATATACATTGTGATTTGGTATTTTGAGAAAAATTGACGGGGCTGTGAATCTGAGATGATATATATGTGTTTTTAATTTCTGAGAATCTGTGATGTATATGGTTTGATTGTTTCAGTTTTGATGTTGGTATATATTCGGGATATGCATATATGTGGTTTGAAGTTTGGGAATTTTTGTTTTAGGCTGTGGCTGTGATGTCTGTGATCATATATATAGATGATGTGTGTTCTGAAATTGTGGAGAAGTTGCGACTGTGATGGGCTGCGAAGTTTGGGTAGTTTTGATATATATCAATGTGTGATGACATATGATTTGTGTTCTGAAATTGTGATGGGCTGAGGCATTGGAGAAGTTTATATATATATATATACGTGTATGACTTGAACTTTGGATTCTAAAATTCTGAATTTTGGAATTTGATTCTTGTTGTCGATTTAAACCGTTTAGTTCAAATTTCTAATGAGACTTTATCTTCTAAAAGTGGTTTTGAGAGTGTTGCCGTTTGATTGAGTCGAGAAATAAATTTTTGAGGGAGGACCATGATGATCCTTTGATGTTGAGTGTTAAAAATCTTTGGGAATTGTTTGGGCATTGTAGTTGATATTTATGCTTGAGAGTTTGACATTGAAAAATATTCTAAAGTTGCACTCTTGATTATTCTAATGGAAAGTATGTTCACACAAGTTCATATCCAAGTGTTAAGACTTTGAAATTCTGAAATTGCAAAAATGATGTTTCGAGTTTGTTCAACACATGAGTCGTGATGTTCAATTTGGATAAGTTGTTTTTCAATTGGATGAGTTGGATAATTTTGGAAAGGAACTTGAATGTCATTAAGCATGCAAATAAATTCTGAAATTAGAGGAGACACAATCTTTGATATCTATACGTGTTCTATGCATGTATATGGTTTCTTTTGGAACTTTTTGACATGATTGATCTTCAATGCATATATGGTCATGTATGCGGATCATTTGTGATGCTTAACTTCTGAAAATTCTAATGGCTGAAATGTTTAGAGGTGTTATATAGTTTTCAAAATTGGAAATTGGGATTTGATAGCTGAAATGTGAAATGTGATTTGATTTTGTTTCTTCAAGTTTCAATCATTTTCAGAATTTGTCCAAAGTGTCCCTAATTGAGATGAACATGCTCTAAGTGCATCTTGCTTGATTTTTGCCATGTGAGGGCATTTCATGTTGTTTGTGAGCGAATGTGACGTGAGTTATGAGTTGTATTGAAAATTGAGATAAGACAAATGACAAATCTCTCTAGAGCTAAGTTATTGCGGAGGAAACAGTTTTGGGAATTGGGACTAATTATCAAAAGCAGTATACACTGCACACTATATACATGTTTTGTTAATTAATTTCCATGAGAAAGAAGAGGTTGATATATTGTTGAAGGATGTCCATGACGTTAAGCTTTCATTCATTTATTTCTTGTGTGAATTCAATAATTTTTGTAGGGAACACTTACAGTAATAAATCTCTGTTTTTTTTTATGAAATCAACAATAATGAATGTATTCATTTATACAAATGTTCAAGTATAGAAGATTCATTGTTTTGCTGACAAGTGACTATGTGTTGTCGTGCTGAGATCTTTCATTCATTCATTGAATTGGCTAATTTGGCTGATTATGTTTTTCAATTTATTAGTTTTTGTGGCACCTCATAGTATTTTCGTTCATGGGTTTTGCTTGAATTTCTTTTGTTGCAGTAGCATTTGGCTGATTGGGTTTTGCTTGAAATGGTTTCCTCAGACGATGGAAACGATGGGATGGGTCAGGTATATCGTTTTCTGCCATTCTCTGATTCTGTTTGCTCTCTTTCTTCTTTTTTTCCCCGGGTCTCCATCTCACGTTTAAGATTCCTGCTCCGTTTTCAGGTACGGGCCAAGAGAAAAGCAATGGAATTAAACAAAGAGGGACCGACTGGGAGAGTTTTTGCAGAAATGGCTCCCTCCTCCGACGGAAACGATGGGATGCTTCAGGTATATCGTTTTCTGCCATTCTCGGATTCTGTTCTTCTTCTTGTTTTTTCCTTGGGTCTCCATCTCACGTTTAAGATTCCTGCTGTGTTTTCAGGTACGGGCCAAGAGTAAAGCAATGGAATTAAACAAAGAGGGACCGACTGTGGGCATTCATTTCGGCACCACGTCCTGTTCCCTTGCTGTTATTGAAGGAAACGTTGCAACAATAGCAGCCTCACTTCCTTGTTACGTTTCTTTTACGGACTCCGGGCCATTAATTGGCGATGCTGCGAAGGAACTTTTTCCTATGAATCGCGAAAATACAATTACTGGTTAGATGCTTAATCTTGATTTAGTACCTTAATATAAATAGCACCTTAATATTTTTTTCTCTTTTTGTAGGTCCCCTAAGATTCGTTGGCTACACAGCGAGTGCCCTCCATTCCAAGTTGCCTGCTCCCATTGGTGTGCACATGATTGAAGATTTACATGAAGACGACGCGCCTTGGATAAATGTGACCATCAAAGGAGTGGAAAAACATTTGTCTCCCGAAGCTGTATCTTCTTTAATCATTGAAGAGATCAAGAAGACGGCCGAGAAGTCCCTTGGGGTCTGCATCGTGGATGTGGCTTGTGCCTTACCCAACAAGTTAGAGAATCGGAATGCCAGGGTGGATGGTATTCAAAATGCAATTGCATTTGCAGATCTCAGGCTGGCTGGGACCCACACTGAAGTTACCGCTGTAGTCTCTGCGTATGGTTACGAGAAGGAGATTAGGAATCCTGTCATCAAAAACGTTTTGATTGTAGATGTAGGTGGGACGGCGTCAAATGTGACCTTGTTCAGTGTGGGACAAGACAGATTGGAATACGAAGAAACTACTACAGATGATAAAATTTGTGGTGAAAGGATGGACATGAATATGGCGCTTCACATTCGGGATGAGTTCAATAAGAGGCACCGTGGTGTCCATGCTAACATGGCTGTGATCAATCGACTACTCATCCCCTGCGAAAAGGCGAAAATTTCGCTGTCATCAAATGATCTTGTCGAGGTGGAGGTGAAACAGTTGTTAGACGGGGTTGATTACAGCACCTCCTTCACGCGCCCCAAGTTTGAGGAGCTCAATGGGTATCTTTTCGTGTCTCTGGTTAAGATGATAAGGTGTTATTTGAGGAAGTTTGCGAAGGACAAGTATGGCCGCCTGCATGAGATTGTGTTGGTTGGGGGATGTTCAAACATTCCCAAACTTAGAGAAGTGGTACAGGCACAGTTTGAGAGCAAGCTTCAAATAAGGTTGAAGCCTGAGTATGTTGTGGCTTGTGGTGTGGCTATTAGACATGCTCAGGAGAAGGAGAAGGAGAAGGAGAAGGAGAAGGCGAAGGCGAAGGCTGCTGAGCATCAAGAAGTAACAGGAGATGACATATCCTGCGGTATGGCACTGATATCTGCTTATGAGAAGGATGATGCCCCAGTCACACTGGGGAGATTCAAAGCCCTGGAGAGGGATTTGAAAGCCATTCAGGATGATGTTACTTGGATAAAGGAGAGATTACAAAAAGGAGGGTAGAACTTCTTGTGAGAGCTACTTGGTAGTTGAAAAAGTGACTTTGTTATTTTTGTGCATAGTAAACTGTTTTGAGAATTTGTATTTCAGAATGAAATTTTATATGTGGAGACTTGTTTGTTTAGATTTTAGGTATATGGTACTGTTATGCATCATAGTTCACTGTTTTGAAAAGTTGAATGTATTTTATATGTGGATGCATGTCTCTGTGGATGTAATGATTTTAGGTATAATTTGGTGGTCTGGTACCCACAACTGCACGGCCAATATGTAATTCATACGTCGTCTTCCCCAGCAGGTCATGCTCCACAAACTAAAATTCCTTCAGATATGCATCGCAGTTACTATCCTCTTACCTCAAAACCATACCCTTGCACATGCTAAGACCAAAGAAACCAGGTCAGACAGCTGTTTCTTCTTCTTGTTGATGCGGTAGAGAGAGAACCAGGTTAGACAGCAGAGAGAAACAAAGGCCCTTATTTGATTTGTTGTTGTACTCGTTTTTAATCTAAATTGCACCCTTAAATTTAGATTTGTAAAAGCATGTGGTAGATAAATTGGTTCGCAATGTTAATATATAAGGATAAAGAACAAGAAGATGTATAATGGCAAGAACAATAAAATCTTTTTTACTTATCAAAAAAAATAAAAATAAAACAATAAAATCTTTTCATTTGAAGACCATCGATTCCACGGTGTTAGCGTAAGTGATTGAGAGAGATGAGTTTGCTACTATTTACATTCATCATCAAACTTCTCACTAACACCCAATAAAAAGAAGAAAGAAGAAAAATCCGTAGATGGTCATCCTTAATTCCAACATGAGTGAGTAATCATTTTTATTAATTCACATAATATTCCAAATATCATCAACTATGAATCACGGACACTCCTCTCAGGGGTCCCGTACCCGTGTCGGATACTTTTCGGACACCGACACCCGTGTCCGAGGCTCGGACACGTGTCCGACACTTCTGTAAAGTGTCCAAATATTATTTTTTATTGGACACGCGTGTCCGAGGCTCGGACACACGGTCCGACACTTCTGTGAGACAAGATTTATTTTCTCTCACTCCTCTCAGTCTCTCCTCTTCTTCAATTATCTCTCTTCATGAACAAAATATATATATATACATATATATTTAAGTTACATGAACAAAACTTTGTGAAAGACTGAAAGTATATATATTTATTCATATACATATTTAGTTCATTATAGCTATGTCTCTTCTGCACATCTTCGTTTGGAATTTGGATCAACTTTATTTTTCATTTATTTTCTGTTTTGTCTTGTCCATATCTTTCTTATAACAGAGATGAAATTATTGAAATTAATTCTGTTCTTTATTGTTGTTTTATTTATCTGTACAAGATTCTAGTAATTATATTTTGAATATATATATACATATATATATATATATATATATATATATATATATATATATATATATAATTTTATAGGCGTATCCTCGCCCTGTCCGTGTCCTATTTTTTTGAAATTTGCCGTGTCGCCGTATCCGTGTCGTGTCGTACCCGTGTCCCGTATCTGTGTCCGTGCTTCATAGATCATCAACAATGTGCAAATAGAAGGTTGCATCATGGGTAATGTAACAAGTCTATGTAACATTGTTTCCACCTTTAATTCTCAAATTATATCCTGATTGATAGACTACTTTTAGTCACTATTCTATTACTAAAAGATGAAAAATCTATATATATATATATACATATATATATATATATATATATATATTTAAAAAACCCAAACCTAGAATTTTGATTCAAAATAATCAATAAATTGAGATCGCATGTAGCAATTTCTTTTAACTACATTTTTCTTGTATAACCCGGAAAGCTTATTTTTTGATAGAATTAAAATTTAAATATTCAAAATTTTATGAACTGAATTTTAAATACTAATTATAAATTGAAATTTTTATTTGTAACTGTTTGAAATTTAAATGTTCTCATTCTCAATTAAACCTAATTTTTAAGTAGTTGAAAGCACTTCGTTGGCACATTTTTTTTAAAAAAAAATAAAATTAAATGTTAAATTGGGTTTTATAAAAAAAATAAATAAATAAACCGCTTCACACTGTATCTCCTCTTATTGTAACTGGGTTACCACGTTCATCTCCTTGCGAAGAGGAACGCGCTGGTCTATAGATCTGCAAAAAATTCTTAGTGGGAGTGACTAGAGTGGTGCTGAAACTCTGGGCCCCTCAGACTTCTTCAAATAGAAAAAGGAAAGAGTTTGGGTTACCAATTGTTAGTCAACGTTATAAGTAACCACATCTTAAGGCTTAATCCTCTTCAACAGCTCCTTGTCCTCGAAGTAGGCTTCATCGAAGTAGGCGTCATCCAAGTAGGCGTGCAGCAACTCTTGAATTTTTATAAAAGGATACATGGTAGTCAAATTGCACTCTTAAATTAGATTTGTAAATTGATTTGCTTTTCAAATATTTAAGGATTATAAAGAACAAGATTTACTTGAAATTTACAATGGCAAGAATTATAAAATCTTTTCATTTTTAAGACTATTAATTTAAATGAAATTGTTATCATAATATTACGTTTGTATGGGGAATAGAAATCCATACATTACTACATTTATTTTTCAATGCATGATGGTATAATAAACGATCACACTGTGTTGCATCAGTTGTTGCCGGCATTAGTCAGTAGACTTTCAAATAGCAAGTTAAGGTACAAAATTATAAATCAATTCAATTTAAAAGATCTTTAGTCCTCTTCTTCTTCTTTTCTTTTTCATTTTTTTTTTTATTTCCTTTTTGCAATTCAATTGTCATGCATTGACATGTCTTTAAAATTTTGGCACACATTTATTGATCACCGAAGATAGGGCATGGAGAGAGGTCGATTTGTTAGACATAAAACCTTAATTTAAAACGTTCAATCTATTCTTATGCTTTAAAGGGGAATCGATGTTCTTGTTCAATTCTTTTTTATTTATTTTTATTTTGTTGTATTGACAAATTTGAGGGAACTCGCTACCAAAATCAATCGAAGCAATAAGCCACTCACTGGGTACACCAAAAAATTTAAATAAATAAAAATAAAGGAAGAATAGGAGGATTGTATTTATTTTGGGAAAAAGAAGAAAAAATAAAAATAAAAACCCAAACCTAGAATTTTGATTCAAAACTATCAAGAAATTGAGATCACGTGTAGCAATTTATTTAACTACATTTTTCTTGTACAAACCCGGAAAGCTTATTGCTTGATAGAATTAAAATTTAAATACTCAAAATTTTGTGAATTGAATTTTAAAAACTAATTATAAATTAAATTTTTTATTTGCAACTGTTTGAAATTTAAACATTCTATTTCTGAATTAAACCAATTTTTTTTTTTTTTTAGTAGTATTCACAATCTTGCCACTGAAAGCACTTCATTGTCATATTTTTTATTTTTTAAAATTAAATGTTAAAATGAGCTGCCATAAAAATAACAAATAAATAAATGATCAAAATAGCATCACACTGACCCAAACACCCAACACCACCTTAATGTTTAGGTTTAGAAACTCCCCAAAACACCGCCTTGGTTTTCATATGAAAAAAGATGCAATGGATAAAGTCGGCATTTAGGTGGTCAATGGAACCCAAATCCACTACTTTTGTTATTCAAGCTTGGGCCATTTCAAATTGAACCCAACAACATCTTAAGTCCAAACCAATTCCAATAATGTGTAACTTGGGTTTCAATGGGTTTTGTTCCTTATCTTCAGATAGACAGATTGGACATTGGTCCAATGCATTTATAACTTCAGACTTGTTCGGTTTAGTTCTCCAAGAACAGATTAATTTCAAAAAATTCACTATTCTTTAAAATTAAGTTATTTTTCTTAAACTGTTTTCACAAAATTAATTGTAACTTAGCTAAATTTCTTTTAATTTCAAATCCAATAATTCGGTGTCCCCAAAAGTACAAGTCCAACACTCAATTGTCATTGTGAAAAAAGTTGTTGAAATTCATAAAATAAATAAATAAATAAAAACATTAAGGTGGTGTAAAATTAGATTTGTAAATTGATTTGCTTTTCTAATATTTAAGGATTATAAAGAACAAAATTTACTTGAAATTTACGATGGCAAGAACTATAAAATCTTTTCATTTTTAAGACTATCAATTCAAATAAAAGTGTTATCTTAATATTATGTTAAAATTTTGGTACACATTTATTGTTGTTTTTTTTTTTTTTTTTGACATGATTTGATGGAACTCACTACCAAAATCGATGTAAGCAATAATAAATAAATAAAAATAAATGAAGAATAGGAGGATTGTATTTATTTTGGGAAAAAGAAGAAAAAATAAAAATAAAAATAAAAACCTAAACCTAGAATTTTAAAGTTCAAAAAATAAAAATAAATACCCAAACCTAGATTTTTGACTCTTCAGTTTTATAATTTCTAAAAACCTGATTTTTTTTTTTTTTTTTTTTTTATATATCTTCTCTTTACCTTTTCTTACTTTTCTCTCTCTTTCCTTCTTTCTTTCTTTCTTCTTCCCTCTCTCCCAAACATACAAAAGAAAAACAGCAGGGAAGCGAAGCAAATAGTCTTTATACATGCTCGCTCTTCCCTACGCGTTGCATATCTTCTCTCTCGTGCCTCCGTCTATCCATCTTCTCTCTCTCTCCGCCAAACCCTAACCTCCTCATCATCTCTCTAATCCTCCATCTCTCCACACCACCTCATCCCTCCACCGAAGCCACCACTCTACCTCCATTCCATCTCCCCATCTCTCATCCACCACACTTCACCCGAAACCACAAGCCACCAACACCCCTTCTCTCTGGTCAAGCCGCCGCTGCGTCTTCTCCGGCCATTTCTCAGGCCGTCGCTGCATTTTCTTCGGCGATTCTCTGGCCTAAGTTCTCTATCTCTCGGATTCTCATTGGCCATTCCTCCGGCCGTCGTTCTCATCTCAGGCCGTATCTCCGGCAATCTTCTCCATCGCGGGCCAATTTTCAGGCCGTCGCTGCGTTTTCTCCGGCTATTTCTCAAGCCGTCGCTGGTCACAATCCCTCTCTCCATCTTTCTCTGATATTCTCACTCGGGTAAGCATCCTTATCCCTTCCTCTTCCTCTTTTTATCTAAATATATGTGTGTACTTGTGAGTATCCTTGTGTAAAAAGTCTGAGAATAAGGGTTTTGATTTTTCTAATTACTGAGATTAGTAGTTTGAATTTTATGATGATCTAGATTCATGATATACATTGTGATTTGGTATTTTGAGAAAAATTGACGGGGCTGTGAATCTGAGATGATATATTTGTGTTTTTAATTTCTGAGAATCTGTGATATACATGGTTTGATTGTTTCAGTTTTGATGTTGGTATATATTCCGGATATGCATATATGTGGTTTGAAGTTTGGGAATTTTTGTTTTAGGCTGTGGCTGCGATGTCTGTGATCATATATATAGATGATGTGTGTTCTGAAATAGTGGAGAAGTTGTGACTGTGATGGGCTGTGAAGTTTGGGTAGTTTAGATATATATCGATGACGTATATGATTTGTGATCTGAAATTGTGATGGGCTGAGGCATTGGAGAAGTTTATATATATATATACACGTGTGTGACTTGAACTTTGGATTCTAAAATTCTGAATTTTGGAATTTGATTCTTGTTATCGATTTAAACTGTTTAGTTCAAATTTCTAATGAGACTTTATCTTCTAAAAATGGTTTTGAGAGTGTTGCCGTTTGATTGAGTCGAGAAATAAATTTTTGAGGGAAGACCATGACGATCGTTTGATGTTGAGTGTTAAAAATCTTTGGGAATTGTTTGGGCATTGTAGTTGATATTTATGCTTGAGAGTTTGACATTGAAAAATATTCTGAAGTTGCACTCTTGATTATTCTAATGGAAAGCATGTTCACACAAGTTCATATCCATGTGTTAAGACTTTGAAATTCTGAAATTTCATAATTGATGTTTTGAAATTGTTCAATAGCTGAGTTGTGATGTTCAATTTGGATAAGTTGTATTTGAAATTCTGTTGTATTTCAATTGGATAATTGGGATGAGTTGGATAATTTTGGAAAGGAACTTGAATGTCATTAAGCGTGCAAATAAATTCTGAAATTAGTGGAGACACAATCTTTGATATCTATACGTGTTCTATGCATGTATATGGTTTCTCTTGGAACTTTTTGACATGATTGATCTTCAATGCATATATGCTAATGTATGCGGATCATTTGTGATGCTTAATTTCTGAAAATCCCAAGGGCTGAAATGTTTAGAGGTGTTATATAGTTTTCAAAATTGGAAATTGGGATTTGATAGCTGAAATGTGAAATGTGATTTGATTTTGTTTCTTCGAGTTTCAATCATTTTCAGAATTTGTCCAAAGTGTCCCTAATTGAGATGAACATGCTCTAAGTGCATCTTGCTTGATTTTTGCCATGTGAGGGCATTTCGTGTTGTTTGTGAGCGAATGTGATGTGAGTTATGAGTTGTATTGAAAATTGAGATAAGACAAATGACAAATCTCTCTAGAGCTAAGTTATTGCGGAGGAAACAGTTTTGGGAATTGGGACTAATTATCAAAAGCAGTATACACTGCACACTATATACATGTTTTGTTAATTAATTTCCATGAGAAAGAAAAGGTTGATATATTGTTGAAGGATGTCCATGACTTTAAGCTTTCATTCATTTATTTCTTGTGTGAATTCAATAATTTTTGTAGGGAACACTCACAGTAATAAATCTCTGCTTTTTTTTATGAAATCAACCATAATGAATGTATTCATTTATACAAATGTTCAAGTATAGAAGATTCATTGAGAGAGGTCGATTTGTTAGACATAAAACGTTAATGGTAAACGTTTAATCTATTCTTACGCTTTTAAAGGGGAATCGATGTTCTTGTTATATTTTTATTTTTATTTTGTTGTATTGACACTATTTGATGGAACTCGCTACCAAAATCGATGGAAGCAATAAGCCACCCACTAGGTTCACCAAAAAAATAAATAAAGGAAGAATAGGAGGATTGTATTTATTCTGGGAAAGAGAAGAAAAAATAAAAATAAAAACCCAAACCTAGAATTTTAAAGTTCAAAAAATATAAATAAAAATCCAAACCTAGATTTTTGATTCTTCAGTTTTAAAATTTCTAACACCCTGATTTTTTTTTTTTTTTTTATATATCTTCTCTTTACCTTTTCTTACTTTTCTCTCTCTTCCTTTCTTTCTTTCTTCCCTCCCAAACATACAAAAGAAAAACAGCAGAGAAGCGAAGCAAATAGTCTTTATACATGCTCTTCCCTACAACCTACCCGAGTGTTACATATCTTCTCTCTCGTGCCTCCATCTCTCCATCTTTTCTCTCTCTCTCTCTCTCTCTCTCTCTCTGCCAAACCCTAACCTCCTCCTCATCTCTCTTACCCTCCATCTCGCCACACCACCTCATCCCTCCACCGAAGCCACCACTCCACCTCCATTCCATCTCCCCATCTCTCATCCACCACACTTCACCAGAAACCACAAGCCACCAACACCCCCTCTCTCTGGTCAAGCCGCCGCTGCGTGTTCTCCGGCCATTTCTCAGGCCGTCGCTGCATTTTCTTCGGCCGATTCTCTGGCCGAAGTTCCCTATATCTCGGATTCTCATCGGCCAATCCTCCCGCTGTCGTTCTCATCTCAGGCCGTATCTCCGGCAATCTTCTCCATCGCGGGCCAATTTTCAGGCCGTCGCTGCGTTTTCTCCGGCCATTTCTCAAGCCGTCGCTGGTCACAATCCCTCTCTCATCTTTCTCTGATATTCTCACTCGGGTAAGCATCCTTATCCCCTCCTCTTCTCTCTTTTTATCTAAATATATGTGTGTACTTGTGAGTATCCATGTGTAAAAAGTCTGAGAATAAGGGTTTTGATTTTTCAGATTACTGAGATTAGGAGTTTGAATTTTATGATGATCTATATTCATGATATACATTGTGATTTGGTATTTTGAGAAAAATTGACGGGGCTGTGAATCTGAGATGATATATATGTGTTTTTAATTTCTGAGAATCTGTGATGTATATGGTTTGATTGTTTCAGTTTTGATGTTGGTATATATTCGGGATATGCATATATGTGGTTTGAAGTTTGGGAATTTTTGTTTTAGGCTGTGGCTGTGATGTCTGTGATCATATATATAGATGATGTGTGTTCTGAAATTGTGGAGAAGTTGCGACTGTGATGGGCTGCGAAGTTTGGGTAGTTTTGATATATATCAATGTGTGATGACATATGATTTGTGTTCTGAAATTGTGATGGGCTGAGGCATTGGAGAAGTTTATATATATATATATACGTGTATGACTTGAACTTTGGATTCTAAAATTCTGAATTTTGGAATTTGATTCTTGTTGTCGATTTAAACCGTTTAGTTCAAATTTCTAATGAGACTTTATCTTCTAAAAGTGGTTTTGAGAGTGTTGCCGTTTGATTGAGTCGAGAAATAAATTTTTGAGGGAGGACCATGATGATCCTTTGATGTTGAGTGTTAAAAATCTTTGGGAATTGTTTGGGCATTGTAGTTGATATTTATGCTTGAGAGTTTGACATTGAAAAATATTCTAAAGTTGCACTCTTGATTATTCTAATGGAAAGTATGTTCACACAAGTTCATATCCAAGTGTTAAGACTTTGAAATTCTGAAATTGCAAAAATGATGTTTCGAGTTTGTTCAACACATGAGTCGTGATGTTCAATTTGGATAAGTTGTTTTTCAATTGGATGAGTTGGATAATTTTGGAAAGGAACTTGAATGTCATTAAGCATGCAAATAAATTCTGAAATTAGAGGAGACACAATCTTTGATATCTATACGTGTTCTATGCATGTATATGGTTTCTTTTGGAACTTTTTGACATGATTGGTCTTCAATGCATATATGGTCATGTATGCGGATCATTTGTGATGCTTAACTTCTGAAAATTCTAATGGCTGAAATGTTTAGAGGTGTTATATAGTTTTCAAAATTGGAAATTGGGATTTGATAGCTGAAATGTGAAATGTGATTTGATTTTGTTTCTTCAAGTTTCAATCATTTTCAGAATTTGTCCAAAGTGTCCCTAATTGAGATGAACATGCTCTAAGTGCATCTTGCTTGATTTTTGCCATGTGAGGGCATTTCATGTTGTTTGTGAGCGAATGTGACGTGAGTTATGAGTTGTATTGAAAATTGAGATAAGACAAATGACAAATCTCTCTAGAGCTAAGTTATTGCGGAGGAAACAGTTTTGGGAATTGGGACTAATTATCAAAAGCAGTATACACTGCACACTATATACATGTTTTGTTAATTAATTTCCATGAGAAAGAAGAGGTTGATATATTGTTGAAGGATGTCCATGACGTTAAGCTTTCATTCATTTATTTCTTGTGTGAATTCAATAATTTTTGTAGGGAACACTTACAGTAATAAATCTCTGTTTTTTTTTATGAAATCAACAATAATGAATGTATTCATTTATACAAATGTTCAAGTATAGAAGATTCATTGTTTTGCTGACAAGTGACTATGTGTTGTCGTGCTGAGATCTTTCATTCATTCATTGAATTGGCTAATTTGGCTGATTATGTTTTTCAATTTATTAGCTTTTGTGGCACCTCATAGTATTTTCGTTCATGGGTTTTGCTTGAATTTCTTTTGTTGCAGTAGCATTTGGCTGATTGGGTTTTGCTTGAAATGGTTTCCTCAGACGATGGAAACGATGGGATGGGTCAGGTATATCGTTTTCTGCCATTCTCTGATTCTGTTTGCTCTCTTTCTTCTTTTTTTCCCCGGGTCTCCATCTCACGTTTAAGATTCCTGCTCCGTTTTCAGGTACGGGCCAAGAGAAAAGCAATGGAATTAAACAAAGAGGGACCGACTGGGAGAGTTTTTGCAGAAATGGCTCCCTCCTCCGACGGAAACGATGGGATGCTTCAGGTATATCGTTTTCTGCCATTCTCGGATTCTGTTCTTCTTCTTGTTTTTTCCTTGGGTCTCCATCTCACGTTTAAGATTCCTGCTGTGTTTTCAGGTACGGGCCAAGAGTAAAGCAATGAAATTAAACAAAGAGGGACCGACTGTGGGCATTCATTTCGGCACCACGTCCTGTTCCCTTGCTGTTATTGAAGGAAACGTTGCAACAATAGCAGCCTCACTTCCTTGTTACGTTTCTTTTACGGACTCCGGGCCATTAATTGGCGATGCTGCGAAGGAACTTTTTCCTATGAATCGCGAAAATACAATTACTGGTTAGATGCTTAATCTTGATTTAGTACCTTAATATAAATAGCACCTTAATATTTTTTTCTCTTTTTGTAGGTCCCCTGAGATTCGTTGGCTACACAGCGAGTGCCCTCCATTCCAAGTTGCCTGCTCCCATTGGTGTGCACATGATTGAAGATTTACATGAAGACGACGCGCCTTGGATAAATGTGACCATCAAAGGAGTGGAAAAACATTTGTCTCCCGAAGCTGTATCTTCTTTAATCATTGAAGAGATCAAGAAGACGGCCGAGAAGTCCCTTGGGGTCTGCATAGTGGATGTGGCTTGTGCCTTACCCAACAAGTTAGAGAATCGGAATGCCAGGGTGGATGGTATTCAAAATGCAATTGCATTTGCAGATCTCAGGCTGGCTGGGACCCACACTGAAGTTACCGCTGTAGTCTCTGCGTATGGTTACGAGAAGGAGATTAGGAATCCTGTCATCAAAAACGTTTTGATTGTAGATGTAGGTGGGACGGCGTCAAATGTGACCTTGTTCAGTGTGGGACAAGACAGATTGGAATACGAAGAAACTACTACAGATGATAAAATTTGTGGTGAAAGGATGGACATGAATATGGCGCTTCACATTCGGGATGAGTTCAATAAGAGGCACCGTGGTGTCCATGCTAACATGGCTGTGATCAATCGACTACTCATCCCCTGCGAAAAGGCGAAAATTTCGCTGTCATCAAATGATCTTGTCGAGGTGGAGGTGAAACAGTTGTTAGACGGGGTTGATTACAGCACCTCCTTCACGCGCCCCAAGTTTGAGGAGCTCAATGGGTATCTTTTCGTGTCTCTGGTTAAGATGATAAGGTGTTATTTGAGGAAGTTTGCGAAGGACAAGTATGGCCGCCTGCATGAGATTGTGTTGGTTGGGGGATGTTCAAACATTCCCAAACTTAGAGAAGTGGTACAGGCACAGTTTGAGAGCAAGCTTCAAATAAGGTTGAAGCCTGAGTATGTTGTGGCTTGTGGTGTGGCTATTAGACATGCCCAGGAGAAGGAGAAGGAGAAGGAGAAGGCGAAGGCTGCTGAGCATCAAGAAGTAACAGGAGATGACATATCCTGCGGTATGGCACTGATATCTGCTTATGAGAAGGATGATGCCCCAGTCACACTGGGGAGATTCAAAGCCCTGGAGAGGGATTTGAAAGCCATTCAGGATGATGTTACTTGGATAAAGGAGAGATTACAAAAAGGAGGGTAGAACTTCTTGTGAGAGCTACTTGGTAGTTGAAAAAGTGACTTTGTTATTTTTGTGCATAGTAAACTGTTTTGAGAATTTGTATTTCAGAATGAAATTTTATATGTGGAGACTTGTTTGTTTAGATTTTAGGTATATGGTACTGTTATGCATCATAGTTCACTGTTTTGAAAAGTTGAATGTATTTTATATGTGGATGCATGTCTCTGTGGATGTAATGATTTTAGGTATAATTTGGTGGTCTGGTACCCACAACTGCACGGCCAATATGTAATTCATACGTCGTCTTCCCCGGCAGGTCATGCTCCACAAACTAAAATTCCTTCAGATATGCATCGCAGTTACTATCCTCTTACCTCAAAACCATACCCTTGCACATGCTAAGACCAAAGAAACCAGGTCAGACAGCTGTTTCTTCTTCTTGTTGATGCGGTAGAGAGAGAACCAGGTTAGACAGCAGAGAGAAACAAAGGCCCTTATTTGATTTGTTGTTGTACTCGTTTTTAATCTAAATTGCACCCTTAAATTTAGATTTGTAAAAGCATGTGGTAGATAAATTGGTTCGCAATGTTAATATATAAGGATAAAGAACAAGAAGATGTACAATGGCAAGAACAATAAAATCTTTTTTACTTATAAAAAAAAATAAAAATAAAAATAAAACAATAAAATCTTTTCATTTGAAGACCATCAATTCCACGGTGTTATCGTAAGTGATTGAGAGAGATGAGTTTGCTACTATTTACATTCATTATCAAACTTCTCACTAACACCCAATAAAAAGAAGAAAGAAGAAAAATCCGTAGATGGTCATCCTTAATTCCAACATGAGTGAGTAATCATTTTTATTAATTCACATAATATTCCAAATATCATCAACTATGAATCACGGACACTCCTCTCAGGGGTCCCGTACCCGTGTCGGATACTTTTCGGACACCGACACCCGTGTCCGAAGCTCAGACACGTGTCCGACACTTCTGTAAAGTGTCCAAATATTATTTTTTATTGGACACGCGTGTCCGAGGCTCGGACACACGGTCCGACACTTCTGTGAGACAAGATTTATTTTCTCTCACTCCTCTCAGTCTCTCCTCTTCTTCAATTATCTCTCTTCATGAACAAAATATATATATATATATATATATATATATATATATATATAAGTTACATGAACAAAACTTTGTGAAAGACTGAAAGTATATATATTTATTCATATACATATTTAGTTCATTATAGCTATGTCTCTTCTGCACATCTTCGTTTGGAATTTGGATCAACTTTATTTTTCATTTATTTTCTGTTTTGTCTTGTCCATATCTTTCTTATAACAGAGATGAAATTATTGAAATTAATTCTGTTCTTTATTGTTGTTTTATTTATCTGTACAAGATTCTAGTAATTATATTTTGAATATATATATATATATATATATATATATATATATATATATATATATATATAATTTTATAGGCGTATCCTCGCCCTGTCCGTGTCCTATTTTTTTGAAATTTGCCGTGTCGCCGTATCCGTGTCGGGTCGTACCCGTGTCCCGTATCTGTGTCCGTGCTTCATAGATCATCAACAATGTGCAAATATAAGGTTGCATCATGGGTAATGTAACAAGTCTGTGTAACATTGTTTCCACCTTTAATTCTCAAATTATATCCTGATTGATAGACTACTTTTAGTCACTATTCTATTACTAAATGATGAAAAATCTATATATATATATATATATATACATATATATATATATATATATATATATTTAAAAAACCCAAACCTAGAATTTTGATTCAAAATAATCAATAAATTGAGATCGGATGTAGCAATTTCTTTTAACTACATTTTTCTTGTATAACCCGGAAAGCTTATTTTTTGATAGAATTAAAATTTAAATATTCAAAATTTTATGAACTGAATTTTAAATACTAATTATAAATTGAAATTTTTATTTGTAACTGTTTGAAATTTAAATGTTCTCATTCTCAATTAAACCTAATTTTTAAGTAGTTGAAAGCACTTCGTTGGCACATTTTTTTAAAAAAAAAATAAAATTAAATGTTAAATTGGGTTTTATAAAAAAAAAAAATAAATAAACCGCTTCACACTGTATCTCCTCTTATTGTAACTGGGTTACCACGTTCATCTCCTTGCGAAGAGGAACGCGCTGGTCTATAGATATGCAAAAAATTCTTAGTGGGAGTGACTAGAGTGGTGCTGAAACTCTGGGCCCCTCAGACTTCTTCAAATAGAAAAAGGAAAGAGTTTGGGTTACCAGTTGTTAGTCAACGTTATAAGTAACCACATCTTAAGGCTTAATCCTCTTCAACAGCTCCTTGTCCTCGAAGTAGGCTTCATCGAAGTAGGCGTCATCCAAGTAGGCGTGCAGCAACTCTTGAATTTTTATAAAAGGATACATGGTAGTCAAATTGCACTCTTAAATTAGATTTGTAAATTGATTTGCTTTTCAAATATTTAAGGATTATAAAGAACAAGATTTACTTGGAATTTACAATGGCAAGAATTATAAAATCTTTTCATTTTTAAGACTATTAATTTAAATGAAATTGTTATCATAATATTACGTTTGTATGGGGAATAGAAATCCATACATTACTACATTTATTTTTCAATGCATGATGGTATAATAAACGATCACACTGTGTTGCATCAGTTGTTGCCGGCATTAGTCAGTAGACTTTCAAATAGCAAGTTAAGGTACAAAATTATAAATCAATTCAATTTAAAAGATCTTTAGTCCTCTTCTTCTTCTTTTCTTTTTCATTTTTTTTTTTTATTTCCTTTTTGCAATTCAATTGTCATGCATTGACATGTCTTTAAAATTTTGGCACACATTTATTGATCACCGAAGATAGGGCATGGAGAGAGGTCGATTTGTTAGACATAAAACCTTAATTTAAAACGTTCAATCTATTCTTATGCTTTAAAGGGGAATCGATGTTCTTGTTCAATTCTTTTTTATTTATTTTTATTTTGTTGTATTGACAAATTTGAGGGAACTCGCTACCAAAATCAATCGAAGCAATAAGCCACTCACTGGGTACACCAAAAAATTTAAATAAATAAAAATAAAGGAAGAATAGGAGGATTGTATTTATTTTGGGAAAAAGAAGAAAAAATAAAAATAAAAACCCAAACCTAGAATTTTGATTCAAAACTATCAAGAAATTGAGATCACGTGTAGCAATTTATTTAACTACATTTTTCTTGTACAAACCCGGAAAGCTTATTGCTTGATAGAATTAAAATTTAAATACTCAAAATTTTGTGAATTGAATTTTAAAAACTAATTATAAATTAAATTTTTTATTTGCAACTGTTTGAAATTTAAACATTCTATTTCTGAATTAAACCATTTTTTTTTTTTTTTTTTTTTTAGTAGTATTCACAATCTTGCCACTGAAAGCACTTCATTGTCATATTTTTTATTTTTTAAAATTAAATGTTAAAATGAGCTGCCATAAAAATAACAAATAAATAAATGATCAAAATAGCATCACACTGACCCAAACACCCAACACCACCTTAATGTTTAGGTTTAGAAACTCCCCAAAACACCGCCTTGGTTTTCATATGAAAAAAGATGCAATGGATAAAGTCGGCATTTAGGTGGTCAATGGAACCCAAATCCACTACTTTTGTTATTCAAGCTTGGGCCATTTCAAATTGAACCCAACAACATCTTAAGTCCAAACCAATTCCAATAATGTGTAACTTGGGTTTCAATGGGTTTTGTTCCTTATCTTCAGATAGACAGATTGGACATTGGTCCAATGCATTTATAACTTCAGACTTGTTCGGTTTAGTTCTCCAAGAACAGATTAATTTCAAAAAATTCACTATTCTTTAAAATTAAGTTATTTTTCTTAAACTGTTTTCACAAAATTAATTGTAACTTAGCTAAATTTCTTTTAATTTCAAATCCAATAATTCGGTGTCCCCAAAAGTACAAGTCCAACACTCAATTGTCATTGTGAAAAAAGTTGTTGAAATTCATAAAATAAATAAATAAATAAAAACATTAAGGTGGTGTAAAATTAGATTTGTAAATTGATTTGCTTTTCTAATATTTAAGGATTATAAAGAACAAAATTTACTTGAAATTTACGATGGCAAGAACTATAAAATCTTTTCATTTTTAAGACTATCAATTCAAATAAAAGTGTTATCTTAATATTATGTTAAAATTTTGGTACACATTTATTGTTGTTTTTTTTTTTTTTTTTGACATGATTTGATGGAACTCACTACCAAAATCGATGTAAGCAATAATAAATAAATAAAAATAAATGAAGAATAGGAGGATTGTATTTATTTTGGGAAAAAGAAGAAAAAATAAAAATAAAAATAAAAACCTAAACCTAGAATTTTAAAGTTCAAAAAATAAAAATAAATACCCAAACCTAGATTTTTGACTCTTCAGTTTTATAATTTCTAAAAACCTGATTTTTTTTTTTTTTTTTTTTTTATATATCTTCTCTTTACCTTTTCTTACTTTTCTCTCTCTTTCCTTCTTTCTTTCTTTCTTCTTCCCTCTCTCCCAAACATACAAAAGAAAAACAGCAGGGAAGCGAAGCAAATAGTCTTTATACATGCTCGCTCTTCCCTACGCGTTGCATATCTTCTCTCTCGTGCCTCCGTCTATCCATCTTCTCTCTCTCTCCGCCAAACCCTAACCTCCTCATCATCTCTCTAATCCTCCATCTCTCCACACCACCTCATCCCTCCACCGAAGCCACCACTCTACCTCCATTCCATCTCCCCATCTCTCATCCACCACACTTCACCCGAAACCACAAGCCACCAACACCCCTTCTCTCTGGTCAAGCCGCCGCTGCGTCTTCTCCGGCCATTTCTCAGGCCGTCGCTGCATTTTCTTCGGCGATTCTCTGGCCTAAGTTCTCTATCTCTCGGATTCTCATTGGCCATTCCTCCGGCCGTCGTTCTCATCTCAGGCCGTATCTCCGGCAATCTTCTCCATCGCGGGCCAATTTTCAGGCCGTCGCTGCGTTTTCTCCGGCTATTTCTCAAGCCGTCGCTGGTCACAATCCCTCTCTCCATCTTTCTCTGATATTCTCACTCGGGTAAGCATCCTTATCCCTTCCTCTTCCTCTTTTTATCTAAATATATGTGTGTACTTGTGAGTATCCTTGTGTAAAAAGTCTGAGAATAAGGGTTTTGATTTTTCTAATTACTGAGATTAGTAGTTTGAATTTTATGATGATCTAGATTCATGATATACATTGTGATTTGGTATTTTGAGAAAAATTGACGGGGCTGTGAATCTGAGATGATATATTTGTGTTTTTAATTTCTGAGAATCTGTGATATACATGGTTTGATTGTTTCAGTTTTGATGTTGGTATATATTCCGGATATGCATATATGTGGTTTGAAGTTTGGGAATTTTTGTTTTAGGCTGTGGCTGCGATGTCTGTGATCATATATATAGATGATGTGTGTTCTGAAATAGTGGAGAAGTTGTGACTGTGATGGGCTGTGAAGTTTGGGTAGTTTAGATATATATCGATGACGTATATGATTTGTGATCTGAAATTGTGATGGGCTGAGGCATTGGAGAAGTTTATATATATATATACACGTGTGTGACTTGAACTTTGGATTCTAAAATTCTGAATTTTGGAATTTGATTCTTGTTATCGATTTAAACTGTTTAGTTCAAATTTCTAATGAGACTTTATCTTCTAAAAATGGTTTTGAGAGTGTTGCCGTTTGATTGAGTCGAGAAATAAATTTTTGAGGGAAGACCATGACGATCGTTTGATGTTGAGTGTTAAAAATCTTTGGGAATTGTTTGGGCATTGTAGTTGATATTTATGCTTGAGAGTTTGACATTGAAAAATATTCTGAAGTTGCACTCTTGATTATTCTAATGGAAAGCATGTTCACACAAGTTCATATCCATGTGTTAAGACTTTGAAATTCTGAAATTTCATAATTGATGTTTTGAAATTGTTCAATAGCTGAGTTGTGATGTTCAATTTGGATAAGTTGTATTTGAAATTCTGTTGTATTTCAATTGGATAATTGGGATGAGTTGGATAATTTTGGAAAGGAACTTGAATGTCATTAAGCGTGCAAATAAATTCTGAAATTAGTGGAGACACAATCTTTGATATCTATACGTGTTCTATGCATGTATATGGTTTCTCTTGGAACTTTTTGACATGATTGATCTTCAATGCATATATGCTAATGTATGCGGATCATTTGTGATGCTTAATTTCTGAAAATCCCAAGGGCTGAAATGTTTAGAGGTGTTATATAGTTTTCAAAATTGGAAATTGGGATTTGATAGCTGAAATGTGAAATGTGATTTGATTTTGTTTCTTCAAGTTTCAATCATTTTCAGAATTTGTCCAAAGTGTCCCTAATTGAGATGAACATGCTCTAAGTGCATCTTGCTTGATTTTTGCCATGTGAGGGCATTTCGTGTTGTTTGTGAGCGAATGTGATGTGAGTTATGAGTTGTATTGAAAATTGAGATAAGACAAATGACAAATCTCTCTAGAGCTAAGTTATTGCGGAGGAAACAGTTTTGGGAATTGGGACTAATTATCAAAAGCAGTATACACTGCACACTATATACATGTTTTGTTAATTAATTTCCATGAGAAAGAAAAGGTTGATATATTGTTGAAGGATGTCCATGACTTTAAGCTTTCATTCATTTATTTCTTGTGTGAATTCAATAATTTTTGTAGGGAACACTCACAGTAATAAATCTCTGCTTTTTTTTATGAAATCAACCATAATGAATGTATTCATTTATACAAATGTTCAAGTATAGAAGATTCATTGAGAGAGGTCGATTTGTTAGACATAAAACGTTAATGGTAAACGTTTAATCTATTCTTACGCTTTTAAAGGGGAATCGATGTTCTTGTTATATTTTTATTTTTATTTTGTTGTATTGACACTATTTGATGGAACTCGCTACCAAAATCGATGGAAGCAATAAGCCACCCACTAGGTTCACCAAAAAAATAAATAAAGGAAGAATAGGAGGATTGTATTTATTCTGGGAAAGAGAAGAAAAAATAAAAATAAAAACCCAAACCTAGAATTTTAAAGTTCAAAAAATATAAATAAAAATCCAAACCTAGATTTTTGATTCTTCAGTTTTAAAATTTCTAACACCCTGATTTTTTTTTTTTTTTATATATCTTCTCTTTACCTTTTCTTACTTTTCTCTCTCTTCCTTTCTTTCTTTCTTCCCTCCCAAACATACAAAAGAAAAACAGCAGAGAAGCGAAGCAAATAGTCTTTATACATGCTCTTCCCTACAACCTACCCGAGTGTTACATATCTTCTCTCTCGTGCCTCCATCTCTCCATCTTTTCTCTCTCTCTCTCTCTCTCTCTCTCTGCCAAACCCTAACCTCCTCCTCATCTCTCTTACCCTCCATCTCGCCACACCACCTCATCCCTCCACCGAAGCCACCACTCCACCTCCATTCCATCTCCCCATCTCTCATCCACCACACTTCACCAGAAACCACAAGCCACCAACACCCCCTCTCTCTGGTCAAGCCGCCGCTGCGTGTTCTCCGGCCATTTCTCAGGCCGTCGCTGCATTTTCTTCGGCCGATTCTCTGGCCGAAGTTCCCTATATCTCGGATTCTCATCGGCCAATCCTCCCGCTGTCGTTCTCATCTCAGGCCGTATCTCCGGCAATCTTCTCCATCGCGGGCCAATTTTCAGGCCGTCGCTGCGTTTTCTCCGGCCATTTCTCAAGCCGTCGCTGGTCACAATCCCTCTCTCATCTTTCTCTGATATTCTCACTCGGGTAAGCATCCTTATCCCCTCCTCTTCTCTCTTTTTATCTAAATATATGTGTGTACTTGTGAGTATCCATGTGTAAAAAGTCTGAGAATAAGGGTTTTGATTTTTCAGATTACTGAGATTAGGAGTTTGAATTTTATGATGATCTATATTCATGATATACATTGTGATTTGGTATTTTGAGAAAAATTGACGGGGCTGTGAATCTGAGATGATATATATGTGTTTTTAATTTCTGAGAATCTGTGATGTATATGGTTTGATTGTTTCAGTTTTGATGTTGGTATATATTCGGGATATGCATATATGTGGTTTGAAGTTTGGGAATTTTTGTTTTAGGCTGTGGCTGTGATGTCTGTGATCATATATATAGATGATGTGTGTTCTGAAATTGTGGAGACGTTGCGACTGTGATGGGCTGCGAAGTTTGGGTAGTTTTGATATATATCAATGTGTGATGACATATGATTTGTGTTCTGAAATTGTGATGGGCTGAGGCATTGGAGAAGTTTATATATATATATATACGTGTATGACTTGAACTTTGGATTCTAAAATTCTGAATTTTGGAATTTGATTCTTGTTGTCGATTTAAACCGTTTAGTTCAAATTTCTAATGAGACTTTATCTTCTAAAAGTGGTTTTGAGAGTGTTGCCGTTTGATTGAGTCGAGAAATAAATTTTTGAGGGAGGACCATGATGATCCTTTGATGTTGAGTGTTAAAAATCTTTGGGAATTGTTTGGGCATTGTAGTTGATATTTATGCTTGAGAGTTTGACATTGAAAAATATTCTAAAGTTGCACTCTTGATTATTCTAATGGAAAGTATGTTCACACAAGTTCATATCCAAGTGTTAAGACTTTGAAATTCTGAAATTGCAAAAATGATGTTTCGAGTTTGTTCAACACATGAGTCGTGATGTTCAATTTGGATAAGTTGTTTTTCAATTGGATGAGTTGGATAATTTTGGAAAGGAACTTGAATGTCATTAAGCATGCAAATAAATTCTGAAATTAGAGGAGACACAATCTTTGATATCTATACGTGTTCTATGCATGTATATGGTTTCTTTTGGAACTTTTTGACATGATTGATCTTCAATGCATATATGGTCATGTATGCGGATCATTTGTGATGCTTAACTTCTGAAAATTCTAATGGCTGAAATGTTTAGAGGTGTTATATAGTTTTCAAAATTGGAAATTGGGATTTGATAGCTGAAATGTGAAATGTGATTTGATTTTGTTTCTTCAAGTTTCAATCATTTTCAGAATTTGTCCAAAGTGTCCCTAATTGAGATGAACATGCTCTAAGTGCATCTTGCTTGATTTTTGCCATGTGAGGGCATTTCATGTTGTTTGTGAGCGAATGTGACGTGAGTTATGAGTTGTATTGAAAATTGAGATAAGACAAATGACAAATCTCTCTAGAGCTAAGTTATTGCGGAGGAAACAGTTTTGGGAATTGGGACTAATTATCAAAAGCAGTATACACTGCACACTATATACATGTTTTGTTAATTAATTTCCATGAGAAAGAAGAGGTTGATATATTGTTGAAGGATGTCCATGACGTTAAGCTTTCATTCATTTATTTCTTGTGTGAATTCAATAATTTTTGTAGGGAACACTTACAGTAATAAATCTCTGTTTTTTTTTATGAAATCAACAATAATGAATGTATTCATTTATACAAATGTTCAAGTATAGAAGATTCATTGTTTTGCTGACAAGTGACTATGTGTTGTCGTGCTGAGATCTTTCATTCATTCATTGAATTGGCTAATTTGGCTGATTATGTTTTTCAATTTATTAGTTTTTGTGGCACCTCATAGTATTTTCGTTCATGGGTTTTGCTTGAATTTCTTTTGTTGCAGTAGCATTTGGCTGATTGGGTTTTGCTTGAAATGGTTTCCTCAGACGATGGAAACGATGGGATGGGTCAGGTATATCGTTTTCTGCCATTCTCTGATTCTGTTTGCTCTCTTTCTTCTTTTTTTCCCCGGGTCTCCATCTCACGTTTAAGATTCCTGCTCCGTTTTCAGGTACGGGCCAAGAGAAAAGCAATGGAATTAAACAAAGAGGGACCGACTGGGAGAGTTTTTGCAGAAATGGCTCCCTCCTCCGACGGAAACGATGGGATGCTTCAGGTATATCGTTTTTTGCCATTCTCGGATTCTGTTCTTCTTCTTGTTTTTTCCTTGGGTCTCCATCTCACGTTTAAGATTCCTGCTGTGTTTTCAGGTACGGGCCAAGAGTAAAGCAATGAAATTAAACAAAGAGGGACCGACTGTGGGCATTCATTTCGGCACCACGTCCTGTTCCCTTGCTGTTATTGAAGGAAACGTTGCAACAATAGCAGCCTCACTTCCTTGTTACGTTTCTTTTACGGACTCCGGGCCATTAATTGGCGATGCTGCGAAGGAACTTTTTCCTATGAATCGCGAAAATACAATTACTGGTTAGATGCTTAATCTTGATTTAGTACCTTAATATAAATAGCACCTTAATATTTTTTTCTCTTTTTGTAGGTCCCCTGAGATTCGTTGGCTACACAGCGAGTGCCCTCCATTCCAAGTTGCCTGCTCCCATTGGTGTGCACATGATTGAAGATTTACATGAAGACGACGCGCCTTGGATAAATGTGACCATCAAAGGAGTGGAAAAACATTTGTCTCCCGAAGCTGTATCTTCTTTAATCATTGAAGAGATCAAGAAGACGGCCGAGAAGTCCCTTGGGGTCTGCATAGTGGATGTGGCTTGTGCCTTACCCAACAAGTTAGAGAATCGGAATGCCAGGGTGGATGGTATTCAAAATGCAATTGCATTTGCAGATCTCAGGCTGGCTGGGACCCACACTGAAGTTACCGCTGTAGTCTCTGCGTATGGTTACGAGAAGGAGATTAGGAATCCTGTCATCAAAAACGTTTTGATTGTAGATGTAGGTGGGACGGCGTCAAATGTGACCTTGTTCAGTGTGGGACAAGACAGATTGGAATACGAAGAAACTACTACAGATGATAAAATTTGTGGTGAAAGGATGGACATGAATATGGCGCTTCACATTCGGGATGAGTTCAATAAGAGGCACCGTGGTGTCCATGCTAACATGGCTGTGATCAATCGACTACTCATCCCCTGCGAAAAGGCGAAAATTTCGCTGTCATCAAATGATCTTGTCGAGGTGGAGGTGAAACAGTTGTTAGACGGGGTTGATTACAGCACCTCCTTCACGCGCCCCAAGTTTGAGGAGCTCAATGGGTATCTTTTCGTGTCTCTGGTTAAGATGATAAGGTGTTATTTGAGGAAGTTTGCGAAGGACAAGTATGGCCGCCTGCATGAGATTGTGTTGGTTGGGGGATGTTCAAACATTCCCAAACTTAGAGAAGTGGTACAGGCACAGTTTGAGAGCAAGCTTCAAATAAGGTTGAAGCCTGAGTATGTTGTGGCTTGTGGTGTGGCTATTAGACATGCTCAGGAGAAGGAGAAGGAGAAGGAGAAGGAGAAGGCGAAGGCGAAGGCTGCTGAGCATCAAGAAGTAACAGGAGATGACATATCCTGCGGTATGGCACTGATATCTGCTTATGAGAAGGATGATGCCCCAGTCACACTGGGGAGATTCAAAGCCCTGGAGAGGGATTTGAAAGCCATTCAGGATGATGTTACTTGGATAAAGGAGAGATTACAAAAAGGAGGGTAGAACTTCTTGTGAGAGCTACTTGGTAGTTGAAAAAGTGACTTTGTTATTTTTGTGCATAGTAAACTGTTTTGAGAATTTGTATTTCAGAATGAAATTTTATATGTGGAGACTTGTTTGTTTAGATTTTAGGTATATGGTACTGTTATGCATCATAGTTCACTGTTTTGAAAAGTTGAATGTATTTTATATGTGGATGCATGTCTCTTTGGATGTAATGATTTTAGGTATAATTTGGTGGTCTGGTACCCACAACTGCACGGCCAATATGTAATTCATACGTCGTCTTCCCCAGCAGGTCATGCTCCACAAACTAAAATTCCTTCAGATATGCATCGCAGTTACTATCCTCTTACCTCAAAACCATACCCTTGCACATGCTAAGACCAAAGAAACCAGGTCAGACAGCTGTTTCTTCTTCTTGTTGATGCGGTAGAGAGAGAACCAGGTTAGACAGCAGAGAGAAACAAAGGCCCTTATTTGATTTGTTGTTGTACTCGTTTTTAATCTAAATTGCACCCTTAAATTTAGATTTGTAAAAGCATGTGGTAGATAAATTGGTTCGCAATGTTAATATATAAGGATAAAGAACAAGAAGATGTATAATGGCAAGAACAATAAAATCTTTTTTACTTATCAAAAAAAATAAAAATAAAACAATAAAATCTTTTCATTTGAAGACCATCGATTCCACGGTGTTAGCGTAAGTGATTGAGAGAGATGAGTTTGCTACTATTTACATTCATCATCAAACTTCTCACTAACACCCAATAAAAAGAAGAAAGAAGAAAAATCCGTAGATGGTCATCCTTAATTCCAACATGAGTGAGTAATCATTTTTATTAATTCACATAATATTCCAAATATCATCAACTATGAATCACGGACACTCCTCTCAGGGGTCCCGTACCCGTGTCGGATACTTTTCGGACACCGACACCCGTGTCCGAGGCTCGGACACGTGTCCGACACTTCTGTAAAGTGTCCAAATATTATTTTTTATTGGACACGCGTGTCCGAGGCTCGGACACACGGTCCGACACTTCTGTGAGACAAGATTTATTTTCTCTCACTCCTCTCAGTCTCTCCTCTTCTTCAATTATCTCTCTTCATGAACAAAATATATATATATACATATATATTTAAGTTACATGAACAAAACTTTGTGAAAGACTGAAAGTATATATATTTATTCATATACATATTTAGTTCATTATAGCTATGTCTCTTCTGCACATCTTCGTTTGGAATTTGGATCAACTTTATTTTTCATTTATTTTCTGTTTTGTCTTGTCCATATCTTTCTTATAACAGAGATGAAATTATTGAAATTAATTCTGTTCTTTATTGTTGTTTTATTTATCTGTACAAGATTCTAGTAATTATATTTTGAATATATATATATATATATATATATATATATATATATAATTTTATAGGCGTATCCTCGCCCTGTCCGTGTCCTATTTTTTTGAAATTTGCCGTGTCGCCGTATCCGTGTCGTGTCGTACCCGTGTCCCGTATCTGTGTCCGTGCTTCATAGATCATCAACAATGTGCAAATAGAAGGTTGCATCATGGGTAATGTAACAAGTCTATGTAACATTGTTTCCACCTTTAATTCTCAAATTATATCCTGATTGATAGACTACTTTTAGTCACTATTCTATTACTAAATGATGAAAAATCTATATATATATATATATATATACATATATATATATATATATATATATATATTTAAAAAACCCAAACCTAGAATTTTGATTCAAAATAATCAATAAATTGAGATCGCATGTAGCAATTTCTTTTAACTACATTTTTCTTGTATAACCCGGAAAGCTTATTTTTTGATAGAATTAAAATTTAAATATTCAAAATTTTATGAACTGAATTTTAAATACTAATTATAAATTGAAATTTTTATTTGTAACTGTTTGAAATTTAAATGTTCTCATTCTCAATTAAACCTAATTTTTAAGTAGTTGAAAGCACTTCGTTGGCACATTTTTTTAAAAAAAAAATAAAATTAAATGTTAAATTGGGTTTTATAAAAAAAATAAATAAATAAACCGCTTCACACTGTATCTCCTCTTATTGTAACTGGGTTACCACGTTCATCTCCTTGCGAAGAGGAACGCGCTGGTCTATAGATCTGCAAAAAATTCTTAGTGGGAGTGACTAGAGTGGTGCTGAAACTCTGGGCCCCTCAGACTTCTTCAAATAGAAAAAGGAAAGAGTTTGGGTTACCAGTTGTTAGTCAACGTTATAAGTAACCACATCTTAAGGCTTAATCCTCTTCAACAGCTCCTTGTCCTCGAAGTAGGCTTCATCGAAGTAGGCGTCATCCAAGTAGGCGTGCAGCAACTCTTGAATTTTTATAAAAGGATACATGGTAGTCAAATTGCACTCTTAAATTAGATTTGTAAATTGATTTGCTTTTCAAATATTTAAGGATTATAAAGAACAAGATTTACTTGGAATTTACAATGGCAAGAATTATAAAATCTTTTCATTTTTAAGACTATTAATTTAAATGAAATTGTTATCATAATATTACGTTTGTATGGGGAATAGAAATCCATACATTACTACATTTATTTTTCAATGCATGATGGTATAATAAACGATCACACTGTGTTGCATCAGTTGTTGCCGGCATTAGTCAGTAGACTTTCAAATAGCAAGTTAAGGTACAAAATTATAAATCAATTCAATTTAAAAGATCTTTAGTCCTCTTCTTCTTCTTTTCTTTTTCATTTTTTTTTTTTATTTCCTTTTTGCAATTCAATTGTCATGCATTGACATGTCTTTAAAATTTTGGCACACATTTATTGATCACCGAAGATAGGGCATGGAGAGAGGTCGATTTGTTAGACATAAAACCTTAATTTAAAACGTTCAATCTATTCTTATGCTTTAAAGGGGAATCGATGTTCTTGTTCAATTCTTTTTTATTTATTTTTATTTTGTTGTATTGACAAATTTGAGGGAACTCGCTACCAAAATCAATCGAAGCAATAAGCCACTCACTGGGTACACCAAAAAATTTAAATAAATAAAAATAAAGGAAGAATAGGAGGATTGTATTTATTTTGGGAAAAAGAAGAAAAAATAAAAATAAAAACCCAAACCTAGAATTTTGATTCAAAACTATCAAGAAATTGAGATCACGTGTAGCAATTTATTTAACTACATTTTTCTTGTACAAACCCGGAAAGCTTATTGCTTGATAGAATTAAAATTTAAATACTCAAAATTTTGTGAATTGAATTTTAAAAACTAATTATAAATTAAATTTTTTATTTGCAACTGTTTGAAATTTAAACATTCTATTTCTGAATTAAACCAATTTTTTTTTTTTTTTTTTTTTTTTTTAGTAGTATTCACAATCTTGCCACTGAAAGCACTTCATTGTCATATTTTTTATTTTTTAAAATTAAATGTTAAAATGAGCTGCCATAAAAATAACAAATAAATAAATGATCAAAATAGCATCACACTGACCCAAACACCCAACACCACCTTAATGTTTAGGTTTAGAAACTCCCCAAAACACCGCCTTGGTTTTCATATGAAAAAAGATGCAATGGATAAAGTCGGCATTTAGGTGGTCAATGGAACCCAAATCCACTACTTTTGTTATTCAAGCTTGGGCCATTTCAAATTGAACCCAACAACATCTTAAGTCCAAACCAATTCCAATAATGTGTAACTTGGGTTTCAATGGGTTTTGTTCCTTATCTTCAGATAGACAGATTGGACATTGGTCCAATCCATTTATAACTTCAGACTTGTTCGGTTTAGTTCTCCAAGAACAGATTAATTTCAAAAAATTCACTATTCTTTAAAATTAAGTTATTTTTCTTAAACTGTTTTCACAAAATTAATTGTAACTTAGCTAAATTTCTTTTAATTTCAAATCCAATAATTCGGTGTCCCCAAAAGTACAAGTCCAACACTCAATTGTCATTGTGAAAAAAGTTGTTGAAATTCATAAAATAAATAAATAAATAAAAACATTAAGGTGGTGTAAAATTAGATTTGTAAATTGATTTGCTTTTCTAATATTTAAGGATTATAAAGAACAAAATTTACTTGAAATTTACGATGGCAAGAACTATAAAATCTTTTCATTTTTAAGACTATCAATTCAAATAAAAGTGTTATCTTAATATTATGTTAAAATTTTGGTACACATTTATCGATCACTGAAGATAGGCTTTGGAGAGAGATCGATTTGTCAGACATAAAACGTTAATGTTGTTGTTGTTGTTTTTTTTTTTTTTTTTGACACGATTTGATGGAACTCACTACCAAAATCGATGTAAACAATAATAAATAAATAAAAATAAATGAAGAATAGGAGGATTGTATTTATTTTGGGAAAAAGAAGAAAAAATAAAAATAAAAATAAAAACCTAAACCTAGAATTTTAAAGTTCAAAAAATAAAAATAAATACCCAAACCTAGATTTTTGACTCTTCAGTTTTATAATTTCTAAAAACCTGATTTTTTTTTTTTTTTTTTTTTTTATATATCTTCTCTTTACCTTTTCTTACTTTTCTCTCTCTTTCCTTCTTTCTTTCTTTCTTCTTCCCTCTCTCCCAAACATACAAAAGAAAAACAGCAGGGAAGCGAAGCAAATAGTCTTTATACATGCTCGCTCTTCCCTACGCGTTGCATATCTTCTCTCTCGTGCCTCCGTCTATCCATCTTCTCTCTCTCTCCGCCAAACCCTAACCTCCTCATCATCTCTCTAATCCTCCATCTCTCCACACCACCTCATCCCTCCACCGAAGCCACCACTCTACCTCCATTCCATCTCCCCATCTCTCATCCACCACACTTCACCCGAAACCACAAGCCACCAACACCCCTTCTCTCTGGTCAAGCCGCCGCTGCGTCTTCTCCGGCCATTTCTCAGGCCGTCGCTGCATTTTCTTCGGCGATTCTCTGGCCTAAGTTCTCTATCTCTCGGATTCTCATTGGCCATTCCTCCGGCCGTCGTTCTCATCTCAGGCCGTATCTCCGGCAATCTTCTCCATCGCGGGCCAATTTTCAGGCCGTCGCTGCGTTTTCTCCGGCTATTTCTCAAGCCGTCGCTGGTCACAATCCCTCTCTCCATCTTTCTCTGATATTCTCACTCGGGTAAGCATCCTTATCCCTTCCTCTTCCTCTTTTTATCTAAATATATGTGTGTACTTGTGAGTATCCTTGTGTAAAAAGTCTGAGAATAAGGGTTTTGATTTTTCTAATTACTGAGATTAGTAGTTTGAATTTTATGATGATCTAGATTCATGATATACATTGTGATTTGGTATTTTGAGAAAAATTGACGGGGCTGTGAATCTGAGATGATATATTTGTGTTTTTAATTTCTGAGAATCTGTGATATACATGGTTTGATTGTTTCAGTTTTGATGTTGGTATATATTCCGGATATGCATATATGTGGTTTGAAGTTTGGGAATTTTTGTTTTAGGCTGTGGCTGCGATGTCTGTGATCATATATATAGATGATGTGTGTTCTGAAATAGTGGAGAAGTTGTGACTGTGATGGGCTGTGAAGTTTGGGTAGTTTAGATATATATCGATGACGTATATGATTTGTGATCTGAAATTGTGATGGGCTGAGGCATTGGAGAAGTTTATATATATATATACACGTGTGTGACTTGAACTTTGGATTCTAAAATTCTGAATTTTGGAATTTGATTCTTGTTATCGATTTAAACTGTTTAGTTCAAATTTCTAATGAGACTTTATCTTCTAAAAATGGTTTTGAGAGTGTTGCCGTTTGATTGAGTCGAGAAATAAATTTTTGAGGGAAGACCATGACGATCGTTTGATGTTGAGTGTTAAAAATCTTTGGGAATTGTTTGGGCATTGTAGTTGATATTTATGCTTGAGAGTTTGACATTGAAAAATATTCTGAAGTTGCACTCTTGATTATTCTAATGGAAAGCATGTTCACACAAGTTCATATCCATGTGTTAAGACTTTGAAATTCTGAAATTTCATAATTGATGTTTTGAAATTGTTCAATAGCTGAGTTGTGATGTTCAATTTGGATAAGTTGTATTTGAAATTCTGTTGTATTTCAATTGGATAATTGGGATGAGTTGGATAATTTTGGAAAGGAACTTGAATGTCATTAAGCGTGCAAATAAATTCTGAAATTAGTGGAGACACAATCTTTGATATCTATACGTGTTCTATGCATGTATATGGTTTCTCTTGGAACTTTTTGACATGATTGATCTTCAATGCATATATGCTAATGTATGCGGATCATTTGTGATGCTTAATTTCTGAAAATCCCAAGGGCTGAAATGTTTAGAGGTGTTATATAGTTTTCAAAATTGGAAATTGGGATTTGATAGCTGAAATGTGAAATGTGATTTGATTTTGTTTCTTCAAGTTTCAATCATTTTCAGAATTTGTCCAAAGTGTCCCTAATTGAGATGAACATGCTCTAAGTGCATCTTGCTTGATTTTTGCCATGTGAGGGCATTTCGTGTTGTTTGTGAGCGAATGTGATGTGAGTTATGAGTTGTATTGAAAATTGAGATAAGACAAATGACAAATCTCTCTAGAGCTAAGTTATTGCGGAGGAAACAGTTTTGGGAATTGGGACTAATTATCAAAAGCAGTATACACTGCACACTATATACATGTTTTGTTAATTAATTTCCATGAGAAAGAAAAGGTTGATATATTGTTGAAGGATGTCCATGACTTTAAGCTTTCATTCATTTATTTCTTGTGTGAATTCAATAATTTTTGTAGGGAACACTCACAGTAATAAATCTCTGCTTTTTTTTATGAAATCAACCATAATGAATGTATTCATTTATACAAATGTTCAAGTATAGAAGATTCATTGAGAGAGGTCGATTTGTTAGACATAAAACGTTAATGGTAAACGTTTAATCTATTCTTACGCTTTTAAAGGGGAATCGATGTTCTTGTTATATTTTTATTTTTATTTTGTTGTATTGACACTATTTGATGGAACTCGCTACCAAAATCGATGGAAGCAATAAGCCACCCACTAGGTTCACCAAAAAAATAAATAAAGGAAGAATAGGAGGATTGTATTTATTCTGGGAAAGAGAAGAAAAAATAAAAATAAAAACCCAAACCTAGAATTTTAAAGTTCAAAAAATATAAATAAAAATCCAAACCTAGATTTTTGATTCTTCAGTTTTAAAATTTCTAACACCCTGATTTTTTTTTTTTTTTATATATCTTCTCTTTACCTTTTCTTACTTTTCTCTCTCTTCCTTTCTTTCTTTCTTCCCTCCCAAACATACAAAAGAAAAACAGCAGAGAAGCGAAGCAAATAGTCTTTATACATGCTCTTCCCTACAACCTACCCGAGTGTTACATATCTTCTCTCTCGTGCCTCCATCTCTCCATCTTTTCTCTCTCTCTCTCTCTCTCTCTCTCTGCCAAACCCTAACCTCCTCCTCATCTCTCTTACCCTCCATCTCGCCACACCACCTCATCCCTCCACCGAAGCCACCACTCCACCTCCATTCCATCTCCCCATCTCTCATCCACCACACTTCACCAGAAACCACAAGCCACCAACACCCCCTCTCTCTGGTCAAGCCGCCGCTGCGTGTTCTCCGGCCATTTCTCAGGCCGTCGCTGCATTTTCTTCGGCCGATTCTCTGGCCGAAGTTCCCTATATCTCGGATTCTCATCGGCCAATCCTCCCGCTGTCGTTCTCATCTCAGGCCGTATCTCCGGCAATCTTCTCCATCGCGGGCCAATTTTCAGGCCGTCGCTGCGTTTTCTCCGGCCATTTCTCAAGCCGTCGCTGGTCACAATCCCTCTCTCATCTTTCTCTGATATTCTCACTCGGGTAAGCATCCTTATCCCCTCCTCTTCTCTCTTTTTATCTAAATATATGTGTGTACTTGTGAGTATCCATGTGTAAAAAGTCTGAGAATAAGGGTTTTGATTTTTCAGATTACTGAGATTAGGAGTTTGAATTTTATGATGATCTATATTCATGATATACATTGTGATTTGGTATTTTGAGAAAAATTGACGGGGCTGTGAATCTGAGATGATATATATGTGTTTTTAATTTCTGAGAATCTGTGATGTATATGGTTTGATTGTTTCAGTTTTGATGTTGGTATATATTCGGGATATGCATATATGTGGTTTGAAGTTTGGGAATTTTTGTTTTAGGCTGTGGCTGTGATGTCTGTGATCATATATATAGATGATGTGTGTTCTGAAATTGTGGAGACGTTGCGACTGTGATGGGCTGCGAAGTTTGGGTAGTTTTGATATATATCAATGTGTGATGACATATGATTTGTGTTCTGAAATTGTGATGGGCTGAGGCATTGGAGAAGTTTATATATATATATATACGTGTATGACTTGAACTTTGGATTCTAAAATTCTGAATTTTGGAATTTGATTCTTGTTGTCGATTTAAACCGTTTAGTTCAAATTTCTAATGAGACTTTATCTTCTAAAAGTGGTTTTGAGAGTGTTGCCGTTTGATTGAGTCGAGAAATAAATTTTTGAGGGAGGACCATGATGATCCTTTGATGTTGAGTGTTAAAAATCTTTGGGAATTGTTTGGGCATTGTAGTTGATATTTATGCTTGAGAGTTTGACATTGAAAAATATTCTAAAGTTGCACTCTTGATTATTCTAATGGAAAGTATGTTCACACAAGTTCATATCCAAGTGTTAAGACTTTGAAATTCTGAAATTGCAAAAATGATGTTTCGAGTTTGTTCAACACATGAGTCGTGATGTTCAATTTGGATAAGTTGTTTTTCAATTGGATGAGTTGGATAATTTTGGAAAGGAACTTGAATGTCATTAAGCATGCAAATAAATTCTGAAATTAGAGGAGACACAATCTTTGATATCTATACGTGTTCTATGCATGTATATGGTTTCTTTTGGAACTTTTTGACATGATTGATCTTCAATGCATATATGGTCATGTATGCGGATCATTTGTGATGCTTAACTTCTGAAAATTCTAATGGCTGAAATGTTTAGAGGTGTTATATAGTTTTCAAAATTGGAAATTGGGATTTGATAGCTGAAATGTGAAATGTGATTTGATTTTGTTTCTTCAAGTTTCAATCATTTTCAGAATTTGTCCAAAGTGTCCCTAATTGAGATGAACATGCTCTAAGTGCATCTTGCTTGATTTTTGCCATGTGAGGGCATTTCATGTTGTTTGTGAGCGAATGTGACGTGAGTTATGAGTTGTATTGAAAATTGAGATAAGACAAATGACAAATCTCTCTAGAGCTAAGTTATTGCGGAGGAAACAGTTTTGGGAATTGGGACTAATTATCAAAAGCAGTATACACTGCACACTATATACATGTTTTGTTAATTAATTTCCATGAGAAAGAAGAGGTTGATATATTGTTGAAGGATGTCCATGACGTTAAGCTTTCATTCATTTATTTCTTGTGTGAATTCAATAATTTTTGTAGGGAACACTTACAGTAATAAATCTCTGTTTTTTTTTATGAAATCAACAATAATGAATGTATTCATTTATACAAATGTTCAAGTATAGAAGATTCATTGTTTTGCTGACAAGTGACTATGTGTTGTCGTGCTGAGATCTTTCATTCATTCATTGAATTGGCTAATTTGGCTGATTATGTTTTTCAATTTATTAGCTTTTGTGGCACCTCATAGTATTTTCGTTCATGGGTTTTGCTTGAATTTCTTTTGTTGCAGTAGCATTTGGCTGATTGGGTTTTGCTTGAAATGGTTTCCTCAGACGATGGAAACGATGGGATGGGTCAGGTATATCGTTTTCTGCCATTCTCTGATTCTGTTTGCTCTCTTTCTTCTTTTTTTCCCCGGGTCTCCATCTCACGTTTAAGATTCCTGCTCCGTTTTCAGGTACGGGCCAAGAGAAAAGCAATGGAATTAAACAAAGAGGGACCGACTGGGAGAGTTTTTGCAGAAATGGCTCCCTCCTCCGACGGAAACGATGGGATGCTTCAGGTATATCGTTTTCTGCCATTCTCGGATTCTGTTCTTCTTCTTGTTTTTTCCTTGGGTCTCCATCTCACGTTTAAGATTCCTGCTGTGTTTTCAGGTACGGGCCAAGAGTAAAGCAATGAAATTAAACAAAGAGGGACCGACTGTGGGCATTCATTTCGGCACCACGTCCTGTTCCCTTGCTGTTATTGAAGGAAACGTTGCAACAATAGCAGCCTCACTTCCTTGTTACGTTTCTTTTACGGACTCCGGGCCATTAATTGGCGATGCTGCGAAGGAACTTTTTCCTATGAATCGCGAAAATACAATTACTGGTTAGATGCTTAATCTTGATTTAGTACCTTAATATAAATAGCACCTTAATATTTTTTTCTCTTTTTGTAGGTCCCCTGAGATTCGTTGGCTACACAGCGAGTGCCCTCCATTCCAAGTTGCCTGCTCCCATTGGTGTGCACATGATTGAAGATTTACATGAAGACGACGCGCCTTGGATAAATGTGACCATCAAAGGAGTGGAAAAACATTTGTCTCCCGAAGCTGTATCTTCTTTAATCATTGAAGAGATCAAGAAGACGGCCGAGAAGTCCCTTGGGGTCTGCATAGTGGATGTGGCTTGTGCCTTACCCAACAAGTTAGAGAATCGGAATGCCAGGGTGGATGGTATTCAAAATGCAATTGCATTTGCAGATCTCAGGCTGGCTGGGACCCACACTGAAGTTACCGCTGTAGTCTCTGCGTATGGTTACGAGAAGGAGATTAGGAATCCTGTCATCAAAAACGTTTTGATTGTAGATGTAGGTGGGACGGCGTCAAATGTGACCTTGTTCAGTGTGGGACAAGACAGATTGGAATACGAAGAAACTACTACAGATGATAAAATTTGTGGTGAAAGGATGGACATGAATATGGCGCTTCACATTCGGGATGAGTTCAATAAGAGGCACCGTGGTGTCCATGCTAACATGGCTGTGATCAATCGACTACTCATCCCCTGCGAAAAGGCGAAAATTTCGCTGTCATCAAATGATCTTGTCGAGGTGGAGGTGAAACAGTTGTTAGACGGGGTTGATTACAGCACCTCCTTCACGCGCCCCAAGTTTGAGGAGCTCAATGGGTATCTTTTCGTGTCTCTGGTTAAGATGATAAGGTGTTATTTGAGGAAGTTTGCGAAGGACAAGTATGGCCGCCTGCATGAGATTGTGTTGGTTGGGGGATGTTCAAACATTCCCAAACTTAGAGAAGTGGTACAGGCACAGTTTGAGAGCAAGCTTCAAATAAGGTTGAAGCCTGAGTATGTTGTGGCTTGTGGTGTGGCTATTAGACATGCTCAGGAGAAGGAGAAGGAGAAGGAGAAGGAGAAGGCGAAGGCGAAGGCGAAGGCTGCTGAGCATCAAGAAGTAACAGGAGATGACATATCCTGCGGTATGGCACTGATATCTGCTTATGAGAAGGATGATGCCCCAGTCACACTGGGGAGATTCAAAGCCCTGGAGAGGGATTTGAAAGCCATTCAGGATGATGTTACTTGGATAAAGGAGAGATTACAAAAAGGAGGGTAGAACTTCTTGTGAGAGCTACTTGGTAGTTGAAAAAGTGACTTTGTTATTTTTGTGCATAGTAAACTGTTTTGAGAATTTGTATTTCAGAATGAAATTTTATATGTGGAGACTTGTTTGTTTAGATTTTAGGTATATGGTACTGTTATGCATCATAGTTCACTGTTTTGAAAAGTTGAATGTATTTTATATGTGGATGCATGTCTCTGTGGATGTAATGATTTTAGGTATAATTTGGTGGTCTGGTACCCACAACTGCACGGCCAATATGTAATTCATACGTCGTCTTCCCCGGCAGGTCATGCTCCACAAACTAAAATTCCTTCAGATATGCATCGCAGTTACTATCCTCTTACCTCAAAACCATACCCTTGCACATGCTAAGACCAAAGAAACCAGGTCAGACAGCTGTTTCTTCTTCTTGTTGATGCGGTAGAGAGAGAACCAGGTTAGACAGCAGAGAGAAACAAAGGCCCTTATTTGATTTGTTGTTGTACTCGTTTTTAATCTAAATTGCACCCTTAAATTTAGATTTGTAAAAGCATGTGGTAGATAAATTGGTTCGCAATGTTAATATATAAGGATAAAGAACAAGAAGATGTACAATGGCAAGAACAATAAAATCTTTTTTACTTATCAAAAAAAATAAAAATAAAAATAAAACAATAAAATCTTTTCATTTGAAGACCATCAATTCCACGGTGTTATCGTAAGTGATTGAGAGAGATGAGTTTGCTACTATTTACATTCATCATCAAACTTCTCACTAACACCCAATAAAAAGAAGAAAGAAGAAAAATCCGTAGATGGTCATCCTTAATTCCAACATGAGTGAGTAATCATTTTTATTAATTCACATAATATTCCAAATATCATCAACTATGAATCACGGACACTCCTCTCAGGGGTCCCGTACCCGTGTCGGATACTTTTCGGACACCGACACCCGTGTCCGAAGCTCAGACACGTGTCCGACACTTCTGTAAAGTGTCCAAATATTATTTTTTATTGGACACGCGTGTCCGAGGCTCGGACACACGGTCCGACACTTCTGTGAGACAAGATTTATTTTCTCTCACTCCTCTTAGTCTCTCCTCTTCTTCAATTATCTCTCTTTATGAACAATATATATATATATATATATATATATATATATATATTTAAGTTACATGAACAAAACTTTGTGAAAGACTGAAAGTATATATATTTATTCATATACATATTTAGTTCATTATAGCTATGTCTCTTCTGCACATCTTCGTTTGGAATTTGGATCAACTTTATTTTTCATTTATTTTCTGTTTTGTCTTGTCCATATCTTTCTTATAACAGAGATGAAATTATTGAAATTAATTCTGTTCTTTATTGTTGTTTTATTTATCTGTACAAGATTCTAGTAATTATATTTTGAATATATATATATATATATATATATATATATATATATATATATATATATATAATTTTATAGGCGTATCCTCGCCCTGTCCGTGTCCTATTTTTTTGAAATTTGCCGTGTCGCCGTATCCGTGTCGGGTCGTACCCGTGTCCCGTATCTGTGTCCGTGCTTCATAGATCATCAACAATGTGCAAATATAAGGTTGCATCATGGGTAATGTAACAAGTCTATGTAACATTGTTTCCACCTTTAATTCTCAAATTATATCCTGATTGATAGACTACTTTTAGTCACTATTCTATTACTAAATGATGAAAAATCTATATATATATATATATATATATACATATATATATATATATATATATATATTTAAAAAACCCAAACCTAGAATTTTGATTCAAAATAATCAATAAATTGAGATCGCATGTAGCAATTTCTTTTAACTACATTTTTCTTGTATAACCCGGAAAGCTTATTTTTTGATAGAATTAAAATTTAAATATTCAAAATTTTATGAACTGAATTTTAAATACTAATTATAAATTGAAATTTTTATTTGTAACTGTTTGAAATTTAAATGTTCTCATTCTCAATTAAACCTAATTTTTAAGTAGTTGAAAGCACTTCGTTGGCACATTTTTTTAAAAAAAAAATAAAATTAAATGTTAAATTGGGTTTTATAAAAAAAATAAATAAATAAACCGCTTCACACTGTATCTCCTCTTATTGTAACTGGGTTACCACGTTCATCTCCTTGCGAAGAGGAACGCGCTGGTCTATAGATATGCAAAAAATTCTTAGTGGGAGTGACTAGAGTGGTGCTGAAACTCTGGGCCCCTCAGACTTCTTCAAATAGAAAAAGGAAAGAGTTTGGGTTACCAGTTGTTAGTCAACGTTATAAGTAACCACATCTTAAGGCTTAATCCTCTTCAACAGCTCCTTGTCCTCGAAGTAGGCTTCATCGAAGTAGGCGTCATCCAAGTAGGCGTGCAGCAACTCTTGAATTTTTATAAAAGGATACATGGTAGTCAAATTGCACTCTTAAATTAGATTTGTAAATTGATTTGCTTTTCAAATATTTAAGGATTATAAAGAACAAGATTTACTTGAAATTTACAATGGCAAGAATTATAAAATCTTTTCATTTTTAAGACTATTAATTTAAATGAAATTGTTATCATAATATTACGTTTGTATGGGGAATAGAAATCCATACATTACTACATTTATTTTTCAATGCATGATGGTATAATAAACGATCACACTGTGTTGCATCAGTTGTTGCCGGCATTAGTCAGTAGACTTTCAAATAGCAAGTTAAGGTACAAAATTATAAATCAATTCAATTTAAAAGATCTTTAGTCCTCTTCTTCTTCTTTTCTTTTTCATTTTTTTTTTTTATTTCCTTTTTGCAATTCAATTGTCATGCATTGACATGTCTTTAAAATTTTGGCACACATTTATTGATCACCGAAGATAGGGCATGGAGAGAGGTCGATTTGTTAGACATAAAACCTTAATTTAAAACGTTCAATCTATTCTTATGCTTTAAAGGGGAATCGATGTTCTTGTTCACTTCTTTTTTATTTATTTTTATTTTGTTGTATTGACAAATTTGAGGGAACTCGCTACCAAAATCAATCGAAGCAATAAGCCACTCACTGGGTACACCAAAAAATTTAAATAAATAAAAATAAAGGAAGAATAGGAGGATTGTATTTATTTTGGGAAAAAGAAGAAAAAATAAAAATAAAAACCCAAACCTAGAATTTTGATTCAAAACTATCAAGAAATTGAGATCACGTGTAGCAATTTATTTAACTACATTTTTCTTGTACAAACCCGGAAAGCTTATTGCTTGATAGAATTAAAATTTAAATACTCAAAATTTTGTGAATTGAATTTTAAAAACTAATTATAAATTAAATTTTTTATTTGCAACTGTTTGAAATTTAAACATTCTATTTCTGAATTAAACCATTTTTTTTTTTTTTTTTTTTTTTAGTAGTATTCACAATCTTGCCACTGAAAGCACTTCATTGTCATATTTTTTATTTTTTAAAATTAAATGTTAAAATGAGCTGCCATAAAAATAACAAATAAATAAATGATCAAAATAGCATCACACTGACCCAAACACCCAACACCACCTTAATGTTTAGGTTTAGAAACTCCCCAAAACACCGCCTTGGTTTTCATATGAAAAAAGATGCAATGGATAAAGTCGGCATTTAGGTGGTCAATGGAACCCAAATCCACTACTTTTGTTATTCAAGCTTGGGCCATTTCAAATTGAACCCAACAACATCTTAAGTCCAAACCAATTCCAATAATGTGTAACTTGGGTTTCAATGGGTTTTGTTCCTTATCTTCAGATAGACAGATTGGACATTGGTCCAATCCATTTATAACTTCAGACTTGTTCGGTTTAGTTCTCCAAGAACAGATTAATTTCAAAAAATTCACTATTCTTTAAAATTAAGTTATTTTTCTTAAACTGTTTTCACAAAATTAATTGTAACTTAGCTAAATTTCTTTTAATTTCAAATCCAATAATTCGGTGTCCCCAAAAGTACAAGTCCAACACTCAATTGTCATTGTGAAAAAAGTTGTTGAAATTCATAAAATAAATAAATAAATAAAAACATTAAGGTGGTGTAAAATTAGATTTGTAAATTGATTTGCTTTTCTAATATTTAAGGATTATAAAGAACAAAATTTACTTGAAATTTACGATGGCAAGAACTATAAAATCTTTTCATTTTTAAGACTATCAATTCAAATAAAAGTGTTATCTTAATATTATGTTAAAATTTTGGTACACATTTATTGTTGTTTTTTTTTTTTTTTTTGACATGATTTGATGGAACTCACTACCAAAATCGATGTAAGCAATAATAAATAAATAAAAATAAATGAAGAATAGGAGGATTGTATTTATTTTGGGAAAAAGAAGAAAAAATAAAAATAAAAACCTAAACCTAGAATTTTAAAGTTCAAAAAATAAAAATAAATACCCAAACCTAGATTTTTGACTCTTCAGTTTTATAATTTCTAAAAACCTGATTTTTTTTTTTTTTTTTTTTTATATATCTTCTCTTTACCTTTTCTTACTTTTCTCTCTCTTTCCTTCTTTCTTTCTTTCTTCTTCCCTCTCTCCCAAACATACAAAAGAAAAACAGCAGGGAAGCGAAGCAAATAGTCTTTATACATGCTCGCTCTTCCCTACGCGTTGCATATCTTCTCTCTCGTGCCTCCGTCTATCCATCTTCTCTCTCTCTCCGCCAAACCCTAACCTCCTCATCATCTCTCTAATCCTCCATCTCTCCACACCACCTCATCCCTCCACCGAAGCCACCACTCTACCTCCATTCCATCTCCCCATCTCTCATCCACCACACTTCACCCGAAACCACAAGCCACCAACACCCCTTCTCTCTGGTCAAGCCGCCGCTGCGTCTTCTCCGGCCATTTCTCAGGCCGTCGCTGCATTTTCTTCGGCGATTCTCTGGCCTAAGTTCTCTATCTCTCGGATTCTCATTGGCCATTCCTCCGGCCGTCGTTCTCATCTCAGGCCGTATCTCCGGCAATCTTCTCCATCGCGGGCCAATTTTCAGGCCGTCGCTGCGTTTTCTCCGGCTATTTCTCAAGCCGTCGCTGGTCACAATCCCTCTCTCCATCTTTCTCTGATATTCTCACTCGGGTAAGCATCCTTATCCCTTCCTCTTCCTCTTTTTATCTAAATATATGTGTGTACTTGTGAGTATCCTTGTGTAAAAAGTCTGAGAATAAGGGTTTTGATTTTTCTAATTACTGAGATTAGTAGTTTGAATTTTATGATGATCTAGATTCATGATATACATTGTGATTTGGTATTTTGAGAAAAATTGACGGGGCTGTGAATCTGAGATGATATATTTGTGTTTTTAATTTCTGAGAATCTGTGATATACATGGTTTGATTGTTTCAGTTTTGATGTTGGTATATATTCCGGATATGCATATATGTGGTTTGAAGTTTGGGAATTTTTGTTTTAGGCTGTGGCTGCGATGTCTGTGATCATATATATAGATGATGTGTGTTCTGAAATAGTGGAGAAGTTGTGACTGTGATGGGCTGTGAAGTTTGGGTAGTTTAGATATATATCGATGACGTATATGATTTGTGATCTGAAATTGTGATGGGCTGAGGCATTGGAGAAGTTTATATATATATATACACGTGTGTGACTTGAACTTTGGATTCTAAAATTCTGAATTTTGGAATTTGATTCTTGTTATCGATTTAAACTGTTTAGTTCAAATTTCTAATGAGACTTTATCTTCTAAAAATGGTTTTGAGAGTGTTGCCGTTTGATTGAGTCGAGAAATAAATTTTTGAGGGAAGACCATGACGATCGTTTGATGTTGAGTGTTAAAAATCTTTGGGAATTGTTTGGGCATTGTAGTTGATATTTATGCTTGAGAGTTTGACATTGAAAAATATTCTGAAGTTGCACTCTTGATTATTCTAATGGAAAGCATGTTCACACAAGTTCATATCCATGTGTTAAGACTTTGAAATTCTGAAATTTCATAATTGATGTTTTGAAATTGTTCAATAGCTGAGTTGTGATGTTCAATTTGGATAAGTTGTATTTGAAATTCTGTTGTATTTCAATTGGATAATTGGGATGAGTTGGATAATTTTGGAAAGGAACTTGAATGTCATTAAGCGTGCAAATAAATTCTGAAATTAGTGGAGACACAATCTTTGATATCTATACGTGTTCTATGCATGTATATGGTTTCTCTTGGAACTTTTTGACATGATTGATCTTCAATGCATATATGCTAATGTATGCGGATCATTTGTGATGCTTAATTTCTGAAAATCCCAAGGGCTGAAATGTTTAGAGGTGTTATATAGTTTTCAAAATTGGAAATTGGGATTTGATAGCTGAAATGTGAAATGTGATTTGATTTTGTTTCTTCAAGTTTCAATCATTTTCAGAATTTGTCCAAAGTGTCCCTAATTGAGATGAACATGCTCTAAGTGCATCTTGCTTGATTTTTGCCATGTGAGGGCATTTCGTGTTGTTTGTGAGCGAATGTGATGTGAGTTATGAGTTGTATTGAAAATTGAGATAAGACAAATGACAAATCTCTCTAGAGCTAAGTTATTGCGGAGGAAACAGTTTTGGGAATTGGGACTAATTATCAAAAGCAGTATACACTGCACACTATATACATGTTTTGTTAATTAATTTCCATGAGAAAGAAAAGGTTGATATATTGTTGAAGGATGTCCATGACTTTAAGCTTTCATTCATTTATTTCTTGTGTGAATTCAATAATTTTTGTAGGGAACACTCACAGTAATAAATCTCTGCTTTTTTTTATGAAATCAACCATAATGAATGTATTCATTTATACAAATGTTCAAGTATAGAAGATTCATTGAGAGAGGTCGATTTGTTAGACATAAAACGTTAATGGTAAACGTTTAATCTATTCTTACGCTTTTAAAGGGGAATCGATGTTCTTGTTATATTTTTATTTTTATTTTGTTGTATTGACACTATTTGATGGAACTCGCTACCAAAATCGATGGAAGCAATAAGCCACCCACTAGGTTCACCAAAAAAATAAATAAAGGAAGAATAGGAGGATTGTATTTATTCTGGGAAAGAGAAGAAAAAATAAAAATAAAAACCCAAACCTAGAATTTTAAAGTTCAAAAAATATAAATAAAAATCCAAACCTAGATTTTTGATTCTTCAGTTTTAAAATTTCTAACACCCTGATTTTTTTTTTTTTTTATATATCTTCTCTTTACCTTTTCTTACTTTTCTCTCTCTTCCTTTCTTTCTTTCTTCCCTCCCAAACATACAAAAGAAAAACAGCAGAGAAGCGAAGCAAATAGTCTTTATACATGCTCTTCCCTACAACCTACCCGAGTGTTACATATCTTCTCTCTCGTGCCTCCATCTCTCCATCTTTTCTCTCTCTCTCTCTCTCTCTCTCTCTGCCAAACCCTAACCTCCTCCTCATCTCTCTTACCCTCCATCTCGCCACACCACCTCATCCCTCCACCGAAGCCACCACTCCACCTCCATTCCATCTCCCCATCTCTCATCCACCACACTTCACCAGAAACCACAAGCCACCAACACCCCCTCTCTCTGGTCAAGCCGCCGCTGCGTGTTCTCCGGCCATTTCTCAGGCCGTCGCTGCATTTTCTTCGGCCGATTCTCTGGCCGAAGTTCCCTATATCTCGGATTCTCATCGGCCAATCCTCCCGCTGTCATTCTCATCTCAGGCCGTATCTCCGGCAATCTTCTCCATCGCGGGCCAATTTTCAGGCCGTCGCTGCGTTTTCTCCGGCCATTTCTCAAGCCGTCGCTGGTCACAATCCCTCTCTCATCTTTCTCTGATATTCTCACTCGGGTAAGCATCCTTATCCCCTCCTCTTCTCTCTTTTTATCTAAATATATGTGTGTACTTGTGAGTATCCATGTGTAAAAAGTCTGAGAATAAGGGTTTTGATTTTTCAGATTACTGAGATTAGGAGTTTGAATTTTATGATGATCTATATTCATGATATACATTGTGATTTGGTATTTTGAGAAAAATTGACGGGGCTGTGAATCTGAGATGATATATATGTGTTTTTAATTTCTGAGAATCTGTGATGTATATGGTTTGATTGTTTCAGTTTTGATGTTGGTATATATTCGGGATATGCATATATGTGGTTTGAAGTTTGGGAATTTTTGTTTTAGGCTGTGGCTGTGATGTCTGTGATCATATATATAGATGATGTGTGTTCTGAAATTGTGGAGAAGTTGCGACTGTGATGGGCTGTGAAGTTTGGGTAGTTTTGATATATATCAATGTGTGATGACATATGATTTGTGTTCTGAAATTGTGATGGGCTGAGGCATTGGAGAAGTTTATATATATATATACGTGTATGACTTGAACTTTGGATTCTAAAATTCTGAATTTTGGAATTTGATTCTTGTTGTCGATTTAAACCGTTTAGTTCAAATTTCTAATGAGACTTTATCTTCTAAAAGTGGTTTTGAGAGTGTTGCCGTTTGATTGAGTCGAGAAATAAATTTTTGAGGGAGGACCATGATGATCCTTTGATGTTGAGTGTTAAAAATCTTTGGGAATTGTTTGGGCATTGTAGTTGATATTTATGCTTGAGAGTTTGACATTGAAAAATATTCTAAAGTTGCACTCTTGATTATTCTAATGGAAAGTATGTTCACACAAGTTCATATCCAAGTGTTAAGACTTTGAAATTCTGAAATTGCAAAAATGATGTTTCGAGTTTGTTCAACACATGAGTCGTGATGTTCAATTTGGATAAGTTGTTTTTCAATTGGATGAGTTGGATAATTTTGGAAAGGAACTTGAATGTCATTAAGCATGCAAATAAATTCTGAAATTAGAGGAGACACAATCTTTGATATCTATACGTGTTCTATGCATGTATATGGTTTCTTTTGGAACTTTTTGACATGATTGATCTTCAATGCATATATGGTCATGTATGCGGATCATTTGTGATGCTTAACTTCTGAAAATTCTAATGGCTGAAATGTTTAGAGGTGTTATATAGTTTTCAAAATTGGAAATTGGGATTTGATAGCTGAAATGTGAAATGTGATTTGATTTTGTTTCTTCAAGTTTCAATCATTTTCAGAATTTGTCCAAAGTGTCCCTAATTGAGATGAACATGCTCTAAGTGCATCTTGCTTGATTTTTGCCATGTGAGGGCATTTCATGTTGTTTGTGAGCGAATGTGACGTGAGTTATGAGTTGTATTGAAAATTGAGATAAGACAAATGACAAATCTCTCTAGAGCTAAGTTATTGCGGAGGAAACAGTTTTGGGAATTGGGACTAATTATCAAAAGCAGTATACACTGCACACTATATACATGTTTTGTTAATTAATTTCCATGAGAAAGAAGAGGTTGATATATTGTTGAAGGATGTCCATGACGTTAAGCTTTCATTCATTTATTTCTTGTGTGAATTCAATAATTTTTGTAGGGAACACTTACAGTAATAAATCTCTGTTTTTTTTTATGAAATCAACAATAATGAATGTATTCATTTATACAAATGTTCAAGTATAGAAGATTCATTGTTTTGCTGACAAGTGACTATGTGTTGTCGTGCTGAGATCTTTCATTCATTCATTGAATTGGCTAATTTGGCTGATTATGTTTTTCAATTTATTAGTTTTTGTGGCACCTCATAGTATTTTCGTTCATGGGTTTTGCTTGAATTTCTTTTGTTGCAGTAGCATTTGGCTGATTGGGTTTTGCTTGAAATGGTTTCCTCCGACGATGGAAACGATGGGATGGGTCAGGTATATCGTTTTCTGCCATTCTCTGATTCTGTTTGCTCTCTTTCTTCTTTTTTTCCCCGGGTCTCCATCTCACGTTTAAGATTCCTGCTCCGTTTTCAGGTACGGGCCAAGAGAAAAGCAATGGAATTAAACAAAGAGGGACCGACTGGGAGAGTTTTTGCAGAAATGGCTCCCTCCTCCGACAGAAACGATGGGATGCTTCAGGTATATCGTTTTCTGCCATTCTCGGATTCTGTTCTTCTTCTTGTTTTTTCCTTGGGTCTCCATCTCACGTTTAAGATTCCTGCTGTGTTTTCAGGTACGGGCCAAGAGTAAAGCAATGGAATTAAAGAAAGAGGGACCGACTGTGGGCATTCATTTCGGCACCACGTGCTGTTCCCTAGCTGTTATTGAAGGAAACGTTGCAACAATAGCAGCCTCACTTCCTTGTTACGTTTCTTTTACGGACTCCGGGCCATTAATTGGCGATGCTGCGAAGGAACTTTTTCCTATGAATCGCGAAAATACAATTACTGGTTAGATGCTTAATCTTGATTTAGTACCTTAATATAAATAGCACCTTAATATTTTTTTCTCTTTTTGTAGGTCCCCTAAGATTCGTTGGCTACACAGCGAGTGCCCTCCATTCCAAGTTGCCTGCTCCCATTGGTGTGCACATGATTGAAGATTTACATGAAGACGACGCGCCTTGGATAAATGTGACCATCAAAGGAGTGGAAAAACATTTGTCTCCCGAAGCTGTATCTTCTTTAATCATTGAAGAGATCAAGAAGACGGCCGAGAAGTCCCTTGGGGTCTGCATCGTGGATGTGGCTTGTGCCTTACCCAACAAGTTAGAGAATCGGAATGCCAGGGTGGATGGTATTCAAAATGCAATTGCATTTGCAGATCTCAGGCTGGCTGGGACCCACACTGAAGTTACCGCTGTAGTCTCTGCGTATGGTTACGAGAAGGAGATTAGGAATCCTGTCATCAAAAACGTTTTGATTGTAGATGTAGGTGGGACGGCGTCAAATGTGACCTTGTTCAGTGTGGGACAAGACAGATTGGAATACGAAGAAACTACTACAGATGATAAAATTTGTGGTGAAAGGATGGACATGAATATGGCGCTTCACATTCGGGATGAGTTCAATAAGAGGCACCGTGGTGTCCATGCTAACATGGCTGTGATCAATCGACTACTCATCCCCTGCGAAAAGGCGAAAATTTCGCTGTCATCAAATGATCTTGTCGAGGTGGAGGTGAAACAGTTGTTAGACGGGGTTGATTACAGCACCTCCTTCACGCGCCCCAAGTTTGAGGAGCTCAATGGGTATCTTTTCGTGTCTCTGGTTAAGATGATAAGGTGTTATTTGAGGAAGTTTGCGAAGGACAAGTATGGCCGCCTGCATGAGATTGTGTTGGTTGGGGGATGTTCAAACATTCCCAAACTTAGAGAAGTGGTACAGGCACAGTTTGAGAGCAAGCTTCAAATAAGGTTGAAGCCTGAGTATGTTGTGGCTTGTGGTGTGGCTATTAGACATGCTCAGGAGAAGGAGAAGGAGAAGGAGAAGGCGAAGGCTGCTGAGCATCAAGAAGTAACAGGAGATGACATTTCCTGCGGTATGGCACTGATATCTGCTTATGAGAAGGATGATGCCCCAGTCACACTGGGGAGATTCAAAGCCCTGGAGAGGGATTTGAAAGCCATTCAGGATGATGTTACTTGGATAAAGGAGAGATTACAAAAAGGAGGGTAGAACTTCTTGTGAGAGCTACTTGGTAGTTGAAAAAGTGACTTTGTTATTTTTGTGCATAGTAAACTGTTTTGAGAATTTGTATTTCAGAATGAAATTTTATATGTGGAGACTTGTTTGTTTAGATTTTAGGTATATGGTACTGTTATGCATCATAGTTCACTGTTTTGAAAAGTTGAATGTATTTTATATGTGGATGCATGTCTCTGTGGATGTAATGATTTTAGGTATAATTTGGTGGTCTGGTACCCACAACTGCACGGCCAATATGTAATTCATACGTCGTCTTCCCCAGCAGGTCATGCTCCACAAACTAAAATTCCTTCAGATATGCATCGCAGTTACTATCCTCTTACCTCAAAACCATACCCTTGCACATGCTAAGACCAAAGAAACCAGGTCAGACAGCTGTTTCTTCTTCTTGTTGATGCGGTAGAGAGAGAACCAGGTTAGACAGCAGAGAGAAACAAAGGCCCTTATTTGATTTGTTGTTGTACTCGTTTTTAATCTAAATTGCACCCTTAAATTTAGATTTGTAAAAGCATGTGGTAGATAAATTGGTTCGCAATGTTAATATATAAGGATAAAGAACAAGAAGATGTATAATGGCAAGAACAATAAAATCTTTTTTACTTATCAAAAAAAATAAAAATAAAACAATAAAATCTTTTCATTTGAAGACCATCGATTCCACGGTGTTAGCGTAAGTGATTGAGAGAGATGAGTTTGCTACTATTTACATTCATCATCAAACTTCTCACTAACACCCAATAAAAAGAAGAAAGAAGAAAAATCCGTAGATGGTCATCCTTAATTCCAACATGAGTGAGTAATCATTTTTATTAATTCACATAATATTCCAAATATCATCAACTATGAATCACGGACACTCCTCTCAGGGGTCCCGTACCCGTGTCGGATACTTTTCGGACACCGACACCCGTGTCCGAGGCTCGGACACGTGTCCGACACTTCTGTAAAGTGTCCAAATATTATTTTTTATTGGACACGCGTGTCCGAGGCTCGGACACACGGTCCGACACTTCTGTGAGACAAGATTTATTTTCTCTCACTCCTCTCAGTCTCTCCTCTTCTTCAATTATCTCTCTTCATGAACAAAATATATATATATATATATATATATTTAAGTTACATGAACAAAACTTTGTGAAAGACTGAAAGTATATATATTTATTCATATACATATTTAGTTCATTATAGCTATGTCTCTTCTGCACATCTTCGTTTGGAATTTGGATCAACTTTATTTTTCATTTATTTTCTGTTTTGTCTTGTCCATATCTTTCTTATAACAGAGATGAAATTATTGAAATTAATTCTGTTCTTTATTGTTGTTTTATTTATCTGTACAAGATTCTAATAATTATATTTTGAATATATATATATATATATATATATATATAAAATTTTATAGGCGTATCCTCGCCCTGTCCGTGTCCTATTTTTTTGAAATTTGCCGTGTCGCCGTATCTGTGTCGTGTCGTACCCGTGTCCCGTATCTGTGTCCGTGCTTCATAGATCATCAACAATGTGCAAATATAAGGTTGCATCATGGGTAATGTAACAAGTCTATGTAACATTGTTTCCACCTTTAATTCTCAAATTATATCCTGATTGATAGACTACTTTTAGTCACTATTCTATTACTAAATGATGAAAAATCTATATATATATATATATACATACATATATATATATATATATATATATATATGTATTTAAAAAACCCAAACCTAGAATTTTGATTCAAAATAATCAATAAATTGAGATCGCATGTAGCAATTTCTTTTAACTACATTTTTCGTGTATAACCCGGAAAGCTTATTTTTTGATAGAATTAAAATTTAAATATTCAAAATTTTATGAACTGAATTTTAAATACTAATTATAAATTGAAATTTTTATTTGTAACTGTTTGAAATTTAAATGTTCTCATTCTCAATTAAACCTAATTTTTAAGTAGTTGAAAGCACTTCGTTGGCACATTTTTTTTAAAAAAAAATAAAATTAAATGTTAAATTGGGTTTTATAAAAAAAATAAATAAATAAACCGCTTCACACTGTATCTCCTCTTATTGTAATTGGGTTACCACGTTCATCTCCTTGCGAAGAGGAACGCGCTGGTCTATAGATCTGCAAAAAATTCTTAGTGGGAGTGACTAGAGTGGTGCTGAAACTCTAGGCCCCTCAGACTTCTTCAAATGGAAAAAGGAAAGAGTTTGGGTTACCAGTTGTTAGTCAACGTTATAAGTAACCACATCTTAAGGCTTAATCCTCTTCAACAGCTCCTTGTCCTCGAAGTAGGCTTCATCGAAGTAGGCGTCATCCAAGTAGGCGTGCAGCAACTCTTGAATTTTTATAAAAGGATACATGGTAGTCAAATTGCACTCTTAAATTAGATTTGTAAATTGATTTGCTTTTCAAATATTTAAGGATTATAAAGAACAAGATTTACTTGAAATTTACAATGGCAAGAATTATAAAATCTTTTCATTTTTAAGACTATTAATTTAAATGAAATTGTTATCATAATATTACGTTTGTATGGGGAATAGAAATCCATACATTACTACATTTACTTTTCAATGCATGATGGTATAATAAACGATCACACTGTGTTGCATCAGTTGTTGCCGGCATTAGTCAGTAGACTTTCAAATAGCAAGTTAAGGTACAAAATTATAAATCAATTCAATTTAAAAGATCTTTAGTCCTCTTCTTCTTCTTTTCTTTTTCATTTTTTTTTTTATTTCCTTTTTGCAATTCAATTGTCATGCATTGACATGTCTTTAAAATTTTGGCACACATTTATTGATCACCGAAGATAGGGCATGGAGAGAGGTCGATTTGTTAGACATAAAACCTTAATTTAAAACGTTCAATCTATTCTTATGCTTTAAAGGGGAATCGATGTTCTTGTTCAATTCTTTTTTATTTATTTTTATTTTGTTGTATTGACAAATTTGAGGGAACTCGCTACCAAAATCAAACGAAGCAATAAGCCACTCACTGGGTACACCAAAAAATTTAAATAAATAAAAATAAAGGAAGAATAGGAGGATTGTATTTATTTTGGGAAAAAGAAGAAAAAATAAAAATAAAAACCCAAACCTAGAATTTTGATTCAAAACTATCAAGAAATTGAGATAACGTGTAGCAATTTATTTAACTACATTTTTCTTGTACAAACCCGGAAAGCTTATTGCTTGATAGAATTAAAATTTAAATACTCAAAATTTTGTGAATTGAATTTTAAAAACTAATTATAAATTAAATTTTTTATTTGCAACTGTTTGAAATTTAAATATTCTATTTCTGAATTAAACCATTTTTTTTTTTTTTTTTTTAGTAGTATTCACAATCTTGCCACTGAAAGCACTTCATTGTCATATTTTTTATTTTTTAAAATTAAATGTTAAAATGAGCTCCCATAAAAATAACAAATAAATAAATGATCAAAATAGCATCACACTGACCCAAACACCCAACACCACCTTAATGTTTAGGTTTAGAAACTCCCCAAAACACCGCCTTGGTTTTCATATGAAAAAAGATGCAATGGATAAAGTCGGCATTTAGGTGGTCAATGGAACCCAAATCCACTACTTTTGTTATTCAAGCTTGGGCCATTTCAAATTGAACCCAACAACATCTTAAGTCCAAACCAATTCCAATAATGTGTAACTTGGGTTTCAATGGGTTTTGTTCCTTATCTTCAGATAGACAGATTGGACATTGGTCCAATGCATTTATAACTTCAGACTTGTTCGGTTTAGTTCTCCAAGAACAGATTAATTTCAAAAAATTCACTATTCTTTAAAATTAAGTTATTTTTCTTAAACTGTTTTCCCAAAATTAATTGTAACTTAGCTAAATTTCTTTTAATTTCAAATCCAATAATTCGGTGTCCCCAAAAGTACAAGTCCAACACTCAATTGTCATTGTGAAAAAATTTAGTTGTTGAAATTCATAAAATAAATAAATAAATAAAAACATTAAGGTGGTGTAAAATTAGATTTGTAAATTGATTTGCTTTTCTAATATTTAAGGATTATAAAGAACAAAATTTACTTGAAATTTACGATGGCAAGAACTATAAAATCTTTTCATTTTTAAGACTATCAATTCAAATAAAAGTGTTATCTTAATATTATGTTAAAATTTTGGTACACATTAATCGATCACTGAAGATAGGGTTTGGAGAGAGATCGATTTGTCAGACATAAAACGTTAATGTTGTTGTTGTACCTAAACCTAGAATTTTAAAGTTCAAAAAATAAAAATAAATACCCAAACCTAGATTTTTAACTCTTCAGTTTAATAATTTCTAAAAACCTGATTTTTTTTTTTTTTTTTTTTTATATATCTTCTCTTTACCTTTTCTTACTTTTCTCTCTCTTTCCTTCTTTCTTTCTTTCTTTCTTCCCTCTCTCCCAAACATACAAAAGAAAAACAGCAGGAAAGCGAAGCAAATAGTCTTTATACGTGCTCGCTCTTCCCTACGCGTTGCATATCTTCTCTCTCGTGCCTCCGTCTATCCATCTTCTCTCTCTCTCCGCCAAACCCTAACCTCCTCATCATCTCTCTAATCCTCCATCTCTCCACACCACCTCATCCCTCCACCGAAGCCACCACTCTACCTCCATTCCATCTCCCCATCTCTCATCCACCACACTTCACCCGAAACCACAAGCCACCAACACCCCTTCTCTCTGGTCAAGCCGCCGCTGCGTCTTCTCCGGCCATTTCTCAGGCCGTCGCTGCATTTTCTTCGGCGATTCTCTGGCCTAAGTTCTCTATCTCTCGGATTCTCATTGGCCATTCCTCCGGCCGTCGTTCTCATCTCAGGCCGTATCTCCGGCAATCTTCTCCATCGCGGGCCAATTTTCAGGCCGTCGCTGCGTTTTCTCCGGCTATTTCTCAAGCCGTCGCTGGTCACAATCCCTCTCTCCATCTTTCTCTGATATTCTCACTCGGGTAAGCATCCTTATCCCTTCCTCTTCCTCTTTTTATCTAAATATATGTGTGTACTTGTGAGTATCCTTGTGTAAAAAGTCTGAGAATAAGGGTTTTGATTTTTCTAATTACTGAGATTAGTAGTTTGAATTTTATGATGATCTAGATTCATGATATACATTGTGATTTGGTATTTTGAGAAAAATTGACGGGGCTGTGAATCTGAGATGATATATTTGTGTTTTTAATTTCTGAGAATCTGTGATATACATGGTTTGATTGTTTCAGTTTTGATGTTGGTATATATTCCGGATATGCATATATGTGGTTTGAAGTTTGGGAATTTTTGTTTTAGGCTGTGGCTGCGATGTCTGTGATCATATATATAGATGATGTGTGTTCTGAAATAGTGGAGAAGTTGTGACTGTGATGGGCTGTGAAGTTTGGGTAGTTTAGATATATATCGATGACGTATATGATTTGTGATCTGAAATTGTGATGGGCTGAGGCATTGGAGAAGTTTATATATATATATACACGTGTGTGACTTGAACTTTGGATTCTAAAATTCTGAATTTTGGAATTTGATTCTTGTTATTGATTTAAACTGTTTAGTTCAAATTTCTAATGAGACTTTATCTTCTAAAAATGGTTTTGAGAGTGTTGCCGTTTGATTGAGTCGAGAAATAAATTTTTGAGGGAAGACCATGACGATAGTTTGATGTTGAGTGTTAAAAATCTTTGGGAATTGTTTGGGCATTGTAGTTGATATTTATGCTTGAGAGTTTGACATTGAAAAATATTCTGAAGTTGCACTCTTGATTATACTAATGGAAAGCATGTTCACACAAGTTCATATCCATGTGTTAAGACTTTGAAATTCTGAAATTTCATAATTGATGTTTTGAAATTGTTCAATAGCTGAGTTGTGATGTTCAATTTGGATAAGTTGTATTTGAAATTCTGTTGTATTTCAATTGGATAATTGGGATGAGTTGGATAATTTTGGAAAGGAACTTGAATGTCATTAAGCGTGCAAATAAATTCTGAAATTAGTGGAGACACAATCTTTGATATCTATACGTGTTCTATGCATGTATATGGTTTCTCTTGGAACTTTTTGACATGATTGATCTTCAATGCATATATGCTAATGTATGCGGATCATTTGTGATGCTTAATTTCTGAAAATCCCAAGGGCTGAAATGTTTAGAGGTGTTATATAGTTTTCAAAATTGGAAATTGGGATTTGATAGCTGAAATGTGAAATGTGATTTGATTTTGTTTCTTCAAGTTTCAATCATTTTCAGAATTTGTCCAAAGTGTCCCTAATTGAGATGAACATGCTCTAAGTGCATCTTGCTTGATTTTTGCCATGTGAGGGCATTTCGTGTTGTTTGTGAGCGAATGTGATGTGAGTTATGAGTTGTATTGAAAATTGAGATAAGACAAATGACAAATCTCTCTAGAGCTAAGTTATTGCGGAGGAAACAGTTTTGGGAATTGGGACTAATTATCAAAAGCAGTATACACTGCACACTATATACATGTTTTGTTAATTAATTTCCACGAGAAAGAAAAGGTTGATATATTGTTGAAGGATGTCCATGACGTTAAGCTTTCATTCATTTATTTCTTGTGTGAATTCAATAATTTTTGTAGGGAACACTTACAGTAATAAATCTCTGTTTTTTTTTATGAAATCAACAATAATGAATGTATTCATTTATACAAATGTTCAAGTATAGAAGATTCATTGTTTTGCTGACAAGTGACTATGTGTTGTCGTGCTGAGATCTTTCATTCATTCATTGAATTGGCTAATTTGGCTGATTATGTTTTTCAATTTATTAGTTTTTGTGGCACCTCATAGTATTTTCGTTCATGGGTTTTGCTTGAATTTCTTTTGTTGCAGTAGCATTTGGCTGATTGGGTTTTGCTTGAAATGGTTTCCTCCGACGATGGAAACGATGGGATGGGTCAGGTATATCGTTTTCTGCCATTCTCTGATTCTGTTTGCTCTCTTTCTTCTTTTTTTCCCCGGGTCTCCATCTCACGTTTAAGATTCCTGCTCCGTTTTCAGGTACGGGCCAAGAGAAAAGCAATGGAATTAAACAAAGAGGGACCGACTGGGAGAGTTTTTGCAGAAATGGCTCCCTCCTCCGACGGAAACGATGGGATGCTTCAGGTATATCGTTTTCTGCCATTCTCTGATTCTGTTCTTCTTCTTGTTTTTTCCTTGGGTCTCCATCTCACGTTTAAGATTCCTGCTGTGTTTTCAGGTACGGGCCAAGAGTAAAGCAATGGAATTAAACAAAGAGGGACCGACTGTGGGCATTCATTTCGGCACCACGTGCTGTTCCCTAGCTGTTATTGAAGGAAACGTTGCAACAATAGCAGCCTCACTTCCTTGTTACGTTTCTTTTACGGACTCCGGGCCATTAATTGGCGATGCTGCGAAGGAACTTTTTCCTATGAATCGCGAAAATACAATTACTGGTTAGATGCTTAATCTTGATTTAGTACCTTAATATAAATAGCACCTTAATATTTTTTTCTCTTTTTGTAGGTCCCCTGAGATTCGTTGGCTACACAGCGAGTGCCCTCCATTCCAAGTTGCCTGCTCCCATTGGTGTGCACATGATTGAAGATTTACATGAAGACGACGCGCCTTGGATAAATGTGACCATCAAAGGAGTGGAAAAACATTTGTCTCCCGAAGCTGTATCTTCTTTAATCATTGAAGAGATCAAGAAGACGGCCGAGAAGTCCCTTGGGGTCTGCATCGTGGATGTGGCTTGTGCCTTACCCAACAAGTTAGAGAATCGGAATGCCAGGGTGGATGGTATTCAAAATGCAATTGCATTTGCAGATCTCAGGCTGGCTGGGACCCACACTGAAGTTACCGCTGTAGTCTCTGCGTATGGTTACGAGAAGGAGATTAGGAATCCTGTCATCAAAAACGTTTTGATTGTAGATGTAGGTGGGACGGCGTCAAATGTGACCTTGTTCAGTGTGGGACAAGACAGATTGGAATACGAAGAAACTACTACAGATGATAAAATTTGTGGTGAAAGGATGGACATGAATATGGCGCTTCACATTCGGGATGAGTTCAATAAGAGGCACCGTGGTGTCCATGCTAACATGGCTGTGATCAATCGACTACTCATCCCCTGCGAAAAGGCGAAAATTTCGCTGTCATCAAATGATCTTGTCGAGGTGGAGGTGAAACAGTTGTTAGACGGGGTTGATTACAGCACCTCCTTCACGCGCCCCAAGTTTGAGGAGCTCAATGGGTATCTTTTCGTGTCTCTGGTTAAGATGATAAGGTGTTATTTGAGGAAGTTTGCGAAGGACAAGTATGGCCGCCTGCATGAGATTGTGTTGGTTGGGGGATGTTCAAACATTCCCAAACTTAGAGAAGTGGTACAGGCACAGTTTGAGAGCAAGCTTCAAATAAGGTTGAAGCCTGAGTATGTTGTGGCTTGTGGTGTGGCTATTAGACATGCTCAGGAGAAGGAGAAGGAGAAGGAGAAGGAGAAGGCGAAGGCTGCTGAGCATCAAGAAGTAACAGGAGATGACATATCCTGCGGTATGGCACTGATATCTGCTTATGAGAAGGATGATGCCCCAGTCACACTGGGGAGATTCAAAGCCCTGGAGAGGGATTTGAAAGCCATTCAGGATGATGTTACTTGGATAAAGGAGAGATTACAAAAAGGAGGGTAGAACTTCTTGTGAGAGCTACTTGGTAGTTGAAAAAGTGACTTTGTTATTTTTGTGCATAGTAAACTGTTTTGAGAATTTGTATTTCAGAATGAAATTTTATATGTGGAGACTTGTTTGTTTAGATTTTAGGTATATGGTACTGTTATGCATCATAGTTCACTGTTTTGAAAAGTTGAATGTATTTTATATGTGGATGCATGTCTCTGTGGATGTAATGATTTTAGGTATAATTTGGTGGTCTGGTACCCACAACTGCACGGCCAATATGTAATTCATACGTCGTCTTCCCCGGCAGGTCATGCTCCACAAACTAAAATTCCTTCAGATATGCATCGCAGTTACTATCCTCTTACCTCAAAACCATACCCTTGCACATGCTAAGACCAAAGAAACCAGGTCAGACAGCTGTTTCTTCTTCTTGTTGATGCGGTAGAGATATGTAATACCCGATAATTTTAAAGGATTTATTAATTAGGATTAATTATTTTATTTTATTTTTGTGCTAGATTAATTATCTTATTTTAATTAAATTATATTTCGTGATTATGTATGATAATTGATTGTTTGTGTGGTTGATTATTGATTGAATTATTGGTGTGTTGATTTTATTGGTATTGTATGACTTAGTTGCAAATTCTTGTTTGTTTATGTGCTTCATGTAATTAGTTATTTTAATTTCTGTATTTAATTAATTATCTTATTTATTTAAATTAATTGGATTGGGCTTAAGGAAAGTTGGACCAAAAGATGTGGTCTTGGGCTTGTATGAAACCTTATTGGGTTAATTAATGATGGTCCGTGGTTATTTAATTATTTAAATAATCACTTTTGTATCAATTATATATATATATATATATATATATATATATATAATTAATTAATTAATAATTGTTATGGAAAGATATATATTTATTGATATATATATGTGTATATGATTTAATTAACTAATGGGTTAATTATGGAAGGAATATATATTTATATATATATATATGTTTATAGATATAAATTATTTAAAGGTTATTATTTTAACTCATAATACTAGTTGGAATAGGATTTGGAATTTAAGGTGTATAAAAATGCACATAAGTGTTTAGGGTTAAAAGTTTTACACGTTAGAAAAATAAAAAACAACAGACAGAGAGAGAGGAAGAAGAAGGGCTGACAAGGAGGAGGTCGGATCTGAAAAGGAGGATGTCGGAATTGGAAGAGATAATTAAAGCTTAAAGCGTCGGTTTCGTTTCGAAACCTTCAGGCGAGTTCTTCTCTAACTTTCCTTTTAGAACTCATAAAGATTTCACCTTGAGCATTAAGGCTTTAATTAATTTTATTAATTAAATCATGGTTATATCTGATAAATTAAAAGCATGAATTATTATATTTTATTTTTGTTTTTTTTTTAAAATTGATAGATGTATATGTTGTATTTATTGTTAAATCAATTGTTGTGCTTGATTTTTGACCCAAGAGGGTTATTTAAGGGTTTATAGAATTTATAGGATTTTTCTGTATTTTCTGGGATTTTTCTGGATTTTTCTGGAATTGTTTTACATTTTTAGAATTAATCTAATAATTTTTGGGTAATTAAATAAATTATTAAAATGGGGGAAGGATTCTGTTCATCGGCGTGTGAAAAAAAGGCTGGCGATTCAGTACGGCGCGGTACATGGAAGTATAGTGTGCCGTGGATGTGAGACATGGATGTGCCATGATCAAAGGTAGATTAATCCGGTTTGTCTACCAAAGTTATTATACGCGTGGATCTCCACCATTAATGGGGGATCAGATCAGTGGATTGATTCAGTGTGGGCGAGCTCACCGTAGCGCATGAGCTCAGCCAATACCAGCACACACAAAGGCTTGGATCCAGCGCATGCAAGTGCATGGTAAGCACGTGGGCGCGCGTGGGAAACTATGTTGGCCTAATTCGACACTAGAAATTAAAACGGTCATAACTTAGTCATTTTAAATCGAAATTGGGTCATTCTTGAGCTCAAATTCAAGGATTTTTCGTCTTCTTTCCAATGGTATCAATTTCATTATCAGATTCCCATCCTACTAGGAGATATTTATGTTTTAGTGAGACAGTGTCGGAAAACTATTTAAACCAATATGGAGTATTTAGAGGAAACTATTTCTGACATATTTAGTTGCACTAATTTGTGTAAATATAATAAATTAATAATTTGTTATGGAAGGAAGTGTGTGTGTGTGTATATATATATATATATTAAATAATATATGTGTAGGTATATATATATAAAAATCATTTAAGATGATTAATATTATCATTCTTATTTGGCATATCTTGATAGGCTGGTTGTTAAATTAATGATATGCGTATAATATGCATGTGATGGCTATGTATGATTTAGCGTATTGTTAATTTTAAAGTTAATTCATGGTTAAAGTGTGGGCATGGATGAATTGTCAAATGATTAAATATATTACCTAAATATTTGTATGAATAGAATACATATATGGAAAGTATGGATGAATTGCTAATTAAATGTATGAATAAATATACCTGTGGAGGCATGGTTAAATTGCCAATGTATAAAATATACATACACGGAGGCATGGTTGAATTGCCAATGTATAAATAAATATACTTATGGAGGCATGGTTGAATTGCCAATATATAAATAAAAATATTTATAATGGCATGATTGATTTGCCAAAGCATAATTACGTTGTTATGTGTTAGATGATTAAAATATCATCTATGGTTGTTGTATGTATGGATTGGATTAGGGTTAGATATTCTTAAATGAGAATAGTTTAGTACTTACTGGTTAGTGTATTATTTAATATTAATAAAATAATATTGGGGAAGACATAGATGATTTGTCAAAGCTTGGATTTTGGATATGTGATTTAAATAATTAAAATCATTATCGGGTTGGGATTAAATAGAGTATTTCTTTTATTATAATTTATTGTTTAAGTGATTAAACAACTGATTAGGATGGAATTCAGGTTAAAGGAGTTTATTTTTTTTTTAAAAGAAATGGTGGATTGGTCTAGGTATGATTATTATTTTAATTATTATTTAATAGGTTTGAAAATTTAATAAATCTATTAGTGGATGTGATTAATGTAGTATATATAATTATTTATATATATGTACATCATGCTATATTAAAGTTAAATTCTTTATTAGGTTGGATTTTGATCAGAGATGATCTACTTATTGGTTTTCAGAGGTCTGGTAGAGAGAACTTGCTCGTAGGGTTTAACCCATGATTTATTTTTCAGGTTATTAGAAGTTCCAGTCTCGAGGTTAAGGATCCGCAGCTGTGAGACTGTTATTCATCTATTCATTTTGTGTACTTTTAAGTAGTATTGGATTATAGATAATGTTTTAAGGGGTCATTGGGTTATGGGATTCCCGAGTTGTAATTGTTGGAGAGTTATTAATTAATGGAAATTATTATTTATTAGTTTTTCTTCAGCGTATTATTTATTCTTTTATTTCACTTTGTATTCTGTGCTTGATTAAATACTTTAATTGTTTTGATATCCCTTAATTTTGTGCGCGGACTTGATCAACCCGTGTTTCGAAATTAGGGGGTATTACAGTTTGTATCAGAGCACTCCAGGTTCAAGTGTCCCTAGGGTGTCTTTCGTTGTGTGACTTCCGCGTTGTGTACTCTTTTAATTAGAGCTTAAGGTTAGGATTCATTGTATTCTATATTCAGTCCGTTAGTGCGTCCTCATGGTAAATCGTTGAGTTTTATCCGAAAATGGTAAGACACTGATTTGGAAGGTATTTGGGGAGGAAGGAATATAGGCGCCAGAATCGTATGCTAAATTAGTATATAGAGAGACAATATCTATTGTGGAAATCGATTGAATGGCATAGATTACGAAGCTTGATAGTTTACGTTCACACAGTAAATGCAAGTGCAAGATAGAGTAGAAAACTGAATTGTGGAAAGTTATTACTTCTACACTTAGTATTGTTCAGGGAGGATGAATGTAGTTGCAGAATTGGTTTTTAAGTTCTGTTTTGAGGATTGGGGTGATTCAAGGTTATTTAGGTCAAAGTAGCTGATTTAAATGGTTGAAATAGATTGGTTAAAATCTAAGAATGTATAATATTCATTAATATGCTAAGGACTTGAACCATATGGAATTTTAATTAACTTACATGTTGTGAATGAAAGATTTGGTTGTTTAATATTATTCAAGCAATTTTAATTTGTATTTATGTGATTTTAATCAGGTATTGGCATATAATTTAATCATATATTTATTATATATATTGCATGAAATATGGGTTTTATGGATTTATGCACCAATAAAATAATATGGAGGTATTTTAGGGACGGTTTAACGGAATAGTTAAGTCCTACCTATTTATTTATGGATTGTATGGTTTAATGCACCGGTATGGGACAGTGACATTTCAGGAACGGATTAACCAAAGAAGTTAAGTCCTACCTATATATTTATAAGGGAACGGATTAACCATAGAGTTAAGTCCTACTTATTCGTGTCAGGTCAACGGAATAGTTGGATGGCATGCCATTGAAATAATATGGTTGGATAGTTTACTTTTATGTTTGGATATAATGGATTATATATATATGTGCCACAATATGAGCTTGAGTCTCAGGATCAGTGGTAAGGATGGAGGCGTATATTGCCGATTAAGATGGGTAGCTGGATTTAAGAATGTGTGGGCTCTGGTAGAATGAGGACTCGTGACCACCTTTGTGTGCGTTTTACATGAGATACCCACTATCCGGTTGAGACTGCTTTAGTCCAGTGAGAGTCTCTAGTGTGGACTTATATTTATCAATTATATAAATATGGAATTAGCTAATTACGTGATGTGTCTGCTAATTATGAATATGTGTGGATGGGTTAATTTCTACACGGATAAAAGGAATAATGAAATTTGAAATTAAATAATCAAAGTTTTTATTTCATGGATTCGTGAATTCCGAGGACGGAATTCCTTTTGTTAGGGGGGAAGAATGTAATACCCCGATAATTTTAAAGGATTTATTAATTAGGATTAATTATTTTATTTTATTTTTCAATGGTTTATTTTATTTTATTGAGTGCTAGATTAATTATCTTATTTTAATTTAGTTATATTTCGTGATTATGTATGATAATTGATTGTTTGTGTGGTTGATTATTGATTGAATTATTGGTGTGTTGATTTTATTGGTATTGTATGACTTAGTTGCAAATTCTTGTTTGTTTATGTGCTTCATGTAATTAGTTATTTTAATTTCTGTATTTAATTAATTATCTTATTTATTTAAATTAATTGGATTGGGCTTAAGGAAAGTTGGACCAAAAGATGTGGTCTTGGGCTTGTATGAAACCTTATTGGGTTAATTAATGAAGGTCCGTGGTTATTTAATTATTTAAATAATCACTTTTGTATCAATTATATATATATATATATATATATATATATAATTAATTAATTAATAATTGTTATGGAAAGATATATATATAGATATATATTTATTGATATATATATGTATATATGATTTAATTAACTAATGGGTTAATTATGGAAGGAATATATATTTATATATATATATATGTTTATAGATATAAATTATTTAAAGGTTATTATTTTAACTCATAATACTAGTTGGAATAGGATTTGGAATTTAAGGTGTATAAAAATGCACATAAGGGTTTAGGGTTAAAAGTTTTACACGTTAGAAAAATAAAAAACAACAGACAGAAAGAGAGGAAGAAGAAGGGCTGACAAGGAGGAGGTCGGATCTGAAAAGGAGGATGTCGGAATTGGAAGAGATAATTAAAGCTTAAAGCGTCAGTTTCGTTTCGAAACCTTCAGGCGAGTTCTTCTCTAACTTTCCTTTTAGAACTCATAAAGATTTCACCTTGAGCATTAAGGCTTTAATTAATTTTATTAATTAAATCATGGATATATCTGATAAATTAAAAGCATGAATTATTATATTTTAATTTTGTTTTTTTTTTTTTAAATTGATAGATGTATATGTTGTATTTATTGTTAAATCAATTGTTGTGCTTGATTTTTGACCCAAGAGGGTTATTTAAGGGTTTATAGAATTTATAGGATTTTTCTGTATTTTCTGGGATTTTTCTGGATTTTTCTGGAATTGTTTTATAATTTCTGAAATATTTTTAGAATTAATCTAATAATTTTTGGGTAATTAAATAAATTATTAAAATGGGGGAAGGATTCTGTTCATCGGCGTGTGAAAAAAAGGCTGGCGATTCAGTACGGCGCGGTACATGGAAGTATAGTGTGCCGTGGATGTGAGACATGGATGTGCCATGATCAAAGGTAGATTAATCCGGTTTGTCTACCAGAGTTATTATACGCGTGGATCTCCACCATTAATGGGGGATCAGATCAGTGGATTGATTCAGTGTGGGCGAGCTCACCGTAGCGCATGAGCTCAGCCAATACCAGCACACACAAAGGCTTGGATCTAGCGCATGCAAGTGCATGGTAAGCACGTGGGCGCGCGTGGGAAACTATGTTGGCCTAATTCGACACTAGAAATTAAAACGGTCATAACTTAGTCATTTTAAATCGAAATTGGGTCATTCTTGAGCTCAAATTCAAGGATTTTTCGTCTTCTTTCCAATGGTACCAATTTCATTATCAGATTCCCATCCTACTAGGAGATATTTATGTTTTAGTGAGACAGTGTCGGAAAACTATTTAAACCAATATGGAGTATTTAGAGGAAACTATTTCTGACATATTTAGTTGCACTAATTTGTGTAAATATAATAAATTAATAATTTGTTATGGAAGGAAGTGTGTGTATATATATATATATATATATATATATATATATACACATATATAATAATTATATATATATATATATATATTAAATAATATATGTGTAGGTATATATATATAAAAATCATTTAAGATGATTAATATTATCATTCTTATTTGGCATATCTTGATAGGCTGGTTGTTAAATTAATGATATGCGTATAATATGCATGTGATGGCTATGTATGATTTAGCGTATTGTTAATTTTAAAGTTAATTCATGGTTAAAGTGTGGGCATGGATGAATTGTCAAATGATTAAATATATTACCTAAATATTTGTATGAATAGAATACATATATGGAAAGCATGGATGAATTGCTAATTAAATGTATGAATAAATATACCTGTGGAGGCATGGTTGAATTGCCAATGTATAAAATATACATACACGGAGGCATGGTTGAATTGCCAATGTATAAATAAATATACTTATGGAGGCATGGTTGAATTGCCAATATATAAATAAAAATATTTATAATGGCATGATTGATTTGCCAAAGCATAATTACGTTGTTATGTGTTAGATAATTAAAATATCATCTATGGTTGTTGTATGTATGGATTGGATTAGGGTTAGATATTCTTAAATGAGAATAGTTTAGTACTTACTGGTTAGTGTATTATTTAATATTAATAAAATAATATTGGGGAAGACATAGATGATTTGTCAAAGCTTGGATTTTGGATATGTGATTTAAACAATTAAAATCATTATCGGGTTGGGATTAAATAGAGTATTTCTTTTATTATAATTTATTGTTTAAGTGATTAAACAACTGATTAGGATGGAATTCAGGTTAAAGGAGTTTATTTTTTTTTTAAAAGAAATGGTGGATTGGTCTAGGTATGATTATTATTTTAATTATTATTTAATAGGTTTGAAAATTTAATAAATCTATTAGTGGATGTGATTAATGTAGTATATATAATTATTTATATATATGTACATCATGCTATATTAAAGTTAAATTCTTTATTAGGTTGGATTTTGATCAGAGATGATCTACTTATTGGTTTTCAGAGGTCTGGTAGAGAGAACTTGCTCGTAGGGTTTAACCCATGATTTATTTTTCAGGTTATTAGAAGTTCCAGTCTCGAGGTTAAGGATCCGCAGCTGTGAGACTGTTATTCATCTATTCATTTTGTGTACTTTTAAGTAGTATTGGATTATAGATAATGTTTTAAGGGGTCATTGGGTTATGGGATTCCCGAGTTGTAATTGTTGGAGAGTTATTAATTAATGAAAATTATTATTTATTAGTTTTTCTTCAGCGTATTATTTATTCTTTTATTTCACTTTGTATTCTGTGCTTGATTAAATACTTTAATTGTTTTGATATCCCTTAATTTTGTGCGCGGACTTGATCAACCCGTGTTTCGAAATTAGGGGGTATTACAAGAGAGAACCAGGTTAGACAGCAGAGAGAAACAAAGGCCCTTATTTGATTTGTTGTTGTACTCATTTTTAATCTAAATTGCACCCTTAAATTTAGATTTGTAAAAGCATGTGGTAGATAAATTGGTTCGCAATGTTAATATATAAGGATAAAGAACAAGAAGATGTACAATGGCAAGAACAATAAAATCTTTTTTACTTATCAAAAAAAAAAAAAAAAAAAAATAAAACAATGAAATCTTTTCATTTGAAGACCATCAATTCCACGGTGTTATCGTAAGTGATTGAGAGAGATGAGTTTGCTACTATTTACATTCATCATCAAACTTCTCACTAACACCCAATAAAAAAAAGAAAGAAGAAAAATCCGTAGATGGTCATCCTTAATTCCAACATGAGTGAGTAATCATTTTTATTAATTCACATAATATTCCAAATATCATCAACTATGAATCACGGACACTCCTCTCAGGGGTCCCGTACCCGTGTCGGATACTTTTCGGACACCGACACCCGTGTCCGAGGCTCGGACACGTGTCCGACACTTCTGTAAAATGTCCAAATATTATTTTTTATTAGACACGCGTGTCCGAGGCTCGGACACACGGTCCGACACTTCTGTGAGACAAGATTTTTTTTCTCTCACTCCTCTCAGTCTCTCCTCTTCTTCAATTATCTCTCTTCATGAACAAAATATATATATATACATATATATTTAAGTTACATGAACAAAACTTTGTGAAAGACTGAAAGTATATATATTTATTCATATACATATTTAGTTCATTATAGCTATGTCTCTTCTGCACATCTTCGTTTGGAATTTGGATCAACTTTATTTTTCATTTATTTTCTGTTTTGTCTTGTCCATATCTTTCTTATAACAGAGATGAAATTATTGAAATTAATTCTGTTCTTTATTGTTGTTTTATTTATCTGTACAAGATTCTAATAATTATATTTTGAATATATATATATATATATATATATAAAATTTTATAGGCGTATCCTCGCCCTGTCCGTGTCCTATTTTTTTGAAATTTGCCGTGTCGCCGTATCTGTGTCGTGTCGTACCCGTGTCCCGTATCTGTGTCCGTGCTTCATAGATCATCAACAATGTGCAAATATAAGGTTGCATCATGGGTAATGTAACAAGTCTATGTAACATTGTTTCCACCTTTAATTCTCAAATTATATCCTGATTGATAGACTACTTTTAGTCACTATTCTATTACTAAATGATGAAAAATCTATATATATATATATACATATATATATATATTTAAAAAACCCAAACCTAGAATTTTGATTCAAAATAATCAATAAATTGAGATCGCATGTAGCAATTTCTTTTAACTACATTTTTCTTGTATAACCCGGAAAGCTTATTTTTTGATAGAATTAAAATTTAAATATTCAAAATTTTATGAACTGAATTTTAAATACTAATTATAAATTGAAATTTTTATTTGTAACTGTTTGAAATTTAAATGTTCTCATTCTCAATTAAACCTAATTTTTAAGTAGTTGAAAGCACTTCATTGGCACATTTTTTTTTAAAAAAAATAAAATTAAATGTTAAATTGGGTTTTATAAAAAAAAATAAATAAATAAACCGCTTCACACTGTATCTCCTCTTATTGTAACTGGGTTACCACGTTCATCTCCTTGCGAAGAGGAACGCGCTGGTCTATAGATCTGCAAAAAATTCTTAGTGGGAGTGACTAGAGTGGTGCTGAAACTCTGGGCCCCTCAGACTTCTTCAAATAGAAAAAGGAAAGAGTTTGGGTTACCAGTTGTTAGTCAACGTTATAAGTAACCACATCTTAAGGCTTAATCCTCTTCAACAGCTCCTTGTCCTCGAAGTAGGCTTCATCGAAGTAGGCGTCATCCAAGTAGGCGTGCAGCAACTCTTGAATTTTTATAAAAGGATACATGGTAGTCAAATTGCACTCTTAAATTAGATTTGTAAATTGATTTGCTTTTCAAATATTTAAGGATTATAAAGAACAAGATTTACTTGAAATTTACAATGGCAAGAATTATAAAATCTTTTCATTTCTAAGACTATTAATTTAAATGAAATTGTTATCATAATATTACGTTTGTATGGGGAATAGAAATCCATACATTACTACATTTATTTTTCAATGCATGATGGTATAATAAACGATCACACTGTGTTGCATCAGTTGTTGCCGGCATTAGTCAGTAGACTTTCAAATAGCAAGTTAGGGTACAAAATTATAAATCAATTCAATTTAAAAGATCTTTAGTCCTCTTCTTCTTCTTTTCTTTTTCATTTTTTTTTTTATTTCCTTTTTGCAATTCAATTGTCATGCATTGACATGTCCTTAAAATTTTGGCACACATTTATTGATCACCGAAGATAGGGAATGGAGAGAGGTCGATTTGTTAGACATAAAACCTTAATTTAAAACGTTCAATCTATTCTTATGCTTTAAAGGGGAATCGATGTTTTGTTCAATTCTTTTTTATTTATTTTTATTTTGTTGTATTGACAAATTTGAGGGAACTCGCTACCAAAATCAATCGAAGCAATAAGCCACTCACTGGGTACACCAAAAAATTTAAATAAATAAAAATAAAGGAAGAATAGGAGGATTGTATTTATTTTGGGAAAAAGAAGAAAAAATAAAAATAAAAACCCAAACCTAGAATTTTGATTCAAAACTATCAAGAAATTGAGATCACGTGTAGCAATTTATTTAACTACATTTTTCTTGTACAAACCCGGAAAGCTTATTGCTTGATAGAATTAAAATTTAAATACTCAAAATTTTGTGAATTGAATTTTAAAAACTAATTATAAATTAAATTTTTTATTTGCAACTGTTTGAAATTTAAACATTCTATTTCTGAATTAAACCTTTTTATTTTTTTATTTTTTTTAGTAGTATTCACAATCTTGCCACTGAAAGCACTTCATTGTCATATTTTTTATTTTTTAAAATTAAATGTTAAAATGAGCTGCCTTAAAAATAACAAATAAATAAATTATCAAAATAGCATCACACTGACCCAAACACCCAACACCACCTTAATGTTTAGGTTTAGAAACTCCCCCAAACACCGCCTTGGTTTTCATATGAAAAAAGTTGCAATGGATAAAGTCGGCATTTAGGTGGTCAATGGAACCCAAATCCACTACTTTTGTTATTCAAGCTTGGGCCATTTCAAATTGAACCCAACAACATCTTAAGTCCAAACCAATTCCAATAATGTGTAACTTGGGTTTCAATGGGTTTTGTTCCTTATCTTCAGATAGACAGATTGGACATTGGTCCAATGCATTTATAACTTCAGACTTGTTCGGTTTAGTTCTCCAAGAACAGATTAATTTCAAAAAATTCACTATTCTTTAAAATTAAGTTATTTTTCTTAAACTGTTTTCACAAAATTAATTGTAACTTAGCTAAATTTTTTTTAATTTCAAATTCAATAATTCGGTGTCCGCAAAAATACAAGTCCAACACTCAATTGTCAATGTGAAAAAAGTTGTTGAGATTCATAAAATAAATTATCTTTATACATGCTCGCTCTTCCCTCCGCGTTACATATCTTCTCTCTCGTGCCTCCGTCTATCCATCTTCTCTCTCTCTCCGCCAAACCCTAACTTCTCATCATCTCTCTAATCCTCCATCTCTCCACACCACCTCATCCCTCCACCGAAGCCACCACTCTACCTCCATTCCATCTCCCCATCTCTCATCCACCACACTTCACCCGAAACCACAAGCCACCAACACCCCTTCTCTCTGGTCAAGCCGCCGCTGCGTCTTCTCCGGCCATTTCTCAGGCCGTCTCTGCATTGTCTTCGGCGATTCTCTGGCCTAAGTTCTCTATCTCTCGGATTCTCATTGGCCATTCCTCCGACCGTCGTTCTCATCTCAGGCCGTATCTCCGGCAATCTTCTCCATCGCGGGCCAATTTTCAGGCCGTCGCTGCGTTTTCTCCGGCCATTTCTCAAGCCGTCGCTGGTCACAATCCCTCTCTCCATCTTTCTCTGATATTCTCACTCGGGTAAGCATCCTTATCCCTTCCTCTTCCTCTTTTTATCTAAATATATGTGTGTACTTGTGAGTATCCTTGTGTAAAAAGTCTGAGAATAAGTGTTTTGATTTTTGAAATTACTGAGATTAGTAGTTTGAATTTGAGGATGATCTAGATTCATGATATACATTGTGATTTGGTATTTTGAGAAAAATTGAAGGGGCTGTGAATCTGAGATGATATATTTGTGTTTTTAATTTCTGAGAATCTGTGATATACATGGTTTGATTGTTTCAGTTTTGATGTTGGTATATATTCGGGATATGCATATATGTGGTTTGAAGTTTGGGAATTTTTGTTTTAGGCTGTGGCTGCGATGTCTGTGATCATATATATAGATGATGTGTGTTCTGAAATAGTGGAGAAGTTGTGACTGTGATGGGCTGTGAAGTTTGGGTAGTTTAGATATATATCGATGACGTATATGATTTGTGATCTGAAATTGTGATGGGCTGAGGCATTGGAGAAGTTTATATATATATACACGTGTGTGACTTGAACTTTGGATTCTAAAATTCTGAATTTTGGAATTTGATTCTTGTTATCGATTTAAACTGTTTAGTTCAAATTTCTAATGAGACTTTATCTTCTAAAAATGGTTTTGAGAGTGTTGCCGTTTGATTGAGTCGAGAAATAAATTTTTGAGGGAAGACCCTGACGATCGTTTGATGTTGAGTGTTAAAAATCTTTGGGAATTGTTTGGGCATTGTAGTTGATATTTATGCTTGAGAGTTTGACATTGAAAAATATTCTGAAGTTGCACTCTTGATTATTCTAATGGAAAGCATGTTCACACAAGTTCATATCCATGTGTTAAGACTTTGAAATTCTGAAATTTCATAATTGATGTTTTGAAATTGTTCAATAGCTGAGTTGTGATGTTCAATTTGGATAAGTTGTATTTGAAATTCTGTTGTATTTCAATTGGATAATTGGGATGAGTTGGATAATTTTGGAAAGGAACTTGAATGTCATTAAGCGTGCAAATAAATTCTGAAATTAGTGGAGACACAATCTTTGATATCTATATGTGTTCTATGCATGTATATGGTTTCTCTTGGAACTTTTTGACATGATTGATCTTCAATGCATATATGCTAATGTTTGCGGATCATTTGTGATGCTTAATTTCTGAAAATTCTAAGGGCTGAAATGTTTAGAGGTGTTATATAGTTTTCAAAATTGGAAATTGGGATTTGATAGCTGAAATGTGAAATGTGATTTGATTTTGTTTCTTCAAGTTTCAATCATTTTCAGAATTTGTCCAAAGTGTCCCTAATTGAGATGAACATGCTCTAAGTGCATCTTGCTTGATTTTTGCCATGTGAGGGCATTTCGTGTTGTTTGTGAGCGAATGTGATGTGAGTTATGAGTTGTATTGAAAATTGAGATAAGACAAATGACAAATCTCTCTAGAGCTAAGTTATTGCGGAGGAAACAGTTTTGGGAATTGGGACTAATTATCAAAAGTAGTATACACTGCACACTATATACATGTTTTGTTAATTAATTTCCATGAGAAAGAAAAGGTTGATATATTGTTGAAGGATGTCCATGACTTTAAGCTTTCATTCATTTATTTCTTGTGTGAATTGAATAATTTTTGTTGGGAACACTTACAGTAATAAATCTCTGCTTTTTTTATGAAATCAAGCATAATGAATGTATTCATTTATACAAATGTTCAAGTATAGAAGATTCATTGAGAGAGGTCGATTTGTTAGACATAAAACGTTAATGGTAAACGTTTAATCTATTCTTATGCTTTAAAGGGGAATCGATGTTCTTGTTAAATTTTTATTTTTATTTTGTTGTATTGACACTATCTCTCATCGGCCAATCCTCCCGCTGTCGTTCTCATCTTGGGCCGTATCTCCGGCAATCTTCTCCATCGTGGGCCAATTTTCAGGCCGTCGCTGCGTTTTCTCCGGCCATTTCTCAAGCCGTCGCTGGTCACAATCCCTCTCTCATCTTTCTCTGATATTCTCACTCGGGTAAGCATCCTTATCCCCTCCTCTTCTCTCTTTTTATCTAAATATATGTGTGTACTTGTGAGTATCCATGTGTAAAAAGTCTGAGAATAAGGGTTTTGATTTTTCAGATTACTGAGATTAGGAGTTTGAATTTTATGATGATCTATATTCATGATATACATTGTGATTTGGTATTTTGAGAAAAATTGACGGGGCTGTGAATCTGAGATGATATATATGTGTTTTTAATTTCTGAGAATCTGTGATGTATATGGTTTGATTGTTTCAGTTTTGATGTTGGTATATGTTCGGGATATGCATATATGTGGTTTGAAGTTTGGGAATTTTTGTTTAAAGTTGTGGCTGTGATGTCTGTGATCATATATATAGATGATGTGTGTTCTGAAATTGTGGAGAAGTTGCGACTGTGATGGGCTGTGAAGTTTGGGTAGTTTTGATATATATCTATGTGTGATGACATATGTTTTGTGTTCTGAAATTGTGATGGGCTGAGGCATTGGAGAAGTTTATATATATATACGTGTATGACTTGAACTTTGGATTCTAAAATTCTGAATTTTGGAATTTGATTCTTGTTGTCGATTTAAACCGTTTAGTTCAAATTTCTAATGAGACTTTATCTTCTAAAAGTGGTTTTGAGAGTGTTGCCGTTTGATTGAGTCGAGAAATAAATTTTTGAGGGAGGACCATGATGATCCTTTGATGTTGAGTGTTAAAAATCTTTGGGAATTGTTTGGGCATTGTAGTTGATATTTATGCTTGAGAGTTTGACATTGAAAAATATTCTAAAGTTGCACTCTTGATTATTCTAATGGAAAGTATGTTCACACAGGTTCATATCCAAGTGTTAAGACTTTGAAATTCTGAAATTGCAAAAATGATGTTTCGAGTTTGTTCAACACATGAGTCGTGATGTTCAATTTGGATAAGTTGTATTTCAATTGGATGAGTTGGATAATTTTGGAAAGGAACTTGAATGTCATTAAGCATGCAAATAAATTCTGAAATTAGAGGAGACACAATCTTTGATATCTATACGTGTTCTATGCATGTATATGGTTTCTTTTGGAACTTTTTGACATGATTGATCTTCAATGCATATATGGTCATGTATGCGGATCATTTGTGATGCTTAACTTCTGAAAATTCTAATGGCTGAAATGTTTAGAGGTGTTATATAGTTTTCAAAATTGGAAATTGGGATTTGATAGCTGACTAACAACTGGTAACCCAGTTACAATAAGAGGAGATATTTATTTATTTATTTATTTTTATAAAACCCAATTTAACATTTAATTTTATTTTATTTTTTAAAAAATGTGCTAATGAAGTGCTTTCAACTACTTAAAAATTAGATTTAATTGAGAATGAGAACATTTGAATTTCAAACAGTTACAAATAAAAATTTCAATTTATAATTAGTATTTAAAATTCAGTTCATAAAATTTTGAATATTTAAATTTTAATTCTATCAAACAATAAGCTTTCCGGGTTATACAAGAAAAATGTAGTTAAAAGAAATTGCTACATGTGATCTCAATTTATTGATTATTTTGAATCAAAATTCTTGGTTTGTGTTTTTTAAATATATATATATATATATATATATATATATATATCTATATATTTTTCATCATTTATATAGATTTTTCATCATTTAGTAATAGAATATTGACTAAAAGTTGTCTATCAATCAGGATATAATTTGAGAATTAAAGGTGGAAACAATGTTACATAGACTTGTTACATTACCCGTGATGAAACCTTATATTTGCATATTGTTGATGATATTTGGAATATTATGTGAATTAATAAAAATGATTACTCACTCATGTTGGAATTAAGGATGACCATCTACGGAATTTTCTTCTTTCTTCTTTTTATTGGGTGTTGGTGGGAAGTTTGATGATGAATGTAAATAGTAGCAAACTCATCTCTCTCATTCACTTATGATAACACCGTGGAATTGATGGTCTTCAAATGAAAAGATTTATGATTTAATTTGACTAAAGGGAAATAGGAATGTAACTTTTTTTTTTTAAGAAAAAAGGAAATTGTAGGAATTTGAAGAGTAAAAGAAGGAGAAAAAAAATAAAAAAAGGAAATAAGAAATAATTTTTGTAAATGAAGATTTTAGATATAAAGGACCATAAGTAAAAGATCAAATTATGATTTAATTGACGAAAGGGAAATAGGAATGTAACTTTTTTTTTAAGAAAAAAAGGAAATTATAGGAATTTGAAGAGTAAAAGAAGGGAAAAAAAAAAAAATGAAATAAGAAATAATTTTAGTAAATGAAGATTTTAGATATAAAGGACAATAATTAAAAGATCAAATTATGATTTAATTGACCAAAGGGAAATAGGAATGTAACCTTTTTTTTTTAAGAAAAAAGGAAATTATAGGAATTTGAAGAATAAAAGAATGGGGAAAAAAAAAAAAAAAGGAAATAAGAAATAATTTTAGTAAATGAAGATTTTAGATATAAAGGACAATAATTAAAAGAACAAATTATGATTTAATTGACGAAAGGGAAATAGAAATGTAACCCTTTTTTTTTTTTTTAAGAAAAAAGGAAATTATAGGAATTTGAAGAGTAAAAGAAGGGAAAAAAATAAAAGGAAATAAGAAATAATTTTAGTAAATGAAGATTTTAGATATAAAGGACAAGAATTAAACTTATTTGCTTTGACTTTTCAAAATGGATGACTAATATAGGAAATCTAAAAATAATATTGTCTAAAATAATAAAAGTTTTTTCCCATAATTAAATCTCATAAATTCATTAAAAAGGGTAAATAAATACTTATGCATTTATTATATAACTTTCATATAAAAAATATTGAAAGTAAACTAATTTCACATTAATTACTAATCATGTTTGAGGTTTATAAATATTCTAAAAAATATTATATACATTATATTTAAATTAATTAACTTTTTATCTCATATTTAAAGCTCGTATCTTACACACTCACTTATTGCTAAGAAAATTATATAATTTTCTTATTACTCATTAATCATGTTTAAGGGTATAAATATCCTACAAAAAAATTTAAATTTATATTACTTAAGTTTCTTTTCTATTTAAATCTCACATACCCATTTATTAGTAAGATAATTATATAAATAATTACACATTAAATTATTTATTTTGTTTACAAAAATATTAGAATAAAATTAAGTATTTAACTAAAAAAAAAAGGCTTATATTTAAGTATTTAACTATATAATTCACATTGAATTATATTTGTCATAATTAAACACAATGAATTATATTTGTCCTAATTAAACACATTGAATTAAGGAAGCTTTGGAAAAAAAATAAAAAAATTAAGGAGGTTATAATAGTATAGTAATCTTATATGACTATATAATTAAGGATAGTGATAGATGGGCCGATAATTTTGGCAGAATATATATGGCAATCCAGGTAAGCAACTTTAACAATTAAAAAAAGGACAGAAAATAAAAGAGGAAACAATATATGCATCCGCAGATTATCTTTCCTGTCAAATTCTAGGCTAAGTATCTGATAGTTATCAAATCTCTCCCTCTTTGTTTCGTCTCTTTAAACAATATTTCTTACCTTTTGATTTTTAAAGTATGGTTGCAATTTCATATCATATATCATATTCATATATATCTATATATATTGTATCATGTGTGTAATTTTTTTTTTTGAAGGTAAATATGTGTATTTATTTATTTGATTATATTGTTCATTCACAGTCTTTAAAAAATTTTCAAAGAGATATTAGAGAAAGAAATAGAATGAGAAAAAGAAAGAAAGGAGAGAGGAGATGAGAGAGAGAGATGAAAATGGCTTAGCTGGTTGAAATGACAGATGAGAGAGTAATCGGTCAAATATTTCGGTTGAAATATCATTTTCCTATAATTAAATACATGAAATTAAGAAGGCTACACTAATATAGTGATCCTATTACCTATATAACTATATAATTTAACACGTGTAATTAAAAATCTCACACTAATATAGTGATCTATATATAACTATATAATTAAACGCATTGAATTATGGAGGCTATATATACTAGTATAGTGATTCTATATAATTATATAATTTAACACATGTAATTATATGATTTATATCTATATAATCAAACACATTGAATTAAGGAGGCTATACTATTAGTATAGTGATCCTGTATAACTATATAATTAAACACATTGAATTAAGGAGGCTATATATATATATATATATATATATATATATATATATATAATGATCCTATATAACTATGTAATTAAATAAGGCTTAATTTAATTAGTAATTAATTATAATTTAAGTTGTTAATTACATGAATGTAGTCACTTTCATAAGAACTAGTAATTCAATACGAACTAGTAGTTCCATAGCAACTAATTACAACCTTGGGTAGTCACATCATCAAATTGGAGGCTGAGAAGATTTTTTTGCATACAATGATACAAGTTATGTACAAGTGTACAACTGACAAGGTTTTATATATTGCAAAAAATAACATATTGGAGGCGGGAGTTTCTTTTGCATTTAATGCATACAAGACAAGGGTTTGAAAAGTTGAAATCCAATGAATATGTGGCTGTGGCCCGTGGGTTTGGTGGAGTGCATGGAGATTGGAGACAATGGAGTGTTAGACTCATTATACTCTACCAAACTCTTATTTCTCAGACACCACATCTCTCTCATCTACTGAAAGTCACATAAACATTGAGCTTGAACAATAATCTCATCTGCAAATACGGAAGAAGAACATGTATATACTCAAATCAAATGGTTGGTTTTTTATTCCTCTAAGTATTTTTTGATTTCAACAATAATCTCATCTTCAAATAGGGAACAAAAACACGTTTATACTCAAATCAATTGGCTGGTTTTTATTTGTCAAACTTTGAGCTTCAACAAAAATCTCATCTACAAATAGGGAACAAGAACAGGTATATACTCAAATCTATTTGCTGGTTTTTATTCCTCAAGTATTTTTTGATTTTAAGTTTCAAAGTAATGGCCGGACTGCCAAGTTGGTGCTGCTAAGTTGTTAACATACATCTTAAGTATTTCGTATTTTCTCATTCTTTTCTTGGTGCTGCTAAGTTGTTGCTCCCTTAATGCATCAGTAATGTACTAACAAATTAAAAATTACATTTAGTGTGTAGAATTATATTTATTGCTTATGTGTGTAGAATTTCAATTTAGTGTGTAGAATTTCAATTTAATATTTCAGGTGCAAACTTGCAAAGTGCGGATTGTGCAAGTGTGATCAGTGGTGATATACTGATATGTAATTGAAGGCTAAAGTCACTAAAGTATTGTGGTGCAGTGCAACTGTACAAGTGCAAGTGTGGGAATTCAGTATTCGGTATTCACAGAATCACAATAAAGTGATAAACCAATAAGGTACTTATAAGTTATAATTATATAATTTATATCATACTAAATTACTAATATACTGTATCATGCATTCATGTATGGTTGTATGCCTAACTGCCTATATATATATCTTTAATACTCCAATATACTATTTTCTATGCCGTGTCCAAGTATCTGTGTCCGAGTTTTGGACACTTTTATTCCGTGTCCCCGTGTTTTATAATTTAATAGATAGATGGATCCGACCTCTAGACATGTACCCGAGTCCGACACCCGTACCCGAGTCCGGGTAACATAGGTCAACTTTGGAACATGAAGTGTATTTGACAATTAATAAAGGAGTAACTGATATGTGACCCTTCCCAGCAATGGAAGATGGAGAGCCATCCGCAAGGCGGACCTTGCGTTGGCCAGAGTAGATACTATAAGATTGGAAGAGTGAGGACATACTAGTCATATTGTCTGAAGCACTAGAATCAATGATCCATGGTGTTGAAGATGTAGATACGCTATGTGCAGACGCAATAGTACCCGAGTGGGCATAAGTGGAGGTTGGCTGAGATGATGCCTCCATTTGGTTGAAGAATTGCTTAAACTTGTCCAAATCAGCTTGAGTCAAGATAACTGTGGCAGAAAATGTAGAGGCAGGGTTGTCAGGAGTTGACAACGAGACTGGTTGTGTAACAGAATGTGTAGAGGATCGAGGCTGTTGTTTCTGTTGCGGTAGACGTCCATGTAGAGCATAACAACGAGATTTGATGTGACCAATTTTTCCGCAATGGTCACACCGTCCACGTTGTTGTCCCAGACGAGGACCGGTAGTAGTGCTCTGAACTGACTGGGATGGTGAAGTTCCTGAAAGGTTGGGAATCCGAACTGCCATAGCAGAACGATCAACAGAAGCAACACCTAATGGATGAGTCCAGCGACTCTTATCTGACAACACATAGGAATATGCATCCTCAAGAGTAGGGAATGAAGATAAACCCAATAAATGAATACGAGCATACTCAAACTCATCGTTCAACTCGGCAAGAAACTGAAACACTTGATTCTTCTCCACAATTCCTGCATATAAAACTGCATCATTTGGATCTTCCAAGAGTGGAAGGAATTATAATATGACATCTCCTCCCAAATAGCACGAAGCTTGGCGATGTAACCTGAAACTGTCAAGTCACCCTGAGAAATCCTGGTGATATCTCGCCCCAGGTGAAAAATTCGTGCATTATTTTGCCTCTGAGAATAAGTGCATTGAACTGAATCCCAAATCTGCTTAGCAGTCTTCATAAACATATAGCCAACAACTATGTTTGGTTGCAGCGAATTGACTTAGCCAAGACATAAGAGCAACTCCAATGGTCTTCTATATTGGGTTTTCAAACTCATAATTTGAGAGATGAGTGAAAAACAGGTTCTCCAATGGCCTTTCATTTGGCCTCTCAAAATTTGAAAATCTCATTTTTTCTCTCAAATGTAAGAGCTACCAAAATTTTTTAGCAAGTCTGTTTAATGGCCTACGACGCCGTTTCTTCACATCTCAGCCGACCCTTTCTCTCTCATTTGCAACAACCCTATCCCTCTCATCTGCAACATCCCCTTTCTCTCTCATCTGCAACAACCGAAGATGCTGCTCAGCCATGGTTCTGAGTGGTCCAATCGTGGCTCCCTTCACCATCGCCGTGGTTCTGGGTTATGGCATGAGCTCCGGTGAAGAGGGCGGCAGCGACCGGAGATCAGATGAATTTGGGTTGTGGCATGAGCTCCCATGAAGACACCTGCAGTGGTAGATTCCTCAGGTCTTCTTAGCCTATTGGTGGGATGGGGTGGTAAGATGAACTGAAATATATGGGTTTTGAGCTTCTGATTCTTGTAGATTTTGTAGTTTGCAGTTGCAGAGAGAGAAAGAGAGAGAGAGAGAAAGGGCAAGTTCTCAGATAGAGGCGATTGGGGAGGCTGATATGATTTACCCTAAAAATATATATATTTTTAATAATTATATAATCAAATATATAATACACACACACACACACACATATATAAAGAAAAAAAAATTATATAAAAAAATTAATTCACAAATAGTGGTAAAAAAAATTATAAAAAATTTGTTTTTTTTTTATTTTTGTTCCTTTTTTGACCCAATATTTTAGATTTTTGCTCCTTTTTAATTAGATTTAATTTTAGTTTCCTTCTAATATCTAGAACTTGACTTGGAATGTGCCTAATATTAATATTATTGATGCAAATATGAATGGTAGGAATGGTGATTGGGGAGGCTGATATGATTTACCTTAAAACTATATATATTTTTAATAATTATATAATCAAATATATAAAATACACACACACACACACACACACACACACACACACATATATATAAATAAAAAAAATTATATAAAAAAATTAATTCACAAATAGTGGTAAAAAAAAATTATAAAAAATTTGTTTTTTTTATTTTTGTTCCTTTTTTGACCTAATATTTTAGATTTTTGCTCCTTTTTAATTAGATTTAATTTTAGTTTCCTTCTAATATCTACAACTTGACTTGGAATGTGCCTAATATTAATATTATTGATGCAAATATGAATGGTAGGAATGGTAGTTGAAAAAGAATGGTGGTTGTGTCAAAAAATAGCATTTTGCACCATTGGAGCAGAATTGCTAAATTGCAGCATTTTGACACTGTAGCACCTGTCAAAATATAGATTTGGCATCCAATTTAGCATTTTACCATTGGAGATGCTCTAACCATAGCGTTATCTGCAAACCACCGTGGATATGCCTTCTTTGACTCAGCTGGCTCTTTCTCAGAACCAGTAATATATCCAATCTTGCCTTTGCCACCAATGAATATCTTGGCAGACTGTGCTCAAATCAAATAGTTGGAACCATCCAATTTCACTGTGGTGATTTGAAGTCTTGGATTTTCTGATGAGTTGGTGGGAAAATGGCACCACCACCCATAGAACGTGAGCCAAGAGAATTAACAGTCGAGGATCCTAAATCTGCCATAATCTGTCACAAGACAATAAAAAAAACTCCAAAAATATCACAAATTCTGTTAATAAATCAAAGGGTCTCCTCAGACCATTCTCGAAAAATCCAAATACATACCTTTTTTAAGGAGCGCTACCCGCTTACATATAGCCAGACAACCTCCTTCTTAATATTCGGAATCTCTTTGTAAACTATATTTTTTTTACTCAAGCCCTTCTAGGTGTTGGAAACCAACTATCGCAATTTATCCAACCCTAGAAGAGTGAAAAAGAAATTGTAAAACTTAAAAATACCTGTTTTTGATCACAAAACAGTAACACAGAAAAACATATGTAGGTAACGTCACAAGATGTCACAAACAGCCTAAGGTAGCTGTCGCACAAGCAACAAGGCTGCTGAAAGGTGTGGAAATGTGTTGGCTCTGATACCAAGTAAAAATATATAAAAAGAAGAGAAAAGAGAGAATTGCGTAAAGGCTTGAATGAGATGAATTACTCATTCACAGCTCTAGTATTTATAGATAAAATGAACACATGCTCATATTACAATAAAGGAAACTAAATTATCAAACTCAAATCATAACTTATTCTAAAGCATATTCTATGGCATAGTCAAATCTCTGCTATTTTGGTAAGTCATACCATAAATCGTGGTATCATATATATGCTATTATATGCATAGTCAAATCTTTGCTATTATGGTAAGTGATACCATAAATCGTGGTATCATAAATGCTAACAAAATATATGTGTGTACTTGTGAGTATCCATGTGTAAAAAGTCTGAGAATAAGGGTTTTGATTTTTCAAATTACTGAGATTAGGAGTTTGAATTTTATGATGATCTATATTCATGATATACATTGTGATTTGGTATTTTGAGAAAAATTGATGGGGCTGTGAATCTGAGATGATATATATGTGTTTTTAATTTCTGAGAATCTGTGATATATATGGTTTGATTGTTTCAGTTTTGATGTTGGTATATATTCCGGATATGCATATATGTGGTTTGAAGTTTGGGAATTTTTGTTTTAGGCTGTGGCTGTGCTGTCTGTGATCATATATATAGATGATGTGTGTTCTGAAATTGTGGAGAAGATGTGACTGTGATGGGCTGTGAAGTTTGGGTAGTTTTTATATGTATCTATGTGTGATGACATATGATTTGTGTTCTGAAATTGTGATGGGCTGAGGCATTGGAGAAGTTTATATATATATACATGTATTACTTGAACTTTGGATTCTAAAATTCTGAATTTTGGGATTTGATTCTTGTTGTCGATTTAAACTGTTTAGTTCAAATTTCTAATGAGACTTTATCTTCTAATAGTGGTTTTGAGAGTGTTGCCGTTTGATTGAGTCAGAAATAAATTTTTGAGGGAGGACCATGATGATCCTTTGATGTTGAGTGTTAAAAATCTTTGGGAATTGTTTGGGCATTGTAGTTGATATTTATGCTTGAGAGTTTGACATTGAAAAATATTCTAAAGTTGCACTCTTGATTATTCTAATGGAAAGCATGTTCACACAAGTTCATATCCATGTGTTAAGACTTTGAAATTCTGAAATTGCAAAAATGATGTTTTGAGATTGTTCAACACATGAGTTGTGATGTTCAATTTGGATAAGTTGTATTTGAAATTCTGTTGTATTTCAATTGGATACTTGGATGAGTTGGATAATTTTGGAAAGGAACTTGAATGTCATTAAGCATGCAAATAAATTCTGAAATTAGAGGAGACACAATCTTTGATATCTATACGTGTTCTATGCATGTATATGGTTTCTTTTGGAACTTTTTGACATGATTGATCTTCAATGCATATATGCTCATGTGGATCATTTGTGATGCTTAATTTCTGAAAATTCTAAGGGCTGAAATGTTTAGAGGTGTTATGTAGTTTTCAAAATTGGAAATTGGGATTTGATAGCTGAAATGTGAAATGTGATTTGATTTTGTTTCTTCAAGTTTCAATCATTTTCAGAATTTGTCCGAAGTGTCCCTAATTGAGATGAACATGCTCTAAGTGTATCTTGCTTGATTTTTGCCATGTGAGGGCATTTCATGTTGTTTGTGAGCGAATGTGATGTGAGTTATGAGTTGTATTGAAAATTGAGATAAGACAAATGACAAATTTCTCTAGAGCTAAGTTATTGCGGAGGAAACAGTTTTGGGAATTGGGACTAATTATCAAAAGTAGTATACACTGCACACTATATACATGTTTTGTTAATTAATTTCCATGAGAAAGAAAAGGTTGATATATTGTTGAAGGATGTCCATGACGTTAAGCTTTCATTCATTTATTTCTTGTGTGAATTCAATAATTTTTGTAGGGAACACTTACAGTAATAAATCTCTGTTTTTTTTTTATGAAATCAACAATAATGAATGTATTCATTTATACAAATGTTCAAGTATAGAAGATTTTGGTACATTTATTTATTGATCACCGAAGATAATGAATGTATTCAATAATGAATGTATTCTTGTGTGAATTCAATAATGAATGTATTCAACCAATTTTGGTACACATATTTATTGATCACCGAAGATAGAGCATGGAGAGAGGTCAGGGTCCAAAAGCAAAATGGTTGATGGGCCAGCAGGTAAGAAAGCCTCATTTAGTGTCTCTCATTTCCCTTTAGGCAAGGTTATATGTACCCTTGTTTTGGGGCTACTACAAGTCTTGATTCTCCAAAATTTCTTGAAAAATAACATTTGAGTCCCTTTGTAAGACATAAAACATTAATGGAAAGCGTTTAATCTATCCTTATATTTTAGTTGGAATCGTTATCACTTAAAACATTAAACATATTTAAGTGGATAAAAGCGATTCTATTTAGTGTTCCAAGTTTTACTCGTTAAATAGAGTGGTGGTGTTCAAATTTCTTTTGGTTTTGTTGTATTGCATTAGCTGCAGGTCTTAGAGCATGGACAAACTTAAGGGAACTCGCCAAATCCATCGAAGCTAGAAAAAACTCATCAAATTTGAAAAAAGGAGAATATATTAAAAATTAAAATCAATTATGAATTGGTTTAACTCTTATCTTTTTGTGCAAAATTATGGATGTCAGATTTTGGATAAAACCGATTCAGTTAGTATTTTAATTCTTATTCATCAAATAGAGTAGTAGTGTTCAAATTTCTTTTGATTTTGTTATATTGCATTAGTGGAAGGTCTTGGAACATGGACAAATTTGAGGGAACTCACCACCAAAATAAATCGAAACGAGAAGCCACCATGTGTGCGTACATCAAAATAAATAAATACTACTCTTATTAGAGAAATTTGAAACAAAGAAAAAGAATAAAAGCAATTGTGAATTAGTTATATTCAAGATTATGGATGTCAACGATTTAGTTCTATCCATTGTGCAAACTGATGAAGAAAGTTGGGCTATGTTTTCAGTATCTCCTTACCAAATACCTTGGATCTAATAGCCACTTTTCACATGCAATGAGAAAATGAAATATAACTCTAAAAACATAAGCAGATTGCAATTATGAAGGAAAAAAGCAGAAGAAAAAAAGAGTCTTTAAAGTTGATTAAATTTAGATTTTCGTCACTTTATTATTTATTTTTTGAAGTCTTTCAACTTTTTCACCAGAAAAAAACACCGGTCATGCAATCAAATTGGACCCTCATTAATATGAGTTATTTGTGGGCAAGGTAAAGGAATTAGAAAATAAAAAACTAAAAAGATCAAAAATCAAGATCAAATGCATGTTAGTTTATTTTAATAATCGATTATATATATGTTTTATGTCAGCGACAAAGTAAGGGTACTAAAATAGTACTTGATGGTATATGAGAATTCTTTGCCAATCAAGTCGTACTTTGAGTAGAAAACAAACCAGATTATAATATTACCCACCTACAAATTAATGCACTGTTCTCTTGTTCATTTTATGGCTCTTAAGTTTTTCCGCACTCTTCAAATTTTGGTTTATGTGATGAAAGAGCTTAAATGGATTCCGTTTACAAAGATTCCACACAACGTTTCCAAATCCATGAGTTTGAGACCTATCTCCCTCAAATATTTCGTGTTGGTTATAATTGACTTGTGCTCTTATTTATTTTGGAAAATGATTTGTTGCACTGAATAGTTGCATTAAATTGCTAGACATACTCTTTTAATGGTTCACTTATGCAATATATAAAAATTGAATTGCTAGACTTACTCTTTTAATTGTTCAATTATGTAACATATAAGAAGTGGAGCCCTCCACTTAGTTATATTTGGTATAGCTAATTAAAAATTATTCGGTTAAGTAATTCAGTATAAGTGTTTGGTGTAAGTATCACCACTCATTTATTTTATTCTCACCCTCAAACCGTGTTGGTTACAAAATGACATCTGCACTTATTTATAGGCACAATCACTCCTTCGAAATTTTTCATAAATTCGATACCCTTCTAAAATATTCTTTGCAACAAAATGTCAAATATTTTAGAATCGATCACAACATAAATGCATAAAAATAAATAAATACTACTTTTGTGCTCCTTTAATTTGGGGTTCATCTCACTTTTAATTTGAAAAGTCACTCAATGATTTTCATAGACACTTGTTTAGTGTATTACATTTTTGGGATTGGTTTGTGCTCACTTTAATTAAAAGTTCACCCTTTATATAGGCATCAGCCACCTTAATGGACGGATATGAAGCATTATAATCAACGACTATAATTTTCGCACTAGAATACTCCTTTTATTCTCTCCTTTGTGTTCTAGAATCTCCATCCCTCTCTTTAAGACTTGACAATAATGACACCGAAATCACTCCCACCATCTGGAACAATCTAATCTAAATAAGGGGAAAAAAAAGAAGCTAAAACAGAGCAATTATTACTATGTATTGCTGAAATCCATCAATAATTTTGATTCATTCAAAATGATTCAGATACCAAAAATGTTGAATACCTTAAACGAAGAAGAAACTTACAATGATACTCAACCATTCGAAAACGTCCAATCCAGGCATGTAACCAAGAACAATCACCAGAATTGTTGAAAAAACCAAAATTTTGTAGCGTTTTAAATCCTACTCATCAAATTTAAATTTCTTTTGATTTTGTTGTATTGCATTAGCGGCAGGTCTTAGAGCTTGGACAAACTTAAGGGAACATACTATCAAAATCGATCGAAGCGAAAAGCAACTCACTAAGTACACCAAAAAGATAAATAAATAAAAATAATGGAAGATTAGGAGAATTGTATTTATTTTGGGAAAAAGAAAAAAAAAAAAAAATTAAAAGCCCAACCCTCGAATTTTGATCGGCTAACTAAACATATCATGTTCGTGTTTGACCCTCTAAATACGATTATGGCACGATTAACTAAACGTGTTAGATAAATATATCGTGTTTGTGCCAAGAATGACCCATTTAGCTAAACGTATAAAATAAATATGTCGTATTCTTATCAAAAATGACTTAAATGTGTCTTTTCGTATCGTGTCAAGTCTTGACCCATTTATTAAACAGGTTTATTGAAAGATTGACAATAAATGAAAAATAATTTAGTTTGCAGGTTTCGATCTAGGAAAAAAAATATTTTGGTTAGCATTTTTACATCAAAACTTGAGTTTGTACTTTTGTTTTAAGTTGTAGCTTAGTTTAGAAATTATTCAAAAGTTAGTTAGTGTTGGTTACCTCCCAAGGTTGAAGATGGAATTTATGCTATAAACAAGGGAATTTTGGCACCAACACGCCTGTGGCCTAGCGGTACAAGGCTCCTACTTTCTAAAGGGAGGTCAGGGATTCGAACATCAGTGGAGACAGTGTGTGTGAGTCCCAACTAGGGAAACCAAAAAAGTGGTTAAAAGCCACAGCCCAACGAGTTGAATGTCTTTTACTATAAACTTTTGAAACTTTATTTTGATCTCGAGGGTACTTGCATAATTTGAATTGGACTCATTCCAAGTTCAGACGAACTATTTTTACAATTAAGGTTGGATTTGGGTCCAAAATTTTGAATCCAAACTTAATTACAATTGAATTTGAGTTGAAAAGTTAGTAATCCGAGTTAATCTGAACCTGAATTATAATATTTTTTTTTAATATTTTTTATTTTAAAAAATATATATAATATTTAAATTATGATCACCTTTTTCTTTTTAACTTTATTGACTTACATCTTTATGTTAAAACTTCAGAGAAGTATTTTTTTAAGAATTCGTTTGTAATTTAGGCTATAGCATGCTTTGAAGAAATGGATTTATGATCATATTTCTGAAAATGGAGAAGTTCCATCATTTCTGCCATTTGTAGATAAGATGTAAGTATGAGTTTGCTGCTATTTACATTCATCATCAAACTTCCCACTAACACCCAATAAAAAGAAGAAAGAAGAAAAATCCGTAGATAGTCATCCTTAATTCCAACATGAGTAAGTAAAAGATCATTTTTATTAATTCACCTAATATTCCAAATATCATTAGAAAATTTCATCCTAATAATATAGTTTTGTGAATGTCCACTTGGGATAAATCGCTGAACTACCAATTCTGTAATCTGTAATATGTCTGAGTCAAGGGTCTGGTTATGTAAAAATGTTTGTTATGGTTCAACTATGCGCAAATGTAAGGTTGCATCAGTGGTAATGTAACAAATCTATGTAACATTGTTTCCACCTTTAGTTCTCAAATTATATCCTGATTGATATATTACTTTTAGTCACTATTCTATTACTAAATGATGATATATATATATATATATATATATTTAAAAACCCAAACCTAGAATTTTAATTCAAAATAATCAATAAATTGAGATCATATGTAACAATTTCTTTTAACTACATTTTCTTGTATAACCCGGAAAGCTTATTGTTTGATAGAATTAAAATTTAAATATTCAAAATTTTATGAACTGAATTTTAAGTACTAATTATAAATTGAAATTTTTATTTGTAACTGTTTGAAATTTAAATGTTCTCATTCTCAATTAAACCCAATTTTTAAGTAGTTGAAAGCACTTCTTTGGCACATTTTTTTTTAAAAAAAAAAAAAAAAAATTAAATGTTAAATTGGGTTTTATAAAAAAAATAAATAAATAAACCGCTTCACATTGTATCTCCTCTTATTGTAATTGGGTCACCAGTTGTTAGTCAACGTTATAAGCAACCACATCTTAAGGCTTAATCCTCTTCAACAGCTCCTTGCCCTCGAAGTAGACTTCATCGAAGTAGGCGTGCAACAACTCTTGAATTTTTATAAAAGGATATATGGTAGTCAAATTGCACTCTTAAATTAGATTTGTAAATTGATTTGCTTTTCAAATATTTATGGATTATAAAGAACAAGATTTACTTGAAATTTACAATGGCAAGAATTATAAAATCTTTTCATTTTTAAGACTACTAATTTAAATGAAATTGTTATCATAATATTACGTTTGCATGGAGAATTGAAATCCATACATTACTACATTTATTTTTCAATGCATGATGATATAATAAACGGTCACATTATGTTGCATCAGTTGTTGCCGGCATTAGTCAAAAATGAAAATGACCTTTGATACACAAGTCTACAAAAATGACCTTTCATGCCAACTTTTTCATGAAAATGATACTTCAAGTTTACGAAACTTCCATGGCTTAGTGTGCATCCCAAATCAAAGTCCCTGTATCCGAAAAATGTCCCCACTACATGGGTAAGTAACATAAAGCTACTCGTAGGAGATGAGCATGCATCGATCTAGCATTTTACAAAATTATCACCTCAAGGTGAAACATGTTAAATGGCTCATGCCACCTAACGTCTATGTCAAAATGAGACTCAGGGAGCATCCTAAGTTACTTTAGATCATTTCTAGCATAATTCACATCATCCATGCAAGTTAAACAATACAAGGGCATGTTATACAAAACAACTAGTATAGATTCTCAAAGTCCTCAACTTGAATTCTAAAACACGAAAGCAACTAAAGTGGGTCATGCCACCTAACGTCTATGTTCCAAGTGAATCTATTGGATCAATCCTAAACTACATTTGAACATCAAAACACAAATCACAATATAGATTCCATTAACCAACATTGGAACTTCCAAAACAACGCATAAAACATGGTTTCTCAAAGTAAACATCCTGAAACTTAAAATGAGAAAACAAATAAGGAACAATAAGTTATAACATCATCTAGTTATTAACTTGAAATGAAAAACGAAATCAAACAAAGTGGATACTTGGACGTCACGCCGGATCAGACGAATAACATGGTTACTTTAGGGTTATTAGCCCATGGGTAACCTCCCTATGTGCGCACTAGACTGTAGAGGGACAATCCCCCGTACTAAAACCACATCCTAGCCATAGTCAAACAACGACATCCTCAAGTTTCCAAAATCAACAAGTTGTGCAACAACGTATATATCGACATGTATATACAAGATAATCAACTATCTACCATGCACAACCAAATTGGAAACTCATACAATACATGCACTAAGTCCACAACTACTATGGTATGACAAATGTCAAATCTTCAGTGTGCGATTCGTTACACGCTATGGCAATATATTTCAATATTGAAAACAGATACTCATGGATCTAATACAAGTCCAAAATCATGGTTTAAACATATAACCAATGTCAAATACATGATTATATCATTAATGCAACATAAACGAAAATTAATTAAATAAAATAATTAATTTCTCTAAGTTTCAAATCTCAACTAAATAGTCCTTAATTAATATATGTTAAACAACATAGCATAGTCATTACAAAAATCCATTTAACAACTTAATTAAACCAATGGACCATTAAATAGATTTTAATTAATTCTTTTTAATTAAAATCTCTAAATTTTCATACTTAACCAAATGCTCCCAAATTAAAGTATGTTAAAGAGCATGCCAATACTTGATTTACTAGCCTATCATAAGTCATTTTCATGCAAGATACGGCTATAATAATTAATCTTTCACGGAAGAAAAATATTAAATAAATGTTGCATTTCTTTTTCAAATGACCCAAATTTAATATATGTAAACAACCATAGCAAGGCTTAATTTTCTAGCATACCATAATTTAATTCTAAGTTATACACATCCTTGAGAATTAAATCCTATACAAAGAAAATAATTAAATTAAATTCTAGGATTTATACCAAGCATGCATACAAGTTGTATAAGCTCATAAAATCATCAATACAACTTAAATAAAACCCTAAGACACCCCCTACCTCGATTTGAGATGAAAATCTCAAAAGCCACCAAAGTGAAATGGCTCCGAATCCGACAATACTTCGGGGTTTTGTCGGGGACAAAGCCATGAACATTAAACTCCAAAGAGGACCTACCAAAATCCCAACTTGACCTCAAACCCGAACTCAAAATTTGGCCAGAAACGGGTTCTAATAAGGGTGAAAGATGCGCACCGTTAAGACAAGTACAAAACGTGAAGGCACTATGACTTTATAACAAATGGAAGGAGGTTTACTTGAGAGCAGAATTGTGGCAGCCCCCCTTGGGCAGCCATGGGAGCTGCTGGTCGTGCTTGATGAGATGAGAAAGTGAATTTTTAATTTTTTAACCCCCTAGTTATAAGAAAACCCTAAAAGTGCCTCGCCGGGTCTGAAAAAGTGAAATTTGAGCAGACGCGCTCAAACGGCAAAACTCTGTGAACAAAAAAAATTCAAAATGAGTAAATATGAACAACAAAAGAAATTGCGTCAAAAATTGAGTCCCGAGCAGAGAGTTATGCCTCGAACAAGTTCGGCGGCAACCGGGTCCAGAAACCTTGAAACTGGAGAAAAAGACCAAAAGAAAATTCTAAGAGTACACGACTCGATGAAATGTGAAAATGAATCCCGTACGAGGATCCAGGCTCTAGACGAAGTATTTTTGCAATAACTTTCATTAATTGCACAATGACCCCTCCAAAAAGTGAAAACTGCACAATTGGCCCAAGATGAAAATATCTTCCAAAAATATTTTCTTAAAAACCTTTTAAATAAAATATCTCCAAAAGATATTTACGAAAAACACCCCAAGAAAAGAAAAAGATTCTGAAAAATTATGCATCCATGCCCCTATGAACACCGGGAGCAACCAGAGTACTTTTCTGCAAAAGTGAAGATACGTATTTCGAGAAAATCACTTAAGATGAAGGCACATGAAGTCGGAAGTCAACTCCGAGCACGAATAGTGAGGTTATGCCAAACAAGTGACAAATGGAGAAAAGACAAAACAGGAAAAAGGACGAAATAGGAAAAATGGACAAAAAGTAAGTAGTGTCGAAAAAACCAAAAATGTGGAAATAACTCAGTCCTCAAAGGAAGTTGTCAATCCAAAGGAAAGAGTCTCAGAAACCATTTTCGAGCACTCAAGACGACATTATCTGACGAGAAACCGAACTTAGAAAGGAATAGACAACGAAAAAAAAATTTATCCATAAAATTTGAGGAAAGAGAAAGGAATGAAAATGACCGGGTCATTATAAAAAGAAATTTGAAGAATAAGAAGGAAAAAGAATAAAGAATTAAAGATATTTTTAGAAATAGATAATTTTGTGGGGATAATTTATAAATTTTATGAGGGTGTTTAATAAATATTTACAAATTATATGTATAAAATAAAATAAAATTTACTAGATTCAGGACAAAGGGAACATTTTAATAATTTCAGGGGGGGACATTTTATCAATTTATATATATATATATATATATATGTATAAATATATATATATATATATATACACATATACATATACATAGTAGGGCAGGGGGGGCAGCTGCCCCCGGGCACATGCTGCCTCCGCCACTGATTTGAGGAGTCGTCCCGAAGCCTGTCACGAAAAATGTGCTGATATTTGATGTTGGTGGGACGACATTAAAGGTGATTTTGCTCACAGTGGGGAAGAATAAGATGGACTACAAAAATACTCTTGTACAGGACATGGGTGGTGAAAGCTTCGACAAAATTACGGTGTTGTCCATGTGGAATGGAATGCATTCAGGCGACTACTACTCCCATGTGAGATTTTGCTGTGGCCCTCATTGAGGTGGAATCCTTTGTAGATGGAATCGATTTAAGCTCTTCAATCACAGGCACCAAATTGAAGAGCTTAATAGGAATAATTTCCATTGTTTGGTTGATATTGTCGACACATATTTGACGAGAAAATGGACAAAAGAATTGTGCATGAAGTTGTTCTTCAATGCTAAAATATTCCAAAAATTCAAGAGCTGTTGCAGGCTTACTCCGAGAGGAAGGAGCCGTTGTCGGATTAAACCGGAAGAGTTTGTAGCTTATGGGGTGGTAATGATGGATTCTAATAAGAAGGGGAAAATGTTGGACATCAACCAGGAGACGACGACCCAGTTACAATAGGTCGGTTTATAGCTTTAGAGAACCAGGTGAAAGCGCTCCAAGATACGAACAAAAAAGGGTAAGTGAACTAAACATAGATCCTTGAAATTTGAACAAATTTACTTCAAAATTTAGTAAAATTTCTTTCAATTTCAAATTCAACCTGTCATTTTCGTTCCCCCAAAGAGTACAAGCCCAAAGCTCAATTCTCATTTTTTTAATTGAGATTTTTAATATCATGTCCAATTCAAATTGTAAAAAAGTTGTTGAAATCCATAGAAAAACAAAAGTCAAATTGCACCCTTAAATTTAGATTTGTAAAAGCATGTGGTAGATAAATTGGTTCGCATTTTTAATAAATAAGGATAAAGAACAAGAAGATGGACAGTGGCAAGAACAATAAAATCTTTTTTACTTATCAAAAAAATAAAAAACAATAAAATCTTATCATTTTAAGACCATTAATTCTACGGTGTTATCATAATGTTACATTTAGATGAATGGAGAAATGAAATCTAAACACTATTACATTTACTTTTTAATGCGTTGACTCCAAGATGTGTGGTTCAAACTCTTCTGTTAAATGTGTTTTTGGAATAGCAAGTTGGATACAAATCGATTCAATTTAAATGATCTTTAGTCCCCACCATCAAATAAATTGGAATTGGTGATGCAATGTCTTGCATGGGCATGGCCTTAGAATTTTGGTACATATATTTATTGATCACCGAAGATAGAGCATGGAGAGAGGTTAGGGTCCAAAAGCAAAATGGTTGATGGGCCAGCAGGTAAGAAAGCCTCATTTAGTGTCTCTTATTTCCCTTTAGGCAAGGTTACATGTACCCTTGTTTCGAGGGTACTACAAGTCTTGAATCTCCAAAATTTCTTGAAAAATAACATTTGAGTCCCTTTGTAAGGCATAAAACGTTAATGGAAAGTGTTTAATCTATCCTTATATTTTAGTTGGAATCGTTATCACTTAAAACATTAAACATATCTAAGTGAATAAAAGCGATTCTATTTAGTGTTCTAAGTCTTACTCATCAAATAGAGTGGTGTTGTTCAAATTTCTTTTGGTTTTGTTGCATTGCATTAGCTGCATGTCCTAGAGCATGGACAAACTTATTAGAGAAATTTGAAACAAAGAAAAAGAATAAAAGCAATTGTGAATTAGTTATATTCAAGATTATGGATGTCAAAGATTTAGTTCTATCCATTGTGCAAACTGATGAGGAAAGTTGGGCTATATTTTCAGTATCTCCTTACCAAATACCTTGGATCTAATAGCCACTTTTCACATGCAATGAGAAAATCAAATTTAACTCTTAAAATATAAGCAGATTGCAATTATGAAGGAAAAAAGCAGAAGAAAAAAAGAGTCTGTAAAGTTGATTAAATTTATATTTTAGGTATATGGTACTGTTATGCATCATAGTTCACTGTTTTGAGAAGTTGAATGTATTTTAGATGTGGATGCATGTCTCTGTGGATGTAACGATTTTAGGTATAATTTGGTGGTCTGGTACCCACAGTATCTAATTCATTCATTGTTTTGCCCAACAGGTCATGTTCTACAAACTAAAATTCCTTCAGATATGCATTGCAGTTACTATCCTTTTACCTCAAAACCATACCCTTGCACATGCTAAGACCAAAGAAACCAGGTCCGACAGCTGTGTATCTTCTTTTTGTTGATGCAGTAGAGACTAGAGAGAAAGAACCAGGTTAGAGAGTAGAGAGACACTTTGTTTTATATGAAAAAATATGCAATGAATAAAGTCCGGTATATTGGTCTTAGCCCAAATCCACTACTTTTGTTATTCAAGTTTGGGCCATTTCAAATTGAACCCAACGTCTTAAGTCCAAACAAATTTCAATAATACTCCTGTTGGGATTTATATGCCCTGGCATAGCAAATTCCTATTTGAATTATAGTGACATATGTTCCTGACATATCTGAATTATTTATAATTTATATAATTAGAGAATTCAACGTATTATGTTTTGATTCATTATAGTATTGATAATATCCACTTGATTACAAGAGATATTTATATATGTATGTGATAGCAATTAATACATGATTATAAATAGTAATTATAAATTGTTCATAGTCGGTAATTATGGATGAACTCATTATTAACTAAGACTTGAACTGGATCTGCATTAGATCGAGATATATTGCGAAAGTCGTAGTATGCAATTGCTCCCTATCACTGTTATAGCATTTGACTCTTAAGCATGAGAGAAATATAGACTCTTTTATTAATTAGTAATTATTTTGATTTGTTCGGTGGAATTTTCGGAATCCATAGACCGGCACTTTGTGTTATTATGTAATTAATAGTTAGAGGGTTATATTTTCAATATTTGCATCATTGTTACTTGTATTTATTTTGTATTGATTATGGTTGATCACAAAGTAAATTCGAAGGCCTTCGTGTATTTTTGGAAAAAATGATTTATTATATATTTATTTATTTAAATTATTATTTTTTGTCAAACAAATATTTTATTGTGATCGAGCCAGAAATAATCAAAGGTACCAAAATAAATATATTAATTAAGTAGTCGGATTGATGACTTTATTTATCCGATTATTAATTATGCATAGAGGGGTCAAAGTGCAACATTGACTTATAAATTATTTATTATTTAATTGGAGTTCAATTAATTTCTTTTAGTGGAGTAGAAATTAATTTATGAATTAATTGAATTGGGTTCATGGATCGGGCCAATTATCAATTCATTGTAGCAAAGAAAATAATAAGCCCAAATGATTTTCACTTATAGCCCAACTTGATATTGGAATCTTATTAGATTTGAGATATGGTAACTAGAAATTGAGAAGGATTTATTGTTTCCTTTCTTTATCTTATGTTGCTTATATATACATGGTTCATGTATATTTTAGGAGGACTTTTTGGAAGGAAAAAAGGAATAATTTTTTCTCAGATTTTAGGGTTTGTTTTCTCATCTAATGGAGGCTCCCGCAAACCTAGTTTTTCAAGGTCATTCATGGAGGCTTATGAGTGATTTCTAAAAGCAAGACTATTACCAAGAAGATGGAGATCCAAGGAGAAAACATCTATCTAACAAAGGGATCTATAATAAGTGAGAACATTCACTTTAGATAATAGATCTAAGGTTTACTCAAATCTTAATGTAAATATTCAATCTATTAATTGAATGATACATCATATTTTATTTTTATATAAAACTTGTCTCTATGTGATGAATCAAGATCTATGTATGAAAATCCCTCAGAATGTTTTTAAAAACTTGCACATTTCCCTACAGTGGTATCAGAGCATGGTTTGATTCAGTAGTAGAGATCATATTTTTTTTATGAAAATCATTATTCATGAATCCAGTTTATACATGCATAGATATATTTATTGATATATGTTGATATATATTGATACATGATGATAATGTATGTATAATTGTGAATAGATGATGATGTATTATTTGGGCCATGGATGAAGCTTATAGGTTAAATATAATTTTATTATTGGATGAATGTAATTAAGGCTTTGATTTAGCCATTTGAAAGTTCAATGATGTAATTTAATTTTTTCCATTGTATTTCAAGTGTAAATATTTTTTAAAATTATGTAATATTCATCAAAGGATGCTATGAAGCTTCAAAAAAGTTTAGGAGGGTTAAATTAGGCTTCAGGAATTTTCAATAATTTTTTCGGAATTTTTCTAGAATTTTTTGGGCTTAATTTAATTATCTGGATTTTTTGCCTGTATTTTATGGAATTTTTGGCGCTTTTCCGGCCATCGGAGACTCGCTGCCGGCGAAGGAGTCGCCGGAAGGGTTGACGGCTGATCCGGAGTGGCGCGGTCCATATGCGCGCGCAACGGCAGCCCTTGGATCATCATCAAGAGGGAAAAAACGATCATGTGTAGCGGCGGCAAGGGTGCGCTCCATGCGCACCCAATCCAGGGGCGTGTGATGATCACGTGCCAAAGCAACAGGCGCCAAGTGGTGTGTGCCGGCAAGTGGAACGCATTGGCAATTCCCACACACACATGGGAGCGCGTGGCACGCTCAACCAATACCCACGAGTGTGTGCAAGCGCGTGGGGGCGCATGGCACATGCTGGAAACCATCCATGGTGCGTGTAGGCGCGTCAGATGCATGTAGGGACATCCGATGGTGTCTAATTGGGCTTGGGGTCGCGTTACAGCCTCCTGTAGGTGTTCTCAAACCTATAGTTAACCCTCGCGCAATACTTAGAGCATTTAAATGTTAAAAGTTAAATCTATTGGCCATTTAATTTGCTTTTGTCTGTTGTTTATTTATTTATGTGATGCGTTGAATAATTAATTGCTAATTATTATTATTCATGCATCGAATCCATGGTTTTTTATTTTTTTTTATTTTTTTTATCTAAATGACTTGATTTATATTAATCAAATTATGAAAATTAATTGGATTTGATTACTAATTAATTAGAGGGCACTTATTGGGAAACGAAAAATTATTTTTATAAATTATTTTTAAAGTGTGCCTCAAATTAAATATTAGTGAATCATTTAAAAATCCAGTTATTTTCTAAATTTAATTGAATTAAAATCAAGGCGTTTTGTATGCATTGTATCATGGATATGAATAATTGAAAAATCCTAAGTATGAATAATTAAAAAATTGAGTGGGAGTGGGGATTTTTATACATTACCCCATGGCTTTCGTTATTATAATCATTGTAATTAAATCTTCACAAAAAAGGCCCCACGCATGATTTGAATACAAGAATGGTTGTCTTATGAAAATAAAACTATTAAATGTTCATTGTAATTAGATCTTTAAAAATAAGGCCTTACGCATGATTTAAAGAGTTTAGATTATAATGACAAGATATTTAATGTTTTATTTTTCATTAGAGCTTTAATAACGTTATATACTCAATCTAAAATCAATAGTGTTAGCTCCCTAATGGAGTGGTCTATGATGCGAGCTGGACTATCAATTATAATTCAACCCTTTTGCAGTAGCACAAATCATTGTGAAATAGGGTTATTGGTCGGATAAGTCAAACCATTGGGACTGCTAGTTTATGGCAACTTATGTGTCTAGAATCATTTTTAGAATGATAAAGAGGGTAACGAGGATTTGTTGGTTTGTCACTTAAGCTATGAATTGAGAAATGCATAAAACAATAAATTGTAAGGAGTTTAGAGAGAAAAGATCTAGATAGAAAGGTCTAGGGAAGTGAATCCACTCCTACCCTTTACACATGCTAAGTATATGATTGATTTGGGGAATTAATGTACATATGTGACCATGATACATAGCAACACATGATTACTACAATATCTTCAAGAAATTCAATTAATCACAAGGTAAGAATAACCTATCAAAGCTTCACATGCTTGAGTTACCTAGACTATGATGTAACCTTAGACATGCTCACTAAGCTAAAGATTATCAAACTCTCAATTAAATGGTAAACGCACATGGAATCAAGATACAAGATTAATTCATCAAAAGGAAGTCTTAAGTTATGGATTAACAAATTTCTCAAAAACCATGCTATTAAAACCATTCCATAATCTTGTTTCCATTGTCACTATGAAAATACTAGCCATACAACCATGAGAATAAATAATCTAAGACAAGAACATTTGATTCAACATGATCATTTATAAATAAAAACATTCATTACAAATTATAATATGCTCTAAATTATGGAACTTGGCCATACATACATTTCATTCCCTAAAATAAATAAAAAATTAAACATATTTACAAGTAAGGGTTTCATCATCTCCTAGAGAAGGATTTAGTTACCCATAAGAACAAGGAATGAAGGAGAAGAAGAGATTCCACCCTCCATTGTTGTGCCTAAAGCAAACTCAACTCAAGCCTCAAGAACACCTCTCTCTCTCTCTAGCCATCTTCCAAAAATGTGTGATATGAGATATGAAATGATCTCCCTCTTCTTATCCATCCAAAACTTACTCCCCATACCCCCAATCCCGAGCTCACCCCTCTGGATGAAGCTAGACCACACAAAAGAAAGATAAGGGAACCAAAAAACTGAAAATCAGGGGCAGTTGAACTGCCTTCTGCAGGTCGGCGGACGCCCACAGGGGTTTGCATTTCCAAGGATGGCTACTGCCATGTTTGGCGGGCACCCGCAGTGGCGCGGCGGGTGCCCGCGGGAGCTTGCGGGACCTCTGCGGGGGCTCAACAAAATAGGCAGAGAGTTGAAGGGTTTAGCGGGCGCCCGCGGGGGCTTGCCTCTGCACTATATAAAGGCTTCTTGCAAGTCTCTTCAGGCCGGAGCGTGGACGCGCTTCCATTATGAACACTAAGCCATGACTTCATAGAAATGGCAACAAAAGAGGTTCGGTCCAGAAGATGACTCCCCGGCACGGCGCATGCGTTTCAACAGAAGATTGTCAAAACCATTTCTTTAATCAAATTCAGGGAGACTGACCTGAAACAAGACAGAAGTACACAATTGAAATAAAACTGTACATTATCCTCTAGTAATGGACTTAACTAATGCAAGAAAGGGCATTTGAATATGTAATATTCGGCGTTTATCACACCCCCAAACTTACATTTTGCTAGTCCCTTAGCAAAACAAAATAGAGATCTAAACGAAAATGACAACCAATATAGAATGCTGACAATATGTATCAATCATGAACAAAAATATTGACGAAGTTCAACTGTGACTTGGAACAACAGAGAATTCGAAGATAGACATTAAACAGACTACCTTGCATATATGAAGCCTCATCACTCAAAATGGCAAAACAAGTTCAACTTTAATGCATCATCATCAAGGTCTATATAAACACTTCAATTGTCATCTCTTGAATAACATGAACTCTAACTTCAGTGAAAGTGAGCCGGATTCCCAATATGCGGCTTTTACCCTTTTTACCAATCTCAAAAACACATTTTCACATCATTAAATTTCCTTCTAAATGAGGTCCCCATGGCACAATTTTATTCACAATGCAACTTTTGTTACTTATTGAAAATTTTATTGATCAACACAAAAGAAAACATACTATTGGTTGTGCAATGCCAAAATCCCTTAAGCTTTCTAACCAACCTATGTAGCAAGTGTTAGGCCAACAACTCCCAAACCAAATGGCTTTAGGGTGCTAAATGTAGAAACACTCTTAGGGCTTAATAACTCGAGTTGGAAAGGTTACGAATTTCGACGAACCAAAATTATTTATTATACTATTTTTTTTGAATAACAGTGCAATGTCTAAGTTCTTTAAGCTTTCTAAGTAACCCATGTAGCAAGTGTTAGGCCAACAACTCCTAAGCCAGATGGCTTTAGGGTGCTAAGTGTAGAAACACTTCTAAGGTTTAATAACTCGAGTTGGAATGGTTACGAACTTCGACTGGTCAGTTGTTTTTATTTTTTTTATTTTTTATTCATAAGCCAAGGGTATCCATTTATTAGGGTCATCAATTAAGATCACTGAGTCCTGATCAAGGTCAATTTTGGGTTGCATGCCTCACAATTAGGTTTCTGGTGTGCAAATGTGCAATGTGAAGCATGAAAGAGTATGAAATCCGACGAAAAATTTAATTGAAGTATTTATACAAACCAATTATGAATCAATATGCTTATTTCAAAATTTTCTTTATTTTCAAAAATTATTTTGGCTTCTATACACAAAGTATTAAGTACATGCTCGAATTCCAACAAGTTCCAAATTACAATTTCATTACTTCCAATAACGATGATTTTATTAACTTACGAGCATAAAAAATAAGCATTCATTCAGAGCAAAAATAACATGCACATGCACCCCCAAACTTGAATGTCACAAGGACAATGTGAGAAGACAAGGGACAAGTAAAGAAAATGAACAAGGGGGAAAGGAACAATAGAACCAAGTTGAGAGGATGGGAGTGGTGGTGCAAAAATAGGCCACTTCGTGAATTCCATGAGCAGTCCCCCAAACTTGAATTCAAAAACCTATTGAAGCATCTATACAGAGCAAGAATCATATGAATCCAAAAATCACTAACGATAACTGCAATTTATTTCAAAGCTAATATCCATGTAAAGAAACAAAATGGAATGCAGATATAAGTTCAAAAGAAAAACTGAAAAGCAATTACCAAACACGGCCCAAAATAAGTCTAAAAAGTATTACTGAGAAGGGAAATAAAAACGGGAAGCATAAAATCACTCCATCATTGAAGTGGAGAAGGAAGCACCAGGTGCGCCAGGTGCACTGTCAATCAATGACTGGAGCATAGCCTGTAAAATCTCTTGATTCTCTTGAGTCTTCTGGACGGCACCCTCTATGGCGTCAAAGTGCAAGATAAATGCATCGAGACGAGCATTCAAGGCGAGATAGTCAGCTCGGGTCATGACATCTAACGGCGGAGGCGCAGGAGCATCATGAACAGGCGAAGCAGGAGCCAGAAGGGGTGCTGGAGCACCCCAATCCAACTCGCCCCCAATGCAGGCCTGACGGGACGTCTGAAGCTGAGCTGTGCTCGACTTCCAGACCCCAAGAGAAAAATCAAGAACCGTCTTTTCTTTAGCTTCACACCGAGGTGCTTTGAATCTGGCATCTTTAAGCATCCTTGTGATAAGGTAAGGAAAAGGGAATGCCCATGTGGTGGTAGTGCATGACCTAACCAAGATTAATTCATTGTAAATTTTGAGCATTTGGTCCCAGACAAGCTGTGGGACGCTAAACCAATACCCCTTTTCAGCATTGTAGAGGGTTTTCAGAAAATCCCCCTTACGCTCAGAATGGCCTGGCACGGGAAGGACATTCTTAGCAAGGACCGAATCAAGAAACCACAACCGGTATGGCAAAAAGGACTTGTTGGTGCTTGTGGTTCGAGTGCCGGTGAATTGGCCGTGGCAAATCTCCCCTACAATATCGGACAAAGTGGCATCGGGATGAACAACATAGAGAGGCAAGCCCTCCCCATCCACGGGAGATTGCAATGGGCAGTCCATAGCCATAGCAAGGTTATCAAGGGTGAACTCATACTCATAATCATCAATGGTGGTTTTGATTTTGTCCGGCTCGGTACATGAATAGAACATGTTGGCATAGAAGAGACGGATCACGCGTGGGTAGTAGGAGTGAGCACGTGGTTTGAAGAGAGTTTCAAGACCACGCTCCTTCAATTTGCAGACGAACCACGCCGTCTCATGATTATGGTCAAAACTATTTTTGATAGCGAACTTGGCTTCAGGAACGATTGGCCATTTGGCCCAATTTGGGGTTGGAGGCGCATTAGAAGGGCCCTCGGACGATCTAGCACGCTTGGAGGCCACTCTAGAAGCCATTGGAATGAAGAAAACTGGTTCGGGAATTTCTACGAACACCTGGCGTGCACAAAGATGGGGAAAAGGGCAAAAATGAGGTTAGAAATGTGAAAACCCCCAAATCCTATCCTGCAATCAACAGAAAATCATCATCCAACAATCACCAAACTTCAACAACAATCCCATCCTCCTTGATGCACATATTAAAAGAAAACGGAAAGGAGAATAACTTACCCAAAATTGGAGAACAAAGTTGCTTTATGGTTGATGATGATGGAAGATGATGGGTGATATGAATGAAGGAGGAGGTTAGAGAGAGATTGGAGGATGATGGGAAGGGGCTTGAGAGGTTGGGGACGAGAGGTTAGAGGGAGAGAAAGGGTTTGAAAGAAAATAAGAAAATGAAAAATGGGCTTGAAAGCCCATTTTAAAATAGCAGGGGGGCATCCGCGGGCGCCCGCGGTGCTACGCAGAGCACTGGGTGGTTACGCGGGGGCCCGCGGAATCTTAGCGGGGCCTCGCGGTTGGCTGAGTCTACTGGCACATTCCGCGGGCGCGGCGGGCGCCCGCAGGGGCTCTTGAGATGCTGCTTTGTGCAGCTTAAAGGAATTAAGCCAGTTCCGGATTGATCACCTTGGCCTCAAACATGGATGGAGACATGTTGGATAACTTAGTATCCTTGTAGAAGTAAATTGAATGGGGCAAAACCACGAGCTACGCCCATGAGCACCAAATGCTGAAAGAACCTTGGATAGAATGAGAGACATGCCCAATGACTTTGAAAATATCTAGAGATTGAACGAGGATTTGGAAATGATAAAGATAACCAATTGGAACCGCCGGAAGGCCTGATGAACCAATTCCAGAAGCAGGCATACCATTGGTCAAATTTAATAAATTCCCGGGAAATGCTTGGCATTGGACATGTAGAAAGCAGAAGCTCAGAAATCGGAAGAATTGCTTCCATGAATGCTAAATTTAATGTCGATAGCTAGACGAACCAGGCATTGCATGGCGCATTAATCCTCGTAAATTGGGTCCGTCAATAATACTTTCTCAACTTTTCGAATAGGGACTATGCCATCGACGTAAGGCTTAAGCCGTTGGCCGTTAACCTTGAAGAGAGATCCATTGGTAGGATCTTGGAGTTCGACTGCACCATGAGGAAAGACGGCGATAATGACATATGGACCATCCCACCGCGAACAGAGTTTACCGGGAAAGAGTCTCAATCTAGAATTGAAAAGCCAAACTTTTTTTCTAGGGGCAAAAGACTTTTTGACAATGTACTTGTTATGAAAAACTTTAGTCTTTGCCTTATAGATTTTGGCGCTTTCATACGCATCATTGCGAAGTTCCTCAAGCTCATTGAGTTGTAATTTGCGATTAGAGCCGGCTTGTTTGAGATCAAAGTTGAGCCTTTTTATTGCTTAATAAGCACGGTGCTCTAGTTCAATTGGGAGATGACAAGCCTTGCCAAAGATAAGCCGATATGGCGACATGCCAATGGGCGTCTTGTAAGCGGTCCGGTAAGCCCAAAGCACATCGTTTAGTCTCAATGACCAATCTTTGCGGTCCGGTCGAACCGTTTTTCTAGGATATGCTTAATCTCCCGATTAGATACTTTTACTTGACCACTCGTTTGAGGGTGGTAAGGTGTGGCAACCTTATGAATGACAGAGTACTTGGAGAGGACGGATTTAAGGTAACGATTTTGGAAATGAGATCCACCGTCACTGATGATTGCTCGGGGTGCACCAAAACGACTAAAAATGTTAGATTGAATGAACTGGATCATAACTTTATGATCATCAGTTTTGGTAGCCTCGGCTTCAACCCATTTGGAAACATAATCCACCACTACAAGGATATACTCATAGCCATAAGAAGATGAAAATGGTCCCATGAAGTCGATCACTCACACATCAAAAAGTTCAATAATGAGGATGGGAGTGAGGGGCATCATGTCTCTCCTAGACATAGATCCGAGCTTTTGGCAACGCTCACAAGATTTACAGAAATTATAAGCATCCCGAAACAAAGATGGCCAATAAAATCTGCTTTGAAGGACTTTGTCAGCAATCTTTCTGGCACTAAAGTGTCCCCCACAAGTAAGAGTGTGGTAGAAATTTAAGACACTTGTGGTTTCATTGTTTGGAACGCATCTCCGGATGATTTGATCCGGGCAGTATTTGAACAACTTCGGATCTTCCCAAAAGAAATGCTTAACTTGGGAGAAGAAACGGTCTTTATCTTGTTTGGACCAATTAGATGGAATTTTGTCTACCGCTAGATAGTTGACAATGTCCGCAAACCAAGGGAGACTTGAATGGGAAATCTGAAAAAGTTGCTCATCCAGAAATGAGTCACGGACTGCAGCAAATTCAGAGGATTTCTCAATGAGTAAGCGAGAGAGATGGTCTGCGACAACATTGTCAGTCCCTTTTTTGTCCCTGATTTCAATGTCAAACTTTTGAAGTAAGAGTATCCATCAAATTAGGCGGGGTTTGGCCTCTTTTTTAGTGAGCAAATGCCTAAGAGCGGCATGATCTGAGAAGACAATGACCTTGGATCCAAGAAGATAGGAACGGAATTTATCAAAGGCATACACCACAGCTAGCAATTCTTTTTCAATGGTGGTGTAATTTAACTGAGCATCGGAGAGAGTCTTGCTAGCATAATAGATGACGTATGGAAGTTTTTCCACACGTTGGCCCAAAACCGCACCTAATGCATAATCAGATACATCACACATGATCTCAAATGGAAAAGACCAATTAGGCGGTTTCATGATTGGGGCGGATGAGAGAAGAGTGCGAAGTTTCACGAAAGCTTCTATACAAGCTTCATCAAAATTGAATGGAACGTCCTTGGCCAGAAGGTTACACAAAGGCCGAGAGATTTTTCTAAAATCTTTGATGAAGCGACGATAGAAACCGGCATGTCCAAGGAAGGAACGGATTTGACAGACCGAGTTTGGAGGAGGGAGGTTAGAGATTAACTCAACTTTGGCTTTGTCAACCTCCATCCCCCTTTTCGAAGTGACAAATCCTAAAACAATGCCTTCTTGAACCATAAAGTGACTTTTCTCCCAACTTAGAATGAGATTTGTTTCCTTGCACCTTTGAAGTACAAAAGATAGATTTTGGAGACACGAGTCAAAGGAGGATCCAAAGACGGAAGAATCGTCCATGAACACCTCTAAGAATTTTTTAACCATATCTGAAAATATGGACATCATGCATCTTTGGAACGTGGCCGGTGCATTGCATAGCCCAAAAGGCATGCGTCTGTAAGCAAAGGTTCCGAAGGGGCATGTGAATGTGGTCTTCTCTTAATTTTGTGGATCAATTGCCACTTGGTTATAGCCGGAATAACCATCAAGGAAACAATAGAAGCTTTGGCCGGCTAACCTCTCTAGGATTTGATCAATGAATAGAAGGGGAAAATGATCTTTCCTAGAAGTAGAGTTAAGTTTCCGGTAGTCAATGCAGACACGCCACCCGGTGGTGGTGCGTTGTGGCACGAGCTCTCCTGCGGAATTTTCAAAGATGGTGAGGCTGGATTTCTTAGGAACAACTTGAGTGAGACTCACCCACTTGCTATCGGAGATGGGGTAGATGATTCCTGCATCCAATAGCTTGATCACTTCCTTCATATTGGGATTCAACCGGCGCTGCACCTCTCTAGAAGGTTTAGCGTTCTCCTCTATATGAATGCGATGCATACAAATAGAAGGGTCGATTCTTTTCAAATCAGCCACCGCCAGCCAATAGCTTCTTTGTGCTCTTGTAGTACCGTTAGAAGGATGTTTTCTTGGCCCTTTAAAAGGTCCGAAGCAATGATGATTGGAAGGTTTTGATTTGCACTAAGAAACACATACTTGAGGTAGGCTGGGAGCGGTTTTAGCTCAAGTTGTGGTGGAGACTTTGGGATACCCCTCGGATCTGAGACACGGGTTGATCAGGCCTGGCCCAAACCCGAGGGAAATATCAAACAATTAATATATAACCGAACACAGAATACAAGATGAAATAAATAATAACAATAAGCTGGAAGAATACTAATTGAAATCCTCAAAATATATAATTAATGAAATCTGTTAAATCCAAACTCCGAAACTCCACAAGTTACAACTCGGGAATCCATCTAATGGACCTTATTATTAAAAATCCCCAATTGAAACTAAAATAACTGAAATAAAAACTTAAGGTAAACATAGAAAAGATTCCTACATAGTCGGAGGAATGAATGTCTGTATCTGCTCTGCACGTCCAAGCTCTAACCCTAGACCTGACGAACACCTGAAAAATAAGAGAGTGAGTCAGGCCCACATGCAAGTCCTATTCTACTGCGATCCAAACAGTAATCCGATACACAGATATATCCTAGGAAGACTCAACAATATCTAGAGTAGTCCATATGTATATATATATAGTACACATTATAGGACGCTCACTAGTCCAGTAGGTCTGTCTCAGCTTGAGTAGAGATACCATGCAAATCGCACAATAATGTGGTCATGTGTACCTAGACCTACCAGAGAACAACACCTATGTCCAGTTATCCATCCTAGGCGATATACGCGCCCTGACCATGGTCCTGAGATTCAAACTCATACCATGGCATCGTATAATATATATATAAAATCCTTGTACTCCTAACACAAAATATCAACAATCTGTATTGTGGTTTGATATATGTATAACCAATCCATCCTAAAAGCACCGCAGGTCATTCAATCGTTTTAATGATATGACACAATTATGAGATGGACTTAACCTCTTATTTTGGTTAATCCACCACTAAATCCAGATTAGGTAGAACACCATGTTCGATTTAGTTCATACCTAGTATGCCACCGTCCCATACCGATGCACACAGTCCTCCATCCAACACAGTTAACAAAATAGCATAATAACCACTTATTAACTATACTCCAGAACCAACATACAACCAATCTAAAATGTGTATGATTCAATTATACAGTCAATATAAGATATAGAAATCCTATTCCGGTCCTCCAAGTTTATAAAGAAGGACTACGCATATAACTCCTCCAAAACAGTACAATAACTGATGAAAATTACGGTATAATTATACTTCAATTAATTTCCATTTAAGCATACCTACATTACTTCCCAGACTATATAATAGATGCTTATAGCCAGTTGAAGCACAAATAACAGTTTACAATCATGCTAAGGAACCAAGTTACTTGATGGAAACTGTAAGCAATAACAAAATATACTACAACCTTCCACATGCAGTGGATTAATTAACTGTAGGTTACTTCATGCTTTAAAAATTAATACTTACATGCTTCCCAAACTTTTACATCTCTAGAATAATTTTATAAATCATCCACAGTCCTTAGAACCACACAGAAATCTTCCTACCGGCTAAAAACAAACCCAGAACGTGGGAAAATAAAAAATACAAAAGAGGAGCCACCTCCACTAAAAGTGGAGCCGCCTTCCCCCTTGGTAGAGCCGCCTCCACCACAAGTGGAGCCGGCTCTACCCCTTGTAGAGGTGGCTCCACCCTTGTGGTGAGCTGGCTCTACTCCCTTGTGCTCCGTTCGAAAGCTGATCAACTTCTCTGTCTCCGGCGAAACGCAAAGCCTCTGCAATGTTTTTAATCTTTATTCTAGGTTCAATCTTAGTTCTAGAAAAGCTTTAATCACTGAAAACCAATCCCAACATGTGAAGAACACAAGTTCTTAAGCCACGGTCACAGAACCTCCGTTAGAAAATTCAAGCAACTTACAACAGATTTTTACAAATTAATTTAGTGAAAACAAAAACTGATCTAAGAACTTGTTCTAGGGTTCAAACTCAGTTTTAGATTAGTTACCAGACATCCAATCCATTATTAATCCCTATTAAACAAAGCTTATACGTAACAATAACAGGAACAATTTACAGAGCAACCTCCTATCAACATAGATTTATGCAACGTTTAAACCACTAATGCAAACATGATTTCAAGCTTAATATTACCTTCAATCTAATCTGTTTTAATGCTTGGTAAATCCCTGGAGTCTACTAGGAATGCACAGAACACGAATTAAAGGGAAAGAGAAGAATAGTGACTTGCCTTTGAGTTTCAGATTTGAAACTCTAAACTGCCGTATCCTGAATTTTTCGACGAGGTCTCCGACCGTTGTTCCACCTTCGTCACTCTAGGTTTAGTCTCAGTTGAAACCTACAACCCCAACTTTCTTCCTCTCTGTAACTCTCTCAAGTTCTCCTCTCTGCTTTTCCCAAAACCACAACTATTACTCTTTGTATGTTCTCTTTGTTTCACAGTGTGACTATGAGAACTAGGATTGTGTTTCTAACCCTAAACCAATGTAGAATATGCATATATATAGACTTTTAAATTGTAAACCCTAATCCTTATACAACTCGGCCCATTGAACAACCTAGGTTTAAACAGTGCCGACTACATGAACTTACGTAAATTTATACGCACAAGAAATATAATAACAATGACTTAAATAAAGAAATAAAACAACATTTAACAACCAATTAAATAATTAAAACAATTAAATAATTAACAATTAATCAAATAATTAACAATTTATTAAAATACATGCAAGTTAACCAACACAATAATAAAAATAATTAATCCAATAAAAAGACCATGAAATCAAAAATAAAATACCAAAAATATCCTTTTAAAATTAGGGGTATTACATCATTCCCCCCTAACAAAAGGAATTCCGTCCTTGGGTAAGATTGGCTCGTTGCTAGATACAATTTAGGAGTTGTACATTTATGCTATTTTCTTAAACATAGAAACTTAGTATATTGTTGGATATGTAGGAATTTGGTGGAGCTCGTCTAAAGGGGTTGTGCCACACGGAAACGGAAATGAATTTTGCAAAGACATTAATTCAGAGTTTCGTGAATTCCGAGGACAGAATTCCTTTTGTTAGGGGGGAAGAATGTAATACCCCTAGTTTTCAAAAGGGTAAAATGGGAATTTAATTTTTGTTTAATTGATTTAATTATGTGACTTAGGTGTTTTGTTTTATTTATTATTTGTTTGAAAGTGTTTATTTAAATTATTATTATTTTTTATTGTATTGGTTTTTCTTTAAATAAGTTATTTAACTGTAATTGTATGTTGGTTGTATTTTTAGCTGTGTAATTGTGATTTACTTTAATTAATTAAAATAATTGTGATTTACTTGGATTAATGACGTGTGTTTTAAAATAACTTAGTTGGTATGGATTCTTTTTGTATGGTCGTAGGATTAGGGTTTTTTTTCTATAGGGATTAATTAGCCGACATATGGTTAGGCTGGGATTAGGATTAGGGTTGATAGGGCAGATATATATATATGTTGTATGTCTGTAAGGGTTTGAAAAACCCTTTTCCCTGTAATTAGTGAAGAGAGGAACAGAGAGAGACTTGAGGGAGAAGCTGTGAGGCTAAAGAAGGAAGAATAGGGAAAGAATAGAGGGGTTGTTTCTGGATGGAATTAAGAAACAACAGAGGACTGGAATGGTGGTCAGAGGTAGAATGCAATCTTGGAAATTCTGAAACTTAGAGACGGCGGTGAAGGTTTCAAACCGGAATCTTAAGGCAAGTTTCAGTCTATTCCTCTCCTGTAAACTTGTGTTCTGTGCATCTTATATAGACTCCAGGAACTTAATTAAACTTTTAAAAATAGACTTTATTCATGCTTGATGTTTTCTGAAATCTGTTCTGCGTTTTAAAGTTTAAACTTATTCTTGCATAAACTGTGTGTGTAGTTTAAGTTTTGTTTGTCAATTGGTTCACATTCGGATAGGAGGAGTCTCTAGGGGTTTAAGAGCATTAATGGAACCTTAATAATCTTAAAAAGGTCTGGAATAGAACACTGGACTTCGCCGGAAGCACAGACGGCAACTGGACGAAACAAAGACGAAGCAATTGAGCAGAGACAGCTCTCAGGGGAAGAGAGCCAGCTCCCTAAATGAGGGAGCCGGCTCTCCATGAGGGAGAGCCGGCTCTGGAAGATGAAGAGCCGGCTCCCATGGGGGGAAGCCGGCTCCTTTGAACAAAAACCCCTCCGGGGGTATTTCTGGTAATTTTCGATACTTCAGGGGCAGAAAGGGTAATTCTGAAGTTCATGGGGGTTCTTAAATGGCGTACAGAGCATGTTTAAGACCTAGGATGTATTGTTTCAGGTTATGAGAATGGACAACATAAATTTTAAAATATGAATGTTCAAAACTGTCAAGAAGGAAGGAGAACTGGAATCGTTGGTTGGCTAGTAAATTAAATGAACGGCTACAAAGGTAAGTGTTAGGATTTTATACCAATGATATAAATGACATGTTTCAGTTCCAAGAAGGTTGTTTATGCTATGGTTAGGGTCGTTAAGTAATTCTAACTGATAGGTTACATGCCGACAGGAGTTGTAGGAGTTTTAGTTGCTAGCTTTGTTTTAGCGAAGTAAATGGACTTGTATGGGAATGCTTTTGGGGTTTCATAAGATGTAATCCGGGTAGATTTCTGAGTGTCGTTATATCAGACACATGATCTATAGTGAGGATTAAAGGGACATCATGTAATTTAAGCATTACTTGGCATGCTGTCAAGGATGGTGTAGGTTGTGATCACTAGTTTTGTTTTAGCAAACAAACTAGACTAGTATGGAGGTATTTTTGGCAGTTTAGTATAATGTGCACAGTTATAACTCTATTTGTCATTATATTGTGCTATAGATGTTAATTGATGAACTGTTAAAATTTATGTTCGATCAATTGTATGGAATTGGATAATTTAAGTTGTTTATCATTACTTTAACAATTTAAAGGAAGGATTTATGGTTTAATCATATACTGGATGCATGATAGGATCTTAATAATATCTGATTTCTATTATGCTGGTTTCTGGATATGTTTGATGTTCTAATGAATGTGCATCATTTGTGAATCGTTTGCATTATATGTACCGGTATGGGACGGTGACATATCAGGGATGGATTAGATCAAAAAGTTAAGCCCTACCCCTTCATACATACGGAATGGATTAACTAAAATAGTTAACTCCTACATGGATACATGTCCTGTCCACTAAAATAGTTGAACGACATAACAGATATTTGATCTATCTTTCTGCATTAGGAAGGAATTTATATATATATTTATGGTACCGTGATACGAGCTTGAGTCTCCTGATCACGGTTAGGGTGCGTATATTGCAAAGGTTGAGTAGCTAGATATAGCTAATGTTCCCTGGTAGGTCTAGGTACTTGGCCGCTGAAAAACGTGTTTTATATGTCACCTTTTACCCAGGTTGAACTATGTTATAGACTAGTGAGCATCCTATAGTGTGTGTATATATATATGGACTATTTTAGTTATTGCCGACCTATCTAGGATGTATCTGCGTATCGGGTTTATGTACGGATTGTAGTAGGATGGAACTTGCATGTGGGCCTGACCCACCTTTATTTTTCAGGTGTTCGTGAGTACCAGGCTTAGGGTTTGACCGTGGTGATACAGATATAGTCACTCACTTTTCCGACTACATAGGATTTTCTTTCTTATTTTGGTTTTGGATTTTAATTCTGTAAATGTTTTACCAGTTGGAATTATTAGGGGTCCACTAGATGGATCCCCAAGTTATACAGATTTGAAGGATTTAAATGTTATTAATTTATTATTTAAAGTTGAGGATTTGTATTTTAGAATTCTTTCAGCTTTTTGTTATTTTAGTCTTAATTTAATTTTTATTCTTACTTGTTTACATATTATTTGTCTGATATCCCTCGGATCTGTGCTCGGACTTGATCACCCGTGGCTCTAGAAACGAGGGGTATCTCATAGCGACAACATACATGTCTTGACCAGGTATGGTAAACATACTAGACCTATCAAAGCAATTAACTTGAGCATGGTAGTGAGACAACCAATTTATCCCAAGTATCACATCATAAGTGTGCATGTCTAGGACCAATAGGTTAGCTAGAAATCTGAGTCTGCCAATAGTGTCACAGGCCCATCACTCTCATGTATAATAGCTGTATCGCCCAATGGTGTAGAAATACCCTGAGGTCTAGTGCATACCCTCGTCCTCATCCCAGATAAAACAATAAAAATCCTAACTACAAATGAGTATGTAGCACCCGTATCAAATAAAACATATCCATGAAAACCATGTATAGGAAACTTACTCCCAACAGCCTGAGGTGCCTGCATATCTTGTGACTTAGGGTTGTACACCCTGCCATAATGTAACTGCTGCGGTGCCTGTCCCTGAGGTTGCGGCGGTGCCGGTAATGCCGGATAAGTCTGTCCCTGAATCCGAGGAACCTGTGGAGCTGGTAAAGGCAACTGGCGCCCTCTGTCCCTGCTGCACATGTTGTCCCTGTCACGTACCAAATGGCCTCCTCTGTCGGTTAGCCTGTGGCTGACCCTGTCCTGCCTGCGGTCCCCCATTCTGTTGATGCTGAATAGGTGCCACATCCTTGGAAGCATCTGAACCGCCCTTGTGCTTCTTCCAAGGCTGATGTCCCTGGAATTTGCCCTTGTCGTTCTGTCGGTGTCCGTTCCCATTCCCTTTCTTAGCTGACTGGTTAGCAGAGTCTCTGTTACCCCGCTTCTCACCCTTGGCCTGTCTGATGTCCACGGTCAATTGATACTATTGTAGGGCAACATCTACCACCTGAGCATAGGTAGTATAAGCTGGACTACCTGTAATAGCTCTCTTGATAGACCACATCAGCCCCTTAACGAAACTGTTGCGCTTCTTCTCTTCTGTATCCACATCCTCCGGTACAAAAAGAGATAAGCGTGTGAACTGCTGCTCATACTCTGCCACTGTCATGTTTCCCTGTTGCAGATTGAGAAATTAAGTCTTCATGGCTGCCCTGACTGCATAAGGAAAATACTTTTCATCAAATCGTGCACTGAACTGATCGTAAGTCAATGACATCCTCTCCTCTACGGTGGTAACTGACTCCCACCACTGCAGTACATCCCCAACTAGCTTGAATGTAGCAAGCATCTGCTTCTGAACCTCCGTGCACTGAACCAAACGAAGATGTCGCTCAATATCCTGTTTCCACTGGTGAGCTACTCTCGCATCGGTGGAGCCTATGAACACAGGTGGGCTCCCCTTTGTGAAAGAACTCCTGGCCTTCTCCCAAGTATCAACCTGAACAACCGGTACTGGTAGTGGTGCCGGCTGTACCTGAGGCTGATTCCGAAGTGCAGCTATTACCCCTGCCTCTATAGCTCGAGCAACAAGGTCATTGAGGTGTGGAGGAATCTCTGGATCCCTGACCTAATCCTGAACCTATTGAACCTCCTCCTGTTCCGTATAGTACTGCCCCTCATAGTACTGACCTTCATCTTCCTGACGCTGCCTACGGGCCGCTTCCCTTCGTTGCCGATTATTCCGTCTGGTTCTTGCGTTAGCCATTCTGTCAACACAGAAAGACAGACATCAGCACGATTAAACCGAACCGTAAAGAATACAATGAATCCTAAACTTAAGCTCTAAACAATAGAGAACGCTACGCGGAAGTCTTATACGATAGAATCCTAGAGACACTTGAACCTGGAATGCTCTGATACCAACTGTGATACCCCTCGGATCCGAGACACGGATTGATCAGGCCCGCCCCAAACCCGAGGGAAATATCAAACAATTAATATATAACCGAACACAGAATACAAGATGAAATAAATAATAACAATAAGCTGGAAGAATACTAATTGAAATCCTCAAAATATATAATTAATGAAATCTGTTAAATCTAAACTCCGAAACTCCACAAGTTACAACTCGGGAATCCATCTAATGGACCCCTTATTATTAAAAATCCCAATTGAAACTAAAATAACTGAAATAGAAACTTAAGGTAAACATAAAAAAGATTCCTACATAGTCAGAGGAATGAATGTCTATATTTACTCTGCACGTCCAAGCTCTAACCCTGGAACTGACGAACACCTGAAAAATAAGATAGTGGGTCAGGCCCACATGCAAGTTCTATTCTACTACGATTCAAACAGTAATTCGATACGCAGATAGATCCTAGGAAGACTCAACAATATCTAGAGTAGTCCATATGTATATATATAGTACACACTATAGGACGCTCACTAGTCTAGTAGGTCCGTCTCAGCCTGAGTAGAGATACCATGCAAATTGCACAATAATGTGGTCATGTGTACCTAGACCTACCAGAGAACAACACCTATATCCAGTTATCCATCCTAGGCGATATACGCGCCCTGACCATGGTCCTGAGATTCAAACTCATACCATGGCATCATATAATATATATATAAAATCCTTGTACTCCTAATACAAAATATCAACAATCTGTATTGTGGTTTGATATATGTATAACCAATCCATCCTAAAACCACCGCAGGTCATTCAATCGTTTCAATGATATGACACAATTATGAGATGGACTTAACCTCTTGTTTTGGTTAATCCACCACTAAATCCAGATTAGGTAGAACACCATGTTCGATTTAGTTCATACCTAGTATGCCACCGTCCCATACCGGTGCACACAGTCCTCCATCCAACACAGTTAACAAAATAGCATAATAACCACTTATTAACTATACTCCAGAACCAACATACAACCAATCTAAAATGTGTATGATTCAATTATACAGTCAATATAAGATATAGAAATCCTATTCCGGTCCTCCAAGTTTATAAAGAAGGACTACGCATATAATTCCTCCAAAACAGTACAATAACTGATGAAAATTACGGTATAATTATACTTCAATTAATTTCCATTTAAGCATACCTACATTACTTCCCAAAATATATAATAGATGCTTATAGCCAGTTGAAGCACAAATAACAGTTTACAATCATGCTAAGGAACCAAGTTACTTGATGGAAACTGTAAGCAATAACAAAATATACTACAACCTTCCACATGCAGTGGATTAATTAACTGTAGGTTACTTCATGCTTTAAAAATTAATACTTACATGCTTCCCAAACTTTTACATCTCTAGAATAAATTTATAAATCATCCACAGTTCTTAGAACCACACAGAAATCTTCTTACCGGCCAAAAACAAACCCAGAACGTGGAAAAATCAAAAATACCAAAGAAGAGCCGCCTCCACTAAAAGTGGAACCGCCTCCCCCCTTGGTGGAGCCGCCTCCACCACAAGTGGAACCAGCTCTACCTCTTGTAGAGGCGGCTCCACCCTTGTGGTGAGCCGGCTCTACTCCCCTGTGCTCCGTTTGCGCGAAAACTGATCAACTTCTCTGTCTCCGGCGAAACGCAAAGCCTCTGCAATGTTTTCAATCTTCATTCTAGGTTCAATCTTAGTTCTAGACAAAATTAATCATTGAAAACCAATCCCAACATGTGAAGAACACAAGTTCTTAAGCCACGGTCACAGAACCTCCGTTAGAAAATTCAAGCAACTTACAACAGATTTTTACAAATTAATTTAGTGAAAACAAAAACTGATCTAAGAACTTGTTCTAGGGTTCAAACTCAGTTGTAGATTAGTTACCAGACATCCAATCCATTATTAATCCCTATTAAACAAAGCTTATACGTAACAATAACAGGAACAATTTACAGAGCAACCTCCTATCGACACAGATTTATGCAACGTTTAAACCACTGATACAAACATGATTTCAAGCTTAATATTACCTTCAATCTAATCTATTTTAATGCTTAGTAAATCCATGGAGTCTACTAGGAATGCACAGAACACGAATTAAAGGGAAGGAGAAGAATAGTGATTTGCCTTTGAGTTTCAGATTTGAAACTCTAAACTGCCGTATCCTGAATTTTCCGACGAGGTCTCCGATTGTTGTTCCACCTTCGTCACTCTAGATTTAGTCTCAGTTGAAACCCATAACCCCAACTTCCTTCCTCTCTGTAACTCTCTCAAGTTCTCCTCTCTGCTTCTCCCAAAACCACAACTATTACTCTCTGTATGTTCTCTTAGTTTCACAGTGTGACTATGAGAACTAGGATTGTGTTTCTAACCCTAAACCAACGTAGAATATGCATATATATAGACTTTTAAATTGTAAACCCTAATCCTTATACAACTCGGCCCATTGAACAACCTAGGTTTAAACAGTGCCGGCTACATGAACTTACGTAAATTTATACCCACAAGAAATATAATAACAATGACTTAAATAAAGAAATAAAAACAACATTTAACAACCAATTAAATAATTAAAATAATTAAATAATTAACAATTAATTAAATAACTAACAATTAATCAAATAATTAACAATTTATTAAAATACATGTAAGTTAACCAACACAATAATAAAAACAATTAATCTAATAAAAAGACCATGAAATTAAAAATAAAATACCAAAAATATCCTTTTTAAAATTAGGGGTATTACAGACTTCAAGGAAGGGATCGGAGGAGTAGTAGAGAGTTGGGGAAGCGGTTCTTTTGGTATTTTCCAAGGAGGGCTATCCATGATAGCATTAATGTCAAGCAAGGAGTTTACTTCTTGGATTGATTGGTCAATATCAAAGTTTGAGAAGTCAAAGTGAGACATGCAAGTTTCCAAAGGATCTTTGCTTAGAATGAAAGGGAGAGATTCTTCGACCACTTCATCTACCACATCGATAAGAAAACAATCATCCTCATCGGAAGGATGTTGAGTTGCATGGAAAATGTGGAGTTTGACTTGCATATTGCCAAAGACAATGTCCATCACCCCGGTTCGGTAATTAATTAAAGCGTTAGCCGTAGCTAAAAATGGCCTACCGAGGATCACGGGAATATGCTTCTTTGGGTTATGGACCGGTTCCGTGTCAAGAACCACAAAGTCTACCGGGAAATAGAATTTGTCTACCTTGATAGTGACATCCTCAAGAATGCCTCGTGGGTGCTTCACCGATCTATCGGCAAGCTGCAAGACCACGGATATTGGCTTTAGATCTCCCAACCCAAGCTGTAAGTAAACTGAGTATGGAATCAAATTTACACTAGCTCCCAAGTCAAAGAGGGTCCTTTCTATCTTGTTGTTGCCAATGACACACGAGATAGTTGGTGCGCCCGGATCCTTATATTTTGGAAAAGCACTGTGTTGAATGATTGCACTCACATTTTCAGTTAACCTTACTTTCTTTGGCAAATGATTTCTGGAAGTGCGCTTTTGAGTGCACAAATCCTTGAGAAATTTTGCATAGGGAGGGATTTGTTTTATAGCATCCAAGAGAGGCAAGTTGATCTTTACTTGCTTGAAAACTTCCCACATGTCTTGAAAATTGCAATTCTTGTTCCCAAAATGTGTCGACTCTTGGAGACGTTGAGGAAACGGAGCTTTAGGCTCATAAGAAGTTTCCACATTTTGGGTGACAAGCTTGGGATTTTCATGAGTAGAATTTGGATTAGATGAGCTTACTTTTGGAATTTTGGAGGGAGAATTTTTGTCATCCTTATCTCCGTCAACCTTGTTGTCAACAACTCGACCACTCCTAAGGGTGGTGATTGCTTGAACTTGTTCATGAATTGGCCCACTCGGAGGAGGGGTTTTGTCAATCACATGCATCCCTCTAGGATTTTCAAATGGTTGAGTGGAAAGCTTACCCTTGTCCTTTTGAAGCAACTGGTTCATGGAGTTAGCTATTAGACCCACTTGATTCTCAAGTTTAGCTATGGACTGAGTATGAGAATGAACCATTTGGAGAGTGGGCTGCAAAGATGACAAGAGTTGCTTGTTAGATTCCATCATTTGCTGATTTAGAGATTCCATCATTTGTTTATTTGCCGCCATAATCTCATCCTTTGGGAACATAGGAGGTTGATTAGAGACATTTGGATTATACGGAGGAAGGTAACTTGAAGAGGCCTGAAATGGCCTATTTTGAAATTGAGAAGAGGGCTGATTTTGTTGCCCCTGATTTAGAAATTGCGAATTCTGTGGGGTTTGCTGCCTCCACAAGAAATTCGGATGATCTCTCCATCCCGGATTATAAGTATTGGAATATGGATTATTCCTGGGCCTTGAGAACATCGCATTTGCTTGCTCTTGATTGGGATTGGAAAATTGCTCCGGTGTGGGGCAATCTTTTGAGAGATGGAATGGACTAGTATATGAAGCGCAAACCGCACTTGCAGAATTTTGAGACAAAGAGGGAGAGAGATGTGGTGCCATCAATTGATAGAATATATGAGCTATGGCATCCACCTGTGAAGATTCATCCCTTATTGTTTTTGGTTGACAAGGATTGGTGTTCTTTGTATTGGTTGAGGTTGGACCACTACGAGAATTATGCTGTAACGAGTTTTCACTAAAATTCTCAAGCAGGGTCCATGCTTCATCTGCACTTTTAGACATGAACATCCCCCCACAAGATGAGTCAACCATGAATCTATGTGGGTCGGTTAACCCAGCATAAAAAGCTTACACCAATTGCCATTTTGGAATTAAGTGGTGCGGACATTTCCTTAAGAGGTCTGGAAGTCTCTCCCAAGTCTCATGGAGTTGTTCCCCCTCACTTTGGGAAAAGCTAAGAATGGAACGCCTCATTAAGTTGATTTTACTCACTGGATAATACTTCTTTAAGAATTCTTGTTGCAATTGAGCCCATGTAGTAATGGAATTTGCAGCAAGGGAGTTCAACCAATACTTTGCCCGTTCTTTTAATGAGAATGGGAAGAGATGCAAATGGATAGCATTGTCAGGGAAGCCCCTAAGCTTGATGGTAGAGCAAATTTCAAGGAATTCATTAAGGTGCTTATAGGGGTCCTCATTCTCAAAGCCATGAAAAGATGGAAGCATTTGGATGGTGCTAGATTTAATTTCATATTGAGCGGCCTCGATATTTGGCATCACTATGCAAGAGGGAGAAACATAAGTGGTAGGGATGAAATGGTCCCTAAGAGTCATAGGAACCACATTTGGAATTTTGGCCCTATCATTATTAACTCCCTCATTTTTGACATTCCCTACATTTCCAGCCATTGTGTTAAATTCAGTTTCAAGTTCTTTTATGCTAGTAGATTCCCTAAGGTTTCTTCTAAGAGTTCTTTCGAGTGAATTTATGTCAACTGGCGATTCTAGAGTTGGTAGGGAGAGTGATCTACGGCCAAACATCAACAACACACCCCACAATCAATACAATAATTCATCACCATCAACTCCACATACGATGTTCCCTTTCTCCTCAATTATCAAGACAGAAAATAAATAACCTCAACAAGGGCTTCATAACTTAACTATATCTAAACTAAACACATGCGAGATATTCACAACTTTGAAACTAGAGCTTCGAAAACTTACCTGAAGTCGTCTAGACTTACTAATTTGCTAGCTTTCCTCAGCAAGCCTTGAATACCTAGAATCTCACAAACAACCTAAAACACAAAGATGGTCAAAACCACACAAGAAATATTCACATATCACAATATTAACAATCAAACCAAAGTTAACCCTAGAACCTCGGTTGCTAAACTGTTTGCAGTCCCCGACAACGGCGCCAAAAATTGATGCGAGCTGGACTATCAATTATAATTCAACCTTTTTGCAATAGCACAAATCATTTTAAAATAGGGCTATTGGTTGAGTAAGTCGAACCACTGGGACTGCTAGTTTATGGCAAATTAAGTGTATCATTTTTAGAATGATAAAGGGGGTAACGAGGATTTGTTGGTTTGTCACTTAAGCTATAAATTGATAAATGCATAAAACAATAAATTGCAAGGAGTTTAAAGAGAAAAGATCTAGATAGAGAGGTCTAGGGAAGTGAATCCACTCCTACCCTTTACACATGCTAAGTATATGATTGATTTGGGGAATTAATGTACATATGTGACCATAATACATAGCAACACATGATTATTACAATATCTTCAAGAAATTCAATTAATCACAAGGTAAGAATAACCTATCAAAGCTTCACATGCTTGAGTTACCTAGACTATGATGTAACCTTAGACATGCTCACAAAGCTAGAGATTATCAAACCCTCAATTAAATGGTAAAAGCACATGGAATCAAGATACAAGATTAACCCATCAAAAGGAAGTCTTAAGCTATGGATTAACAAATTTCTCAAAAACCATGCCATTAAAATCATTCCATAATCTTGTTTCCATTGTCACTATGAAAATACTAGCCATACAACCATGAGAATAAATAATCTAAGACAAGAACATTTGATTCAACATGATCATTTATAAATAAAAACATTCATTACAAATTGTAATATGCTCTAGATTATGGAACTTGGCCATACATACATTTCATTCCCCAAAATAAATCAAAAATTAAACATGCTTACAAGGAAGGGTTTCATCACCTCCCTAGAGAAGGATTTAGTTACCCATAACAATAAGGAATGAAGGAGAAGAAGAGATTCCACCCTCTATTTTTGTGCCTAGAGCAAACTCAACTCAAGCCTCAAGAACACCTCTCTCTCTCTCTCTAGCCATCTTCCAAAAATGTGTGATATGAGATATGAGATGATCTCCCTCTTTTTATCTATCCAAAACCTACTCCCCATACCCCCAATCTCGAGCTCACCCCTTTGGATGAAGCTAGACCACATAAAAGAAAGATAAGGGAACCAAAAAACTGGAAATCAGGGGCAGTTGAACAGCCTTCTGCAGGTCGGCGGGTGCCGGCGAGCGCCCGCGGGGGCTTGTATTTCCGAGGATGGCTATTACCATGTTTGGCGGGCGCCCGCCGGAGCGTGCCGGACCTCTGCGGGGGCTCGCCAAAATAGGCAAAGAATTGAGGGGTTGGGCACCCGCGGTGGCACAGCGGGCGCCCGCAGGGGCTTGCCTCTGCACTATATCAAGGCTTCTTACAAGTCTCTTCAGGCCGGAGCGTGGAGCGCTTCCACTATGTACACTAAGCCATGACTTCATAGAAATGGCAACAAAAGAGGTTCGGTCCAGAAGATGACTCCCCGACACGACGCATGCGTTTCAACAGAAGATTGTCAAAACCGCTTCTTTAATCAAATTCAGGGAGACTGACCAGAAACAAGACAGAAGTACACAATTGAAATAAAACTGTACATTATCCTCTAGTAATGGACTTAACTAATGCAAGAAAGGGCGCTTGAATATGTAATATTCGGCGCTTATCAGTTTACATTAGGTGATTTTAGAAAGACTAAACATAATCGGGAATCATTTCATATGATAGGCAAGATATTGTCTTAAGAGATATGAAAATGATGAGATTTGCCTGCCAATAGCAATAATGAACTTCGTCAATCGAATAAGTTATAGGCGTATTGGTTATCCGATTTTTCATACAGTGGTTAAGGGACCCACATATTATTTTAATGGAAGTGCTCGCTTAATAACAAATAAAGCTCAACAATAGTAATAATGAACTCATCCATCAGGATAAGTTATTGACATGTTGATTGTGTGATTTATTATGCTACGAAGTTGAGGGACCCGCATTAATTAAAAGGGATTGTTCACCAATAGTGATATTGAATTCTTATTCTATTGAGATTTATTATACTATGTGGTTGACAAACTCATTTTAATTTTAAATATGCATGATAGTATTAATAATTCACCGTGCATATTGTATGAATGCATTTATATTCAGATTAATTATGTATAATCTATTTTATCTGTTTACTAACATATTCAATGTATTTGGACCTCATATATATTGAATGGAAAAGAAACTTAGATATTTTACTCACAACGTAAGGGTACAAAATGTATTTACTACTCCTATACCTAATCCTTTGACTTTAAGATACCCAATTTGATATTAATACTTTTAATAAATGAAATAAGGCAAATGATATGATTTGATGCAATATTCTAGAGTTTATCTTGAATACGCTCCAAAGCTAATATTTGCATTATTTTATTTGTTTCAAGCATCATGTTAAAAATCAATGAGATGTTTTAGTGAGATTAGATAAAGAATATGCCTAAGTACTATGTCAGATTTAAATACCATCAAGATAGCCTAAGGATTTCCAGTAAAAGATCGAATTTTAGAAAATAATTGTTTATTATTTAAAAATTGAACTGGAGGTCAATAGGGCTGACTTAGGTGGGAAGTTTCAAGTTGACATGATTATTACCTTATTACCAAACTAATTCGACTCTTTTAGAGTAAACTAAATAAGGAACCAGTTTGAGTTCACATTCGCAGATATTCTTATAGAATTGGTAACATATGAAAGAATAATCAAAAGTATGGGTTTTCCTATCAATCTAGCCTAGTTTATACTATCTTCTTTTAGGCCCAAGCGGAAAGGCAAAGGAAAAAAGAAGGATGATAATAGGACTAGGCTAGCACAAAACACGGGTATCCAAAAGTTTAAAGGGAATAAGGCAGTGTATGTTGAGGGTGAAGGAAACTGTTTCTTTTGTCGCTAACTAAGACACTAAAGGACGAACTGTCTAAGTAGTGACGTGGCATGCGAAAATGTATATTTAATCATTGAGCCATGTTATATGGTTGTATCTATTAATTCCTGTTGGATAGATTCTGGAGCCACTAAACATGTTTGCAATTCGTTGCAAGGATTTCAGGAATCTAGAAGTCTCGATGATATAGATGTATATTTGTCCTTGACCTGACGCCAAGGTTGTAGCTAAGTCAGTGGGAGTATTACATATGAAATTAGAGAGTATGAGGATATTAGTATCAAAGAACTATCTTTATGTACAGATGTTAGACGCAATCTAATTCTTGTTTTACTTTTGTTATATTAAAACTGTGTTGTTATTTTGTAAACCTGGTTTTATAAAATTGATTAAATGTGCAATTGTTTTTGGTGCATTGAAAGATGGTCAATATACTATAACCACAAGTTTTTAATATTTGCAGGATGTAGAAACTAACGTTGCATCTTCTAGATTGAATGTTAAGAGAAAATTTGTTATTCCTGACTCATTGTATTTTTAGTGTCTATTTTTGAGTTGTAATCAGTCAAAATGAGATTTAAAGATTGGTCAAAGAAGGTTTATAACCTAGTAAGGCAAGGGAGCTTAAACCAAACTTGTGAATCCTGTTTTGAAGGATAGATAACCCTAAGGGCTTAATCAGCCTAATGAAATAAACATAAAGAACAATTAGAGTCGGTACACACTGACACGTGTGGTCTTCTGAACATCCAAGCAAGATTACTCACGTTTTGGATAAATTTACCTGATGCGACACAAGTCTTATACTTTTGGTAGATTCCAAGAGTGTCAAGATTGATGTGGAGCACAGACTAGGTAAACTTATCAAAACACCTTGATCTAATCATGGATATAAGTATTTATTGGGATAGTGCAAAGACTATATGGTCAATGAGGGTGTAGTGTACCAGTTTTTCGCAATTGACGCTCAATGAATTGAGGTGTCAAATAGGAATAACAAAATTCTGCTTAACATGATTAGATCTATGATTTGATATGTTACATTATCTCTTTCATTTTAGAGTTTAGCTTTAATGATATCAATGCACATTATGAACTGCAATCCATCTTAGTCTATCTTAAGGATATCTTTTGAGCTGTGTTTTTTACTAAAATTTTAGTTTGAATCACATGCACATATAGGTAGTTTTGCACAAGTGCACTTGATATGGACAAGTAGGTTGGAAGCAGATCATAGACATGCTTGATTTGATGGTTACTTTAAAGGCACTAGGATGGATTATTTTATGACTTCAATGATAAATGTTGATTGTTTACACTCACTGTTTATCTATAGGAGGATCATATTATGAATCACATACCTAGCAGCATAATGTTAGAGAATATGGTATGAGTATCAGATGTACCACAAATAAACACACTTATTATAGAGATTAAGAATTATATATGAATTTTCTATTAACGCATTAGCATCATTTAGTACATTGTTGTAGTGGGAGGATTATCATTCAATCTAACAGAATTATGTTTTTAGGTGAGACCTTTAAAGATATCCTTAAACATGAGTTAGACCCAATAAGCTACACGGAAGCGTGAACTGATATGGATACAGATCGTTTTGGCAAGTTGCTATGAAATCAGAGTTGGAATCTATGTATTCTAATAAAATCTGGGATCTTGTAGAACTTTCTAGTAGGGTGATACTTATGGAAGATAAGTTAATTTACAAGAGGATACCAGAAGATTTCTTAGTAAATGAACCATGTGTGTACAAGGTAATGTCATTATTTTTCTAATTCTATATATATTGATGATATCCTACTCATTTAGAATGACGTGGAAGCTTTGTCATTTTTAAAAAGGTAGTTGTTCAATTACTTTGGAATGAAGTATTTTCAAGATGTAAGCTATATTTTTAGGATCAAGCTTTTGCAAGATCGGGTTAAAAGGAAAATAGGCTTATCTGAACAATCCTACATTGATAAAGTTTTGACCAGATTTGGTATGCAAAACTCAAAGAATGAGTTCTTACTTTATTGACATGAATTGCTCTCTCTAGTAAGTAGTTTTCCAAGACTAGTAGAAGAGATTGAATAAATGAGACTGGAACAATATGCTTTGGCATATGGGAGTCTCATATATGCCATGGTCTATACCAAACAGGACATCCGCTACAATGTAGGGATAGTCAGTAGATATCAGTTCAAACTCGGACTTCATAACTGGTCTATTATGAAAAATATCATTAAGTACATTAGGAGAACCAATGATCTCATACTCATTTATGGATGTGATGATATGGTCCCAGTCAGGTTTGCTGATTCTGATTTTTAATCAGATATAGATATTATTAGGTCCATGACTTAGTGTATGTTCACTCAATGGAAGGGAAATCAATTGATAGATTGTAAAACAGATTTTAACTGCTGACTCAAACATGAAGGTGGAGTACATTACAACCTTAAAGGCAGCAAAAGAAGTCTTTTGGTTTGATCTCACTGATCTAGAGGTTGTGGAGCATACTAACTTGCCTATCGAGGTAGATTGCGACAATAGTGCAAAAGTAGTCCAAACAAATGACCCAAGGTTCCATAGAGGAACAAGGTACACAGAGAGGAAGTATCATGTCCTACATGATATTGTTTGGCAAGAAAATGTACTTGTGGCTAGAACATTACATTGGAACACAACTTTGTTGATCCATTAACAAAGGTGTTATCGATCAATAGTTTTGATCGTCACCTAGATAACATTGGAGTTAGATGCAATTAGAATTGGCTATGAGGGCAAGTGGGAGCTGCTGGGATTTATATGCCCTGGCATAGCAAATTCCTATTTGGATTATAGTGATAAATGTTCCTGATATATCTGAATTATTTATGATTTATATAATTGATAAATTCAATGTATTATGTTTCGATTCATTATGAAATTGATAGTATCCACTTGATTACACTTGATATTTATATATGTATGTAATGGCAATCAATACATGATTATAAATAGTAATCATAAATTGTTCATAGTCGGTAATTATGGATGAACTCATTATTAACTAAGACTTGAACTGGATCCGCGTTAGGTCGAAGATATATTGCGAGTGCCGTCGTATGCAATTGCTCGCTATCACTGTCATGGCATTTGACTCTTAAGCATGAGAGAAGTATAGACTCTTTTATTAATTAGTAATTACTTTGATTTTTTTGGCGGAATCTTCGGAATCAATAGACCGGCACTCTGGGTTATTATGTAATTAATAGTTAGAGGGTTATATTTTCAATATTTGCATCATTGCTACTTGTATTTATTTTGTATTGATTATGGTTGATCACAAAGTAAATTCGAAGGCCTTCGTGTATTTTTAGACAAAATGATTTGTTATATATATATATTTATTTAAATTATTATTTTTTGTCAAACAAATATTTTATTGTGATCGAGCCAAAAATAATCAAAGGTACTAAAATAAATATATTAATTAAGTAGTCAGATTAATGACTTTATTTATCCGATAACTAATTATGCATAGAGGGGTCAAAGTGTAACATTGACTTAGAGGTTATTTATTATTTAATTGGAGTTTAATTAATTTCTTTTAGTGGAGTAGAAATTAATTTATAAATTAATTGAATTGGGTCCATGAATCGGGCCAATTATTAATTCATTGTAGCCAAGAAAATAATAAGCCTAAAGGATTCTCACTCATAGCCCAATTTGATATTGGAATCCTATTAGATTTGAGATACGATAATTAGAGATTGAGAAAGATTTATTATTTCTTTTCATTGTCTTATGTTGCCTATATATACATGGTCCATGTATATTTTAGGAAGACTTTTTGGAAAAAAAGAAAAAGAAAAAGGAATATAATTTTTTTTCTCTCTAGATTTTAGGGTTTGCTTTATCATCTAATGGAGGCTCCCACAAACTTAGTTTTTCAAGGTCATTCATGGAGGCTTATGAGTGATTCCTAAAGGCAAGACCATTACCAATAAGATGGAGATCTAAGGAGAAGACATCTAGCAAAGAGATCTACAATAAGTGAGAACATTTACTTTAGATGAGAGATCTAAGGTTTACTCAAACCTTGATATAAGTATTCAATCTATTAATTGAATGATACATCATATTTTATTTTTGTATAAAACTTGTCTATATGTGATGAATCAAGATCTATATATGAAAACCCTGAGAAAGTTTTTAAAAACTTACATGTTTCCCTACAACTCCAACTTGCATCATTGTTCCTATCAAAAGCGGGGGTCTCTGTTTATTAATATTTATTTATTTGTTATTAACAAACCTGTTGCCCATGTGAAGGATTTGTCATTAATTATTATTTGCGATCGGTTTCTTGTTTGATTATTTATTTATTTATTTACTCGGATGGAGCGAAGAAGTTCCATCATTTCTGCCATAAGGGATGCTCCTATGTCTGTTGTGGTGTCAATGGGTAGGAATGCAAGATGCTCCCATGTTCATGTCTATTTGATTTTGCTTCATGGTTTTCAGTGCTTGTTGCACTATTAATTGACTTGCTCCATTTGTATTTCACAAATGTTGGTTTTATGTTCTAAGTTCTGGATGATGATTTGGTGTGACGTGAACACTTCCCTCTCAATTCCTTTATTGAGCAGGAATTGTGAATGTCATATGGGTCAATTTGCATGTGTCAGAGTTCAAAATGTAAATTAGGGTATAAGTGAAAGTTAAAACTAAAATTTCTATCTAAGTGAAATTTGACTTAACTTGAGGATGTGTCGGTGTAATTAACCTTATGTTTTAAGGAGAATCAATGTTTATCACTTAAAACATATCTAACGGGATAAAGGCGATTCTATTAGTGTTTTACATCAAATAGATAACGTAGCGTTGTTCAAATTTCTTTTTGATTTTGTTGTATAGCAGTAGTGGCAGATCTTAAAGCATGGACAAATTTAAGGGAACTTGCAACCAAAATCGATACGAAGTAGTAATCTACTCACTTGGTACACCAAAAAAAATAAACAAATAAAAATAAAGGAAGAATAGGAGGATTGTGTTTATTTTCGAAAAAAGAAAAAAAAAATTGAAAACCCAAACCTAAAATTTTGATTCAAAATAAGAAATTTAGATCACGTGATGTAGCAATTGCTTTAACTACATTTTTCTTGTATAAACCCGGAAAGCTTATTGTTTAATAGAATTGAAATTTAAATACTTAAAATTTTATGAACTGAATTTTAAGTACTAATCATAAATTAAATTTTCGTTTGTAACTTTTTGAAATTTAAATGTTCTAATTGTCAATTAAACCTAATTTTTAAGTAGTATTCACAATCTTGTTACTGAAAGCACTTCATTGGCACATTTTTTATTTTTTAAAATTAAATGTTCAATTGAGTTGCCGTTAAAAAAATAATAATAAAAATCGCATCACACTGACCCAAACACAACCTTAATGCTTAGCTTGAGAAGCTCCCCAAACACCACCATGGTTTTATATGAAAGAAGATGCAATGGAACCCAAATCCACTACTTTTGTTATTCAAGTTTGGGCCATTTCAAATTGATCCCCACGTCTCAAGTCCAAACAAATTCCGATAATGTGTAAGTTGGGTTGCAATGGGTTTTGTTCCATATCAAACCCAAACTAAAACTAAACCAAAAGTTTTTGCTTAAAATTCTTGCGGGCAATGGGGATGATTATTTTCTTGCAATAATTAAATAAAGTACGAAATTATGGAGTGCTTTTGGAGTTTAGAAATTATGATCATGTTCAAGATTCTCTTTATTATGATTCAATGTGGAATAAGATAAGGTCAAGTCCAAAAAATACCCTTATAGTATGCTTACAGTGCACATTGCACCCTTCCCATACAAAAAACACCCCTAAACTATTACATTTCTGCAAAAAGGTCATATTTATAAAAACTAAACTAAAATATCCTTCGTAACACATTTTATATATATATATATATATATATAAGTGCTTTTGGAGTTTAGAAATTATGATCATGTTCAAGATTCTCTTTATTATGATTCAATGTGGAATAAGATAAGGTCAAGTCCAAAAAATATCTTTATAGTATGCTTACAGTGCACATTGCACCTTTCCCATACAAAAAACACCCATAAACTATTACATTTCTGCAAAAAGGTCATATTTATAAAAACTAAACTAAAATATCCTTCGTAACACATTTTATATATATATATATATATATATATAATATTTTGTGAAATGACTAAAAAGGGCTTGGCCTTTCTTCTTCTTCATCTTCTCCCTCTTCATTCTCTCTCTACCTCTTCTCCTTCACCCACCGCCGCACCGACTTCTGCCACACCATCTTCACAAACTTCTCTTACCTTACCTTCTGCCTCCACTTCGACACCAACCTAGTCCACAGCCCTTGAAAGTGAAATCAACCAATCTAATCGATACTTCGTCAAATGATCAGCTAGATCGGATCCGTGTCTGTATTGGCACTGGGCGCATTCCTTGACTCGTCTTTCAAATAAAAATCAATGAAAAGTTCACCACTTTGTTTACTTGGAAGTCGCTGTATCAGAGTGTGAACCAGTGGTGCCTGGGAAAGAAACTGAAATTCTCCGATTATAAACAAGACTAAATTAATCCCATACGTTCGCCCAAATCAAAGCTCGTCGTCCAGTAGATGGTACTCCTCGCAATCTCTCTCACATATATATATACATACAAACACTCCATTTACATATATACCCAATATATGTGTAATATTGGGTATATGTCCTGTCGACAATTCTGTGTGCAAATATGTGTATGTGTATATGTGTGTATAATCATATATGTATATGTATCAGAGAGAGTTGGTGGTGGTAAGCGACGGGGGCCGAACCAGTCCTCTCCAAAGCCCATTACCGGAATCGCTGTTTGTTGCCATCGTCACCACCTGTCGAGATTCCCCCTTGTTCGCCGGCCGCTGTTCCAAGCTTACTGCCCTCGCGAACCGCTATTAGTTCCGTGTGAGCTTCTCCTTTCTCGCCGGCTGATTTCATCCTCGCTGGTCTGTCACCATCTTGCTCGCCGATCAAACCCTTTTAAGCCATCGTTGGTCAGCCGAGCTCGTCGCGGCCGCCGTCTTCATCCTCGCCAGTGTGGTTGTTTGGGTTTTGGTGATGGTGATGGTGAGGCAAGCGAACGGCGGCGACAAACTATAGTAATGTGGGGTTTGCGAATGGGTCTTGCAACTTTTGGTGGTTGGCTCTGTCGACCAGTATATTGGTTTGATTGTTGTTGTTCACCGTGAAACGTCTTTCTTCTTCTTCCCCGACCACAAGCTCCAAAACGCCATCAACCTTGTGAACACATACCTCTCCGGCAGCCTCTTCCCGACCGTCCGCAATCTCCACCTCTCCCTCTACTGTGATCAACAAGATTGGTTTGGTAGGGGTATTTTTGGAAGAGTAAAAGGATAAAATGGGCATTATGTTAATTGAGTGGTGTTTTCGCACAAATTAAAAGGAATAGAGTATTTTTTGCACACCTTTTAAAATAGGGAATAAAAGTACTATCAAATGTATACTTCAGATATTTCTTATACTTACCCCAATAAGTTACTCTCCTTCCACTTAACTTGTAACTCTTGATACATTTGGATTGTTCTGTAGCCTATACGAAAAAATTAGTATCGACCTAGACTTGAACACTAAATTAAAATCAATTCCCTGTACGGGAGTTGAGTGTGGTATATACCAGCCGTAACAAGCCTAATGTTTGTCAAATGACCCAAAAACTTAAATTCCCTGATAGAATTGCATATCTATTCTATCCTACCCATTTAAATTCAATGTAAGATAGCAACTCTCAAATTCAATGTAAGATAACAACCCTCTAACACTGATCCCAGGTATAAATTTCTTTAATTTGAATGCTTGTGACAAAATTTCGCAGCAATAGTTAGTGGAATTTGAATATACTACATTTCATAGCAATAGTAGTGGAACTAAAATATACAATTTTTTTTTGGTGAGTGGAACTAAAATATACCTCGGTTCAAATATACAAATTTTTTTGGTGAGTGGAACTAAAATATACATGCTAATTAATGTTCCTTGGTTCTATACAGTATAATTCACCTCAGAGGACCAGCAGTGGTCATGAAATTTGAATTATATAATCACTATATCTTACATGATACATCGAGTTTGTCATTTGTTTATGTTGTTAGAAAGTATAAATTAGAATGATTACATAAACTCTACCAACTTAAAATTTTATAATTGGTTGTTAAGACCTATAGAGCACGAACATATAAATCAGGAGACGAGAACACCTAAAGTCGTATGGTGGGATGCATTCTTATCTTCAGTTTGGAAGTGTTAGATTACAAAAGATAATAATTTCATTATTGGATACAAATATATACTAGTATAAGTTTTATTTGTACTCTAATTAAATTTGGGCCTCTGATTTTATTAGTTAGACCTAATGTAAATGAATTTGGTTTCTAATATGCTTTAAAAATTGATTAAAAATTAAAATTTATATATATAATAAAATATATTATTTTATTTCCGTACCCATCTCGTGTTCATGTTCTAATTTTTTAAAATTTATCGTATCATCGTGTCCGTGACGTATTATACCTGTATCGGTGTCCGTGCTTCTAGGTAAAAATAGAGGTACAACATACATAAATTAATATATTTGCACCTTCTTTTAACACCTTTAAACTTTTGTAACATTCAGTTGTTAACATGGCATATACTAATGTTTAAAACCATAGGCTTTGATTTTTCCCTTTTGCATTTGGAATAAATTGAAATTAAGCTTAATAAAAGGCAAAACTATTTCTACTAAAAACCTTAATATATTTTTTGCTCTGACAAGAAACGCATGCGTTTGCCTTTGAAAACTTGAACTCTCAACCTTTTATTCGACAAGTGTTACTAGACTACAGCTCCTTGTGACTTCAATAATAGATTTGAACTGGGATTTTTGCAAGCCAAACACGCCCTTAACAGTAGTTTGGCCCCAAAAAAACAATAAAGCAGGTGGGCCTACCACAAAATTTGGGCCACAATTTGGCGAGTCCATTGGAGCACTGGGCTCACCCAAATTGGCCCAAATTCGTCAATTTAGGGCAGCGGTAATGCATTTTATAGAGAGAGATGAGAGTTGTGGGTTCGAATAGGGTTTAACAGCGGCGATTTCTTTTTGCATTCCGAGAGTTTTAGAAATGGATTTGGATGTTAGAGTTGGAAAGGATGACCTTCAGGTACTTCCTTGATCCTTTTTTTTAATATTTACTTTTTTGATTATGTGTAGATATTTTTCATACCGGTAGAATGATGAATTGGATTAGGGTTTTCTCATGGAATTGTTCTTTAATATTAGTCTCTGGTCGTACTGTCTGTGTTTGCTTCGATTTTCAAGCTTGATACTATAATTGGCTTTTTATTTATTTAATTATTTTGGATTGCTTGTGCTCGATTAATTTGGGGCTCTATCTCAATCTATCTCAAGTTTAATTTGAAATATAATTATGTGTCCGTCTATTATTTAATGTTTCTGATGTTGATTCTGTTTCTTTCTTCTTCTTTTTCCCCTTTGTTTTGAAATTCTTGAATTGGTTAGCACGCATTTTCTTTTCTTTCTAATGCAAATTCTTGCTTAGTTTCTTGTTTGTTTTCTATGTGGTGTTTAGTTTATGTCTTTTTTGCTGCCTTAAACTCGTTATTTTGTATAATATAAATAATATAATAGGTCTTTTTTGTATTATATGTTTGATGTTGTTAACTCTGATTAAGGCTTCAAGAAGCCGATTCATGAATTTATTCTGTTGGATATTGGTAGAAGAATAATTTGATTTAAAAGACGTGAATAGTGGCGTACTTTTCACTTTACCAATCTGCCAATTCTTTGATAGTCACTGCCAATATTGTATCAGTCGCTGATCCCAATTTTGATGTTAATTTTGTTTTTCATGCTACTTGAAAATAATTCTATATTTCTATATGGATATATGTAGATATATTCCGTGTTGAGATGAATTTGATTAGGGTTTAATCCTTTGGTGTTTGTAATGTTTAATTATGTTCTAGGTTTTCTTATGGATTTTGTTCCTTAATATTAGTGTCTGATTTCTTGAGAAGCTTTAAATATTGGTTTTGCTTGGATTTTCAAGCTTGATGCTTAAATTGACTTTCTGTTTTACTTTTTTTTTTTTGAATTGGTTTGTGCTTGTTTAATTTGGGGGCTCTATTTCAAGTTTAATTTGTAATATAATTCCGTGTCAGTCGATAATTTAATGTTATTGCTCTGTTTTCATGCCATATTTTGTGTACTCTGATTAAGGCTTCAAGAAGCTCTCCTATTATGTTATTTTTCCCTTTGAAATGGGCATTTCATTCAGTATGAGTGCGTGCTTTTAATCAATGCTCACTGCTTTTCCCTTTTCTTTTTTCTTTTTCGTTTTTTTTTTTTTTGATAATGCTTACAATGATGATTTGAATTGCATTCCAAAAATAATATACCATATTTGATTCAAGCAAATTTCGTTTTTTCTCAATTATGTAAACGGAATGTCTATTATATTCCCTGGTTGGCATTAGTTTTCTTTTCATAGATTCAATTGCTTGGAATCATCATAGTGCACTACATGTGAATAAGTGGCTTTACATTTATGGAGAGGCTTGTGATGTCGGTGATAATCATTATCTTAAGCATCAAATTAGAGCAATCAGTGAAGTATTGGATGCTTTGATAATGTATCTTAATTTGATAACAACAATTATAGTTAAAAGAAGAATTTATAACATCTAGGCCTATTGTCAAACTTCTATGATGGAAGTTTATGTTCAACACAAGAAAGTTATGTTATATGCATAAGGAGCACATTATGGGTTTTCTCTCATTTATGGTCGCTTTTTGTGTTTTATAAGAAATAGCTAGTTCTACTTAGTCGTTTCACAGTGAGTTCAACATCTTTAAGGGCGCTAGTGTGTCTCCTTGAAGAGTTACTTTGTGTTGTCATGAATCATACCTTCTCTAGTATGAGAATAATCATGGTGCGGTGGAGAAAAAACCATTGAATCCTTTTGAAATATTACTGCGGCACTTCTACCTGACTTAACCTGATTACAGAACATGGGTTTCTTTTACTGGGGAGTGATCAGAATATAGGTTAGTTCCCACTTTCATATTCAACATTACAGAGTGAAAGAGTATAAGCGACCAAGCAAGAGTCGTAATATGGAGACAAGGTCCGTTACACAAGTTTTCATGTCTTGAGATTTGGCTGATTTGTGGCATAGTAGAATTTCAATTAGGATAAGGGGAGATCTTTCATGCCATAACTTTGCCTCATTCGCATTTTCTTTTTCTTTTTCTTTTTTTTTAGAATTTTTTGGTTAACTTGTATCAATATTAAAAAAATTCCTGTCCCTTTGTTTTCATGTACTGGCCAAGAAAAGAAAGGCAACAGCCTTAAAGGAAGAGGGAGTAACAGTTGCAATAGACTATGGCACAACTTGCTGCTCTCATAGTTAACAGAGTGAAAATCATTGCAAAACTTCCTTGCTATGTTTCATTTTTTAAAGACTCCGAGCCATTAATTGGTCATTCCGCCAAGGAAGAGCTTCCTAGGAATCCTGAAAACACCGTTTACGGTTAGGTGCTAGATCTATATATATATGTATATATGTATATATATATGTATGTATACATGTATGTATGTATGTATACATGTATGTATGTATTGCTTGTAAATCATCTTTTTTCCATTTTGAACTAGCATGTTCAAGTTTTTGTTTTTCTTAAGATCGATACATTTTCAAAATGTTTTCTTTTCATTTTCTTATCATTGATACACGAGGGGTTTCTAGGATGTTAAGGTGGAGCAAAACAAAGGCAACGTTGTCCTGTCAAAAAAGAGCAAATATATAGTAATATTATAGTGTAAAAATTAAGTACACTGCCATCAGTAGGGAGTTAAAGCAGGTCCACTAGCTAGGAGTCTCGTATGGAGCAGAGAGTTACTGAAAAGGTCCATTACCATCAGTATTTAGAACATATTTTTAATTTCATTCTATCTGGCTCTTTGTTGATGGTGTCACGTTTTTGTAGGTACGGAAAGGTTTTTTGGCTTAACATTGAGTGCTATTCGGTCAAAGTGGATTGTGCGCTTTACTTTCAAGATGACTCAAGCTCCCACTGAGGACATGCCAATGATAGCGGTGAGAAACGAAGAAGTGGAAAAGCAATTCACTCCTGAAGAAATATCTTCATTCATTATTGAGGGTCTCAAGAAGATGGCCGAGGAGACCCTTGGGTGCAGCACCGTGGATGCTATTTGTACTGTCCCCAACCACTTCAAGAAGCCCGAGGTGGAACGTATGATGGATGCAATGGCACTTGCAGATCTGAAAGTTCTTAAGGCCTACCCTGAAGCTGTTGCAGTTTCCTATGCTTGTGGATTTGAGGAGTCGTCCCGAAGCCTGTCACGAAAAATGTGCTGATCTTTGATGTTGGTGGGACGACATCAAAGGTGATTTTGCTCACAGTGGGGAAGAATAAGATGGTGGACTACAAAAATACTGTTGTACAGGATATGGGTGGTGAAAGCTTCGACAAAATTATGGTGTTCTACCTTTAGGATGAGTTCAAGAAGAGGCATGGTGCTGTCCACGTGGAATGGAATGCGTTCAGGCGACTACTACTCCCATGTGAGATTTTGCTGTGGCCCTCGTTGAGGTGGAATCCTTTGTAGATGGAATCGATTTAAGCTCTTCCATCACACGAACCAAATTGAAGAGTTTAAGCGGAATAATTTTCAGTGTTTGGTTGACATGGTCGACACATATTTGAAGAGCCTTAAAATGGACAAAAGAATTGTGCATGAAGTTGTTCTTCAATGCTCAAATATTCCAAAAATTCAAGAGTTGTTGCAGGCTTACTTCGAGGGGAAGGAGTTGTCTGATTAAACCTGAAGAGGTTGTAGCTAATGGTGTGGTAATGATAGATTCTAATAAGAAGGGGAAAGATGTTGGACAAGGGGAAAGATGTTGGACATCAACCGACCCAGTTACAATGGGTCGGTTTTCAGCTTTGGAGAACCAGGTGAGAGCACTCCAAGATACTGTAAGTTGGATGAAAGAGAGACCGAACAAAGACGGGAAGTCTTCACTCGCTGGAAATGATGTTCACCGCTATGGGATTGGGAGGGCAATTTTGGGATTTTTAAAAACATTTTGGTAAAAATTGACTATTTTGCACCAAAAAAATAGTAGGGAGGTATTTTTTGCACCTTTTGTATATATATATAGTAGGGGTGTTTTTTGCGCTTTTTCCTTTTTATTTTTTAAATTTTTTATTTATTTTATTTGTATAATTTTTTATAGAAAATTTAATTTTAATTATTTTTTAGAAATTATTTTCTTTTTGTTATTAAGTTTCTTTATTTATTTTCTTTTTGCTATTAGGTTTGTTTATTTTTTAGTTTACTTCTATATTAGGTTTTTTATTCTCTACTTGTAAATTTTTATTGAATTTTAAAAGATTGTACACTTGGCTTTTGTCACGTGTGATGAATGCTTGTGCACCTGTTATTTTACGATTATGAGATTGATGAATGCTTGTGCGGTACTCCATTCTTTTTGTTGTTGATAAAAGTCGACATTGATGAAGCTAAGCTAAGGAAAATCCGTAATCCTTACTTTCCTACAATTACCTGATTTTCATTAGATACTTTGCCTATCATAAGATTAGGGCGGCAACTGGGGGCAGGCTAACCCAGTCCAATACAAATCCAACAAGAAATTGAAATTGAGACTTATATTCACAAATTGGGTTCATGTTCGGGTTGAATTTTGTCAAAATTCGGACATATTCAGATTGGATTACCAGAAATTGAAATTGGAGCTTATATTCACAAATCGGATTCATGGTTCATGTTCGGGTTGATTTTGTCAAAACTCGGACATATTCGGGTTGAACTCGGGCTCAACCCGAACCCAACCCCAAAAAAAAAGAAAAAAAAAATTTCTCTCTTCTTTCTCTTTCTCTCCCCGCCCTTACATACAATTTAGCAGTTGCACAGAGGGAGGGGGGCAAGCTTGAGAGTTGAGAGACAGCGGCTAAAGCTTGCGATGGGAAGAGAGAGAGAGATCTGGGTTTTGATTTTTTGAACAATCTTGGAGAGCTTGCGATGGAAAGAGAGAGAGAGATCTGAAGCTTGCGATGGAAAGAGAGAGCGACAGCGGCTGAAGCTTGCAATGGAAAGAGAGAGAGAGACAACGGCTGAAGCTTGCGAACCCGAACTGGAACAGCGGGCGACGGAAACTGAAAGATCTGTGTTTTGATTTTTTGAACAATCTGAAATGATATGCTGATCTGGGTTTTGATTTTTTGAACAATCTGAAATGATATGCCGATATGGGTTTTGAACTTCTGATTCTTGCAGACAGAATAGATAAAACTGAAATTTATGGGTTTTGAACTTCTGATTCTTGTAGATTTTGTAGTTTGCAGTTGGAGAGAGAGAGAGAAGGGGGTAGTTCAGAGAAAATAAAGATGGAGGCGATGGGGAAGGTTGAAATGATTTGCCCTAAAAATATTTTGTTTTTTTTATAATAATATAATCAAATATTATATATATATATATATATATATTATATTAAGTTATTGTACGCTTCCCCATGGACATGGTAAACAAGCTCGGAGCAGTAGGTCATTTCAGGACAAGTGAGGTGCAGATGATGCATTACACTAGAATACTCATCTAACTATTTTAATATTTACATACAATTCATACAAAACTCTCTTTTAAGAAACCTATATATTAGAAATTCAGGCCTTTTAAGAAACTTATATATTAGAAATTCAAGTTTATATTATAGTTTAGTTTAGTAGAAGTTAAATTACATAATCATTCAATTTTTTTTATATATTAGTCTCCACAAAATCTATATTTATATTATTTCTTATCCATATATCAATTATGGCCATTGACGGCAACTTCCATCTTGAATCTTATACAATTTGAATTTCATAAATATGAGTGCTGAAGTTCTATGTTTTTTTTTTTTTTCCTTTAATAAGCAAGAATTCATATTATATAGAATCAAAACAAAACATACTGAAGATAGGGATACAATTAGTAAATTCAGTACTAAAAGTGCTTTAAGCAATCTTATTACCAAACATTAAATGCTTTAAATATAAATTTCTGGTAGTAAGTCAAATTCTAGTTTATTGTAGTAGCTCGAATTCTAGGATTTTGAAATTATAGAGAGTTTTTGCTACAATTCAGAAATGGATTCCGGGGACGGAAGCACCGGAAACCTTTTTTTCTAGTCTTATTCTCATTTCATATAATCATTTCTACATTTTTGGATAACATATCAAGTATTTTTTTTCTAGTCTTATTCTCATTTCATATAATCATTTCTACATTTTCGGATAACATATCAAGTATTTGCGCTCGTTTAATCTGCGGTTCATCTCAGTTTTAATTTGAAAAGTCACTCAATGATTTAAGGTTGCTGCTCTGTTTTTATAGGCACTTGTTTAGTGTCTTGACATTTTTTGAATTGGTTTGTGCTCACTTTAACTAAAAGTTCACTCATTATATAAGGGTGATCCTCCTTAATGGAGGAATATGAAGCATTATAATCAACGACCATAAATTACGCACTAGAATAGTCTTTTTATTCTCTCTTGTGTTGTAGAATCCTCCACCCCTCTCGTTAAGACTCGACAATAATGACACCGAAATCACTCCCACCATCTGGAACAATCTAATCTAAATGAGGGGAAAAAAGTAGCAGCTAAAACAGAGCAATTATTACTATGTATTGCTGAAATCCATCAATAAAATAATTTGCATTATTACTCCTCCCACGTTTAGAATTAAAAGGTAGTAAAAGATTAAAATAAAAAAAAATAGAAATAGTGTATAATTAATATATATATATATATATATATTGTTAACACCTAAAATTAATTCAAAGCAATCATGCCACGTGGTCAGAAATCATGAGGTCTGAACTTTGGGTCAACCCATGGTCATCAGGACGAAAGATTAATTTCTAATCATGGTGATCCGATTTAAGGCTGAGAATGAAGAAGAGTGGAATTTTTAGGCCATTAAGACTGATATGAGGTTTTGAGCTCATAACAGGCTATGATTGAGAGTCTCAGTCACTATGGTTATGACTCTTAGTTACTATGATCATGATCATGAGTCTTAGGCCAAACCTTCTCAGTCATTATGGTCATGAGAGTCTCAGTCTCATGATCATGAGTCTTAGGCCAAACCTTCTCAGTCACTATGGTTATGAGAGTCTCAGTCATCTTGATCATGAGAGTCTCAGTCATCATAATCATGAGTCTTAGGCCAAAGCCTTCTCAGTCATCTTGGTCATGAGAGTCTCAGTCTCATGGTCATAAGTCTTAGGCCAAAATACTCTCAGTCACAACTTTCTCAATCACAACGGTCATGGTCAGGAGACCCTCAGTTATAATGGTCACAATCCAAAGTCTCTCCAAAGACTCATAACCAGCCATGATCAAGAGTCTCGATCGTTATTTCTCTCGGTCACAATGATCATAAGACTCTCGGTCATAATGGTCATGATCATGAATCTTAACCAAGATTTCTAGTCACTATGGCCATGATCAAGACTTATGACCAAATATGGTCATGATCAGGGGTCTCGGGTCATTATCACTTGAGGAATCTTTGGGGTAATTCAAATGAACACCGGTTGTGAATCCCAATGTTTCAAGAACCCAACAAGTCAGGTCTAGAAGTTTGAAGAAAGCTTGAAATAGAAAAGGACAACCTGACAATGTCAGAAGTTCAGAACTACAGATGGAAGGTTCTCACCAACATCTGATGAGGGAAGTCAGGATTGTCAGTAATCAGATGACTCCAGGCTAATGTACAAATCAAGCCAGACATGACAGGTGCAGAGAGCTGAAAATGGCTTGAAGACCAAAATCATCAAGCATGAAAGAATAGGCACCATTTAGTCAAAAATACTATGTCAGACATACTTGTATCTGCCTATAGAGGGATGTGCAAGTTAGTCAACCTTACCAGCTCAGCAAAGTGGTTAGGAAAAGTCACTTTCGGCTTACAACCAATCAATTTCTAGAGAAACGGTTGAAAGGGACAACACCAGGTGGAAGCCTCTATAAATACCCACTCAAACCTCACAAGGAAGGGGTCCAAGACCATTTCTAAAGTTCAACCTTTAGCATTCCTATCATTTAGCACTTAGCTTTTATTTCATCAAGCTCAGTTTAGCACTTAGCTTTTATTTCAGCAAGTTTAGCTTAACACTATCAGTTTAGTACTTAGTTCATCTTCCAGCATTTAATACTTTAGTTTCCATTTCGATCAAGAGTTTGTAATTCATTCATCATTGTAATCAGTCAAGTTCAATGAAGAAAGGTTTGCAGATTCAGGTATATTTATTGTCCAGTTAAGTTGCTTCTAATTCATGTTTATCTTGAGTGTTTAAAGTCCTTTCTTAAAGGCAATAGCAACCTTAAGGAGAGGGTCATTCCTACTCTCCAACTTTCGCCTGAATCACCTTAGGTCGGTGACCCGACCCGATAGGAATAGTTTGGCAAGAAATATTCGAGTCCATCAGGACTCTTGCACGCCCGCGTTCTAGGTCAGCCGTTCATTGGTTAACGACCTCAGACCACTTTGTGAGCCAAACAACTTTGGCACGCCCGGTGGGACTTGTGCTTTATTTGTGAATGGTCGTCGAGACTAGGTCACAGACTCAGACTTCAGCTGGACAAGCTAACCCTCAAAGGGAAGATCAGGAAGAAAATCAGCCTGCTCCCATCATGCAAGATTCCGGGTCTAAGCATGAAGAGGGACATCAGGCCAGCCACCAAATGGCGGCCGAAAGTGTCAGCAATATGGTGACACGATTTGAAAGTAGAGTGGAGGCTTCCCAACGCCAAGTCGCTTGGGAAATCAACAAAAATATGGAGCCATTGGTGGCTTCATCCCACATGACTAATACTCAGCTCCAACAGCTGAATGAGGTGATTAATGCCTTAGTGACTCGTATTGATAGGCAGGTTATTGCTCAGCCGCCTAGGTTAGAAAACCAGAATGATAGACTCGTGGACCAGTTTCTTCCTCAACAAGTTGGTCAACCAGAAAGAGGTGCCCAGCCACATCCCAAGGTTAGTGGTCCTCGACCAGTAGCTCCAATTCCACCACAAGTCCATCCAATAGAGCAAGGAGTGAATGGTCACCAACAACCAAGATGGAGGAATCATGACCAACCTAATGGTCGACCTCCTCATTTTCAACCTCAAGTCTTGCCACCTCAGGCTGCGAACCCAGGGGGGCAAGAGGGACATAACCCTTGGCCCAATGTCCCTTTTCAGAACCAAGTCCCACCTATGGTCATGACTAGGGAGCAATTGGCTGAGGTCAAACAAGAACAGTATGGACCAGCTTTAAAAAGGGCTACTCGACCTACTTTCAGGCACCCATTTCCTGATTGGATAGATCGGATAGATCTTCCCCAAAATTTTCGGGTGCCGAACTTTGCAACCTTCTCAGGAGAAGGCAACCAATCGACTCTTGAGCATATTGGCCGTTTCACATTAAAATGTGGGCCGCTTAGCAACAATGATTGGTATAAAATGAAGTTATTCTCTAACACTCTCACTGAGACTGCCTTCAAGTGGTATCTAAACTTGCCACAAAATTCCATCCACACTTGGCAACAGATGCAGGATGTGTTCCATGATCAGTTCTATAGGACGGAACCAGAAGTCTCTATGTCTGACCTATCTAGGATCCATCAGTTACCAAATGAGGATGTTGAGACATTTTTGGCTAGGTTTAAGAAGGCACGAAATAGATACCAACTTACTTTGCCTGAAGAAGAGTTTGTCAACTTGGCCCTTAGCGGTTTAGACTTTGAATTACGAAAGAAGTTCGAGGGTACTCATTTTGGAGATTTGTTCCAATTAGCCGATAGGGTTACCAAGTATGAAAAAATCTTACGAGAGGAAAACGAGAGGAAAAACTCCTCTCGGGGGACCTATTATAAGGACCCTAATTATGAAATACACATGGTTGATACAGTATATGATGACCTAGAGGTCGATGCTGTAGAAATTATTTCAAAAAAATCATATGTTTGTAAAGCTTTAGCTAAGCCCTTAGAGACTGTTAGCGGTGTTCAACCCTCATCATCTTCAGCCAAAAGGAATATCTTTGAGGCTGGCAAACAATATGCTTTTGATATAAGTAAAGCAGAGCAAATCTTTGACCATCTGTTGTCTGATAAAATTATCAAAGTCACTAGGGTACATAAAATACCTTCAGCTGATGAAATCAAGGGTCGAGAGTATTGCAAATATCATAACTCCTGGAATCACGCAATTAATAATTGTGTTGTCTTTCGTAATGTGATTCAGGCACAGATCGAGAAGGGGGCATGGAAGTTCCCGGAGAAGAAGAAAGAGGTGATGAGCGTTGACAGTGATCCATTCCCAACCTTGGTTAGCAGTAACATGGTCGAAATCTCAATGGCCAGCAGGCCACGGAGAAGAATTGATTTTGAGGATACTTCAGCTAACAGAGAAAGCAAGGCTGAAAGAAAGAAGCCAATGGTTAAGGAAACTCCAAGGTCTAAGGATGACTTAGAAAAGGAGTTGCGGGAGGCTCAACTGGCGCTGATCAAGTAAGGATTATGCCCTAAATGCAAGACAGACATTGGAAGGGACCGAGAGAGGTTCCATAGCGACGCTCGAGGACGTCCTGGAAGTTCACGTCATGAAAACAGACCTAGGTCACCCTCGTCTAGGGTGCCTGTAACAAGTCGATTAACATGGCCTGATAGAAGGTCTAATACCAATGAGCATCACAAGCGAAGGCGAGAAGTGAACTCCAACAGTCGGTCAAGGAATCTTACTCATGCTGTCTGGAAGCCGATGGAGCATAACTCAAATGTGGCTCGCCAGGCTGAGACATCAGTTAACCACCCAAACCATAGGCAAAGGATGGTCAAGCCACCAGTCACTGACGACGGTCGATGGTCAAGGGTGAGTCATCCAAAGTTCTCTAGGGTCAGGGATATCCCGCCAGCATTCATGACTCGCACTCAAGTAAGACGGTGGCAGCGGATGAAAACTGAGTTAAAGAGAATGGAAGAAAAATATTCAGCTCCACAGCCAGGGAAGGTGACTTTGCTTAGGAGAGAACCTATCAAGCAAGATTCAAAAAGTGATCCGAAAGGAAAATCCAAGGAAGATAGTACAGACGGAAATGGATGCACTGAAGAGAAATGTGCGTCTTCCTCCATGAAAGAAGCTGAAGATGAAGCAGGATTTGGTGATGACGAACTCGACCTGGATGACCAGGATGATGGTTCAAAAGGTATCAAATTTGGTTCATTTGAAGGAATTGTGAATTGCAATATTGTTCTTACCTTGCCTCATATTTTTGAGGCTAAACCTAATCAACCCTCCGCTATGGAAGGAGACGTCGAGGTGATCGATGATGAAGGTCAGGAAGTTCCAGAGATTATTGAGAACCCATCTGAGTTGGTCTCTGAAGATAAGAAACAGAAAGTCGCTGTGATAAGAGCTAAACCACGAGATGATGAGTCAGTAACTATTGGGAGAGATCAGGCGGCTAGGGTGATTTTTGAGAAGCCTTCTGCGACAATGTCTCAACACTTGAAACCACTCTATATCAGAGTGTTCCTAGAAGGGATGCCAGTGTCTCAGGCACTGATAGATAATGGATCTGCGGTTAATATCATTCCGATGAACACCATGAGGTTGCTGCAAAAAACGGAAGATGACTTGATTCCCATTGACTTGACAGTCAGTAATTTCACGGGGGGCAGAGCCAGGACCAGAGGGGTAGTCACCTTGGAAATGACAGTTGGAAGATGTAAGACCATGACTGCATTCTTCGTGGTGGACGCAGGGGCGGCTTACAATGCTTTGATTGGGCGTGATTGGTTACACCCACATTTTTGCATCCCTTCTACCCTCCACCAGTTTATGATTTTCTGGGATGGGGATGAAATCCAAGTCATATGGGGAGATAATAAGCCTTTCGAAGCTCGGGTCCATGTGGCTGATGCAGTTTTATATGAGGAGGAAATGGGTCCTGTGAGGCTTATTGGTTGTGACAAGTATGGCAAGCCTGAGAAGGCGACGATGAGGAAAAATCTGACAGACGGGGACTTATCCGATTTATTCAAGGAACTATCGAGGCCAAGTGTTATCTGCGAGCTAAGGCCGATAGTTGAAGTTGATGAACAACAGGTTGTTAATGGACCAAGCCCAAAAGGAGAAGGAGAAAATGCTAGCATTTAAAGCTAGCATGGCACGGCTGAGAGCATATCTCGTCGAAAGACGGGCAATATTGTGGAGTGATATGTCGGCCAATATGGCCTAAATCATAGAAGAAGGTGAGTCAGGGGATTGTTGAGATGTTATTCAGCTAGAAGAGCTAGATGCAGCTCCAGCTAAGCTAGAGGATCTGAAAGCCGATGTTCAGGATCCCTTGTTGGAGATCAATTTAGGAGCAGAAGAAGAGCCTCGGCCAACCTACATAAGTGATCTTCTAGAACCTGACTTTAAAGCTGAACTGATCTTGTTGCTTAGAGAATATAAGGATTATTTTGCTTGGAATTACACTGAGATGCCGGGATTACCAAGGCAGTTAGTCGAGCATCGACTACCTATAAAAGAAGGTTTCAGACCGTTTAAGCAAGCGCCTAGACGTATGTCAATAGAAGTGACTATGAAAGTGAAGGAGGAAATTGAGAGGTTGCTCAAAGCAGGATTCATCCGGACCACAAGGTATTGTGATTGGCTATCCAATATCGTTCCCGTGGTTAAGAAGAATGGAAAGATTAGGGTGTGCGTAGACTTCAGGAATTTAAATTTAGCTACTCCAAAAAATGAGTATCCAATGCCCATGGCCGATCAATTGATTGATGCGGCCGCCAAGAATGAGATTCTGTCATTCATGGACGGTCACTCAGGATACAACCAGATATTCATAGCAGAGGATGATGTTAACAAAACGGCATTTAGATGTCCGGGAGCCATAGGCACTTTTGAATGGGTGGTGATGCCCTTTGGTTTGAAGAATGCCGGAGCCACTTATCAACGAGCTATGAATGCAATCTTCCATGACATGATTGGGAAATTTATGGAAGTATACATTGACGACGTGGTGGTGAAATCAGCGACAAATGCGAAACATCTGGCCGACTTGAGGAAATCATTTGAGAGAATGAGAACCCATGGTTTGAAGATGAACCCACTTAAATGCGCCTTTGGAGTGACAGCTGGGAATTTTCTAGGGTTCTTGGTGCATCGGAGGGGTATCGAGGTCGACAAGAATAAAGCTAGGGCGATCATCGAAGCTCAACCACCTCGCAACAAGAAGGAGTTACAAAGACTAATTGGTCAAATCACATACTTGGGAAGATTTATTTCAAATCGTGCTGGAAAGATCCATACCTTTTCTCCGCTCTTAAAGCTCAAATCAGAGGAAGACTTTCGATGGGAAAAGCATCACCAATATGTGTTTGAATCAATCAAGGAATATCTTGCTAACCTTCCTGTCCTTATGCCACCTAGGAAGAAACAGCCGCTGAAGTTATATATTTCAGCTGCGGATGAGTCAATCGGAAGTTTGTTAGCCCAGGATAACGAAGTAGGGAAAGAACAGGCGGTGTATTACCTTAGTTGTATTTTGACACTGGTTGAGCGTCGATATACGCCAATCGAAAAAATGTGTCTTGTTTTGTATTTTGCTGCTCACAAATTGAGAATATATATGCTACCTGTTTTAGTTTATGTGATTTGTGCCACTGACTTGATTAAGTATATGCTTTCTCATCCAATAATTTCTGGACGAATAGGCAAGTGGTCTTTGGCCCTTATGGAATTCAGTTTCAAATATGTGCCTCAAAGGGCCGTAAAGGGCCAAGCACTTGCTGATTTCCTAGCTGACCATCCATGCTTGGATGTTGATCCGGGAGTCTATGATGCAATGGAGTTATGTGCTATTCAACTAACTCCTTGAACTCTAATTTTTGACGGATCCAGCGCAAATGATGTCGGGGGAGCTGGAGTTGTAATAATTGCGCCAAATGGCAGGAAAATAACATATTCTTTCTTTCTAGATTTCAAATGTTCTAACAATCAAGCAGAATATGAAGCTCTGATTATTGGTCTTGAAATACTCTTAGAGATGGGGGCACAGACCGTTGAAATCATAGGTGATTCAAGTTTGGTAATCGGTCAGTTGTCCAGCAATTTCAGGTGCCAAAGTTGGCACCTCAAACCATTCCACTCTATAGCCATGCAATTACTACAAGAATTTGCAGAGGTAAAGGTCAAGCATGTTTATAGATTGCATAATAAAGAGGCCAATGATTTGGCTCAAATAGCATCTGGCGTTAGGGTGCCAGAAGGAATAATGGAGAATTTGATCAGAATAAATAGAAGATCATTACCCTCAGTTAAGGCGAGGGAAGAATTGTTGGCAGAGGTCTTTGCAATCGACGTGGAAGAGGATATAGAAGAGAATGATTGGAGAACACCAATCGTCGATTTTCTCAAAAATCCAAACCCTAAGGCTGACAAGAAGCTAAAGATCAGAGCTCTTAAGTTTGTGATGATTGATGGAGACCTATTCAGGAAAAGCATTAAAGATGACCTACTCTTAAGGTGTGTCAGTAAGAAAGAAGCCATGAAAGTAATGGGAGAGACCCATGAAGGGATATGTGGTGCTCACCAAGCTGGAATAAAATGAAGTGGCTGATTAGAAGGTACGCCTATTACTGGCCCGGGATGCTTAAAGATTGTATCACATATGCCAAAGGATGTCAAGCATGTCAAAGGCATGGGCCAATCCATAGAGCCCCGGCGATTGAATTACAACCAATCATAAAACCACGGCCTTTTAGAGGATGGGCTATGGATTTGATAGGGAAAGTTTATCCACCTTCTTCTAAACAACATTGTTTTATCATTGTGGCAACTGACTACTTTACCAAGTGGGTCGAAGCGGTGCCCATGAAGTCAGTGCACCAAGAAGATATGATTCGGTTTATCAAACAACATGTTATTCATAGATTTGGGATCCCAGAATCAATCACAACTGATCGAGGTTCAGCCCTTGTTGCCAAAGAAGTGCAGGCATTTGCAGCAGAGTACGGGATCAAGCTCCTAAACTCAACCCCTCACTTTGCACAAGGAAATGGTCAAGCCGAGTCGTCTAATAAGACGCTAAAAGGCATCATTGAAAAAATGGTGGAAGATAACCCTAGGGTGTGGCATTAACTGTTATCAGAAGCACTTTGGGCATATAGGACTTCTCAACGGTCAAGCACAGGTGTGACTCCATTCATGCTCACCTATGGTCATGATGCAGTTTTGCCTATGGAAGTGACTGTACGGTCAATGAGATTCGCATTGCAAAACAATTTGACCCCTGCTGAATATAATGAGTCTATATTGGTCGAATTGGAGGACCTAAACGAAGTAAGGTTAAGGGCTCTTGACCACATACAAGTTCAGAAAAGGCGAGTAGCAAAGGCATATAACAAGCGTGTTAGGGCCAAAATCTTGGGTAAAGGTGACTTGGTTTGGAAGACTGTCCTCCCAATGGGTGTGAATGATTGAAAATATGGAAAATGGTCACCAAATTAGGAAGGTCCATTTATGGTTTACAAAGTCTTAAAAGGAGGCGCATATCATTTGCAAGATCTTGACGGGGAAATACACCCTTGACCGATTAATGGCCGATACTTAAAAACTTATTATCCTACAATGTGGGAGACAATGGAGAATAAAACCAAAGATGGTTAAATAACTAGAAGCCATAAAGACATGCATTTCATTCGTTGTTTTCATTGAGTACAAAAGTTTATAAGAGTCATTACCTATCATTTTCTTTGCAGATAAACAAAATGACTCCTGAGCTCATCCCACTCTTTCTTAGACATGGCCATTTTTTCATCCTCTTTGACCTTCTCAGCCCTCAGTCGAGGAATTTCTTTTGAGACCGATTCTCTCTGCTGATCAATTTCCACATTCTTTTGATAAATCTCCTTCATCTGAATAGCGAGTCCTTCTCTTGACCGGGCAGTTCCAGTCAATTCCATCTTGAGACGTTCTATTTCCCGTTCGATCTCTGCTGCTCTCTGGTTTTCCTTAACATGAGTTAATTTTAAGGCCCGAAAATGGGAAACATTGTCTTTCTCTTGTTGAATCAAAGATTCTTGCTCCTGCAGCTTTTCATGGATCGTAGACGACAGCTCACCAGCCTTCTGAGAGGAGAGCTGAAAATCAGAGACGAGAGTCGGGAATCGACTCTGGACAGATTGAAGATGGTTTATCTGTTCTTGACTTAAGTCATGATGATCTATCAAGACGGACATGGCATCAGTCACATCAGCAGCCAAACTTGGCATCTCAGAGAGGTCTCGGGACACGACGGCGACTAGTAATCTTTTTGCCCCCTCAATATCTGGCAAACGACTGGAAGACGTAGGTACAACAACTGGCTCACTTATCAAGGGATCTAGATCAAACCCAGCCGCTATCTCGGAAAAGTAGGCATCAAAGTCATCGATCGTGCTATAAGTGTGAAGGGGCGGTTGGGACTGAGAATTTGAGCAGGCCTGTGAATGAAAGGAATTTAGTAAAACAAGTCAAGGCTTGAATGAAAGAATAAGTCATAAATACTCACACCAACTGGTAAAGGCCGAGTCACGTGGCCAAAGGTGCGTCTGATAGCAAACGCTGGTGCAGAGTAAGGGCTTGGAACTCTTGGTTGTGTGCCCGGGGCAACCTGCAAGAGAAAAATGTTTCTGAATGCCTAACTTTGATAAAGATATATGGGAGATGTACTGAAAGATCATCTTGAAAATCACCTCAGCCCCATCAAACTGATGAAAGACAGTGTTTGGTTGAGTAGTGGCTTGTTGACACTCGACTCCACTAGTGCGAGGGTGATCAGCATTCGCAATGTCATCACAAATGTTGATCCTATCTCTTGACAACAACCTAGCCGAGTGTGAGGAAACCTGTCCGTAAATATGCCATTAGAATTGGCAGGGTACATTGATACTGGAAGTAAAAACAAAGCCTAATTACCTCACGGCTGGTAGAGATATTTGTCTCAACTGAGAAAGTCGATGGCATCAAGGGGTCAGGATTTTCTTCCTCCTCTTCATCGATCAGAGGTAAAGGGTTGGTGGTCCTGACTGAGGTAACCTGTGTTTTTCCTTTCCCTGCCCTGATCACCTGGAATACCGTTGAGGTTAAAAAAGGGGTATATAGGTGGTACATACAAGTAAGCTAAAGTTCTAAGAGATTATGCTTTGAAAAATTCATAAGGAAAACCTTAGGCCTCTTGGGGGGCACCACGTTTTCCTCGTCAGCCTCAGGCGTCTCCGCCTCATGATCAGAAACTCCCAATGGGTCATAGAAGTCAACAGCTGCAAAAAGGAAAAGATGTTTTTATGATCTAAGGCATAGAACTTGGTATTTATATATATGTAAGTATGAGTGTGTACCTTCTTTGGACGACTTTGATTTTTTCATCCTGCTGGGAGAACCAGGATTAGCCACACTGATCCCTTTTGATGGCTTAGTCGAGGCTCCTTGGGGTTTAATGAAAATGGAGACAATCCTATTTGTTATAGTGCGAGAATCTTCCACCATAACCTCCGCAATATGGTTTCCCCACCAGTAGTCAAAGGATGGAGAAGTATCAGGATTTTCCAAAAATGGCTGCAAAGAGAATTTGTTACAGAGACGGTTAAACCGGGAGGATACTCTATCCACCGTTTTTTTGAGGTGAAGACTACTCGTTCCAAGAAAGAAGTATTGAAAGATCGAAAAGGCGGAAGTGGAACGAGTTGGGTGAGACCAAATTGTCTAGCAAATTGTGGGGGATTGTAATACTCCACCCCACACTTACTATTTGGAGAGCCCATTCTTGAACATCCATAGGAGATGTCCCTAGCAATCAAGAAACTGGCCCAGGTTTGTGTATGTTCGTCTTGGCAACTCGGTGGAGCCTGGGCAGGGGGATAGGAAAGCCACAAAGGTCGCCTCGGTCTAGGCAAGAATAGCAAGAAAAGATGACTGGCCCGGTATGCAGGGAGTTTGTAAAAGAAGGAGAACATGGTTTTGAACGATCTTTTTCCTGGTTGAATACGTGCATAATGATAGCCGGGAACAGGAACAGCGGTCGACAAGTCGAGATCGGGGTAAAGTTCAGGGAAATATGCGTATTCCCAAAGTTGTAACAGCCAGAATGGCCCAAAACAGGTTTTGAAGTTGGAAGCAACATATTCCCCGATGCCACGGTAAAGATAAGAATGCAAAAAAGGAGCGAGAGCAAGTTTCTCGCCCGAGTGAAGAGCAAGGGCCAATTGAGTAAATTCCTTAGTGACTGTGAGCGAAGAAACGCAAAATAAGAACCTGTTCAGCCAGTACACCAAGAAAGAAATATGCTCGGCGATGGAAACCGAAGTTCCTTTACCTTTGCTGGCTTTAATAAAAGGGCCATGGGTAGTAATGCGCTCAGAAGCGTCAGGTTTCTTTGGATATTCATAAGCTACTTCAGGAACGGTGAGAAGTGAATTTATTTCCGTACCATGGGGCCTAAGCCCGGTAAGAAAACAAATATCTTGCACTATCGGACCAATCATACCACACCGAAGATGGAAGGCATTGGTGGAACTCGACCAGAAAAAGAGTAATGAGACGAGAGCCTCCTTATCGATAGAGATTCGATTTTTTGAAAGAATGATGGCATCATAAATGCCGACCTCCTTCCATAATGCTCCGTAGTGAGGTTCGACCCGATCGACCCAATCAATCCAGTCACTTTGAGGGATCGGGCAATTTTTGAAAAGGTAGGAAGAATCCACAAGATTAGAGAACTCGCGCTGAAATGGGAGTTGCTCCTCAGCTAAGGGACAGTAAGGAAGAAGTGAGGTTGGTGGACTATCTCTGAAGGCTGGAGCAAGGCCGGTTCTAGGTGAGGAATCAGCACCTAAGACACTGGCTAACACTTCACTAGTGCTGAAAATATCTGTAGCGATGATCTCGTTGACGAGTTTTTGAACAATCCCGGCTTGACTGGAAGATTTGTTACTAGCCGAAATTGACATATTCTCAGCAACGATCGTTACATCTTTATTACCACCCATCGCCGAGATTCTGAAGGACAGAAAATAAAGCTGTGTTCTCTACGATGAAGCTTTATTAAGAATAAATGGTCTTTAAAGTGCGCTGGATATGTTTCTTGTTTGTGGGACAAGACGAGCTAACATTCTGCTGTGCAGTTTTTTTTTTTTTTTTTTTTTTAATTTGAAAAAAAACATGCAACTATCAGGCAAATTTCACAGAGATGTTCTGCAATTTTTGTGGCGAAGCTACAGAGGGTTTTGTTGGATATGGTGTTGACAATGCTTGGTAGAGGCAAGTGTTATATATATAGAGCAATTAGCTAGGCTTAGCTGGCGAAATACTGTACCCAATGAAAACGCCACAGGATTATGAATGTACTTGGAGCCGCCTAAAAACAGGCTAGCTTAAAAATCCAAGGATATATAAAGAATAAATTAGGGTATTGGAAATCAACGTGTCAGCAAATGAGATTTATTATACATCCTTAAGCCACAGGCTAATGTGTTCTTCACTTGAGTGCAACCCGTATCTGTTGACATGTTATTGAGCACATGGTTTTGGGGTTTGTTTCTCTCTTGTCTTGTCAAGTTAAATTGCAGATAAAGACGTACGTTGAGCTCCAAATCCATTTGTTCTGACAGTAAAGTGGTTGTGTTTGTACAGAGCTAATAGAAATATAAATATATATATATATGTGCATATTTATATTCGCACATGTTTATATTTACAAGAGGCCACGTTTAGTCGAAGCAGACCAACCATGTCTGCATTAGTTGCGTGTTGTACACAACTATATCCAAAAAGATATGCATTAAGCTCCCAAACAGCCAGCCGATTGAGATGAGACACCAAGGACCATTCACGTGCTCAAGTACATGATAGCACCTACCTCTGACTAGTAACTTAATTTAAAATATGGTCAACACCCATTAAAAAATGGGTTTGCTGGGCACATGATATTGCATCATACATATGTGTTGTATAAAATAAAAATTTATACATATATATATGTGTATATTTATGCTCATATTGCAGATGTATATATCTACAAAAAGCACAATAGCATTGAAAACGTACCCAGTTTCAACATGTCTCCCTCAAATCCGGCGAAAGCCGAACTACCACCGGTCGCCGTCCTCGCCTTGCAATCATTTTGACGCCGGCGAAACTCTGTGATCAAGGCTCCGAAGTCCAGCTCAGTTAATGAAATGGGTCGCCGTCGCCGTCGCTGGAGGAGCTGCATGGCCGGGAAGCTAGATCATGGTTCGGTCATGGGTTTATCTGTCATAGAGCTCGCCAATGTCACCAATGAGAATGGTTGTTGCGACAAGGAGTTCATGTTTCAGTCACTTCCATTTTGCCCACCCAAGTCGAGAGTTTCATCTGGAAATACACCAGTGCCGACCGTTTTCTCCATGATCGACGCCTATTTGGGGACAAACAAGTACGCAGCTTGTAACCATCACCTGAGAGTTATAGTTTTGCAAAACAGACCCATCACCGGCGAAGCACAGTCAACCACGTAGTTTGCAGAGCTCGCCGTCGTCACCACGATATGAGCAAAGAACAATGGTGTGCATGGGTGGGTGTCATCTTGATCGGCGGCACCAGTTTGCAGTCACCACGTGGGTCAGTTTGAAGCTCACTGAAACCCAAAACCGCGAGGAGCCAGACAGGAATGTTGGAAATGGTTTGAACGTGATTATCGCCATTTGCAGGTTTGATGACAACAAAGGTGGCTGCTGTAGTTATTGTAACAGAATATGGGCGATGACAGTGAGGGTGACAACGTTGTGCTTGCATGGAGACCTGCATGTTTTTCTCCGGCGGCGAATCTATCTGCAGCAGTGGGTTCAGCGGCAATGACATCATGAAGAAACCCACTAGTGTGATACACTTCACAGCCAACAGCGGTCTGGGGATGAATGGTCGAAGTCTTTTGGAGCGTGAGGACACCGGCAGCCCGTTTGCAATACAGACCCGTCGCCGGAGGAGTCGCTTATGCAGTTCCAGGAGGTTCGCCCACTTTTGGCTGGAATGAACTGCGTTTCTCACCAGATTTAATGGCGTCAAAACTTACTGTTCTTTACCAACGTGTGGGACGATTAAAGTTCACCCAAAACCCAAAACTATTGGGTATGATGATGGACGACGGCGTAAGTACCATCTCCGGCGGTGACGTCGCCAAAGAGAATGACGGCGTTGTATTTGCAATGGAGCTCACATGTTTTCCAGCACTGAGTCTATCCACGGTGATAGGTTCAGCAGCGGTGACTTCATGAAGAAGATAACCGATGCGACAATCTTTCTACGGCCGACGCAGTTCCTGGGCAAACTCATTGCAGCGCTTTGCGATACGAAGGTTCGTAAATCACAGGCCCATCGCTGGTAGAGTCTACCATGCAGTTCGCAGAAGCTCACAGCCGTCATATATATACATATATATATGTGTGTGTGTTCGTTGTTGCTTGGGCTTGACAAGGTCCCGACACTCACATGAATCAGTTTTGAAGCCCACCCGAAACCCAAAACTATTGGGTATGAATGATGGACAAAGGTGGGAACACCATCTCCAGCACTATGAAATAAACCTGGAATCCACGGTCAAATTAGAAGAGGGCGCAACAACTCTTAGTGTGATACACATGGAGCCTGGTATATGTATATATGTATACATATACGTATACATATGTATGTATCAGATTTTAATTTCATTAGGGATTGGGGGCTGTTAAAAGGTGCAACACTGCAACATCATGTGATTTTATGGTGCCATTTGTTTTGAATGGTTTCCCTTATTTCTCTCTCTAAGAGTGTTCTTTAACTGCTATTGGTTCTGTTGAAACTTGAGCAAATTGGAAGCTTCAAAATGAACAAGGTACAAATGGCCATTGAAGACAAGAAATGAGTACAAGTCACTTATGCAGGTCAGAAGTTTCAATATGGCCTAGGAACAAATGGCCATTGTGAATGAGGAATGAAATTATATACTTCTCTTTTCTTGTTAATATGTGGGTTTAATTATCCATACATTAAAGGCAAAAAATTAGCTTTGACTGGCCCCAGGCTGAACATAGAAACTGGCCAAAATAAATGCAACTCTACAAAAATTTGGTATGAACCCATTTTCATAGAGTTGGGGGGCAGTTGTTAACACCTAAAATTAATTCAAAGCAATCATGCCACGTGGTCAGAAATCATGAGGTCTGAACTTTGGGTCAACCCATGGTCGTCAGGGCGAAAGATTAATTTCTAATCATGGTGATCCGATTTAAGGCTGAGAATGAAGAAGAGTGGAATTTTTAGGCCATTAAGACTGATATGAGGTTTTGAGCTCATAACAGGCTATGATTGAGAGTCTCAGTCACTATGGTTATAACTCTCAGTTACTATGGTCATGATCATGAGTCTTAGGTCAAACCTTCTCAGTCATTATGGTCATGAGAGTTTCAGTCTCATGATCATGAGTCTTAGGCCAAACCTTCTTAGTCACTATGGTTATGAGCGTCTCAGTCATCTTGATCATGAGAGTCTCAGTCATCATGATCATGAGTCTTAGGCCAAAGCCTTCTCAGTCATCTTGGTCATGAGAGTCTCAGTCTCATGGTCATAAGTCTTAGGCCAAAATACTCTCAGTCACAACTTTCTCAATCACAACGGTCATGGTCAGGAGACCCTCAGTTATAATGGTCACAATCCAAAGTCTCTCCAAAGACTCATAACCAGCCATGATCAAGAGTCTCGATCGTTATTTCTCTCGGTCACAATGATCATAAGACTCTCGGTCATAATGGTCATGATCATGAATCTTAACCAAGATTTCTAGTCACTATGGCCATGATCAAGACTTATGACCAAATATGGTCATGATCAGGGGTCTCGGGTCATTATCACTTGAGGAATCTTTGGGGTAATTCAAATGAAGACCGGTTGTGAATCCCAATGTTTCAAGAACCCAACAAGTCAGGTCTAGAAGTTTGAAGAAAGCTTGAAATAGAAAAGGACAACTTGACAATGTCAGAAGTTCAGAACTACAGATGGAAGGTTCTCACCAACATCTGATGAGGGAAGTCAGGATTGTCAGTAATCAGATGACTCCAGGCTAATGTACAAATCAAGCCAGACATGACAGGTGCAGAGAGCTGAAAATGGCTTGAAGACCAAAATCATCAAGCATAAAAGAATAGGCACCATTTAGTCAAAAAATATTATGTCAGACATACTTGTATCTGCCTATAGAGGTTAGTCAACCTTACCAGCTCAGCAAGGTGGTTAGGAAAAGTCACTTTCGGCTTACAACCAATCAATTTCTAGAGAAACGGTTGAAAGGGACAACACCAGGTGGAAGCCTCTATAAATACCCACTCAAACCTCACAAGGAAGGGGTCCAAGACCATTTCTAAAGTTCAACCTTTAGCATTCCTATCATTTAGCACTTAGCTTTTATTTCATCAAGCTCAGTTTAGCACTTAGCTTTTATTTCAGCAAGTTTAGCTTAACACTATCAGTTTAGTACTTAGTTCATCTTCCAGCATTTAATACTTTAGTTTCCATTTCGATCAAGAGTTTGTAATTCATTCATCATTGTACTCCGTCAAGTTCAATGAATAAAGGTTTACAGATTCAGGTATATTTATTGTCCAGTTAAGTTGCTTCTAATTCATGTTTATCTTGAGTGTTTAAAGTCCTTTCTTAAAGGCAATAGCAACCTTAAGGAGAGGGTCATTCCTACTCTCCAACTTTCGCCTGAATCACCTTAGGTCGGTGACCCGACCCGATAGGAATAGTTTGGCAAGAAATATTCGAGTCCATCAGGACTCTGGCACGCCCGCGTTCTAGGTCAGCCGTTCATTGGCTAGCGACCTCAGACCACTTTGTGAGCCAAACATATAAATATATATATATATAGATCAAGTTAATGGATCGGATTGGATTTGAAAAGATCAAGTTAATGGATCGAATCGGATCGGATCGATTTTATAAAATCTTAATTTATTAATCACTGTAAAAAGGTAATTACCAATATTTCTATGTTTATATTAATATTAATATTAATAATAAATGCAGCAAAAATGTTGAGTACCTTGAACCAAGAAGACGCTTACAATGCTATAAAGAGGAGTGGTGAGCGCGATCATTCGAAAACGTCCAATCCAGGCATGTGATATGTAAGCAAGAACAATCACCAGAATTGTTGATAAACCATCTTGCATATTTATAAGTGCTGACTTGTCAGATAGTTTATTACTAACAAATTAATCACTGCTTATTATACGAAGGCACGGCAGAAAATCATACCTAAAAAAAGAAAGCAAATTACAACTATGATTCAATGAACAAACCAGCTAGCTGGCCACCAGAAAAATAAAAAAATAGACTGAGCAGTAGAATACCAAGGATAAATGAGGCACGCGGTGAAAAGATAATACAGTCACAAATAAAATGTTTTAAATCAGTCCTCCTTTGACGGAGATATGACGACCAACTCCTACCCATCAAGGTCTCATTTTTTTCAATACTTTATTCAAAATTTCAAATTCTTGCAGTGAAAAGCCTTTGATCCCACCTGTCAAGGCCTTGGTCAGCTTAATTTTTACAAGGTCCAATGCAGATATACCGATTGGACATGAGCCCTTAAGTTTGTTGGTTGTTAATTTCATAAATTTAGTTATTCTACTTTCAAGTTTCACTTATTTAGAGCTACTTTGAAAGAACTAATATGTATGCACTAAATAATTAGGCTTGGAGCGTCAAATTGGCATCTTCAAAGTCGAACGAATTTACTTTAAAGTTTAGTAAAAGAAAAAAGAAAAAATTCAATTTCAAATTCGAGGCCGTCATTTTGGTGCCCCAAACAGTACAAAGCCCAAAGCTCAATTCTCATTGTTTGAATTGAAATTTTCAATATCATGTCCAATCCTAATTGTAAAAAAAAAAATTTGTTGAAATTCATAGAAAAATGAAAGTCAAATTGTACCCTTAAATTTAGATTTGTAAAAGCACATGGTAGATAAATTGATTCGCATTTTTAATATTTAAGGATAAAGAACAACAAAATGTACTTGAAATTTACAATGGCAAGAACAATAGAGTCTTTTCGTTTTAAGACCATCAGTTCAAATGGAAGTGTTATCATAATGTTACATTTAGATGAATTATCTAAACGGAGAAATGAAATCCAAACCCTATTACATTTATTCTTCAATGCGTTCAGTCACACTGTGTTGAATCAGTTGTTGCACGTTAAATGTGTTTTTGGAATAGCAAGTTAGGTACAAATCGATTCAAATTAAATGATCTTTAGTCCCCACCATCAAATAAATTGGAATCGGTGATGAAAATTTTGTATTGGTGAGATTGCTATGTATTGCATGGGAATGGCCTTAAAATTTTGGTACATATATTTATTAATCACCGAGCATGGAGAGAGGTCGGGTCCATAAGCAAAATGATTGACGGGCCAGCAGTTAAGAAAACCTCATTTTGTGTCTCTCGTTTCCGTACCCTTGTTTCGGGGTACTACCGTACTACTTTTTTTTTTTTTCATGGCAAAGACAAAAGCCCTGCGGCATCTACGACACATACATACACAAAACACATAAACCCTGAACATACAACTGACCCAAGCAAACAGACCCACCAAAAGCACAAAAACCAGACCTACAAACGGCAGAGCATTTAGACGCGGCAACCCGAGGGTGAACATCGCCAACCAACAAAGCCAGCTGCATTGCAAAAGACTGAGAGGGAGAGGAATCCGAGGCAACTGAATCTCCAAACTGCGCACCAAGAGGAATATTACCCGCAGCATCAAAAGAAAACGAATCATTGACAGCATTATTTGGTGAACCATTACCAGCCACCCCTTCCAGAACACCAGCACCCGAGTGATCCAAACCGACTGACACCTTAGCCCCCACACAAGACATCGCAAGCCATAACCATGGAAATAGCCGGGTAAAAGTATATTTAGCCACAGCAAGCGTAATAGTCTTCGTAACCAAGATTTTGCCAAACAAGCTATTACAACACAGCGACACCCCTTGAGCTGTATCCTCAGCTGATAACTGAACTGGTTTCTTCGCCTCGCTGAGAAGTGTCAAACCATTCATCTGGGCAACCAGAGACGTGGCCATCAACCCAAAACAAACAACAGAAAAAATAGGACCACGGAGCAAAACCCACCACGGACGCCGACACTGCAAGAGACCAACCATAGACCCAAGATAGACCAATACACCATCCAGTTAATACAAAAGAACATGAGAAGATCCTAGAACTCTAAAAAAGCCGGCCAACCCTTGGGCAGCAAGTCGTTTCTCCTAGCCACATAGAACTACCATAATCATAGCACATCCTGCATCACACAAACGTGCATAAAAGAAAACCACAAAGAGAATAAGAGTCGTACACAAACCCACGTGAAACATCAGAATAAGGAAAGCACAATTGGAATAACAAGTGAACACGTGGGAAGGAAATAAACCACACGTAATGGGCTGGCAAAGGAACACGTGGGAAGAAAATAAACCACACAAAACCCACCAGAATCCACCCCAGAACAACCGAAAAGAGCCCCAAGATTGGAGCCGAACAACAACTGCGACCACCAGCCACCAAAAATTAAAGGACAGAATCCATCACACACAGCTCTACCAAAACCGCAGCCACACCAAAAGTAAAAAGAGAAGCAACCACCATGACCGCAAGAAAAGAACTTCACGATGAAAGCGAAAACGAAACCGCGAGAAGTTAGGAACAATCATCACCCTTATCGCACAACAACCCCAAGAACAACAACAACCAGAAACAAAAGTAGCTCTGATCACACATAGAACCTCAGCCAACTGAGAACTCTCAGGAAAGAGAAAAATCGCTGGCTATCTATAGGTACTACCGTACTTCACAATTCAAAGTCTTGATTCTCCAAAATTTCTTGAAAAATGACATTTGAGAAATCGAAATTGCATGAAATTTTCTTTTTTACACAAATTAAAAAATCCAAAGTAATGAAAATATCTTTTTCCCTTACAGCCCCTTGAACTGATCATTTAGCCCGGTTAAGGCCGTTCATTTCTCGAATGCACTGGCTGTTGATACAAAGGTTATTTTAAAGGTTTCAATATCATTCTGAAGAACTGCAGACGCACAGGAGTATAGATTAGGTGTTCCGGTATTAGGCGAATTAATGCCACTAAAATCGATCGAAGTGAGAAGCGACTCACTAGGTACACCAAAAACCAGTCTACAACCGATTAAATTAGACTCATCTTTTTGTGCAAGATGAAATTAAATTAAAATAGTCTAAAACCTATTAAATTAGCCACTATGAATTGGTTAGACTCATCTTTTTGTGTAAGATTATGAATGTCATAGATTTTGGATAAAACCGATTAAATTAGTGTTTTAATTCTTACTCATCAAATAGAGTAGCGTTGTTCAAATTTCTTTCAATTTTGTTATATTGCATTAGAGGCAAGTCTTGGAGCATAGACAAACTTGAGAACTCATCGAAGCGAGAAGCCACCAGGCATGCATACACCAAAATAAATAAATAAATAAAAACTGTTTTTCTCCGAGAAATTTGAAACAAAGAAAAAGAATAAAAGCAATTGTGAATTAATTAGATTCAAGATTATGGGTGTCAAATATTTAGTTATAGGGATTATTACATATAAATGAACTTAATGGCCTATATTTACCCAAATATTGAGTCAAAGTCAATAATTTCTCTAAAATGTGTTTGACCCAAAAGCTGAGGTGGCACATGAAAAAATACTGTTTCATATTTCTGTTGCCTAAAATACCCTTCTTCCTATTTTATGTGTTGCCTAAAATTCCCTTTTGCGAAGGTACCACATTTTTTCCAAATGTACCACATTTTTGGATTGAAGGTACCACTTTTTGGCGTCCAGGTACCATGTTTTCTAAATACTCGTTTTGCTAGATTGGAGAATATTTTGTGTTATTCATGGCGTTAATGGAGCTGTTTATGGATGTAATGTGCAACCTAATTAGCGGTTTGGGGTTTAATACCATTTTCAATTGCAAAAATAAGTCCCTTTTTTTGGTGTCGAGGTACCATATTTTCTAAACACTCTAGCTAGCTTGGAGAATATATTTTGTGTTATTCATGCCCTAATGGAGCTATTTATTGATCCACTGTACAAACTAATTAGCGGTGTAGGGTGTAATACCATTTTCAATTGCAAAAATAAGTCACTTTTGCGAAGGTACTACTTTTTTTCCAAAGGTACCACGTTTTTGGACTGAAGGTACCACTTTTTGGCGTCCAAGTACCATGTTTTCTAAACACTCATTTAGCTATATTGGAGAATATTTTGTGTTATTCATGGCATTCATGGAGCTGTTTATGGATGTAATGTGCAACCTCATTAGCGGTGTGGGGTTTAATACCATTTTCAATTGGAAAAATAAGTCCATTTTTTTGGCGTCGAGGTACCATGTTTTCTAAATACTCTAGCTAGCTTTGAGAATATTTTGTGTTATTCATGACCCTAATGGAGCTATTAATTGATCCACTGTGCAACCTAATTAGCGGTGTAGGGTGTAATACCATACGTATCAACTTACCCCCTTCCTTTAAGCAACAGACGTTTAGTACTGATGTCAGGATGGATAAATGGGTAGAATGTCAATTTTGCCCTTTACAATGGCTGAAATGACATTTTTAACTTTATTGACCATTGCAAAGTTACAAAACTATCCTTATTCATTCAACTGCTTCAATTTTGGAATGAAATATTTTTGATACTACATTCATGTAATAGTCGAAGAAAATTCAATAAGGCTCTAGTATAATAAGCCATACAATACTAATTCATAAAAACCCAATGCAAAAGAGAACTTCATTTCATTCCATCTAAAGTAGATGCTAGTATAATACGCCATACAATGGTTGCAAAACCATACCAACCTAATCCACAATAAAAAGTTGCAAAGTTATTCTCCTTTAAAAGTAGAAAAATAGCTCACACCAACAGATTGCAAAATAGCAGCAAAAAAAAATGACACTGTTCAACATTACAAATGTCCCGTATCCCACATCATTTCAAGTACTTTTTGGATTCTGAGATCCTCCTATCCCACTTCCTCTAGCTCCCAATTGGGTAAATATAGGTATGTATTTCCTTGTTATGCGGTAAACCATTTTGTGGCCATTTTCCTTTGTGTGGTCCTAATAAGAGTCCTCTTGTTTGTGTATTTGATGGACATGCATTCTCTGTGTCTCTGTGTGTAGTTGGAACAAAAGAACCACTTTGTCTCTGTGACTGTCGCATGCAATAAAAATTAAGGTATTAAGGCATTGTATAGTAATAATAAGGAACAAAAGCAATATAAATATAGACAATTCGAAACTTTGAATAATAATAATTTTAAAAAGAATTATCAAAATTTAAAAAGAATTTATAATTCGCCCAAAAAAGATAGCACTATCATGGTTAACACGAAAAAAAAAAAAAAAAAAAAAAATTGCCCAATTAATACAATTATGAAAGAATTCACAGATTTGTACCAGATATATATATATATATATATATATATATATATATATATATATATATATATTACGAGACAAAAACAACTTTAAAAAATAATAATTAAAAAAATCGCTCATTCCTACCAACAAATGGCCTTTGGAAAATTTTCACTAACCGTGCAGAATATATAACATGAAAAAGTGCAAATGAACATTGAGCTATAGTACTAACAACTAAGTTATACTAAGAAATTATTTTACAGCAAAAATTATATCAAAAGTCGAGGAAATTACATCTTATAAGCCTTGATGGATTAAGATGGAAATAGTGAGGTTCCTTGAGGTGAATGGTAGCTTGTTGGCTAATTAAATTGCACATTGGATCAATAAATAGCTCCATTAAGGCCATGAATAACACAAAATATTCTCAAAGTTAGCTAACGTGCTTAGAAAACATGGTACCTCGACGCCAAAAAAAGAGAATTATTTTTGCAATTATAAATGGTATTAAACCCCATACTGCTAATTAAGTTGCACATTACATCCATAAACAGCTCCATTAACGCAATGAATAATACAAAATATTCTCCAATCTAGCTAAGCAAGTGTTTGGAAAACATGGTACCTGGATGCCAAAAAGTGGTACCTTCAGTTCAAAAACGTGGTACCTTTGAGAAAAAAGTGGTACCTTCTCAAAAGGGACTTATTTTTGCAATTGAAAATGATATTACACCACACACCGCTAATTAGGTTGCACATTGAATCAATAAATAGCTCCATTAGGGCCATGAATAACACAGAATATTTTCCAAACTAACTAGAGTGTTCAGAAAACATGGTACTTCGACGCGAAAAAAATGGACTTATTTTTGCAATTGAAAATAGTATTAAACCCCACACCGCTAATGAGGTAGCATATTACATCCATAAACAGCTCCATTAATGCTATGAATAACACAAAATATTCTCCAATCTAGCTAAACGAGTGTTTAGAAAACATGGTACCTGGACGCTAAAAAGTGGTACCTTTAGTCCAAAAATGTGGTACCTTTGGAAAAAAAATGGTACCTTCACAAAAGGGACTTATTTTTGCAATTGAAAATGGTATTACACCCTACACCGCTAATTAGGTTGCACAGTGGATCAATAAATAGCTCCATTAGGGCTATGAATAACAAAAAATATTCTCCAAGCTACCTAGAGTGTTTAGAAAACATGGTACCTCGACGCCAAAAAAATGGACTTATTTTTACAATTGAAAATGGTATTAAATCCCACACCGCTTATTAGGTTGCACATTATATCCATAAACAGCTCCATTAACACCATGAATAACACAAAATATTCTCCAATCTAGCTAAACGAGTGTTTAGAAAACATGGTACCTGGACGCCAAAAAGTGGTACCTTTAGTCCAAAAATGTGGTACCTTTGGAAAAAAAAGTGGTACCTTCGCAAAAGGGGATTTTAGGCAACACATAAAATAGAAAGAAGGGTATTTTAGGCAACAGAAATATGAAACAATATTTTTTCATGTGCCACCTCAGCTTTTGGGTCAAACACATTTTACAGAAATTATTGACTTTGACTCAATGTATGGGTAAATATGGGCCACTAAGTTCATTTATATGTAATAATCCCTTAGTTATATCCATTGTGCAAACTAATGAGGAAAGTTAGGCTATGTTTTCAATATTTCTTTACCACATACCTTGGGATCCAACAGACACTTTTCACATGTAAAGAGAAAATGAAATATAACTCTAAAAACATAAGCAGATTGCAATTATGTGTAAAACCCTAATTAATTTGTGTTAAACATTAATCACAAATAATCATAAATCCCTAGATATTAGAACTTTAATTAATTTCACATCCTCATAACGTATAAATATATATAGTTAGATATACATACCTCGATTCATGATATCAAACCTTGTTGAGATTAGGTTCAACGTCTAGATCCTTTAACCACGAACTAATCTGCAACTCTAATCAACAGTCAAAGGTGGAAACTGGTTTATCTCTCTTGGTTTTTTGCACACATAAAACTATTACGTGTTGTATCAATAATCGTACATAATTGATAGAGTATATGCACTTTCATAAAGGCAGAGAGAGGGCCAGTTTTTTTTTTAGTAACATAATTCTACTTGTGATACCCCCGGATTTCGGAACACGGTTTGATCAAATCCGCACACAAAATTAAAGGATATCAAAATAATTAAAGTATTTAAACAAGCACAAAATACAAAGATGAATAATAAAGAATAAATAACCCGCTGAAGAAAACTAATAAATAAATATTAATTAATGATTCTCCAACAATTACAACTCGGGAATCCCATAAATCAAGGACCCCTGAAACATAATCCAATAATCCTGTGATTTGTATATAAAAACTATCATTTAACACTAAGAAAACATCCTACATTGAAATAGGAACAAAGAATGGATAAGTCTTCCAGTTGCGGATCCTCAACCTTGAGACTTGAACTTTTAATAACCTGAAAAATAAATCGTGGGTTAAACCCTACGAGTAAGTTCTCTCTACCAGACCTCTGAAAACCAATAAGTAGATCATCTCTGATCAAAACCAAACTCAATAAAGTTTTAAGTTTAATAAACAATGATACTCTATACAGCATAACATTCACATCCATTAATAGTTTCATTAATTTTCAAAACCATTAAATCATGACTAAAACATCATCATACCTAAACTAATTCAAATCTCATTATCTTTTAAAGAGAAACCCCTTTAACCTTAACTCAATTTTAAATAATTATTTAATCATTTAAATAATAAATATAATTCAAGGAAAATTATATTTAATCCAAAAGCCAATAATGAATTTAAATATTTAAACCATACAGCCAATACCTAGGCTTTGACAAATCATCCATATCTCATATTATTTTATTAGTATATATATAATAATACACTAACATGTAACTACTAGATTATTCTAATTTAAGAATATCTAATCCTAATCCAACTTATATACATAGATGAATTTTAATCATCTAATACACATAGCAATTTAATTATACTTTAGCAATTCAACCATGCCATCACGAATATATTTATTTATATATTGGCAACTCAACCATGTTTCCTTAAGTATATTTATTTATACATTGGCAATTCCACCATGCCTCTACAAGTATATTTATTTATACATTTAACCGAGCAACTCATCCATACTTCTGGTAATACCCTTAATTTTAAAATGATAGTATCGATATTTATTTATTTGTTTTAATTGTATTTTTAATTGATTATTTGACTAATTGCTTATGTGTTTAATTGAATTAGGTATTACTTGATTATTTGATTATGTGTCTATGTATTATTTGTATTTGTCTATGTGTTAATTGTTTAATTAGATTATGTGCTTGAATGGTGTTTTGATTAATTGTAAATTAAATATTTTCTTTTCTTTTATTATTTTATTTTATTTTTCTTTTATGGTTATGGTTAGTAGTAATGGGCCAACTAATTGGGTCCCATGGACTACTTGAATAGGAGGTTGGATGTGTATGGATTATTACCCATGGATAGTTGTGTATGTATATATATAGATATATATTATATACATATATAAAAAGAAAAGTAATTTATTAATTATTTTTATGGTAACTTGGGTAATAATATTTAATCTGATGTATATGTTTTATATTTAAATAATAAAAATATACATAGATTTGATACGTGTTATGTTTTAAGTTACTTTATAATATTATGGCAACTTAAGTATTATTGGATAATCCATTAATGAATAATGGAATGTGTACAATTTATTTATTTAATAAACATATACATAAATTATTACGTAACATATTTTACTTACCTTTTTAATATATATAAAAGGGAAAATAATTTATTAATTACTTTTATGGTAACTTGGGTAGTAATATTTAATCTGATGTATATGTTTTATATTTAAATAATAAAAATATACATAGATTTTATACGTGTTATGTTTTAAGTTACTTTATAATATTATGGTAACTTAAGTATTATTGGATAATCCATTAATAAATAATGGGATGTGTATAATTTATTTATTTAATAAAAATATACATAAATTATATACGTAACATATTTTACTTACTTTTTTAATATTTTAATATTTATTTTTTTTAAGTTGACTTGGATTGAAAAAAGGATTAGGGTTATTTTATTTAGCCTATAAATATATAGCTATAGGTTGTTAAAAGGGGGTTAAAAATATTCACGTGATATATTCTAGAGAGAGAGAGTTAAATAGGGAAGGAGGAAAAGGAAGGAAGGAGGAAAAAAACCCTGTCAAGAGAAGATCAAGAAAGAAGAAGTTTAACTTTCGATCCGAAAGTTTAAGGCAAGTTCTTCTTCTATCTCTTTCCCTTTGATTCGTATTTCTGTACATGCCTAGGAAATTCCAGGATTTATTAAACACATAAAATTAAATAATTATGCATGTTTAATTGGATTAGAACATAGGTTTTATGAAATTGGTTCATATCTGTTCTTATGTTATGAATTGATAAATGCATGATTTTGATTTGATTTTCGGTGTGAATTTTTATATGTTTAAATTATATATTTTTCATATCTGTGGAATGATGGAACATAGAAACATGCTTAGGATTCCTGAACATTAAATAAGAACTAGGTTTGGGTTTAAATAAATTTTAATAGACTCAATCATAATGATGCTTGCTATTTGAATGTTTTAAACAAACGATCGGATTTAATCTTTTAAAATGTTTTAACAATTGAGATTAAATGTGTAGGATGAATTGGATACGGAGAATGCTTATTTGACAGTATAATAAAATATCATCAGTGTAGGACATATGATATAGGAAGCTTAAATAAATAATAAGTCATTCCTATTTGGTGATAACTTGATATCATATTATCATTGTTATTTCTGGATTGTTTGATATATTTCCTTAATCGTTACATCAATTGTTAGATTGTGTGGTTTAATGCATCGGTATGGGACGGTGGCATTCTAGGGACGGATTAACTTATCAGTTAAGTCCTACCTATTTTATATAAGGGAATGAATTAACTAAAATGCTAAGTCCTACTTATATTCAAGTCAGATCAGCTGAACAAGTTGAATGACTTATGGAGGATTAATTTATTATATAAGGGAATGGATTAACTAAAATGTTAAGTCCTACTTATATTCAAGTCAGGTCAGCTGAACAAGTTGAATGACTTATGGAGGATTAATTTATACTGGATATGATGGTTACTAAATTATATATATATAAGTATGGTGTCATGATATGGGCTTAAGTCTTAGGATCAGTGGTTAGGGCGCGTATATCGCTAGGGATGTGTAACTAGATATAGTGTAGTTATATACCCTGGTAGGTCTAGGTACTCATGCCCACTATATATGCGTTTTGCATGTTGCCTACTATTCAAGTTGAGACAACCCTATAGTCTAGTGAGGTTCCTTTAGTATGTGTATATATATATACGGACTACTAGTTACTGTTGGATTGACTAGGATGTATACTTGTATCGGATCTCTGCTTGGACTATAGTAGAGTAGAACTTGTTTGTGGGCCTGACCCACCATTATTTTTCAGGTGTTCGTCAGGAGTAGAGGTTGTTCATGCTGAGCAGGGATCAGTCTACTTCATTCTTCCGATACTACATAGGAGTTCCTTTATGATTCAGTTTCCTAATTTAGACAGTTATTGCTGTCATTTGTTTAGTTTGAATTTTCTAGGGGTCCACACAGTATGGATTCTCGAGTTATATTTTGGAGGATCAGTTGTATCAGAAGAGTTTATTAATTAATGGAAATATATTCTGAGGTTTATTATTAGATCATCATTTTAGTTTCTTGTCAGCATTTTATTTATTCTTCTTTATTCTTTTGTACTCTGTGTTCGTTTATTGCCGATTTTGTTTTTGATATCCTCGGGTATTCGGGCATGGGCCTGGCCAACCCGCATTCGGGAATCCGAGGATATCACACTTCTTATGTATGTAATTTTATTCATACAAATACTTAGGCAATATATTTACGCCTATGGCAACTCATCCATGCTTACAATTCAACCATATACTAACTTTCAACCTACCAATAAGCTGATTCATACATAGTCATCTCATGCATATTATACGCATATCACAAATTTAATAACGAGCCTATCAAGATACACCAAAATAAGAATGGTAATACTAATCATCTTACAGATACACATACATTATTTAATATATATGTATAACACTTTCCTTAATAATCTTTGATTATTTATAATCATATATACGTATATATATCAATAATTAAATATATATATACACACTTCCTTCCCTACTAAATGCAAGTTAATTAAACCATATATACATACATATACATATATATATATATACATATATATATATATATATATACTTCCTTCCGTCACGTAATTTTAATTCATTATCTTACGCAAATAAATAAACCGACAACATCGTAATATAATCCTACAGTTCTAAAATACCTTCTCTACCAATTGATTTCAACAATAGAAAGCTTGAAACCAATTCTGGGATATCAATAGACTCCACAACAACTTTTCAGGACCTCAAACGCCACTGCACACGCTTCCACGCGCCGTCACACACACCTAGTCCTACTGCACGCGCTTTCATGTGCTTTCCCTACCTAGCAGGCTCATCCACGTGCCTGCACGCGCCCACACGCGCTAGATACACTCTCGGCGTGAGGTGTCTTCTTTTGGTTGGTTGCTGCTCTCTATTCTTGTGAGCCCGTCCACACCGAATCTTTTTCCACTCATTTATTACATCCAGCGGTCAGATCTTGCAGCCGCACCATCTATCCATAGACCGCGCCGCACCAGAACTTCCAGCTGTTGACTGGACCGTACCAATGGTCCAGATTAGCGGTGCATCATCCCCCTATGCACCGCATTACACCGGAACATTAGATGATCATCGGGACCATCCAAAGGTTCTGATTTCAGCGCACCAAGGTGCTATGCACCTTGCCACACCGAATCCATTGGCCCTTTTTGCACACCTCGATATGTTACAGCCCCCATTATAATTAAATTTAGAGCGTTGCTACACGACCCGACCACTATTCACCCGACATTAACCGACTGTCATACGTGGCTGTCTAACGTGGCAATTTTCCTCTTTTTTTTTTTTTTTTTTTTTTTTTTTTTTTTTTTTTTTGGGGGGGGGGGGGGGGGGGTTGAACCAGATGCCCCTCCTCTCTCTAACAATCGAGGACAAAGCTATCTTTCCGCCAAAAATTCTATGACCACCGGTGAACCATCTTCTCCATCAAAACTATCTTTATCCCTCTGCAGCAAACTCTCTCTCTAAAAACCAGTACATGAAACGAAGACTCATTTTTATTGTCAGAAATAAATAAATAAATAAATAAATAAAAAATACGGAGACCCATTCAGTTCCTCAAACCCTTGATGAAATTGGGGGCGATCGATCTCCATCTACAAATCCAAAGAGCTCAATCCATAACCCTTCATGACCTCCACTTCAATCTCACCTCAACAACCCAACCAAAAACAAACCCATTGAGGCAAGCATATATATATGTATAGAGATTTGTAATTACCTAAAAAAATATAAAGATTTGTTGTGCATTTATATTATCATGTAGATAGAGAGTGAGTAGAGAGAGGGGTTTGGTAATATTGCTGATGCGTCTTTTGGGTTCTTATTTGGTTTTCAAGGTCCCATTCAAGATACAGAGAAACCATTGATGGTGGTGGTGGTTTTTTTGTTTTTTTTTTTGATAAATTGTATGCAACTAATAGAATAAATCAGAGAATCAGAAAAAACAAAAAAAAAAACACAAAATGAAAACACCGACAGATGGAAGATCACTTGAAAACATAGGCAGATGAAGGAGCGCGTGGGCACGTGAAGGGCGAGTCAGATTACTCACAGAAGCGTGGGCTTTTTCTGGGTGAAGATGCAGAGAGCAACGGCAGAAGTCAGTGACGGTAGAGGGTAGTGTTGACGATGTAGAGAGCAGTGGCAAAGCATGGCCTTTAGATCCAGAGTTTTTGAAGCGATGGCCAGCCAGGGAGCTTCAACCCAGTCATAACCAAATCGTTAGAAAACAATCGTCGCCGTCCCGTGGGTTTAGCCTTACTGGCCAATGGCGACCACCCAAATAAGCAGAACACCAACGAAATACAGTCACTCATTGAAATCGCCGTTAACATCGGTTAATCTGTTGAACCGAGCTATCCGTCTGGACTCATTTGGACCGAGGTTGGCGGCGGTAGAGAGGTGTGATACCCCTCGGATCCGAGACACGGGTTGATCAGGCCCAGGCCCAAACCCGAGAGAATATCAAACAATTAATATTTTATAATGAACACGGAATACAAAATAAATTAAGAAATGATATTAAAGTTGGAAGGAACTAAAAATAGAATCCGCAAAATATTATAATTATTAAAATCCATCAAACCCAAACTCCAAAACTCCATCAGTTTACAACTTGGGAGTCCATCTCTAGTGGACCCCTATTAAACATCCAAACGGAAGATAGAACAACTGTAATAAACGTCCAGAAATTAAACTATAGAGAGAGCCCTACATCGTCGGAAGAGTGAATAGAGACCCCTGCTCAGCACGAACACGTCTAAGCCTGGAACTGTCGTGTACCTGAAAAATAGAAGTGGGTCAGGCCCACGCGCAAGTTCTATACTACTACAATCCAAACAGAGGCCCGATACGCATGTACATCCTAAACAATTCAATAATAGCTAATAGTCCGTAAATATATATATAGTCACACTAAAGGACTCTCACTGGACTACAGGCCGGTCTCAACCTGAATAGAGGTAACATGCTAAAACGCACACGAAGTGGGCATATGTACCTATACCTAAATAGGGTACACCTCCAACCATCGTAGCCAGCTACACATCCCGATGCATATACGCTCCCTAACCATCGGTCCTGAGGCTCAAGCTCATACCGAGGCATACATATATAAAATCCATCCAAAATCCCTGATATTGCCGCTCAACAAGTAGTTGCCATAACAATACAAATCCACGGGACTTAACTTTTAGTTAATCCCATCCTTATTCCAAGTAGGTGGGTAATGGTATTATTTTAAAAACCAAACCCATCCTTAGTATGCCACCGTCCCATACCGGTGCCTACTTTCCAATCCTCCAGTAGTCAATAATACCAATAAATCAAGTATATATCAACTAAATTCCAACATCCAACATTCAATGTTAGCAGTGATAAAATAAGTATTGATAAACAGGGTCACAACAACAACATATACATGCCCAATTTAAGTTGTTCCCTTTAGTCTGATATAAAGACAGAATTAATTAAAACTTCCATTTAACACCTTACAAATGACATACAGATATGTAGCGTATGTATCACAAAATCCTAACCTCCATAGTTGATACTAACTGTGATAATGTAAGCATCAAAACAATATTCACAGTATGTATGTAGACATGCTCAAATTATAGTGTTCCACAAAACCGATCTAGTGTTAAACTCAAATCCTCCTAGTATTTAAGTTCCAACAGTTGCTATTACAGAAGTTAAGATAGCTATCATCTAGACCCATTCTTCCAATAATTTATACTAGCAGTGGTAAGGAAAAACGTGAACCACAGAACCACAACGCATCCACAAACATGCTTAGTCTAGGTTGAACAAGCATACAACACTACTGTAACTACCAGTTTCATAGCAAAACAGATATCATTTTAGTTTGGTTTAATCTTCATTAATCCTGAAATCATTTAAGAGTGCAAAGAGTATGAAGCCTAAAGGAAAGAGTAAGGATAGAATCTTGCCTCAGAAACTTTTGTTCAAAGTTTCAACGTCGTCTTCTTAAAAAATCCCGGCGAGTTCCAAAACCCGGTTACTGTTCACGGGTACGAAACACTATTCCCGAACTCAAAATCTGATCTCCACCGTTCAGATTGTGCGACACTGAGTCATGAACCTATCTTCCAAATTTCAACTCGATCGGACCACGGACGAAGCAGGATCAGATGTTTGATGAAATCTGGGCAGAATGGAAAAAACCTGTGCGACCCAGTTACTGTTCACGAGTACGAATCACTGTTCCTGAGGTCAAACTTTGATCTCCACCGTTCAGATTGTGCGTCACTGAGTCATGAACCTCTCCTCCAAAATTCAGCTCGATCGGACCACGGACGAGGCGGGATCAGATGTTTGATGAAATCTAGGCAGAATGGAAAAAAAACTGCGTTTTTCCTTCTCCACTTCCACAAAACGTGTGTTTTGTTTAAAAAAACCCTACACAGACATCTACCTTATACTTATAGAGTTTTCCTAAACCCTAGGTTCATTTAAATCCAACTCACAATCCTAACCGGCCCATCCAATTAACGTAGAAACCTACGACGGCTATAATATAAAATCCTAATTTATACTGTAATTAAAACCCTAGTTAGATGTATTTACCTAATTACCCTATTCACTATTAAATACTTAACAAATAATCTAATTGAACAAAATAATAATTAGTAAACCCAATTAAACCAAATAAGACACACATAAAATAAGACACACATAGAATAATTAAACCAATTACACTTAAACCATTAATGCCAATTAAATAATTAAAACACTAACAAGTAATTCCAATCAAATAACTAAACCAATTACACTTAAAAAAATAATGACACATAATCAAATAAAATGCACTTAAATAATAAATTAAATACCATTAAATAGCAGGAATATCCTTTTTAAAATTAGGGGTATTACAAGAGGTCTGGAGGGAGGAAGGAGAAGGGAGAGAGAGGAAAGTTACGTGAAGAAAAGGAAAAAAAAGGTCACTGCCTTGTTGTACCAATCTACATTTGACAAGTGTGTGTCGATTTTTTTCGGGTAAACAGTAGTCGGGTCTTTTAGCATTTCTCTTAAATTTATAAAAATATACCCAAGTTAAATATAAACAATTCAAACAAAAATCCAGAAAAATATAAAACAAATCTAGAAAATTTCAGAAAATTATAAAAAAATTCCCAGAAAATCTATAAACCCTAAATAACCCTCCTAGGTCATAAATCAAACATAATAGTTGAATTTAAAAATAAATAAAACACATATATCAATAATTTAAAATCCAAAGTTAAAAGAAAGTAAAATATAATAATTTATTCTTTTAATTATTCAAATCTAGTCATGATTTTTACACCAATAAATTTAGTCTTAATATTGATACTCAAGATGAAATCTTTATGAGTTCTAAGTGGAAAATTAGGAAGAACTCGCCTGAAGGTTTCGAAACAAAACCGACGCTTCAAGCTTTGATTATCTCTTCCAATTCCGTCGTCCTCTTTCTCAAATCCCTCCTCCTCCTTGTAAACCTTCTCTTCTTCTCTCTCTGTCTCTCTTATATTTTTTTAACGTGAGAACCTTTTAACCCTAAACCTTATGTGTATATTAAACACATTAGAAATCCAAATCCTATTCCTAGTAGGACTACCAAATAAAAGAATAAAAATAATAATTATCTTAAATAATATATATACACATATATTATATAATATATATATGTATACTTCCTTCCACACTAATCCTTAACTAATTACATCATATACACACATGTATATATCTATAAATATATATATATATATATTATGATGCACAAATAATTATTTAAATATCTTTATAATCATGGACCCTTATTAATTAACCCAACAAGGTTTCATCCAAGCCCAAGATCATATCCTTTAGTCCAACCTTCCTTAAGCCCAATCCAATTAATTTAAATAAACAAAATAATTAAATAAATGCTTAAATTAAAATAATTAATTAAATAAAGAACATAAACAAACAAGAATTCACAACTAAGTCACACCATACCATTAAAAATCAGCATGCCAACAATTCAATTAATAATTAAATACACACACCACAATTATCATATCAATAATTCACGAAATATAAATAAAATAAAACAATTAATCTAAGTACTCAATAAAACAAATCAATTAAAAATTAAAATAAACACAATTAATTCAAATTAAATCAAATAAATTATTTAAAATAAAATAAAATTTCAATTAATAATTCCTTTAATTTCAATAAATAAATCATTTAAAATTTCGGTGTATTACATTACTTTCCATCAAAGTAAGGAATTTGAAGGAAAACACTTCTCCAATAAGTAATTACCAAAAAGGTAATATGTCGCATGTCCAAATCATGTGGGCCACAATTAAATAAATAATCTCACATTCTCCCACTTGGCACATATGATAACTTCTGTAGTGGTTTAGTAAAATAGTTATTAATGTACACCATAAATCAAATTAAGATATTAATATGGTTATCCCAAATACCATGATAAACAAACTACTAATGTGAGTCATGGCGGTTGTATGTCACTAAATAACATAGTCCTTTCCATATACTACAACACTAGTAACCCATTTAACATAGTTTATAAGTGAGAATAAATAATAAAGGTCTAGCAATAATGTCTTTTCTAAGACTATTCATATTTTCATCATTTAAAGTAATACATGCATGTACATACATAAATTAACAAGAAATAACAGAAATACATTTTAATGAGCTCAAAATGTCAAATATATATAAGCATTATTAAGCAATCCATAACAAAAATAATAATTAACTTTGATTACATTCAAGACCCATTCTTTCAACATGCCTAATGAATGTCTTTGGTGGTAATCATTTTGTCAATGGATCTGCAACCATAAGTTGTGTGCTTATATTTTCAAAAGACATTCGTTATTTCTGAACTTCTTTTTTAACGGTATGATATTTCAGCTCCACATACTTAACGCCATTTGAATACTTATCGTTTTTAGTAAAGAAGACAGTTGCGGTGTTATTACAATAAATTTTTAGCGGTCTGAAAATTGAATCCATAACACCAAATCCCCAAATAAAGTTCCGCAACCACAAACCATGATTTGTAGCCTCAAAGCATGCTACAAATTCAACCTCTATAGTAGATAAAGCAATAATAGACTGTTTTGCACTTTTCCATGATATTGCCCCTCCAGCTAAAAGGAACAAATAACCAAAAGTGGATCTTCTACTATCCACACATCCAGCAAAATCTGAGTCTGAGTAACCAATAACCTCTAAATCACCAGTCCTTCTAAATGCGAGCATATAATTCTTTGTTCCTTGTAAGTATCTCATGACTTTCTTTGCAGCTTTCCAGTGATGCATTCCTGGATTGCTTTGGTATCTACCTAGCATTCCAACTGCAAAACCAATATCTGGGCGAGTGCAAACCTGTGCATATATCAAACTTCCCACAATAGATGCATAAGGAATATTTTGCATTTCTTTATGTTCTAATTCATTCTTTGGGCATTGCATCAAACTAAATTTATCCCTTTTCTGTATTGGAACAATACTAGCTGAATAATGTTTCATACCAAATCTCTCTAGAATTCTCTCAATATATATTTTCTGAGACACTCCTAACAATCCACGCGACCTATCACGGAATATTTCTATTCCTATCACGTAGGATGCCTCACCCATATCTTTCATCTCAAAATTCTTAGAGAGATAATTTTTAGTTTCATGCAATAAACCAAGATCACTACTAGTAAGTAAAATATCATCAACATATAAAATCAGGAATATAAACTTACTCCCACTAACCTTCTGGTATATACACCGATCAACAGTATTTTCATTAAAACCAAATTGAAGTAATAGTATCATTAAACTTAATATACCATTGTCGGGAAGCTTGTTTAAGTCCATATATTGACTTCTTAAGTTTACAGACCATGCGTTCTTTACCCTCTAATCTGAAGTTTCAGGTTGATCCATATAGAATTCTTCTTCTAAACTCCCATTTAGAAAAACTGTTTTCACATCAATTTGATGCAACTCTAAATCATAATGAGTTACAAACGCCATGATAATTCTAAAGGAATCCTTCTTAGATACAGGAGAGAAGGTTTCTTTATAATCAATGCCTCCTATCTGAGTGAAGCCCTTGGCTACAAGTCTGGTTTTATATCGTTTAATATTACCATTAGAATTGCGTTTGGTCTTAAAGACCCATTTACACCCGACTTGCTTAAATCCTTTAGGCAATTCAACAAGTTCCCAAACTTTATTTTGTTTCATTGCCTTCAACTCCTCATTCATGACATTAATCCAATTAGTAGAATTATTACTATTAATGGCTTGTGAATATGTAACTGGATCCTTACATATCCCTATATCAAAATCAGATTCATGTGGATATACCACATAATCATCCGAAATAGCAGGTCTCTTTTCTCTTTGAGACCGTCTTAATGTTATTCCTTGTGGTTCTTCTATAACTTCATTGGTGATAGTTTCATTATGGAGTTGTTGATTATTTAATTGTTCTTCATTGTTATGCAGTTTAATAACTGGAGAAACAATTATTTCATTAGAAGTTGTGGGTAAAGGGATTTATACCCTAACTTCTTGAATGATCACATTATCATTTCTATCACTCTCACTGATTTCACCATCCTCAATGAATCTAGCATTATCGGTTTCAACAATTCTTGTACTATGTGTAGGACAGTAAAACCTATACCCTTCGGATTTTTCTGGGTAACCAATAAAGTACCCACTAACTGTTTTAAAATCCAATTTCTTTTCATGTGGATTATAAATCCTAACTTCCGTTGGGCAACCCCAAACATGCAGGTGCCTTAAACTAGGTTTCCTTCCTGTCCACGGTTCAAATGGAGTTTTTGGAACTGCCTTAGTAGGAACCATGTTTAATACATACATAGCAGTTCTAAGAGCATACATCCACAATGATATGGGTAACGAGGAATTACTTAACATACTCCTAACCATTTTCATAAGAGTACGATTACGCCTTTCAGCTACATCATTCTGCTGTGGCGTGCCTGGCATAGTGTATTGAGCACAAATGCCACGCTTTTCAAGGAGTTTAGCAAACGGTCCAAGGCATTAACCCATTTCATCATACTTTCCATAATATTCACCACCTCTATCTGACCTTACTATTTTCACTTTTTTATCTAGTTGTTTTTCAACCTCATTTAAGTATACTTCAAGAGTATTCACTGCTTGAGATTTATTATGCAACAACTAGATATATTCATAAAGTGAAAAATCATCTATAAAGATGATAAAATATTTTTCTCCACCAAAAGATGGAACATCAAAAGGTCCACAAATGTCTGTATGAATAATTTCAAGAAGCTCTATACTCCTTGTGGCTCATTTCTTTGTGTGTTTGGTTTGTTTACCTTTAATACAATCCACACACACAATAAAATCAGTAAAATCTAGTTTCCAAATAATTCCATCTTTTACTAATCTTTTTAACCTTTCACTGGATATATGACCCAATCTTTTATGTCACAAGAAAGATGAATTTTCATTAATTGAGCTACGTTTAGTTTCAACATTATGATGCAAGGTCAAAAGTGTTTCAGAAAATAAATCATCAAGCTTTATCTTATATAAACCATCAACAAGAATATCAGAACCAACAAATTGGGATTTTTTGAACAAACTAAAACATCCATTACCAAATTTAAATGAAAACCAAACATCAAGTTTGGACAAAGAAATCAAATTACGGGAAATTGAAGGAACATAAAGAGTTTTAAACAAATCTAAATGAAATCCACTATCTAAAACTAAATGAAATGTCCTAATGGCTTCAACTGGAATTTTCTCCCTATTCTCTATGAACAAGAAATTATCATTTGGATTTGTGGTTTGGGTTGAAAGGAATCCCTGTATCGTATTGGAAATATGAGCATTAGAGCCTGAATCAACCCACCAAGTATTATAAGGAACTTCAATTAAGTTTGATTCAAAACATACAAAAGCCAAAGGCTTACCCTTTTTTTCGAACCATTCTTTACGTTTTATACAATCTTTCTGAAAGTGTCCAGATTTGTTACAAAAATGACACTTATCATTCTTGCGTTCCTTCTTTTGAGTAGCTTGGTCAGAATCCTTTATTTTGGGTGTTGCTCGCTTAATGCCTAGTCTAGGCCTTTTCTCAAATTTCTTTCTAACTTCTTGAGTCGTGAGATGAACATTATGATTATCTTGTTACTTAAGCCTTCCTTCCTCTTGAACTAACATACTGGCCAATTCATTCACATTCCACTTATCCTTAATAGTGTTATAGTGAATTTGAAATGGCCCATACTGAGTAGGTAAGGAATTGAGAATAAATTGAATGAGAAAAGTCTCATCCACATTCATTTCTAAAGTTTTCAATTCCGTAACAAGATTAGGCATGTCAAGAACATGCTCATGCATACTTCGAGTACCATCAAAACGCATAGTAGTGATGTCAGCCATTAATTTCCCTGCAAGAGACTTATCTGCAGTACGGAAACATTCTTCAATATTTTTCAAGTATTCCTTAACACTATCAGTTTGGGGAAGAGTTGTTTTGATTTAGTTTGCAATAGTCATTCGCATAAACATAATACTCAATCTGTTCGATTTCTCCCAAACTTTATGGAGAGACTTTTCTTCCTCACTGCTTTCACCAGTAATAGCAGTAGGTTTCTCGATTTGAAATGCTAAATCAAGATCTAGCACACCTAAGTTGAACTGAACTTGCTCATTCCATGCTGAGAAGTTAGTACCATTGAGAATTAGAACAGATGAAGCATGCGAATTCACTGAAACAGGAAGAGATACTGCAATAAAATAATAATAATAAGATAAATGCTCATAACATTAATACTTTGAGATAACAACACATATAAAAATAAATAAATACATTGTACAACTAGGGCTGCAACCTGGGCAGGCCCAACCCAACCCAGTCCCATTCCAACCTCAACCCGAATCGAGTTGGGTTGGGTCAACCTGAATTGTACTCAACATTGGTTATGGTCATGACCCGGACCGAATATTTTTGGACGGGTTGTGTCGGGTTGACGGGTTGAGTTTTTTATTTTTTATTTTTGAACATTTATATCTATATTATATATATATATATATATATATACATATATATAATATTATATATATATCTTTTTGGACTAAATTAACCCGTCAAAGTATATAATATTATACTTTGTATTCTCTTACACGTACAGCTAAATTAATATCTCTCAAGCTAAAAAGGGTAAAAATATTTTTATATTTTTGGACTTTATTGCAACTTGAGTGGATGAATACCTAATCGCCTCAAAATGTATCAATCAAGTCGGTGCAGAGAATGACTCATTCCTCCGTTTGTTTTTCCTCTTCTTAATTTCGTGGTTTCAATCAAACAACATAATAATCTTGTTCTTCTCTTTATGCCATTCATTTTCAAAACCCAGATCGGCATATCATTTCAGATTGTTCAAAAAATCAAAACCCAGATCTTTTAGTTTTCATCGCCCGTTGTTCCAGTTTGGGTTCGCAAGCTTCAACCGCTGTCTCTCTCTCTCTCTCTCTCTCTTTCCATCGCAAGCTTCAGCCGCTGTCTCTCTCTCTTTCCATCGCAAGTTTCAGATTTCTTTCTTTCCATCGCAAGCTCTCCAAGATTGTTCAAAAAATCAAAACCCAGATATCTCTCTTTCTTTCCATCGCAAGCTTCAGCCACTACTAAATTGTATGTATGGGCAGAGAGAGAAAGAGAAAGAAGAGAGATGAGAGAGAAAGAAGAAAGAGATTTTTTTTTTTTTTTTTTTTTTCCGGGTTTCGGGTTGGGTTCGGGTTGAGCTCGAGCCCGAGCTCGAGCCGAATATGTTTGGGTTTTGACAAAACTCAACCCGAACATGAACCCGATTTGTGAATGGTATATCTAAATTTCAAACTCTCTGGGTTGGGGTTAGGCTGGGCTGGGTTAGCCCGCCCAAGTTGCAGCCCTATGTACAACTATGGTATCCCTTTGGGTAATAACCACAAAATACAAAAAATGATGCTTAGATGTATTTATTTATATATAGCTTCATTAGTGATGCACTAATTAATTAAATAGATAAGTTACATTTGGATATCATATATCTACCCAATTAAAAATTACATATAATCCCTTAATGTTTATTTAATCACTTGAAAATTAATTCCCTTTGAGGAATTATTTCTAATAATTGAATAAACTCAATATTCATGAATTTTACAAAAATTATAAGCATCATTATTCATGAAATATTGCAATTATGTCTACCACTAAAATTAATATCCATTAATCATTATATTTAGGCCACTTTGGTAACTACCAACCATTCTATAATATAAATATTTAATTATCTAGTGATAAATTCAACATTAAATTACCTACCACATTATGCATACATAATTTACAAAATTAATTAATTAAATTTCTAATGGGTGTCCAAAAATTTCATAGATACATGTATTATAATGTATATTAATAAACATATATTTAATCATGTACAAAACAACATCATTACAATTTATAGCCTCAATTTGCGTAGCTAAATAATAATCAAATATTTCATTCTGTATACTACTGGAATTAAGAATGGAAAAGCTAGCTGAGGAAGAACTCCTGGACAATACCGAATACAGTGACAATACGAAGTCAGTCTTAATTAGTTCCTCTCTCTAAACAATTCTACATCATCACAATCAACATAAAAAAAAGGAGACAATCTGATAGTCACGAAAGTCACTTCATTTGTCTCATTATGATATGTAAATATAAGTTATATATATATATAAATATATAAATATTAACCATTCATTAGGTACCAAATCTGGGCACGCAATGTAATAAAAACAATAAATCTGGTAATTGATATATTGTATGTACTGAGAGTTATATTTCATGAAACCAAAATCTCGACAAAACAGATCACATACAACATATATAGGTGTATCCTAACGAGACATGATCATATACAAACAGATCCGTGACAGTAATTCAAAAAACGCTATTAGTGTACGAAATTGAAAAAGACCAGATCTGTTAAATTAAAATTATTTAATTGTTTAATTTTAATTTAAACTTAAATATATTATTTATGCAAATATAATGAAAAAATAATGAGTTCCAAAACTTGGGCTCTGATACTACATGTAAAACTCTAATTAATTTGTGTTAAACATTAATCACAAATAATCATAAATCCCTATATCATAGAACTTCAATTAATTTCACATCCTCATAATGCATAAATAAGGTCCAACATCTAGATCCTTTAACCATGAACTAATCTGCAACTCTGATCAACAGTCAAAGGTGTAAACTGGTTTCTCTCTATTGGCCTTTTGCACATATAAAACTATTACGTATTGTATCAATAATCGTACATAATCGATGGAATATTATACACTTTTATAAAGGCAAAGAAAGGATCAGTTTTCCTTTCAGTAACATAATTTTACTTTCCATCAAAATAAGGAATTAGAAGAAAACACTTCTGCAATAAGTAATTACCAAAACGGTAATTATAAGTTGACCAAGAATAATTAATTGATATCTATTTACTTAACCACCAACCAATATGTCACATGTCCAAATCATGTAGGACACAATTAAATAAATAATCTTACATTATAAAGGAAAAAAGAAGAAGAAAAAACAGTCAATAAAGTTGATTAAATTTATATTTTGGTCACTTTATTATTTATTTTTTGAACTCTTTCAACTTTTTAATCAGAAAAAAGGATCGGTCATGCAATCAAATTGGACCCTCATTAATATGAGTTATTTGTGGGCAAAGGAAAGGAATTAGAAAATAAAAAAAATAGAAAGATCTAAAATCAAGATCAAATTCATGTTAGTTTATTTTAATAATCAATTATATATATGTTTTATGTGAGCAACAAAGTAAGGGTACTAAATTAGTACTTGACGGTACATGAGAATTCTTTGCCAATCAAGTCGTAGAAAACAAACCAGATTATAATATTACCCACGAATTAACAAATTAATCAATCAATTAAACAAATAGTCTCCACAACTCCAATTCAATAATTAATCAATTTAATCATGGACTATGATATGCCGGACAAAAGGTAGTCCAACTATTCAACACCAATACAGTAATATATACTTTATCGTACATACGCCCTGTTTTAAACAAGAAATCATGATTAGGGCTCCTGAGTGGAGAGCATTACCCTCAACACCCTACATCCAAACCCTAAAATTATTATATATCTTCAAATATATAATCATACAACCCCATGTGATCGAGTTTGAATCCCAAGAAAAATCCATGCCACAAAGTCAAAACCTTAAAACTGGAAACTACTCCTCTTTTGAAAACAATCTTTCATTGACTACTATAATTTTCATTTTTAAGGAATAGAATAACGTATTTTTTTTTTATTTTACTAATTATAAACATAATTTCTTTGTTTCCCTTAAATACAATGTTATAATTGTTGATATTACTATAACGGTGGTAAAAGGCGAATGTGTGAAATCTCTCACTTTACACCCTCATATTTTTTGATCATATCATAATGTCATCTATTATAGATTTTTTTAATACTTCACATTTACATGATTACACGTGGACATGAGGTGGTGGAATAGCGACTGTTGGAGGGTTGGAACGATCTTGGTGGGCACCTTCACATGTATTGTTGGTATGGTTTTGGTTAATGAGTTGGTGCGTTTTGTTGAATGATTTTACTTGATTTAACGATGACGTGGTGAATCTGCTAGATCTGGTTGGCCCATTGTCCATGGGTCACACACTTTTTCTAGTTCTACTTAATCTTACGTGTTCAAAAAGTGCATCACCTTACTAACCGTTTAGCCAACCTTCGATTAATGAGCAAGCAATATTAAGACCCGTCAATTTATACATATGAGTATGGAGGGATCTATCAATGGAGCGGATTTAGATCCGAATCGATTAGTCGGATATGAATTGAATAAAAAAATCGATAATTCGATTACGATCCGAATCCGATAATCCATTAACTTAACAAATCGAATATAGATTATACTGATCCGATCCGTTAATAATCCGATCCAATCCAATTAAAATTATATATATAATTATTTACCAATAATTTTATATATATATATATATCAATACTCCTATTAAAATTGTATTAGAGGTAACCCAAAAATCCAAAAAAGAAAATCATAATGTTATATATACAGTAATGTAATGTTCTTATCCACATGCTAATAAATCTCTTAATATACATATTAATAGTATCATACTCTTTATTTATTAACAAAGATTAAATAATTTATAATATACTATATATCAATGTTATATATATTAGTTATATATTACTAAATTTATATATATTAATTATTTATCATCATATTCATTTGATTACATAGTTATATTATGTAGTAGTATTCTGTATATTAGCAATTATTCGCTTCATCTAACTTTATTATTATATATGTTATTAAATATGATTTTAATTGGAATTCGAATCCAATTCGATCTGAGTCTGAGCTAAATAGAATATGGATTGGGACATTCAATCCGAGAACTCGTTAGTGATCTAAATTCGATAATCCATTTGCTTAACAAATCGGATATGAATTTGATCGATCCGATTTGAATCCGATCCGTTGATAGGCCTAACCATTTATAGCCGGTAAGTGAATTAGGTGCACACAAGTACAATACAAACACAAATATTGTGTTTCATGATTGTAATGATGATATTGCGAATTTGGATGACAAAAAATATTAATTTGTCCTATATTAAATTCAGATAGAGAACATAATAATTTAAATTTTTGAGTTAAATCGAATCGCGAAACACCAAAAAAAAAATATATATATATATATATATACAGGTCCACAACACATTTGTCTATCCTACATGTTTATGTTCAACTTTTTTAAAAATGTCAATAGCTAGACCATTTTTTAACTTCTATCACATTACCGAATACTAACAAATGCCCCTTGTTTTCTTGTAAAATAATCATAAAACTTTAGACGTGTCGAAATATATAGTAGATGCATGCACATAGATCTGCTGCAAATATATTTCATTTTTCTAATATGTTCAAATTCCTAAACATTATCGTTTCAACTTGCCATTATATAATTTCAATTGTAATTCAGTTGTCATATAAGTCAAAAAAAATTAATTTGAGGTTCAAGTTGATGATTAAATTATTAGAATTTTAGCAAAAAGTAGAAATTAAAAATATAAAAAATAAAAAATAAAAAGGAGGAGGAAAAAGGAGGCAATAAGTGAAGGCACATGTGGTGGGTTGTGGATGGGTCGGAAAGGAGGAAGGAAGAAGCTAGCCAACCAAATCAAATAATTCGATTCACGTGCTTGTGATCGTTTTGGGTTCATTTGCTGCATATATATATATATATATATGTGTGTGTGTGTGTGTGTGTGTGTGTGTGTGTGTGTGTGTGTGTGTGTGTGTTAGTTTTTGAAACATCAAACTCCCTCCTTTGTTCTTTTTACTTTTTGACTAAGTCTCTAAGCCGTCAAGTCTACATGCCTTTAAGCTTTTGAATGTGACATTACACCATATCCAATTATCCATACATTATATGTGTGTGTGTATACATCCATCTATTTGATTTCTCTGTTGGGAAAGGTATGTTTAAATGCTCTTGATGATCTCTAATGTACCTTTGAAAAAAGTTGTTAAGTTAATTTATCATTGACCCCATTCTTTGTGCAAATTAAGGATGCCATATAGTTAATTCCATTGGCAATTTTAAAAATATAGTTACTTATCAAAAAATAAAATAAATTAAAAATATAGAGCAAGACAGTATGTGTGTGTGTGTGTGTGTGTGTGTATATATATATATATATGTATTATTAAAGTACTACAATTGATGAAACGAATGAAGTCTCTTTTGGTGTTAGCCTCCTTTTGTAGAAAGGAGTTCAATTCTTGTATGTGCACCACAATCATTTGTCTTATGAATGCTACCAAAGATATTTAATAAGGTTGGTCCAATTTCTATTCGCTTCATTCAATTTTGTTCACACCATTTGATTTCCACCTTATTAAAAAAGGTTTGTTTCATGGTCTATTTTGATTAGTTAATTGCGCAACGTCCTCAACAGTTCCATAGACATATTTTTTAGGAAAAAATAAAGGCTCCAAGTAATTAATCGAAGTGGAATCTGAGTTTTATTTTATGTATTTACTTTTGCACTTCGAGTAGGTTGGATGTGTTTATATGCTAAAATTAACTTGCAAATACATGGTGTCCTCTTGTTAAATTGACCCACAATAAATTTTGGTCTTATGATGTTCAACGTCACTCTTTGTAATAATGGTAAAAGTATACTTAGTTAAAATTAAAAGGGACATATAAACGTTCCCTTAATAGAGGTTTACAAACTCTTGAGATTGGTAGAGACTCACCAACCAAAGATACGGAGTACTGTGGAGTAAGATTGAGTCACCCAATATGAATTTTTTACATGATCGCAATTACATGGTTTGATCCAATCGCACATAAATTTGTCAATTTTATTTAGTTTGTTTTATTATTATTAATATTATTTTTTTGTATCAAGTTATGATTGATCGCGATTATTTATAAAAAACACTCGTCACGCGAGAGGCACCCTCATGGGTCCACCCTTTATTATTTTTACTTCAATGCCATTGCATTCCTCTAATTTAAAATGAGTAATGATAGGGTTCAGTGTCAATGCGTTCCTCCTCTTTCAATTGGCGTCTAATTTAAAATGAATAATGATTAAAAAAAAATCTTAAGACAAATTTGTCAAAAATATTAATGACATCATATGATGTCATTCCCCATCCACATAAATCAATCAAACTCTATATTATTATTTCTTTAAAATTTATCTCATTACCCTCTAAGAAGGATTCGCATGAAATTTTATTTGACAACTTTTAATAAAAAGTAGAGTAGATTAAGAGGTAATTTTTTTTTTTTTTTTTTTTTTTTTTTTTTTTTTTTTATCTTTAAAACAAGAATGTTAGATTATAAATTAATAGGTACAAATATTCGAACACTAACTCTCAAAGAATGACATTTTCGAAATAGCTAAGAATTTAAATACGTCACAATAACATTTTTAACATCCATGTAGCTAAGACTGAACTAATACAAAATCAAAAGCTTTTTCCATCTTGAATTTTTGTTTTAAAAAATATATATAATAAGTCCCACATGACATGTGCTGAAGTTATTTGCTCTGGAGCATATCTGATGATCACCCGCCGGGCACATGTCCATATCCTTTTATCTAATATTATGTGCTTTAACAGGCAACGAACAACCAAAATACTTTACTTAAAAAATAAAAAAAATTACTATTTGACGACGTGGCTACTTTAATGTCAAGTATAATGGACCCATCTTATTACAATCCAAATACAATTCTACAAATATATTTTTTTTTTTTTTAAAAAACACAAATAGCAACATTCCCGGATAAAAAAAGAACAAATCGCAGCACTTTAAATAATTGTACACAACGAAAAAAAATTCACTTTTGTCCTCCTCACTCAATATTCTGAGTCCGACCTTGATTATCAACCAAATTTGATACTTCTGGATTAGTGAATCTTTAGAACTAAAAAGTTAAAGTTTGAATTCAATTCTTTTTTATTTAAATCACCAAAATATCATTACAAGTACAGAAATCCTAGGTTAAAACTTTTGATCTCGCTTTTCTCCCTTGTTCCTTTATCTATCCTTTTTTTTTTTTATCTTCCTTGTCATCTTTTCTCCTTCTCAATCCATTCAAATCCACACCTTTCAAAACCCCAATCTCATTCAGGTAAGTTATCCTTCATCATTTATCTTCTGTGTGAGTTGGGATATATTTACTTATTTATTTTGATAAAGTAAGTTTTGTTGAGATAATGTAATTAGTTTTTTTTTATTGACATTAGCCAAGGTTTAATTAATAAATATTGACCTTTCTCTTATTCGTCAAATTACTAAATTAATAAATTATGTCGCCCTTGATATTTGTATGTAAATAAAAGATATTTTCCCTTCATTACCGAATTAACACAATTAAAAAAACTATTAATGTTAGTAATTTTTATATTTCAATTCTACTTGTGAATGACATGTTTATTGTAATAAAATATAATATATCTAAGAAAATGAATATAATTATAAATCGGACAAATTTAATAGAAAATGTGAGTAATTTGACAAACAAGATGGGAGCTTAGTGTCTATTGGTGTATAGTTATGACATATGTTGTGAGTTTCATCATTTTTTTTAATTTTTTTTTTTAACTCAGAACTTCTCGAGCAGGGCCCTCTGGACTCATCCCAAGTTATAAACCGAGAGTGTTGCAACCAGTCCCACAGCGACAGACCGAGGGTGCTGCAACCCGCTACACAGCAACAGCATCGTTAAATCAATGGTTATAACAGGGTGTTGGGAAGTCGAACCATGGACATGTTGGAGTGGGGCCCACTTCCTAAAACACAAGAGCATCTGGTTACAGGTTTAGGATTATAGGCCGTTGCACATGTGATTCCTTCCCTTAGTCCCCACTCCTTCCATAAGTACCCCCACCGTCCTCCCGCTTTCCTTCCATTCGCCCCCAAAACCCTCTTATCGTTCTCTCTCTCTAAAACGCACATACACACACGCAGTCTCTCTCAAACCCCTCTTGAGTGTGAAATGGCCCTTATGAGAGTGCTCTGCGTTGCTACTCTACTTTCCATTGTGACGGTGGTTTACGGTCGGATCCCCGGAGTTTACACCAGTGGGTCGTGGCAGAGCGCCCACGCCACCTTCTACGGCGGCAGTGATGCCTCTGGCACTATGGGTATTTTTCCAGCTCAAATCTAACATATAACATCTCTCTCTCTCACACACACACACATATATATATATATTAGCTCTTACTCTGTTCTTCCATTTACTTCCAAAGGAATACCCCTTACTCTGTAGGTACTCTGCTTCTCCCCTGTATCAAACGGTCGGCATTTTTCCGCCATTTTATCCAAAACCCTCACCAACCTCCATTTGTCTGCAAATCTCCAAAAACAAATGCCATCCTCTTCTTTTTCCAGCTAAATGTACAGCACCCACTTGTAATTTTCCAAGCCCCATTAGCACAAAAAATTTCGACCTCAACTATGTTACACTTGATGTTTTATACTCCTAAACATCATATATGTGAATTTATATTCAAATTTGTGGTTATACATTATGTAATTAAGAGATAGATGGTCTTGTAACCACTTATTGTTCTTGATTTGCTCAGGCGGTGCTTGTGGTTATGGGAATCTGTACAGCCAAGGTTATGGTGTGAACACGGCCGCTCTGAGCACAGCCTTGTTCAACAATGGCCTGAGCTGTGGTGCCTGTTTTGAGATCAAATGCTCCGATGACCCAAGGTGGTGCCACTCCGGCAGCCCCTCCATCCTCGTCACGGCCACTAACTTCTGCCCGCCCAACTACGCCTTGCCCAACGACAATGGCGGCTGGTGCAACCCTCCTCGGCCCCACTTCGACCTCGCCATGCCCATGTTCCTCAAGATCGCCGAGTACCGCGCTGGAATCGTTCCCGTCTCTTTCCGCCGGTGAGTCCCCAAAACCGAATCTGTTTTTTCTTCTTATCCTTTGCTTTGCTTCGTTTCCACGTCTTGTGGGTCAGGTCTGTTGCGTCAGTACTGTTACGGCTCCATTTCTTTTCTCTGTAAGTACAATAATGTCCTTTTGTCTTGCATTAATTACCTACATAACTGAATTTATCCATTGTTTTGGAATACGTAATGGTCCGCGTTGTGGGTCAGATTCCGGCCTTTTTCCTCACCGTGCCTCAAAACTTTTTTGCCTAGACTGAAAACGCGATTTTGTGTTTTGTTAAATATACCGGGCATAATTTTCAAATGATTTATCAAATAAAATAAAAAAACCTAATAGAATGACAAATTACAAATTTTAACTTATTAATCTTGGATGTTTTTATAAAACTATATTCCTTACAAATTTTCTGCTACTACTTTTCAGTGGTTTGTCTTTTCTATATCAATGAGAGAGATGGGTATATTTGTAATTAGACATGCATGAGGTGATCTGGTAAATTTACCTCACCGGATTATCAGGATTCGCCTTTCGGAGAATACGAAACGTGTGTTATGGTGTCCCACGCGACTATTGGCTCAGCTGACCGACGGTGGTGATGTGAGATGAACATTGGAGTCTGTTTTTTTGTGGGGTCTATTATTTTACCGGAAAACCGGTCAACCTAGGGTTCTTAACCGCCTAAAAGTCCTCCAATACGAAATTAAATTAATTAATTTATTCTATTTTTAATTTAATAGGTATATATTTTTGTTGTACAGAGTACCGTGTCGAAAGCAGGGAGGGGTGAGATTCACAATAAACGGCTTCCGTTATTTCAACTTGGTTCTGATCAGCAACGTCGCGGGTGCAGGGGATATCGTACGGGCCAGCATCAAAGGGTCCAACACCCAATGGATGCCCCTGAGCCGCAACTGGGGCCAGAACTGGCAGTCCAACGCTGTCCTGGTGGGCCAGTCTCTGTCCTTTAGGGTCACAGGCAGTGACCGTCGCACCTCAACCTCATGGAACGTGGCACCAGCTAATTGGCAGTTCGGTCAGACTTTCACGGGAAAGAATTTCCGCGTTTAAAGAAGATTCTCCCTCGAATTATAATCTATATTTGAAAGTTTCCCTCCTTCAGTTTTCGCTTTTTTCCCTAGAAAATTTGAAGATGGTGGTTGGATGGTAGTAGAATAGAGAAATATAGCAGAAAATATGTGGTAATGGTAAAGTCAGAAAAAGTGAGTGTGGTAACTTTAACTTTTTTACTTTTTTTTAACTTTGAAGTGGGATTGTTGTTTGTGGGGCTGGTGAAAGTAAGAACCAGCAAAGGCCAAAAAAATGTGTTGAGGCTGAAGTGGCTGCAAGAAAAAAGTTTGTTGCCCGCAGCTCCATTTATATGTCTAGGGTTATATATATATATATATAGATTTATATGTAATTGTGGTATTGTCAATTGTCTTTAATGAGAAGGTGTATGATGCACTATTGAGTTTATCAGGTGGTGTTTGGAAATTATTTGCCAATTTTTAGACTTGTATTGTGTGTGACTTGTGAGGTTTGTTGAAGGTGCATCACAAAGCACCAAATCAAAATTTAGTTAGAAACTTGAAAAGGGATGTTTCTTGCACACCTTTTTACATAGAGGGTAAAAGTGATAGGTATACTTCAGGAGTGTTTCTTACACCTACTCCATCAAAATTTAGTTAGAAATTTAAATTTAATTTTTTCAAATTCTAATTTTAAGGTGCCCAATTTGAACATGGCATTCACCAAATTTGAATGTCATAAGAGACACAAAGATAAGATCCTTTTAGTTGCTTCCAAGTTAATTCAATACAACGTTTTTTTTGCACATAACACCTTGAGAAGACAATGTAGGTAACCACAACGTTTCTAGTAATGCAATGTTTGTATACATATATGATGATTGACTTGCATAATTGTTATCAAAATGTATGTCATAAGAAATGATCAAATAGACTCCGAGGAACCGAAAAGACCGGATGGTTGGAGTCGTTGTAGGTCTAAGTGGGTCTGTAAATGTTAAAAATAAATAAATAAAATAAAATAAATTATACTCTGAAGCAGGAATATGTAGAATTGAATTTTGAAAGAGAATTTGTCCTAAACAAAGTAACAAGAAAGCTGATAGAAATATGACATGAAATAAATACAGTTAGGTCTGATTTTGTGAAAGAAATATGAAATGAATGACAAATTGACTCCTTTAAATGTTTCTCTAAATTAAAGAAATAAAATACACAATGATGAAAGCGATACAATTGACTACATTCATTTTCTATATATGTTCCAATTGTGAGTGAAGGGAATATATAGAAACACAAGTGACTAGGGGACAGTCTTCATCCAAATGGGGGTACTAATGTGACAAAATAATGGTAGGGCGGTGGTGGGTAGGCCTGTCAAGCCCCAAAAAAAAAGTGAGTTGAGTGTAAAACCCAATCTGGATTGAAAAGAGAGAGAGAATGGTATTTATACCTCATCTTTCATTTCCACAACCCCTTTCGGTATAAAAAAACAATTCTCCTTTCTTATAAGTGTCTAAAGTAAATAGTAATTGCAACAACCATCGACCGCCAAACATATCTTCATACTATGATTCTGTGTTTCTAATACTGTGCACTTGATATTATGGATATTAATATTCTTGTTTGTCAATGTATTTACAGAAAATTGTTCTTATGTTACGCATACCATTGATTGGTTTGCTCTTTTTACTGTTTTTTTTTTTTTTTTTTTTTCCTTCTCCTCCTCCCAAATGGAATTAAAGGTTTCATAATGTCAATGGCAATGGAATTTGAATATAGACTGAAACGTTGATTTATGGGTTTGAGTTTGGGAATTTTTCCAAATGGACAAGTTAAAGTTTAGTCCAGAAAGTTGGGAATATTAGAATGATCATTCCAACCACAAATGAAAAGTTTTGGAAGAAGCATATGTCCTCCTTATTAAACATATATTAATTCATACGAGTATATAAATTAGCTAATGAAATAATAATAATAAACAGTGAGTTTTTGGAAGTTGAATACACTTTACTGAGGATTGTTTGATGAATGTATGGTCTGGATTACTTTTTTTTTTGCTTATTTGTAGTTGTTAGGAAGTAGACATATAATTAAAATTCCACCATTCTTGAAAAATAAATAATGAAAGAGAAATGGATATTCACTCAAAAATAATTTTGAGACCCTTGTTTCTCTTATGGCAGAATAGAAAATGTGGGAAATATTTCTTCTGAATGCGCATATGCCCCTCGCGACTGAATAAAAAAGACACTTTCTCATGCTAGTTGACTCTCTGTGATCATTTTGATCCACTTTGAAGTTGCATTGTTTCCATGGACCCATTTGTTTTACCCACAGTTCGTATATTTTCTTGCAATTTTGGCGGGCCTGACTCCCCAAAACAGAGGGTCGGCCTGGCCTGGCCCAGCCAGGTACAAATATGGTACCTACAAGTAAAAAGTATTCTCATGAGTTTAATTATGTAAAAATTGTACCATTTTTTGTGGATAAAAATATCACTTTTTGTGCATATATGTATTATTTTTTATGCAAACTATTTTTTACGATCAATGATCAAAATTTATATATTTACTTATTTATTTAATCACAGATTTGTTCGGAAGTTGAAACTAATAAAATGAACAGTAGTTTTTCATATAATTATTGAAAACTATATATATTAAAAGTTAAGAAAAGAAAACTATATAGATAGTAAATTAATAATGAATATTTACAAAGAGTTGAAAAGGAAATTGCACGAAGAACCTGTCAACCCATTTTGTTGGAAGTAATAATCTAAAAATCAATTCTAGGATCGAAACAATCATACGCTCTATATCGACTACCATATCCCAACCTTTTATCAAACATATAGAATAGTGCGTATAAGCTTATTAATGGAACAATTAAGTTGTTGAATTTGAAAAGCCACTATCTCCAAAACTTTTGTCACCCTAACTCCCACACCCACTCGTCTCAGTACACTATTACTCATGACTATCACTAGTGTTAATAATACACTTCTAACATTAATCAAGAAAGTATTGTTACAAGACCCTTTAAATAACTGATCACTTATTTATAGTCTCACTACTATTTAGAACTTTTCACACATTTAAATATTTACAACCCTTCAAAATTCTGTACTATTCTACTCTCATTTCTATTTTTTATACATATCTATAGTTTCTCCAAATTTTCAATTATCTACAGTACTCTGCAATCTCCACACAATTTTTGGAACACTTCATAACAACTCTTCACATTGTGTCCCCTGGGTGAAGTAGCCTCCCTGCAATTAGGTGGGGCTTGACATAGTTGACCCTTTGTGATCATTTTGGTCTAACTTTGAAGTTGCATTGGTTCCTTTGGCTTATTTGTTTCACCCCCACTTTCATCCATTTTCTTGCACTTTTGGCATAGATGAGAACTGCTGTGCCATAGAATTCTGGATAACAAAAACCATTGATCCGTAATTTATATTTTTCTAATAATTAAAACATACTGTACATAAATCCTAGGCCTAAAAACAAAAAAAATACTTTTTGTCCTTTTTAATCTGGGAAGACATGAGATTCTTTTAGCTTATTTGGAGAATTAAAAAAATAAATCTTTTTAACGTCCATAATTATGGTCTCAAAGTTTATTAAAACTTTAGTTCAACCTACATTATTGACCCCATGACCCTACGGAATATAAGTTTATAACTCGGTTTTTTTAAGTCGGTCTAAATAGCAGTACTCTTATAACAATACAAGGCGCAAAATTTACGTGACATTGTTGGTTAAGAATGTACATGTGCACCATTTGTTTTGGCTGCAAGTAGATATCAGGAGAAGACACTCTTAATTCTAATTTGGGAATAAATGGAGAAATGAGTAGTCCAAAATATTCAAGAACTTTCATATATTGGGGAGGCATTGAAATGATACTCGAATAAGGTCAAGACAAACTCTCAACAACAATTTAAGAAAAACTAAATACACCCTCAATAACACTCTCTCCAGCTTTCAATTCAAAAAATTTGAATGATAGGTTTTTGTACAACACTTGAGTTATAATACATTAACAAAAACAACTGTACATTGTTTTAAGAAAATATAGTTACAGTACATGCCTGGAACTTCCTGAGTACTGCTTCCACAGGACCAAAGTCCGCCATTGGAATGGCCTTGTTGATTTACAGGTCCTCCTTTTGTGTACCTTTTATCACGCCCTTTGAGTCCTGAAGCTGCTCTAAAGCTGTTACCACCTCATCCATATTTGGTCTGAACTTCGGATCCATACATAAGCATTTAAGTGCAAGGTTAGCTGCCTTTAGGGCCTGACGTCGTGAATACTGGCCTTCGATACGGGCATCCATAACAAACAAAAATTTACGTTTATTTGCCAGATATGGTTTTGCCCACTCCACCAGGCTGCGCTCTCTAGTAGGTCGGTTCCTGTCTACTGCTCGTTTACCAGATAATACCTCTAGAAGAACGACACCAAAGCTGTATACGTCGCTCTTGGCAGTTAGATGACCTTCGCAAGCAAAATGCAACTTATGATCAGAACAAGGAAACACGTTTTTGTATATTTAATCAACTAGCGTTGGTATTTGCAGAAAACAACAATCCACTAGCCTGATATATCATATATGTAATCCTGGGTTAGTACCAAAAAAAATTTAAAAATCCTGGATTTAGCACAAGGAAGAGGATCACAGAGAAAATATCTGGATTTTGCCCACTTCACTAGTCTTGTCTACTGCTCATTTACCAATGATTCAGGGGATCTCAGAGAAAGTATCTCACCTGATTAGTTATAAGCATTCTATTCAAACCCATAATAACCAATAACACATTTAAAGTGAAGCAAATTCCACTATATGGAACTTCAATCACAAAATATGAATAATTTCTCATACTCGGTTTTGCACAAGGTTTACTGGACACATCCATGAAACCATTCAGTATTATTCTGCCTTGGTATTATTATGATGTAAGTGTAACAAATCCTTAAGTTTATAAAATAAGCAAGCAAAATTTACATTCCACAGTGCATATGATATGTATTATCCTTTACTTAGACAGCATACTTAGGTTTACATGAGAACCATGTCACAAAAAGCTATATTTAATTGGAAATGTAATCAAGGAACCAAAATGATAAAGGAAGATGCTAAAAAAAAAAAACCAAAGAAGCATTAGATAAAGTAGAGAAAGATGCATGAAAGCCGTATGGATGAAGGAACTGACACAACAAATTGCAAATGGAAACATACCTGTGGTTAGATACTCTGGAGCAGCATATCCAAAGGTCCCCATAACCCTAGTGGAGACGTGGCTCTTATCACCAGTTGGCCCATCCCTGGCCAACCCAAAATCAGAAAGTTTTGCATTGTAGTTCTGCGAAATTAAAGCAAAAACACAGAGCTATACAAATAAGTCTGCAAGAACTTTAAAATTGCATCAATATATGCTTTTGAAGTTACATACCGAGTCAAGAAGGATATTAGATGTCTTGAAGTCCCGATATATAACTTTTGTTTCAGCATTGTGAAGAAAGGAAAGCCCCTTTGCAGCACCAAGAGCAACTTTCATTCGAATGCTCCAAGAAAGTGGCTGAAACTGAGTCCCCCCTGTTTCAACAATATTTCAACTTGTCAAATTCAAATCATATATTAGGAGCTTAAGAGCTTTGAAGTTAGAATGATAAGCTTTAACCAGAGAATGTACAAATTTGAAATGGCAGTTAACTTAAGGATATGGAAAACTCACTCCTGAATAGATGTTGCTCCATGCTGCCCTTAGCCATGAACTCGTATACCAAAAGCCTATGGTCATCTTCTAGGCAGAAACCAATCAATTTCACCAGATTTGGATGATGCAACTGCCCAAGATAGTTTATTTCTGCCTGTGCATACAAAGATGAAACAGAAACTTAGCTATTCAATTAATCTGAAGTATTCTCCACACAATAGCATTTGAGGGGCATTGGCATCCAAAACAATTACCACTATGAAATTATGAACACCGTCATGGCCACCTCAGCTAGATTTATTGATTGAGTTAGTCTAGTTTAGCAAGTCAAGAAGGCATGATGGACAATTGAATACCCACTTTACAAAATACCCTTGTACACCAAAGTCGTGGTAACTATGGCCTACAAGCACTATAATATCCAAAGAAATAAAATATATCACTTTCCCAGAAGTAGTAGTAGTAGGTTTAAGAAAGTGAAATTTATACTAACCAACCATTCCCTGTGACCCTGCATACCATCTTGGTTTAGCCTCTTCACTGCAATTACCAATCCTGTGCCCGGCTTTGCAGCTGCAAGTGATTGCTCGTCGATCCACCCCTTAAAAACCGAACCAAAGCCACCTTCCCCTAATACACTATCAGGACGGAAGTTTCTGGTGGCAGTTCTGAGATCGTTGAAGGTAAAGCTTTTTAAATTGCTTGACTGCAAGATTTCACCCTCGCTGCGTGGAGCCTGGGATATGGAACCTGATGATACCTTACCACTAGAACTACTTAGGAATTTCCCATCACTGCTGACATTCTTTGAAGTCACTTCACTGCTTACATTCTTTGAATTCACTTCTACAAAAATTAACGAGACATGTTTGCAAATATTAACATTCCCAGACCTAGTCTCCATTATAAAACATCAAATCCTAATCATATAATCAATCCAGCACTGAAACAAAAGTAACACAAAGCATTATCTTTCAATAAAACCCCCTTTAGATAAGCCGATTATTTAATCATATCAAGAAATCAATATAGTCTGCGATCTTGCCGGTAATCTCAATGCAAATGCATCTAAATCCATGATTCAGGGGATCTCAGAGGAAATAATATCTCACCCAATTAATTACAAGCATTCTGTTCAAAAACCCATAATAGCAAAGAACACATTCAAAGTGAAGCAAATTCCACCAAAATGGAACTTCTTATAAAATATGAACAATTGGCTGATAATTTTCTCTAGAATTAGGGATAATTTAGTCAGAATGAAAAAAAAAAAAAAATCAGTATAGAAACCAAATCCACAAAATCATACATAAAAACTTCAAAAATGAACAGTTTGGTTGCTGAGAAATTGACGGAGGGGAAATGAAATCAAACCCTTTTTCCTTTAATCTAGCTAAAGTGTCTTAACTTTCTGGAAACAACAGCTACAGAAATCAAAAGGACGCAAAATTTGTCATCTAATCTTTTTTCTCACAATTTTCCCAGCTACCAAACGAAGTATACAGAAGAATAAATACGAAATCTCAGCAAATAATCGATACTACACATATATTTGAGAGTACCTGCATGTAATGGACTATCGGCATCGGCCTTAATTCGATTGCTCCAACACGCACCCATGGAAGAAAAGAACACCGAAACTCTCATCCCTCTGCTTTAAAGATCAGAAATGAACAAAATTAGGGTTTCGTTTGCAGGAACAAGTTGACAAAACCCAGCTGTTAACCATACATACAAGGTCCGTGAAGGAAACTTATACATAAATGCAATGCGAAAGCATATATTTTTCCTGGATAAAAGTCAGGTCTCAAATGCCCAACTGCTCCCTCTCTCTCTCTCTCTCTAAAAATTCTCTCTCTACAGCTTGTTTAGTTTGACCGGGAAAATTAATCGGTAGGAAGAATTGTCCACACAAGCAATTGGAAATTGACCTGTCCCTTCACTTTGGGGGGTGTTTGGGTTTCGGGAAAAGTGAGAAGAAATACACCTTAACTCTCTTTGTTGTTGATATTTATACAAGTATTTTTCAGACCTTGACCAAACACGGACGGTTGACTTGTTTTTTAATGTATTAGGACTAACATTATTAACTTAGACTAGCTAATGTTTAATGTTACATTCAACAATCTGTCTATGTATCCATATATGTTTCACAGCTGTACAAATTTATGTCGTTGCTTTGTCTTGTTTGTGCTAAATTGTTAGTAATAGATTAGTCAATATGTGTTGGTTTATTTATTTATTTTCGGAAGGTTCTGTGTGTGTTTGTTGACTTCATGTACCTACAATAATATGATCTTTATTGCCAATCCGTGTTTGAATGACGCAACAAGCTTCACATGAATGACTAATTATATATAAATATATATTTTGAAAAATTAACGACCTTTATTACGTTGGATTGCATAGAATTAATATTTTGAATTATGAATTAAAAATAATAATTAGTTTAAAGGTTAAAATAAATTTTCTTTATTTTTAATTACAAGTAACTGAATATAGCAATAAATTCATAAGAAAAAAAATTTAGACATTATCAAACACATTTTAGATTTGTAATTAAATCACTTAAAATTTAACATTACTTAATTTTCAGACTTGTAAAAATATAGGGTGAAATATGTAGCCGACTTAATTAAGTGGTTGGCAGTACTCTAAAACGATTGGATTCTGAATTATCGTCCTAGTTGTAGTGCTAATTGTCTTGTCCAGATTTTTGGACTCCTATACAGAATTCAATCCATTTGGAATTTTAAAAAGAAAATTTGTTATGTTTAATTTTTTTAGTTTATGTGGTATGAAAATTTGATTATATAATGAAGAGCTAGATGAATTTTTTTCTTTAGAATCGTTTAAGAGGGTAATATCAATAAACAATAAGGGGAATAATGCACAACAATTACACCAAGAAAAAATTCCATACAATCTAATCCAGGGCGGAGACATGTAGCTATGGCCCCCTGCCCATGTTGCTCCACTAGATTTTTTTTTTTTTTTTTTTATACATAAATTTGTAAAAATTAATAAAATATTTTCCAAAATGAATAAAATGACCATTTTATTCCTAAGTTCACTAAATTTTATTTTATTTTATGCGTATAATTTGTAAATATTTATAAAATACTCTTATAAAATTTATAAATTATTCCCTATAAAATTATCTATTTTTAAAAAGGTCTTTAAATCTTTATTCATTTTCGTTCTTATTCTTCAAATTTCTTTGTCATCTTCAAAAACTTTTGCATTCTCTTTCTACAATTAAAACCTATTTTTTCTTTCAAAATTCCCTCATATTTTTTTCTTTCTATTTTATTTTCTTCTTAAAAATTTCTTTTTTCTTGCACTCATACATAATTTATGTGCAATAACCTTTTTTTTCTTTTTTTTTTTTCTTCTTATTCATTTTTTTATTCTATTGCACTGTTGTTACACTATTATCTTTTTGGCTTGTTTGAAAAAAAAATATTTTGTCAGTGTTAACATGTCCCCTGAACCAAATTCCCGGCTTCGCTGCTGATCTAATTTGATGCATTTTTTCACCCATGAATGTGAGGTGCTTGACCAATGTTTATCATAATGGGGCAATGGCCTAGCGGTACTTGAGTCCTACTTCTTAAAGAGAGGTTAGTGGTTCGAGCTTCGGTGCAAGCATGTATGCGTGAGTATCAATTAAGAAAAAAAAAAAAAAAAAAAAAAATTATCATCACGGGTTGGACGCTTGTCTTCCCATAACATGCCGGGTATTGGACAAAGGCCTAAGCCCATTTAGCAGCTGCATTGGATCAGTAAGATCCAGCTCCATTTCAGCACTTCCTTTAAGTAAAACTTACTTGACTAGGGAAAATTTCTCTCGCCTTCCTTGGGCCAAAATGTAGAATTCGTCATCGGGCTGTTCATAAAAAACCCAATTTAGAAACTAAAACCCCTTTTCCGGCCCACGGTCATAAGATTTCAGTATATACTATATAGCATGTGGATATCATATCGTGCTTAAAGTGTTATTATTATTATTATAATTTTTTTTTGGTAAATCGCTTATATTAATTTAGGTGTTTTTAGATGATGTTAGAGTTGAATCACACACATAATTTAAATGTAAGTGTTTTGGGGTGATTGATGTTGATATAAAGTTGACACATTTATTTATTTGTCATTGTATAATTGTTCCAAAATCATTATGTAATAATTTATCATGATTGAGAGTTTTTCATGAAATTCAAATTCACGATTCGCTCCAAGAAGTCCCTTAATCACGGGGCATCGTATAAGGGTTTCACATCCAAGAGATCGTTACATTTCTTCACCGTGTTTTCACTAATTGAACAAAATTTGGCAAGATACATATAGATACACACACCCTTCCTATAATTGACCATGATTTGCAATATTGGTTTTGGCATCGGTAGCAGTGTAATGGACTCAGATAAATTCAGTATAAACTAGTCGATACGAATCACATATCAGACTAGAAAAAAGATCGCGTATCAACTGATATATTGTATATGATACGATATCTCGAATCATGCATTTGACACTAAAATTGATACCGACTAAAATTCTTCCAAAATAGAAGTCCTCTAACTTTGTATGATATATGGAACAATTATTTTGACGTTAGAAGTTAGAACACAAAATTTTAAAGTGATCAAACAATGCCCTTTTTCAAATTGACAGTGTCAAACCCTAGATAATAAGAGTCTCCTTAGCACAAGTTGAGTGGTGAGCAAACATGCCAAAGAAAGGATTTGGTATGTTCCCCATTCATCAAACCACTTGGTAACAGAGGTCAGACAACTGAGGTTATCAAGGAAAGACCTATTTTACCCTCAATTTCACAGATCCCTATGTGATCTGCAGGCTTTTCCTTGTACTGTTTTTACTGTTCAAAATTACTCGCTCTCTCTCTCTGAAGTAGGGAAAAAATATAGTACAATACAGGCGTACAACTTTATGTTACCGGTGCTGGTAAGGATTGTTTTGGTGTTTATTACATAAACATTTGGTGATGTTGATGGATCATATCCATGAACCAACGGTGTGATGTTGAGGAGGAGTTGGTGCCCATTGGAGGACAGTTCACTGTTAGCAATCCCTTCACACAACTTTTTCTTTTTCAGAAGTGGGCTCAGTGTGGAGATTAGGGAGGATCTCCCTCAATTTTACAATATGTTTGATGTGTCACAATCATTATTTTTACATTCCAAAGATACCCTTAGTTCTGTAACTGCATAGAGTAGACTATGGCTGGGCTTATAAATGATTATATGTCATTGGGACAAAATTTAGTGAGATTGAATTAAGTATCAATAATTCGATTTTTTCTTAACGAATTGAAATTTTTTTAATTCGTTATTGATTCGTAGGATAACGAATCAGACCGGAGCATATTCATAAAATGATCGATCGAATAGGATCAATTTTGCGAATAAAAATTCTTAAAAATTGTCCAATTTTTTTATTATTATTATTTTTATTTTTTTATTTTTTTACCATTACACACTATATAGTAAAATTTTAATTTATTAATATTAATTCATATATTTAAATGATCATTAACTAATACATTCTTAGATTCTATTAAATGATCGTTAACTAATTAAATTAATTAATACATTTTTTGAATATATATATATATATAAATATAGCGGATCGGATCAAATTTTGACAGCTTAATTCGTGATCCAATTCATAAGTTACGAATTCAATTTTTTTAAATTCGTCATCAATTCGTGGGCGTAGCAATTTGATTCGATCCGCACGGATTAAATTGGATCGAATTCGTGAAATCATAGCCCATCCGTAGAATCTATAAATAAATTGGTGTAGTGAGCACTTCTTAATATGGAAGCTCAGAATTGGATGCAGCATGTTCACGGGCTAAAACTTGTTTAAAAGTAGTAAGCATGCTAGGAGAGCTCTTGCAATTGGATTGAGAGAAATTTACCTTTTAACATATATGGTAAATTACACTGACCAACTTGGATATTAGGTTCAATTATATATATATATATATATATATATATATATATATATGAGGAATAGACCTTTGGAGTCAATGCTCACACAGAATACTTATAGTGAATTGTCTAGTCGAATAATTTTTAATTGGTTATTTATATCAAATACAACTAAGCGAAGGATTCTAATTCTTTATTTGTTTCATAATTTGCAATTATTCCGTGCAAGAATAATTTCCATATACGAATAGATCAGTTCATTGTTTACTTTGATCTCCTTTAAATTTGTGACTTTGAGAATAAAAAGTCAATAATATCCTTATATTATAATAATATATTATATTTTGTTAATATAAAAATTCATGTGTGTAATTTGCTGACCTTAGTGAAGATCAGGATAAGATATTCTATTGTCTTTTCAAATAAGAAAAGGGCAAAATTATTACTTTATAAAATTTGATTAACAAATTTGTTAAAATAAATAAATAAAAATACTAGTGTCATTAAGTACACACATCAAATCAAAAATATTTGTTACAAATGTTAGACAAGATAACTTATTCTAATTAAAAATATATGGGAATTTTGAACCAAATGATAAAGCAATTCACAATCTTATTGATTGAAAGACCATTAATGCGACCATATTAAGCATATTGTTGCTTTAAATTTCTAAAAAAAATTACCATTTAACTATTATGATAGTAATATATATAAATACTCCATATATATTTGTGGATTATGGTGATGTTGAGTTCCTTAGAAGAGAAATTCTCACACATTACTCATTTGAAGATTCAAAAGTCAAATCTTCACAATTTTGAGTCATTGGTAAAATACTTCATAATTAGTTTTGCACATGGCAACAAAATTATCGGAGACTGAAATTTTGTGTGATCACAGACAAGTGGTGCAATTTGAGTTTGGTAATCTGAACCTAACCTGAGTTCAACTTGATTTTTCATGAATTTAGACCATCATTTTTACAATTAGGGTTGTGTTTGGATTGAAAAATCTCAGTTCAAATTTAATTAAGGTTGGACTTGAGTTAAAGTGCTAATAACCCAAGCCAAACCCGAACCTGAATTCTAATATTATTTTTATATATATTTTTACTTTTAAATACATTATATATAATATTAAAACTATGATTAATTTTTTTCTTTTCAACTTCTATTTGTAAATTAAAATATATTGTATGTTAACATTTAGAAAAATTAATTTCCTATAAATTTGTTTGCAATTTATAAAAAGTATACAAAAATTCTTTAAACTTTTTATTGTTTAAGAATAATTTAATCTAAAACTAATTCAAGATCGTATTAATTTTTTGTGTAAGAATTAACTATATGAGTAATCTGAATTAACCTAAGTAAGTTTTTATCGGGAATCCAAACTCGAGTTACAACCCCGTATTTAAAAGTAAAAAGATAGAGTTGGATTTGGATTGAGTAGTTATGGTTGAAGATATGGTTAGAATTAAACTTAATTTTAATATTTTATATAATGAATTAGATTCAAGTTATATCTCAAACCTACCTAAATTGCACCCCTAGGTAATGAAATTTTTTCATGAGTTAGAGGGAGGATTCGCATGTCAATACCACCAATTATTTAATATGTATTACTAATTACATATTTTTTACTTTTCTTTTCGTAAAATAAAATAGCCTACAGCTTTTAGGCCAACAGGAAAATCATATTGATTCATGAAAGATTAGATTCTTTCATGAAAAACATTCACTAAAAAATATTACTCTAATAAGTGTTGACTTGAATGGTTTGTTTTTTGGTCTCTTAAAAACCAATCGTAGTGTGTTCAGATAAACAATATGTAAAAAATGTGGATAAAACCAACACCAAAGAATAGCATAAAGTAAAGGAAATAATGGTGTAATTTCATTAATTATTTAAAAAAATGTGGATAAAACCAACACCCAAGAATGGCAGAGAATTTACGGTGCGTGAGTGTTTTCATTTTGTGTACTTTTTTTAACCCCAGAATTGAATTGAGAGAGAGAGAGAGAGACAAAGAAAAGAAAAACAGACGTAACGTATCACTGACATCTGAGAAGGGCTGCAGCAAAGGTCGAGTCCCTATCAGACTCGTCCCTTTGTGCCGCGAAACCCGGACTACAGTCCCCCCACCCCTCCACTTATTATTGGGCCCCACCTCACTTCTCCTCTTTCTCCCCCTCTTCCTTAGATAATAATCATGCCTGCACTTCTGCACCTCCTCTCTCTATATCGTCTGGCTATACATGTATATATTTATATATAGACGTAGTAGTGAAACATATATGAGTTTTTAGTATCCGTTTGGTTTCAGGCCTACTAATCGATCACAGCTCCCCAACATGATACTGTACTGGTATAATCACAGCTTTTAGACTCGTATGGTGTGAAAATAGGTATTCAACCAGAGTGTCGTTGAAACTCGTTTCATTATAACTTTGTTCACGAGTTGGCTTTACAACTAGGGTACATTACACCCATCTTCTACGAGGTTTAAACTAATTACAAGCGTTTAGTGTTTATTAATTGACATTTAACTAATGTTTGTTGAAATATTCCTTATGTTTTTATATTATAATAATATATATTATATTATATTTTATAAAATTTAGTTACTATGTCTGCAAAATTTTAATAATAAATGTTGAATGGTGTATAATTTATTTAAATTTATGAAGACATCATTATAATTTACTCCAATTAATCCAATTTTATCCCTATTAATATAAATATATTATTAGAACTTATACTGTTTAATAAATTACTAATAAACTATTTTACAATTTAATCAACCATCACTTTTATTTCATCTTTGTCATACTGTTATACTCATCTTAATGCCATGGGAATGGAGGTTTGGCCACATGAATTCTTGGGATTTATAGTGCATTGTTAAATTAGTGTATTGAAATATAAATAAAAATATTTTATTTTAGTAGATGGGATTATTTAATAAGTTAATATATCATGTTATTACTGTAACCGTCAATGCTACTAGCATGTATTGGAAAGATGTGGTGAATAAATTACATTATAGCGTGGCTCAAATATGATAATTAGAGTATTGCAAAAGCAAGACCACAACTTTAACCAAAAAAAAAAAAAAGCAACACCACAATCTGTATTTCTCTCCAGTCACGTCCATGCAGTTGCAGAAAATGGGTAAAGTAACTGGGGGATAAAAGAAAGAGGTGCAGTGAAATATCACAGTGGCTTGACGATGATAGTTTCAACTTTCAATAACTCTGTGCTGCTAACATACGCCCAATGTTTACTATCCCCATTATGGTATTTATATACCCCTTCCGTTGACCAAACCCTTTTATTATTTACAATTCCTTTACAATATTGAATATCTACTGTATCGTATGAAATTGAATAATGAAAATTGTTTTATATAGTAATTGCAAATCTACTATAAATAATTTTCATGAGAATTATTTTTGGGGACCACGAGTGTCCTTTATTTGTGAATTACCTAGCATACAAGATGACACGTGTATGACGTGTCACACTTTCCAATAATGTCCCTGAGTTGTACCGCCCTTTCTGACCCAGGTGGCTCAAGTAAAATTCCCTTCCTCGAATTTACATAGATACATCACTCCGTCCAAACTCTTCACTCTACCATCATGATCGTCGGTTATTATCAATCATAATTTTCTACATCACCGACGTCCGTGATTTCGCTGTCATCTCAGTGTGTCCACTTATCCGTGACTCTATAAAGAAAGAAAATGAGAATCGCGAAATGACGGAATATGGCGCATGTTAAGCGCTGAAATCGAGCGGTACGCCCACTGTCGTTAATGCATTCTCTCTCTCTGCTGCGTTTGCTGCAGCAGTCCGTTTATCGTCTCTCTCTCTCTCTCTCTCTCTCTCTCTCTCTCCACATATATATATATATATATATCATATATGTATATGTATGTACTGCTATAACCTTTTTTGGCCGGAGAGGCACCCAGACGAGCTTACGCAAGCACATTCCTTTAAAGACGTCAGCCAGCGAGGGAGAGACCTTCAAATCTCGACCTTAGCCTTTATTTTTTTCCTACTCCCATTCGCGTGCCCACCTTTTTCGCCACTTTCAGAGCCCTCCCTCTCTCTCTCTCTCTCTCTCTCTCTCTAGACCTTTGTCTTTCTTCTCTGGTCTAATCTTCTGTCTTGCTCCCTCTTGAGCTTTCTCGTGCTTTCTTAATTTTCTCTCTCTAGCCTGGAATCTAGAATTGGAGTCTCTACCAACTTTGTTTTGGTTTTTGTTTTTTTTCTTGCCCTCTGTTTCATTGATAGAGTAATCCAACAGCAAATGCGTCAAAGAATAAGCTCGGTTACTTGAACGGAACTGTAAGAGCTCTCTCCTCCTTGCTTCGCTCACTTTCTTCTTCATACTAGTAATTTTTACGCATTTTTGCTATATATATATATATATATATATAATATATTCAAGTATGGTAAGATGATTTGAGCTGCCTCAAATGGTTGTACGTCTTGTGCTATGACTAATTTTCTTCTTTGAACACTCATGGTACTAATTTTGTATGGATCTTTACATTTTCTGTGTTTTGGAGAAAATTTGATTGCTTGACGTTCAGATTATTGGTTGTGATCGCGTACTGTCTTTTGAAGAAAATTTGATCACAAAGGACATTCTATTTTGCTAGCAAATTTTGATTAAGCAATGATAAGAGAAATTGGGTGTCTGTAATTTGTATGCTATAATATTTGGACTCCCTTTTATGTTAATGTGTTTATAGCAATATTTACATAATATTAACGTTTAATGTATTATAATGATGTGTATGGTTTGAATAAAAAAAAAAAAAATTAATTCTGTTACTCCTTATGGAACTCAAAGTAGTCTTAATTTACTTGATCATAAGCCCTGTTTTTTATTTTTATATTTATTTTTACGATGAGATTATGTGTGTATAATATTTAGAATAAAATGTTTGTGAATTTCTGAGAATTAAATTATGGAAATTTTTTATATCCTTTTTTTGGCGCATAACTACAGTGTTCTGGTAATCTTCATTGAGAAAACACTGTACTGCTATTTGAATTACCTAATTTGCTAATGAATTTGTGATAATCTTGCCTTGGATAAGTTGTATATATCTCAATATATTTTCTTTGATACATAACACTTTCTAAAAAGATTTATTTAATTAAACGAGGGAATTTTATCCTTGGTAAAATCCAATCCTATGGACTAATTCATTCTGAACTTGTTAAATTATAAGACTTTTTGATTAATTTTCTTCCAACCATGTTTTAAGTTCACATGTTAAGTATCATATTCTTTAAAATTTGTTCTTTTGGTACATGTTAACTAAAGAGGTTAAAGATGATGTGTGAAGCTTGTAAGAAGTCTTAGGTTTTGCAGTTGCATTTATTTATTAAAAAAAAAAAAATTAGGGATGATTTTTCAAGGATTTTTGTAGAAATTTCTACCACGGTAGATTATTGTCTTTTTGGAGGATATGATACGAATTAGGACATAGTTCTAATGTTATATTTATGGATATTTGCAGGGCACTTATATACGATCTGAGCCTTGTACATCCTATCAATAATTTCTTTGATTATGTTTATGTTTTGCTGGTTAATTTAAGTTATGCAGTAGCTTTCTTGCACTTAATTTAAGTATTAATAATGTTGTAAATATAGATCAAGAATTGACACTGTACTACAAGTATGGACTATGGACTAATGCTTCTCCATTGATTTTTTATGCACTTGGTCAAAGTGATTCATAGGTTTCTTATATTTTGTCAATGCTCTAGAAATTGTATGAGTTGCTTGTAATAAAGGTGTGAGGCTTTTGAGTTTTTTAGTAAATTCTTTTTCTTTTTGTTGCTGTCGTTGTTCAAGTAGTTTAAATGACTAGATATATAAGCATTATATTACCATGCATATATTTTATCATCAGTCAAGGCGGCATGCATATTTAGAATTTTGGTTGCGCATATTATTCTTAGTAATTCTTGATTTATAGTGTACTTGTGATGCCAAAATATTAAAATGTTGTATAATGTTTGGTTATACTTTGTTCTACTCTCTGTTAATATAATCGATATTAGGTGTGAAGGTAATATGAAATCTTTTGGATCTCATGGGAGTTGGTGGCTATGCTTTTACTTGGTAAACTTGTGTTATTAATGCATTTGACTTTACAATACAATTGAGAGAAATTATAACATGTTGTAGTCTTTCTCAAAGTGTGATTAGAATGACAGTTGGATTTTCCCCATATATCAGCTTATACTGGCTTATGTAATTTTTTTATTATTTATTTTTAGATAAATCCTTATCTTGCTAATTAACTGCATCTTAGTTTACACTATGAATAGCATAATATTTGGATTATTCACATGCTTATGGTCATTCATTATGCAAAATAAGTTTGGATGAAGGATATTTGTTTCAATTTCCATTACTAATATGTTATTCAATTATCTGTCACGAAAACCCATTAGTATGGCGAATTGCTTTTATTCTCGCCGGGGTTTTAATGAATTTAATTAGATGTTCACCTGAACCTTTTAAGTTCTATTGATTTTGTAATTCTACTGCCTATCTACTTGGAGGCATGAGCCAAATGAAAAAGGGTTTATGTATAAGTATAACAAACATAATGATCATGAAAAAGAGTCTTACCTGCAGCTAGATTGGGTATTCGGAGATTGGGATATAGTTTCATGATCATTATTTATCTCCATAAAGGAATAGTTAGTTCTTTGGGTTAGAAGGAAATATTCATTTTAAACTCAATTAGTGTGGTTACTCTGTGAACAGAATATGGTGAATTTTGTGATCTGGTAAACTTTAGGTATAATCTGTTCCCTTTCTTGAGTTCCTTGTGTGACAGAAAATTCAATATCTGTCCTTAATTCGTTGTTCAATCTATAATTAATAATCAAACCTGGCTGCCACCTGACTGTGGTACCATGATTGTACACCAATTTGTTTAATAGGAATCGTCCTAGAAAAAGGCTGAACAAATTAAATGTGTCAAGTCCACTGTAAAATGAGTCAGTTGAATAATGGTGTTCTGCTGGTATACCGTAAAGGTACATCGTCTCTATTAATTGGGAAGTACTTATTAGCTGGTAGACCATATGAAAACACAGTGTGTACGTCGTCTCCATTTATCATTTCCAGTATTTGAAATATTTTGCCTATAATGCACAGTGAATCAGACACCATATTGTGCCCTCATCAGTTCACGTACTCTTTTCTTGTTGAGAAATCCATGCCTAAATTCATCATTGTAGTTCATCATCTCTCTTCATTTTCTTTTGATAAATTGTTCAAGTAAAGAATTGGACAAAAAATGTTTTTGCAGATGGTTAACCTACATTCATTTTTCTAGAATTAACTTTTTGTTAGTGTGATTTTCTTACTCTGCCATTAAATTTTCCCTGTTACATACAGTATGAGCTAATTTCTTCACCCTGTTCTCAATTCTTCAACCCCTCATTGAACCAGATTGATGTTGTTGCACTGTCTTTTTGTTTTCAGACACACTATGAAGACATTGAGGCAATGGGAAGTGGTGTTTGCACCAAGAAATGAAGGACAGACAGAGGTGGCAAGCTGAAGAGGATGCTTTATTACGTGCATATGTGACGCAATATGGCCCAAAGGATTGGAACCTTGTGTCTCAGCGCATGAACACACCCCTCAACAGGGACGCGAAATCCTGCTTGGAAAGGTGGAAGAACTATCTCAAACCCGGCATTAAAAAAGGATCTCTAACAGAAGAGGAACAGCGTCTTGTAATCTGTCTTCAGGCTAAATACGGCAACAAGTGGAAGAAAATTGCTGCTGAAGTCCCCGGCCGAACCGCCAAGAGACTGGGGAAGTGGTGGGAAGTGTTTAAAGGGAAGCAGCAGAGAGAACAGAAGGAAAACAGGGTTGTAGACCCAATTGAGGACGGGAAGTACAATCAGATTCTAGAGACATTTGCCGAGAAGCTAGTGAAAGAGCGTCCTGCCCCATCCTTTGTAATGGCAGCTTCCAATGGGGGATTTCTTCATAGTGACCCACGGGCTCCTCCTCCAACTTTACTTCCACCATGGCTTTCTAATCCCAATGCAACATCCACTGTTAGACCATCAGCTCCTTCTGTAACCCTAAGTCTCTCTCCCTCAACCGTTTCACCCTCACCTTCAATCCCTTGGCTGCAGCCCGAGAGAGGACCAGATAGTAGCCCTCTTGTCATGGGCAGTTTGCCATCTCATGGAGCGGCACCACCTTGTGGAGAGCACCCGCTGATCTCTGAGCTCGCTGAATGCTGCAGAGAATTGGACGAAGGGCACCGTGCTTGGGCAGCGCATAAGAAGGAAGCAGCATGGAGGTTAAAAAGGGTGGAGCTGCAATTGGAATCGGAGAAGGCAAGCCGAAGGAGAGAGAAAATGGAGGAGATAGAGTCAAAGGTGAAAGCTCTTAGGGAAGAGCAGAAGAGTGCACTGGATAGGATTGAAGCTGAATACAGGGAACAGTTATTGGGACTGAGAAGGGATGCAGAAGCCAAGGAACAGAAACTAGCTGAGCAGTGGGCTGCAAAGCACCTACACCTCAGTAAATTTCTTGAGCAGATGGGTTGCCGGCCTAGGCCTTCGGAGCCTAACGGCCGGTAAGAGGATGTGTTATTTATGGTTGACCTGCTCTATTACTTCTCTAACTCTTTGCACTGCCCTCTATCTCGTTCGAACTTTATCAAACTTATTGTATTCTCTATGTTCATTTATATATTAATTCCCTACTGATATTCATAATAGGAATCTACTTTTAATTATATATATCTTCTACAAATGGTGTTGACTGTGCATCTGCTGGTTTAACTTTAGCTAAACCTGCTCTATCTCACATTTTTCTTTCAATGTATAAGAAAAATTCTAAACAAAATGAAAAGTAGTAGTAGTAGGTGGTGGTAAATTAGTAGAAAATATGGTATTGCAATTGATCATCAACATTTACTTTCAGTTTTTTGGTCATGTGGAATATAGCTGAACTAGAGATCCTTTTATGCCTTCGTTATACGTTACGTTTTGTTTTGTTCATAGATGTAGAAATAACAACATATCATCATAGAGCCTGACATATATTGCAATCTTCTAGAGTTCTTAGGTTTGCTTCTAATCCATCCTCTTACTGCCACAAAAATTATGCATTGCTGATGGGATGATACATGCAAAGGTACCAACCGGATCTTGGGGTTAAATATACAACAACTATTCGGTCTTTGTGTTGGGCTATTAGGGCTGGTCAAGCTGCACACTCTAGTTTCGACCCCATCAGCTTATTGGGATTGTCAGGCTTATCCCTAGATCCTAAGCCTAATAGTCTTGACCACTGGACTGATGTTTTGGGCCTCGGCCCATACACCAAAAAAGTTCATTGATAACAACGAAGTCTGATGCTATAACAAGACGACAACCTATCACGGTAGTTGATTGTTTGATAAGGTAAAAAAAACAGGTCAGAGACAGCAACTGGGATATTAATCCCTTTGGATGATGATATATCACATCTTAACCCTATCAAAGGATATGGGTGTTTTCGGGGTGATCCTTTCAACGCATCTCTGCGCGCCTTCAGAAAATCACTTCCACGCCTCCTCCTTTTCACTGCCCAAATGCACACCCACACAATGCACAGTAGATTAGACTCCACCCAAAACACAATGTACCACTATCCACAGTAGATTAGACTCCACCCAATACACAATATTGCACTATCCTCAATAGATATTTATCCAAAACTTCCGTATTTTAGTAAAAACAAATAAATAAATAAATTTCATATTGTTGTTGGTAAATTCGAAGTACCCAATAATTTCACAAATATATTAAGACATTTACTTATTTTTATTATTATTTTTTAATCTTGACAAAAAAAACTTACACATCTTGGACTCATTCTCACCTTTTTATATTAAAAAAAAAGAATTAATTACATTTACACCATTTAAGATTTGCCTTATTATCAGATGAAAGTTAATTTCTTTTTAAACAAAACATTCCCAAGTTCAATAAAGTTAATAAAAACTCTACAATCAACACATATAACAAATGACACAATAAATGACCTAAATACCCTTTGAATTGTCGACAACCATGTTAATTCGTTAAATAACTTGAATGCCCTTGCTTTGGCTTTGGCTTTTTATTTGTCAAGTTCCACATAGTATTGTCATGTTAAAAAATAAAATAAAGAATTGTACGGAGTAGATTACAGTTTGGTCAAAATTAGGCTTACTATTCAGCCATTTACCAAGCGTATTGGGTTGGTTGTAATACATAATGTCACTGTTCGTGCTCTTTTGGTGGTAGGCTGGTGGTGGTGGTGGGTGGGTGGGTGGAGAGAGAGAGGGGGAAGAGAAGGGAGGGTGGTTGTGTATAATTGTGGGTGGAGAAAGAGAGAAGCGGTGGCAGATATCGTGGAGAACCCATCAAACCCCATCATCTTCGCTCCATCAAACCCTATCATCGTCTCGGTAACTTCATCGGGGTGGTTGACTTCATCACATTGAAGTGCTTCTCTGTATGCAGCTATTTTGCTATGTTCTAGATTACCAAATTTAATTGGGTAATTTCTATGTATATAGTGTGTGTGTGTGTATATATATATATATATATATATATATATATTTCCATGCTCTGAATTACCAATACCAATGCCAAACCCAAATCCCTGAATTTGTTAATCTTGGATTTGATTGATTTATTTTGGGTGAAAATACGTCATCAAAGATGATTTCATTTTAGCTGCTCATAGCCAATGAACCCAATTTATGGGCAATTTGAATAGCTGTTCTAAAAGCAAAAGCCACAGTAAAATATTTGGGTTTCAAGTTGGTTTGATTGCTGTGAATCTGATGGTGTTTTTTTTTTATATATATTATTATTATTTTTTTTTATCTTTGTTTATATATATATATATATATATATATATATGAAACTGGTTTTTTCCACATATATATTTAGAGACATGAGAGGTGGGAGTGATAGTGGCGGGACTGTTAAGTGGTTGTGGTGCTTAATTTATTAGTATAAAAATAGTAGTGGAAGTGGTGGTGGTTCTCACGAAAGTGAAAGGGTAGATGTGACAGTTGCAGATTTCTGAGTTTGTAAGAGAGAAACATGTGGTAATAATGTTAAGGGGTAATTCTGTCATTTTAATATTTTAGATCAAAACTTAATATTTTATTGAAGGGTAATTTTGTCTTTTTCCATCTCGAAGGGTCTGTTTGAGTTAAATTTCTGACATGGGTGTGAACATTCAAAAAGAATTTAATTTTCATCTAACTTTTAATAAAGCAAATCTAAAAAAATGCAAGTGTAATTAACCCAAAAACAAAAAGTGTATTCCTAAAACTCACTTGTTGTAACAAGGTGCATTGAAGTTATGGGACCAAAATAAATTTAGTTTGAAAAGCTAAAGGATATACTAAAAATAAATAATTAATAATTAAAAATATATATCCAAAGTATTGATTGTGCATCACCCGACCAAAGATCTTATGGTGTAAGTTATATCTCATCACTTTCAAATTAGATGATAAGGGTTGGAGTTTGTAAATATGTGAATGGGGGTGTGTCATGTGTGTGTTTTTTTATCAATGAAAAATATATATATATATTTGCACGAAAGATCATGACACGTGGACGGTCGATATCAGTCCCACTTCCTTCAACCGCCTTATAAGTTGGGTTCATGGTGAAGCACTAATTATCCTTGTACATTGAGCGTGCGTTTCTAGTGTAGTTGTAGTCATCAACATCTCCTTCTATATCTTCTCACAAAACTCTCTCTCTAAAAAAAATGTCTTGCTGCGGAGGCGACTGTGGTTGTGGAGATGGCTGCACGTGTGGCTGCGGCTGTGGCTGTGGCTGCGGAGGGTAAACCTATTATTTTATTCCGAGCTCTGTTTGTTTTCCTAGAAACTAAAACCTTTTCTTGGATAAAGTTTTATGTTTTGAGATTTTCATTTTGAAATTTAGTCTCTTCTTTAAAATAATTGTTCATAAAATTATTATTGATTTGTTAAGTGTTTTTGCAATGATGACAGATTTGATATGTACCCTGATATGAGCTTCTCAGAGAAGACCACCACCCAGACACTTATTGTTGGGGTTGCAACCCAAACCACGTATGCATATTACTGTACTATATATATGTAACTTGAACTACTAATATATGTTATATCATTATTTGTTTAAAATTATAGTAATGTATATGGAAGCTGAATTAGTTTCATATATATATATATATATATATATATGCTCATTATGCAGATACTATGAGGGTTCTGAGATGGGTGTGGGAGCTGAAAACGAAGGGTGCAAGTGTGGATCCAAGTGTACCTGTGACCCCTGCACATGTAAATGAGAGTGGACACACAATCCAAAGCAGAGTTAGAGACCTCTCTTCAACAATTAATAATACATATGGTGTACAACTAGTGGTGATTGTGTGTGTGTGTGTGTGTGTGTGTGTGTGTGTGTGATGTTATGTTTAGAATAAAGTGGCCATGGTTGCTCTGTATGTATAGGATGGTGGGTGTCTCTGCTGGGCTTGTCATGTCGTGGTTCTGTGTTAGTATGATGTGTGTTAAAAAGAGATGTTGAGTTTGGTTGTATGAATGAGAATCGCTTGAGTTTGAAATTTTGAATTGGCTTTGTTTACATTTTAATATGTTCTATGACTTTGTTTTTATATCTAAATTTTTGGGATTTCAAGGTTTAAAAAGTTGCATAAAAAAAAAATTAATTTTTAAAAAAATATTTTTAGATTTTATTTTCTTGAGTTTGGTTGAACGAACGAGAATCACTTGTGTTTGAATTGGCTTTGTTACATTTTATTTGAGTTTGTTTTTCTATCTAAATTTTTGGTATTTCAAGGTTGAAAAAGATAGATATAAATAAATAATTTTTAAAAAAATATATTTTTCTATTTTATTTTGTCTTGTCTTATATATTTAATTTTTTTCAGTTTTGAGATAAGTGGAGGATAAGTGGACAAGTGCCCTATTTTTCTATTTTATTTTGTCTTGTCTTATATATTTAATTTTTTTGAGTTTTGAGATGAGACAAGTGGAGGATAAGTGCCCTGCATAAATTTCTACTACGATAGAATGATGTGTTTTTGTTACTTTCATCAATCATCTAAAAGAGGCCGGTCGTGAATTCTCTCCTATATTTTATCTCTCCAATCATTTCAATTTTGATGACATGATAATTTTTTCTCCGTGGATATAGACATGGACTTTGGGCATGTATATGTATATATATATTATATTATATTATATGCTTTTAACCAGGCTAATATACGGGTTTGCAGTTGTGTGTAATGATATTAAATTATTAAAAAAGAATTACGAAATAGATAAATACGGCGAATTATAACATGCATATAATCTATGCATATACATATGTCAAGCTGATTGTTTTACTTGGATCTAAAACAATAAATGAGCATTAAAAAGAAGACATCCTGCACAAGACCGGAAAAAAGAGATATTTAAGGACTTGGATGGATTTAGAAGACAAAAAAATTATTTTCAAATAAGTATAAAAGACAGTTCTCTAGAGACAAACTATTTTCAAAAAACATTTTTTTCAAAACTAAATCAAAGGCTTGCTTAGTTTGTAACTCTGAAATCAGTTCTTAAGAATTCAGAAAACTATTTTCAGAAAATTATAAAAGACATTTATTTGAAAACAGATCTGTTTATAACTGAATTTTTAGAAAATTGAACCAAATAAAAAAAAATTGTACAATTTTTTAAAAATAAATAACTATTCTCAAAATTACAAACCAAGCAAACCCGTAATTTATTTCCTTCCTTTCAAATTTTGGCCTGCAAGTAGGTAGAATGTTTTTTTTAAAATATTGTTTTATTTTCTAACATCTGATTGTCATAGTTTGTTTACGAAGAACAAAAAATATTAAAATCAAAAATATCTTAACCATCAATTTTCGACAACCTATTTTACATGCCCCGTCTAATGAACTCGATCTAGACCTTTGCCAAACACAAAAAAATAAAATTTTAAAAATATATTTTATCTATAAAAAAAAACTTTTTTCCGAAAAAATTATTTTACGTCACTAGTTTTACCACAAGACCACATATCACACCTTAACATTGGAATCGAAGAGGATACTGGATCAAAGGTTAACAACTTTTCCCTCCAATTTCATGCTACATTGCTACCAAGCAGGCATTAAATCATCTAGAAGGAGAGAAAAAAGAAAAGGAAAAAAGACCACTTCCACAGCCAAGTGAGCACGTGAACACTAGGGCGGACAAAATACTTGAAACTATACTGTTGCGAATGAGATATCCATAGCCGGGTGGAGACTTTCCAGAAGTATCCGAGAACTACTTGATACGTGACCCAAATATCTTCGGTCGTGATAGATATTACTTTTTCCGTTCCAAAATAGTTGGGATACTTTAAAAACTGTGACACACAAATTTTGGAACAGAGGGAATAAAAAAAAATTACTCAAATAAATGACAGGTTCAGGAGGTAGTGTCAATATTAGACACGGACACAATACCGAGTGTGTCTCCCTTGTACAGTATCCATGCACTTTGGTAACACAAAACACGAAAATTATTTATAATAATAAATAGTTTTTTTTTTTTTTTGGTTGAATGGGTAATAGATAAATAGTTGCTACCAAGCAACTTGCAGGTATTTCCTCGTTCGCTGCCAAAGATTAATCGACGAAATAACATCATTATATGAAGTGAAACCTCCTTACTATTATTCTAACATATACAGTATAGTCCCCGTGAAACAAGGCCTCCCAAATTTTCTTAGAATGCAAGTACTTTCACTACTAAAATCGGACTCTAAATATCCTCGTCAATTGGGTAGAAACTAAAAACACGAAGAATATAATGAAATAAAAGGGATACTTTCAATGGGAAAATAAAATAATCCCTTCCTCTCCTCTAAGGAAATTTATGTACAAATCTATTAAACTGGAACCCATCATTTCTTATTCTGCAATAACACAGATGACAAGGAACATACACTACCACTGAATTTTTTCCACGACGATATGATGAGAAGTGATGCATGTACCTGAGAACGACTGGTGTTAAGTGCGTGCATCCACGAGATGATTGATTATGATTGATTCATGGCACTACAGAGATTTGTAGCATTAGAATGTTCATCGTGGCCTGCCTCTTTTTAAAAGAGTTCTGTATATTGGGAAATTCAGCTGCCATTCTTGGGAGAACTTACCCAACTTCAAGAGTATCTCCACACTTCATCCCTATATGCATAAGAAGAAATAATCAAATAAATAATATTCATGTCCTATGCTCCTCGCTGCCCAAACAAACAAACAAAAACAAGTGTGGAAGTAATAATAGCAATAAGACCCACCCAGGTGGAAACTTTTTAGGGCTAGCAACAACCAAAGATAAAAAAAATAAACATAACATTGAGACAACCTTTCACACCCGCGACATTGTAAGAATGATTTTTCATTTGACTCGGCAATTACAATTTATAATGAATACTTTCTGATTAATCCTAGTGAGTCTAGTTTTAGTTCTCAAGCAACTAGTAAAGAACAGAAATCAAACTAGAGCACATTTGTTTAAAATGAATGCATAAAGAACAAGCCATTCATTGGCAGTTGTTTTAGCAAAGGCTACAGATGATAAACCTAGAGCACATTTGTCAGCAAAAGTAGCAGCTCAAGAAAGCACTTACAGTTTTTTGTCCTAGGTCACACCAATCTTTGATGCATGCGAACAATCTTTGGTCACTGGAGAGTTTCCCTCAACAATCAAATCCCCAGATTTGGTATTACCATCATCACAATGCTCCTTGTTGAATGTGAAATCAAGTTGCTTTTCCACAGACTTGAAAACAGCAGTTCTTTTGGATCTTAACTGATACGGAGGAGATGCATTAAGAGTCGCACCATTACGTAGCACATTGGTAGTAGCACTATCAAAACATGCAGAATTTTCACACAAACTTCCATCTCGTGACCCAAACTTCTCCAAACTGTTCTTATTTTGTTCTTGTTCAGAACTACTTTTACGCAATTGCAGAGGTGTTTGAACTCTGATCTTTCTCTTCCGTAATATGGAAGGTGTATTGGGGAAGCTCTTAGCAGCAATTTTCAATATAGATTCTGGACTTTGTCCACACAAACTGCCACTCTTTACACAAGGCGGTGTGGAGAAACTAACAGGCGACGTAATTGGACTAGAGTCAAATTCTGACTGCATCCATTGCATATTTGAAACAATGGAACTTGATGGACCAAAACTTTCTAATTGCAGTGGTTCATAGTACAATGAACCGTATATTGGAACATTGAACTGCAACGAAGTACCACTCTCTTTATCCCGATTGATTTCACCATTGCTTCTACGTCTCTCAACTGCTATATTTGAATGACTGTAGCCAAAATCTATATTTGATGACAATGGCCTGCATTTTACACCTATAGAATCAGCAGACTCATTTGAAGGAACACTGGATGTAGCAGCCAAATCGAGAAGGGGGGTTGAGGACTCTAACTGATCTTTGTCATCTTCTTCTAATTTACATACATCTGTAGTTCCTGATGAAGTTTGGGCAGTTGACTCTGATCCTCTATTCGAACAAACAAGCAGTTTCCCAGTTGAAGCTGTTCTGTTAATGTCTTTTGCACCATTCTGGAGACCATTCTTCACTACTGGTGGAAGATTCCCAGTAGCCAAGTAGAAATCTAGCTTCTTCTTTAAGGAACTATTCCAGTGATTCTTTATTGCATTGTCAGTCCTGCATAAACAAAATTTAATCACCAGCAAGAATTGGTTCAAATTAGTACGTGAAATGCGTGCACAGTTCACATGGCACTCCAAATGGTTCATTGTGCTCCTCCAACCTTGTTTGGTTGAATTTCATACAAGCCAATGCCTTAGTTTTATTAGTCAGATAGGTAGCTGGAAATATTTGTTTGTTTTAATTACAAGATATGGAATAAGTCTTCAATGAGCATCGAGGTTAGAAAGCCTGCCTTCCATATACAAGCCAACGCCTTAGTTTTATTAGTCAGATAGGTAACTGGAAAGATTTGTTTGTTAATTACAAGATATGCAATAAGTCTTCAATGAGCATCAAGGTTAAAAAGCCTGCCTTTCATATAAAGGAAGATGAGTGATGAGCAACACAAAAGCACATACTGCAATGCGCAACATAAAAGCACATGCATTCAGCAGGATTCCAAACTTTACAAAAACCCTTGAATCTTGAATTTTATCTTCTCTTAAATGCAGCCAGTTGTTCTCATTTATATAAAGATATTTCAGAATTCAGATTATATATCACCCCCCAAGATCAAAGGGGCTTAGTGTGTACTTCATGCGGGGAAAGAATACTCCTTTCTCGCTTAAGCGACTTCCCGTCTTGGCACTTTTGGCATCCGACTACGGTGCGGAGCGGGAACCCGCCGGGTCGAACTAAATTGCCACCCCTGATTCTAACGCTCAAAATCATTAATAATAAACTTTGCTTTCATTGCGAGAACCATATTCTAAATGATGATTAACTGGTTTACAATCAACTAGTGATACAGAAAAGGTAACAATATAAAATGATCGCATTCCCCCAAAACCCAAAGGTTGGCTTATAATTGAAGGAAACTAATAATGAACTACTCTCGCATAAAATAAAATAAAATAATCAAAAAAAAAAAAAAAAAAAAACTACTCCACATACTTACACCACCCAATGTTGGTCTCACCAATGCAGGGTGTTCAAAGAGGTGGACTCGATACAAATCTAACCTCCAACATTACTTTTAGGTTTTCCTCGCACAGATCAAGCCTCCATCATTCACCCAGCCATGATTCCCTATATGGATTGATTGGTCTAATTAAAGAATATGATGCATTCTCCATATCATAATTAGAGATATAAATGAACCACGCCAAGCTCGAGATTGGTTGGGCTCTGGTAATTTGTTTGTGGACTCAGCTTCAGTCCATTATGATTTTCAAAAGCTGATCTCGCGGCAGCTTGGGTTCTTCACGAGCAGGCTCCACCCATGAGTTTGTGAGCCAAATTTCTTTGGGCTCAAGTTGTTTAGTAAACAAGCTCTGAACAAACACAAGCCAGGCTCTAAATGAGCGAAGCAAGAGCTGTTCATCCACAGCCCTAAAATTATGAAATTTATGCCATAACATAAACATATTTCCATCGCAATCATACCCTGTATGTCAAATAGGACACGCTTAATGGGATAAAAGCAAAGTTAGAAAGGCAATTTGCAAGTTGTTAAATTTCCTTGATCGGCTACACTTGTGAGGGAAAAATTGTAGCGTGAGAGTGACCAAAAATACCAACGAATTATTTAGAAATTAAAATCAATTTGTTCTTTACTTCTGGCAGCTCAAACAAATATAGCTTTCAGATGTTTGTGATATTAAAAAATCCTAACCCTTCTCCTTTTAGCAGGGAAAAGGAGATTTGATGCCCTGCCCCCACTTCATTCGCTTCTTAGTTTATGATCGTGCAATTTCTCTGAACATTGCACATGAACAAAACTTTAGATTTAGAAATTAGCCAAAATAAAAACTAGCAAATGCCAAGGAACGGCTATTTCTTTGTGATCTACCAAATTGGCCACTCTGTTTCCTCTTTCAGAATTGACATACTATACATAAATGAGTACCTTCCAGGAAGAACCTTTGCTATTTCAGCCCATTTGTTCCCATGTGCCCGATGGGCACTCATCAGGGCAAGCTCCTCGTCTAATGTCCAAGCATCCTTTTTTATATCTGGATTTAAATGATTGTGCCACCTGAAAATATTCAATTAATAAATGACTCAAAATAATAATAAAAGAATAAAGATAGTAACTTCAAACCAAAATATAAAATAAAATAACGATTCTATTGAGTCATAAAATTACCTCTCACGGCATTGTTTCCCTATACGACCTGGCAAAGACTTCGCTATGATAGACCATTTTGTAGGACCGTATTTTGCGACCAGTTCAGTAATTTTTTCATCCTCCTATGAACCAAACAAGCAGCAAAGCGTTTAATTTTCAAATACAAGCACTGGTTATTTTACCAGAGACCAACACAAGAGGCCTTTCAAAAGTATGGGTTAGTTATACAAATGGGCTAGAGCTAAAATGAAGGATATAGTACATCTTTTCCTCTGATGGTTTCTAGACTGGCTTATGCTGGCCTGGTATATCATATTTGGGGTGAGCTTAATCGACAAAATTTGATGATATTTATATAAATAAGGTAGCATAAAAAGATGGATTGCAAGAGATGTAAGGGGTTGATTGTCACAGATAAAAAATGTTATAGATACTCTTGTGGCGAATGAAAAACTCATCACTAATGGAACTTTTCAGTTCAATGGAAGACATTGGCATGGAGTTGTCTTGGGTATAGCTGTAGATTTTTGTAGCTAATATCATCCTAGGTTGATATAATTGTATTTTGAGATCCTCTGTGTTGACAATATTATGATTTTTTAGGGAGTATTCCTCCTTTGGGAAGTCTCTTTGTTTAAAGAATTTTCATTTATGTACTCCTTTAATCAATAAATTTCTTTTGTTATCAATCAAAAAACAAGATACCTTGTCAAGATAAAATGTTTTAAAACAATCCTCAAGAACAAATATCAATAGAAAAGGGAAAGAAGCTAGGTTCCAACCTCTTGAGTCCAAGGTCCTTTAACAAGTTCTGGATTGAGAACCTTCTGCCACCGATGCAGGCATTGCACTTCCGATCTATCAGGAAAGAACTCAGCTGCATACACCATCAAGATACAAATATTAAGATAGGCCTCCCATTCAGAGTGCAACAATAGACTGTACTTAAGCAATTTGATACCAGTATTGAGAATAAAGAATAAGATTGCACCTCAAAGTGCTGTAACTAGTTTGTTTTCTTCAGCAGATATACAGCATATTAATTGCAAACATTTACATTAGTCAATGTTTGCAACTTACTTAGATGACTTAACAGATAGCATTTTCACCAAAAAATTATTATTTTTAGTTATTTCAATTTCTTTGCAAGTGCATCTTAAAGCTATTAAAAGCAGTATCCATATCAATTCTGCAACTAAATTAATTATGTCAAATCTTCTGCAAGCTTCTCATCTAGTTTAAGAACAATGCCATAACCTGTATGACAGAAGTTATTGCACGAAACAATTTAGCTCTCAGATAGAGTCTTAGAGAGAATAAAATGAAAAACTATATTGCAGACCATGTGTGATAGCTTGCATGTATTCATTTTATCCCTCGTTCATGACAAAATATGTAGTCCAGTCATTGTTAAAATTGTTGAAAACTTGAGTAATATAATATTAGGTCCAGGAATACAACAAAATACCTTGGATTAATTAACTATTAAGATTGATGCTATATTTGATAATATAACTCGGGGAAATATATTATCTGAACAGACTTACTGATATCACCATGCACACCACCACCAAGAGGGCTTATCCCTAATGGTATCTCCTCCTTCCAATGGAAGGTCAAAGGTTCAATCAAATCCCCAATGGGGTAATAATTGGTGCGTGTGGGACTTACCTATCAACAACAACCACCAAACAAAAAAGGGATACCGCCAAGCATGCATTAACAATTTATTTCCATTTCTCCAAATGGTAACAGTAGATTGTTTACCCATTTCTCTTATTCTAAGTAAATGCAGGTCCTTTGTGACAAAATCTACTAGGGCTGCAAATGAACCGAGCTATTCATGATAGTTCGGGCTCGACTCGTTAAAAGCTCGGCTCGGGCTTGGGCTCGGGCTCATTCGTTACGTAAACGAGCCAAGCTTGAACAATGCCAGGCTTGGCTTGTTGAGCTTGTGAACAAGCTCGTTTACATAAAAATACATAAAATTTATTTTATATATTTAAAAACTTGTCCCACCTATACAAGTTTAGCCCACGTAAATATATATTTTTAGTTGGCCCAATTGATAAGTCCATCATACAAATTTAGTCAATTTAACTAAGTAACCCAATGACCCAAGTCATGATTTAATCTAAGCCTTGCCGAACAACCGCAAGAAGAGCACCGCTTCTGCAAGTTCAGCAACTTGTGTAACTCTGCAAGTTGCAACTCCTCTGGCCATTGCACCGGCAACCAAGATTACTTTGCTCTCTCTTTATTCCCTCACTGGCCTTCGCACCAGCCTCCCTTCAACTCCACCGGCGACCAATGTTACTTTGCTCTCTCTATTCCCTCACTATTGTTAGTGGTATCGGAGATTAGTGGTTGGTACTTGAAGACGGCGAAGGAGCTGATGAAGAACTGATTAATGGTTGAAGATGGTGGCAATTTTGTCTCCGAAAACGATATGTTACCACTTGATTCATTTGATATACATACACATACATATATATATATATATACTCACGAGCTCGAGCTCGAAATCGTCAGAGAACTGGCAAGCCGAGCTCGAGCTTGGCCCAAACACCCTTATAGTCTAGGTGAGCCGAGCCTGAACAACCTAAACCTCTGCTCAGCTCGGTTCCTTTGCAACCCTGATATCTACCAATCTCATAACAATGACTTCAGAAGATTTACAAATTCCATTTGCAAGGAAACATGGGCTAACAGCTCAAGCATATATTGTATGATGCGACAATGACATAATAAACTGCATAATCTTTACTTGATAATTGAATCACAATTGCATATCTAGAGAAACAGGAAAATATATAAACGTAAGTAGAAATAAAAAAAGTTGCTAAGTGGACTTTAACCAAGTAGAAAAGAGGAAAATTGCAATTAGCCATAATAGAGTAACAATGTTTTCTTAGTATTTATAAATTAAATAAATTTCCAAATCAAAAATCAAAAGTTTTTCGCAGAGCTCGTAAGCCGTTCTGAATATAGATCCTGCAAACCCCAATTGCTGGTTTACTTCTTCATCAAGGGTGTCATGGAATATCAAGCATACAAGAATACTAATTATTCCTCATTTATACATTATCTACATCAACTCAACTTAATAAAGTCTTGTCCAAACTATATCTGCCCTAATCCTATATTTTCAGTTTCTACATCATCTACCTTGCATTATAAAGGTCAAACCAAATAATAAGTATGGATCTTGACCATCAATCCGAGAGAGTGGCTCCCAGACATGTACTGACACCTGCTTTCTGACAATGAAACAAATTCTTTCTGGTGGATGGAATACCATCTCAATCATAAATCATAACTTGCTCAGTATTCCAACAAATTGATTCTAGGTCTACAAACATGCACCCAAGATATATTAGGCTGTTAATTTAGAGTTTTGACACTCCTTACCAAACCCTGGGTGGTTAAAGCATGACCAAATCTTAAATTCCCTACTCTTCCAAAGTACTACACGTCAACATGAAGGAATGTGAAAGTTCTCAGTTTCTTTTGAAAGTTTAGATCGAAGAAGAAGAAATGATAACATAAAATCTTTTTGTGATAACTCTATGATAGCACAACTTCAGCACAATGTAGCGGGTTTGAACCATGTGAAGTCAGCTTTTCGGTGCAAACTATGACAAGCTTCCCCAAAATCCAATGGCATTTGATATAATAAACTTATAACTAGCATAACCTTAATAAGTTAAATCCTAAATTTATGATGAGGAATACTATAAATTTTTATGACAAGCTTCCCCAAAATCTAATGGCATTTGATATAATAAACTTATAAATAGCAAAACCATAATAAGTTAAATCCTAAATTTATGACGAGGAATACTATAAAAATTCTTAAATTTCAGTCTGGTCAAGGTCCACCAATAACTACCAACTGCATTGTAGCTTTAATAGTAAGTAATAAATATTAGAGACACCGTAGAGTGAAGATCAAAACCTATTTTCTTCCAGCACTTCCCCTTGAAAGTGGCAACAGCTTTTTTTAATGTATCATCCTGTAGCAAATTGAAAAGGTTGTTAGCAGAAGAAGACTATGATCCCCAAAAGAGTAATTAAGAGAAAATCATCGAAGAGACAGATGAACACAGTATAATTAAGACAAAGGCAGCAAAGAGACAGAGGAACACAGATCAACACTCGCAGATCCGAACTATAATCATGTGAAAGAGTGATGGTTTTAAAATAGTGTGAATCCACGCCTACATTGTTGGAAAACCAGAAGTTTCTTTAATTTAAACACCAGTCTAAAAATCAAGGCTGTATGACTTAAGAACTCAAACGGAAGACTCGCTAACAAAAAGGTTCAGTGCAACTATAAAAAAAATTCCGTCATGAAATATAAATTATGTTCACTAGTTACAGAAAACTGCTTACCTCCTGTGGAGTCCAACCCCCCTTAGCTCGTCTAATTGGGCCTGTTGTCCTCCTACAAATCCAAAATTCACCATCATCATATAATTTTCCAATCCAAGAAGTATGAATCCCATGCAAAATAAAATTTAAGACTTCCCAGAAAAAAGTGAAAATAAAATTAATAATAATACAGTGTAAGACTGAAAAAATAGAAAATTGAACAAAAAAATTACATAATTCTTCTGGTGACATCCATAGGCCATATGCTAGATGGTGGGGAGAGACTATAGATTATAGAAGTGTTTGGAATGTTAATTTGAAATATGTTCTTATTATTGGAAAATGTCCATAACATGGTTGCAAATTTTTGGATTTCAAACTATGTGCATACAACTTTTAAGTAAAACATTATACATTTTTTAGTTCTTAAGTGCAATGGGAATTAGCACATGTGTTTTATCCTCCATGTGACACAGAGGAAGCAAAAAGAAAAACCTGAATCCTAGAATTCACGGCCCTCAAATTCACAAGGAATAACAAGAGAAGACTCTCTTAAAGTTTATTATAGAAGAATAATAAGATTTATTTTTGTTTTTTTCCCTAAAAAGCCTATTCCATATAGGCCTTGTATAACTTTAATTACAAGTGATAACCTTCCTAAAATTACCCTAACCATCACAACAACCTATAAGAACTTGAATGCTACTATAAGTACCCTAAAAACTACTAATGTTATGAAAATTAAATCCTATAATTCTAAAAAGTGAGAATTAGAAGAAAAATAAAACTAAAAGATCCAATGATTGTGGCTAAAACTATGCAATCTGCTCTACGTAAGCCCCTCCCATTCAAAGAAATAAAATGAAACAAATATTCATCCTTGATTTTACAACTTTATCTTCAATTATTGTCCTTTCAAAAGAATCAAAACCAAAAAAAAAAAATGTCCTGGATACTTCAACAACTCGATTTCCGTTCAAGTTACACAAGCCAAATTTCTTTTTTAATAAATTTCAATGAATCCAAAAACAATCACTAAAAATTAAAGTTTTCCTCACATACAGTTTCAAAATTGTACATTTCTTCTTTAAATGGAATTCTAATTGAAGAACCATCAACCTTTAATTTGTGATCTTCAATCTCGTCAAGGATTTATTGTTGCTTGACTTCCTTAACTTCAAAAATCAAAGATTTCAATACCTTCTTGTTCATCAACTCAGTACATTATCACAATCAAAATGACAAAAAAGAACAACGGATTTTGAATAGTAATAATAAGAAAAGATCATAGCTCACAAATAAATGCCCTCTCATTACTGCTATAACGATATGCTATTCAATGATTTTCTTGAACTAGATCTTGTACGATTTCATTAGCATCAATATCAACTGCAGATTTTGAATACCAATCAATGCTTGAAATTTGAATATGTTCCAGCTGTCGTCCCTTCAAAGAAATCATGAACTTGTTGAAAAATGTTTGCTAATCCATAAACGAATGTTTTTCTAAAATCCTGTAATTAGTGCCACCAATAGAACAATGCACTGGTGAGGTTGCACCCTGCCCTTAATTTTGTTCTATTTTGACGGTCTCATATTCAAGACACGTCCATATCGTATCATCTAGTTATCACCAAAAAAAAAAGAGTTCTCTCTAAAGTAAAAATAACATAGATTGTCGGTGTCCCATATCAATTGCAAGATTCCCATATCAATCACAAACCTTCCAAATAGGAACATGTCCATGAATACGTTGTTTTGAGACCAATTGTCAATGCACCTATGGTCTTCAAGATCTCATGTTGGATGGCAGCCCACAACTAAAACCCTCATTCTGGTTGCCAGTGTTGTCTTGTTAGGAAATTGAGTTATGTGTTGGCATATTCCGCATCAAAACAGAAGTGCAAGGTTTACGGATATCCAATCACACATTTATGTTAAAAGGTAATTTTGAACTTTAGTTGACCTTAGTTTAACCTATTTTGCTCTTGGTTGGATTTAGAATGTTTTGGAATTGTTCTATTTTTTATTTTTTATTATTTATTATTTCTTAAAACTTATCAAAATTATGTTTTTCACTTGCTCACAAAGTTCAATTAGAATAAGTGATTCCCAGTTTAAACGATGTAACAGTTATACAAGTTAAAGGACAGTACCTATGAGAAGGTGACATAGAAGTGGGACTGCCTATTCCCGGGGACTTGAGCGTAACACTGCCACTGCCTTCAGAAAAAGAAGAGTTTGATGCGGCAGCTGATTGTTTGTTCTCGAGACAGAATTCCTCCATTTTCATCTCCGCCATCTCCTTGGAATTTTCACTTCCAAAACCTTACAACCTAATCAAAACCAATAACACAATAAACAAACAAAACCCTCAGACCGATTCAATAAACTAAAGATTCATTCAGTACAAAACCCTAAAAACCCTAGTCACGATCAACAGTTCCGAACCTCCAGTAATAAAAACAAACTAATCCAGATCTCGGAACTAATACACAGATCAAAACATGATTAATAAAACCCAATTATAACAGTTCTAGGGCTTTCGCATCAAAAATAAATAAATAACATAAGAAAAAAAAAACTAATTAAAAATAAAGGAATCAGAACAAGTGCAAAATAAGAAGAACGGTTTCGAATTATCAGAAACAGTTGCGAATTTAAACGAAAAATTAAATTCGAAAAAAAACAATTAGATAAATCTGAAAGCAAAGTACCTCTGCTCGCAGAGAAGTTTGTTGAATCAAAATCAAGCTCATCGAGAGAACATCACGTTCGAACCTCTTGCAGCCCAAGAAAACTCTGATATTTAGAGAGAGAGAGAAAGAGCTTTTCGCTCGAAAGAAAACCTCGCCCGTTGAAACAGAGACAGACTTAAAGAAAATATAAATATCAATATATGCAAATTTCATATATAACGAATAGGGCCACCGACGTCTCCGTTTCCTGCCGTTATAGAATGATTGTACTTTGTAGGCTTTAGAAAGCTTGTACCTTTTAACGGCGGTTGACGGTTCACGTAAACGTTAAGGATCAAAGTTTGAACCTCAAACGGCACTCTCCTCTTATAGCCATTCTTTAAATATCGAACATGTTAGGAGCTGTGGATGCTTCCCGGGTACTTTTGCACCGTTAGATTGGAATTTAACAATCAAGGTTTAAGTAGTTTGTGTATGAGAGATACGTTATAACTAACCGAGTGTGTTAGGGTAATTATCTGCTGGAACGTCAGATCACGCGACATCAACGGTGTGCAAATAATCTTGCTGGGCATTTAATATGGACCGTCCACTTTGAATTATTTGACCGTAGGAAAATTGCAGTTGAAGGTTCATTGGATGGATATGATTGTGTGGCATCCCTAAGATATCGAATATTTGATGGGTATTATGGAGGTGAGCTATAATGTATAGTCCATTCTGATATTTTTGTTAATTAACCAAGATGGAAAGGAAAGATTAATGGAGGTAGGGTATAAAAAATGTTCAGAATATTCTGCAAATTACTAGCAATTAGATGTATAATGTACAGTCCATCTGACATTAATTTTGTAAGGGCAAAACACAATTAAAAACTAATTAATAAATAGAGTTTTTTTTCAATTATTTTAAAATGAAAGTAGACGTTGAAAGTACAATGAAAGGTAAAAGGAGAATAATTAATCCTAACCGTTGTAAATTCTAGCAACAAAAATAAAAATGTTAAAAAGGAAGCAAATACAATATAGTCATAGAGTTTAAAAACCAATATACAATTTATACAAAAATATAAATCCAACAATTCCACAAATAATGACAAACCAAGGGCATGCTCGATCCACGTTTGTTTTTTGTGTTTTTATTTTTGTTGGGTACTATATTAGTGAACAGTGAAAAAAATCGTATTTGGTAAAAAAAAAAAAAAAAAAAATTATTATACAGCATTGAAACGTTTTCACGAATAATGATCAAAATTCAAAACACTAATTTAGTGGTGATGAAAATAGTGAGAAAAAAAAATTGTATTTGGTAAAAAATATATTTTTTACATAATGTTGAAACGTTTCTAAAAAAATGCTCAAAATTCAAAACATTAATTTAAGTAAAAAACAAAAAAATAAATAAATAGAAATAACCAAACAGCCCCGATTGTGTGGGTTACATGACCATCTCCTCTTAATTCGATAGTGGGACCTCACCTTAATTTGTGACCCAAATATCTTTCGAATTGGTGTTGGACATGACATGACTTGACCCTAGATCAAAGACTGCAGACGAGACACTTATACTCAAACATATTAACTTAAGTTGTTGAATATTATCCCACACACTTAAATATAAAGGGAACGAAGAGTTTTGGAGGGATAGAGAGGATTAATCACTAACTTTTTCAATCATCCAAAAAATGGTGGGAAATGAAAGACTAATTTAATTTTTCTAATACCAAATTTACCCTTAAGACAAAATCAAAAATATGCTTGGATTTTAGGACGCCCTTTTTTTTTCAGTAAAGCAAACATACACCCTTTTTTAATCAGGTCAGGACTTGAACCCCTCTCATCTTCTGCAGAGATAGGAAGGTTATACCATTAGGCCAAAGACCCTCTGGTATTTTATATACTACCTGGTATATATATAATTTGGAGAAAAATAAATTAAAAAAAGGGAACACATATGGGAGTTGTGAAGGGCCCCACAAAGGTACACAGTACACGAGCCCCAACTCCCAAGCAAATTCAAAAGAAAAAGCGCAGGTCTTCCAACGGTCAGATGATCCAAAACTCTCTTACTTTTTTCTCTCTCTTCACCACATCTTCACCTGTTCCTCTGTCTTCAAGATCCATTAGTTTCTTCTGCAAAATAAAAAAATCTCTCTATCTCTCTCTAAGTTCCTTGTCAATGGCGACTCAAACGAATTCATTTCACACTCCCAAAAAGGTCGAAGCTTTTTTCACTCCCGCAAAACCCTCAAATTCAAATCCCAATTCGATCTCAAAGGTCAGGGTCATTGTAAGGGTTCGTCCCTTTCTTCCTCGTGAAATCGCCTCAAAAAATGGCAGCCCGGTCCCTTGCGTATCTGTTCTTGACCCAATTGAGACTAGCGAAGAAGTAACTGTTCATCTCAAAGATCAAGAAACCAGGTTAGAAATTTCTTGTTCCGAAACCACAATCTGCTGTCAAGTTTTCTAGGGTTTGGTTAATAATTCTGATTCTAGGTTGTTTCTTTTTGGGTGTAGTCGAAATGAGTGCTATAAATTGGATTCATTCTTTGGCCAAGAAGATAACAATGTTCATCAGATTTTCGACAAAGAAGTTAGCCCTTTGATTCCGGTGATCTTTCGGAGCTGCAATGCCACTATCTTTGCATACGGGGCTACTGGCAGCGGAAAAACCTACACCATGCAGGTCTATTTCTTGACAAATAGAAGCCTTAATCTGAATATTTCGTGTGCACTTCATCAAAAAATTTCCCCCTTTCCATCCAAAACCATAATGTTAGTAAAAGCATAAGCTATCATGTCTTCTCTTGTGGCCTCAATCACCAAGGTCTTATCACCGATGATTTTCAATTTTAATCAGGGTGACAGTAAGGTTTAAACCCAAAACTTTTGGCTATGATAACATACGTACGATCCTGCTCTGATGCCATATTAACCACCTGACCTTTTTTTGGATCAACACATATTTTTATTCTAATTATCAGGTGAGGGTGAGCTTTGAAATCAGGACATTGCTTGCTCTAAGGGTCGTCTTCTTGGTCAAGAACTCAAAACACAGAAAACTGTTTTCAGATAATTGTAAAAGACATTTGGGCCTCCTTGGTTAAGTTTGGAAACAATTTTTTGTATTTTGAGAACTGAAAATAAAAAAAAAATTACAAAAACCTGCTTGACAATATATGAGGAAACTCGGTTAAAAAAATGTTTGTTTTTTAGAGACCCGTCTTTTATAGTTTGCTAAAAATAATTTTTTGTTTTATGAGTGACAGACAATTATTTGAAAATAGTTTTTATTTTTTCTTTTATTAATTTTTTTTTAGGGTTTTCTGATCTTCAGTTCTCAGGGAAAAAAAAAAAAAAAAATCCAATATTTTAATTCTCTAACACACACTTGCACACAATATCCAACTTTATAAGGCTAGGTTTAATTTTCTTTTTCAATTTTTTTTTTTTTTTTTTTTTTTTGAATTGTGGCTATTGTGATTCTGATGGAAATAAAGAGGACTTGGATGATGATGATGCAGGGGAGTGTTGAGAACCGAGGTCTAATGCCTCTAGCCATGTCGAAAATTCTGTCTATGTGCCAGATAACAGGAAGTACTGCAGAGATTTCATACTATGAGGTCTATATGGACAGGTGTTATGATCTTTTGGAACTCAAAGGGAAGGAAATTGCTGTGTTGGATGACAAAGATGGCCAGATTCATCTAAAGGGACTGTCTCGGATCCCTATCAACACGATGTCCGAATTCAATGAGGTGTTTTCTTGTGGAATTCAGAGGCGGAAGGTTGCGCATACGGGTCTTAATGATGTCTCTAGTAGAAGCCACGGTGTGCTTGTGGTTACTATTTCATCTCCTTGTGGTGATGGTTCTGCTGTTACTGGGAAGCTTAACCTCATAGATTTAGCAGGTTCTTGATTACCCTTTCACTTTCAGTGGCTTAATTATGATAAAATTGTGCCATTTGAATGTGGGTTGAATTGTAATATTTCATATTTCCTGAATTTTATGTATGATTTGATCAGGTAATGAAGATAATAGAAGGACCTGCAATGAAGGTATTCGTCTCCAAGAAAGTGCCAAAATTAATCAGTCCTTATTTGCACTTTCGAATGTGATTTATGCACTAAATAACAACAAGCCTCGAGTGCCATATCGAGAAAGCAAACTGACCAGAATATTGCAAGATTCTCTTGGAGGAACTAGTCGCTCTTTAATGGTTGCTTGTTTGGTAAGAAGTTTTGAGTTATCATAATATCTTTTGCTGCTTTTAATTGATTGTTATTCAGATTGTACTGAGATAGGAACTTAATTTTCTTTGTTGTTAATAGAATCCGGGAGAGTACCAAGAGTCTGTTCATACGGTCAGCTTGGCAGCTCGATCTCGTCACATCTCTAATTTTGTTTCTTCAGCTCAGAAAAGATAAAGTTGACATGGAAGCAAAGCTTCGTGCTTGGCTAGAATCTAAAGGAAAAACAAAGAGTGCGCAAAGAATAGGGGCATTTGGTTCTCCATTTTTGAGCCAAACTCCCAATTCTGTGACCTCTGCAAGAAAACCCTTTGCATATCAGAGCTCTGCAAAAGAAAAGACTAACACCAATCAATGTGGTTCTAATGCAAAAGAAAGGTCTGGGATTGCTATTTGAACTTCTTAGCCTTACACAGTATAAGCCTTCCTTGGTTCCTCTAACAGTCGTAATTATGTGATTCACTTGCAGGACTATGTCTCGCAGAAATCTATTCAACAATGGAGGTCCAGTTGATGTAGGCATGGAGGTAAAACATTTAATTCTTCTTGCTGCTTGGAGCTAATAGACATAGCATTCCTATTAACAAATAATATAGTATATAACTCTATTATTTGTTAATAGGAATGCTATGTCTTGCACAGTTCTTTTATCATGTAAAAGAAAGAGGAGATCACACTGTCACTTCGAGTTAGAATGCGGAGAATATGCATAAAAAATCTTTTCGTAGATTTAGCAGGATATGTATATCCTTGCAAAGTAGAAACGTGGTGTGCAACAATTTCAGAAGATGGGGGCGATTTTGGGCTTCATTCATTTAATCTTAGTTTTTATGTTTTGTTACATACAGTAAAGGAAATAAAGCCTGTTGCACAATTTAATATCTTGCATTTCCACATTGAATTTTTTATTTGCAGAATCCGGAACATACTCTCAGGGGCAACACAGAAGAAGGGATCAAGGTTTACACTGATGATATTGCATTTGAGTCAAAGAGATACATACCTGGTATCTTTCTCCTATTGAGACTTTTTATTAGCTTGAATGTTAACCTGATCTCTGCTGCTTTACACTAAACAAAAATTAAAAATAAAATAAAATTGCATTCGTATAAGAAGCACATGTTTATTTTAGTTCAATTTAATTAGACTGTTTTAAGGCTTAACATTTGTTCTCCTCCTCTGTAGATGGATCATTGGACAATGAAGACAAGACAACAAGCATCAAATCTATTGACTCACTTGGATCTTCGCCAATTTGTGATAAAATAAGAGCACTTCAAAGCTCCCTAAGAAAAGTTCTCTCCCCTATAAACTCCAATGTAAACGTAGAGACTATATCATCAAGAGATGATCAAACATTTGGCACCCCACTTGATAAATTTAATGCACTTAGCTCTCATGTCAAGGTTTGTAATAACATTTGACAGCTCGAAGTTTCTCCTTTGTCTTTTGTACTTGTGTTCCTGATCTTTATAATTCGAATGTACAGAGCTCCCTAGTTCAAGAATATATCGATTTCTTGAATACAGCAAGCAGGTAAGTTATGTTTCCTTTTCTTTTCTTTAAATATATGTGTGTGTGTGTATATATATATATATATTTTTTTTTTTTTTCGTTTGAAATTTAGAGAACTTACTATCTTTACAACTCTACATTTCAGGGAGGAGCTACTGGAACTGAAGGTATAATCAACTGATCAAATGCAACAATCCAGATATTAGCCTTCCCAAGTTATTGATTTTTTTTTTTTTTTTTCCAACTCTACTAATATACAGGGAATTGGAGAGAAGATGGCTGAGTACATACTTGAGCTTAGAGAATTAAGTCCAGTAAAAAGGGTAAGAAACTTTTCAAAATGAAGATGTGAATATTAATTTCCTTTAATTTATAAAAATAAGACTTACACTGATATCTCGAACTGTTGTTGCTTGCAGCTAGGTGATTTGGAGAAGATAGGCCTCTCATCCAAGCAGGTAATAATACTGTTAATTGATATTCAAAGGTTGGTCTAAAGTCTAAACCATGATCATGAAAATTTAATCAACTATATTAAATCGTGTTGCAGGTGCACAATATGTTTGGCAGAGCTGCCAAACGTATATTTGATTAGATTAACTGTTATATGCAACACCCGGTTGCTTGGAAAAACTTGCAGCTGAATTTCCTCCATCAATTCAAATTTTACTTTGTAACAATTTTTATTTATTTATTTTTATCACCTGTATCAATTTCCTCCATGTAATAATGAACATGATGATATTCATTTATTTTATGTTACTAATTGATAGAATTGTCGTGGATTAGAGAAATATGGAGCTGTTAATTTTTTCTTTCTGCTAAACTACCCTAGGTGAAAAAAAGCAAAATAATGTTTGACAATTCCATATAATCGATTGGAAGAATAATACAAAATTTGTATGGAGAACAGAAACTTGTTATTTTAGGTATTACTTGTGTATTTGCCATGCTGCAACTACCCTTTGATGTTTGTTTGAGGGGGAGGAGGGGGAACTTCATAGTAACATTTTAAAGGAGTTTCTAGTACCAGGTATCCGAATTTCTTTCGGCCTCGTTTGGATGGGAGGATTTGGGAGATTGGGAAAGAAAAGAAAAGAAAGGATAAGGAATGTTGTGTTTGGATAGAAAGATTTGAGAAATTCCCGGCATCTAGTAGAAAAAGAATATAAACAAGCAAAAGTTTTTCTTTCATAATTCAATTTTTTGACCATACATAATCGCCAACGAGAATTTTTACGAACTTGATGTTGATAAATCCGCGAATCTAGAAATTCATTTCGGACAATTGAACCTTCTCGAACTGTTTCTTTTTAAGAACCAAAAATATTTGTGCCAAAATAACAGATGCCAAGAAGAACAAAAGACCCTGGACACGTAATGGATGAAAAGAAAGGATTGAGGAAGATTAAAAAGAATAGTTATCTCTCCAAATCCCTCACATTATGTTCTTTAAAAAATGAGAAGGTTTGGAGAGAAAGGAAAGTGAGTTAGTGATACTTTCATAATACCAAAATTAACCTCCAAAAATCAAAATTATAATATTGGCTTGCAAAACTACCTCCGAAATTATAGATAGAAGATATGATAGTAATTTAATTGCTATCATTTCTTTTCTTTTCTCTCCCACGTCTCATGAATACTAAGAGTTTCTTTCTTCTCTCCTTATCTATTCAAACATGAATATAAATTATTTCTATTATTTCATTTCCCTCCCATAACGAATATTGCATAATAGATTTAAAGGTTGTTGTATGATTTTTGCTTTTCTACTTTATTTTTTTAATATATAATTTTAAAAATATATATATTCCCAAAAAAATAAAATTCAAACTATAATTAAGTGAGTTTTGAAATCAAAATCATAATAATAATAAAAGAAGCCAATTCTAGTAGAAGAAAGGAGTTTTCATTAATTCAACCAAACTCACTCTCTTGTTTAACATAATAGAAGATCCCATGAACAGCAGAGACGCATCATCACCTACAATTCACTTGCATTATACAAACACAAGCGCAACTCAGAGCATGCAAACCACGCCCACCTTATTATTCTAAACACCATAGAAAAGCTTCATTTAGAAGCTTTAACAAATACATACATCATTATTATTAGCTATATATGTATATAATATTATTCATCATATATATATATATATATATATATATATATATATCTCTCTGCTTTATATAGACTTGTTGGCGTCACTCTCATTTACAAGTGCAAGGATTACAGGTGCAGGGTTTGCACTTGCAGGCATCATTCTCAGCTCCCACACCACTCTCAGAAGATCCCACAAAGTATCTGCATCATAAACATCAAATTATTTTAATTAGCTCCATATAATAACAAATATATATTGACATTTTATTTTCATTCTAATTATATACTAATTATATATGTTATATACACATACGCCTTCTGGGGTGCAACACCAGTAATAAGAGTCTGGCTTGTTGTCTTCTCTGAGTAACCCATGTCAGGGTACATTTTGCATCTGTCACCATTATAGAAAACATTCAACATATCAACAATGAATATTTATTAACATTTTTTTTTGTTTTTTTGCAATAAAGAAACAGAGGTAAAACTTAACAGAAAAAGAACAGAGGAAATATTTAAAAGTATTATTATATCATTAAGTATAATCAAGTTATGAATTCTCATGTAAAAATGACAAAAAGAAAAAGTTTCATAAGAACCCATATTACAGAAAACCAAATAAAAATCTTAGTTTGTTTTTCTTTTAATTTTCTCCTAAAAAGTTTTGTGGGAAAAATAATAATACTAAATATATTCCAGGAAAGAGTGGTAAACATTTTTTTGTCTCCAGATATTTCTTTTCAATAAACTGTATAAAGAAAACAAATTATTTGTTGGTGCAAACTCAGTCTTTGAATTTTGTGGGTTTCACAGTCAAGCCCACACATTTAAGGGCTAACATTGTGCAGTCACGATCGCACTCAACATTTCTCATTTTTTAATGCCAACAGAGGTTTTAATTTCCCGGAAAACAAACAACTTGAAATAAGATCAAAGCCTTACCCTTTACAGTCGTTACCACACTTGCAGTCAGAGCCACAGCCACAGTTCCCTCCGCAGCAAGACATTTTTTAGAGAGAGAAAGTTGTTTCAAGAAAACTGAGCAGAAAGAAGATATTGATGAATGCCAAGCAAACAATCAATCAATTATAGAACGAGTATTAAGGCTTGACCCATGAATCCAATTTATAATGCAGTTAAGGAGAGAGAGCAGTTTCCATTCACCGTACACGTGTCATGATCTCTCGTGATGTTAGTCCCCCCATCCACACCTATTATAACTCCTTTTCCCGCGTATATCTCGTTGTTAACTGGTTCTAATTAGTTGTTTGTTATTTCAATAAATTGTTATTCTATTTCACAACCATTGAACTAAATATACACAACAATTGAACTAATCAAATAAGAATATAACTTATTAAAATAAAAATTTGCAATTTTTGCAGTCTTCCTCTCGCATATGAAAGAAAATATTGTGAAAGCAAGTTGTTTTTTTATTTTTATTTTTTCTTTCCCAGACTGAAAATTGAAAAAATCATAACTATTTTTTAAGGAATATTATATATTTTATGTATTATTTTCTGAAAAATACAAATTAGAAGTGGAAACTAAACCTGTAGAAAAATCATAATTAATTTTTGAGGAAATTTATAGAAATAAAATACAAGGTAGTATTGAAGACAAAAAAAACAAACTACGAAGTTAATATGGAATTTGATTTCTAAAAGCATAAAATGAGCCATCCAGAGTCAACATGCAACCGAAATTTGGTTACATTATGCAATGCAAAATATGCTGGTAGGTTGGAGCTTTGATGATCCTCTGCAACAAAATCTAATAATTGTGTTCATGTTGTATTACATCGTTTAAATATATATGATTTATTATTTCATTAAGACTTGAATCGTAGTCCTAAGTTGTTAAATCAGAAATTAACCATTCAAAAGGATCAAAATGGAGCTATTAATTGATTTCACATTTAGAACAGGACCACTGAGTGAGAACAATATAGCACTCTTGAGAAATTTCACTTATTAATTTCTACTTTTAACATGAACTGTTACAATTTAAAATTTCACAACAGTACAGTGTATATAGATTTTGTTGTCAAGGGAAATTTTTTTTTTTTTTTTTTATCCCTCATCTCTTTCCCAACTATTTTCTATGAATCTAAGTGAAGCAATATCAATTTCACAATTAATATACACGAAAAAATATATATCAGCAAGAAAGCTGCTTCAGAAGAGAACCTGATCTAGCTGGCTGCAACAAGCTCAAGTACAAATAAGTTCCTCTAAGAGATCATCAAATATCATGTCCTCCAGCTCTAGCCCGACACACTCAGCATCAAATTGGAGGTTCATCCATCCATCACTTTTTGCTAGATCCCGGCTCACAGCATCATCCAATGACTGGTCAACCTCAGGTCTACATCTCAAGCAACAGCTTATATTTGCCCAGACCTCTTCAAGAACATGGAATCCCACCGGCATTGGATGGATGTGAGAACGGGAAGACAAGCGTATGGGGCAGTACATGAATGATCTCTCATAAATCTCCAATAAAACCTCATTGATTAGATCAAACAAAAGCAGATTATTACTATTGGCACCTTCTTCATTTTCAGAATCGTCCGTTTCATAGCCTTCCACTTCCTCAAACATAGAAGGGTCCAGTGGCTGGTCAACGGAATGCCATGTCCCAAGAAACTCATTCCTGCTGAAGCCAGATAACTCCAGCACATCTCTTACATAATTGAACTCAGCTAAGTCTTCTGTGTCCACTAGAACTTGCGGAAAGTCAATATTGAATTGCTTAGTTGGAGTTCCTTTTTTCTCTAGGTCAACTTTGCTCTCAGCCAAAGTAGGAGAATCCATGCCTGTCTCATCTTGCTGATTGGCCGAAGAATCTGAAGTATCTACTCCATCAAAAAAGAGGCATCTTGGTTTTAATTCTAGCCCTGCTTTCATCAAACCAAATCATGAGACATCCACTTTCAGCCATATGACACAAAGATGGTTAAAGAGGGATTGATATTCCATGAATCATAATTTTGACCACATTAAATTAGCAAACATATGACCAAATTATTGAATATTGTTTTTACATAAGAGGAATATATAATTGATGGTCTGGATACTATATTGTCAAAAGAATGTATTCACGGATTTCTAAGTTATATCCACTAGAAAATGTTACCATGAGGACAGAAATCTTTCAAGTTCATGGGCTACAATGTTTCCTAGGCCATGTAATCCAACAATGGCAGTTTGAACAATGAATATTAGAGTATCAACCTCAAAGGATTCTTTTTTTTTTATTTTTTATTTTTATCTACTGTCATGATATAAAGTGATGTTAATTATGCACAAAATTTGTGCATCTCTTTGTGTCTCTCTCCACGGACGGACACATGTAGTTGTTGCATGACGTACATTAAGTAAGAGGTAAAGAAAATGATGACGGAGAAGAAACAGTTGGCAAGTGGATATACCTTCTGATATGGAGGGATTTGCCGGGCTGGTTATATCCTCTTGAAAATTGGAGTCAAGTACAGAATTTGGACTCGGTTCTGCCACCTTAGAATTGTGCAGAATTTCATGCTCATCATGAGAAGCACTTTCCCCTGTTGTCAAGTTCCCCAGTCTATCAAGAGTCCAATCCACTTTAGCTTTTGCCTCATCATTTGCTAATGATGTTAATCCCACCTTTTCCTCTGTAATCAGATATGATTCACCAACTTTTTGACTTCCAATATCTTCCTTGGAATCTAACACAGTTGCATTTTCTGAACCTAAAGTTTTCTGTTCATCAAACCTGCTATTTCCTCTACCCAAAGTACTGTTTACAGCTGTCCTTATTGGTATCCCTGAAGACATATCCTTGGGAGATTCCTCATTTTGAAGATATGATCTGAGATCAGGTAAGGAAAGAATTCTACCCAAGGGTTTTGGACTACTCCCATCAGAAGAAGGTATCTCTTCTGCTCTCGACTTTACTCTCTCAGAAATATGATTTTTGGCTTCTTTGTTGAAACTGGACTCAAATAACTTACAATATCGATCCAATGATTCATCAAAAGATGATGTTCTTCGGATTGATTGCAGTCCACCCTTGCTTAGAGCAGTAACAGACTGATGATTCTCACAACCACTTTTAGGAATGTTTTTACTACTTCTGTCCATAGCTGGCTCCTTGCCGAAATCAGCAGTCTCCTCCTTCATGCCTCTGGACAACCTATGGCCATAAGGAATTTTGTGAAGGATTGCATCCATAGAGATCCGATACTTCTCCTTTTTGCTCTCTTTCATTGCATGTTTTATCTTTTGTCTAAGATTCTTGATGCGCTTAAATGCTACTTTATTTTCAGGATCGTTCAGCTGGCAGGGGGAAACTGAAGAAAACTTGTCAACAGACTCAGACCTTGCCAAGCATGATCTTGGAATGCAATTCACCCGATAATCTGCTCCCTGTGACACTGAATTCTCACTTATATCTTCCTTAGACTCCAATTCAACCGATGTCTCAGCTTGACTACCAAATTTAAATTTCTCTTCCCCTTCTGCACGAGACTTGGTCTCCTGCTTGTGTTTAAGCTTGCTTGGCCAGACAGACCTTCTGCCTGATGAGCCAGCCAAAGGGAATGACACAGACTTGCTTATTCCTACCTTTGAGTTGAATGCTCGTCGTCCATGGAAGTGATGTGCCAATGGAGAGCTTGGATCTTGTAGAATTTTCAGGAATAACTCCTTTTCCCTGTTGAATATACCCACAGAATCCAGAGATTGGTTTGACTTGTGGACTGAAACATCGTTTCTAGGTTCCAACAGATCTTGCGCTGCTTTGTTGAACTTCTCACAAGAAGGTGTGTGATTCCCAATGGGTTGCTTCCCACTCTCATAAACCGGACTTTGTCCCAAGTAATTCATAGTAAGAGTGGTGGCACACAACTCACACGTTTTGTTGCTGGCAACCCGTTCCTCACAGACCTTTGATTGCATTATGTCCAAAGTGCTGGCAGCAGAAGAGTCTTCACTACCTAGGTGAATATTTCCTGGTGTATCATTATTTAAAGCAGCTTCAACTGGGTGATCCAGATTTAAAGGTTCTAGACGATGGATGGAAATAGTTCGTGTAAGTTGAGTTTGCGCAGGGTAGGAACAACATCTTCTATGTCGGACCTTTCTCTTAGACACCTCCTCAGAAATCAAAGCTTTTATTCGAGATTTCACTGATCTTTTGGCTACTACCTCTGTTGTCTTTTCTTCACCCTGTTATTTTTTTATAGATACTTTCTTAATGAAATTTATATAATAACCTTGGCAATTTGACCAAAAATAGGTTTTATTCTGATAAGAGCATTTTAAAACTTGTAACTGGAAAAATATTTAAAAAAAACCGAAGGTAAAGCCTTCGAATTTTTTTTTTTTTTTTTTTCAGTCAAACAAGAAAAGCATGCAAATAAAAATCATATTGCAAGACTTGCACAAACTTACAAGGGAGTTGTCCATTTCAGTATCAACATGTTCTTGCAGCATTTCACCGGCATCGGTTGATTTTATTTCATTTCCTGGATTTTCAACTCCTGAACAAGGAAAGGGGTTATTAATTAGAAACACAAATTATCACTTAAAAATCCATGGAATCAAACACTTTGTACCAGCTCAGGCTTGTGAATAACCACTAACTGAATAAAGGTGTATAATAGACTGAAGTACATCACAATGACATCCCATTTGCGTATGTATCCTTTATCTATCTCATGATCCCAATGGAATAACAAAGCGCACATAGCTCACACATTAACACACCTTGACAAAAGCTGTCTAGAACTGATATAAAACATTAAATGAGAGTCAAGATGGCTTACCAGCATCATGCTTTCCACCGCCACGGCTCCTGTGTGGAATCATTTTCTTGACACAACGCCAGCGATGGTAGTGAAGAACATGAAGCACGCCCCACATGCATCCCTGACGATTATTGTCTACTGAAATGCCAGAGCGTTTCTGCTGCAACTTCTTTCCCATTATTAACAATGAATTACTTTGGAATCCACTTCATTGATATACGAACGTAGCTATAGCTTTCCTAATTCCCAAACCTGATCAACATCGCAAAACCAGAATTAAGAAACACAACCTATCTTCAGTGAATTGCATACATTTGTACCATGCAAAGCCCCCAACTTAAACAACCCAATGCACGTCACCGAATAATACTCTGTGCACATTGTTAATTAAAGGTCATGAAAGGACAAAAACAACCATGGACTTCATAGCAATTGAGGCCATGAAAGGACTAGATTTTGTTGATTTATAATAATTATTTTGTATAAGGAGTTCTGAAATAGTTACTTAACTATAATTTGAAGGAATATGTTGAAGTAGATGGATATATAATCAACCTATTCCATGAAACAAAGCAAAAATATTCAGAGTTTTTAAATATAAGAACTACACTAATTGGCATAAATAGGCATAAAGAGAACACAGAGTATTTAGTGGGTTTCAAACTTCACATAGAAAAGGAATTATCCCCATTAATTTGATCAAATTTAATTTTTGATCTTGGATGCTGAGAAAATTTCAAAAAGATAATCGAAACAAAACATTTCACCCAACTTAAAAGACTAAGTATGTGGTTTATTTGAACAGAGTTTATAGTCACTCAAAAACGCAAACCAAAACTACAATAAAAGTGACAGAATTAAGACTTTTCCTAAGGAAAGTTCCCCCCCTTTTTTTTTTTTTTTTTTTCATTTTTTATAAAGAATCACGAACAGTATATAATTGAAACAGAGAATTAAGGTTAATAATTGGGAATTGAAAACCTAAACTTAACTGCAGATTGTCCCCCCAAAAAAAAATAATAAAAAAAATAATAATAAAAAATCGACATAAATAATATACACGCACAGACATATTTCTGCGTAAGGTCGACATTGTACCTTTTGGAAGAGAGAGATTCTGATGGAAGAAAGTAGTTGTTTTGCTCCGTTGGCATGGGGAGAGGTCCAACTTTAGAGAGAGAAAGAGGGAGTTTTAGAGAGAGAGAGGGTAGAAATTTGTTGAGGATGAACGACGAGAACTTTGGTAGCAACAAGAACGAAGAAGAAAGAAGAAAAAAAATTATGTTTGTTTGACAAATAATGGAGAGAGAAAGCAAGAGAGCAAAATTCAAGCCATCGTTTTCGGATTGGGGATTCCATTTTTGTCAGGTGAGTCGTGGTTTTTCCCACTGAAAATTCTCACTTTTTATTGGGTCTCACTTTCTGCTTTTAGCGCCATTTACCCGCCAACCGCACTCTCCCTTCCCTCTCTTATTTATCTTGTGAGCTTGTTACTTTCTAACGTGCGCCTGAATCATTTTGCTTGTGACTGCTTTTAATTTTCTGGAATTGCTGAGTATCCCATCTCACAGTCCCATCTTTGATTGATTGAAATATTAATTATGAAAGTCATCATTAATTTATTCTTCTTACTTTTATGAAACTTTAAAACATAAATTTTTAAGATTAAATTACTTTTTAAGATTTTATTTTTTTACCAAAAATAAGAGGATTTTTTTCATATAAGAAAAGGAAAGAATCTTTTCATATAAGAGGTTTTTTTTTTTTTTTTTTTTTTTTTTTTAATCATTCACGAATATGAATTTAGAGAGGAGAGGGGATAAAAAGGAAAAAATCAATTACAAAGGAAAGAATGAAGATTATATTTATATTTGTGTGTGTATATATATATATATATATACATACACATACCAAAACCGAAGGAGGAAATAATTTTAATTTTAAAGGGTAATTTTATTCTCAAAGGTTATATTTTAAAGTTCCATAAAAGTAGTAAACATGCATTAATTATGACTTTCATGATTGGTATTTCGACCTTGTGCAACTACCCCTGTCACTTCTTCTTATTGTGAAATTCATAATTCAGAATTGAAATTGGACATAATAGTATAAAATAAAATAATAAATAAAAATAAAATAATAAAATGTGAGGTATTCTACTTCTCACTTTCTATCACATTCAAGAACTGAAGGATATATTATTAGCACATGAATGGTGTAGTTTGTCAAATGATTCATTATAGGGTGTCAACAATTCCTTCACGTCTAGAAATTAATCTAAAAAAGAAGAGATATATTCACTATGAAAGGATCTAAAAGAGGGTGACTATTTTTCTTGTTAGTTTGTCAATTTTTATAAGAAACAATAAATAAAACAGGTGTTAGTTTGTCAATTTTTATAGGATAAAATGTCAATGTTTGAAGAAAATGGTTCATTTATCTCAAAGTCAGAATATGAGAATGCTAACATGATCAATATATATTCTTCAAGAGTTCAACTGCAGCTTGTGACAGTCACTGACATTAAAATATAAAATAAGAAGGAATTTAAGTAAATAATGTTAAGATCCATGTGAATTAATCTATCTGAGTTATTCATGTTGAAACTTAAACCATTTTACCTTCAATTTTAAGATAGAAAGAAAATATCACTGGATTATAGTACTTGTTTAATCCCGTTACAAATCTTACATTACGACATTTATAGGCCCAAGTGTTTGTCTTACATCATATCTAAATTGGGAAATGTTATAAAGTACGTATGAAGTATAACCCAACAATTTAAAATTTTTAATTAGAGGGTAAGTTCTATACTCTGTATAAGTGATATTAGAGGGGTTTCATGCCGAATAAGTAGGGTAATACCTTTTTTTTGTGTGTGAAAATTTGTCACTAAAAATTCAACCACACATATACGTCTTTTATTCTCTTATAATTTGTAACATTGAAAAATTTGTAGAAAGATTTCAAAAGGATAAAGAGTTTGAAAATTTATATATATATATATTTAATTGGAAAATTCTAGTAACTAAATCTTAATCATTAATTTAATGGAGAAAAAAAAAATTAAGAGTAGAGTCACATTTCTAACAAGTTTAATAATGTAAACTACTAAAATTAATAAGGAAATATGGAGTGTTGGAGAGAGATAACAATTATATAATATTAAATAGTTTGTAGAAATTGATAAATGAAAGAACTTTTTAGAAGAGATGTAAGCCTCATTCCAGAATTTTTACAGAAAAAGATCCTTTTCCTGATATAGTTGGAAGTTCCTATAACATAATAAATGACCAATCAGATAGAGTAAACTAGCAATTCTAAAAAATTAGTCGGTGCAAGTACGATTATTTATTACTGTAACAGTTTTTATTTTTATTGATAGTCGTTAACTCTAACCAAACTCGAATGTAAGTCTACCATTTCCAACCAAAATTCAAAGATTCGAATGAGAATTGAACTCAACATCATTCTCTTTCAAAAATTCTAATAAAAAAAAAAAAAAATCAGTTAAAAAAAACTGATACAATATTTAGCTACAATCATGTTTGAAAAAAATGTAATTCTCATTATCAACTTTGAGAAGGTTTTGAAAAATAATTCCAACTTGAAAAGACGAACGGCCTGTTTGATTTGTCACTCATAAAATATTATCTTTAGAAGATTTTGGAAAAAGAATCCCAACATAAAATAAAAAGAACAAACTTAAATGGTACTCAATCATTAAAAAAAAAAAACAGAAAATTATTTTTTTAAAACTATAAAAAAAAAAAATTATAATTGATATTTAGAAAATTGAATCAAGTAAAATTTTTGTACAATTTTCTGATTTTTTTTTTTTTTTCCAAGTGACGAAACAGACCCAAAATAACTCCCAACATACATTTAATAATGTTTATGCCATCCTGTTTGCAGAATGTGTATTAATTGCTTAGTTGTACAAGGAATACCTATATTTAATAATGATTTCTGAGTAATTTTCTTCTAGTTTCTTAGCAACCAAATCGTTTCCTTTCTATATTTCAATTAAACACCACCAGTAGACCATAAAATCCTTATAAAGGTGTATCGGTAGAAAAGAAATCCAATTCAGGATTAAGCCGATGGGGAACTCGTAATAGTACAAGAATGTGATTATACAAAAAGTATCACAGTAAAATTAAAATACATGAAATGGCTTGATCCAGTTGAGTACAGATTCCATGAAGCACAAAGCAGCAAATTATGTAGTTAGTCCCATCTTATGATGCCATCAACTACTGTATATTTGTGCATCTTCAATTTTAACTCCTAATCGCACTTTAGCTGAAGAGAAGATGATTTATGGTGCTGAAAGCCAAGAAACTGGGGATGAAGCTGAGCATAAACCATAAGCGAGCCAGAAAAAGTCTCAAGTGTCATCAGCTCTGAGTAAATTCCATATTGTAGCAAGTAGGATTGCAAGGATAAGCACAATCAATTTGTTTCACTACTTCCCGGTCGAAGTACCAATCGCCTACAGACTCTGCAATTGTCTGTTAAACAACCAGTAAAACAATCACTTCCCAAATCCCATTAGGTTCCAAAGAGAAAACTACTCCTGTGCCACCAAGGTACAGGTTATGGCACTCAAACATTTTCGCAGGCACCAAGCAGAGCAACTCAATTGCAAAAACACGAGGAAAAAGCACCTTTCTTGTTGAAGTAAAGTTTGGACTTGCCCAAGAATGATCTGTGCTGGTTTTCCAACATAACTGAGAGGGTATAACGGTGGCGGTATCTAGTTGCAGCAATGAAATTTGTGTTGCTTGTAGTGGGGCCGGTATGGTGTTGGTGGTGGAAGGTTTTTGAATGAATTTAGTGTCACCTTGAAAGGTTGGGTTGGGTACTACTGGCGCAGAAGTGATAAAGATGGAAGCCTTTCCATCCCCACTCCCCGCGAAAGGTGGGATGGAGGCCTTTTGCTGATAGTGCGGCCAGTGGACATTAGTTTGTTGCTAGCAGGATTCTGGGGTATAACATCGGTGAGGATTTTTCTCTACGTTCTTGTATTGAGAATTTGAGATCAGTGTTTGAATGATAAGGTTTTAACGGGAAGGTGCAGAATTGGTTGGTAGTTTGAATTTGAATTCTAATCCTTTGGCCAGGGCTTTACAACCACCTTTATGCATGTTCAAGTGTATTGGGAGGAGGGAAAGTTGGGAGGGACGGTACAGGTGCAGACTTGGACATAATAGTATCTATTTTAATTTAAAAAAAATCTCTAGAGAGAGAATATAGATTTTTCTTTCAGTATAATACCATAATCATATTTAAACAAGTGGAAGGGCATATTTTGACAAATTATTAGGTTGAGTGAATTTATTTAAGTTGAGACCTTCTCATCTCCCCAACTCCCCAAATAGTGCAGAAAGAAATTTTCCTTACCTTATTGTTGATTCTCGGAGAAATGGGAGAATGCCATGTCTCAGCCGTCCATGTCTGACAATGAATAAAGCAAGAATTTATAAACATTCCCCCTTCCTTGTTCCGCTGGAATTCTTTGAGCGCATCTAGCAATGAATTCCTAAAACCTATATCATAACTCTGATTAGCAAATCATACAGTATGGGAATACATTATAACATATTCAGATATTGCTAACACTCCTGATACTATATGAGATAAATATGAATTCCAGTTATTCACCAATCACTAAAAAAAGAGCCAATTTAAAGCTCTTACTAGGGTCGGACATGCCATGCCATGATATCAGCTGGAGCATTTATTGTTTTAAATATAAACTATGGATAAGGTGACTTTCCCATGTCATTCTATTATTATTATCATCATCATCATCATCATCATCATCATAATCATTTATCAACAACCAAACCCTAGTATTGTATTATGATGGATTTAACACCATCATTATTTTATTTTTTAATGTTTTTTTTTTTTTAATTGATAAAACAGTCTCCTATGCAGGGGTGATCACGGCACCTGCAAAACATTCTGGCCTGGTGATTCAGCATTTCCTCTAATTTTAACTTATGAGATTACTAAGATGGTAGCTTTTAAAGAGCACAATTTATTAAAGTCAGCGACAATTCATTACATTCACGAGTAAATACATATGCCATCACCTTGGAGTACTTCAATTTGGCTGGGATTACAGTCACGAATATTCAGCCTGCATTTGAACCAGCTGTGATGCAGATCCGATGCATCAGGTACCAAGATGTGTTGTATCTGAAAAAAAAAAAAAAAAAAAAAAAAAAAATTACTTTTACATGATGCTTGTAAAATTGCATCGCAGAAAGAATAAATGAAACATGTTATCTGAGGATGGATTACCTGCCAAAAATCATAAGCAGGGTTGACGAGGAAAAGTGGTGTCTTTATGTTATTAATAAATTCTTGAGGAAAGAAACACTGGCATTGTAGTTCATAACAAATAACAGTGACTGCATGTTAGATAATCAAGGTTGAGCAGCAAAACAGGAAAGCAGCTTATATATAATCAGTGATTCCAAGTGGAAGTTATGTGCAATATTGCAATGAAAAAGCTCACCTTAAACGGTTCTGTTCTTGCCATACAATCCTTGTCCAAGCCTTTTGCTACACCCTGACACCAAGAAAGGTAAGCATAGAATATCAAAAATCAGTCCTAGAAGGCTAGAATAGAATTTGCAGCATTAGTTGAAACAAAAGAGTGATTAAACGAGTGTATTTCAATTCAGAGCATTAACTGCATCATTATGATGACGAAATCGACTACACAATTTGAAGTCAAAGTTCACACATACATACTATTTACTTTGCAGTCTAATTTTATCATTTATGGGCACTATACCTGGTGTTCCCGTCACACGTTCATTATTAATCCTAATTCTTTTGTAACTACATATCATATAACTATTTCATTCTTTTGTAATTTAAAACATTCTAATTGTTTTGGAGTAGACAAATGCATAAATCCAAAATGCAAAAATATATATATGAGTATATCGATTTGATTTAAGCAATGTAAGCCATCTATTATCTCAAAAGGACCAAAAAACCAAGACCTAAGTGTCAATCATGGCCAAATATTAATTACCGAAAAATCATGGCCAAATACAGAACATCGACAATATTATAAAAACAGGAACTTGTGATATCTAAATAGAACTAAAATCTGGTATAAAATACAAATAAAGAAGTACAAAAGCTTGACGGCACAACCTGTAGGTGGACAACATCATGATAAAAAGATTCAATGGTGTGATTTCCAGCAATATCTATCCTGAAATTGACGGGAAAAAATACAAAGAATCAAATTTCATGCTTAAAATATGAGCATTCAACCATCATACATGTAGAACAAGCTTTCAACATAACTGCAGGAATCTTTTAGAACATTACACATCTTATAGGTATCCATTTTAGATTTCATTGTGGACAAATATGTTAAGATCACAAAATACATATAAGTTTATATCAAGATTAACATTGAGAAAAGGAAAAGCATGTTTGCAAAATTTTGAATAAATTGTGAAAATCTCCATCACATCCCCGCCGAAAGCTTAATTTTGAATAAATTCTGAAAATCTCAATGAAATTTGAGGAACCATCACATCCCTGTGGGAAGCTTCCTCCATAACAGTTTGTTCATGTCTTTCAGTCTTTCATATTCTCCTGGACGGGATCTAGGACTGCCACACAAGTCTTGTACTTTTTCTTCAAACTTCCAGATGTCGAGCGTTTTTAGCTGTCCATTGAGGATGGAATGAGTCAACATGGAACGGCCAACATACCAGCATTCAAGAATTTATTGTTAATTTGTAACGAGCTTTCATCGCTTCAATGTATATAAATTCTATTCTACCACGGTACCACCATGACTGTAAAAATATTTGTTTTTGAATTTTCATATTAGAATTCTATGTTAAAGTCTCTCTCTCTCTCAAACACACACTCACAAACACACATGCAGATAAAAGAGAAGTGTGAAAGATAAAGGTGAATTTTTATTTTTATTTTTTTAAAAGGAAGCTCTGTGAAAGCTTTACAGTAAAACACTCCATGCACAAATTCTTAAAAAATAATTCCACAAGAATGCCATTTCAGAAGAACTTGAAATGTGAAGATTCTTAATAAAGAGATAGCATATGGTTGTATAATGGAAACATATATGTAAAAGAACATACTGGTTAAGAAAAAAGCCTGCATCAGAAAGACACTTGACATTAGCAGCCTTTGGCAAAATTTCTCTAAAATTATCACAGTGTATAAGAGTTGCCAACCCTCCAGCAGAGCATCCTGAAAGAAGTGCCTGTGAAATTATCAAATATATCAGTAAGGAACTGCAGTTTTTTAATTAAATTCAGAATGCAGGTCAATACTTATCATCAACCGAACAAGAAAACAACATTTAAAGAAGATTTATCACAACCAGCAAAAATCACTACATTAGTGTGGATAGAAGTTCACTGCTGAAGGCATGTCAGTAGAGTAAACAATGGCACAACAGCTGTCAATGATTTCAATCTATTTTGCAAGTGTTACAGGGAGAAAAAAAAAAAAAAAAAAAAAAAAAAAAAAAAAAAAAAAAAAAAAAAAAACTATTACTTAAACCACCTCTAGAATGAAAATAGATTCAGGATTCATTTGAATCTAGAGCCACTGAGGATTTGAGGGATACAAAGTGTTTGGGTGAGCAACAACTCAGTCTTTATGTTATACTGGTACTTTTGTCGCCGATCACCATAATATTGGGCTAACTACATTGAGTAGTGAAAGTGTAATCAAGTCTAAATGACTCAAACCACCAGAATGAGAGTGACGGGAGAGGAAAATGAAACTTACCTCTGATTCTAATACCATTGATCATTAAACAATAACATGAAAATCATCTAAAAGTCTATGATTCCCAGAGTGTGTCTATTAACTTTTTAATCTTAATAAAAAAAAACAATGAAAATTTATAATTAACAGAATTAAGTAATATACTTGTCTGGCATTAGACAATCCTATTGACAAGAGTTCATCTAGTAGTGCTTCCCAGATAAGCTGGCCTCTGAAGAAGAGTTCCTTTCCATGCTGCAGCATAAAAGACAGAAGACAATTACATCAAAAATAAAATCTGTTTCTTTTACTTTTTCCCCTTCTCATTTGACATGAAGTACAAAAATGCACAAATTTTTCTATAACTTCCAACCAATCAAAAAAAAAAAAACCTCCTACAAACTTACCTTAGACTCACTTTCAGGGTGGCCAGCAAAAGATGCACCGTCACAATAACGTATCTTGACTTTGTTCCAGTTAAAGAAATCTGAAGAATGCCGACAACATTAAATTAGAAATCTGAAACTGATTGAATATGAATATTGGAGAAATTGGACTAAAGCTCATGTAAGCATTGGTTATATTTGAATAACATCAACAATAAAATGCTATTAACATTACAATAAACAAATATATATATATATATATATATATATATAATCCTACTAACTTTGAACATTAAATAGACAAAAAAGTGAGTGGTTTGTTGTTATCCCCCAGATTAAAGCATAAAACAGATTCAAAGCATTTGTTTTGCGGAACTAATGGATGACTAGAATATCTCCATACCAAATGAATAAGTTCAGACAATCATCATTTAACAAATTGAAAGAAATAAAAGGACGAAAACAATTAATGTGTATATGTGTCTCTATATACATACTTGCAGGACTAATATCACCCAACCACTTTTTGGGGTACAACATTTACAAAGTAGTTATCAATCAAGATAAAGAAAGCCCTACGCAAGAGAATGAAATTGCTAATGAAGTGCTTAAGAGATAGAAAATTGACCCAGGGATACTTAGCCTTTTCTAAAACAGTATAATCTAGGGCCAACTTATGCAATGGGTTTATCAATGCTTCCTGTTCCAAATAGTTCATCCTAGCTTCTAGCTAAATCAACAAAAGAATATAAAAGAGTATGGTTCTGAAAATTAATAACCAAGTACGCCCAGACTTTGCAAAATTATAGTTGACGTATTATCCAAAGTTTGTCCAAAATTCCAAATTTTTACAACCATTATAATCAGTTAGCATGAATTTTGTGATGCACCCAAATAAAAGTGAAATGCCATCACAAGGTCCATATCATGGCCATGAAAACTGGTTGCAGTAAAAAAAATAGGGCATTGAATGTGTAAGAGGCCATTGTTTGGTGTAATAGCAAAAGCTCAGTTTGAAAAGCATGAGAATGCAAGTTCAAGTCTGAAAGCAGACACTCTTATAAAAGGCTACGCTTGTCTCTGGTCCACCAACAATAAAGATACTCTAGGGGCACATGCATAAACATATCATGATATACTCAGAATGTAGTACAGTGCTTGTAGCGCCTAGGTACTAGAAATTTAAAGTTCTTCACAACGTTTAGACAAAGAGGATAGCCTCACCACAGGCATCACATATTTTTTAACAATGAAAAAAAAAAAAAAACGAAAAAAAAGAATCTTAAATAGTAAGCCATAAGAGTACATTTTGCACTGGTTACCAGGATTTTGTGATGGGTCATGGCCCAAAATTCCATTAAATTGAACTTGATGGTCCATGTACTTCGAAGAACCTAATGCAGTGTTCTTACGAACAGAACACGACTCTATTGTATTGCACCAACCTCCACCCTAGCAATGTAACAAGAAAAGAAGAAATATCAGTGAGGTAATCACTACCTCTGCAATTAAATAGAGTAGAGTTGACTCTGCTAATTCGATTTGTTAACAGCAAAAATGTTTTACAAGTTTCTCTAAGCATATACATACCTATATAGATATATATAGACACACTTTGTTTTGATACAAGTAGTTATCAATGAAGATCGATTCGTGTTTTAAGAACAGAGAAACGAAAATAGTAGTGAGAGAGAGGAGTGTAAACCTCAATGTGAAGAACCCAGTTCACAGAGCCAGATCCAAAGCCCTTTTGAAAATGGTATCCAGGAATACTCCCATCCAAACAAACTGAAACGAGGGGAGAAGACATGTAACTAAATAAAATATATATATATATATATATATATATATATATAAGTGCGTGTTTGTATGTGTATTGCATATGATTTGGAAAGAGTGGATTACAGGCGCCTCTGTTCTTGGCATTGCGCAACAAGGTTAAGGGGACCCAATCAGAATCAGTGGCGGAGAGATTTTTGGTCCGTGAATTGGAGAGAAGGGAGAAAACCAAGATCAGTATAGTGAATCCGACGGCTGCGATGGTCCACTCTCTTCTGGTCCATTTTCGCCACCAGATCAGACCTCGAAGCCTTTGATTCGTCATTCTAAGCTCTGTGTTAGTCAATGCACCATCACTTCGAATCCAGGGATTTCCATTGCAGAGTATTGTACTCAAACGAAGGAGCAGAGACTCACGACGTCGTTGGACCATCTTTAAAGCGTCACTCTGTTTTTTTCGTTGTTTTTAATCAAATTTAATAGTCGTATAACTTAGTATTCACTATTCACTAGTAAATGAAATATTTATGTCATGTATCAGTTTAATAAAACAAAATTTATAACGACACCACCATCATCAATATATATATATAAAATTGCATGCTGGGCATTGTATTTGGGAGTCTAGAAACACATTTAATTTTAAAATTCAATTCAGTTTAGGTTTAGAGAAAAAAAAAAAAAAAAAAAAAAAAAAAAAAAAAACCCCATTTTTACTTAAAAATAAAAAATAAAGAAAAAAGATAATATAGTTAACCTGTAACACTCTTATTTTTTTTATTTTTATGGAATGAAAAGCAAAAAGGACAGAGAATCCAGAGTAGATTAATTCATACAACCAAGTTCGCTCTAAAAAAAAAAAAAAAAAAAAATTTGCTCTAGTATAGATAAAATATATATGGAAACATCCCGAAAGCAAAAAAACCAGATCAGGTACAACCTAAAGACATAACCAACATAACAAAGTGCAAATTTTCTTCAACTGATGATTCCAAAGTAAATGTACCCAAATCCAGTTCCAATTTTGTTCCAATCCAAAATTGACAGCCACAATCTATATCCCCTTTCACATCCAATCCCACCCAAATCCATCCAGAAAATTGATTACAGCCACAAAGGAACACGAAGCATGTTTTCCCCGAACAACATTATCTAATGAGTAGCAGAACCTGCAGTGGACATAAATTACCAAAAAGTATTGAACCATAAACCAAAACTTAGTGCTCTGCTGTCCAATGCAATCCACGAGGGTGCTGGGATAGCGAGGGGCTTTCTGCCAGTTCTTTCAGTTTTTCAATATCTTTGAGTCAAGTGATGTTCAAACTTCAAATAGTAATTTGCTGAAGGCTTGTGTAAGGATCTCCTGAAGCTTTCCGAACTTTGGCATTTATCTACCATATAAACCTCTGGATCCCAGGCTCATGGTCCCAATGGAATGACCGGAACAAGAACATGATCATTGTGAAGACATTGATGGCAAGATAAAGGATTGCCATCAGCAGCCAACTCTTGTAATCATTGACGTGGGAATGGAGAACTAAGAAAAAGAATGGAATAGTATAGTATCGGAACTCTATCAGTGGAGCAGGGATAAGAACTGCAGCAGAAGCCAAGAAATATAACACCACCCAGATCTTCTTCTGAACTTTCGCTGCCAGTGAACATATAAACAAGTGTTCAGTATAATTGACACAAAGAAGAAATGATATAATGATTTGACTTTGTACTGACCCAAGATACTGAAGATGGATAACCACGAGTAAACATAAAGAGGGACCAAAAGGTACTTCATTGACCAATGAGCTTTGATGACCTTCCGCCAAAGATAAAAAGTATAATGCCGATTGTCAGCAAGAAGATAAGGGTGAGCTATGCTGCAATTTCCAGTAAATCACGTCATTAAATCTTTGAAGCATAGGTGTCGACACGAGACACTCATACAAACATGAGAAATGGACGCGGGCACATTGTCCCAAAAACAAAAATGAAATCTTAAAAGATAACACGTACACGGATAAAATTGCCACATCTTTTATCCACGGAATTACATTGCATCCAACAAAAATAACTTTTATGATATGTTAGTATAATATTTTATCATAATATTTAATGACAAGTTGATACTTTAAGAACATGTCACATAGACAAAGATATTGGAAAGGCATGACATATACACGCATACATGTCCATATACAAATATGAAATATGCATATCAGTATCTGTATATAAACGGATTATGGTAATTTCTCTCCTACTCCAATACCCACTTATTTAATAAAACCTTTCCATGTCATAATTTTCTAATGAAAGAACACAGTCAACTTTTTATAATTTCTGCCTTCTCCTGGACGTAGGAAAGTCGTATTCAAAAATTTTCAGTCACATGTTTCCAAGTGCCAAAGAAGTGTCACGGATTTTATTTTTAAAATTCTGACACATTCAAGATGAATTGAGCATGTATGGGAGCATGCGAGATGCGTCGGTATTTAACACAAAATTCTCATCCTTGGAAGTGTCTGTGCTTCTTAGTTAAACATTACCAATTTCCAAGTAATCTAGGATTTGCAGGCCATCAAAACTTGTGGAGCTAGGTTTAACCATTCAAGGGAATTGAAAAAAAAAGTATGATACGTTCAGCTCCAAAATAAATAAAGAAATAAAAATATGTAATTAGGAATACAATTGCAAAAAGATCACTAGAAAGCTGATAATCTATATCAGATCTAATTGGCGTGGAACCTAATGGCACCCATTTCACGTGCACCACATGCATGAAACAAAACCAGGACTATTAACTTTTAATCAATTCCATGCAAGTGAAAATATTGAACTTCTAGTGGAAAAACTAGTAAGTGTGCTTGTCATGTGAAGTGGCTGAGCAATCTAACCTGAAAAAATGCACTGAAAGGAAACCAGCAGCAAGGGCCACAGACCATTGAAAGAAACTCAGTGGTTTGTTCTTCCAAAATGACCAGACCATAACTGAAGCTCGACTTAAAGTGAAGTGAACTGGAGCCATAAACAGAGTAGAAACGAGACTAAAATACATTATTTGTGTAAAGTGTAGAGAAACTGCATGCGCTTCTTTTGCCCCTGCAAGATCAGGAGGCAGGGTGAGAGATTGGTCTTATGCTAGTTCTAATAATTCTTTTAAAAGAAAAATAAATTAAGTAACAACAAAAAAAATAAGATGGGTAGTACTGGTACCAAGAACTACACTCCCATTCCAATGGACAAAAGTGACAAAAGCCACCAACACAATGAAGAAGGGACCAAAGGAAACCAACAGCTCCCACTTAAGATGCCATGACTTTAAAATAATGTCCTGAAGTTCATTAAACAAACCTGCAATGAAGTTAATGCCGAAATGATATATACTGTTAGCATTGTGACAAAAGCATATACAGTACATGGGATGGAGGATAAATCACGAGATAGACCCAAGGTTGCACGTGGATATCTCCACTCCACATTAATGCCCAATTATCACACCGTAGAATGAGTTAAAACTTTTAATGACGATCAGAAAACTAGAAGCAAAATATGAAAACTCCACAATATTTGATGCATAAGTACTCAATTATGATGCCGCAACAGCAAGACTAATCTATTTGACTCTTCATTTAGTTTTCTTCCCTCTGCCATTCCCTCCAAAAAAAAAAATACACACACACACACACACATAAACTTAATTTCCAATTGACAATATTAGGGAAACCTTGGAAAAATAAGATGACATGCATTTGGTAATCATATTATCCCCTTAGGTTAGGTTTAAACCCATCAACCTGTGAGTAACATTATGGCACTTATTCTACATTCGTGATAGCAAGCACTTGTAGACGTTCTCAAATTAAGACTGAAAAATAATGATAGGGTGACATCAAGAAAAGGTTGTTTTGCTGACAATGCATTTACCATAATAATAGACTCCTCCTGAGCCATGCTAATGAACACTTAAGACACAGACGAAGTAAGGCATGAATAAAGTATACGCAAAGACGCGCTTATGGACACACACTGAATTGGTGCAACCAATAGAGTCAGAGATTAACATGCTCACAGTTAGTTGGTAGCTTCTTAGGATACCTTCTTAATCTGCCACATGTAGCATTGGTATTCCAAAGTGAAATATCTTAGTTTTATTTTTAAAAAAAAAAAAGTAAAAAAAATTGAGAAAAACAAATTGTACTGGTTTGAATATGCACTTCATTTACCCCATATTCACAAGGGAAAAAATGCAGTACTTAGAAATTTCAGCTTTGTCCTTGTATCCTATAATTTAGGGCATAACTTACTCTGACTCCTACACACCCACACTAGACATGCATATTCAATTTCTTGTATCAATCTAACATCTTGTTTCTTCACATGAACAGGGGATTTTTCTTTCTTTTTATTTAGGGCACCACTGGGTGGGGGGTTAATGGCGAAAAATGATTAAGAACACAACAATAGCAGGAGGCAAAACTATTTGTTATTGAGTAAATCAAGAGGGCACTCTGTCCACATCACACAGTCAAATAGATCAGGAAATCTTGTACTCCACTTTCGAAGATATTGGGTTGATTTTTTTCTCACTCAAATATATTTAAATATTAGTCTAAATACTCTACAGAACGGCAAATGAACATCATTACATCAAGCTATATTCATGAGAAAGACTGCAGAATATTCTATTGCAAAAAATGGGAGATGCCGCCAAATATTAGAAAGCTTGCTCTACACAAATTTGTGCAGGACTGAGACATTCGGAAGCTATAATTAGTAACTAAAATCACTAAGAAATTCATTGGAAGACGAGATTTAGAACCTGACGAACGTGTCACCAAAGGGGTGCGTGTTCTGGAAATAGCATGGTTGACAGTACCCAAAGCATTACCAAGACTTCGCTTTCTCATATTGGGGCCCACTGTGACACCTTTATTGGAAGCTAGCTGACCATCTTTCAAGACTGATACATCAGAGTCATCTAATTGCACATTATTTTTTGGAGGAGCAGCCACAGTACAATTTATAACCCCGACACATGCAATAAAAAGCATCCATATAATATTTGTCTGTCGTATGAATATGGCCAATACCCCAAGCTGCATATAAGTCGATGAACACAAGTTACTGCTTCCGTTGAAACATAAAAACCAATTTTTCATGTCTTTAGAGTATATAACTAAATTGCATGTGGGATGTAGAAACATGCACCATAGAACACTGGCATTGTAATAGAAAATAATGGAAAAAGAGAATCATGTGGCCAACCCCACTCATATGGGATAAATGCAAGGATAATGATGAAGAGAAATATGCACCATAGATCTCCTATAGTGATATAGAAGATAATGTTCCAAACTTGTGATCCGTATGTTGTTTTCTCATAATTTGGTCCTAATGCAAGTCTCATTTCAGTAGACAAACCAGAAACATAAGGAGACGGATAATGGGCCTTTTCTTGCTTAGCTAGGCCGACTGGACGAAAACGAACTCTTGAAGTTCTTTAAACTAATAACTAGCATCTAATGGGAGAAACCTGCACCATAAGTCTGTCACAGAAATTCTTTTTGCTCTCTTTGTTGCACCTGGTGGCCTGAGCCAACTACATAAAGAACAATTCCATGTCCAACTCGTGATTATAGTAAGGATTTAAAAGTACCACTACTAATGATTGGAAATCAATCTTTCAAGTCGGTGCATTAGAATTGATAAAGAACAATGAAACCCTGAGCTCTCCTTTATTGAATGAAGATCATTGCAAAAATAAAAATAGGAAGAATAAGGAATAAGAAATAAAGAAGGAAATATAAACTGTAATGGTTTCAGAAACAATAATTTTAGTGGTGCACGGCATTTCTTCATGCTGTAATTCATGTGGCAGTCAAAAATCTTCAAGGTTTAACCCAATTATTTATAAAATCCCCCTCTAAGGGCCCGTTTGGCCTTGCTGTAGCTTATAACAAGCACTTCTTCTTCTTCTTTTTATGTAGATTTGTCAAAATCACAGCCTCTGGAAGATCAAATAGCATTTGGTGAAGCAGTATATAAAGCACTTTTTACAAGTATTCTTTTTCCATAAATAGGCTCTTTCTTTATATAATTTTTTTTCTCTACTTAAGAAAAGCTCCAAATTTGAGCTTTGGTAAAGCACTACTAAGCCAAAAAAACGTTTTATTTTTTATTTTTTATTTTTATTTACCAAACACAACTAAAACAGAAATTTAAATTAAAAGTGCTTTTAGTCTGTCCAACAGCAACGCCAAGCGAGCACTAAATAAATTGAGAATCATGTGATTTATAGAAGACTTCATTAAAAGAGTGTGCCAGCAATGAGGTGATTTCAAACCAACTTGTTTAAAGAGCTAGTTAACTGGAAAAACAGGTCTTTTGTTTTACCAAAAAAATAAAAATAAAAAAATAAATAAAGTCCTTTGGTTAAGAAATAACTACCATTGAAGGTAAAAACAAAGAGTGCCAAACAAGTAACAAAAGTAGTTCAGAAAATTTGATAAAACTCATCCTTAGTAATACCTAGATAGAAAACATATCTGGAGGTATCACCACCATAATTGGAGACAACAGAAAGCATTGAAGACATAAAAGTTTGCTACAAAGGAAAATGCCTAGTAGCATTTAAGGGATTCGTATGTGTTGAAGGATATAAATATTAAAGTTACACCCTCTCTAACAGCTTAAGCTTTTAGAGTAGATGGTTGTTAACACCCTAATTAAAAATTGAAAAACATGTGTTGGACCAAAAAGAAGGCCACGCGTGAGGGGGCGTGTTGAAGGACATAAAAATTAAAGTTACACCCTCTCTAACAGCTTAAGCTTTTAGAGTAGATGGTTGTTAATAGTATGCAACAAGTTCATGATGATCAGGTGTAGAAAACTCGAACAAATGGCATCCCATTAAATTATCAACTGTGAGGGGCCATAAAAATTTGCTACAAAGGAATATGCCTAGTAGCATTTAAGGGATTCGTATGCAACAAGTTTAAGATGATCAGGTGTAGAAAACTCAAACAACTGGCATCCTGTTAAATTATCAACTGTGAGGGGACACTACTGCTGTGCCCTAGGTTTTGGGCATATAAGTATATAAAAATTAAATTCCTCAAAAATGTAGTTGAAATATTTTCATAAAAAATTGCTATAAACAGAGGACAGAAGCAAGGAACGTAGAGAAAAAAGCTGCATGACCCTGATCAATAAATTAATTATCTAGATAATTTTATAGTGTACTAATCACATATGACATAAGTTATAACTGATTCCATTACCAGTGCACTGAAAAGGTAACTCTTCTTTAGGCATGCAAGATACATAGAAAGCACTATCGTAGTTGATGCAACATCTGTATAATAAAGAAAAGTGAAGAACCAGTGGAGGGGATACAAGGCTAGAACAACTGCATATAGAGTTGCTTTTCTATCATCAAGAGTTGGCCTCAAGCAGGTGATTATCTCATAAACCAGAATGCTGCAAATTACAGCCAGTACACCATTGGTGGAGCGAAGAACGGCGGTGGAGCAGACATCTGAAAACAATGAGGCTATTTGCATACATAACATGCCTGGAAACAAAGAAGCAACATGGGCAAGTGAAACATAGTACCTGCAAAAGTATTAGATTCAATCTATCAACTTCTGTTATTACTATGTTTCTTCTATTTGGTTGATTATTTATTTATTTATTTATTTTTCTTCTAATTAGCACAAATAGGGTATCCAAGAAAAGAAAACCAAAGGCATGCCAACTGTTTCAAGTGTGAGATAGTTTCTGATAAGTTTAATATACCATTAAACAAATTCACCCAAAACACAGGTAGTCTCATAACAGAACTCCATCACACAACACTAGCACCAAAAGAATGACATTCTGAATTTGTTTTTCAGGTAGCTGATGTTTCATTTACTCGAATTCATTCAGCATTGATGTCCTTATTCCTTTATGCCTTTAGGCACTGCTTAAGTGGCATCATGGAACAACCTGATTCAGGTGTATTTGCTTTCATTTGAGAGAAAGAAATTACGAAATTGAAGAATCAATGAAGTTATTTTCTCTTGAATCGCCAGCAATGAAATGTACAAGATTTAAAAGTTTGATTTCATTTATTTTCCTATATTTTCCAAGCAACCAAACAAAAAAAAATATAATAATTTGCCCCTAATGTCTAAGATTCAAAAGTTTGATTTCATTTTTTTTTTTTTTTTCCTTAATTGGTACTCATTTGAGGAGTAGGAGCCTGGTACCGCGAGGCCACTGGCCTGTTGGTAATTTCATTTATTTTCCTACATTTTCCGAGCAACCAAACAGAAAATTATAATTACTTGCCCCCTAAACTTATCAAAACATCTTTTTTTCTCGGTATCTAAACTTAAGCCCAATAAAGTAACTATGCAAAACAACACTATGATTCACTCCCTTCTCTTCCAATATTTTCCATTCTATCGAAATTTCAACCTACTTGTGAATTGTGATGTATAAAAACATTGTCTAAAAGAAAATCAAGAAGTAAAGATTCACAAACTCACAAGCCAGGGGGAGTCGTGATCATTGGGTCCCAACTTCTGAAATTTCCTTTGCAATACTGTTGCGCCTGAGGTACATGAAATATCTCATCCTGCGCATTATATGTATATCAGCACGTGATGATTATATAGATATAACGTCTATATTTCAATTTTGAAAGATTACCATGTAAGGATCAGGGACAATGCGATTGACGATGATGAAGATGGGGATGACCCACGAGGTAACTATCACTGCAACTGCTATTCTACCCATATTTTCTACCTTTCTTCTCTCTCTCCACGATTGATCAATTACACAAATCAATCAATTAGGGTTTTTCATCCGCCCCGATTTGTGAAGTTCTTTGGTTCACCGACTAATTCTACACATACTGAGACGGAAAAAATCAACAACTCTGGGTAGAATTAGAGTCTTCTGCAGAGACAGGTGATTCGAACGACGTCGTGCATATATGGACTTGTCAATTGTCATGGCTGATGAGGCATGAGCGAATAGGACAATGTCCATTTTCTACTGGCTGCTCAAACTTTTTTCCAAAAATTAACGATTAATTTTGAAAATTTTAAAATCCAGGTTGATAAGGCTTGTTAGGGCTTGCGTGATATTTCAGTGTTTTCATTTATTTATTTCTTTTTGTAAGTAACTTAAAACCAAATACCTCTCTTTTGAGAAAGTAAAATTATCCGATTCGATTCGGTTTAGTCCGTATAGATCGGATCGAATTATTATACTCACGGATATCCTTAACTTACAGGTTGGATCATGAATTGAGTTGTTAAAAATTCAATCCGATTCGTGAAATTTATATATATATTAGTTAAATTAATTAGTTAATGACAATTTAATGAATTCTAAAGATGTATTGTATTAGTTAATAATTATTTAAATATGTGAATTAATACAAATAAATTAAAATTTTATCTATTGAGTTATGATTAAAAGATAAATAAATAATATTAATTATAAAAATAATAATAATAATGGATAATTTAGATAAAATTCAATCCGTGGATTCAATCCGATTTGATCCTATTACACGAATTCGATCTAATCCGTGAGATAACGGATTGGTGGCGAATTAAAATTTGTCTAATCCGTTGAAAGCGGATCGAATTAGAATTGATACTTAATCCAATCCGTGACCAACTCTAAAAATTATACTCTCTCCCTTTTAAAATTTATAACTATGAATTTATGGAATCAATTTCAAGTACAATTTTCAATTTAACTTTTAAAAAATAATTGACTTGATTTCATTTTAGTCTGTTTTCGATGAGAATTTTAAAAAATTAGTCTTAAGCTAAGCCCAAATTAGTTTGTTTTAGTGCTAGGTTGCGACAAGTGGAGCAGTTTACCCAAAAGTTTCACTGTCATTGAGCCTCCAGGATTAATGATATCATGTCTAAGGTAGTAAATTTTCAAATAACATCATTTTTCGGACATTTTATTATTTGTTCTTTTGTCATTTTCACATAAATGAATTCAAAGTCTGATGATAATGATTCTTTTAAGTCCATTCATTTTCAAAATTTATTTAGAGTTTCTATCCGTTTGATATAACAAATATGACTCACACTCGAGCATCAAATATGTTTAAATAGTATTAGCATGACAACATCATTGTATATATTGCACTCTTAACCAGATGAATGTGTTATCTCATCCACTTTAGTTATACAGAATGTCATATGAGAGTTAAAAATAAGAGAGATAATAAGTGTTTTTACGGTTAAGTGCAAAAATTTGCGGTATAAAAAGAAAACAATCTTACACCAATTACACTAAAAAAATAGAGCAAAAGATGATGGGTAAAATTTTCACAAAAGCAAAATGACCCCTCCCCCGAATTCTTTTCGGTTGTGAGACACATTTAAATTCAATATAAGTCCCCCAAATGCAAATAAAAAAATAAAAAAAACTAGAGGGGGGTCAAACTTCTTGAATGAAAAAAAATGAATAAAATAATTAGAATCACCCTAAAGAGAATCTCTGGCCTTGCCCTACACAAATATGATCCAGGCATATATATCATATATGTGGACATATTGCATATCAAGAACGAAAAAATGCGGATATGGTCGAATGGTAAAATTTCTCTTTGTCAAGGAGAAGACGCGGGTTCGATTCCCGCTATCCGCCCAGGATCAAGTAATTTATTTAATATGATAAAAGATTCGGTATAGTTGGCTGTGACAGTGAAGTAGTTATATCCCCCTTCCTTCCCTCCCACCCCAAAATAAAAAGTGGTAATTAATTACTAGTTAACAAAGTTAAACCTCAATTTTTTTTGTAAAAAATGTGATTTGAACCCGTGACCTCAAGGTTATGAGCCTTGCGAGCTACCAAACTACTCTACTCCGCTGAAGAGAAGAACTGAGAACTAATAGAGAAACAAGGATTGAATGCGCCCCTCTACCATATCTGTACAAATAGAATAACCCATTTATACAGAATGGTAAAGGGACCCTATACGATCGATGATCATAGAAAAGGGATATTTTAATCCTTACCAACTTGATCTTGTTGCCCCTGGCAACAAACATGCATGAACCATTTCGCGAAATATGTGTCCGGATAGTCCAAAGTCCCGGTAGTTAGCTCTCGGTCTTCCGGTCAAAAAACAATGTCAATGAAGGCGTGTAGGTGCACTATTCCGTGGGGGGGATTGTAACTTTCCATGAATTTCCCATTTGTCACTCAACGACGAAACTTTGCTTATTTCTTTTTTTGAGGATCGACGAATCAAATGATATTTCTGTTCCAATTTTTGCCTCTTCTTCTCCCTCTGAATCAAACTTTTCCTTGCCATAATGGTTCAGTTCCTATTAGTATCTATGATACAAGTCGGATCCTAGATGTAGAAATATAAGAAGGTGGACCCCCTCTCCATCAAAAGAAATGAGATTATCGCGAATACAACATACAACATATTAAGAAAAAGAATATCAAAATATTGTACATTAAGGTTCAATCCCGTGAAACTTAACAAATTCTCGAAGATAACATAATCTGGTATCTTCCCGAATAATTTCTCATAAGGTGAATTCATAGTTAGGACATGAATAGGACTACGGTTTATTCACCAAATAGTTATGTTAAATGGTTCAACCCAAAAACGCAAAACGTGTTGGAACTATACTGTGAAAAAGTACGAAATAGCTAAACCATTTTGCTATTTAATTTTTGGACAGAATTTATGATGAACAATACCATTTATCTTCAAAATATGAAATAAATCTGTTTGATGCTTTTTGAGGGAGGGATTAATGCAATATTTTTATTGCTTTGTGGAGAAAGATTAATGCTTAGAGATTGTCAACTCATATCAGTCATAATTCATAGTTGATTTCTCCATAGTTGGAGAACATTACAATCTGAAAAGTGAAAACGACAGCCCCTATCCCGAATTCAAGTTGATTATATTAACATCAAACAATTCCCATGCAGATGGGATCTATATTAAATATTTGAATATTTGAATAAGATCTCAATTCCAGGCCACGATTTCATTAGAGATATCTTCTAACTAGAATCTCTCTTTTTCCCAATCCAGTTTCTCCACCACAGCAAACCCCAGTAAGAGAACACAACATTACATTCACAAATGATGACGTCGATGAGTAGTTAGCTATCTAGATAGAATGTTTCACATTGAACAGCAGTTACCGAGTTAAATTATTCATTCATTCATCAAACACTCCCTAACAAAGAACATATATAATTATGAAACAGGGTCTGCAGGGCAACCATTTCTCAACTGCTAAATAAAAACAACAAAATCAAGACTAGAAACATTCCGGAAAATCACCCTGCCCTCTATTAGGTTAATGTCCAGACATTAAAAATAACAATAAGGAACAAGAATATGTTGAATCAAAGAACAATAATGCAAGCAACATTTTCTTTCCACAATACATTATAAATATAATACTTAATCCACCTATTTCCTCGCTCGCTCGTGTGTGATCAGAAACATTTCCTGTACACAATTGAAGGGCCAGACTCATCATATTCTGCCTTTGCAATCCACATCTGCAAAATCAAATTATCCCCATCACAAACACTGCAAAGAGCACCTTAAAAATAAAATATTGAACAGAAACCAACCTACCTGTTGGAAAATACTGAGAGATGCCAAGATGGAACCTCCGATCCAGACACTATACTTCCGTTCGGGTGGAGCCACCACCTTAATCTTCATGCTGCTAGGTGCTAATGCGATAATTTCCTTGCTCATTCTATCAGCAATACCAGGGAACATGGTAGACCCACCACTGAGGACAATGTTTCCATATAGATCCTTCCTGATGTCCACATCACATTTCATTATGGAGTTGTAAGTTGTCTCATGAATACCAGCAGCTTCCATTCCGATCATAGATGGCTGGAAAAGGACCTCAGGGCATCGGAAACGCTCGGCACCAATGGTGATTACCTGGCCATCGGGTAATTCATAGCTCTTCTCAACAGCTGAGCTTGTCTTGGCTGTTTCTAATTCCTGTTCATAATCAAGGGCAATGTATGACAACTTCTCCTTCATGTCCCTCACAATTTCACGTTCGGCAGTAGTGGTGAATGAGTAGCCACGCTCAGTCAGAATTTTCATCAGTGCATCCGTGAGATCACGGCCTGCAAGGTCAAGACGCAGGATAGCATGTGGAAGTGCATAACCTTCATAAATGGGGACAGTATGGCTGACACCATCTCCAGAGTCCAGAACAATACTTGCACAAGAAGCAAATAAAACAATGTTTATTCTTCAACATCTCTGTCAAGCCAATTCAATCAATAGTGCATTAAATATTCATGAACATCAAAATGAGCCAAATAATGTACCATATTATTTGTGAACTTAGAAAATTATACTAAGTAACTAATAATGACCCAAAAAGCATGTAACATCTTTCTTTACCCTGGGAACCTGACTTATTGGGTCCCCACAAAGGACCATCGCCCTTATTTGTTTAGTGCATCCTTCCAAAAAAAAATGCAAAAACAGATGTAGCTCTGTATTCCTCCCCATTTAATTGTCTGGCTTCACATAATGCATAAAGAGTCCAAGCAATAGGCCTAAACCCTCAACCATCAAGGCCCTTTTCACTTCGAATACTACATCTCTACTTCTGACCAAAAAAATGCTCAGTATAGCACGTGATAATCCCCTAAAAAAATAACTCATGAAATTTCAAAATCTAATTGATAATAATTTTCCAAAATAAATCTTAAATATCCATTTCCGTATTTGTGCGATGTGATTACAAATTGTCATACACTCCCATTCTCATATATAAAACAAAACAAAACCTAGAATAAACCAATTATGCACCACCATTGCAACGATTTGATTCCTGGTTTAGACATCTAGCTTTATCAACAATGAGAACTGGAAATTGCTCAAGAAAGTTTCCTGGTGAAAACATATCTTAAATACCAAATGTTCCCCTAGAAACAAGAAATGGAATACTTGATATTGAGATAACTGAACAAGAATGAATAGATTGTGCTTACCAGTTGTACGGCCACTAGCATATAGGGAAAGAACGGCCTGGATGGCAACATACATAGCAGGGGCATTGAATGTTTTAAACATGATTTGTGTCATCTTTTCACGATTGGCCTTTGGGTTTAGAGGTGCTTCAGTGAGAAGAATTGGATGCTCTTCCGGAGCCACACGAAGTTCATTGTAGAATGTGTGATGCCAGATCTTCTCCATATCATCCCAGTTACTCACTATACCATGCTCAATGGGGTATTTCAAAGTTAAAATACCACGCTTAGACTGAGCTTCATCTCCGACATATGCATCTTTTTGGCCCATCCCAACCATCACACCAGTATGGCGTGGCCGTCCAACTATGCTAGGGAACACAGCTCTTGGAGCATCATCTCCAGCAAACCCAGCCTATACGTTGAAGGTCACAATCATTAAAAGTAATTCGAATACCAAGGAGGAAAGTATATCAATATTGATAATACTCTAATCATAAATAAATTGTGTTAGTCACATTGAGTAAAAGTTTAAAGAAAAGGACTTCTCTGCTAACAATACTTCAAAAACAATTTGTATTTGATACCTTGACCATTCCTGTTCCATTATCACAGACGAGAGGCTGAATATCCTCGTTATCAGCCATCTTCTACTTCCTGCCAGAGAATTTAGCACTGCATTAGCGAGTGACAATGTAAAAAATGTACCCAGCTTCTTTCAATTGCTCATTGTCTAGAGATCTTGCAACAGGCAAAAACTAAAAGTGAATTCGCTACAATGACCACCAACAAAATGGAAATAAGATCTTTAGGAGCTTATATACTAATATTTTGAATTTTATGTAATCTAAAATCATAAATAGATTTTTAAAAGGAAAGTACTAGACGGGATTTACTCATTTAAGAGATACGGAAAAAACTGGCACAAATCTAAAGAATCAAGAAAGATTAAGATCTAATCTCACATGCTTATACTCATTTAATCTTTTTATTAGAACATGAATATACAGAAATGACTAACAAAACTCTAGTGGTCCAAAAACTAAAAGACAGGTCCTCAATGTTAACATTAGCCAACCCAAGTGATAACCACCAAAACTTTCACAGAGACTTATTATATCTTACTTCGACCATGTATATACAGAAAAATGTGAAAGCAAACACAGCTTCTGCATGCACGTTGCATCGTAAAGAAACAAAAAGCATGAAAATCAAAAAATTACATAATGTTGCAATTAGGACAGAGATGTATCCAGGGAAGAACTAACAGTGTACATGAGGTTCTGAATATAATTATATGAATATAAGTTTTCTAGGGGAAGAAATCTGAAACCTGGACAGTGTATACTTTCAATTTGAAATAAGAAATCATTTGGCCCCTAACATTGTCAAAAATATAAATCATACAGCCAATTTCAGACAGGTAAAATTTTTCTATTTCAAATTACCCAGTCTTTTTCTTTCTTTTTCCAAAAAGTGAATTTATAGATTCAAACTGGATCAGAGTACAATCCTCCTTTTTAACCTCATTCAGTCAAATATTACAAAACTTCAACATTATCCAAATTATGTGCCAAAATTAATTATAAATAACAAAACAGCCACAATTTTCCCTACATCATGTAAATAACAGATAGCTTCAAAATCAAAATCATGGCAGAATTGCACAGCACCTAATTTGAGGTGCCATCTCGAATTGGAAGTAGATATCATGATAAGCAACCAAGAAAAGACGATTCCTTGGCAGCCAATGGCAGAATTCAACTCAAAAAACTCTTGCATTGCAATAATATGAAAGGCATATATATATCTAATAATCATAAAAAAAATGGCGAAAGAACAAATCCAAATTACGGCAACGCATTCGCTAAAATTCGTGCAGTGAATACTGTAATGTATATATCTATACAGCAATTTGTTTGAATTGCAAATCCCAATATCAATCAAACAACAAATATCCATTCACATACCTAAATCAAAACCTTCAAATCAAGAACAAACCAATCAGCAGTCACGAGAGTGAAGTCAATCACATAAAAAACAATAGATCAACAACAACGATAGATCAACAACAATAATCGAACGAAAATTCATGACAATGCACCTTTCTTGATGCCCTTCTTGAAAGTGAAAGAGAACGAATGTCCTTCGGTTAAGCGCGTCACGTTTCAAAAAAAAAAAAAACAAAAAACCAAAGATTATGGTAAATGAAACGAAACTACCACCACCACCAAATGAAATGGAAATGAAAATGAAATACGCCTTAAATGAACAACAAAAGCGGTCACGCTCGGATCCCGACGACCATCCGTTGTTATATATACTGTGTGTGTATAAGTAGTATATACCTAATCTACGGTCACGGGCCACGGCTGATCTGGGGCTCTTGTGGATACAGCTGTTTGATTTACTTTCCGATTCTATAGTTGCCAAGGTTTTCATTCTCCAGCTACTACGAACAAACCGATTTGCCCCTGCATTTTCTCGATTTTTGGGTATGGGTCCTCAATCTTCCATGGAACATTTATTTTGTTTTATTTTATATTTTTAATTATTATTATTTTTTATTATATGAGGGGTAAAGGCTGGATTTTCCCATGGATCTAGTGGTGAGTTCCACCGACTCTGGCAAAAGATTAACACCCTCAGGTGTTGTATGAGAAAATTTACTGTAATATTAATTATGAAGATCTTAACACTGTGTTTGGAATCCAAAATTTGACGGAAATTAACTTCAAATGGAATTTGTCTTGTTTGGAAAATATTTTAAAAACGAATTTGTTTGAAAGGATTTTATAGTAAATATTGTAATGTAAGGAAATCAGGAGAAAAAAAGAAGGAATTAGAAAGGATTTGCTAACTAATCATTAAACTTATCAAAATAACCATTTTAAAATGGTTACAAACCATCATATTTTACCAAGTATCTATTTTCCCTTTTTAAATCCCTTATCTAAAATGGTACAATTTTTTTCTTCTCCTCAAATTCCTTTTTACAAATTTCAATTTATTCCAAACTACAAATAGATTACTATTTTAATGACAATCCAATTCCTTTTCAAATTTTATTTCCAAATTCCAAATTTTTTTATTCCAATCAAAGCGTTAGAGTTCATTGTTGATATTTATATTCCCAAAAAAAAAAAAAAATGGATGATATTGGTAAATTCTTTCAAATGTTTAGAATTAAAAATAGGACTAAAATCATAAAATCTCCTATTATTTCAAAAAAATTATCAATTAATCCCTCAATTAAAAAAACTATCATATTATCTCTTGATACTTTAAAAAGCTTGTCATATTGCTCCTCCCTTTAACTAACGAAATTAAATCACGTGATTGTCACGTGCATAATATTTCACTTAAATCTGACCACACTGTCCTTTTAATCGCCTAAGGACTAAATTGCCCCTACCTCAGTCTAAAGAATCTCTTTTCTTCAACAACAAACTCATGCTCAGTTTGGTAGAGTGGAAATGGGAGGAAAGGGAAGGGAAGATGATAGAGAGTGATTAAAAATTTGTGTTTGGGTAAAATGGGTGGAAGAAAAGGAAAGTAGAGGGAAGGGTTTGGAGGGTTATGGTCTGCTTTGTATAGTGATATGCTTATCCTCCCAGAAATGGGTGGAAATGGAAGGAAAAGAAAGGCAATGACTGATGTAATATTTTTTATGCCAATTTTACCCTCTACTCGTTACCTTAAGCTTGCTAACGGCGGTGGCCAGCTGCTGAAGCTTGCGAACGGAGAACCGAACTGAAACAACGGGCGATGGAAACTGAAAGATATGGGTTTTGATTTTTTGAACAATCTGAAATGATATGTCGATATGGGTTTTGAACTTTTGATTCTTGATAGACAGCGGCTGTAGTGCGCAGAGAAAGAGACAGAGAGAGAGAGAGAGAGACGTGAGAAGGTTTGATCAAACAAAGACCCAATAAATTGCTTCAGTCCAGCGACACCTTGTGGGTGTCACTTATCAGACGCTGATGTGGCACGTTGACAAGTCAATTCAACCCTGGCTAAATCCTCCGTGGCAAGTTGAAAAGTTAAAAGCCTCGAAAGATCTAGCACTTTAAGCCCTGGCATCGCTCCAGGCCCTCAAGCCTCGAAAGATCAAATCTCGAGCACTCTAAGCCCTGGCATCGCTCCAGGCCCTCAAGCTTCGAAAGATCAAATCTCGAGCACTCTAAGCCCTGGCATCGCTCAAGGCCCTCAAGCCTCGAAAGATCAAATCTCGAGCACTCTAAGCCCTGGCATCGCTCCAGACCCTCAAGTCTCGAAAGATCAAATCTCGAGTACTCTAAGCCCTGGCATCGCTCCAGGCCCCCAAGCCTCGAAAGATCAAATCTCGAGCACTCTAAGCCCTGGCATCGCTCCAGGCTCCCAAGTCTCGAAATATCAAATCTCGAGCACCCTAAGCCCTGGCATCGCTCCAGGACCCCAAGCCGCGAAAGATCAAATCTCGAGCACCTTAAGCCCTGGCATCGCGCCAGGCCCCCAAGCCTTGAAAGATCAAATATCGAGCACCCTAAGCTCTGGCATCGCGCCAGGCCCCCAAGCCTTGAAAGATCAAATCTCGAGCACCCTAAGCCCTAGCATCGCTCTAGGCCAGGCCCCCAAGCCTCAAAAGAGCAAATCTCGAGCACCCTAAGCCCTGGCATCGCTCCAGGCCCCCAAGCCTCGAAAGATCAAATCTCGAGCACCCTAAGCCCTGGCATCGCGCCAGGCCCCCAAGCCTCGAAAGATCAAATCTCGAGCACCCTAAGCCCAGGCATTGCGCCAGGCCCTCAAGCCTCGAAAGATCAAATCTCGAGCACTCTAAGTCCTGGCATCGCCCTAGGCCCAATAAGCCTCGAGAGGCTGATCTTTGAGCATTCCGAATCCTGGTGTTACGCCAGGCGATACCGTCCCGAGAGATCGGAGCTCCTTAGCACGAGATGAGGTAGGATCTCTGTGCTATAGGAGTCCATATTTGGGAAACTTAGGAGGATCTTGGATTGGTGGATGAGAAGTCAAGAAGTGCCTTCGCTCTTAGCAAGACTCAATTAACAAGATGATGGGATTATACACGTTATGACAGCAAACCTTAAAATCACAATTAATGCTATATCAGGCTTGACCAACCGACAGCCAAGCAGCATTTAATGCCCCTGATTAGGGGATAAGTGACATGGCAACATAGGACAAGGCTCGAGGAAAGGATTAGACCCTTCAGCCCTCTAAATCTGCAGGATTACTCGCGTAATCCGGATTAGGGGTGATGCATGCGAGAAACCATGCATAGAAGAAACCATTGGGTAATGACCAATGGAAACTCGATCTATAAATAGCACTGTCCTATGAAGAAAGAAACAACTTTCCCGAACAAAAGAAAAGCTGTTACATTGTATATTTGCCCTACCACCATCTGGATCTAGTTAATTAGTCTTTTTCTCCTCCTCCTACACTAAGCATTTCCTCTGTTTTCCTTCTTATTTGTATTACTGATATCTTTTTTTATTACTATGTTATTACTTAGCAAAAAAGAACCCCTACACACCTCAAGCCCTCTTTAACGAAACCCAATTCAGCCCGACGATGTCTCAAGCGACCTCGACCTGTAGCGACCAATATTATCTAATGAGCTTCTGAACAACGGACCGAAACGAACGGATTCCCAAATGCATGCACTTATCTCTTGTGAACAGACACAAAGTTGTAAGACGTCCATCGGTCCATGCAACTCCATGAATGTCAGTGATATGAACTAAGCATCGAACGAGCTAAACCTAAAAGCGAGCACCAAGTTGCTGCAAGACCCACCTTGACGTACTCCATCGACGATCAAAACTGAAAGCTCTGTTAGCAAGAAAACCGACATACCTAGTTTGGTAAGGCTTACCCATTTTGATCATCATCCAACGAGCTACACTTCCATGCATGCGCACATGTGAGCCTTGGTACACCAGACAGAAAACTTCTTCAAGAAACCCAACTCCGGAGAGATTCACTCCAGTCCGGCTAAACAGTTTCGGCAAGCCACTAATATATATAAGCGACATTTTAAAGAAACAGTTCTTGGATTTGAGTTTGTTAATCCTTTTCAAAAGTTACTAATCCAAGAACTTGTGAGCTAAACCCAAAAGTGAGCACCAAGTTGCTACAAGACCTACCTCGACGTACTTCATCAGCTATCAAATTTGAAAGTTCCATTAGCAAGAAGACCGGAGAGACCTAGTTCGGCGAGGCTTACCCATTTCGGTCATCATCTAGCGAGTTACACTTCCATGCATGCGCATCCGGTGAGCCTCGATACACCAGATGAAAAGCTTCTTCAAGAAACCCAACTACGATGAGCTTTACCCCAGTCCTTTCAAAAGTTGTTAATCCATCTGTGAAGTCACGAAGAGTGTTTTAATGAATAAAGATTGAATATTTGAATGAAAATACCTCAATAAATGTACCTATTATATCACTAGACCTTTTTAATGAGTTAAACTTATTCGAATTTCGAGTTAAACTTATTTGAGTTTCCTATGAAGTTGCGTAGAGTGTTTTAATGAGTAAAGATTGAATCTTTGAATGAAAATACCTCAATAAAGGTACTTATTTTGTCACTAGACCTTTTTAATGTATAAAAATTGAATCTTTGAAAGAAAATGAGACTTTTGAGTTTAACTAATTCGAGTTACTTATGAAGTCGCGAAGAGTGTTTTAATGACTAAAGATTGAATCTTTGAATAAAAATTCCTCAATAAATATATCTATTATGTCACTTGACCTTTTAGGCATAATTGCCATTTAAAATCAACATTTTCAATTTAATAAAATATTAATATACTATAAAGGGCATTATTGTCATTTCATAATAAATTAAAGGTTCTGTCGTGATAGATTTTGTTAGTTTAAGGAGTTATTTAATAATCGAGGGTGTTATATGTTGTTTTTAGAAACAATAGGGTCTTTTTTTTTTTTTAGCGTCAAGTCACTCTACTTCATTTTAGCGTAATTTCATTGACAAATTTTTTAAACAATGTTTGCCTCACCCTGCATAAGAAGGAACCTCATTCTTATGATGAGGTAACCCAATAAAACATCAACATGTGTTAAAGTTTTAAAAGAAAAAAACAAATGATGACTACAGGGAATAAAAACTGATTCTTCTTCTTTTCCTCTCATGTAGCTATATATATTACTTATGTGTTTTGAATCTAAAATTAAACAAACAAAATTTAAAGATAATAATAACCTGCAAGTTGTTATTAGTTCGAATATCAAACTTCGATAACATCTTTGAGATTCAGAAAAAGAAACAAAGAAAAAAATTATCAATTATGGTTATAAATCTAATAGCTAATTAGAGAATATTTAAATACAAGATTTAATAGACAATTACAAAACATCTAAATAACCACACACATATACAGAAATTGCCAAACGAAGTAAAACACACTATTGATGTTCTAGAAAGAGATATTTATCGAGTAAAGATAATTCAGTGACTTGTACGATTTTGAAGATCAAATGGCTGAATCAATAAACTTTGTGAATTTATGATGGTGGTGATGTACGAAAAATTAAAAAGGAACATTGTTGATTTTAGATTCAAAATAGAGAAGTAATATACATCGCTTCATGTGAGAGAAAGAGGGAATGATCAGTTTCTATTTTATGTGGTCATCATTTTTTTTTTTTTTTTATTTAAAAACTTTAACACCCGTTGTTGTTTTATTAGACCACTTCATTATAAGAAAAATGTTCCTTCTTATGCGGCTTAAGACAAGTATTATTCAAAAAAATTTAGGTGATATTTAAATAATAAATGCTCTCAAAAGAGCTCTCTACTAAGAAGAGTCATGAACTCTGATTGTATCTAAACAGTGGATTGAGAAAGCTTTTTGAGATTTGTGAAATTTTAAGCAAATCATTTAGTACATTTTTTAGTTCACTAATTAAAATGAAGAGGTTATGGTGAGGGAGTTCTTTGGACTCTTGAGAACATTACTCTTTTAAAATTGTGTTATTAAATAAAGATAGGAAGAATCGATGTACTTGACCTCAAGGCTAGTTGATATTTTTTATTTTCTTATTTATTTGATTTAATTTGTATTTTATTATCTAAACTAAGCAGAATATATATATATATATATATATATATATATATATATATATATATATATATATATTACTTTTTGTTCATGGGGCTTTCAAATAAAGACCAATAATCAATTAAAATCAATGACCTGTTCTAATTGAAAGCTAATTTGCCGACGTGAATGGGAACTTGAAATTTTATAAAGCAATTTTAAAATAATATAAATTAAACCGATGTTCTAAGCATTTACGGTGACATGTGGTCATGGAAAATTAAATTTAAATTATATTCGATTACATAGAATTAATATTCTAAAATTGAAATAAAAAAATTAATTCAAACTTTAAACTAATTTTTAAGTCACTAATTTCATATTACTGAACATAATATTAGAATTTAGTAAGAGGTATATGTAAATAACAAACACATAATACCATACATAGCACAAACAAAGTCGAATTCATCTCAAATTTTCAGAAATTTTGTTGACATCCCATAAGATGAGAAAATGCGAATTTGGAATTCTAAATGAAGGATTTCAGCCGTAAACCACACACACACGTTAAAACTATTGGGTTTCTTTCAATGGGTCGTTTTCACTCCAAAAAAAAAAAGAAAAAGAAAAATTACACCATTCGAGTAAAAAAAGAAATAAACTTGTTAAAACTGTCCGGTGAATCCTCAAATTAACTTAAACAAAGGTTACACAAGTACAGAAGTACTGATGAAGGCTGGGTCAAGTAAAAAGGCCAACTCAGGCCCAACATAAACTCCGTCAAACCCAAATGGCTAGCTAGCTGTAAAAATTAACTACTCCGTTTGAGAGATGGGAGTTGAGAGTTGCGTGTATTGCATGAATTTTGGACTAAATTAATTATGATATATATCTCAAATTTTTTATTTTCTAAAAGAAATTCTAAATTTTAGTGTTCAAATTTTGTAAAATATATGTTTGTGAACAATGTCAAAATATCTCAGAAGTATATTATAATTAATTTAAAAATACATGGTAGAAATTTTAAAAATTAATTTAAATTTGTATATAAAATTAAAAATTATCCAAAAATGTATGTAAGGGCTTGACATGCAATTGGAGATTGAATGTGACCCACTTGAAGTTGTATTCCCTACCACCAATGAAATTGAGTGAGGCAGCTCAGACTTTTAGAACAAGGATGTGATATCTCTCAATTCAATCTTCTGAGAAGCAAAAAAAGCTTTTAAAAAGATGAAATAAATGGGTACCTGACATACCAAGTCACTAACAAGAGACACATGATGATAGTGGAGAACATGATCACCTTGTACTCTAAGAAAGCTAGGTTGACACTTCAATTAAATGCATCTTCTTCAAAAGTAACCTAATTATTCATTAGATTCAAGAGTACTACTCTGTCCAAGGGACCAATCTGCTTCTCTCTCTCTCTCTCTCTCTCTCTCTCTCTCTCTCTCTCTCTCTATATATATATATATATATCAAAATAGACATGGATGGTTCGTTACTCTTTCCTCCACCAGGAGTGCATGGTACGTATAATATAGCAGAAAGGGTAGTGTTAAATTCAAGGAGAAGGCAAGCTGTTATTCTCTACTTCTATGATTGTCACAAATTGACTAATATTGTTTGTGTCTGAATGATGTTAAAATAGATGTAATATTGATACTGCAATATATACAGTATCATTCTCTACTTATTTTTTTTTTTTCCTTATTCAAAATATAGGACGCATATACAAGAGTTTGAGTCTCGTTCACAAAAAAACTAAAGTAAATTTAGAAGTACCGAATTAGTAGTTTAAATTTGAAATAGGTGATTCAGTGACTGATGACTCAGTGAATAAAGACCCTTTTTTAGGCAAATCCTAAACTCAAATGTTGTGAATTTAATTCTCATTAATTAGTATCTTAGAATTTGTCATCAGTGGTCTAAGTTCGTTATCCACCTCATCCATATAATGACTTGACTCTTGAGTGAGATTGATACTTTTTTCTCTTTCCTTTTAATTACATCGAACAATAATTACTAAAAAATAAAATTAATAATTCGGGCATGAAATATACAAAAAAAAAGAAAAATAATAACCAAAAAGAAAAAGAAGTGCAAATAAAGGAAGAAAGCAAAAGATAGAGAGACATAGAACATGCCACATGTTGATCAATGATTCTGTAGTGACTCTGAAAATGTAGTACAGGTACAATAAATGCTAATCATGCCTGTACGTGCTGCATTTCTCTTTGCACGATATGTATAACTCATCTTAATATATATATATATATAAATTAAATTTACATTCTTAAAGTGAACCAAGGTCACTTCCACAATATTGAATGAATTGGAATCTCATTACATCTTTGGATCTTTATGAATTATGTGAGGGGGCGGATAATGAATTTTTAAAATAATTTTAAAGGAGTAATAATAATATTTCAAAGGTATATGGTTGAAGAAAATAAATTACTGAAAGTTAATTATTAAAAGATAAAAGAAAATTTCAGGGGCACAATTGCCTCTCCCTCATTCCTGTGTAGGCCCGTCCCTGCTAATATATATATATATATATATATATATATGATGTGAAAGAGTAACGATTCTTCATCCACTTTTACATGAGTTTATTCGCAATTTTCATTTATACTCTTAAATAAAGATTCAATAATTGTAACTCGTAAGTCATAAATTTTCTTAATATAAAATATTTACTGTAAAACAATTTTAATCGTTCTTCAATACATAAAATACCCTAGTGGAGAATTGAGGGAATGGATTAGAATGGGTTGAAATTGGAAAGGGAGGTAGAATTATTTTGAGACACGGGACACATATGATGGTTGGCAATGGGGGCAAAATAATGAAGCATGTGAATGAAATGCAATGATGCCGCATGAGAGTGTGTGTATTTGTGTTTTTGTTTGTCAATCTTTATGCTATTTCTCTCTACCGTACGTTAACCCCACCTCGGTAAATTATTAAGCAACAGTAATAATAAATTAGTACATAATTACCAAAGTAAACATTGCTTGTTTTACCTCCCTACCAGAGCTGGTAGGTACACCTCCCAGTTAGAGTACAAACTGAATCACCAAATTATACACGCGCATTGAATTCGCGTGTGAATTCTGCTTCTCAATTATAACTTTTGATGATGAAAACCATGCACTCCCGTGCTGGCCCCCCGCATTACACTCGAACTTAATTTTGCTTTCATATCTTCAATTTCTCGTGTCACGACAATAGTGTGGTGTGCTATATATATATATATATATATATATATATATATGTTTTTATGCATACATATATTAAATATAATTATAGATGAGCTGCAGATGTACTAACTACTAACTCATGGTAGCAGAAAAGTGAGGAAGGTTTACCAAATCTCAACTCCTTCCATCTTTAGTGGAGGAATCCCATGATCAGCTTGTGTACACATGGTACATGCAAATCCACAAAATAATATTGAATTAAGAATTAATAGTATTAAATTGAAGATAAGTAGACAATGTTAAATTGTTACATTATTTTATTTAAAGATGTGCCGCTGCATGGCTTGGTCATGCCTACTATAATATATGGTTATTTTTAATTTTAGTTTTACATATATATGAACATTTTGTTTAATTCCCTCTTAAACTTTTAATTTCTAAAATCATCTTTTAAATTTTTTCTTTCTTCTCTCTTTTACTCTTCAAATTTTTTTTATTTTTTTTAAAAAATAGTTAAATTGTCCTTCTTCAATCAAACTCTAACGAGTAATGATAGACAACGCGAAAGAGAAAATGCAAAAACTCTCCTCTAACGAGTAATGATAGACAACGCGAAAGAGAAAATGCAAAAACTCTCCCAATTTGAATTTGATTTGGCTAAGTGAGTTAAAAAATTGAAAAGGGAAAAAGGAAAGAAAAAAAAAAAACAGTGCTTCGTCTTTTCCCTCACAAATAGGAAACTAAAAACTCTCCTTCTTATCTGTTACCAAAATCCTAAATTGCAATACATAACAGAGTATAAATAATACTATATTTGTTTTGCTAAAATCAATAGTTAAAATAATTAAAATGATTTGATTTAATACTATAAAATAAAAATGATTTGTTTTGTTAAAACCAATAGTTAAATGATTTGATTTAATACTATTGGTTTTAACAAAATAAATACAATATTATTTATACTTTGTTATGTATTGGCAAAAGAAAAAATAACTAATCAGATCTTACAAAGTTAAAATTTGAACTATACAATTTGAATCTATCAAATCATTTTAACTATTGATTTTAATAAAACAAATACAGTATTATTATTTATACTCTATTATGTATTATTTAGGATTTTGGTAATGAGGAAGATGGAGAGTTGTTTTTAGTTTTCTGTTTGTGAGGGGGAAAGAAGAAGCGCGGTTTTTTTTTTTTTTTTTTTTTTTTTTTTTTTTTTTTTATATATATATATATTTATATATATATATATATTTTGGTTACTTTTCTTTTTTCCCTTTCAACTATATAACATAAGAGTGATTCATGGCTTAACCAAATCAGATTCCAGAGAGTTTTTGCGTTTTCTGTTTGGCTTTGTCTATCATTACTCAACTCTAATTTATTTCCTTTCAAAGTTTTGCATTTTCTTTCCTTTTTTTTTCCTATATTTTTTTTTCTCTTCTTTTTTAAATTTTTACCGAAATTTATGAAGCCAATTGATGTAATTTTCATGCATTGCTTTCAAAATACTAAGACGTACACCAAACATTGTTCTAGTTCTTATATTGGTGAAGTATTTATATTCTTATACTCACTGGTTTACCATATTGTTTTGCATTTATTTTTCCCTGCTTTGCTCCTTAATTTGAACAATCAATATTTGTCATATTAATTGATTTTTTTTTTTTTTTTTTTTTTTTTGAGAGCTATATTGGCCTCCACTATTATCCTTTGGCGTTCCATTTCTTCTCTCTCCTAAGATGAAATTACAAAAGAGTCCACAACCTATACAATGTTTGGTTGTCATAATTTTTAATACCATAATTGTCCTCATCTCTTAAGGTTAAAATTCTTTAACTAAATTCCTTCAAATTCTATTCACATTACCTTCCTTCATATCTCCAAACACAAAAATGGAAGATTTCCCTAATGGTACAACGTTACTTAACTTCCTAAGACAAGAAAATCTCATTATAGTAATTTTTTATTTATTTTGTTCTCCTTCCTTCTTTTAAAACATATATTTTGAGTTAGAACATACTAATTGTTAACCCTAAGATTAATTTTGATGATAACAAAACATTAATGATGTTTTAAGGATTAATATTTGCATTAAGATCATATGACAGATAAATCAGTTGAAGTCCAAATGGAGAAGAAATCAAAGGCAAGAATGAGCCAAGCAAGTTCCATTCCATGCACTCCAAGGATAAAAGAAGACAAGTCATTCAATCCCAAGCTTCAAAGATGAAACATGGAGAAGAAAAGTAATTAAGACCGGCGATTCAAATGGGGTTAGATTTAAATGTTAAAATAATTTATGAATTTTATGAATCTCATATCTTAGGATCATTCATTCCTCATTTCAAGGTTTAAATGGCATCACATATGGTCAATAATATGACTTTGAAAGCCCAGCACAAAGAAATAGAGAAGGAGGTTCACATTCAAGGATTTTCGGCCAACTGAATATAAGCACCAACCGGCTAATATAGAAAATAGAGAGTTAGGTTTTGGCTAACAAACGTTTCGGCCGACCGAACATGAAGGTTCAGCCGACTGATAAAGGTTTCACGAAAAATATATTCCAGAGAGTCATCAGTCGACCAACAAGAAGCTTTCATGAAAACAGAGAGTTGGTGTATTTCAACCATCGTTTCAGCTGACCGATGATTGGGGATCAGCTGGTTGACAAGAGATTTTCGGCCGACAGAAGACACTCCATCAGCCGACCGACACAGCGTCAATTTCAAATCAAACGGCTACCTACAAACTTGGACTATTCACACCTCATCCCCAACACCTATATTACGTTCCTCTCTTTATAAATAGGGCCTGCAGCTTTTGTTATATATACACAACTATTGAGAGCATTGAAGAGTTTTATTCTAGACTATTCAAGTCCTCGATCATTTGATCACTCATTCCATATCTCTTATTCTTTCATATCATCTTAGAGATTTGAGTTTCATTTCATTTATATAATTATTCTAGTTGTGAGCTTACACTTGTGCATCTATCTTGAGAGAGATTCAATCTTGTATTTCAATTACAAACATTGCTACAAACTTGTAAGGGTTGGTGTGACCCAAAAGAAGCATAGGAAAAGGGTGTTCTCCTAGCAAGAAAGAGAAGCAAGGGCTTACTTCATGTGAAGGTTTGCTCTCCACCATTAAGGAGAAGCTTTAATGGATTGAAAAATCTTAAGAGGGATCTTGAGCCGAGAAGTAAGAGTTTCTGAACCTTACTAAAATCTCCGAATCATTGTTTTCAATTTCTTATTCTTATCTCTCTTATATTTATGTTTTGAATTGTTTATCTACCTTAATTGATTATTGAATGATTGTTAATTAGAAGTTAAAGTTGCAAATTTAAAAAATTGGCCATTGACTCTATTTACCCCTCTAGAATCAATTAGTGTTTAACACTATTTATTCTTTGATGAATTTTACCAATCTCCTTGCAATTAATATTATTCTATCAATATTTACTTTAAAACTGAATTTTAACATTGGATTCTACGGGGAGAATAATAGATACAATCCCTGATGTAACTTGAAAATTTCTATAAATATTCTTACTATTCTATTATACTTCTTGAAAAAAGCCCTCAACCAACAGTTCTATTTTTACTCGTACTTAATTTATTTATTTGCTTTACCTTTTTCTCTGTGAGCATGGATATGGGCTGCCTACAATCCCAATGGAAACATCACCCTTGAAATGTTCAAGACTTCTCAAAATTTGGACAACTTTCTTTACAAGTAACTTATTGTTAAATATAAGAAGTATTTAAGTTGGAAATAAACTTTTATATAAATAAGTAAAACTTATCACATTATAGAAACAACATTTAATTGAATTGAAAATCAAAATATAAATATATGAGAGAGAACATGATGAATCCTAACAGAGTTCAAGAGAGGAGATGCAACTTGAAATAAAACTCAAATGAATTGAAATTCTTAATAATAATAATAATAATAATAATAATAATAATAATAATAAAAGAATTGAAATTCTTAATAATAATAATAATAAAAGAATTGAAAGAGTTCTTACTTTATAAAAAAGGATAACTATGGCATTATAAATATAAAAATTAAACATTAGATATGGTAGGGATTCTTTTGTAATTTAATTTTAAAAACAGAAAAGGAATGGAGTGCTTTAGTAGGATAATAGTGGAGAGCCAATAATGTACTCAGGCGGCGCTCCACTCTTTTTATCAAAAACAATAGTTTACTCGAACAAAACTCTAGCCTCAAAGACTAAAAGAAATATAGAACATATATATACCCAATAATACCCTTTGAAGCAAGTTCACACACGTGTGTGCGTATATATAGCCAATCTTTACCATGATTCTTAATTTTGTCATGTCCAAACTTGTTGCCGCCATATGGCCGCAATTAACGTTTTCAAACAAACCCAATGTTGACATGTTGAAAACTTTGATTTCAGTTTATGATTAGACCTCTCAGCCCTCACAAGCAATTATGGCAATAAAAAAAATATAAGAAGAAGCTATTGTGTTTAATTAGGGATTATTTATTTTTTTATTTTTTTTTTTTTCTAGCAAATAACTTAGACCACTTTTTGCTCTAGTAAGAATTCGAACCTTCAACTAATTTCACTTTTTTTTAAGTATGTGAGATTATCATACAATATTTCCAGAATTTGAAAAATTATTAAAAATAATTATTTTTTTCGCATGTACTATTTTTATTTAGAAAAAAATAATTTATTTTACTGAACTAAATTGCTGACTTTGCCACGGAATATAAACAAAAAGATGCTTGTTAATTTAGTTTAATTTAATTAGTCATTATTTTTTGTTAGATGTGAATGTGATCCAAGTCTTTCGTATGCGTTACGCAGTCTAGATAGGATTCCATGTTTGCCCAATTTCCCCGTTTTGACTCTGAAACATGTACAATCGTGGTTAACTGTTAAGTCAAAACACAAAGTCATTTGCTCTCTAATTAATGCAATTTTAAAGACCAATATTTCAAAGATAACTGACCCATATCCACACACACATTACACACGCTACCAACATCCCCTTATTTTCAATTTAATAACTCACTCTTGAAATGTCTATACATAGTAGATTTAAGGTGATAAAATAAATGTAAATTATAATAATGAGGAATTAAAAAAAGAGTAATACCCACTTGATAGGTTTTTTGTTTTTTGGTAGACTATTATGTATGTGTGTGTCAGTGTGTGCATATATATATATATATATATCACAGTTGTGCTTTCTTGCAAGAGAAATAAAGCATCTGAGAAATGAGTAAAGATGGTGATATCGTGAGAAAAGGGAAAGGAGAATTTCACATCAGAAATGGTCCCCATATAGCAAAACCACGTGCATAGATGCATCAAAGTTCGTAGAGATCAGAAAATTAAGAAAAGCTAAATGCTCAAACACATTAGCTATATACACACACACACACACACACACATTTAATGTCTAAAATATGTATATTCGTAGAGAGAGAGAGAAATCAGTTAGTGAAGGGTGGAGTCTTTCAACCCTCCGTGCCGAAGGATCCGATGCACTTAAACTATCTCAATCTCTCTCTTTCTCTCTCTCTTTATAAGCTTCCATAAACACGTTACTCTCTCTCTCTCTCTAAAAGTGTGGAAAAGAAAAACCAGAAATCCAAAGAAGCTGAGAGAAATCACTAAAGAAACAGCAAAGATGGTGATTTGATGATTATATTCCATGTAGGACATCATCTATAAACCACCCACCCTTTTTCTCACTTCTCAGCTTCCCCATACCCCCCTCTTTCTCTCTCTTGCCATTTTAGCTTCATGTATTACGAGTTCACCAAGTTTTCCTTTCTGGGTATGTCAAATTCGGATTTGTTCATCGTCAAAGAAGATCAAAAAAAGATCGAATTCCAACTTTTCTCAAGACCCACCTCAAATTCACCAGATGGGTGTCAAGTCACACCCTCAAACAATCATCATCTTCAACAAGATCTGCACAAAGATGATGATGATGATAAGAAAGAAGAGAGACATCATGAGGCCACATCCTCTTTTTCTACTGAGCTCAAAACGCCGTCGTTAGGTGAATTGGACGCAACAGTGGACGAAGATGACCACAATAATGGGTTCAGAACTCCAACATCTCTGGATCACAAAATCCCAGTGATCACACAGTGCCCGCCGGCCCCGAGAAAGATCAGGACATTTACGTCGTCGGCAAAGAGGAAAATGTTGCCGAGGCTTCGCCGGAATCTCCAGCTAGATCTGTCAAAAGAGGTTGAATCCATGTTCCCTCCAATTGTTCAAGATGACATAGGACGCAAGATCAAGAAAGCTCGGAGAGATCATGACACAGAATAGTATCATTATACTGTTACTCATGTTTAATTATATGGTAAGAAATTAAATTTCATGTAAAATGAGAGACTAGTATATGTATTTCGTGATAATGGTGCTTTTAGCAATAATATATGTTTTTTTTTTTATTATTTATAATTATTATCTATTTTGTCATTTTCCATTTTTTCCGGTGGATTATTCTCATATATATGTGTGTGTGTGTGTGTTCTGCTTGAGATCTTCAGTTGGTGGGATTGTTCTAAGACCTTCAGATACAATTTGTAAAGTTAAAGTCACAAAAAAGATTAGAGAGATGAAGAACATATATACCAAGAAAAAGAGGTGGACATAGAGAATTCGAACTTTATTGCAACCTACTTCTTTTGTAATCAAGGTGTTATGCAGTTTCAAAGAAGAGAATATATTCTCAATTGTTGGATATATTCAAACGTTTTCTTTTTTTTTTTCCTTTAATTGTGAAAATCATTATTCGTAATTGGAAAGTTACATCTATACTATATATATAATATATTGATGCAGTTCTACAGTCTGAAATATCTTCTTTGGCATCCATAAGGGCGGGCAGCTGAAAGCAGTTAGCAGGAGAAGTAGTGCTGTGAATGTGTGAGGCTCTGCACAGCAATTCCTGAAGATTTGGTTTTGGGGGCCAGTATTAATGGTAAAAAGACAAAACTGTCCTTACAAAAAAGCTACACGTTATCATTTGATGTGGGGGCAAAATTGGGTTTCCATAGCATTTAATTATGAGGGTTATTTTAAGCATAACTAATTTGGTGACCTTAAATCACTGACCTCTCTTTGCTTATGGAATTTAAGTAAGGTGTGTATTAAATGTAAAACTTAGTTTCCCAAGAGAGAGGCAAACATCCTCCATGATGAGTGCTTCTTAATTTTCTAAATAGTGGTAGTTAATTAATGACTATTTATGGGAACTGTGGCCCTATTGTTTCCCATGAAAGTTGATATGCATGGGTTCAACAACTTCAATGCCATAGCGGCTATATTTGTGTGTGTGTGTGTGGATATTAAAGTTCATGCGTTTTAAGAGAGACTCTTGTTATTTTATTTGCATGAGCCAAAAAAACAAATATATATATGTTATAAAAATTTATTGATTAAGTACATGCACTTTCACCAGGTTATTTTATCTTAAAAGTTTTAGCATACCACATAAGATTAGTGATATGGTTATCCATTTTAGAGAAATTGGATGGAAGGACAATGCAAGATTAATAGGTTTATTATTACATGGTCTTCCCTCACATGGCACGTATGCAGCTCGCACTATTAAATAATATAACCTTTTAGGTTAATGAATATGCGTTTAATTCGTTACAGTTAATACTAGAGTTAAATTCAATTTTTGATTTGATATCATGTCAAGCGACGTACCCACTCAGAAGGTGCCTGAATTCAGACTGAATAGGCAAAGTAATACGACCTCAATAAGGACAATAATGAAAGAATTTTTTTTTTTTTTTTGGTATACATAGGCTAATAGGTTAAGTTTTGTGTAAGGGGGCAAGTATTACCTAACAATTTAAGTTTTTTGGTAAGAGATGACAAACACCTTCTTATTATATTTTCTTAAAAAAGGGAGGAAAAATTATGCCTATTTGTTATATATATATATATATATATATATATATATATGTATGTATTTTGGGTGGGGTCCACTTGTAATTAACACATTTTGAATAACTGAGCATCTTGTTGAAGAAGCTGCTTGGTGCCCACATTTTGGAGGCTATAAATTGATACCATGTGTACACAATTGAGGTGTGAAAAATGAATAAAATTATCTCTCTCTCAGCACTCTCTCTCATATCTTACATCTCTCTCATCTTTCATATTTGTCATATATTGTAATACATATATTTATTACACGTTATCAACACGAACTCTAGTCATCTGAGATTTGAACAAGAAGTTTTCTCTCCCTCTTTCTATTTCAACTGTATATCTCTTTGGTGAAATTAGTTTTGATAGATTGCTGGGTTTGTTTGCTTTACTAAAGAAAATTGTATTCCTGATTCCGAAGGGTAAAAGTATCTAAATTATTGATTATTGTTCATGAATTAATTTGTCTACTTAAATGATATATGTGCTCACACTCTGGTCAGTTCTACCACCTTTATTATTTAATGATCTACTAATTATGGTCAGTTTTACTACCTTTATTATTTAATGATTTATGACCAATTTTTATCGTCTTTATTGTTTAATAATTTATTCACTATGGTTGGTTTTACCACCTTTGTTATTTAAATAATTCATATTATATTATTGTTTCACTTAATACTATTTTATTTATTTATATACTATGCTAAATTATATTTTTATATTGTTGTCACATCTAGTTATTCTGAAAATGTCAAACTTGACAAAGCTGGAATTCGTGGCCTTAGATATTTCTGGCAAAAATTATTTATCTTGGATTCTGGATGTTCAGATCCATTTAGATGCCATGAGCCTCGGAAACACAATTAAAGAAGAGAATGATGCATCATTACAAGATAAAACGAATGCCATGATTTTCCTTCAGCGTCATACTAGTGAGGAGCTAAAAACTAAATACCTTACTGAAAGAGATCCACTGTGTTTGTGGAAAAATTTGAAAGAAAGATATAATCATCAAAAAACAGTTATCCTCCCAAAAGCTCGGGCTGATTGGCAGCAACTGCGGTTGCAAGATTTTAAATATTGTGACTGAATATAATTCTGCCCTATTTAAAATCAGTTCTACACTGAAATTGTGTGGTGATACCATCACTGATGAATTTTTGTTGGAAAAAATATTCACCACATTTCACGCCTCGAATGTACTCTTATATTGAGAGCGTAGATTTGAAAAATATTTAGAGCTGATATCATATTTACTTATGGCAGAGCAAAATAACGAGCTTTTGTTAAGAAATCACCAGTCCCGTCCAACTGGATCGACACCGATCCCTGAAACATATGTTGCCTTATCACGTGAACGTGGACATAATAATAGACATAATCGTGGTGGTAGAAATGGCTACAATAATGAATATGGTTGTGGTAAAAATCATTCTTATTACCGTGAAGCATATTAATCCTCAAATTTTCGCAATCAGAGATCCACACCATATCCTCAAATGGGATATTATAATGAAACAAATAAAAGGGAATGATGTGGTTCAACCTTCCATAGCACATGATAATACTTGTTATCGAATAATAGGGCATTGGCAAAGCATTTGTCGTATACTTAAGTATCTGACTGAACTTTATCAAGCCCCAATGAAAGAAAAGGGGAAACGGAATGAAATGAATTTCATTGATCATGATGAGCCAGTTGACATCACAAATCTGGATGTATCAAATTTTTTGAGGACCGTGATGGAAAGATAGACCACCTGATTGATGAGGGAAATGTCCACACCAATTAATCATATTTTTCATTTCATGTTCTTTCTACTATTTTATCATCAACATATTTTTAATTTCCTTGTATTAAAGTTTATTTTGTTATAATTGTTTCTTTTCTAAATTTGCAAGAATAAGAATGGATCTAACTGGTCCTAAAATAAATGGTGAAGATATATGTTTTGCTGATAGTGGAACAACACACACAATCCTTCGAGATCAAAAATATTTTTCTGAACTAACTTTGACAGATGCTAGTGTCAGTACAATATCAGATCCCACCGACTGGATTGAAGGCTCTGAACGAGCCAACATTATTTTACCACGTGGAACAAGATTACAAATTAATGATGCCTTATATTCTACAAGATCTTGAACAAATCTGTTGAGTTTTAAAGGCTTGCGTCGTAATAGGTATCATATTGAGACCGCAAATGAAAAAAATGTAGAATATTTTTATATTACTTCCATTACCTCATACAAGACTCTGATATTAGAAAAACTCCCCATTTTCTGTTCTGGGTTATACTATACAACCATTAGGACAATTGAGTCAAATGCTATGATACATAAAAAATCTTGTGACTCAAAACTTTTTATACTTTGGCATGATCGACTTAGTCACCCGGGAAGTACAATGATGCGTCAAATTATTGAAAATTCACACGGACACTCACTAAAAGATAAAAAAAAAAAAAAAAAAAAAAAATTTATTTTACCAAATAATCATCTATACACCACCTGCTCACAAAGTAAGTTGATTATTAGACTATCCCCTTCAAAAGTCATTGTCGAATCTTTCCCATTTTTATAACGAATTCACGGGAATATATGTGGGCCAATTCATCCACCCTGTGGACCATTTCGCTATTTTATGGTCTTAATTGATGTCTCAACACAATGGTCACATGTTTGTCTCATTTCTACTCGTAATATTGCATTTGCTAGACTTTTTGCTCAAATCATCAACTTACGGGCACACTTTCCTGATTACCTAATTAAGACAATTTGTCTTGATAATGCCGTTGAATTTTCTTCTCAAGCTTTTGATGACTATTGCATGTTAGTTAGAATTAATGTTAAAGATCCTGTCGCACACACTCATACTCAAAATGGTATGGCGGAATCTTTTATTAAAAGGCTTCGGTTAATTGGTCGTCATTTGCTTATGCGAACAAAATTACCTGTTTTTGCCTGGGGACATGCCATATTACATGCTACATCATTAGTCCGTATATGACTTACTATTTTTCATAAGTTTTCACCATTACAACTTGTTTTTGGTCAACAATCAAATATCTCTCACATATGAGTTTTTGGCTGTGCTGTATATGTTCCAATTGCACCACTCCAACGCACTAAAATTGGTCATCAACGTAGACTTGAAATTTATGTTGGTTTTAATTCTTCATCTATTATTAGATTTCTTGAACCCCTGACAGGTGATGTCTTTAAAGCATAATTTGCTGACTGTCATTTTGATGATGTTGTTTTTCCACCATTAGGGGGAGAAAAGGTACAACAGCAACATGACATTACTTCTAATGACCTGAAATTGTTTCATTTTGATCCTCGCACAAATCAATGTGAAAGAGAAGTTCAGAGGATTATTCACTTGCAAAATATTGCAAATCAATTACCTGATGCATTTTCTAATACAAAGAAAGTAATAAATCACATATACCAGCTGCAAATGTTCCAGCACGAATTGCTGTCATTGAGGGACCTTCTGTCAGAATGCAACAAATGCATCTATAACACGCCTGAAGCGTGGCAAACCAGTCGGTGCAAAAGATACTACTCCTCGTAAAAATAAATCACAAAGAAAAATTGGCATTCCTGAAAAGGCCACAAAAATATCAACAAATATTATTGATCAATCTGAGATTATAATCTTTAATAAGGTAAAGGCTCTTGATGAGGCCCAGGTACCTAAAAATGATGAAATAATAAATATTGATGAGGCAAATGCAATAGATGATGATATGGCCCTTGATAAGGCACATGTCCTTGATGAGGTAAAGATATCTAAAAATGATGAGATCTCATTAAATCATGGAATGAGATGGAATAGAAATGAAATTGTTGTCGATAACATATTCTCATATGTCGTTACTCTTGATATTGATAATGAGGATCCGGAACCTCAAAACGTCGAAGAATGTCGACGAAGAAATGATTGGCCAAAATGGAAAGTAGCGATATAAGCAGAGCTAAATTCATTAGCTAAATGTGAAGTATTTGGACCTGTAGTCTAAACACTTGAGGGTGTTAAGCCTGTTGGGTATAAATGGGTATTTGTACAAAAACGTAATGAGAAAAATGAAATCATAAAATACAAAGCCCAATTGGTAGCTCAAGGTTTCTCACAGAGACCTTGTATTGATTATGAGGAAACATACTCCCCTGTGATTGATGCACCCACATTTAGATTCACAATACATTTGGCAATCATAGAAAGATTACATATGCATCTAATGGACGTGGTTACAGTATATTTATATGGATCACTAGATAGTGATATTTATATGAAAATCCTAGAAGGGTTTAAAATACCTGAAACAAAACCACGTAGTATGTACTCGATAAAATTACAACGATCCTTATATGGATTGAAGCAATCTGGACGAATGTAGTATAATCACCTTAGCCATTACTTACTCAAAGAGGAGTATGTGAACAATCATATTTGTACATGCATTTTTATTAACAAATCAGAATCTGGTTTTGTTATTGTTGCAGTATATATTGATGATCTGAATCTTATGGGAACATTGGACAAGATTGAAAAGACGACCACTTATTTAAAGAAATAATTCGAAATGAAAGATCTCGGAAAGACAAAATTCTGCCTTGGGCGGTAGGTTGAACATTTTTCGAACGGTATTCTCATCCATCAATCAACATATACAAAAAAGATTCTGAAACATTTTTATATGGATAAAGCCTATCCATTGAGCTCTCCAATGGTTGTCCGATCACTTGACATCAAGAAAGATCATTTTCGTCCTCGAGAAGATGATGAAGAACTCATTGGTCCTGAAGTGCCCTATCTCAGTGCGATTGGTGCTCTTTTGTATCTTACAAATTGCACAAGACCTGACATAATTTTTCCAGTCAATTTATTAGCAAGCTACAGTTCCGCACCAACCCGCAGACATTGGAATGGAATCAAACACATATTGCGATATATTCGTGGTACAATTGATATGTGATTGTTTTATTTAAAAACACCAAATTCTCAATTAATTAGATATGCAGATGCCGGCTATCTCTCTGACCCACATAAAGCTTATTCACAAACAGGATATGTGTTTATTTGTGGTGTCACTGCTATATCATAGCGATCTATGAAACAAATAATGATTACAACTTCTTCAAATCATTCTGAGATACTCACAATTCATGAGGCAAGCAAGGAATGCATTTGGATGAGATCAATGATCCAACATATTCGAATATGTGGTTTCTCATCAATAAAAGATAGCCCAACAGTATTATATGAAGATAATGCAGCATGCATTGCACAGATGAAAAAAAGGGTATATTAAAAGTGACAGGACCAAACATATCTCACCAAAATTCTTTTATGCACATGAACGCCAGAAAAAGGATGATATTGATATTCAGAAGATACATTCATGTGAAAATCTAGCAGATTAATTCACTAAAACGCTTCCAACTACAACATTCAAAAAGCTAGTGTACAACAATGGAATGCTTCAACTAAAGGATCTTTAGAATTGAACTAATGTAACAATGAGGGGAAGAAATGTAATACCCCTAATTTTAAAAGGATAGTCCTGACATTTATTTAATTGTTTAATATTTTATTTAATTGTTTAATTGCGTGTTGGCATTTATTTAATTGTTTAATCTTTTATTTAAATTGTTTAATTGCGTGTTATTCTCTTAATTGGTTATTTTAATTGTGTGTTTCTTCCATAGTTATTTAAGTTTGTTTTTTTTGTTTTAATTAATTGATTAAATTGTTTGGTTTTCTTTTATTAAATTATTTTAAATTAAATTGTTTTATGATGTTTATTTGACTTAATTAATAATTGGTTTTATTTAATTAAATTAGTTTAAATTAGGATTGTGTTTTCTGTTTATTCACGTATTAGCAGACATAGGTTATAATTTAGGTTATTCTTGGGCCGACTAAGTGTTGCATTAGGGCTCACATTATACAAGGATTAGGGTTGGATTACTATGCCTATATATATGACCTTATGTGGGTTTAGAGGTTGAGGGGAAAAAAAATACATAAAACTCTATTCCCGTATACAGTGATACAGAGAGTTGTGAGAGCAGAGAAACAGAGAGGGAACTTGAGTATTATACAGAGAGGTTCAAGGAAGGTTGGACGAGGTGTTTTCTGGGTTGAACCAAGAGCGTCAAAGGAGTAAGACAGTAGTCGACGACGTTGACGGACAATTTAGAGACGGAGGTTTAGAGTTTCAAAGTCTGAAACTCAAGGCAAGTCTTTGTTCCACTCTATCCCTTTAATCTGTGTTCTGTGCATGTTTAGGAAGACTCCAGGGATTAAAATAAGTTTTAAATACATCTTGTATGCATGTTAATCAGTGTTTAAAATTATTGAATTAATCTGTCTTGCAGTTGTTTAAAATTTCAGTTTTGAATCCTACTGCCGTTGTTTAAAAAAAAAAACTGATGTTTAATTAAATTCAAGTTTTGATTGTGTACCATTGTCTTGTGATTAATTTGGAACTGGGATGGAACTTCAAACATGTAATAAAAGTTACCACAGAGGGCTGGTACTCACAGGAATCGGAGAAGACGAAGTTTAAACGGACAGAAAGCTGCTAAGGGAGGAAGAAGAGGCTTCCAAAACCTTTAGAGCCGGCTCCCAAAGAGGAGGAGCCGGCTCTTGGTGCACTAGAGCAGGCTCTAGTAAGGCTAGAGCCGGCTCTAGATGGGAAGAGCAGGCTCTACTTTTTTCTAGAGCCTGCTCCCTCTTTAATTGGCCAGAATGTTGATTTTAGGGTCCGTTTGGGCTGAAAATTGGTTTTCTAAAATCATTTAAAAGCTACTGGAGAGTGTAAATCATTGCCAAATACTTATAAAAATGTTGGGAAGCATGGTTACAAGTAGGTATAGAGGATGGAATTAACTTTAGTTTAAACAGAGAACCGTAGGAGGATGATTGAAGAATTAATTTTCTTTTGTCTATTATTTTTGAAATTTTGATTTCTCTATATAATCTTAAACTGCTAGTTATGTTTTTTATTATGGTTTAAGCATATAGTAGTATAATTAGATGTAGATTTGGATAGAATTAACTGATGATTTAAACTGGATATAAATTGCACCAGTTATGGCACTGTTTGGAGAAATAAATTGCATGCTTTTGTTTTGTCATTTAACGGACTGGAATTGGGATTTTTTTTTATTACTGTTTTAATTATGTTTAGACAGTTTTATAAGCATAGTAAAATTCTTGGAATTATCTATGTTTGGTTGGAAGTAATTGATATAACAGTTCAGTTAATTTTATCAATTAGTGAATTTGATGCATGCTATAAATGCTATGTTTTATAAATAACAAATTTAATGGTTGGAATATAATTTCTAGGCCTGGACTGAATGCCTAAGTTTTATAATTATGGATTAATTTGGTTTGTGCATAATTTGGGAGTTGGGTTGATGATTATCTAGTACTGTTTTATCAACTCTGTTAACTGGAGGATGGTATGTACCGGTATGGGACGGTGACATACTAGGTATGGACTAATTCCAACATTAAGTCTTACCTAATTTGGATCAAGGTATGGATTAATCATATAGGTTAAGTCCATCACCTACTTGTGTCATATCAATTGAGAATTGAATGACCTACTATGGTATCAGGATGGATTTGTTGTACATATATCAGACCACTACACAGATGGATGGTATACTGTATTAGGGGGAGTTCGGACTTTATATATATATTATATGGTGCCGTGGTATAAGCTTGAGTCTCATGACTATGGTTAGGGCGCGTATATCGCCGAGGATGGTTAACTGGACATAGGTGTTGTTCCCTGGTAGGTCTAGGTACTCATGCCCACCTTAGGGTGCGTATTTGCATGTTGCCTTCTATTCAGGCTGAGACAAACCTACTGGACTAGCGAGCGTCCTATAGTGTGTACTATATACTTATATGAACTACTTTAGTTATTGTTGAGTCTTCCTAAGATGTATCTGCGTATCGGATTACTGTTTGGATTGTAGTAGATCAGGACTTGTATGTGGGCCTGACCCATTTCTTTATTTTTCAGGTGTTCGTCAGTTCCAGGGTTAGATCTTGGACGTGCAGAGCAGATACAGCTATTCATTCCTCCGATTATGTAGGAATCTTCTCTATGTTAGCTTTGGATTTTATTTTTATTATTTCAGTATCTTTTGGAGAACTTTAATAAGGGGTCCAATGGATGGATTTCCGAGTTATAAACTTATAGAGTTTTGGATTTTTTGGATTTCAATATTTATATCTTAAGGATTTTCAGTTAGCACTCTTCCAGCTTATTATTTTTATTTCTTATTTTATGTTGTATTCTGTGTTCGATTACATATTAATTGTTTGATATTTCCCTCGGGTTTGGGCCTGAGCCTGATCAACCCGTATCTCGGATTCGAGGGGTATCACAAGAAATTAGTTGAAAAGGTATTGGCATATTGTACTCTTTTTCCTTCGTTCAGGTTTTATTCCATTGGGTTTTCCTGTTAAGGTTTTAATGAGGCAGTTTCAACTTTTGCAATACCATTTTTAGATATACAAGAATACTGTACTCTTTTTCCTTCGCTAGAGTTTTGTCCACTGAATTTTTCTTAGTAAGATTTTAACGAGACATATTCTTAGTGTAGTGCAGTGGACCTCAAAGAAAAGTGTAATATGTATGTTGGGTGAGGTCCACTTGTAATTAACACATTTTGAATAACTGAGCAGCTTGTTGAAGAAGGTGTTTGGTGCCCACATTTTAGAAGCTATAAATTGATACCATGTGTACACAATTGAGGTGTGGAAAATGAATAAAATTATCTCTCTCTCTCACACACACACACACACATTTTTACATCTCTCTCATCTTTTATATTTGTCATATAATTCAATACATATATTTATTACAGTATTACAATTGTACCTAGTACAATGTACATGTGTGGCTTAATCTTCATCACGTGAACTTCTATTTTATTTTATTCAAGTACCCAATACGGGTTGTGTTTAAACTCATATGCTATATATTTAATTTCGTGAAGTAATTATTTATTTTCCAAGTCAGTGTTCAAGTGATTAGTAGGTGAAGAGTTAGTAGGTGAATTGATTCTTGTTAAATATATATATAAAAAAAAATGTTTAAACACGTGTTGTCAATTTGATAGTCCAAACATTTGCAATTGCATCATACCAAACGGTAGTCAAATGTGCATGGATTTTGAGAACTCCAAAACTTGGAAGAAAAAAAATAGGGAGAAATAATAAAAATAAAAATTGTAAAAATAACTTTCATAATATAGTGGTTTTTGTATGACATTTGATATTGGGGGACTAGACCGAAAATTGAATGCTAACACTTATGCACAGAAAGAGAAAAAATTCTGTATATTAAAATCATTTTAATTCTCTTTGCCTCCATTTTATCCCCATATTTTCTTTAATTATTTGTCCAATCAATGTTGAAACTCATTTTCCTTGCCACAAAACTTAAGATGTCAAAGATGTCCAAAGCCTGATCAATTGAACAAATATTACATATATATATATATATCACAGTTTGTCAGTGGTGTTGGAAAGAACTGAAATTCAACATTTTTTTATTTTATTTTATGGATTTTTCATTTACTTTAAAGTTATGTCTGAAAACAACTACATTAATTTTTGAAAATGTAATTGAAAGAAATTTAGTTAGAATTTTGAATAAAATTTCGTCTAAGTCTAACACATTATTTCTAACACGTCTAAATGACTAAACTGCAGTGGCCATTGCATATCAAGGACATATTCATTTAAAAAAATAATCAAATGTTAAATAAGGTTATATCCACCAAGCTCTCTCTCACACAAGACACATAGTGAGACCCCATAATACCTAATATCTTACGAAAATAAAACAGACGTGAGACCCATTTATTGGGTAATGTAATGGTACGGATGTGAGGAGGAGTGATCACTGATGATCCATTGACCGTTTCTTTCTTGCCAACCAACCAACCATCCAAAGAAATGTGTAACTGTCATCAGCCATGTTTTTCTCTCTTCCGCTTCTCTTTCTTTCCTGCCGTTTCTCTCCCCCCAAAGGAAAAATTACCAAAACTTTCTTGGAATTGTTTCAACATCTTTCTGTCTATGTTTTCCAAAATCTGATCATTTCCCTTTCTTTTCTTTTTTTCTTTTTTTTTTTTGCTTATGTTTTCATTACTTCGATCCGTTGAATTCTTTTAGCAATGGCAACACCAACGCCAACGCCAACGCCAACGCCAACAACACCAACCACGCATCAGCATCGGAAGACAATGACGATTGCAAACTGGGATGGTTTAGGGAACGATGAAGACGATGACAATTTCTTCGAAACCTTCAGTCGAATCTCTGCAGCAGATTCCCATGACTTGGGGTCTTCAGGGTCTGATGAAGATTTTGAAGACAGCCGGATGTCCTTTGCTTCTGCCGTATCATCGGCCTCCTCCATTGGTGGCATTCGTGGTTACAATGCAGTCAAAGCCTCTTCAATCATGTTGGAGAACTATGACATGTGGATGGAGGAGCCTGGCTCCATCGAGGATCGTCGCAGGCGGCTCCTTCAGGGTATGGGGTTGTCAAGCAACAAAGACCTTCTCAATGTCACCAGCACCAAGTTCAAGCACACTTCTTCAAAGAAAGTTGCCAATGAACAACCACCTCCAAAGTCGAAGGTTGACTCGGCTCCCTCAGAAGAATTAAAATCAAAATCAAAACCAGAACCTGATCCTGAGCCAGAACCTTCATCTTCTACGACAATTGTGCTAGTCCGATCAAGATCAGATGGCGATATCGAATCATCTTCTGTAAATACCAAAAGAAGGAAAGAAGAATTTATTGGTGATATCTCAAAACAGCGCCTCACAAGAACATCCTCGTCATTAGTAACACCACATGCTAGTATGTGTGCCAATTCCATTGAAGTATTACCAAACAGAACAAAAAACAGATCAGTAAGTAATGCTGATGTGATGTCATCTGTATTATCGGACAGCCAGTTTAGTGCATTCTTTTTGATAAAGAATTTGGACACCGGCAAGGAGTTCATTGTTAAAGAGTACAACAAAGATGGAATGTGGAATAGGCTCAGTGATCTTCAGACAGGGAAGCAACTCACCATGGAAGAATTCGAGAAGAGTGTCGGCTATTCCCCTGTTGTTAAGGAGCTGATGCGTCGTGAAAATGTTACAAGAAATCTGGACGATGGTCGGAAAATGAGCACTAATTCGTTTAGTAAGAGCTTTAGAAATAGCAAGAGAAGGGGGGCTGCTTTCTTGAAGAACATAAAGGGTGTGGCAAATTCCATGAGTGGATCAAAAGCTGACAAAGAAAGAGAGCATTCTACACCAGCTGATCAGCAGCGATCTAACAAGAATTTGTCCTCCCAATGGGTTAAAGTCCGTCAACAGGGGAAGCCCCACAAGGAATTTACTGCTCTGCATTTGTGTCAAGAAATTCAAGCCCATGAGGGATCTATTTGGACCATTAGATTCAGCTTGGACTCACGTTACCTTGCAAGTGCAGGAGAAGACCGGGTAATTCATGTCTGGGAAGTCCAAGAATGTGAAGTGTCAACGAGATCATCCGATGATCTGAATTCCACCAGTTCAAGCTCACTTTCTACCCTGGCGTGCAATTCTCCAGATAGGCCCCCTCTTGCAGAGATTTCACCAATGCCATCAGAGAAAAGGAAAAAAGGGAAGGGTACAAAAAAAAAGGGCAACTCAATTCCTGACTATGTTTATCTGCCAGAAACTGTATTTTCGTTCTCAGAAAAACCAGTATGCACCTTCACAGGTCATCTGGATGACGTCTTGGACCTGTCTTGGTCGAAATCTCAGGTCAGCTTCCACCACTAGAAACACCCTTTAGAATTTGACTACTCTTTGAAGCCAAACATAGCAATCTTCTTTATCAATAATAAATAAAGGACTACAGTCTTCATTTCAGAAGAATCCATCCACAAAATACTGAAGTCGTCAATTGCACATTATAAAAGAATTTTCTTTCTCTAATAAGGAAGAAAATATCCATCTCATTTGCTACATCAAAGATGTCTTACAATCATAAAATTTTATGGATTTGCAGCTACTACTTTCATCTTCAATGGACAAGACAGTTAGGCTATGGGACATGGAAACAAAAAGCTGCTTAAAGTTGTTTGCACACAATGATTATGGTGAGATGCCTGCCTTTGTTATCACAGCTTAATCAAGGCCTAATGCAATGATTTGCCATAGTGTTCCTGTCTAACCTACTTTTGCTTCTATCCGTGCTTGGTCTGGCAGTAACATGTATACAATTCAATCCAATAGATGATGATTATTTCATCAGTGGCTCACTTGATGCAAAGGTCCGAATTTGGAACATACCTGATCGACATGTTGTGGACTGGACTGACCTTCATGAGATGGTTACTGCAGCTAGTTATACTCCTGATGGCCAGGTAGTCATGCTGAGTTTTCAGTCCATTTTTTGCTTAAATAAACTCAGTTGACCACTTATCTTCAGTCTGAGTGGACTCCAGATTCCGCAATGAAATGAAGTAAATTTCATGTTTGATATATTGAGTACCCCATACTGTTCCAATCTGCTCCGTTAAGCTATATGTAGCAGAAACTTTAAGTTTCAACCCAGGTACACAATTTGTGTTGGACTTGGACCAAAATAAAACAAACATAAGGAAAAGCAAATTCCATGACTGTATAATTTGATTTCTAAACATGAATTTAAATATTTACTATTGTTTTGTGTTTACTTATTGAAGGGTGCCCTAATTGGTTCACATAATGGGAATTGTCGCTTGTACAGTACAGCTGGTATGACTTGCTCTTCTAGATTCTTTTAATTTTTCTTTTCCTTTTTGCTTTGTTTAATATTCTTGTCCTATCCATTTATCATTTCTTCAGTCCTTGGTTCTACTCTAGTGAGTTCTACTTTATAATCTTTTCATAGTATATACAGATGAGTTAGTTAATATCCATTTTATCTGGTGACTTAGATTTCAAGCTAGAACAGAAGGAACAGATTCACATCCAATTCAAGAAAAAGTCTCAAGCAAAAAAGATCACCGGTTTCCAGGTGATGCTCCCCTCCTTGCTCCTAGTTTCATCTTGGCTTATATAAGCTCCTCTTTGCCCAACCACTTATAGCAAGCTAACTAATCTCGTTGATAGAGAAACACTAAGTAATCTTGTTTATGAACAGTTCGTCCCAGGAAATCCATCTGAAGTGCTCATTACTTCAGCTGATTCCCGGATTCGAATCTTTGATGGTTCAGACCTCGTTTATAAGTTCAGAGGTACTTCCTCGAAATATATTCCCACATACATGGATGCATATAAATCTATGTGTTTTCTAAATACTATTTGATAAGCTTTTGGGTAACAGGTTTTAGAAATACTACCAGCCAAATTTCGGCTACATTCAGTCCAGATGGAAAATATGTCGTAAGTGCAAGTGAAGATTCCCAAGTATGCATCTGGAAGCGTGAAGAGCACCGAAACGTAGGCGCAGGGAAAAGCAGAGGTTTTGTCTCCACCCAATCTCACGAATTCTTCCAGTGTAGAGATGTTTCCGTTGCAATCGCATGGCCAGGTAGCATAAAAAATGAGCCACCTACCATAGAGGTGCATTCTAAGAGGCACTCAAAACGATCTATTCCACAAGTAACTTCAAATATTGGATCTCCTACCCAAGAAGACAATTTGGGAGGTTCCAATAGTAAAAGAAATTTGCCACCTCTTCCCAAGAAAAATAACGGTTTGGAGAAAGCTTCAAGTTGCAGGGACGAGGACCTTGCTCAAGCTTCTCGTGCAAACTCCGGGATCGGAGTTGGCGAGTCCTTCGATTCAGCTTCTGCTTCACTTAGGTACGGCGATTCACCGTCTATTTCTGCTTCTGGAAATCCTAGGTCGCATTCTTGGTCTTCCTCTTGGTCTTTGTTTGATGGTGGTATTAACCATGGAGGCCGTACCATCCAAGCAACAGCATGGGGATTGGTGATTGTAACAGCGGGGTTGGGAGGTGAAATCAGGGCTTATCAAAATTTTGGGTTGCCATTAAAGTTTGGTCGCCAGATGATCTCTTTAGATTCCTCACGTAAATAGTTTTGCACATGTAAAAGATGGGAGCGCATTTTTATTTTTCACCAACAAAGAATCTGTTCCGGTTCAGAATCTGTTCCCCTTGTCCTGGACGTGATTGTGTATGTAGTGGTAGAGTTCTTACAAATGAGAGTTAGCTGGTGCAGTGATATGGAACACTAGGAGCTGTTTCTTCTAAGTAGTTTCTATATCGTAAATGCCAAAGTTTCTTCTATTCAGCTTATAATTCACTGATCATTTTCGCATATTGAGCATTTTCAACCAAATACGAGTGCATGAAGAAAATTTATTGTGGTCATCCATCATCCTGATCTTAAAACAACTATGGCTAAAGATGAGTTCATAAAATTCATGCATATTCCTAGTGTACATGCTATTGCATTTTGATTCTATGAAATAGCTCCTAGTTTTTGGTGCACCTGAATTGATTCCTATAGAAACATCCAGTTGGCGTATACAGACAACTCCACACAACACATAGAGTATATCAAATAACTTATATCATCCACAACAAGAGAAGATGAAATCCTCAATGGGTTTCCTTAAACAAAAAGCACAAGGCAGCAAGCAACATATAGAAAAGCTATACGTATCAGAAAATATATATAGATATAAGAAAAGCTATCAAAGCCCAAACCACAAAAGATAGTTAGGAATTGAATCAGATAAAGCTTTGGCTTCCTCAAGAATTATTTTTCTACCTATCCCATCATATTTGGTTTTCGCAATGACTTTTTCTGCCTTATTTTATCATCATACCCTTCCAATTCAACTAATGTAAGTTTTTTTTTCTTTTTTTTTTAAACATTCACACACACTTTTCGCTGACACCCGTGCTCGAACCCCTCCCCTCCTCCGTGAAGACGGGGAACAGGCTAGATGCCCTTTGGTATAACCTAATGTAAGGTTTCATATGAGCAAAAAAATGCTTTTTCTTCGTAAAAAATAACATATTATTTCTTTCTCCTACAAAATAACTATAACTTCCAGTGATTTTTATACTAAAATTGGAGACTTTTTAAACTGCCAATGACAATGTTTTGGACATAAGCAATGAAGACATCAAGAGAACTAATAGCATTTAGAAGTGTTATAACAAAGTAGAATTAAACCATTAATAAATCCACATATCAGTCAGTTAACAGAAACAAAAATCATCCACAGTACCTAAATCACCGATGAATAGCCTCTTGAAAATGGTCGTCAATGCCTGCAAACAAAACCTACAAACACATTACAACTTACGAATTTCATATACAAAATCTAAACAAAATCGATTAATATATAAATATGTACACGCACACGCGTATATATATACTTGTATGTATCATTTCTGTTACAGTGAAAAAGGCGAAGAGATTTACCGAATCACCGGGCTCACTCGGGAAAAAAATCCCAACTCAACCATCTCATTCATTAAATCCTTCGTATACTTTCAACTATTCTGAATATACATAGTCGATGAAAACCCTAACTCACATTTATTCCTTTGATTAACTCGCAACATTCAATTCACACCCATTCGACACCATCCAAATTAACCGCTACAGTCGACCTTGGAGATGGAGAGCGAGTGAAGAGGGAGAGAGTAGGGGGGGCCTCGTAGAGTCGCAAATAAAAGTCACGTGATGGCACGTGAAAATTTTAATGGTACTATAGTTTAGGCGTATTATATAGTTTACATATATTACTTTTTTTTTTTTCTTTTTTTTTTTTTTTGCATTTAATCCTCCGAGTAATATTTTTACAGTATATAATTTTTTATTTTTTGTTATCTTTTTCAAATGAAAGAAGCGAATTTTGATAGAACATTAAACGGTCAAAATTGAAATAATTTATGCAAAAAATTACAATTTATACGAAATTACATGAAACTGAATAAATCCTAACTCATCCAGTATTCTTTTTATTCACAAAATATGTATAATCTATAATATAAATTTTGTCCACCTTTGAGAAAAATTTCTCAATATTAATTTGAATGCATAAACAAACATATAATTTAAAATAATTATTATAAAAGATCGGGGTATCACAGTACACTAATTAACTAAAAGGTGAAATTTGAAGTACATAAGCTATGAGATTGATACATTCATAATACTCACACACTTAACTCTTACATTTTGTTTTTAAAAAGTAATTTTATCATTTTTTTATTTTAGAATAAATCAGGAAGAGGAAGTGAGGGTTCTCTTCTTAACCGCAGATATCACATCCCACGAGTTTTTTTTTTTGGGTAAGTCTCGTTCCACAAAGTTTCTAAAAGTCACAAATATTATCTTTATACACCAAGTTCATTCCCAAATGTCACAATTAATCCATCACAAGGACATTTTAGTTCTCAAATGTAGCATGTTGCTATGTGTTCAATAAACAATTAAAATGATCTATTAGTTTATTTAAAAAGGTACAACACGGTCAAAAATAAAAAAAAAAAATTGTTTTTAGATATATAGTTCAATCTGTATAAAATAATAATAAAAGGTATACAAAATGCAACAAAAGTTAATTTTTGAAATTCTTTTGTTGCTTTATTTTTTAGTTATAAATACATATATACCAAGATCAATTTTAGTTTACCTCTTTTAAATTTTCTTCTCTATTTACTCGAGAGATTGTTGTGAATTTAGCTCTACGAATTATTTTTATTTTTATATGGCAAAAACGTGCATCTCACTTCATTTTTATTAGTACTTCAAAAAACATCAACAAATTATTCTAGTCATTTATTTTGCATGTAATGCTGTCTACAGTATTGAAGAAATATATTGGGTATTGGAGCATTCTTTAAACTCAATTCTAAAATTCTACTTACAATTCAATACGCTACATTTGTAAACATCATAATAACCCTTAATTGTAACATTGTTGAGACTTCACCTATAAGTAGAGGTAGTAACTCAATTATATATATTAACCAACACTCCACATTCTAGTCCTACAATAATCCACATTCTAGGTATGGTTATGTACTAAAGGGTTTCTATCAAAAGTAAACCAAGTTATGCCTAAAGCAACTAATGAACTAAAACTTGTTGATCTACTATATTTGAAAAAGTTTTAAAATAGTCAGATTGAAAGTAGATAATGGCCCGGCTGACTGGAAATACTTTATGTAGTTCTTTCACATCCCGGGGCTGATGCAGGCAATTTGAGTAATCATCCAGTATTAATGGATGATCAATCTTCATCAAAAGTTCCACTGTTACTCTGCAATTTGCAGGTACATAGAGTTCAGTGATCAAGTCCATTAAAAATAAAAAATAAAAAATAATAATTTCACTGGCACCCCATTAGTTTGGCCAAATATCAGTCTAAAACATCTTTTGAAAATAACTATTAGTTAGGTCCATTTTTGTTTTTCCGTCACAGTCTCCGTTAAAGGCATGGGAAAAGACAAATTTGCCCCTATTTTTTAAATAACATATGTTTCAAAATATTAGATTAGTTAAAAGACAATTATACCCCTGACAATTATACCACAAATAAAATCTGTAACTTCATCATCTCTCCGACGAATAAGACATCTAAATGAGGACATCAGTCACCTTTGGTGCCGGAGGCGATGAAGACGACGAGGGCTTGGAGGTTTCTCTGTAAACCCTTCCCATGCCCATACACAATCAATGAATCTAACGCTTTAAATTTCCCAGAATTGTCCACACCAATTTGGTATTATAATTGGATGGCGCTTGGAATTGAATGAATCGAATGAAAAAAAAAATGTCTAAGCGAAATTGAACGAATTGGACTGGTTTGGACTTCGAATTAGGGCTTTGAGTGATGCTTTATACGAGAAACAAAACGGCCACCGTTCAGAGAAATCAAGGGTTCCTGTTAATGAAGCTTCTGCAAATTCTGGAAGATGAAGCTTCAATGTGTTTCATTGAAACTAATTTTGAAAGTTGACGCTTCAGGGTTACTGTTAACAAAGATTCAATGTGTTTGATTGAACCTATTTTTTTTTCACTAATTGAACCTAATTTCACAAAACAAAGTCGATGGCTGTGATGGCATCTTCCTGTTTTAATTTTGGTGGTTGGGTTATAGAATCGGTGGTTGTGGTGGTGGTAGGGAGAGAGAGGAACGGTGTTGTGGTGGTGGAGAAAGAGGAACGGTGATGTTGGTGGTGGTTGTGGTGGTGGAGAGAGACTGGTCTGGGAGTTAGAGGGTGAGGGAGGCGACGATATATATATATATATATAGTCCCAATTGGCAGTTGTAGAGGCCGATTCGGGTTTCGACGGTAACCGAAAGAGACGAAGGTGAGAAGAATTTTGGGTTGCGGCGGCCGGATTGGCTACTGAGAAGGGTTTTGGAAAGACGGTTGGTGAGGTTGGAGAGGGTGGTTTGGTGCTCAGCCACCACGATTCGGCTGCCAACGCTGCTGTCTCTTGTGCCGACATCCTCGCCGGTGTCGGTGGTGGTGTTGTGCTTGTGTGTGTGTGTGTATATATACATATATGTCTCTGTGTGTATATAGGAGTATATATATATATATGTCTCGGTGTGTGTGTTTATAGGGGTATATATATGTCTGCCTGTATATATAATATAATTTGTAAATTTACAAATTTTTAAGGGGCCATATTGTCTTTTAACAATGATATTTTGGAAAAAAATAAATTAAAAAAATGAGAGTAGACCAAAGTCAAGGGTCACACTAAGGTCAAAGGGTAAGAATGTCTTTTTACATGTAAAAAGTGGTCTGACATACATGTAAACTAACTTTTGGGGTGTGAGTGAAAAACGGAGCAAACGTTTGTAACGTGAGTGATAGTTATTTTCGAAAGATATTTTAGACTGATATTTGGCTAAACTATTGGGGGTGTCGGTGAAATTATCCCCAAAAAAAAACATGAAAGCTGAAATTAATGAATTACCACATAAATTGTTAAGAGTAATTGGATTAAGGTGGTTGAAAAATCAATTTCAACAAAAACTACAAAACAAAATAAATAAAATTTACCTTCCACTTCTTCCATTGTTTTTAAATATTCTAACCATTTATTTTGGATGTAACTCGTATTTTAGAAATATATTGGGTATTGGAGCATTCTTAAACTCAATTTCTACTTATAATTGAATAGGCTACATTTGTAAACATCTTAACCCTTAATGGTAACATTGTTGAGACTTCACCCATAAATATAGGTAGTAACTCAACCATATTATTATCCATCACTCCACATTCTAGACTTACAATAATTCACATTCTAGTAAATGTTAATAGCATTTTATTAATGAAAAGTACAAGAAATTAATAACAGCTCTAAATACATGTACTCGAGTCTTTTTCAATCACTTACATTAATTAGATTGATATATTGTATAATGCAAATTGCTTAGTCTTTTTCAATCACTTTTTTTCTTTCATATTTTTGTCGGTATATAGTTAAAAATAAAATGATTTGGATTAAAATTGATAATTATAAAACTGAGATTGCAGACGTGGGATTGTAAAATTTTATAAGAGTATTAAAAAAAAATTCAAACTAACTTTTTAAATTAAATATTTCCGATAGGAGACAATCTTTTAAAAATTAATTAACATTAAAATATAATAAGACACCCATCAAACACCACAAAAGTATCAACATAACATTCAAGTAAAGTTTAAGGAAGAAATTAGAGTGAAGCCTAAACAAATAAAATAAAATAAAAATAATATAGAAATAGATAGATAAAAATACTTAGTTGGAAAGTATACTTTTTAGTTAAAAAAATAACAAATGAGAGAGGGAAAGAACAAAAATTAATAATAGTGAAGTCAAGGACTCTAATTTTTATTTTTATTTTTTTATTTTTTTAATGTAATCAGCTAAAGAAATACAGTTTATTTTATATTTAAAATGATTAAATTAAATTTTTCAAAATGAATTATATATATCCAAATAAATTTAGAAGTAGGAAGATGAAATTCTACAATCCTACTTTTAATTCTACTAATCTAGTGCCAGTGAAATTGAAAATCAACTGAACAGTGAGAGAAACTCTCATATGGAAATAATGGAAGACGAAGGCAGAGGCGAGGGTTCGAGCCCTCTCGCTACAGTCGAACAGATCCAAAGACGCCTCGTTCGACCTACCACCTCTCTGCACTCTCACTCATCCACCACCATTATCACACCTTGGTACTCAAATTCTCCATACATGATCTCAATAAATTTCATTCAACATCATTTTCTTTTTTATTTCATGTATTTTTTTTTTTTTTTTTTACAGGGATGATGTGAATTCGACGGAGTTTCAGAGGATAAAGCGAGAAGGCGCGAAGAGAGAAGTGACGAACAAGAGGCTTGAGGATTACTTGGATCCGGTTCTTCTCTCTGCAATTCGTAGGAAAATTGGCGGCAAGAGCAAAAGAGATGGAGGTTTGAAATTGAAGAGAGAGTTTGAATGGCCAATTGATGGATTGAAAGTGTTCGCAGAGGATTTGAGGAGAGAGAAAGGAATGAAATGGAGGAGTAGTGTTGGTGGAGCTGTTGATCTCGACGAGGATCGGGATTTGATCGGAGGTGGTGGAGAGGATGACGAAGAAGAACAAGTCTCGTGTACTCCGTTTCAACGGTTCGAGAGAGCGGCGTTGAAGCGCTTCAAGGGGGTGGGTGAAGGATAAGCAGGGGAGTAGGTGACGGATAAGATTATGGTCTGGCTGGGTACTCGCATTGTTGCTCTGACTTCTTGAAGAACACATATAGTGTGAACTGGATACTGTATAGCATACGCATTATGCGTACAGTAAGCAGGGACATGGGTCTCGTGTTGTGGATGAAACCTACTGAATAAAATATGGTCCCACTCTATATTTCATCAATTGAGCATAGTTGAGTTCCATGAATATACTAAGAATAGACTTCTTTTTATCTAATTAAGTTTTTTACAGTACATCTTTACCCAAAAATTAATACTTTTTTAAAAAAGCTCATTTATAAGTTAACTGTTCTTCAAAAATCTTTTTCAAAACTTATTTAAAAAAAAAAGAAATATAGGTATTAATTAGGTTAACTAATACTATAAAGCTCGTTCTTTGGACATGCTATAGGGCACGGCCACAATCAAGCACACATGCCGTGTATATTACAAATCACACTAACAAACTAACAAACGTGTGTTGTGCGGTAGAGAATCTAAACTCATATTTAAAGAAAAAGTAAAATAATATTTACCATAGAAGTTAAGAAACAAAAGAAAGGAGAGAAGATTAATTCATTCTATTGTTTGGACTTGGATGGATGGGAACAGAGCAATGAATTGTATTATTTGTCAATAGAAAGACAATAACTAGTATCATATTTTTTTTTCCCTAGGTATAACTAGTATAAGAATTTTAAGTTTAGATAATTTTCTGTAATATATGTATACAAGACTTGACCAGTTACTGAGAAAAAGTTCAGTTTGGAAGTTGTTGTGCCAAAAACCCACATTGGAATTTCAGTTTGGAGTGGTTTTGGTTCAAGAACTAATCAGAGCCCATAAATCTGGCATTAGAAACCATAGCTTCTCTCTTTACACAATCACAGAACCTTATGCATACAAGGAAATTATTTCGACCAGTTCTTGTGGCAGCAATAGTCAAGAATCACCACTTCAGAAATCCAACAACAACCGAGCCTTTCCCAATTACATCGCTCGGCTACGTGAATCTTATGCTTCCATTCCGCACATAGTCAATTTACAGCAGAAAAAAGCCTTGCACGGAAATTACAACCACATAATGCAAAATATGGAAACCCTAACGATGAATTGATTGCCAAAGCTTGTAAATACATGTTGTGTTACATATACAAATAATACAAATGCACTTAGCTGTAAAAAGTAATCAGAAATTTAATGCGTGCACAAGACATATACTCTGCTTGTACTCAAGACTAGTAGAAGTACTCAAAAACAAAGAATCTAAAAATGTCCCGACAACTCGACTTGATAGGTGCAGAAGGGTACACAAACCAATTTGACCTTGAGAGTTTTGACTTATGCACTTCAATAGATTTCAAACAGTAAGGGAAAAAAATTAGAAGAAATGGCTATTTGTTAAACATAAACAAATGGCATATACAAACAATAATGGTATATATACATATAGCATTGTTTCCAAATAGCAAAATGAGAATAGTGTAAAATGGTTAAGCAACTATCAGATGCAGCTTGGCCTCATAAGAAAACCAATAACTGTGTTGTATTCAGTTAGCAGGCCTGCAACTGGGTTCCTGCTTATTCAAACCACATTGAAGCACATTACAACTACAATACTGCACCGAACCAAAACCACCAATTAGAACTTGTGAAAAGGCCTTTTAGTTAACTCGTATACCCCTCATATGCTCTTAAAAATCGACAGTACATTCAGAATGGAGTTTCAAATACACACTCAATGGGTATAGATTCTGAAGGAATTAAAGAACGCCATGCATCCATGTGTACCTTGTTGTGGCGGGATCAGAAATGAATGTCATCGGCTCATGCATCTGTGTGTTCCAATTTTTAAATCTTATCAATCCCTTCATTTTCAGCAGAAACTTTTCCAGAATTTCGGCCACTCATCCTCCCAAATGAGCTCATGGTTGACAAACCCTTGAAGCTGCTGCTGCCCTCACTGATGTTAAAAGACTTCCTTGATCTACTTGGCCTTGACGGACTGAATTCTAGTTCTCTGCTGTTGTTTATTTTGACCTCGGCAACAACTAGTTGAGTAATGCTGCTTCGACAAAAGGGGCAGACTGGGGCCTTTGGGCAAGCAGAGACGGAGTTGGGTTTGTTGTGACAGCACAGAGCTAGAGTGCAAGAGGCACACATCTGGTGGCCACAATTTTTAACCTCAATTGTGCAGACCTGATCAAAGCAGATGCAGCATAGCTCGACGTCGCTGGCCTGTTGAGAAGTACTCTTCCCCGTGAATAACAATGTATATACTTTGAAGATTGATAGGAAAAGCATAATGCAGATTTAAAGAAAAGATACTGTCTTTTTTAGCATAAGGTGTAATCTAGAAAAATAGGTGCATATTTTGAAGATATGTAGGAAATAGATCAGGATAGATATAGATTTAAAGAAAAGCCAAACTTCTTTAAAAAATAAAAAAAAAATTACTCAAAGCTCTTTTTTTTTTTTTTTCATTCACGATTCATTATCATAACAAAAAGTATAAATAGAGTATGTTTAAAAATGTCAGTAGCTCTGGTAAGGTGGTGATCCACATGCTTCCTAGTGCGGTGGATGCATTCCTCTCAAAGCTGAGCAAGATAGTAGGAACAACTTCTTAAATTGTTAAGGGAATCTTTCACAAATATAAGAGTCACATGACATAAAAATCAAAGGAGAATCATTAGGAAGCTTGTTTAGAAAAGAAAAAAAAAAAATTTATTGAACATTAGGAAGCTTGTTCCATTGCATCTGAACCTTTGGGATACATATTTCTGCCAAACATAATTCCCATGTAAAGGCATAGAACTGGTCTGTTATGTGTATACACACACACACACACGCAAGGAAAAAATAAGAATTTAATACAAAATTTATAATACCTCAGACATGTCATCGCCAGACTCAAAACCAGACTGCAAAGATGATGGAAGTGAGTAGACTGTCTCCTTGAAGATGGCTTTTTCCCTCTCTCTGTTTGCCTCCATTAGGGCTTTTTCTAACAGAGCTTTTGCTTCCGGATTGAGCTCAGTAAATAACTTCAAAGGCGATGGCCAAACGAGAGGCTCCGGAGATGAAGGATTCAACAATGCTGCACATGCTCCATGCTTGTTCTTCAGGGCAACCATGTAAGGCATTCTCCTGCAGAGTTCCCATCTGATAATGATTAGTTTTACATGCAAATGTTCACAGTTGACAACTTTTCTCATCAATTACACAGAAGAAACCTCCCACAATCAGGATGTAGAATGGAACCAAAAGAGTAAGAATTAAGTATGTGTGTGCTAGATATACAATAAATCACCAAAATCAATTTACAGCGAACATACACAAAAAGAGTTCTGCAAGTTCTTGAAGTCAGCTCGATAAATCCTTCTGAGTGTCATAACATATTCTTCTAAATCATATTATTCTCAAGTCTCTAACCACATTCTCTTTTACCTTCCCCTCCTCATTATAACTTTGAACCCAATTAGTCTTGGTTACCATAGTAATTGATCTTAGAGGAAGATATAGTTTGACCACTAAAGAAACTTTTAAATTTTAGCAAGTTCAATTTTGCAAAAAGGGAATTCCCAGGGGATCTACTTTATGCTTCAACTTTTATTCTCATCTTCAGTCCTAACAGCATTCTAGAATTTGTTTGACAGAGATCAAGGGATAAAAATTGATTTCACCAACAAGAAGCTTAAAATTGACCAAGTTAACCTAGACTACCATATTGCACAATTTATGTTTAGCAAAATTTTAAATTCAAAGTCTTACCCAGATGAATCTCGTTGCAGGCGATCTGCGCCCCAAGCAAGTAATTCCCGCACACAGTCCAGAGAACCTCCACGAGCTGCCATATGAAGTGGAGTACTCCCTGGGTAGCTGCAAGTGGGACTTTTATCAACTTGAAATTCAAAATAGCACTGCCTCTACAATGCATAAAGAGCTTCATCAAGATTGTTACCCATATCCGCCTGTGGAAACACAAACTAGCGCGCCACTGTTTAAGAGAGTATGAACACACTCTGGGCGCCCTTGTCGGGCTGCCAAGTGCAGGGGGGTCGCTCCATTTCCATCCCTTACATTCACAAATCTTGCAAATCCCCTGCCATTGAATCCAAACCAAACCAAATAATACAGTAAGATTAGAATTTAATTGATATTAGAACACAGATATATACTTGTGTTTGTTTGTGACAGAGATTAGAGTGAGAGAGGGTCACCAGGAAGCTGCAACGGGGGTTGAACGGGCAGCAGAAAGAATAGCTTGCAGACAATCTGAATGGCCATAATAAGCAGCATAATGCAAACAGGTTCTTCCATTCAGAGAATCAAACATTAAAATCTGATAAATTTCAAAAGCAACCCATCATAAATCCTTCCATTACAACATAATCAATCGGGAAATCTGAAGAGAGAGCAGGAGAGAAACACAATTGGCATACATTTGCTCCTGCTTGAATAAGCCTTTCCACACAGGAAATTTTCCCATGCATTGCAGCTAACATTAAAGGGGTCTAAAACAATCACAGACAAATAAACAAATACACATGTATTAATTATCATATACACGAGATAGAAAGGAAGGTTCAAGATTATATATGGTCAATAATAGAGGTTATATAATACCAAATTATAGATGTATACATGCATCATTCATAATGAGTTTGGGTGTGTGGAAATTACCTGTTTGTGGCGATTTACGGCATCTGGGTTAACAGACCGATCCAAAAGCATAGAAAGAACCTACCCATCATCAAAACCAAGCACCAAATGCAAAAATCACAAAGAACCATCAAGAAATATGCCAAGAAAACAATCCCCAGAAAAGAAAATATGAAAATCCAAATCAAAATTAACAATCCAAAAGAAAATACACAAAACCCACCTGGATCTGACCATTTGCAGCAGCTACATGCAGTGCAGAGAGTCGACCATGAGCAATGGTCCTTTCCAACACATTCGTGTCTTCCTCCAACATTGCTTCAACTCTTTCCAACTCTCCATTTTGCACTGCACTGAACAGACCACGACCATGGCTTTCTCTGCAACTCAGCCCCTGACCCATTTCCTCCTATATTCTCTCAGCATCAGTGGAGGTGCCCCGATCGTCACTCACGCGCCACCGCCCACGGAGGAGGTGGTGGTGCAAGTGGCGATGGGTTGGGACGGGGAGTGTGGGTAAAGCCAGAGGTAATATCTAAAGTATTGGAGTGGCCTTCGAATTTGAACCTGCCCGCCGAGATTTCGGGCAGTTGTCGGATGCTTTTGGTAGTTGTCGGGCAATTATCAGATAATTTTCGGGCAAGTTGTTTTTCAGTATATAATATAATATAATGAAACAGTGGTGTAAGCCTGGTAGCAGAGACTTTAGTCAAAATCACGTGAATTATGTTTGATTTTTCAACACGGTTTGCAGGGAGATATCAGAACCGTTGATGTTCGTTGTTCTTCTTTGCAGCCGTCCGATTGATTTTTTGACCAAGCTTATAATAAAATAATTTCCTCATAGATTTTCTCTCCGGAATTTAAAAATGAAATTAAAATTTGAAAGCATTTTCAAAACAAAGATGGCATGAAGGACAATAAAAATTCATATAAAAATTTCCTATAGATTAGCAGTATTTCCTTTTGTTTGCTACAGTACTATTTACCAACCAAACAATTTTTAATCATACCTGTGAATGGATTTTGATTCCGATATTATCCTCGTATAAATGAAATAAAAAATTTAATAATTTGCTATTTCAATAAATGATAATTTAAAATGATTCAATCATATAGCAACCGGATTACATTAAAATTATATATATATATATATATATATATATTATTTAATTACAATATACTGTGTATGTTATACTCCATATATATTAGTTATTTATCTTTAAATTTATATATATTTATCATTTATCATTAAATTTATTTGGTTGCATAGTTATATGGTGCATATTAATAACTCTTCACTGCACCTAACTTTATACGAGTTTGCGTGAGAAATGACACAATAAAATGATTAGTGTCGATTTGATATATGGAACCAGTAGAAAAGGAAAAGAAATAGAAAAAAAATAAAGTTTTTATGAGTTTGGGTATGATGAAAAGAAAGAAAAAGAAAAAGAAACAAAAAAAAAACAGCAAGTACAATTTCTGCAGTGGTTGATTTTCCTCCAAAAAGTTTCTATATAAAACACAACCAAATTTTAGTTCCTCGTGATATTTGCACCTCTATATTTTAATTTTCTATTATGTTGGTGACTCAACGTGTTTAATTGTTGATAGACTTATTCATGTACCTTTTCATATATTTTTGAAGTTAGAGTCTAAGATTAACATTAAAAAAAATTATGAAGCCTTTCTCGTACATAAACAATTAAAATTTGATAAAATTCATTATATTATAAGTATTTTAATAATCCATCATTCATTATTATTATCATAAACTAAAAATGGATATAAACAATTGGTGATATAAAAGGGATTGATCCAACATAAATTTATTTAATTTTTATAGTATTTGAAATCATAAATGTAATTTTAGCAAGTATAATTATTAATATTATTAATTTATTTTGATTATTAAAATTAACAGAATAATATTTTCCCATAATTTTTTTATTATAATTTTATATAACTAAACGACTATTAAAATTTTAATTTTCCTTTAATAAGTTCACACACATGCATGGCAAAGTATGGAACAATTTTATCTAGATAAATAGACAATCTCTTGTCGTGTTTTAGTCCTTTATTGGAGCACTTTTGGTTGTAAACATGTACTTTAATTGTAAACTTTATTTCTTTTGACTTGCTCCTTTCACATAATTCTTCAAAATCATGCTTCACTTTTCTTTTTGCTTTGATTTTCGGTCAATTATTTACAGCTACAAAGCAAGTGCCTTTAAAAAGAAAAGCAAAAAATGAAAAAGAATTTGTATGAACCTTAGGACAACAAATTATTTGAAAGACTAAAAGACTGAGTCATAAACTCTTCTTATTGAGCAGTTGATTGAAAATTTTGTTTTAAATATTTTATTTATCTTTGTAGATATTGTAAAAAGTATGTATATTTTAATTCAGTTGCTAAATAAAAAGAATTCATAACTTTTATCAAAAGAGAGCTCCTTTCGAAATAAGAAAGAATGTTATTTTGGAGTGAACTATGTTTGGTTCGCATATTTAATTTTTTTATGTCATTTTTAACTACTCAATCTCACCATCTCATTAATATTTTTGTCGATCTGGTCCTAATTGAATAAACAAACAATTCTTTCTTTTTTAACCAATACGTCTTTAGATCTATGTTGTAAATAATTATCTCACCTAAATCTACTTTTCTTCAAAATTTTTATTAATAGTCTATTTTTTTTTTTTTTCCACACATGTTCTTTACTAATCTTACATTTTATAGTCACTTGTATAATGTAGTATTTTCATCACCCAACACTTTATTCCAAATAAACAGTTGGCCTAATATATACACACACACACACTAGTCACACATGCTACCTCACCTCATTTTAAGTTATTTTAGATTTTGAAATTAAATTTAGAGGAAAACTAGTTTATACATTAAATTAATTTTTGTCTAAATTCAGTGTCAGATTATAAGGTTTAGTTTTTTGTTTGTTTGATTGCTTGCTTGCTTAGTATTGCACTATTGATTATAGTATTAAATAGCAAAATATCATTCGCTATTATTATTTTTTATTTACAACTATAATCTTTAATTTAATTTTCACGTTGAATTACACTTGAGTGTATTGAAAAGGTCTCGCTAACGGCATCAATCAAATCAAGACAGGCTAATTTTTTAAAAAATTTGATTAAACACAAGACATATCCAAAAGAGCATCAGGGCGCAAGCCACTTTAGAGTGGCTGTGTGTCAGTGTAGAGTGGGAGGGGATCGGTACGCAGATGGAAATAGAGAGCCTTTTTTGTGGACTCTACAATTACTTTCCATGGACTTATCTACAGACAGAGAGGGCAATGGACAATTCGCTAAAATTTTTGTTCTTTCTTTAATTGGCTGAGAATGAAAGAAGGCCCACTATCTACCACACAAGCTAGATAGAATTAGCTATAGCCGGTGATGGCCCACCTTTGAATAATGAGATACTGATGTTGCATACCTTAGAACAATTTTTATTAAAAAAATAGAGTATCATGTAAGCATTTTTTATTAAACAATACTTATGTGACACTCTATTTAAAAAAAAAATAGATAGAGAAGGTGTATAAATGCATACCGGATGCTCTAAATAAAATTTTCATTTTGTTACTATTTCACAAGTAGTCAATACTATCCACAATCACGGGCTTGGGCACAGAGCCCATATGTTACCTTGACCCAATCCGTATAGTTTGGTCAGGTTTGGGCCGTTTGGCACGAGTGCGGTTTGGTTAGAAATCGTACTAGCCGGTTTCAATTCGAATTGGGTCAAGAAAAACAAATGTGGACCAACTGAACCGAAACGTGATAATAAATCTTGCCCTAGGTACGCATCACCCGCACACCACTGTCTCATCCACCGTCTCGAGCGACTCTATCCGGCCGGTCAAACCAACGCGACTCCCTTGTTCCAAAATCAGAGACGACGCCTTCATCTTTTCCGGTGAGTTCCTCTCTCTCTTCTTTGTTCTCTGTACATATTTTCACACACGCACTCAACACTCTGTTGATCTCTCTCACACACACACTAGGCCACACAAACACATTCACTCACTGTGCCCTGACGCCCTGTTCAGTTCGAACTGATTAGGTTTAGAGACTTTAATCTCGTTTTTTTTTTTTTTTTTTTTTGAGACTAGTTTGATCCGATTTATGCTGAAGTCAGTTTCATCCGAATAATATCAAACTCGTTTCGTTAGCACCGCCTTAGGGGCAACATGTCAGTATTTACAACATTCGGCTGTGGTAAACGACTTGTTGTAGTTCTATACCCTTCAAGTAAGCGCGCGCTCTCTCTCTCTATAGATTTGGCAGTTCGCACACTCTAGAAAGCCCTGTAAACCCTCACCGATCCGTCTTCGCAACATTCGGTTGTGGTAAACAACTCCTCGTAGTTATATACTCTTCAAGTAAGCTCTCTCTCATTATATATCCTTTGTTGTATTGTCAATCTATTATATAATATAGGTTACGGTAGATCAAGAAAGAGAGAGAGAAATAAATCTTCTTTAAATTTTTGAATATTCATGGAAGGAATGCCTTTTTTTTTTTTTCTCTGGAAAACAGTGAAAAAGATAATCTCAGTTGGTACAGTTATTAAAATCAGAATCCCATGCTAATTTTTTCCTTAAACCTGAAAATAGTGAAACATCAAACTTATAGGCATGGTGTCTTTAGCTATTTAGGAGTAATTTATTGATTTTGAGAGAAGAAAACGCCCTGGTTTGTGAAGGGACTTGGTAAATGTTGACCAAAAAAATTAATGAACTTGCACAATATGGAGGTTGTGTTATTTAACTGATTGTTTGTTTGATATGCCAGGTTTAAGAGAACAATGGATGATAGCTTATACGATGAGTTTGGCAACTATATTGGACCAGAAATTGAGTCTGATCAGGAGAGTGATAGGGATGATGAAGATGAAGATCTCCCTGACAAGCCCATTGATGAGGCAGATGTATCAGATGATGAGGACGCAGCTGGTGCATCCAATGGGTGGATAACTACCACTAACGATATCGATATGGATAACCAGATTGTCCTTGCTGAGGACAAAAAGTACTACCCGACTGCGGAAGAGGTTTATGGTGAAGAAGTTGAAACCCTAGTCATGGATGAAGATGAGCTTCCCCTCGAACAACCCATAATTAAACCAGTCAGGAATATTAAGTTTGAGTTGGGGGTTAAGGATTCCTCCACTTATGTGTCAACACAGTTTCTTTTGGGTCTTATGTCAAACCCTTCTTTGGTTCGTAATGTTGCCCTAGTGGGACACTTACAGCATGGGAAGACCCTGTTTATGGATATGCTGGTTGAGCAAACCCATCATATTTCAACCTTTGATCAAAATAGTGAGAAGCATATGAGGTACACTGATACAAGAATTGATGAGCAAGAGAGGAGAATATCAATCAAGGCAGTTCCAATGTCACTTGTTCTCGAGGATAGCAATTCAAAATCATATCTTTGCAACATCATGGATACGCCTGGACATGTCAACTTCTCTGACGAAATGACAGCTGCTCTAAGGCTTGCTGATGGTGCTGTGTTAATTGTAGATGCTGCTGAAGGAGTTATGGTAATTATTTTATATTGCACTCTTTTTATTGTTTTATAACCCACCACAATAATAGTCATTAAGAAATCTGTATGACATGAATGTGTGCTGACAAAGTAGCGTGAAGGCTGACGTATTCGTCCTCAGCTTTTGAGCTTGTCTGACTAACTTGCTCGTCTGACAATTTATTAGTATTACTATTTTTTGTTCTGCTTGTCTTTGTAGTGCATTCTATTAAAACAAGTTTCTTCCTTTTATCACTGCATGTATGTTTTCATGTCTTAATTTAGTTTTTTCTAGTTTCATATTCGGCGGTATCAACACTTTCATTTGATACTTGTTACAGTATTTGTTAATTGTCAATATGTGCTACTCTGATACTTGGATGCACGAACTGGGATAATCTAATTGGTCATTTGTGGGTATTTCTTAGCCATTAACTACAGAATTACATATTTAACATTATTTATATTACCGAGTGCTGAGAAAACTATGAAACGAGCATGGAACTGACTGACATAATGTGGGTATTATCTAACGTGTATATTATCTGATATATTTCTTTTATTATTGTATTATTGTATATTACTCTTGAGAAATTGCAAAATTTAACAAAAAGGCACTGGTATTTGTTGAAGGATTTAAATATTAAAGTTACATCCTCTCTAAATGCTTAAGCTTTTGGAGTAGGTGGTTGTTAAAATGGTATTAGAGCAAGCAAGGTCCTGTGTTCAAACTTCACCGTTACCCTGATAATTAAAATTGAAACATGTGTTGGACCAAAAGAAGACCACATGTGAGGGGGATTTAAATAGTAAAATTACACCTTCTAAAAAAGCTTAAGCTTTTGGAGTAGATGGTTGTTAATAGTATTCTATCCAGTGATATATCATTTGTTGCAACATAGTGTTGGTTTCATAGTATGTGATTTCCTTGAATCATTAGTGTTTGATTGCCTAATTTTTGATATGTCATGGATATATTGCCAAGATTTCTCATGTTTTTCTCCTAATAGTTTATCTATTCCTTGTCTGGATGGCATACAATGTTTGACAATATAATGAGACCAAAGGAAAGATATGGGAACATGCTTTACTTTCGAAGGGTCTAGAACTATAGTTAACATTTGGAACTTTCCTTTGGGTCCTTCACATGGATCAATACTTCCATTACAAAAATTTCCATGGCTTAGTACTTAGAGTTTTTGCTTTATTCCCTTGTTTTGGGCTTTTATGTAGTCATTTTTTGAATTTTGGGTCCGCTATGGATTACAGTGCAATTATTGGCAGGAACTGTGTATTCTGCTCTGCTATCTGAGACCACTTTTGGATTGAACTTCCTTGTGGAAACAGTTTCTTTATATGATAATTTTGTTATAGCAGCATTTTGTAATCATAACATTGTTAGTATTGATTATGAACATCGTACAACCGCTTCTTATGATTAATTTTCTATTCATTAAATGAACAGGTAAATACAGAGAGGGCTATACGCCATGCCATTCAAGAACGCCTTCCTATTGTTGTTGTGATCAATAAGGTAATTTCCTGAAACCATGCTTATATTATTCATTTGATTTTTATATAAAGCAGTGGGTTGCCACAAACAAATGGTTTCAATTTTTCTTTTAATTTAATATCTACTTATTCTAATTATTTTTTTAGGTTGACAGGCTAATAACTGAACTTAGGTTGCCCCCGAAGGATGCTTACCATAAGCTCAGGCATACAATAGAAATCATCAATAACCTCATATCTGCAGCTTCGTCAACTGCTGGAGATGTTCAAATTATTGATCCAGCTATCGGAAATGTTTGTTTTGCTAGTGCTAATGCTGGATGGTCCTTTACCTTGCAATCTTTTGCTAAGCTATATGTCAAGCTCCATGGTATTCCATTTGATGCTAATAAGTTTGCATCTCGTCTTTGGGGAGATTTTTACTATGATGCTGATGCCAGAGTTTTTAGGAAGAAACAACCTGCTGGTGGAGCAGAAAGATCATTTGTCCAGTTTGTGCTTGAACCCCTCTACAAAATATACAGCCAAGTAATTGGAGAACATAAGAAGAGTGTGGAGGCAACTCTTGCAGAACTTGGTGTGACTCTCAGCAATGCAGCTTACAAGTTAAATGTTAGACCTTTGCTAAGGTTGGCTTGTAGCTCAGTTTTTGGTTCAGCCACAGGCTTTACCGATATGCTGGTTCATCACATTCCTTCTGCAAAAGATGCTGCCAGTAGGAAGGTTGAACATATTTATACTGGGCCTAAGGACTCTGAAATTTACAAAGCTATGGAAGATTGTGATCCTTCTGGCCCCCTTATGGTTAATGTGACGAAACTGTACCCAAAATCAGATTGTAGCGTTTTTGATGCTTTTGGTAGGGTATATAGTGGTGAAATACAGACAGGGCAGACTTTGCGGGTTTTGGGAGAAGGCTATTCACCAGATGATGAAGAGGACATGACGGTAAAAGAAGTAACAAAATTATGGGTCTACCAAGCTCGTTATAGAATACCCATAAGCAAGGCTCCTCCTGGTTCTTGGGTTCTGATTGAAGGGGTGGATGCTTCGATTATGAAGACTGCCACACTGTGTAATCTGGATTATGACGAGGACGTGTATATATTCCGGCCTCTTCAGTTTAATACCCTTCCAGTGGTGAAAACAGCTACAGAGCCTTTGAATCCAAGTGAGTTGCCCAAAATGGTAGAGGGTCTTAGAAAGATTAGCAAGAGCTATCCTCTAGCCATAACCAAAGTTGAGGAGTCTGGGGAGCATACCATTTTAGGCACAGGAGAGTTGTATTTAGATTCTATAATGAAGGACCTCAGGGAGCTTTATTCGGAAGTGGAAGTCAAGGTATTGAGAAACTTCCAAAAAAAAAAAATTTTCTTGCTTTTGTTGAGCATAATTTTTCCTACTTATGCTTTACATGAAATGTAGGTGGCAGATCCAGTTGTCTCGTTTTGTGAAACAGTGGTTGAGTCTTCATCAATGAAATGTTTTGCTGAAACACCCAACAAGAAAAATAAAATTACAATGGTATGAATGCCATCTGATTCTCTTTTGATCTTGAGGTGATTTGTAATTTTATGTTTTCTAGTTCATGCAATATAATTATTTAGTTCTGTTCTCTAGATTGCAGAGCCATTGGAGAGAGGACTTGCTGAGGACATTGAAAATGGTGTTGTGAGCACTGATTGGCCCCGAAAGAAGATTGGAGACTTCTTTAAAACAAAATATGACTGGGATCTGCTTGCCGCACGTTCAATTTGGGCATTTGGGCCTGATAAGCAGGTAATATAAATGTTTTATGTGGATGCAGGACCTGGTAAATTTGACAGGACAAAACAATTATGTTGTTTATAAACTTCCAAAGACTGCTAGTTTGATCATCTCTATTCAGTATAATCCTAGCCTCATATATTCTTGATTAAAGTTTGCTTTCGTGTGACAACTGTTCATGTTCCCATCTGATAAATGTCATACTTGTAGGGACCTAACATTCTATTAGATGACACACTCTCAAATGAAGTAGACAAAAGCATGCTGAATGCGGTTAGAGATTCAATCGTGCAAGGGTAAGTTAATTTTAAATCTTCATTTCCTCTTCGTAGTTTCCATTTTCTGCGTCTTGATGACGGGACTATCCTATTCTGGACAGATTTCAATGGGGTGCACGAGAAGGACCCCTATGTGACGAGCCCATCAGAAATGTTAAGTTCAAAATAGTTGATGCTAATATTGCAAAGGAGCCCTTGAATCGGGGATCAGGGCAGATCATTCCAACAGCTCGACGTGTGGCATACTCTTCTTTCCTTATGGCTACCCCACGGCTTATGGAACCAGTATACTATGTAGAGGTAAAAACTTGGTACTACAAATTATCTAATGAAGGTTATATTCTGACTATAGAAACCATTTCATGGAGATGCACATAGAGATGGCTTCTTTTAACCTACTCGAGGCAAACAAAGTTCATTTTTCAATCCTTTAATGACCTTATAACTTCTTCCAGTAGCATTTGATACCTGTTAACATCACATTGAAATAAAATTTCTTGAAAGTAGAAACTATTAAATAACATTTATTGATTTCTTGAGGTCCAGTGGAACTTTTATTAATACAAGTTCTTTAAGGTGCCTTTGGGCCTAGAATATTCTGAAAAACAAGAAATAGGGTGAGATTTGATTATCTTGTTGAAAAAGGGAAACTTTTTGTTTTTCCCCATTTCATGTCAAGTTGATGTTAAAAACTAAAGAATGCAATGTTGCCTTTTCAGATACAAACACCTATGGACTGTGTTACTGCTATCTACACAGTGTTGTCACGCAGACGTGGGCATGTTACAGCCGATGTTCCTCAACCAGGGACTCCAGCTTATATTGTCAAGGTTTGGTTGCTAAAGTTGCCTTCATCATTACAGTTTTTGCTTACTATTTTTAACAGCCTAAATTGTTCCCCATGAGAGAGATGGATATTGATGACACATATAACAATCATACAACTTGGTAGTCTTTTTCCTAATGAGAGTTTTGATCGGACAATATAGAAAATATCTCCAGTTTCATTTTCGGAGAAGAGTTGAACAATTTTATGTAGCTTCCCGAGAAGTTGGGCTAAAGTTGAACAGTTTTATGCAGCTGTTCCCAAGTAGTTGGGCTGCCATGTTAATTGCTTGCCAATCCATATATATATTTCATTAGAAATCCTGAGACCAATTATTTTAAACACTTACATGATTTAACTCTAATTATATAGTTGAATATTCATTTTATTGCTGTTATATTTATGTGGTTCTATATTATAATTGGAACTGCAGGCTCTTTTACCTGTGATTGAATCTTTCGGATTTGAGACGGACTTGAGATATCATACTCAAGGGCAGGCATTTTGCCTGTCGGTGTTTGATCATTGGGCTATAGTTCCTGGAGACCCCCTTGACAAGAGCATAGTTCTGCGGCCACTTGAGCCTGCCCCAATTCAGCACCTGGCTCGTGAGTTCATGGTGAAGACAAGGCGTAGAAAGGTATTCTCCCTCCGTTCTTCCTTTCAGACAATAAGTTCTCTGATTCATATATGGAAAAAATATAAGGTGGTGTTTTAAATGCGCACACACATATATATATTTTTAAATATGCTCTATGATGCATCAATTGCACTTTTAAGGGCCCCCAGAGGTATTTTCTCATTTGAACACATTAAATTTTTAGAGAAATATGATTTTCTATTTATCTGTAGGAAAATAAAAAGAATAGTACAGACGCATTTTTGTGCAATATAGAGTGAGCAAACACATTTAATGCTTAAATAGTTGAGGTTTGAATTGATGGCAGGGAATGAGTGAAGATGTGAGCATCAACAAGTTCTTCGATGAGGGCATGGTGAAAGAGCTAGCTCAGCAGGCAGCTGAACTTCATCAGCAAATGATGTAGGTGGGAGGGAGACTGCAAATCACAATCTTCATTTCCATGTTTCCGGTCAGTGATGGAACTGTGTTAGAAAGTCTTTCGTACCGCAAGGACCCAGTCTTCCGTGCTGCACTTCTTTGTAATCTCTGGCCTATGGGGCTCTCGATGCTCATTTACACTGGTTCAACATAGTGAAAGATTTTAAGATTGGTCTTTCCAACATGGGTATATACATTTTCAAAGGAACTTGTAACGGTGGTGCTATTATAAGTGCATTACTGTTGGTAGAAAAGTGAAAGAATGATTATAAGTGCATTACTGTTGCTACAAAAGTGAAAGCCATGGTGAAACCTGCAGTTTGGATAGAAAGATATGTTGTTTATCATGATGATGGATTATAATGCTGAGTCATATTTGAGTGAATCAGTATGCGAAATTCTATTGATATTATTAATTAAACTTCTTGTGGTTGATATGATTCGGTAGTGGTCTCACAGAGTAACACCACCACCACCACCACCAGAATCAATTTCAACTAGGCTTTTGACACGAGTAATATGGAAACCAGAATAATAGTAACATTGTTTGGCTCACCTTCACCATCAACAGCTTTCAACTCGAGTAGCCAAGTTGTATAAATAGCATACCATCCTTCGATGTGAATTATGTTGAATGATGATGATCAACCACCTGTGAACGCCTATTTATTGAATTGGGTTAAATGAATCACTCACTAAGAAGCTTGAGAGAGAACCAGGCTTACCAACAATTAAAGCAAGGCATATTTTGTGTTTCATAACCCAAATATGATTCTCCAAATCCTCCAACATCCATAGCTCTAATTCCATATCAGTGGCGGGATTTGACAAGTAGATGGATCCCTACATTTCCAACAAGCTGCAATTTAAGAGTTTAGGCACGTATTGATATAGAATTTAAAATTTTCCATTTTTTTTTTTTCTAGGTTTTTTTGTTTTTTTCGTTGATATAAAAATTATAATTTTCCTTTTTTCTAGGTTTTGTCGTTGATATAGATATTAAAATATATATCTATGCTTGTGAGAGAAAGAGGGAAGGGTCATTTTTTTTATTGCCTATAATCATCATTTTTTTTTTTTTTTTCTTGATGTTTTATTGGGACACCTCATCATAAGAAGAAGGTTCATTTTTATAGACAGATATTGTTCTTTCCACAATTTACAAACGAGTTTGAATCTAACAAGTGATTCAGCAGGGACTCTTTTTAGTATCTCATAGAGTATCTCTCTAGGCAGCCAATTCCGGTTATTGTTTCTGCTTCCCATGCTATGCTATGCTGCTGGTGGAAGAACCTTCAAAATTGAAGAATGATATATTATTTTTTATTGATCAATGTATTTTCTGCATATTTATAATAAAAGAATTCTAACAGCGTATGGAAAACTAATGATAGGAAAGCTCACAGCTTATTTAAAAACTACTAATAAGAATCCTAATTACTAAAAATTACCACTAAATACCAAAACTCAGAATAATTCCATTTGTTTGGAACCTCCAACGAAAGTCTTAAAATGTCTCATCTCAAACCCAACTCCAAAGAGTCCATAAAACTATCATACATCAATAATGGATAGGTAATAATAGACATGTTATCATTTTCCTTTTTTCTACCCAACCTAGCTCCGTATCCCACACACATGCAACAAAAATAATTAAATATTAACCATATGGATTGACATATATATCAGATTTTCAAATAATTTCGAGTGTACTAATAATATACAGAGTAATTAGATATTGACCTTTTTCTTTCCAACCTTTTTTTTTTTTTTTGGGGCTAAATCTAAATTTATTACATGTTAACACTAAGACTTACTTTGGTTAGTCTGAACTAACTAAAAAAAGAAAAAAAAACATAATTTTTTTCAAAAAAAATTTAAGGATTTGTTGCGTGAAAAGAAAAGTTTTTCAGAAAAGTAAGATTATGCAATTAGTTGATTTTCCTCAAAATGCTTCATCCATAAAACGCGCGAAGCCCATGAAAATTGTATCATTATATTATATTTTCTTGCTATGCCCCCTCATCAGTTGTTACTCTTCTTTCTTCATTGATAAATTAGAACTCTTCTTTCTTATCCAGTCTTACAAAATATGTGAGTTTTCTTCATTGATGATAAATTAGGACTCTTATTAGGTTACAATTTCCTCATCCTTAAATTAGGATTTTTTTTTAGAATCACAAAGAAGCTAGAGTCCTAATATATAATGCAAAAAAAAAAAAAAAAAAAAAATACTAAATATGTATTTGATTGTATATACTTACATAAAAAACCCAGTTGTATATATTATTATTATTATTATTTTTTATGCCTATTGCATGACGTATATTTCTTAGTATAAAATTTATAAGGGTAGTTTTGGGATGTCAAATCATTGTATCCAAACTAATGAAACAATATTTTCTCACAAATTTCTTATTAAAAATTCATGCTACCAAATGCATAATAAAAAGTTATTTTTCTTTAACTTCACTTCACTTTTTTTTCCTTCCACTTTCCACCATTGATTTCTTGCTAACCAAAAGGACCCTAAGAAGAATTAATTTCCTAAAAAACTTTTAAATTTTTTTTAAAAAAATTTGCATTATATTTTTTAATAAATTATGCTTAAGAGTAATCTAATAAAAAAACCATCTCCATATCACATTCAATTTTTAAAATTGCATTATATTTTTCAATAAATTATGCTTAAGAGTAATCTAATAAAAAAACCATCTCCATATCACATTCAATTTTTAGCATGTGCCAGTGAATTGCTTTACCTTCCATATTTACTTTCTAACTTAGAATCTCAATCCGAGTTTACAACTAGGGTTTAAAAATTAAGGATTTCTAACTTGAAATCTCAATTCAAGTTGTAAACTCAGGTTTAAAAATTTAAGGATGAGTTAGGCTTGTTAAGTAGTTAGGGTTGGAAGTAAGGTAGGTTTAGGGTCGAACATTTCATACATCGGGTTGAACTCGGGTGATGTCTCTAACCCACTCAAGTTGCAGCCCTTGTCTCTAACCCACTCAAGTTGCAGCCCTACGTATGCAAATGGGATTTCATTTTTGCTGTGGTTTTTTTTTATTAAATATATTATAGAACTTTGAGTTACTGGCAAGACTTCAATTCAAATGTATTTGTAGCCTTCTTCTACTTGGGAGGTTGAGTGTTCAAGTCCCCGTTAAGTTAACAAGACATATTTACAAAAAAAGAAAACAAATGAATTCTATGAAATATGTTGTAAACTTGTGATTGATAGTTTTGTGTGAAATTTAGGGTACTAGATTTAACACATGAAAATCTTAAGTCTGAACAAGGATGAAGAACAGCAAAAACCACATAGGTACTTCACGCAATTACTGATACGAGAAGACATTTTCACTAGCTGGTGTATCACAGAGTAACAGCAGAGACAATTTCAATTCCAATCAACTAGGTTTTTCACATAAGTGAAGTTGGGAACTTCATTAGTTCCAGCCCTTTGATCACTGCTGCTCCTAATGCAAATGCCTTCCAATTCATTGCTCCTCGAGTCGTAACGGTCTCTCCAATCTTTTTCCCTTTTTGACCCTGTAAGATTTGATGCAAACCCTCAGATTTGAAGATTCTAACTACAATGTCAAGCACTTTGAGCATAAACCGAAAAATCGGTTAAGAGATAAATCTTAGTAGAACCACTTAGAGATATAGTGGTTCCACTACAATTTTCAATTCAAACCAACTAGACTTTTGACATGAGTAACCTGAAAACCAGTTAAAAAATAACATCCTCTCACTCCACGAGACCAACAGACAATATCTTTCAACTCCTGGCTCCTCAAGTTGTACAAGTACCAGCCCATTTCCTCTACAACAAACACGGCCTTTGTAACATTATCATGAACGATGATCAATTCATGATTCCCCATCATTTGACCTGGGTAAAATGAATCAGGATCTAAGAAACTTGACAGACTATAAGGCTTACCAACAATTGAATGAAGACATATTTTATGTTTCTTAACCCAGATATGATTAGCCAAATCCTCCAACATCCATTAACTCTAATTCCATTTCTGTGGCGGGGTTTGAGAAGTAGATCGATCCCTCAATCTCTAACAAGTAGCAGTTTATCAGTCTGCGACAAGAATCTGATTTTGGTTGACATGGTAAGCTTATTCCTTGCCTAAATTCCTCTTTAGCAATGTCCATTGATTGAACAGAACCCACTAGAAGAGGAGGATTATAAAAACTCTTAACATCATAAGCGTACGCTAACCAATGCAATATCCCATTCACGGTGATGGGCCTGAAACCAAATTCGAGGCAAAATGCGGATGGACTGATCAATTCCCTCCATTCAATGCTGCCCCGATCTACATCATTGTCGCCAGTAATGATGTGGATTTTGTCATGGATAATACCTCCATCATCAATAAAAAGCACCACTTTATATTTTTGAATTGAAGCATCACATACTATGGAAAAATTGTCCTGCTGAATCACTCTGTGATTTAAAGTTGGAGGTAACAACTTTTGACTACCAGTAACAGGATTATGAACACACAACTTTGTTACTAAACGACCATCTTTTTGTTCAGAACCTTCCAGAAGTAATAAACCATCAGTTGAGGCAACAATATGGCGGTAACCTTTGGGAATACGTATGGGAAAATCTGTGGAGTCTTCGTCCTGGAAATCCGAAAGAAGCAAGCGATTGGATGATAAATCTGCTGTGAACATGAATGAGGGCTTGGATTTCCATATGTGAAGATGAGAGCTGATAAAATTTGGATCAGATATGATGGTTTTCCACAACTTGCATACTAGTTTGAATCTAACAAGTGATTCAGCAGGTACTCTTGTTAGTATCTCATAGATGATCTCTCTTGGCAGGCAATTCAAGTTGTTGCTGTTGATTTTGTTGTTGCCACTGTTTCTGCTTCCCATGCTATGATGCTGCTTACAATTTCTGCCCTAGCTTGCTCTATATTACAACCAAGATATAGAATTAAATTTTAACCATATGGATTGAGATAGATAGATATCAGATTTTCCTATAATTTCAAATGTATAATTGATATAAAAAATAAAATAATTTTTCTAAAACTGTACCTCAAATTATCTTTTAGTATGAGTTTTTTAATAAAAGAAAATAAAAACAAGCTATATATGGATATATTTAAAGAAAATAAAATAATTTCTATAAAACTCTACCACAAATGACAAATTATTTCATAAAACTCTACCACAAATTATCTAGTTTGTTTTTTATAAAACTCTATCACATTAGACAATAATATATTTAAAGAAAATATATAATAATATAATAATACATGTAAATAAAGTATAAAATTGTAAAGATTTTAGCATTTCAGTATTTATTTTTTAATATAAAAAAAATTATTAATTAATTTTAAAATAGAACTCTATCACATATAACCTATGTATTTATCTATTTATTATAAGTTTTTTAATAAAAGAAAATCTAATTAGATAAGGATATATATAAATAAAATAAAATAATTTCTATAAAATAATTAAAAAAATATGAAAAGAAAAATTTGATAAGTTACAAAACATTCATCACGTGAATCGCACGTGCCTTTTACTAGTATATATATATATTTGATGTAATATTTATGAAATTTTTTTTATTAACCTAACAAAAAGAATTTATCCATTAATTTTAGGCTCCTTTTAGGTAAATTATTTTATAGGCGGGACTCGACTTCATCACCAATCTGTACCTTTGCCAAATACCAAAAAGGTAATAATAAAAAAATATTTTACATCGAAACAAATAGAGCCTAAAAATCATCATTCTTACGCAGCAAATATGCAATAGAACTAGGAGTAACGTTGACAGCAACGGAAGTGGACAGAGAGATTGGTGGTGGCGGTCTCCAATGTAGGTGGTTGTGGGGAAGGAGATGAATCTTTATTATATATTCTTAGGAAAATGATATAATTGACAACTATAGTGTTCACCCACAAAAACTGACTTATATAAAAATCTGACGTACATATTCTAAAATTTCAACTCAAACACAACTTTTTCCATAAGCTATTTTAAAATCCCAACTCATACAGGATTATGAACACAAAGCTTTGTTTCTTTGTCGGCATGAAAAACTCCTATATTGGTGTAACTAGGAAGAACATGGTCTCGAAGAAGTAATAAGCCATCAGTAGAGGCAAAAATATTGGAGTAATCATTAGGAATACATATAGGAAAATCTGTGGAGTCTGTGTGTTCGATATTCGAAAGAAGCAAGCGATGGGAGGTTAAATCTTCACCGATCATGATTGCAGGCTTGGATTCCCACATGTGAAGATGACATTTGATAGATTTTGGATCAGAGATGATGGTTTTCCAAAACTTACATACTAGATTGAATCTAACAAGGGATTTAGCAGGTACTCTTGTTAGTATCTCATCAATGATCTCTCTAGGCAGGACTTATCAAAAAAAAAAATTGATCTCTTTAGGCAGGCATTTCGAGTTGTTGTCATTGCTTTTGATTTTGTTGTAGACTCTGTTTCTCCTTCCCATGCTATGCTGCTTACAGTTTTTCTCCCCTAAGCTAGCTCTATATCCCACGGAAACATTCAACCAATATATAGAATTAAATATTAACCATATGAATTGAGATAGATATAAAAATATATATGCCTTCAGAATTTAGGGTCTGTTAGTTAGAAAATTGCTCAAACAGTTAGCGGACATGAATTATAAGATCAAATCACAAGGTAAAATCAGAAGCTTATTGGTTAAAGAATAAAGAGGCACAAAAATACTTTTGAAAATAAATAAGTCTCATTCGAATAAGGGGAAAAAAAAAAAAAAAAAAAAAACAGATAAAACACCACCCTGCCGCAATCGATCTCCTATATGATGTGGTGAATAAATGGTCTAATTTGTCTTGCTTCATACAGATGTCAGTGTATTAGATTCTAGAATATAAGTGTATTAGATTCTAGAGTGCACTGTAGTTTTATTTTGGTTAATGGGTGGAACCACAAATAGAAAGAATAAATTAGGGTTTTTAAAAGAATCTGTTATATTAGGTTAAATTTAGCATGTAGCTTAAAAGGATTTGTAGGTTAAATTAGGATTTTTTTAGGCACGTATATAAGAGAGGGACAAGCGATGTGTAAAGAAAGAGAACAAAAAGAGAGCTAGAGAGATAAAAAGTGACACTGTTGAGAGAGAGAGACATACCTGTGGCTAAAGAGATCGGCCGGTGATTGTGAGGCTGCCGAAGCACGCAACAGGGACCGGCAAGAGGATGAGGGAGAGATGCTCTTTGAAGTGTGAGAGATTAGGGTTTTTTAAGCATATATATATATATATATATACACATTTTGGATACCAAATTTGGAATTAGAAAAGGAAAAGGAATGGGATTAGATTTTTTATTTTGTTGTGTGTATGGAATGTTTGGAATGAACTCAAATTTATTAATAAATGAAAGGATGAAACCAATCACCCGCTAAGAAACTTGACAGACTATTAGGCTTACCAATAATGGAAAGAAGACATATTTTATGTTTCTTAACCCTAATATGATTACCCAAATCCTCCAACATCCATAACTCTAATTCCATTTCCGGGGTTTGAGAAGTAGAGTGATCCCTTCAGAATCTCTTTTTGTTTGACACGGCAAGCTTATTTTTTGCCTAAATTCCTTGGTAGGAACATCCATTCATTGTACAAAAGCCACCTGAGGAGGATAAACACTCTCAATATTATAAGGAATGTCCATTGATCTCTGAGGACCAATATCACAATTGTATGCTAACCAATACAATATCCCATTCACAGCAATAGGCTTGGAAACACCTTCTAGGCAAAATTTAGACCTAGAAAATGTAGATGGACTAATCAATTTCCTCCATCCGCTGCCCTGATTGTCTACCATAATTATGTTGATCTCCTTAGGGATAGGATGTGCCTCGTCATTAAAAACCACCAACTTTATAATTTTGAATTGAAGCATCCTGTACTATCAAAAAAATGCTACCAACCAAGCTCAAATTTGGTTTTGGAGGTAACAACTTTAGAATGCCAGTAACAGGTTGATGAACACAAAGCTTTGTTTCTTTTTCAGTATGAAGAACTCCTTCTATAAGGGTGTAACAAGGAAGAGCTCGAGCTTGAAGAAATAATAAGCCATCATTTGAGGCAACAACCTCGGAGTAACCATTAGAAATACATATAGGAAAATCTGTGGAGTCTCTCTCTTTGATATCCGAAAGAAGCAAGGCGATGGGACGTTAAATATTCACTGACCATGACTGCAGGCTTGGATTTCCATATGTGAAGATGACATTTGATAAAATTTGGATCAGAGATGATGGTTTTCCACAACTTACAAACTAGTTTGAATCTAACAAGTGATTCAGCAGGTACTCTTGTTAGTATCTCATGCATAATCTCTCTAGGCAGACAATTCAAGTCATTGCTTTTGATTTTGCTTTTGCCACTATTTCTGCTTCCCATGCTATGCTGCTTACAATTTCTGGTCTAGCTAGCTCTATACCCAGACCTTCAACAAATATAACTAAATATTTAATCATATGGATTGAGATAGATAAAAAATGTTTTCCTCGTACAATATTTTTCACATGTAAAACATCCAATTTCCGGTCGGCCCGCCACGCCCCTTTTAAAGTCTCCCACTCATTTTCTTACTCATGAACAATTGGTACTTCTATTTAATTTTTTGGCATCGATTTGTTAAGTGAATTCATCCAATTTCTGTTTTTATTTCTTATATCAAAAGCTTAAGCTTAGGTGGGACATCAATGGATCAAGTTGTCTTGCCTCCATATAGATATTGAACATGTCCGATTATATTATAGTTCAGATACACACTTGCATAGTTGCATATATAAACTTTTATTAATTTAGGTTTTTCCTCCTCTTCTTTTTTTTTTTTTTTAAAAAAAGATACTTAGTATTAGTGTGAAAAAAAAAAAAAGATACTTAGTATTAGTGTGCCACACTTCAGCATATTGGTAGCTCACGGGTAGTTTCATCTCTTTGGTTAATCAGTGGAACCACGAATTTCGTAAAAAGAGACGAGGAAAGAAATTCAATGCAGCAATATCAGATTTCTCATATCAATTTTTTAGTATGTAGGAAGGGTTTGTCGACAATTCGACATGCATGGATGCGATCGAATTAAGAACGACCTTCATAAGCTAACCTTGAAAATTAGGGTTTTTTAAGACATATAAGAGAGAGAGTCGAGAGATGATATGATGTCTAAGAGAGAAAAAAGAGAGAGATGTTGTGGAGAGAGACGCACCTGTCGGCTAGAAGATCGGCTAGAGATGGTGGGGCTGACGGAAGACGCAACGGTGGCCGGTGATGGTGGAGCTGACGGAAGACGCAACGGTGGCCGGCGATGGTGAGGATGAGGGAGAAAGGCTTAGGTACTGGCTTGAGCTATTTGAAGTCACAAGACTCACAACAGGGAGGCGGCTGGAATACTGAATTTTTTTAAAGGGCAAAAAATATGCCAAGGGTAAGATAGTAGTTACACATTACATTATAAGCATCCCGGCGCCAACTCATTATTAGACCCCGTCCTTGCTCAAAGTCAAAACCAATAAATGAAGAGTACTGAATCTTATGTTCGAAATAATCACCGAGACGTGGTTTGCCTAAAAGGTAAAGCTCAAATAATAAACCTCTTTTACAATTTTTTGCGTAAAAATAAAAAAAAAATTAAAAAAAAAAAAACAATTGCTCAATGATCATAGATAAAAAAACGACAATATGTGAAAATATGGTGATTAAATACACAAATCTGACACACACACACAAAAGATTATTTTACCTTTTGTTATTAAATGAGACACAGGACAAAACCATCACAAAAGATTATTTTACCCTTTGTTATTAAATTTGTCATTTTTTATTAAATTATTTTTTATTATATTTTCTCTTATTTAAATATTAATTATACAATTTACCTTAATTTTATAATTAGTATCAATTGATTATAAAAATGGAAATAAATAAATAAATTTGTAGCCATCATTTTCTAAAATGATTAACTTATTATACTCACTTTAAAAAAATTTAGTATAAAAGATATCTTTTTTTTCAAACAATATTCATGAAAAATTAATAAATTACGTTAAAAAAATATTTCTTTGTTTTAATGCAATATATTCATGAAAATTATGAAAATCAGCTTACTTCTTGCCTATTCGCACAAACTTCACTTCGGAGTAGTTGGCGAGACTTTACATTACTGAGATTGTGAAGTTGCATAACATTCCATTGTTTATTATATCGCACAGGGATTCGAGCTTTGTGTTAGGATTTTGGAAGAGTTTTCTGCAGGCTTTGGGTACAGAATTACACCTTAGTACTGCTTATCATTCTCAAACTGATGAACAGACTGAGAGGGTGAATCAGATCATGGAGGATATGCTTAGGTCGTGTGTTCTTGATTTCAAGGGCCACTAGGAGGATTATTTACCGCTTGTGGAGTTTGCTTATAACAATAGTTTCCAAAAGACTATTGGGATGGCACCATTTGAGGCGTTATACGGCCGCCCGTGTCGATCGCCTATTTATTGCTGGAGGTTGGCGAGAGCAGATTCTTGGGTCCTGAGTTCATCAAGGATACTTCTAAGAAGATAGCTCTTATTCGGGAGCGCATACGCACTGCCCAGAGTAGGCAGAAGAGTTATGCGGATCGTCGCACACGTGCTTTGGACTTTCAGGTTAGGGATCAGGTTCTACTCAAAGTGTCTCCCATGAAGGGTGTCACGCGCTTTGGGAAGAAAGGAATGTTGTCTTCGTGGTTTGTCGGTCTTTTCATGATTACAGATCGAGTTGGAGCTGTCGCTTATCGGTTGACACTTCCGGATCATTTGGATCGTGTGCATAATGCGTTCCATGTTTCCATGTTGCCGAAATTCCTGCGAGATGAGGATCGGTATCAGCATATCGATATTAGGGAGATTGAGTTGCAGCCGGATACAACCTATTTGGAGCCACCGTGTCGGATTATCGACCGTCGGGATCAAATCCTTCGTAATAAGGTTATCCCTTTGGTTCATATTCAGTGGAGTCATTACAATGAGGCTAAGTCTACTTGGGAATGGGAGGATGTCATTCGTTCGCAATTTCCTGAATTATGGGAAGAAGGTAAGAGCGAATTCCGAGGACGGAATTCCTTTTGTCAGGGGGGAAGAATGTAATACCCCTAATTTTAAAAGGATAGTTCTTAAATTTATTTAATTGTTGAATTGCATTTTAATTTATTAATTATACATTATTTAAATTACTTGTGTTATGTGTTTGTTTTATTTAATTATTTTATTTAATTGTGTATGTATTTAATTAAATGGTTTTGTTTTTATGTTATTTGATTAATTATTTTAATCTCATGTTTATTTAATTGGATTTTATTTATTTTAGTTGTTTATTAAATTAGATTTTATTTTTATTTTTAATGGTTAAAGGTGTTATTTATTAAATTAGGTTTTTGTTTTTTTAGAATTCACTCGTTTGTATCTCAGCCTTTTGTTACTTTATCTGGGATGATGACGAGGGTATGTAATAAACCTCAGGGTATTTCTACACCGTTGGGACAGTCATTTTACATGAGAGTGATGGGCCTGTGGCCTGTGACACTAGATATTGGTAGACTCAGATTTCTAGCCAATCTTCTAGTCCTGGACATGCACATATGACGTGATACTAGGGATGGATTGGTTATCACTGCCATGCTCAAGTTATTTGTTTTAGATGGGTCTATTGTGTGCACCATACCTGGTCAGGATAGGTACCTCATTGCTATGCCGCGTTCTAACGGGGTCACTAGCACCTATTGGTTCATATGGGGGAGGAAACGGAAGAGGGGACTACTGTATCATTGGATAACATACCAATTGTATAGGATTTTCCGGATGTATTTCAGGAGATTCCAGGGTTGCCGCCTAGTTGCGAGATCGACTTTGTGATAGACTTAGCTCCAAGCACTACGCCTATTGCTAGGGCACCGTATAGGATGGCACCAGTGGAGATGCGAGAGCTGAGGGATCAGATTCAGCAGCTACTCAGCCAGAGTTTTATCCGTAGGAGTACTTCACCCTGGGGAGCACCTGTCTTGTTTGTGAAGAAGAAGGATGGTTCGCTTCGCCTATGTATAGATTATAGGGAGTTAAACAAGGTTACGATTCGTAATAAGTACCCTTTAGTCAGGATTGATGATCTTTTTGATCAATTGAAGGGAGTTACCTATTTCTCTGAGATTGATTTGCGGTCTAGATATCATCAATTTCGGGTTCGGGAGCAAGATGTTTCGAGGACAGCGTTTCTCACTAGATATGGATCTTATGAGTTTCGGGTGATGCCATTCGGGTTGACTAATGCACCAGTGGTTTTCATGGATTTAATGAACAGAGTCTTTAAGGCTTACTTAGATTAATTTGTCATTGTCTTCATATATGACATTTTGATTTACTCGAGGTCAGAGGATGATCATGCTAGGCATCTTCGAATAGTTTTGCAGACGCTTCGTGAGCAACAGTTGTGTGCCAAGTTCGAGAAATGTGAATTTTGGCAGCGGGAGATGAAATTTCTAGGTCACATGGTGTCAGAAAGGGGAATAACGATGGATCCGGCCAAGGTTTTAGCGGTGGTTGAGTGGGGACAACCTACTTCACCTATTAAGATTCGGAGTTTCCTCGGTTTGGCAAGATATTCAAGAGATTCATCCAGGGGTTCTCCAAGATAGCGGGGCCGCTCACTCATTTGACTAAGAAGGGTGTACGGTTAGTGTGGGATGAACATTGTAGAAAGCTTTTGATGAGCTGAAGACTAAGTTGATTTCTGCACCGGCTTTGTTTACCTCACAGAGCGGGATAGAGTATCTGGTCTACACGGATGCTTCGTTGCAGGGTCTTGGATGTGTTTTGATGCAGGAGGAGTGACCGATTTCATATGGAACTCGGAAGCTTAAGCCTCATGAGATTAATTATCTAACACATGATTTGGAGTTGGCAGCTGTGGTATTTGCCTTATGTATTTTGAGGCATTATTTGTTGAGTGAATCCTTCAGGTTGTTTAGCGACCACAAGAGTTTACAGTACTTGTTCACTCAGTGGGAGCTGAATATGAGACAGCGCAGATGGTTGGAGTTTGTAAAAGACTATCACTTTTTTATACAGTATCATCCAGGGAAAGCGAATGTGGTGGCGGATGCACTCAGTCGCCGACCTGTTGGTAGTCTTTCTGCTCTATTCGCTACTAAGTGGAATGCTTTGAGGACAGTGGATGAGTTGTCGGATGTTTTCATGGCTTGTATGGTAGTTACACCTTCTATCATTCACAAGGTTTTGAAGGTAAAACTCACGAATCAGCAGTGCATTGACAAGGTTGCAGAGATAGCTTCCGGAGAGGTTCTATTCTACTATGTTGGGGCTGATGGAGGTTTAAGGTACAAGGGACGGTTAGTGGTACCTTCTGCTGATGAGTTAAGGAAGGATGTGATGACTGAGACTTACCATTCTGAGTTTTCTGTTCATCCAGGAGGAGATAAGATGTATCAAGATATGAAGCGACAGTTTTGGTAGACAGGTATGAAGAGGGACATTGCTCTTTTTGTTTCGCAGTGTAGTACTTGTCAGATGGTTAAGATTGATCATCAGAGGTCGCCAGGAGTTCTACAACCATTACCAATACCGGAGTGGAAATAGGAGAGTATTTCTATGGATTTCGTGGAGGGATTGCCTAATTCCTTCAAGGATTACAATTTCATTTGGGTCATCGTGGATAGGTTGACTAAATCAGCTCACTTCTTGCCTATTCGCACTGACTTCACTTTGGAGCAGTTGGTGAGACTTTATATTACTAAGATTGTGAAGTTGCACGACATTCCATTGTCTATTATATCGCATAGGGATTCGAGCTTTGTGTCAGGATTTTGGAAGAGTTTTCAGCAGGCTTTGGGTACAGAATTACACCTTAGTACTACTTATCATCCTTAGACTGATGAACAGACTGAGAGGGTGAATCAGATCATGGAGGATATGCTTAGTTCGTGTGCTCTTGATTTCAAGGGCCACTAGGAGGATTATTTACCGCTTGTGGAGTTTGCTTATAACAATAGTTTCCAGAAAACTATTGGGATGGCACCATTTGAGGTGTTATACGGCTACCCGTGTCGATCGCCTGTTTGTTGGCTAGAGGTTGGCGAGAGCAGATTCTTGGGTCTTGAGTTCATCAAGGATACTTCTGAGAAGATAGCTCTTATTCGGGAGCGCATGCGCACTGCCCAGAGTAGGCAGAAGAGTTATGCGGATCGTCGCACACATACTTTGGACTTTCAGGTTGGGGATCAGGTTCTACTCAAAGTGTCTCCCATGAAGGGTGTCATGCGCTTTGGGAAGAAAGGGATGTTGTCTCCGCGGTTTGTCGGTCCTTTCATGATTACGGATCGAGTTGGAGCTGTCGCTTATCGGTTGGCACTTCCGGATCATTTGGATCGTGTGCATAATGTGTTCCATGTTACGAAAATTCCTACGAGATGAGGATCGGTATCAGCATATCGATATTGGGGAGATTGAGTTGCAGCCGGATGCAACCTATTTGGAGCCACCGTGTCGGATTGTCGACCATCGGGATCAAATCCTTCATAATAAGGTTATCCCTTTGGTTCATGTTCAGTGGAGTCATCACAATGAGACTGAATTTACTTGGGAACGGGAGGATGTCATTCGCTCGCAGTTTCCTGAATTATGGGAAGAAGGTAAGAGCGAATTCCGAAGACGGAATTCCTTTTGTTAGGGGGGAAGAATGTAATACCCCTAATTTTAAAAGGATAGTTCTGGAATTTATTTAATTGTTAAATTTCATTTTAATTTATTAATTGTGCATTATTTAAATTACTTGTGTTATGTGGTTGTTTTATTTAATTATTTTATTTAATTGCGTATGTATTTAATTAAATGGTTTTGTTTTTATGTTATTTGATTAATTATTTGAATCTCATGTTTATTTAATTGGATTTTATTTATTTTAGTTGTTTATTAAATTAGATTTTTTTTTTTTAATGGTTAAAGGTGTTAGGTTTTTGTTTTTTTAGAATTCACGTATGTAGCCGACGTATATCTAACATGGGTTGGTCTGTGGGCCGAGTAAGTTAGTTTAGGGTTTAATTGAACCTAGGATTAGTTTGGCCTATAAATATACGTATAAGGTTCTGCCAAGGGTTTTAGAACCCTACTCATGACTGTGGAGGTAGAGAAGGAACAGAGGAGAATTACAGTAAGGATTGCCGGAAACCTTAGGAAGACGGTGCTAAGATTTTGGACCAAAGTCTTACAGGCAAGTTCTAATCCTAACTCTTTCCCTTTGCTCGCGTTCTTTACATTCTTAACACAACTTCAGGAGTAAAGAAATATAAACATTAATCTGGTTTGCATGTCTGAGGTAATTAAATCAATATGTACTTCATGTAGCGTAAACTTGGTTGTTTTGAATTTTCTTGCTTAATTTATTATTTAAATTGACGACGAATTATTGAATAAGGAACTGAATTAAGTCTGGAACACATTGGGTAAACATTAAAATAAGTCTGGGTTTCATGGTTGATTTGTTTAAACAGTAAACGTTGATGAACTGTAAGTTGCTTGTTTTAAATCCTTATTGCATAGTTCGGGTTGCAATTGTTGTCGATTATTAAACAAAGGGTTTAATTATTTCTTAAACACCTTGGAGTCTAGTTCAGATCTTAGGAACCTTAGGTAAGGAGGACAGTTCATCGAGAAGACGCCGGACTCAAGGAAAGTGAAGAAAACGACATCACCAACCGAGCCGACTAAGTTGGGAACTTAGCTGGCTCAGTTGGGAATTTAGCCTGCTTCCTTGTTTTCTTTATTTTTTTTATTTTTCTGCTATTTCCAACGAGGTTGGGCTACTGTGAATGGATTTTTGGGTTTTTAGACTTAAGTTAGAGACTGTAATGGTAGGTTTCGGATGGTTTAGAAGTGTGGTTTAAAACACAAAGGTGTACTCAATTCTAGATTGTTAGAAATTTGAATAACAAGAATTTCTTAACAACTTACCTACACTGAATTTGGCTATGGATGTTTAAATTGCTGGGACTTAATTTAGCAATTTTCTATCAAGGATTATACGTCTCTAATTATGTATCAATGATGTAAAATATGCATGTCAAATTCTATATTTTTGTCATGTTTAGTGAGGATTAATTGATGTGTAGCTTTTTATCATTTATATCATCAATTAATGGGTTGGTATAGTATAAGCATGATAGATTGTCTATTTTTATTATGCTTGTCATGAAATTGATTGATGTATCTCATTATTTAGATTTATCAGTTACTGGAGTAAGCATGTTAGTTTATATTTCTATGTATGCTTCTTTTGGTTCAGTTTGCTATATGCATTGACTAGGTATTTTTGGAACAATTGAAATTTATATTTACATAGTTATATTATCAATTGTTGTAGTTATGGATTAGTTTGATATTTACATTCCTTATCTGTAATGTCAACTACTGGATGGATGGATGGTATGCACCGGTATGGGACGGTGACATACGAGGGTTGGTTTAGCTCAAATTGCTAAGTCATACCTATTTTGGAATAAGGGTACGGGTTTTAATAAATAGAGTTATCCTTATATGTTAGTCTGTGCGGCTGATTACACTGAACAACTAAACTGGATTTCTTACGGCTGGATGGGAACGGATTTTAAATATATTTTTATGGTACCACGATATGAGCCTGAGTCTCAGAATCGCTTGTCAGGGAGCGTATATGCATGGGGATGCATAACTGGTTACGATGGTTTGATGTGTACCCTACTAGGTCTAGGTAGTCATGCCCACCTTAGGTGCGCTTTGCATGGTACCTACTAGTCAGGTTGAGATGGGCCTGTAGTCTAGTGAAAGTCCTGTAGTGTGAATATATATATATATATATATATATATATATATCTACGGACTATTTAGTTATTGTTGAGTTGGTTAGAATGTATATGCGTATCGAGTCTCCGCTTGGATTGTAGTAGGATAGAACTTATTCGTGGGTCTGACCCACTCCTATTTTTCAGGTGTACATCAGTTCTAGGCTTGAGCTTGTTCGTGCTGGGCAAAGAAGGTCGCTCATTCTTCCGACTACGTAGGATCTCTCTCCATGAGTTAATTATGGATTTCTTCTAGTTTTATTTTAGTTTGGTTTCTTGTTAGGGGTCCACTGGATGGATTCCCGAGTTGTACCTTTGCAGGTTTTAAGTTGGATTATTATAACTTTATTATGTGGGTTTTTAAGTATTAAATTTCAAGGATCATGTTTAAGTATTCTTTTAAGCTTTTAAACTTGTATTTATTAAATTCATTTTTGTCATCTGTGTTCGTTTAAATATTAATTGTTTGATGTTCTCTCGGGTTTGGGCCTGAGCCTGATCAACCTGTGTCTCGGATCCGAAGGGTATCACATGATGTGAGACCTTGCATACATTGAGATTTTTTTAAGGCTTGCTTGAAAATATCACAATAACAGTATAACAACAATGGCAGCAGTAACAACACAACAATAACAACAAAAGCTAGCTATATAATCTGCATGCGTATGAAAGAAATCGCCACCCATGTTTTCGTTTCTTGAATGTATTATAGAAATATAAATACATCAAATTCTAGGAGCACCATTTTTCAAAAACAGGCTCACAACTACATCACAAAACAGCACCACAAAACCTTTTAAAAAAAAGTAGCAGAAAAAGGTTTTCAATTCCAACCAACTAGACTATTGACATGAGTAATCTTCCTACTAGAACGATAATAACATTCTTTCACTTCCGGAGTCCTACCCACAATGGCTTTCAACTCCTGGCTCCTCAAGTTGTACAAGTACCAGCCCTTTCCCTCAAAAAATTTCCAGCGATTTATATCTTTATCATGCCAAATGATCATCAATTCATGATTCCCCATCATTTGAATTGGGTAAAATGAATCTTCCACTAAGAAACTGTACATAGTACGAGGCTTACCAACAATGGAAAGAAGGCATATTGTATGTTTCTTAACCCAAATATGGTTAGCCAGATCCTCCAACATCCATAACTCTAATTCCATATCCGTGGCGGGACTTGAGAAGTAGATGGATCCCTTCATCTCTAACAAGTTGCAATTTATCAGTCTGACCCGTTGGCGATAGGAATCTGATTTTGGTTGACATGGCAAGCTTATTCCTGGCCTAAATTCCTCTCTAGCAATGTCCATTGATTGAACAAAAGGTACTTGTAAAGGATTATCATAAGTGTATGCTAACCAATGCAATATCCCATTCACACTGATGGGATTGAAACCCCCTTGCGGGCAAAATGCGGATGGACTGATCAATTCCCTCCATTCGACGCTGCCCCTATCAGCATCATTGTCGACAGTAATTATGTGGATATTGTCATGGATAATAATACATGGATTACCAATAAAAAGAACCACTTTATATTTTTGAATTGAAGCATCATGTACTATGAAAAAATTGCCCCACCGAATCTCCCTGTTATTTAAAGTTGGAGGTAACAACTTTTGACTGCCAGTAATAGGATTATGAACACAAAACTTTGTTTGTCCAGATATATAACCTTCAAGAAGTAATAAACCATCAGTAGAGTCATCAATATGGAGGTAACCTTTGGGAATACGTATAGGAAAATCTGTGGAGTCTTGGTCCTCAAAATCCGAAAGAAGCAAGCGATCGGATTGTAAATCTGCGGCTGTGAAGATGAATGAGGGCTTGGATTGCCATATGTGAAGATGAGAACTGATAAATTCGGGATGAGAGATGATGGTTTTCCACAATTTACAAACTAGTTTGAATCTAACGAGTGATTCAGCAGCTACTCTTGTTAGTATCTCATACATGATATCTCTAGGCAGCCTATTGAAGGAGGAGCTGTCCTTCTTGCCATTGCTTTTACTGTTTCCGCATCCCATGCTATGCTGCTTACAATTTTTCCTTCTGGGAGTAATGAATAAAAAGACAAAGAGTCTCTTTGAGATTCTCAAAGAGTATTTTAAATTACTTACTGAAATAATGGAGGTAGTAGTAATGACTTATTCACAAAGTTAAGATATGCCATAAGGAAACCATATATTTCTAATTCTAATAATAAAGAAACTGCCTTTAAAAATTTAAGATACCCACCCTATGGAAACCATTTATTTATAGTACAAGTATCTGGCCCAACCGTAGAGATTATTAATTTTTTTTTTTTTTTGGGATAAGGCCTCCTGTTTTTTGGGATTGCACTCCATTAGTCCATTTACCTTTTTCTTTTAAAGGAAATGACAAGAATGTTCTTCAATTCATTAATGGATCATCCCTTATTTTATAATTTCATAAAAATCCTTTACAAAAATTCAACTTTTTTTTACCTCCTTTACTAATTTTTTTTCTTTCTTAGTGCTATATATATATATATATATATATATATATATATATATATATTTAATAGAGATTTTTTTTTTTTTTTTTTTTTTTTTTTTTGTGTACAATCGAAATAGATAATTTATTCAACAAAGTTAACTTATTGGAAACTTATTTTTTGGTAATTTTTTATGGGTACAGTAAAAAAAAAAAAAAAAATTTATTCAATATAAATAATCTCTTTTTTGGGGGTCTTATCAAAAGAAATAATTTATTCAATAGAGATAAAAAAAAAAAAAAATTTAATCTTCTATTTTCGTACTTTTGTTTTTTGGGGATCTCGACAAAAGAGGTAATTTTTAGATAAATATATTTTTTGGGGTTTTTTTTTTTTTTTTTTCCTATCAAAAGATATAGTTTTTTTTTTGGTTAGGTCAAAAGAGTCAATTTAATCAACATAAATATATTTGTCCCGTAAAAAAAAAAATTTAATTTATTAAATACTAGATACAAGGAGAGGAAATTTGAAAGGGCAATTGTGTCATTTAAAAAGTAATAATCATTTGCTTATAAAGTTAGGGTTAGAATTGTCATTTCATTTAAGATTGTAGTGAAAAATGTACAAAAGTGGAGTGCATTTTTTTTTTTTTTTTTTTTGCTTACAATAAGGTGTTGGCCTCCAGGCGCGTGTGGTATCCGGTCTCACATGTACCGGTCAATTATTAAAAAATTCTCCAAAGCGGTCCCAAAAGACCTCCAGAATGTGGTTAGGTTATCTTCTTGGAATTAATATCAAGGAATGTGTATTTTTTTTTTCACAGATGGAGATAGGAATCAGTTTAATTGATGCTCCATCTTGGATACACTTTGGTTGCTGCTCCATTTTGGATTGGCATTTGCCCACTTTGCAATTTGATTTCTGTTTCATGTGGTAGGAAGGAAGAAAATTGAATGGAATTGATATAAGAAAAGATGAATGAGATATCCATAGAGAATAAATAATATTTTTTCGTCTTTTTTTTTTTTTTTATTGTATGGAAAAATAAGAGACCTTATTATCTTTTCTTTTTTTTTTTTTTTTATTGTATGGAAAAATAAGAGACCTTATTTTGTTTGTTAGGAGAGAATTTGTTTCTTAGGAGAGAAGAGAATATATATAGTATGTTAATTATAAGAAAATTTTGATAATTTAAAATTTTTTATAATAGCCTTGTCCTTTTTTTATAAATATTTGTGGAGGAGAAAGGATTTTTCATCTATCGTCTTTTCTGTTCTATCCTTGCCTCCTCTCTATCAAATGAAAGAAATTTGTTTCTTCTTTCCTGTCTTCTATCCACCCTTTTTCCTTCCTTTCTGTTCTATCCTTGCCTCCTCTCTATCAAATGAAAGAAATTTGTTTCTTCTTTCCTGTCTTCTATCCACCCTTTTTCCTTCCTTCCTACCAAACGAAACATTATTATAAAAATTTATTCTTTTTACAATGGAGCAGCAACTAATATTTAATCTTTTTAAATTTTTTTTGCCCAGTATTGCATTATAATTTTTTCTACTATCCATATAGTACAAAAAAGTTACTGTGTGGTATAAAACCCCTCATACTATCAATTTGGTCCAAATACCCCATGTTCGCATAAAAAGACATTAATATCTCTTGTCAATAAAATAAAATAATAAAAAAATTCAGACAATGTAAAATTACCATTTTAGACAAATTCTAAACTCACCCACAAACTCAAATCCACTTGGACTCGGCGTGAGTGAACTTCTTCCCCACAACCACTGCAAATTAACCCCAAAATCACTGTAACGACCCAAAGAGATACCGGACAACCGATACTAAAATTTGGTCGACCAGCATGACCTCTACATTAAAGAATCCTGCTACTAACCTGCAATAATGCATAAGAAATGCAATGGCCTCACTTAGGGCCTTAAAACTAATCTACCATGTTCCAACGCATGCACAATGCAAATAATAAACATTAATCCAAAACCAACAACATTAACATTATCCTCAAAATAGTTCATCATCATCCCGTTCATGTCCAAATATATAACAAAATTAATATATGCATCCATGGCCATTACAAATAGATCAATTTACATTAAAATACTGTCAAGAGATCTTGATTACAATACAAGGCTATGCTTTGTAATTCTAATACATTTTCGAAATGATGCCTTTACAAAAAGATAAAATCTAAATGCCAAATATGACAAAATAAGCTTCTAATGACGCCTGTGGTAGATCATCATCCGCCACCTCCTTTCCATGTCTTGAAAATATTAAAGTAATGGGGTGAGCACAACGGCTCAGTAGAAAGTGTCTAAGACATACCTCTTAATGACCCCATGAATCCACACAAAGCATAGTGTAAAAGTAAATAGGATCATGCCCTAGGGAGAAAAATATAGCAACAACAACAACAATTACAATTTCAATTCAGACCATCCAACCACATGAATACAATGCATGTCAATGTAATGCAATGACATGCCAAATGTGCCACCCCATTTTCCAAAACATCTCCGTTTCACCGTTCCAACCGTTTTCAAAACATTTTCCCGAAAATCAATTCCATTTGCTTTTAAACAAACTTTTTTCCTTTTCCTTTCCAATGAAATGCATGACTAACTCATGCCGTATACAACCATGACAATATACAAATTTCCATCATTTGAAATTAATCACAATAATATAACATGGCTTTATAAAATTCTAAAAATAGGCGTATCATGCTTTCATATAACAAATCAAACTCATTCAACATAGTGGTTATATTTCATGCCTTGACAACATAAAATTTCAGCATTTATACGCATACAACTCAAACAGAAATTCAGTTTAGTATGCTTCATCCAACAATTCCAAGTAACATGCATTTTCAGCCACATAATCACATAGAACACATTTATACATAAAACCCTCAATACTATAAACAAAATTATCAATTTAAGCATACTTTGACTCAAATTAAAGAGAGAAAATTCACCAAAATTAAAGAAGTCATTAATTAGAGCACATCTACCTCAAATATAGAAGAAAACCCCAAATGCACCCAAAATTCGAAAATCAGAAATTGCTCTAAATGGTGATTTCTTCCTATCAAAACGAATCCCTCAACACGCTCATCAACTTTGCCTTCTATGACAAGATCAAAATCTTAAAGGTGTAGAAGAAATCTAAGCTTAAATAATGGAAAAAGAAAAAGAAAATGAAAGCTGTGAAGAAGAGGGAGAACGAGATGAGAAGAGAAAGTATGAGGTCAGTTTATGACCTTGTGGTCATTATAATTGATGAGGTATAGTGGCGGGCCACGACAACCGAATATCTCACCTTTTACAATATAGATATATATATATATATATATATATATATATATATACACACACACAAATCAAATTACAACCACCAAATAAACATGGAACCAAGTAATTGTACATCAAATAATAGTGCATGAAATGTAATGAATCCGAAATACAATTCCCGTAAACAACAACCCCGGTAGCGGATCCCACTTAGGACCTCCCGGCCTGAAAAACGAAAAAATACCGAATGACAACCAATGTAATTTCAAGAGTCCTGAACTAAAGGAAAAACCAATCCTCGCAACACACCAGGTACATCCCACGATGTTTGACGCGCAAAACAAGACAAAACAAAAATAACCCCAAAAAATAAAAAAAAATCCAATGAAAAATGATAAAAATAGGAAATATTACAATCACCCACACAAATCACAATCCCAATCCCAGCCCATCACCAATCGCTGCCGCCACCACAATCACCACTGTCCTAAACCAATCACCAAATGGGCATTCTTGGTTTGTTTTGTTTGCTCATGTTTGGGTCTTCAAACCCTAAGCCAACCCTGTGATCGGAATGATTTGCAGGCACTGAAAGAATTTAGAGGAAACCTCACCAGTGGGTCTATTGTCAAAGCATGGTCCAAGGATTTTGCTTGTTGTAAGTGGGATGGTGTTGCTTGTAAGCATGGCGGTAATGGGTTAGCAGCTGTTATAGTGACAATGTTGAATTTGTTCGACAAAGGTTTAAGAGGGGTGATTTCGAATTCTTTGGGCAGTTTACCTCAGTTGAAACTGCTTAATCTTTCATGTAATCATTTGGAAGGTGCATTGCCCATGGTGATTTCGAATTTGAAGCAGTTAGAAGTTCTTGATTTGAGTCATAACATGTTAGCGGGACTGATGTTGGGAGCTCTTCGTGAATTGAAATCCATCAAATCATTTAATATTTCAAGCAATTCATTCAATGGGTACTTGCTTGATATTGGGGGATTTCGGAATATTTTTGTATTCAATGTAAGCAACAATTCATTTGTCGGCGAATTCAGTTCTCGAATGTGTAATTCCTCCAAGAAGATTCGGATTCTTGATCTATCAATGAACCATTTCACTGGTGGGCTTGAAAGTTTGGCCAATTGCAGCACCTCTCTGCAACGGTTGCACGTGGATATCAATTCATTTTCAGGCAACCTTCCTGACTTCTTGTATTCAATGTCTTCTTTGGAGTAGCTTTCAATGTCTGCCAACAATTTCTCTGGTCAACGTGCAGATCGTGAATAGGAAAATTAACAAAGGGTAGAATAGGAAAAGAAAAGGGCAAATTAGGGTTTTAAAATTTATTTATTTCATTTTTGACTAAAAAGTGGTCAAATGGACTTATTTGCACCTTTTTTTTTTTAATTTTATGGACTAAAATGCACATTTTCGAAGGACTATTTGTGCACAAAACCTATATTACAGGGGGATTTTCTGCACTTAACCCATATATATATATATATATTCCTCCAACTCCAAGAATAATGTGTGCATTTGTTATTGAACCACATTAGCATTGTATAGAAAGTATACTCAATGGTTGGTAGGTAAATATTGTTCTTTATATTATATATATACACGAAAAACCCAAATCAAAATCAATTTTTACGATTCTAAAATTTTGAAATATGACAGAACCACATAAAAATAAATAAATTAGGTCAATTCGATTAATCGATTCCAGCATTTTTACACTAAGTCAAACAAGTAGCTTAAGAGAAATTGCATTGATGAAGGATAAAAAAAAAATAGTATAAATTTTTTTTTATTATGCATAAACAAGTTTAAAATAAGTATCTAAAGCAATTGTATGATAATTTCAAAATAACAAATAACTTTTTTAAAAATAAATACGATTTAAGAGAGTTTTTATTAATTTAAATTAAAAATAAACTAATTACAAGAAAAAGAGAATTTTTAATTTGCATTATAATTTTTGAAAAACCTTGGACGTGGTCCTGAAGAATGGGCACAATCAACTTTATGAGGGTGAAAAATATTAGGAAAATGGCGTTATCAGACTTTGCTACAACATTGCGGGATACAAAACTCAAATATGATGGTGTCTTGGTGTCAATCTTGTAAACTATTCGCAAAAATACTTATGTAATTATATTCGGTGGCATTGAATTGGAGGCTTCGATTTAGAATTAAAAGAAAGTTAATTAAAACTTTAAACAAAATTTTCTTTAATCCAAAATCTAGTGCAAAAATACTACTCGGTAATGGATTCCGAGAAGTAGGGCCCAAGCTCCACACTAAATGTCAATTTCAAATAAGGCACTTATTGTAGAACATCTTAATTAAAATGACTAAATTATGATATATATCTCAATGCTTCTTTTTTAACAGTAAATTTTGAACTAATCTTAACAATAATATTACTACTTGCAAAGTTACATTTTAATGTTTAGAACTTGTTAAAAATATGTCCTGAAAGTATAGTTTCTAAGGAGATTCATAACTTGCTAAATCAATCATAGGTATTGTACGATTAATTGTACAGTGTCCAGTTCGAACCCACATGTGAGCTAGGGCTGCGCACATGCTTAACAAGCTACCATCAATCGTAGGGTACTTCTATCGGTCGCCCATAACTCAACCTTTTGTACTACAATTATTTGAGCCTCGAAATAGAAATGTGATCGATTGTAGAAACCCAAAAAAATGCATTTACCTCTTATAAAACAGTCCATCATTTGTAATCCAATATTGGTCATTTGGATGATTTCAATCCTGTACCAACTCACATACATGAATGAATAAATGAAGTACTAACACACACCAATATACATGTATATACCCAAAATAATTTTATTAGCTTTCTTAGAACTTTCCCCAACGATCCATATCATTTGATATACATAACGAAAATGCATATATCGAATATTCCCTTTTTTTTTGAAAGGTTCGAATATTCCCTGTTGCTCAGCTTAGTTTAGTTGAAAGGGAGAGAGACTCGTGCGTTCTCATCGTGATTGTTAACCAGAGAAATCCAAAAACGACTTACGGGAATTGTATACGGAAGTTATTTTACAACTTTTTGAAAGAAAATATATTACAATTTTATATGCACAGAAAAATATTTTATGGTGATACAAAAAGAGCTATGTGGTCGTCTTTTATTTATCAAATTTAGCGTGATAAATGTCACACGTTGGGTCTTAAAATAAAAACCTTTTTGGAGATGACTTCCCAACTTAGCCCGAGATTGGGGAAAAAATAAAATAAAAATTGGAAGTATATTTGTCACCCTTTTTGAAGCTCTAGGATTTGATGCAAATCCTCATATTTGAAGACTCCAACAAAAATGTCAAGCCCTTTGAGCATAAACAAAAAAATCAGTGAAGATATTAATTAATGTTTAAAAAAAGATCAGTGAAGATATTAATCTTTAAAATATGTATAGGAACAAATATGGGGGTTCCCTAACAGAGGAATTGATGAATGAGTCCGAACTAAAATGGATGTAATAATGGAAGTGCTTCAATCATTGGACTTGCATCTCATTACACCAAGTAAAATAAAGCTACTTAGTAACAACTTCTTTGAGTAATCGATTAGGGTTTAATAAGCAAAAAAGTCCAAAAACAGATATAAATGACTCGTGATCATCAACCTCTAGAGAGAATCATGGATAAATTAACTAGGTTACACTCAATTATTTAACCCTTGTTTTGAAAAAGTAAAGTGGGTTAATAAGGATGCAAATCCATCTTTTTGGAGGATAGAAAGTCCTCAGGCTGCATTCTATAATACCAATACACAGCAACTATTACAACAACATAATGATGACAACAAAAGCTAGCTAGCTACATAATCTACATGTTTAGGAAAGGAATCGCCATCCATGTGTTCTAAGTGCTAATTCACTTATAAATGCAAATGGGATTTCATTTTTCCAGTCTGTCTTTTCTTGATTAATATATATTATTGAAATACAAATACTTACAATTCTAAACACAAAGGGAATTCTAGCAGCATTATTTTGCAAAAACAAGGTCTTCACAAATCAGCACCAGAAAACCTTTTTTTAATAAAATAAATAAATTAGCAGAAAAAAGATTTTCAATTCCAACCGACTAGACTTTTGACATGAGTAATCCCCATATCAGAATAAGCATAACACCTTTGCACTTTAGGAATCCTTCCCACAATAGATTTCAATTCCTGGCTCCTCAAGTTGTACAAATACCAGCTTCTTTCGTCTAAATAACCCATGTAACCTTCAACAGAATCATGTCGAACGATCATCAATCCATGACTCCCCACCATTTGAATTGGATGAAACGAATCACCCGCTAAGAAACTCGACAGACTATTAGGCTTACCAACAATGGAAAGAAGACATATTTTACGTTTCATAACCCAAATATGATTACCCAAATCCTCCTCCAACATCCATAACTCTAATTCCAAATCAGTGGCCGGGTTTGAGAAGTAGATGGATCCCTCAATCTCTAACAAGTTGCAATTTATAAGTTGGTGTTCAGAACCTCTTTTTGGCAAGCTTATTTTTGGCCTAAATTTCTCGGTAGGAATATCCATTGATTGTACAACAGCCACCTGAGGACTCTCAATATTATAAGCAATTTCCATGTCCATTGAATTGTATGCTAACCAATACAATATCCCATTCACAGCGATAGGCTTGAAAACATGTAGGTAAAATGTAGACCAACAAAATATAGATGGACTGATCAATTTCCTCCATTGGCTGCACTCATTGTCTACCGTAATTATGTTGATCTCCATAGGGATTTGATGTGCCTCATTAATAAAAACCACCACTTTATATTTTTGAATGGAAGCATCATGTACTATCAAAAAACAATGGCCAACAATCAAGCTCAGATTTGGATTTGGAGGTAACGACTTTTGAATACCAGTAACAGGATTGTGAACACACAACTTTAGTTTGAATTCGCCATTAACAGTTACTTCCCCAAGGGTACAAGGAAGAGCTTCAAGAAGTAATAAACCATCCGTAGAAGCAACAATATTGGAGTAACCTTTGGGAACACGTATAGGAAAATCTTTGGAGTCTCTCTGTTGGTGGAGATCTGAAAGAAACAAGCGATCGGATAGTAAACCTGCGGCTGTGAACATAACTGAGGGATTGGATTCCCATATGTGAAGATGAGACCTGATAAATTTAGGATCAGAGATGATGGTTTTCCACAACTTACATACCACTTTGAATCTAACAAGTGATTCAGCAGGTACTCTTTTTAGTATTTCATAGATTATCTCTGTAGGCAGCCAATTCAAGTTGTTGCTTTTGATTTTGTTGTTGGCACTGTTGCTGCTTCCCATGCTATTGCTACAATTGACGATCGAAAATTTTGCAGCACTCCAATTACCAGTGTTCTCAGGCAAACTGATATATTTTATTGCTCATAAGTATATTCTGCTATTAATTTATAATAAAGAACTCTAACGATTAGGAAACTCACAGATAAGGAAACTAACGAAAAGGAAACCAAAGACAGATAAGGAAACTACTGTGGATTGGCTGCATGGATTACCCGACTTTTTATAATCAACGACTGGACAATTCATGAATTGTTTAGTCCAATCCGATCTATAAATTAGACAAATTATTCACTGACAGAAAAAATAAAATTAAAAATTAAAAATAATGAAAGATCTAACTGATAGAACAAACACAATCAGATTTCAAAAAAAAAACAACCAGAAACTTCACAAACAAATAACAAACAATTAATTATAATATAACAAATATAAAAAAATTCTAAATATAAATAATGAATAAACAGAGTGTTCTTTTATTCGAAATGCCTCGAGATCTTCAACCAATTATGTGTTTTAATATGATTACCATGAGTAAGCGTTTCCAATACTCAGCAGTTTGATAGAACCAAACGTCTGCAATTTCAGAATCTCCTTGTCGAATGGTTTGTTCTCCCCATTCGGAATTGGCGGATCAATTCCTTCCGTTAGAATCAAGAGGGTCCAAAATTGCATTTGTGACTAGAATCAATTGAAGAAGAGATAACAAGTGAACTAAACCTATAACCAAAATTGCTTTCTTTGTCAACACCTACTTCTATCTCGAATGCGATTTAGTATACCTGAATCTTCAACTACAGGAGAGAAAATTAGGAGGTACCAATTTTTGGTGAGAAATGGGTGTAAAGAGCTTTAATGGAGGTAGAGAGAGATTGTACTACTGTAATCAGGGAAGCGCAATGACTACTGTGGGTGTTCCCTCCGGTGGGTGGGTAGCTATTCTGTTTTTGGCAGACAATCCAGGTGGGTAAACAGAGTCAGTATTGTAATCCAGTGATAAATTTATGTTCTGCATTATATTAATGGACATATTGCATGCATGATTTTCATGTTAATATTGTTTGTTAGTTGTGTTCTTTCTTTTCTTTTTCACTAAAGTTCCCTAAGTTTTTCGGACAAAATTGTCCTACTACTTACATTTTGGAGGCCTTTTGTGATTAATCTGTCACATAGGCTTTTAAACAAATCTAATATCATGCATTCACCTTCATGCACCTAAGCACTATTAAGAGGGAGAATTAGACATGGATAGAACTTTGATATAGTTTTTTGAAATTAACACATTCATTTTTATATGCATACATAGGAAAGGTATTGCTTCATGCATATATGATTCATCAACAGGAGTATGTATGGTTCATGCATTGTCACCTGGAAGTGCACACCAGCTGGGGTTTGAAGATGGCTTGGCTTGTCTCGTCTTAGATGGAAAGCTTAATTTTGAATCAAAAGTTGCTTCCTCCACCAGCAGATCTCCCCAAATGTTGAATTTTTTCACTCACTTCAGGATGCACGTACACTTCAAACTTTTTTCACCCATTGTAATTCATTGGCAATTTTTTTGGAGCATTTGTGTTAATTTCCGCAGTAAAATATTTCAATTATCATCATTTTGTAGCCATTCAGAATTCATGCAAAGATGCTTCAATAATATTATTATTGGATTATCTAATTTTTATGGTACTCCTTTCTATTCCTGAGCAAGGGATGTATCTTAGACACACACACTCATAGTCGACTCATAGACACTAGTTATGCTGTGAACTAGTCCTCTACTCCTCTCTATATATTATTTTTTTATGTTAAAAGTTTAAGGATTGGTGTACCCTTCACCTTCATCTAACCCAATCTAACGCAAAATCTGATCCCAGATTTTTGCGACAAAAATTCAAGGTTCAAGGTGTTGAATATAAGAGAATAACATAGATATATGTTGAATATGTTCTTATTTTCAAGTATGTATAAATCATGTACAAGGGGAGGTATAAATAGGTAAGAGATCACCAGCGGCTATACAATAATCTTGGCAACAATCTATACAACGGCTATAATATAATCTAATGTGGTAACAATCTATACAACGGCTATAATCTAATTATGTTAACATCCCCCCTCAAACTCAAGGTGGTAGAGCAGAAACCAACTTGAGTTTGGAAATTAATTCCCCAAATCTGCCTGGTGGATGAGCTTTGGTAAAAATGTTAGCGGTCTGATCAGCGAAAGTTACAGAATGAAGACGTACAGTACCCCGAGCAACATGTTGACGCACAATATGACAATCAATATCAATATGTTTGGTGCGTTCATGGAAGACATCAATATGAGCAATGTAAATAGCACTCCGATTATCACAATAGAGAACTGTGCCAGTGGAGTGAGAAATACCCATATCTGTTAAGAGCCATCGAAGCCAAATAAGTTCTTGTGTGGAATCAGCAAGGGCACGATATTCGGCCTCTGTACTGGACCTGGAAACAACAGATTGTTTTTTGATGCGCCAAGAAATGAGAGAGTTCCCAAGCAAGAAGCAGTAGCCAGTAGTGGAACATCGGTCAGTCGGATCACCTGCCCAATCAGCATCAGAGTAGGCACATAACTCAAGTGAAGTGTAACGACCCTCACCCTGGCCAGACACAATATTATCCGTTTTTGGCTCACCCAGACCAGAGACTTCCCAGGGGGTCACCCATCCTGGTACTACTCCAAGTTAAGCACGCTTAACTACAGAGTTCTGATGGGTTCACGGCCATCACGGCTTTAAAACGCGTTGTGTCATAGAAGGGTGTTGAATCTACATATAACACTTGCCCCATCCACACCCAGACGATGTGGGAGTGTGCACCTATAGCTCGCCCAGTGTGGTAGCCTACTGGTACCCCCTACACACGCTCACACACACCCGCCCACAAGGTCGCCACAATCACCCCCCCTTTGGGGCCCAACGTCCTCGTTGGCCACACTTCCGGCTGGGTCAAGCTCTGATACCATTTGTAACGACCCTCACCCTGGCCAGACACAATATTGTCCGCTTTTGGCTCACTCAGACCAGAGACTTCCCAAGGGGTCACCCATCCTGGTACTACTCCAAGTTAAGCACGCTTAACTACAGAGTTCTGATGGGTTCACAGCCATCACGGTTTTAAAACGCGTTGTGTCATAGAAGGGTGTTGAATCTACATATAGCACTTGCCCCATCCACACCCAGACGATGTGGGATTGTACACCTGTAGCTCGCCCAGTGTGGTAGCCTACTGGTGCCCCCTGCACACTCTCACACACACCCGCCCACAAGGTCGCCACATGAAGAGTGAGAAAAAAAAATGAAGGCCCTGAAACATAGTCCCTTTAATGTATCGAAGGATGCGTAGTACAGTAGTATAGTGGGTAGATTGAGGTGCAGAAAAGAACTGGCTGACAAGATGCACGGCATAAGCAATGTCAGGTCGAGTAATAGTAAGATATACCAAACTGCCAACCAACTGTCGATACAATGTAGCATCACTGAGGAGTGTACCATCTAATGGAGTAAGCTTGACATTAGTTTCAATGGGAGTGGGAGCTGTCTTGCAATCTGTGAGTCCAGCACGAGGAAGAATGTCAGAGCAATACTTGGCTTGGGAGAGATAATAACCATCTGAATCAGAGAGAATCTCCAGGCCTAGGAAATAACTGAGGCGCCCAAGATCCTTCATATCAAAGTGATGACTAAGGAAATTTTTGAGTGCAGAGATACCTGCAAGATCATTTCCAGTGATTATCATGTTATCAACATAAAGTATACGAACAGTAATTCCAGAGTTAGTCTTGCGGATAAAAAGACTAGAATCATATGAGCTTGAAGTAAAACCAAAATCTCCAATAGTGGAACTAAATTTTGCAAACCAAGCCCTTGGAGCTTGTTTAAAACCATTCAGAGTGCGACGAAGTTTACAAACTTGGTGTGGAGAATGATCATATCCTGGAGGAGGTTTCATATATACTTCTTCAATGAGATTACCATTGAGAAAGGCATTTTTCACATCCATTTGAAACAATGTCCACTTGTGGGCTGCTGCAACAGCCAGTAGGCTACGAACAGAAGTAAGGCGAGCAACAGGGGCAAATGTTTCCTCATAGTCAATGCCATATTCTTGGTTGAAACCCTTTGTAACTAGACGAGCTTTGTATCGTTCTACTGAACCATCAGAACGAGTTTTTATTTTGTAAACCCATTTACAGCTAACAACAGTTTTATCAGAAGGAAGAGCATCTATATCCCATGTATGAACTTGTGCGAGAGCCTGTAATTCTTTTACCATAGCTTACTGCCAAAGAGGGCTAGAACTAGCCTCATGGTATGATTGAGGTTCATAATGAGACATGATAGTGGAGAAACACTGAAAATCACGTAAATGACTTGGAGGTTTTCTCACCTGATCAGATTGTCGGGAAGGTTTAGTAGTGGTGATGATATCTGATGGAGAAGAGCCAATGGTAGGATCATCAGAAGATATAGATTCATCAGGTAAGGCCATTTGTGGGTGCTCAGATGAAGACATTGGATCTGGAGTAATGCTTGGGATCTCAGATGAAACAGATTCATTAGGTAAGGCCATTTTTGGGAGCTCGGATGGTGACGGGGTGTCTGGAGTAGTGTTTGGATTCTCAGATGAAGATATTAAATTTGTGTCATCCAGGAAGAGTGCAACTAAAGAATCAGTAAAGAAAAAAGGAGTAGAAGATGAAGACAGATGGAATTTGGATAGAGAAGAGAACATTTTGTGTTCCCAAAAGATAACATGACGAGAGATACGAAGACGTTTGGAAATGGGATCCCAACATCTGTATTCTTTGTGTTTAATTCCATAACCTAAAAAACAGCACAATCGAGCGCGAGGTTCTAATTTGGTACTTTCATAAGGCTGAAGTAAGACAAAACAAGCACATCCAAAAACCTTGAGAAGATTATAAGCCGGAATTATGCCATATAAACGTTCATAGGGAGATTGATTGCCAATAATAGGCATTGGAACACGGTTGATTATGTATACAGCAGTGAGAGCTGCTTCCCCCCAAAAAAGCTCAGGACAATAACTAGATATTAGGAGAGAACGTGCAGTGTCTAAGATATGCCGATGCTTACGTTCAGCCCGCCCATTTTGTTGAGATGTGCCAGGACAAGAGGAATGAGAGATTGTGCCATGTTGTCGAAGAAATTTTAGAAAATTTGTTTCATTGTACTCCATAGCATTGTCAGCACGGAAGATTTTAATGGATCGTGAAAATTGGGTTTTGACCATATTTGCAAAATCATAGTAAAGTTGGGGTAGTTCAGAGCGATTTTTCATAAGATATAGCCAGGTAAATCGTGAGTAATCATCAATGAAAATAACAAAGTATTGGGATCCCTCCATTGTATTGTGAGGAGAAAGTCCCCATAAATCAGAGTGGACTAGATCAAAAGGAGCATATGAAATAGACGTGCTTTTATTGAAAGGTAAAGCAGGTTGTTTAGCAAGTTGACAAGGTAAACAAGTTACATCATCATTTTTAACTGGACCTAATTGACTAGTTGACGCTAAGAAGCGTAAACGCCCAATAGACACATGACCTAATCGGGAATGCCAGAGGCTAAGTGAAAGAGTAGAGGTTACCGAAGCAACAGTGGAAATTGTAGAGAGCCGATGAGAAGGAATGCGAAGATGGATGAGCTCAAATAGAAGTCCCACTTTACGGCCTATCCCAAAGGTCTGCCCCGTCTGTGGATCCTTTACATAACAACCGGAAGAAGAAAATATGACATTAAGTCTAAGTTCACATATCTGACCAACAGAGATAAGATTAATTGTGAGTTTTGGTATATGAAAGGCATTTGAGAGTGAGACATTGGGGGTAGAAATTTGACCAATGTGATTGACATGTAAGTGAGATCCATCGGCTGTATGAATTGTAGGTGTATTGGTGGTGGGATGATGGAAAGAAAACATTGTAGAATCAGAGGTCGTGTGATTACAACAACCAGAATAAAAAAACCAAGAATTACCTGAGGTAACAGACAGAGCAGTGGAAGGAAGAGTACCATTATTAAAGAGAATCTACTTAAGGAGAGCTTCGATATCATTGGTGGACATTGTTGTGACTATAGGAACTGGAGGACAGGACCCCTCAGCAGTGACAGCAGTGATTACCAATTCTGAAAGAATTAGTGCGAGATTGCCAATTCTTAAGACAATCATTATGGTAGTGACCTGGGCCTTTCTTATGACAAAACTTGCATATTCTGGTGAGACAGGTTAATAAAGCATGATCAGTTTTGTGACAGTAGTTACACTCCTTTGGAGAGGAGAAAGATGAAGTCAGTTTCTTTCTGGGATAATGAGTAGCAAGGACTGCATCTGGAGCCTGAGGTTGAAATGTACTTAGACGAGTTTCCTCTGAAATAAGCTCAGTTATAGCATCTTCTAAGGTAGGCAAAGGGTGTCGATGAAGAAGAGAGGCTCGAACTGGTTCAAATGAGGGTTGAAGAGCCATGAGAAACATGATGACACGTTGCTGATCTTGATAATTAGTAAACTTTGTAGCATCAGAAGCACACGACCAAGTAGGTTCAGAAAATAATAGTTGATCCCAAATAACATGTATTTCAGAGACAAAGTTACCGATAGATTGACCAGGCTGTTGAGTTTTACTGTGAAGATTGGTCAGAAGTTGATATTGATAAGCGAGATCAGTAGTGGTGTAACGGTTCTTCAAAAAATCCCAGATGGATTTTGCAGAATTAAATCGGCCAAATTCGATATGAGATACAAGTGTTGCGAAACCAAGTAATAATTTGATAATTTTTGCTATCCCATTCTTCAAGAAGATCACCATATTTTTCTGTTGTTTCTGTTTCGAGTCGCACGAGTTCGAAGACATCACCTGTAATAATGCGCTATAGTTTCTTATCTTTAAGAAAACTGGACATAGCTTGGGACCATAGGATATAATTTGAACAACCTTGTAAAATAGTCTCAATAGGATTGAAATTGTCAGATCTGTCCATAACTGAAATATGAGAGATAAGATATATCTTTAAAGAGACAAACTTAGTGGGCTCAAACTCGTCTAAGCCCAAAATCTTTATTGTTACCCCAAATTTTTTTTTTTTTTTTTTTTTTTTTTTGTTGAAGTACTGTTACCCCAAAATTGTGCACAATAAGAGAGATGAGATTGGAGAGAGCACCGACAAATATATATTCAATCACAGTTGGCAGCGTGTGATTGAAGATGGTAGTGAGGATTCCCAGCGGCGGCAACAGAGATAACTCGGGGCAGATAGCGGGGTGATCTCGGCTGGTGGTCGAACGGCGGTGATCTCGGCTGGTGGTGGCGGCTGGTTCGGGCTGAACAACGGTGACCTCGGCTGGTGGTGGTGGTGGCTGGTTCAGCAATGACCTTGGCTGGTGGTGGCAATGGCAGAGAGCTGCGGCGTCGAGGACGGCGGGACATTGTTGACTGTTAGCAGTTGCAGAGAGAGAGAGAGAGGGGCAAGCTTGATAGTTAAGAGACAGCGAGCCAGCGGCTGAAGCTTGCAAACGGCAAACCCAACTGGAACAGCAGGTGATGGAAACTGAAAGACGAAGAAGCTTGCAAACGGCAAACCCAACTGGAACAGCGGGTGATGGAAACTGAAAGACGAAGAAGCTTGCAAACGGCGAACCCAACTGGAACAGCGGGTGATGGAAACTGAAAGACGAAAAAGCTTGCAAACGGCGAACCCAACTGGCACAGCGGGTGATGCAAACTGAAAAGATATGAGTTTTGATTTTTGGAATAATATGAAATTTTCAAATAACAATTTCAGGAATAATATAGAGGAAATAATAATAATAATAATGGTGCAGATTGTGATGAAGAACATATGAGCAATACAATGGTGAGAGGGCGACAGTGAACAGATTGTTCAGTACAGGCCATCAATTGATGGCTCTGATACCATGTTGAATATAAGAGAATAACATAGATATATGTTGAATATGTTCTTATTTTCAAGTGTGTATAAATCATGTACAAAGAGAGGTATAAATAGGTGAGAGATCACCAACGGCTATACAATAATCTTAGCAACAATCTATACAATGGCTATAATATAATCTAACTATGGTAACAATCTATACAACGGTTATAATCTAATTATGTTAACACAAGAAAAAATAAAGACCCCCTTTACTTCCTCCATAAAAAATGGTTTTATCTTAATTAGAAACATGAAAATTGTGTTAAAACTAGAAATGCCAAGGTGAGAATGCCTTTATGGCTTAGGTTTAAAGTGAATATCACACTGCGCTGTACAAAGTTTTATCTATTAATGATGGTCCAATGGTATCTCTTTTATCTTTCAAAGTAAATGGTGAGAGTTCGAGACTCTAAATGAGCAAAGTTGATAGAGTTAGTTACACCGATGGCAAAATAAAAAATAAAAAAAAATTGTGCATCAATATTTTCCTATTTTTGCACAAAGAGACTACGTATTGACCGAAAATGGCATGCCTGGCAAAGCATTCTAGAACTCTACTTTTGAAAAGTTATGCAGACTTCTTATATTTCTATGCTTGGTGAAAATTAAGTTAGGTAGATTAGTACATAATTATATAGATTCATCAAGAGTTTGTGCACTATATATATAGGGATGGGAGATTTCTTCCACTAAGAATTGTGTTTTGTTTACTCGAAAGTAGGTTATGTTTGTAATATTGAGAATGAAAGAAAAAATCATTTTTTTCTACCGGTATAAATCATTGAAAAATGTTAATAAAAAAATAATAAATATTTTTATAGCCAAGTAGAAACTATCACAATAACTATTAGAATAAAAATGACAGCAGTAACAACATAACAATGACAACAAAAGCTAGCTACATAAAGGAATAACTACCCATAACAATGACAACAAAAGAAAGCTACTTTACCCATTTGTTCTAAGTGCTAATTCATTTATAAATGCAAATTTGATTTCATTTTTCCAGTGGTCTTTTCTTGAATATATATTATTGAAATATAAATACTTCAGTTCTTAACACAAAAGGGAATTCTAGGAAGCATTATTTTGTAAAAACAAGCTCCTCAGCACCAGGAAGACAAAAAAAAAAAAAAAAAAAAAGTTAAAAGAAACATGAGGAATCCCCTGACCACCTTTTCACTTTAGCAGTCCCAACAATAGTTTCAATTCCAACCAACTAGACTTTTGACATGAGTAATCATACCAGCATAGATCCCGACAATAGCTTTCAACTCCTGGCTCCTTAAGTTGTACAAATACCAGCTTCTTCTCCAACAAATTTCATTCGAATCATGTCGAATGATCATCAATCCTTGATTCCCCACCATTTGAATTGGGTGAAATGAATCACTCACCAAGAAACTTGACAGACCATTAGGCTTATCAACAATGGAAGGAAGACATATTTTATGTTTCTTAACCCAAATATGATTACCCAAATCCTCCAACATCCATAACTCTAATTCCATTTCCGTAGCCGGGTTTGAGAAGTAGATTGATCCCTTCATCACTAACAAGCTGCAATTTATAAGTTGGTTTTCAGAACCTCTTTTTGGTTGACATGGCAAGCTTATTTTTCGCCTAAATTCCTCGGTACAAAAACCACCTGAGGACTCTCAATATTAGAAGCAATTTCCATGTCCATTGAATTGTATGCTAACCAATACAATATCCCATTCACAGCGACAGGCATGAAAACATATACGTAAAATGTAGTCCTACAAAATATAGATGGACTGATCAATTTCCTCCATTGGCTGCCCTCATTGTCTACCGTAATTATGTTGATCTCCTTAGGGATTTGATGTGCCTCATTAATAAAAACTACCACTTTATATTTTTGAATTGAAGCATCATGTACCATCAAAAAACAATGGCCAACCATCGAGCTCATAGTTGGATTTGGAGGTAACGACTTTTGAATACCAGTAACAGGATTGTGAACACACAACTTTAGTTTGAATTTGCCATTAAAAACTACTCCCCCAATGGTGTAACAAGGATAAGGTTCAAGAAGTAATAAACCATCCGTAGAAGCAACAATACAGTAGTAACCTTTGGGAATACGTATAGGAAATTCTTTGGAGTCTCTCTCTTGGTTGAGATCCGAAAGAAACAAGCGATCGGATTTTAACATAACCGAGGGATTGGATTCTCATATGTGAAGATGAGACCTGATAAATTTAGGATCAGAGATGATGGTTTTCCACAACTTACATACCACTTTGAATCTAACAAGTGATTCAGCAGGTACTCTTGTTAGTATTTCGTAGATTATCTCTCTAGGCAGCCCATTCAAGCTGTTGCTTTTGATTTTGTTGTTGGCACTGTTGCTGTTTCCCATGCTGTTGCTACAATTGACAGATCTAAAATTTTGCAGCACTCCAATTACCAGTGTTCTCAGGCAAACTGATTATATTTTATTGCGCATAAGTATATTCTGCTATTAATCGGTTTTTTTTTAGGAAAACGTCTAATTTTTTACCAAATAACCCCTTTCGACTTATAACTCTTTCCAATAAATCATCCTTATCTAATTTTTTACCAAAGAATCCCCTCAACTATCTAAGGGAGTAAAAGAGTTGATATTTGAACCAAAATGCCCTTTTATTTAAATTTTAATTTTTTTCGAATTTCAAAAATTAATATCTCACAGACCTACATCCAAATATTGCAAATAATATATGAACGGAGAGCTTATAAAACAAGGATTCAGAAGTATAAGATTTGTTTAACAAAATTTTATAACCCGAAAGAAATAGACAATCTAAAAATCTACTGCAATAATCTTATTTTATTTTATTTTTTATAAAATAATCGGATTATTTGCAAGAAAATTTTCAAAATTATTCATTTTCATATGGAGCATAACATATAAAAAAAAAAAAATTAACCCCAGTAAAGACCGAATGTTCATTTTTATTTTTTTTTAAATGGTGAGCCTATAAAAGAATGAAAATGCTTTGACGCAAAATATAATATCTCATGAAATCGATCTTTGTTAGGGCTAAATTTTTTATATATTCGGCTCCATATGTAAATGAATGATTCTGAAAATTTTCTAACAAAATCTAGTATATTTTATTTTTTAAAAATAAAATAAGATTATTGGATTAGATTTTTAGATTGCTTATTTTTCTCTAGTTTTGAAGGTTTATTATACAAATCTTATATTTTTGGAATCCTTATTTCATAAGCTTTCCGTGCATATATTGTTTATAATTTTTAAATTAACTGTCTGTGAGATATGAAATTTTGAAGTTCGAGAGAATTAAGATTTAAATAGAAGGGCATTTTAGTCTAAATATCAACTCTTTTATCCCCTTTAGATAGTTGAGGTGGTTATTTGATAAAAAAAAAATAGACAAGGGGATTTATTGGAAAAAAGTTATAAGTCGAGAGAGATTATTTGGTAAAAAAAAAAAATAGACAATGGGGGGTTTACTAGAAAAGACTATAAGTCGAGGGAGGTTTTATGTACTTTGCTCATTAATTTATAATAAAGAATTCTAACAATAAGGAAACTAAAGAATTTATAATTTATAATCAAGGGAGTGAGGATTTTAGTTTAAGTGGGGCACAATGTTAAAAAATAAAAAATATTTAAAGGAGTAGAAGGCAAGGGAGCGAGGATTTTAGTTTAAGGGGGCACAATGTTAAAAAATAAAAAATATTTAAAGGAGTAGAAGGCAAAAAAAATAATAATAAAAAAATAAAATAAAAATAACAATTGACAATTTAAAAAGGAAACAATTAAAATTTAATTTAATAAGGAAAATTTATTTTTTTTTAAAGGAATTTGAAGAGTAAATTAAGAAAAAAAAAAAGAAAAAGAAAAAGAAAAAACTAGAAAAATAAGAAATGATTTTAAAAACTAATAATTTTAGGGAAGCATTATATAAAAAATTCCATATATACACATATAAAATTTAAAAATAAAAAAAAATTCGATATGCATGGTGGGTGGGGCACGGCCAGGAGGGCAAGTGCCCCATGGGCATGCACTAGCTCCGCCCTGCAGATATGGAAACAAAGGACGTCACATATAAGGAAATTACGTGTGGATTGGCTGTATGGATCACCGGAGTCTCTAGCTCCTTGAACCAGTTCAGGGCCGATATCTCAGTCCAAGTTTTGAACCTGAGCTTAAAATTTTAAAGATGGGTTCAGCTCGAGGGTTTAGTAGCTAGGGTTAGAAGTAAGATTGAGTTATGGTCGAACGTTTTATCTATCGGTTTGAGCTCGAGTTACACCTCCAATCCACCCAAATTACAGCCCTATTTTTTTAAAGCCTCACAATAACTATTACAATAACAATGGCAGCAGTTGCAATAGAACAATAATCTACATGTTTAAGAAAGAAATCGCCATCCATGTGCTCTAACTGCTACTTCATTTATAAATACAAATGGGATTTCAGTTTTGCAGTGATTTTTTCTTAAATATATTATAGAACTTTGAGTTACTTGCTACGACTTCAATTCAAGTGGTATTACTCGTATATGTTAGGATTATGATTTAGTTTGTTACACTACTGATGTAACAGGGCACAGGATTCCATCCTCCCCTAAACAGGAGGGGATCGGGTTTTTCTTTCTGGGGCATAAAAATAGAGGATTTGATGGGGGGCCGGCACAAGCGGCGGAGCATACAGTTTAATTCGATGTGAAGCGAAGAATCTTACCTGGGCTTGACATGCTGCGAGTCCTCTAGAAAGAGAGGGCCGCCTTCGGGAATGCAAACCTAGGTGGTGCATGACTGTCATCAGCTCGTGCCCTAAGGTGTTAGGATCGATATGCATAGAAACAAATATAAGGGTTCCTCAAAATTAAGCTTAGGTGGAGAGTAACCAGAAGAATTGACTAGCTAGGTGTTGTGTACTCAAGCTTGAAAATAGAAATTGATGAATGAAAACTGACAGAGTTGAGATGGATGAGAGATCAAACGACTTCAACCTAAATGGATCTAAAAATGGAAATGAACTTCAAGTAATCGATTAGGCTTTAACAAGCAAAAAAAAAAAAGCCCCAAAACAGATATAAATCAGAAATGGCTCATGATCATCAACCTCTGAAACAACCTGTGTTCATACCAAGCTGCTTAGAGAGTGATGGATATGGATAGACTAGGCTACTCTCCAATGATTTCTACGGATAAACTAGGTTACTCTCCATTATTTGTGGTTAATAAGGATGTAGAACCGTCTTTGTGGATGATACAAAGGCCTCAGGCTGCATTCTAAAATACAATACACAGCAACTATTACAATAACCACAACAAAAAACGATGACAACAAAACCTAACTAGCCATATAATCTGCATGTTTAGGAAAGAAATCGCCTCCCATGTGTTCTAGGTGCTACTTCATTTATAAATGCAAATGGTATTTCATTTTTTGCAATGGTCTTTTCTTGAATGCATATTATAGAAATATAAATACTTCAGTTCTCAACAAAAATGGAAATTCTAGGAGCACTATTTTACAAAAACAGGCTCACAACTGCTTCACAAAACAGTACCAGAAAACCTTTCAAAAACAGAAGATTTTCATTTCCAACCAACTAGACTTTTGACATGAGTAATCCCCTTACGTGAATAATAATAACATCTTTTAAATTTAGTAGTCTTACTGACAATAGCTTTCAACTCCCGGCTCCTCAAGTTGTACGTACAAGTACCAGCCCCTACGATTTAAAAAACCCATGCCACCTTTCAACGAATCGTGTCAAATGATCATTAATCCATCATTCCCTATCATTTGAATTGGGTAAAATGAATCTCCCACTATGAAACTTGACAGACTATCAGGCTTACCAACAATTGAAAGAAGGCATATTTTATGTTTCTTAACCCAAGTCTGATTAGCCAAATCCTCCAACATCCATAAATCTAATTCCATATCCGTAGCAGGGTTTGAGAAGTAGAGTGATCCCTTCATTTCTAACAAGTTACAATTTATCAGTTTGAACAGTCCGGGAACAGGATCTTCTCAATATGGCAAGCTTATTCCTCGCCTAAATTCCTCTTTAGCAATGTCCATTGATTGTAGAAAAGCCACCTGAGGAGGATTAACACTCTCAATATCATAAGCAATGTCCATTGGTTGTACAAAAGTCACCTGAGGATGATAAGTGAACGCCAACCAATGCAATATCCCATTCGCAGAGATGGCATTGAAAACATCTTTCAGGCAAAATGGGGATGGACTGATCAATTCCCTCCATTCGAGGCTGCCCCCATCTCCACATTGTCTACAGTAATTATGTTGATCTTCTCAAGGATAATACGTGCATCATCAATAAAAACCACCACTTTATATTTTTGAATTGAAGCATCATGCACTATCAAAAAACAATCGCCAACCACCATATAATGATTTGGATTTGGAGGAAACAACTTTTGACTACCAGTAACAGGATTATGAACACATAGCTTTGTTTCAACATAAGCACCACCACCTTCTTTGTAAACGTGGTAACAAGGAGGAGTTTTAAGAAGTAATAAACCATCATTGGAGGCAACAATATGAAAGTAACCTTTGGGAATACGTGTAGGAAAATCTGTGGAGTCTTTGTCAAGGAAATCCGAAAGTAGCAAACGATTGGATGAAAGAAGCAAGCCGGATGTTAAATCTTCTGTGAACATGACTGCAGGCTGGATTCCCATATGTGAAGATGACATTTGATAAATTTAGGATGAGAGATGATGGTTTTCCACAACTTACAAACGAGTTTGAATCTAACAAGTGATTCAGCAGGTACTCTTGTTAGTATCTCAGACATGATATCTCTAGGCAGCCCATTCCAGTCATTTATTTTGATTTTGTTGTTGTCACTGTTTCTGCTTCCCGCCATGATATACTGCATACAATTTCTGTCCTAGCTAGCTCTATATCCCTCACCTTCAACCAATATAATATAACTAAATATTAACCACGTGGATAGAGATAAATAAATATCAGATTTTCATATAATTTCAAGCTCGTAAAATATATTTTATGTAAAATATTTCGCATGTAATTATTTTTTTCTCTTTCATTTTTGCTTTTTGGCTTGTATCCAACAACAAAGATAAGTAAAATTAAAACAAATTAGTTAGAAATTTAATCAAACAGTTGGTGGACACGAAATTAGAAGATGAAATCAAAATGTCAAATTTTGAACTGATCATACGACATCAAACAAACTGACACCAGTGTCATGATTCAAAACCTAATCACCTCAAATACTAGTTTGCTTGAACAAACCAAAAATATATATATATATATATGAAAATTGTTTGAAAATGAATACGAAATCCCAATCTGAAGAGATTACCACCGAAATTAGAAAACCTCACCGGCGTTAGAGATGCCCGTCGGCATCAAGCAATAGGCATAGTGTAATACGGTATTGCTCAGGTTAGCCAAGTTGAAAGGGAGATGACTTGTACGTTATCTTAATTGTAGACTTTTGTTTCAAACCAAATTCTTTTGGGATTAAACTTTCCAATAAATAAATAGATAAATAAAATAAATTTCTTTTGAGATTTGTAATTGAAATTATTAAAGGAATTGGATCGTAAATAAAATAGAATTCTTCAAATAAAAAATATATATATGAAAGTGGCTCATAAAATGAGACATAAAAGCAGTTTGTAATTTTTTTTTTTTTTTTATAGCAATTAATTCAAACAGTGCAGACTCCAAGTATCACTGTTACCCTTACAGTTTCATTTGGAATCCTTCCAAAATTTATTTTCTTTTAAAATCCATGATTCAATCAAATGATTTTTTTTTTTAAACTCCAAATTAACACACCCTCTTAAGAAATACAAAATCGACTTTAAGTAAGCTGAATCGGGAAGTTATTTTATGACTTTTTTGAAGAAAATATTTTACTAAAAAATAATGTTTTACTGTTTTTATTTACATCCAAACACATAAAATGTGGAAAATATTTTACAATGAAACATAAATATAGAAATGCCATATATTTGAGTAATAGAAATGTCCTCTTATGCTCCTTCCCAAACCATGACGCTGTTATTGGTTTCTCAAAATATTTCATATTCTGCCAAAACAGTTTATCAAAACACAAACGAAAATCTTTATTAGGCTAAAGAATAATATGAATAAGGATGATTAACAGCAAAAAAAAAAAATATTGGATTTCTCGCAATTACTGATTAGAGAAGATCTTTTCATAAATCCAAATAGAGTAATTTATTTAGCTAATAATGACTTGAAAAGATTTTTAAAATAATTTATTGGACTTTTGACATATTTTAAAACACAAAATTTATATTTTTTGTCATTGAGAGCTACCATGATAGTATTAACAATCAAAATGCAACCATTAACCGTAGTTGGGCACCCAATGACCTAATTGATCTAGCACCTAACTTCTGAAACGAGTCACACCATATTTATTTGCCAGGAATAAAATAAAAAAAATTCAGTTGTTGTTAGAAATTTAGAAGATCGTGAAAAGAATGAAAATTAGAAAAAGACAGAACAATTATAGATAACATATAATTTTTGTAAGTAATTGGAATGGGGTTACGGACTTGTCCATCAAGGACTAGTCATCGCTTAAGCTTTCTATTCGGCCCAATATAATCCAAAGAAACTGCAGAAGCCCAACCATATCTGCTGGGCTACAATATTTTAGCATTAAACTGTCCAGCCCATCCCGGCCCAGCTCAGTCCAGACCATCCAATCTTACATCAGTAGTCAATTTAATTCCATGGCACATATGTCCAAATGTGGACCATGACTTGAAAATAAAATTTCATAGCGTTTGAAACCGAGACAATTTATAATAGAATTGAATTTTTTGGGATTTGAAATCCTAAATTATAGTATCTTCAAATTCCATCCAAAAAATGATAAAATTTGTAAATTAATTTAGTTGTAGGTTTATAACTTTACCAAATTATCTTTCATTTTAGAAAACCATAAGATTATAATTCTAGTTAATAAGAATAAAATGATAAAAATATTTATTTCAAACACACAAATAGAATTTCATTCCTTTTTATTTTCATTTTTTAATTCCAAAAATAATTTGGCTCCAAACAAAGCGGAGCTATTCTAGTCAATATGCATTAGCTAGAATGCCTCCAATGAAATCGCATTTTTGTATTCTAAGTAACTTCTTTTATAATATAGCCAGCTTCATATGAGACAAGAGACTAGACTAGTGAAGTGGTGTGGCTCATGGGAATATAGGGCATCTATCTCGATCTGCATGATTGAGCTCATTTGATACAACGTGAGGACTCTAAACACCCTGAAATATCGTTTCTCCACCTGTACAATATATATATATATATATATATATATATATATATGCATCCATATATCTAGATATAGAAAGAGAGTGTATGAGTATGATCACGCATACCCAAGTGGGCATGCACCAATTAACATGAAGTGATGCAGATAGAGAGTGAAATTGGCATGGATTTCGGAGCCATCCTTCGATTTGTTCCTCTTCGATCGTACAACTAGCTAGCTCTTTTTCTTTCTTGATTTGGCTTCTTTTTTAAGATACCCAATTGGAAGCATATATAGATATATATATATATATATATATATATATGTATGTATGTATATTATATATACACTTCAATTATATATATACGTACACATATATCGACAATTTCGGGATCACTTCAATAGACTTAAGATAGACACTCCCACTGATTACGTACTCAAAAACAGTTGAAAGAGAGGACCAACCGACCAACAATCACATGATCATCATAATCATAATCATAATCTCCATCAGTACTGTTAATATTTGGATGAGAGAGAGAGAGAGAGAATGCTTTTTGGAGGGTTGATTATAAATGTCACTGGAAGAGAGTAGCTTTATTCTTTGTTGGTAAGCAGCTAGCCAGCCAGCCTTCATTGGTTCTTGCAAAAGCAAATCGGAACACCTACATAAGATTCCTTTCTTTCAACATCACCAATCTCCCTTAATTGCTTCAAACTATTGCTTATATATATATTCTTTGATGTGAGTGAGGATTGACCTCGTCACCTTATGAAAATAATTAGAGTTGTGGATCTAATTATTAAATTACGTATCATTCCTCTAACAATATATATTAGTATTTTTTTGACCTGAGATTAGAGGCGGAGTCAGTATACGGTATACCTAGGGGGGCACGTGCCCTGGCCTGCCCGGCCCGCTTACTATAATACATATACTAAATTTATGTATTTTTATATCTATATGTGAAAAAATGTGATTCAGCAATCCAAAGTTTCTTGTTGATCTAATCAAATAAAATAAGGAAAAAAACTCTTCTTTTTTTATTTTCGCACTCTTTCATAACATAAATATTGTTAAGAGTCTTCCAGTGTGAAAACAAAAAGTTTGTCAGGAATACTCTTTATCTCATACTACTCTCTCCATACATAATCTAATGTTTTGAAAAAATAATAGAAAATTTTTCTCATATCGAATTCGAAGTGCCATGTTATTATTACTTAATATTCATATTTCATATGGCAAAAGCAAGTCAAATTTTCTTTTTGAATCAAAGCCCAAATTTTTTTTCCCTTTCAAAGTTTTCTCTCTTTTCTTTCCTTTTCAAAATTTTTGTTAACTATTTATCTTTCTTAAATGACTCATTGATTGAGTAATTTCTTTTCTTTGTCTCTTGATTTGAATAATCTATATTTATTGTCATGCTTATTGTTTTTTTTTTTTTTTTTTTCATATTGTGCCCCTGGATTTAATTTCTGACTCCACCCCTGAACTTCCATACAATTTCAATTTCAACACTCTACCTTTGAAGATATACTATTAAAGGATGCCATATATGGTGGCATTAAAAAAAACTAGACCCATCTTTATATTCTTTTTAGACTATAATTAATTAGTATGAACTATATATGTATTATCTTTGTGTCAGGTAAAAAAAAACCCCAAAAACCCAGTTATCTAAATTTGGTTTCCATAAAATAATATATACATAGATAGTAGGAGCTTAATTACAGTTTTAATTCATTACGGTTTATCCAATTATAAAATGAGTTGTTACATAAATACACACACTACCGGGAAATATAGTACTAATAAAACACACACACACAGAAGCAAACATAGAAGTTTGGTCCAACCCTGGACAAAGAAGATTTCTGTTAGATACAGTTAGTATGAGTACATGATCTGCAAGAAAATCAGTCGCGTGCAGAGTTTTCACAACTAATCAAAATGCATTCTTGGACTGGTCTTGTAAACTTTGACTCTCCTCTGCGCCTTTATTTTTCTTGGGGGAACCAAATTACAGAATTTTGAAACACACTGATTTTTTGAACTTTGAAGTACTGTAGGGTACTATATATATATATATATACACACACACACATATATATATGTATGTATGGATGGATCTAAACGACATTTTGGAGTCTTTTGAGACTTTTGTCATACCTACCCTCTTAACGTTCCTTGACTGCTCTTTCTCAATCTCAGCGTCACTCTCGCCCAACACACACACACCCACACACCCACACACTAACAGTAAGCACATTCACATATTATTACACATAATCATGGATTCATCATGGAAAGTAAGTAACAAACTTCACTCTCTAATCTCTATACATATTCTCTTCCCCTCTCTCTCTCTCTCTCTCTCTCTCTCTCTCTCTCTCTTACGTGTGCTGTATGATTAAACAAATTAATGAACAGATTTTCTTGGAGACATGAAAGTAAGTATATGACGAGTCTCTAGGTGGATCTTCTGATAATTTTGGGAAACTGAGGAAAGTGAATGTTTGAACTACAGACAATGTAAGAAATTAATCATTTTTAATTAATGAAACTAAGGATGAAATGTACCTTTTCTATTTTTCATCACCAAATTTGCTAAAAACAAAAAAATCATGCAAGGGACACACAAGTTTAGAATTAAAAATATAGTACTATTGAACTCTTTTTCTTTAAAATAAAATAAAAATTGAACATTAATTTTTGGATCTATTACCTCCTACCCCAGTGACCCAAGGAAGTTCAATGTTGAAGTAATCACTAAAATAAGCAACATTGGAATTTCAAGACAAGTTAAAAAGAGAGCTATTTATGTTGGTTGTTGAATATAAGCATCTGATAACTTGATATATGACCCGCCCTCGGTTTGTAGGTCATTGCGACACGTACATGTTAGAAACCTTATTCAGTTGTTGAAGTAATTGAATCAACAAGCATGCATTTGTCTGCATTTGCCTCCATAAAAAAAATAAAAAAAAAAGAGTAATAAACAATAAAATGCCGATAGATATATATGCTTCGATCTCAAAGTTATTAACCGAGCCTTACTTCATTAAAGAGGTTGATTCAAGATTGAAAGTACAATTAGCTTAGGCTAGCTATTTATAATCCTACCTAAACTTTTTCCAAGTAATTATAAATATTCAAAATCAGTAAGTTGCATGATAGCTAGATAATATTCCTCTAAAGGCGCGCTAAAATTATAAACTAAAAGCAATGCAATGTTATATAACACAGACTAAACCCTCAAAACCCAAATTTGAAGCCACAAATTGACAACCAAATCAACTAAATAGACATTAACACTCTCCATCTATGGCATTTTGTCCTTCCAATCAAATGAGAAAATCACCCATGTATATATATATATATATATATATAACCCTTATTTTATGGCTTACTGATGTTAGCCTTCACTTTCACATAATATGCATCTAAAGCACTACAATACTCAATTGATCATATTCAGATAACATGAAAAACTCAAAGGATGGGAGAAAGGGGAACCTATAACAGCATACAAAAACAAAAGTCGAATCAACCAAATGTAGCATGGTTTTCGTTCAAAATCCTTGAAAATTAGTGTGAAATTAAACTTTTCATTTCCGAATGCCAGAGATCTTATTCGAAGATGTGTAGTTCAACATAGAATCCAATTTCATAATGCAATGCAGCCTCTCACCAGTAATACTACCATATAATGTGAGAGTTATCAGCACGTACATATATAGTCTATAGAATTCAATACAAATAATTCAACACAATGCAAGATGAAACCTCGTGTGCAATATAAAAATACAACAACGCGTACATTCATTACTGCATACACCCGCAGACATTACAAAAGAAAATTAAACCAAAACCGAAATGTAAAAAAAAAAAAAAAAAAAAAAAAAAAAAAAAAAAAAAAATGAAAGAAACCAAGAACCCTTCCATTAATTTCTTCAGCTCGATCCAGGAGGGTTTTAGAGAGACAAACACATATATCATCCCATCCAAAAATTCCCCATTTTGCCCAAACTTGGTTAAGAACACCCATACTGTGGAGGCTTATACTACTTGGAAGCTTCACTTGCAAAAACTAAGCTTCGATATGGAACTTTGGAGATTACCAGAGATTGATTACAAGGGATTACTAGTGGAAGAAGAGCTAAATCCAGAAAGATCTGTCCAAGCAGTATTACCACCACTCCAATACTGATGATCATTTCCTGGCATTCCCAAGAACTGCCTTGACAAACCCAACCCTCGATTCTCTTCCATTTTCACTGAAGCCATTTGGGAAGTAAGCCCCGAAGCACCCATTTTCGCTCCGCCCTGACTCGCTTGCTCACCACCAAACCCTGAAGGCTCAACACCACTTTGAAATGGGTACACTCCTGCAGACTGCCCTTCAAAGCCACCAAACAAAGGGATCTGCATCTGCTGAAACCTCCACGGCTCAATATTACTTCCCGCTGGCAAAAAGGAACCAATGCCAACCCCAAGTGAACTACCACTTCCTATCTGAAAATTCATGTCACTTGTTACCGGAGCTGAAATTCCACCATAGTTTAAGCTAATGTCACCTGCACCATAGTGATCATTGAGCTGATGCAACGGAGCCATGAAGCGGAGTGGTGGAATTTGCGGTGAAATGCCTAATAAAGTACTTGCCATTCCCATTCCACCACTAGAACAAGAAACTGTACTGGTTGATGGAGAAGCCGTGCAATCACCGCTGACCGGAGATTTGGAGCTGCTCCCTTTGCTTGATCTTTTGTTCCTACGGCAGCCGCCTCCCACGGGGACGTTCCTCAGTGCACCCCCTCTAGTCCAGTACCTCCTGCAGGTCTTGCAAAAGTGACGCGGCTGCGTGAGACTGTAGTTGTTGAAATAGCAAAACTTTGTGTTGGTGGATTCGCATCTAGGGCATTTTAGTGCAGCCTCTGGCATCGGAATATTGGCCATCCGGGCTCGATCTGCCATCGAGCCAGGCCTGATCGAGCCTGCACTTCCACCACCGCCATGAGGCTGCAGAGGCGGCTGCTGCTGTTGTGGTGGTGGGAGCTGAGAGTTAGCACCTCCACTCCCACTTTGATGATTTGGTTGCTGTATGAGAAACCAAAAGAGCCAAAAAAAATTGAGAGATATAGTATATTCAACAAGAGATGTTAAAAATAAAATGGAATAGAGAAAGAAAAAGGATGGATGGGAATATTATTTATCTTTTGAAATTTGCTTTCTTTAGCAAAATTAAAGAAGCCATGAAAACGTATTGAAGAAACCCTTACCTGTTGCCAGTTGGCTGGATCAAGATAAGCTGGTGGGATGGAGGAAAAAACCATGGTTCTTGATGATCTTTAATTCTCTCTTTTGTAAAGTTTTGAAGATAATAGTGGATCGAGAATCAAATCAACAAGAGAGGGCTAGGTTGGCTTTGGCTTTGCAAAGAGAGGAAAGACTTAAAGAGAGAAAGGGAGATATATATAAAGAGAGGAATGAGAATAAGGAGCTTTATGTTGTTTATATATGTATAGATATAGATATATATATGTATGTATGTATAGTCTTAGTAGGTTTTTGTTTGTTCTCTGTTTCTTATTTTTTGTTTTATTGCTTTTTAGGGTTTCGAGAGAGTGATAGTTACTTAGCCTTTAAGCTTCTTAATGATGCTGCAGGGACTGTAGCAGTGCATAGCTAGTAAGAAAAGATCAGTGGCTCTCCCTCTTGCATGAAAAAGTAGTGTGATTTCATGTGTTTTTTTAATTAAAAGATTACTACTGTTTATGACCACCAAATAATTTGGCTTACATAGCCATTAAAGCAAACAAGTCCAATAGGAATTTTTTGACTTAATGTGTATGTCTGCATATATATATATATATATACACACATAAATATGTATAATAATCTAGTGTAAAGAATTTGTTCAAGGAAAAGTTAAGTCTTGTGCTTTGGTGTCGTAAACCAGTCCAAGAAGTTTCCCGACCGAATGAATCTTTTACTTCCCCTCATCTTTTCCCTCTCTCACTCCCACTATATCTTTACTTTGCACGAAATCGCTCCACATAGAGTATGTTGTATCATTGATATGTTCGCTCAATAAAAATACACTATTTAATAAACTTTGTTTGTTTACGTTGTCACTTTTTAAGAATATATTTAATTGATATTCATTCATTAAATTGGTATGCTTGGATATTTCAACATATTCTTCACATGCTGAGCGTGTTACGGAACTCACATATGGTACATGTCTACACACTATGAAACAATATATTTATGACAAACTGGAATGTTTTGGCCTTATTTTGCTTCGAGTTTCTAAAAATGGTTTTTGAAAATACTAAAAAATAGAAAACTGTTTTTAAATAAAATAAATAAATACAATCAAATAAGTTTCTATTCATTTTTATGTCAGAAGAACCGTTCTAAAAAAATGAACCAAATAACCCCTTCTATCTTTATTATGGAGCTGGGTTCAGGTTGGTTGGTTGGTTGGTCAATAAGCCAAATTTAGCCAGTTCCTAGGCAAAGACTTTAAAGCCAAAATGACCATTCGAAAAAAGAAAAAATAATATTTAGACCTACTTCCCCAAGTGAAACAATTGCATGAACTTCCACTTTTCCTCATCTAAAAAATAATAAAAGAAACTCAAGATGGCTTAGAATCATTTTTAACTTTTCTTGAAATTACAATCCAAATTTCATCTGAGAGTCATTTACAAACTCAACATAAACCAAAAAAATATAGATATATCCAAGACTAACAAAGAAGATTAATTTAGTGATTATGGTGATGCCTCATCTTTGAACAACTATAACGTGAAAAAGAATAATGTACAATGGAAGAATAAACTAAAATGTATAGGCAAAAATATCAATCAATTTGCAAAATCCAGCTACTATTAAAATGATAATGTGCGGAGTCCATTTACAAGCTATCTACAATCGAAAACTCTTTAAACATATCCTAGGAAGGGTAAAAATATTACCCGACTAGAATAAAACCACTATGCCATCACCTATTCTTCAAAAAAATAATAATAATAATAATGAAATAAAAACGAAACTGGTAGCAGTGTATATATGTATAAAATATTATAATAATATATTCTCACCAAGAGTTGTAGCCTAATGATATCTCATGTACTTTTCAAAGTGAAAGATCGAGAATTCAAATCTCATTAGAAATTACAATGGGTGTGTAACTTGTCAAGAAAAAAAAATTATAACAGATAAATGTGTATCAAACTTTATATACATATATATGATATTATAATGATGGATACATGTGTATGAAAATTTGAAGCTGCCCTATAAATCTATACTTATAAACCCCAAAGTTTGTTCACCTCCTTGTCTCTATTTCGGAATTCCAGTAGAACGGTCTAGTGCCTCCACATGCAATTTCGGAGCTTGAAGACGAGTGAACTGAAGAATTTTGAGAAACATGTCTACTCTCCGCAAGTTGGTAGCACCGCAACAACTTGAGAATGTAAGCATCATCATGCAAGGAAAATGGTGTACTGCGGACAAAATAATAATCGAATCAAAATAAGGAAATTTCACCCTCAGAAAACCACAATTCCTAAACCACCATTACCAACCTAGTTTAATCAATAGTTCTAATCACTGATCAAGGCTCATAAGGTCTTTCTTAATTCTCTATCCCTTTCCCCCTTCTCTTTTTCTCATTGCTTTCAACTATTACCTTTAAAAAGAAATTTTGAATGTTGAAAAGTTCACCAAAATACTAGATCTACAGACAGCTCTATACATGCAACAAATATGTTTTTAAATTCACATCAGATAAATAAGTAGCACATGGTGATTCATAGAAAAACAGTCCACTGAATACAATATGTAGTGCATGTTGAATTTTCCTGTTAATAGAAAAAATTAACCACCAATACTATATGATAAAATAAGGTGAAGTAGTCTTACCTATTGAAGTCAAAGTGTACCAATTGCATATCTTCAGAAATCTCAATTTCAACTGTAGCATGAGGGCTTGTCTACAGAGAATGAGAGAGAGAAGGTCAAGTTCAGAACACACAGCTGACAATAATAGGATGATTAGGAAAATAAACCCATAGCATTAGTTTAGTGCCAATTTATGCCATCAAGGAAGTAAAATATGCATGATCCAACGGAAACCTACTTCACCAACATTATCCAATCATGCACATATGGGAGCAAAATCTAATCACAGGAGTATATCAACATCATATCATATTTGATTAGATTTCTTCTTACATATATCCACTTACAATTATATTGAAATCCCATATAAGGTGACATACTGATGACACAAGCTTGATGTTTGGTTTGCTTTACAAAATGTATATGTATAAACAATGTAAATCGTAGAACATTTTACATCACTAAATTAAACACAATATTTACATATTACGCAAGAATAAACTTCAGAACAGATATCGTTGCGAATATTAAAAAATATAAAATCAGAACTATAGATTGCATATGTGTTACATATTATTGAACAATATAAATGAAGCAATATGATCAAGTTTTATATTCCAAGCCAAAAAACTTACCCCATTGGACATAAGCAATTACACATCCAACTCTAGATTAATGAAGGGATCCAACCAGAGCACTTGGAGTTGTAAATTGGGGGTTCAGCAGGGTAACACGCCTATATTTGGTATAATGTAACCCATGGATGAATTCTTAAAATGCAAATATGAGCATTTGACTGGAACCTAGTAGAAAGGAGTATGCAAAAGTCCTAAAAAACATGATTATATTATATTCAGTACTTTGAACATGCTGAAAAGAAATAAGTATCAAATTTTGACCAACCACATTATAGCAAGGAGTAAGAGTAATAACTAATATTGCCAAGAAAATCTGTTGAATTGTGAACTTAAAAGCAAATATAAAATAATAAGAACGAACTATTAACAAATCTATAGAACAGAGAGTTAGTGAAAAGATAATACAAGATTTTTTATACACTTCAATTTCAAAAACTAAAATGGAAAACGGAGGGGCTCTTCTTCTGACAATGGTTGAAGCTACGCGCTATCCTCTCTTGGTACCACTTGGGCACAAATTGGTCATCAAAGAGACATCAAGATACATTATGGGTATCTGAAAATGTGTAAAGTATTGGACACAAAAAAAAAAAAAAAAAATTTTCAAGTACATAGACATTACAATACGTGTGAGACAAGTTACCAGTCAGATGCATCAAACAAACACGTTTGACAATGAAAAATGTGAGCAGTTTCCTGGTTCACCATGAGGGACTTGCGATGTGTCCTTAATATATATATATATATATATATCAATGAACTACCGTGCGCCAATAAGGGGGGTGATTCCCACAAGAGAAGAAGTTCCAAAATCGAGAAAGAATGATAAATCACATTGCCAGTTTAAATCCTATTAGAGGAGTGCTGTGAGAAAAGGTGAATGTGAATGTATGTACAATATCCCCTAGACTGAATGGTCGTGAAAAATAATATACTTAACAAGACTCTGCTCTAAATCTCTGAAATTCTACATATGAAATTTACAAATACTTGCTCTTCATTTAGAATATTTTTGTTTTTATAAAATTCGATTAGAAAGATCAAGAATAAATTCTAACAACTCAAGAAAGCTTTAATCTCTAGTTAATAAGATCAATATTCTATTAAATATTATTTAGTATTTACTGCCGTGAAGGAATGGGGGGTTATAGGTCAAATGAAAGCCCAAATAGATAATGGAAATACTGAAAGGCTTCCAATTCTTCAACAATAATATACTGTACTTTAAGAATTTGAATAAGATAGCAGCTTATATCACAAATACCATTATGTTTCAATTACAAAGACTTGTGAAAATAATAATAATAATTGGAAGGAAAGAGGATATGTACCCGAACTAGTATAAATGGCAAAGAAAATCCTCCAGATGGAACATATCCAGACTTGATCAACTGCTGATTGCGTGACATCAGATTTTGGAGACCTGCAATCTGTTTCATATTTAAAGAAAATAAATTATAAAATTGATAATATGCCTTCTTTATATTTCCACATATAGAAAGAAAGGTAAACAATAACTAATACCAAAGATATCCCTTGTTAAATAATTAAAATTTTCTGAAAAAACATATACCCATTCAGGCTATTTCTAACTTTCATAGTTGCATGAATCTAAAACTATGTCCACGAATCAATTTTATTTACTGGATAGTTGCAACCAAATATAAAATTATACACGTTGTGGCCATTGCTTGGTGCTGGTAAAAACTCAGGCTAACAAGTGTAGACATGGATTCAAGTTTGATAGCAGCAGCTTTAAGAAAAATAATGTCAAAGGTTAAATGTGTCTCCATTCTTCAACCCCAGATTTCCAAGTAACTGGACCAGCACTACATAATGGCCTTTTTGCATTGGGCATATAAAGACCTAGAGCAAGAAAGGCATTCCTACTTATTTAATATTTTTAAGCTACTAAGTTGATTGTAAATAAGTTGAACTCCCTACTTCACTTAAACTAAATAAACGTAAAGGAAAACAGAAAAGTGATGCATAAAAGTCCAAGAAGTCTCAAGAGTGGGCATTTGTCAAACTCCAATTTCAACTGTAAACTTATACAAATTTGATTTTCATATCCATAGCATAACTAAAATTTCTCAAAACTCCCAAAAAATAATTTACATTGTTGTTTATTAAAAGGGCAAAAAGAAAATGATAAGACAACATTACTTGTTCTTCTAATTCTTTCAAATAGGCTGATTTCTTTCCAATCCCATTAATCAGCTTAACATGCAACGCCTGCAAGGATAAACAAAGAAATCTAGTCATTCTCTATAGAGTGACACTTAAAAATCATGCCAAATCAGTCAAGGTATGAATGGGTGATGAAAAGGATTGAGTAGGATGGTGACAGGAAAAACGAAACAAGAACAGGTCCCATCCTCTATGGAAGTTAGGAAAACCCAGATTACAAATGTAGAGGATGGACTAATAAAATTGTGAAGCAATTGATAAGAACATATAGTAAGCAATTTTCTCAAGTAGGAACTTGTGTTTTACATATCCATCACCTCTATTTTAGGGCTCGGGCCCCCCATAGCCAAGTGTTAGCCCCAAGGATATCTAGGGGGACAATACTGTTAGTCATGGTCACATTATCCGTGCTACAGTGTAACACAATCTTAATGATCCAGTTCCTGTAGCCTCATACTGTTAGTTGTGTGGTCACATTATCTGTGCTACAGTGTAGCAAAATCTTAATAATCCAGTTCCTGTAGCCTCACTTATTAGCCAGCCTCCCATCCAAACCACCAAACCCTAGCCTCCTTTAAACACCCTAGCAGGGTTATAACATGTACAGCTATATGCACATAGTCCCCCTAAGGCAAGCGCACAGATGAAAGTGTCTACAGTGTTCTTTTTTTAACTTAGAGAGAGAGGTAGAGAGAGATAGTCGTTTTGTTGATATGACAAATAATGAACTCTTATCCCAACCTTAAGCTGTTCAAAATCCTTCACATCTGTATTCTGAAGTCCCTTCCACCAAATTGCCTTTTTGTCTTTCGCAATAATATCCAGTGCCATAAGGACATTCAATGCATCATATACTCGTCGTCTTATATTCTTCTCATCAGACTGAAACATTCACAGGTTCACTTCTCAGCATACACAAGAAGTAACATAATAATAGCAGTGTAAAAAGGTTAAACTCTAGGGTTGATCAAACCTCATTGAAGGAAACTGCTGAACTGTTGTTAATTCTGGTAAAATCTGCTACAATTTCATCTGCAACCTGGACATCATGAACCAGACAACCCAATAATTATAAGATAAGACATAATCATACACAGAGGCAATAACAGTAATCTAAACGAACTGACATGACAAGACCCAGCAATGTAGGAAAGGAAGAAGAGAAGGCCGATCAGAATAACAGGAGAAATGAGAAGAAGACCAACAAATAGAGATTTTTAGGGAGATAACCTTAATACTAGTGTGATAAATCCTAAGACATCGAATCACATATAAGGGCAAACCCTAGACAAACCTAATAAAATATTTAGCAACCCCAAAAATAAGGAAACCACAAAATTAAAAAAATAAAGAAATAGCCTAAAATATAATCCCAAAATTCTTGTGCCTACACATATATTGCATCATGTGAGAGTAATTGCCACCGCCCTCATGTTTAAGTGGAGAACAGGAAGAATACGGTCAGGGCCCATCGCAGAGATGGGAGCTCACTGTGGAACACATGGTGATCTCCATCACCCACATATCATTTGAATTATATTGAAGAGCACGTGTTGAAAAACTCAAAAGCACATTTTTATCAACTGCATGATCTATAGATGAACAATTGTTAAAACCTTATTGTGCTGAAAATAAGAGAGAGAGAGAAAAGTGGTCAAACAAACTTTTCAACCCCCAAGCAACTATGGTCAATCATGCAAATTTTGTTCCTTGACTCTGAGAAATTAATTTCCATGCCCTCAACCATAAAGGCACTAATAATATGATAAAATTCCAACGCCAGCTAAATAGATTTTGAATTGAAACTGCAGATGAGAATGGGCAACAAAGAACTGCTCAACTTCTTGAGCCCTTTTGTGATACTGGATTGTTCCTAAAATTTGGCACAACAGCTCCTCGCTAGGTTGCATAAACCAAATCAGCAAAGTTAATATAGTCAGTTTTTATCTCTGAACAAGTATTCAAAAAGCGATAATAGTTAACTTGATCAGAAAATCATTTAGGATGCAAAACTCTTGTTAAAAAACTTTTTCATTTAGCAAACAAAATATAAAGTATTTATCCAAAGAAGAAAAGGAAAAAGACACAGGAAAAAGAGGACAAGAAAGAAAAATACCTCACTGCATGTGGTTCTTCCCTTTCTCTCTATCTTCTTACATACTGTAACAATAATAAAAGTGGATTTAGAATTTTTTTTAAAACAAAGATCTTTTCTATATTGTTCTACTAACTATATAAAGGCAATGCAATTTTTTTATTAAAAGAAAGACCCATAAGCTTCATTGTTATAAAGCTTCATTGATATAACATCAAACTGAGAAGTGAGAACATAATTGGAACAGCACCTGATGATATGAAACCCGCATGAAAGGGAGACACTTGATAAGAAGAATTACTGACCTATGATACTAAACTGGCGCAGGCCTCCACCAATAATTTTAGACACCCTTTTGTTCTTTGCTGCACTATTTTTTTAAAGAAGAAAGTATCAACTTGAGATAACTTAAAAACAAATTTAATTATAAATAAAATACAATATTGACTTGTAGTGGCATCAACTATCATCCCAACCATGCATGTTTATGGTTGATACATAAATACATAATGGTAGATTTAAGATTATTCAACCAATTATATATATATATTGGGAATAAGATGAAAGAAAAGTAGAGACGAGGAAGAAAAACATGATATAAGTGAGTTGCATCCACCTGTCCTTATGGATAGACAACTGATTTGAACTCTTTGTATTCTCATAAGCTGTTGCAGTGTTATCATCGCTTGTTAAAGCTGGGAAAGAAGTCCCTCCTTCGTGAGCAAAGCCACCAAAAGTACCTCCCAAATACCTGTTATCCATCATTATCCAGTAGCTACACTCCTTACCTCAAGAACTGAGGTAAACAGTAAATGTTTTAATTTCTCAAGTAGAATTACACAGTTTCTCGAAATCAAGTATACCTGCAAAGGATGGGTATACAAGCTAAAGAGAGAACTTACACCAAAAAAGAAAAAAGACAATTTCAAACACAGAGGCGAAGAGAGAGGACATGAAAGTTAACAACAAAGAGAAATTCAAAGAAAATCCAAATCTCTTCTTCTTCCTTTTCTTCTTTTTTTTCCTTCTTTTCCATTTTTTTTTTTTTTTTTTTTTTTTTTTTTTTTTTTTTGCGCACTTGCGTGTTATTTGTTCAACAAAGAAAACAGACATAATTGCAAACAGAAAGGCCAAGAAAGAGTACATGAATAGTTAACAACAAAGGGAAATTTAAACAAAATCTAAATCTTCTTCTTTTTTATTCTGCTTACTTGCATATCATTTATGAGAAATTATTAGATGGTCCTGGTCTATTTTACACTTGGTGGACAAATTCAATGACAACCCTCCGTTCATGACCCTTTATAATATATTAATAAACTCTTGTGGGGATATTTTCTCAATCTGAGAGTCTGTATTTAACTGGTACACAAAGTGTTAATGGTCCAGGACAATCTAAAAGTTTCACGTCATTTATTTACTCAACCAAAAAGCCAAGTCATATGGAAGTGTGAGCCAGAACTTGTGTTTGCAAATAATTATTTGTAGAAACAATATCATCAATACATCTAATTTTTTTCACATACATACAATTTGGAAGAAATTTTTCGTCAATTGTCATAAGTGCATGTTATGGCACTATATTGTGGGGAATATTTTCGTAAGTTTTGAAAAATTAAAACTAATACAATCGATAAGCTGTTCATGACCAGGGGCAAAGCTAGAAATTTCGTTTTAGGGGAACAAATTAGTACTATGTAATTATAATTATAAATCAATTGTAGGATATTTTTCTTTATTAGTCTTAGTAATATTGAGGAAAATATAATTCGAAAAATGAGAAACATACAACTTAAATAAAAAGAGACAAAAATTATATGAAAAGGAAAAACACATAGAGAAGATAAAATAACAAATTAAATATAAAACAAGAAGTGGTAAAGAAAAATATTGTTAAATAAATCGTTTTTATTCAACAATCGTTTAAACTTGCATTTTGGAAAAATATATCATTATTACATAGATGGAAGATTTTTTTTTTTTTTTAAATATATTGTTTTAAATAAACAAAAAATAGCAAGTTTTTACAAAACACGATTAATAAGAACAAAATCGAAAAGTATTTTAATAACTTATACACGGAGCAGCTATAGCATTTGTCATTTAATGAGTGAGAACTAAAAATATTAGCATATATGATATATATAATTGTTGTTGCTGGCATTTTTGTCATCTTGGTCTCATAACACTTTAAATTTTTCTCCTTCTTAGAGCTCCCAAGACTCACTAAGACAAAAATAATTCTAGTTATTCTTTTTTGTGTAAAAACCGTCAAGCAAAATGTTCTATAAGAAAGGTTCGTTTATTTTTATTAAAAATTATTTTTTTTTCTTTTTTTTATCTCTCTTGAACTCATAGAAGGCAAATTATATATTATATGTAAATGTAAATGCAAATATAGTAATAATATGTTATAGTAGGAACTAGTGTTTAACAAGATTTGGACTTCAAAAGTAAGGCTAAAAAAGTTCAAGGGGGAATTTTTTATGAGTTTCGAGGAGACAAAATTATTTTTATTTCCAAATTCACTAATTTGACAAGTGTTTAAAAAACTTAACAAAATTTTGAAAATTTTATGTCCCTAGCCCCCTCTCCCTCCACCCCTGTTCATGACCCACCACAACATATATATATATATATATAACAAAAATAATAATAACATTGTTCCCAAGTCCCAACCTGCCTATTTTATGTTATCTTTAAGTTTGTTCATTACTGCTACTATTTTATTTATGTTCTCTTACATTTTATAATTCCAGTGTAGTTCAGTAATTTTAAAATTAGTTGGACATGAGCTGCAGTACCCAGTAGGGGTCCATGAGTCTTACTTAGGGTCAACTTGTGGTATTTATGTTTGTGTATGTGCTCTAATTTTTTTTTTTTTTTTTTAGTCAGTATGTGCTCTAAGACTAAGCAATGTTTCTGAGTTTCAGATTTCTATTATGGAATCCAAGTCCTATTAGATTTACATTTACTAGAAGTCTGACCTCATAATGTTTTTCGCCAGAATTGATTCCAAGAATTTTTTTTTTTCCTTCAATTTACTTTTTTTTCTCTTTATCATCCATAAAAACTTAAAAGACATAATCGAACCTCATTCACTCCTTTTCTACCTTTTACATGTCCAATTTGACAAACTTCAATCCTTTCCTGTTTCACTGATTCAACCCTAGAACCTAAAAGAACAGAAATCAGCCCCTAACTATTGTTTGGGGATACTAATTACAGCTAACGACTCCAGAGCTTTTAATTTACTAGCTTAATAACCTCAAGCCACAAACTTCGAATTTTTTTATTAACCTTTAGACACAATTAAACTTTTTATAATCAACCTCATAAACCCTCTTTATTGTTGTTCAACATAAATTTTCTTATAAAGACTAGTAGAAGATTTCTTCGAGCTTGTCCTTCACTAAAATGTGTTTTTTTTTTTTTTTGGCTAGTTTGAATTTAAGGATCTACTCAGTAGCAAGATTTGACATCATCTCTCTATTTCTTTACTTGCAAAAAGAGATTTTGGTGCTATCAAATTTGTGTTTCAAACACAACTTCCACAACAACCAACCAAAAAACATGGGGAATTTTTCTTTGTTGTAACCTAATTCAATTCTTTGTCACTATAATCTCAAACTACTTTCAAACAGCTGGAGTAAAAACACCATGTCCACTCTCCCGCTCATTATTTGATTTCCTAGTAGTATTCTACGCTTCATTGAAAAGAAGTTTTCCCATGAATTGCCGAGTAGGAGCCACTTGTCAATAGCTTTCAATTTTAGTATGGTTGCTTGTGCTCTCGCTAAGGACTAACATTGAAACATAAAGCACCTTGTTCAATGAATGATATCCTATAAATTTAATCATTTACTTTCTTATTCAAAAAATAAAATATTAATTAATAGATCTCAACATCTTAACAAAACATTAACCACAATAAACAGTTAAAAACATACATTAAAAATTCTCTTCAACCACAAAATCTCTCAGACCCAAAACAATTGAAAATTCAGTTACCCTAACAATTAAACCTAAATACCTCAAAATTATACAATCCTAATAAAGTATCAAAATCTCCCCTAAAGTTACCATCGAGAACCGAATTCAAACTTAAATATTCAAATCAAAGATCGTAACATTAACAAAAAAGGAAAACCCTAATATCATATATCAATTCAAATCTTAAAAATAAATAATAAATAAATAAAAATCTAAACCACATGATACAGTTTCAAGTCTATAAAGAACGAGTCTTGAATCGGAAACGGAAAGGCTTACCTGAATATCAATCGGTATTTGATTTGTGAATGTTCGTAAAGAAAAAAGCACCAATGATATTTCCGATAAAATCTTTTCCGTAGAAACTAGAACAAACTATTTGTTCCCGCTAATACAAATACGAAAAAAGGGTCTGCTTTTGGCAGACCGCTTATATACGAGAGACGGTTCATTTTGTTGACGAAATTAACCTAATAGTGCTTTCTAATTTCTATTTCCGCCTGGGTCCTTTTTTTTTTTTTTTTGGGTGGTTCCGCGTGGTTGGTTAGGAAGAAACGAGTTAAAAATTGAAATTAATATTCTGAGCAAGAGCAGTGAATGAAAATTAATAATAATAAATTTCACGTTAAAAAGTATGAAAGTTATAAACATTAAAAAAAATTTATTTATGAATTTGTTTTTATCAACCATCTTATACTTAATTGTTTGTGTATTTCTCTTTTTTTTTTTTTCTTTGTTTTTTGTGGGGTTCTAAGATACCAATCTTAGTACACTAAATTAAGATTTATTAGTTAATTTCAAATTTTAAGTTGGAGGGCATTATGGACATAAAATAAGGGTCAACAATGATTCTCTCAATATTATAAATTATTTTTACCAACTACAAACTTAGGTGAATAATCAATCAGCTTTAAAAGTCTACATTTTTGTTGTTTGAGCCTCCTAAATCCTAATTTCACTTATAGGAGATTTCTTTTTGAAAAATTAAAAAGCAGAAAAGTTATTATTCTATCCCAAACAATTTTCTCTTTTCTTTATGTTATTCATACTCTTAGAAGAATTCCATTTTTTCAATTTCTGCAACCAAACAACATCTTAGGTTGACTGCCTAAGGTTTTAGAGCCTACATGGGCTTGTCCCATGTCAAATCTTATTAAGAAAAAATATAAATATATATGAACAGGTATACACTGCTAGCCAAAAGTTAAAGTAATTTTTCGCCTCGTAATAAGCAGAGCTAACCCCAGTCAAGTCCGGTCTCATCGATCAATATGCGACTCTTTTTAAAATTTGATATGTAATTTGTATTGGTCAATTTATACTAACTTTATCCGAATTCATTACACAATAACGAATAATGTAACTGATACTGTAAACCATTAGTGCGTCCATTTATATTAGTGGAAAATTGGATTCACCGATTCAGATATTAAGGTAAGGGCCCAGATCAAAGATGGGTAAGAGCTCAGACAAATTTGAGTCGTGGGCCAGAGGCCCAGTGCAGTCCTAAGATGGACCCATAAATGGGTTAGAAAGACCCATGCGTGTGTTTTATAGCTATTTACTAAACACTGAAATTTGGTCAGACACCGTGACAAAGCAAGTCATGGGTGGGCTTCCGCGTGCCAAGCAATTGTGAAGGCAAAATGCCAAAACCTAATATGTCTATAGCCAATCAATTATGGTATTGTGGGCTCTACCTTTATGACCTATTCAACAAAAGTGGGTGTCACTGTCACGTGTAGATATATAATGTCTAAACTTTTCAAACAAATTAAAATATTACTGTATCATTGTTGACCGCTTTTACCCTTAAATGTGACTCTAAAAGTGGGAGTATCATTTTGTTTGTTTTATAACGATATATTCTAGTGTGTGGCCACTTATATTATATGAAAGATATAAGTGCCCTCGGAAAAATATATATATATATATATACCAAAAAATTGTCATAATGCTTGTTAAAAAAAAAAAGTATATGAATCTTAATGCCGATAAATAACTTCAATCTTTATTTAACAAGAAAAGGTATTACATCTCATAAAAAAAATTCTTCATTAACTTGAAAATAACTATTTTAAAAAAAAAAATCATATCTTCATAAAATGAATCTCAAACTCCATAACATGAAATTAAGGAAGAGGTGGAATTATTCAGAATAAACATTTGAAATAAAAATAAGCTCTTGAATTAAAATTAAAAAATAAATATTTTATTATTTAAGTGATTAGGTTACTCTTCAACATGAATGGAAGAGTTGCATTCAAACTTTGCATTATCTCCTTCCTCTCTAACCCACTAACCTCTTAATATTGGTTCCTTGAAAAAATAAATTGTTTACAAATTATGTACAGGAAAAAAATATATACTGTATACATTATGTACAGTTGGGAGGTACAATTCTCAATCCCTTTGGATTTAGAAATCTAAACTTTATAACTTGAATTCCAAGAGCTAGCAAAATCTATGAATTGAGACACCTAATATATAGATGGAAAGGAGCAAGAAACAATCAATGAATCAAACTAAGCTGGAAGAATCCGGCAAACCTTGCCGGAGATCATCATCGCCCTGCACCACCGGCCGTTTCGGATGCTTGATCCCGGCAATTGAAGCACGACAAACCGGACAATTAGAGTGAGAGTATAACCACATATCAATACATGCAGTGTGAAACAAGTGCTTGCACGGCTTGACCTGCCTTATCTCTTCACCGTCCGAAAATACCGATAAGCACACCGGACACTCGCTGCCATGCTCTTTTCCATGTGCCTCCTCCTTGTACTTCACAACAGGAATCAACTCCATACCTCCGCTGTCTCCTCTCCTTCCGGTCAACTCTCCGGCATTTTCGCCGGAGCTCCGGTGAAGCCAAGAGAAAGGGTCCCGGGGGCACTTTATAGCGAAGAAGAAAGCGTAAATTAAGACGGGTATGCCGACAAGTGCTAGCAGAGAGAGAACGGCGGCTATAGGGGAGATGTCATAGCTCTCGGTATGTGTCGCCGGCGATGGAATGGGTGCCGGAACTGTAGGAGTGGTGCTCATGATAAAAATGGAGTGGTTGATAATTGTTTTCTAGCCGCCTAGAGAATATTATCAAAAACTTATCTGGTCTTCTTTTGTTTATTTATAAAGAATTGATGATTGAGGTGTAGTGTTAGCTAACAAATTTACTTGGCATGATAGCTACGTCTATTAGGCACGAGTACAAACATATGCGACATGGAAATTTGATTCCAAAAAATATATAATTATTTAAGAGTAGTACCGTACCCCTTTCATATATTAGATATTTATTTTAAAATTTTTAAGAACTTTTAGGCCGAGGAGAACTTTATGATATAAGGTGACTCGATATAATATTAATAGATATTAAATGTTTAAAATATATATATATATATATATATAATGATTACAGACAATAGAATTTCGGGAAAGTAATGCAAGCACACCTTCTGTTCCAGCATGTGAGACCGGAGAAAATGAACCTTAACAGAAAGAAAACAGAGTCACAAACCTTTGAAAAACTGAAGAAACAGCTGATTAAATTAAAATTTCAAAAATCATTACCTCAAGCAAATAGCATTCAAGAACAGTCAGATCTGCCACTACAAATAAGACAAAAGAGCGACTTTTAATTAAAAGAGTAGGCCCAAAATCACCAAAACTATACATATATAGTCTGCTATTTCAGCGATGGCAAGATATCTGAACAGTAGGGTGCGTGAGAGAGGTAGAGGTTTAGTTTCTATTACATGTAGTCATTTTTTTTTTTTTTTTACTTTTAAAACTTAAACACATATTAATGTTTTATTGAATCATTTTATCATAAGAAGAAAATTCTTTCTTATGCGGCCTAAGACAAGTATTGTTTAAACTTTAATTATTACTTTCTCCCATCTCATATTAGTTGTCCAATTTAAAATTTTTGACTCACTACCACTTTTTATTTTTTAGTCATTTAAGGTTATTCTTAGTCATATTCTTTTTATATACATATATACTATCTATTTTCCATATAGATGTTTACTTTGGTAACTTTGACTTATAAAAATTGTGAGTCAAAGTTTTTCAAAAAAATAAGACGAAAGTAATATCATTTTTGACTCATCTGAAATCATATTTTTTTTATATACTTATATACTATCTCTGTCATGCGTTAAATATCTATCTCAAAAATTACAAAATTCTAAATTTAAACATTTAATATGCGAAGGAGGTAAAAGAGTTGTAACAAAATGATTACAAAAAGGGGGGAAATGGGTCATGTTAAATCTGTATTTTGACTGTTAATTGGGCCTGCTTTAATTAGGCATGCGGATCGGGGTGAGCTGTGCCCAATAACAATCGTTCAACCCAGTCACAAATAATTTCTTTTTTTCGGAAGTTAGTCATAAATAATTTCCACTAGACCAAGTATGTGGCCCAAACTTGGTATTTGGTAAATGTGTAGGTTTGAGAATGAGGTTGAGGGATGGTACCTTTTTTTTTTTTCTTTTTCTTTTTAGGCAGAAAACTTTAGGAATAGAAAAACACTAGGTTATAGCTCATGGTGTAATTTATATAAAATATTGTATCAATTTCCGGGAAAACATTGTCATGTTAAGAATTATGAACTCTCTTTTTTTTATTATTATTATTATTTTTTTTTCACTAGCAAGAAATTTACACACACCCAATTTGCTCATTTGGAGACTCCAAATTTCACCATCCATTTTGAGAGGTAAATGAGATACTAGTGGGCCACAAGACCATTTGTAATTCTCTTTATTAACCAAGTAAATTGAGACAACTTTTATAAAAGTTAGACAAATATTACATGAATTTCTTTCCATTCACATAAAATCTCTACACTTAAGCTTTGTTCGGATTGAATGATACAGAGAGATTTGGAAAGAAAAATAAAATAAAAAATAAGGATACTGGAAATTTAGTGGATAAAAAAGAAAGGTCTGCTTAGTTTGTAACCCTAAGAATAGTTATCTGTTTTCAGAAATCTGAAAACAGAAATTTGTACAAAAATTTCTGAAAACATAAAATTGTACAAAAATCTCTGTTTGGTTCAGTTTTTAAAAAACTATTTTATGAAAACTCAATTATAAAAAGACTTGTTTTTAGATAACTGTCTTTTATTATTCTCTGAAAACTGTTTTATATTCTCTGAATTATTTGAGAATTGTTTTTAGAGTTGCAAACCAAGCAAACCCGAAATGATTAAGAAAGATTTGGGGGGAGAAATTCCTCATATGCTATCCTCCAAAAAAATAAGAAGATTTTGAGAGAAATGATAGTGGTTAAATAATATTTTCATAATCCCGAAACTATTTTCTTATAACTCTTAATTGTCATCTTATAACATTTTATAAAAAGATTATGATAGTAATTTAACTCATATCATTTTTTTTCTTTTTTCTCATCTATCTTTTTCAAACAAGAATACTATCATTTTATTTATTTTCTCTCATAATTTATCCAAACATAGATAAAGGTTATAACTATTGCTATACTTTCTTTTATTTTATTTTCTCTTATAACTAATAATATTCTTTCTTTTCTTTTCTCTAGTGTTTATCTAAATGAAACCTTAAAATATATTTCAATATATTTATTACATATCTAACAAATATGTTAAAATATGATTTAAATGTGTTGAAACCATAAATATTGACATTAAAAAGAGATTTGAGCACACTTTAGTCTCATTTCAACACATTTGTTATAAATTTCAACACATACATTTATATTAAAATTCAGAATAAATATATTAAAACTAAATTTAAATGTGTTAAAAACAAAAAATTAAATGGCCACACCCAAACACTTAAATAGTGCCTTTTTACTAAGTCCACACATTGTCACATCAAATAATTTTAGAAACCACTTAAAAAGCATTTTACACGCGAATCATGTTGGAGCATTTTAAAACTAAAAAGTGCTGTAACTCCCAAGTGCATATGTACATATATACACAATTACACACACAATATAATATATTCGAGAAGGAGAAAGTGATAGAGAGAGATTATGACACGTACTGTGATCGTACCTTTTCGTTGAGCACTTCGTGGGATGGATACGACCTGGAAAAGTTAATATCCCCCCAGCTAGGCCTCCCATTCAATTTATCGTTTACCTCGAACTCAGAGGATGAGGATCATTAGGCTGAAGAAGAAGAAAATTTTTATGTAAAATTGTTTTGTTTAATATTTATTTTAGTTGATTATACGTCTATTTTAAAATTTATAAATCTTACATGATTTTTGTCAATTTTATAAAGTTAGGTTAAAGTAACTAGATAATTAGGATTATTAATACTCATAAAATTATTGTAATAGCCTAGATTTACATGATTTTTGTCAATTTTAGTAAGTTAGGCTAAAGCAACTAGATAATCAAGATTATTATTGCTCATAAAATTATTGTAATAGTGTTTGAATATTTGTTTTTAAAGATTTTAAATATTTTATAGTTTTTTCTTAATTTTCTATAATACTTTTAATATCACTATTTATATCTTTAATAGCGACTAATATTATTTTGTTATCTAGATTATTTGAAATAAAATTTTGGTTTATTTAGGTTTTAATATAATCTAGATTTTCTCCTAATCGAATTATCTAAGTTATTAAATTATATTCTAATCATAAATCTAGCTAAAATCTTTATGGTCTAGCTTCTAGAATATTCTGTATTAGAATAATTCTATATCTAAATTATTTTATTCTTCGTTGAAGGTTAGATATTGTATTATATAATTATAGTGAAGTGTAACAGTTTTTAAGTGTTATTTGAAGAAATTCTAAAATTTTTAAAAGTTATTTTTTAGGTAAATTATGTATAAAAATAAACCTTAAGGATAAAAATTAAATAAAAAATCTACATTTTTATTCATGATATAATAAATATACAAACTACATTAATGAATTGTTGATAATATACTCCTACTATTACCATTTTTATGTAAAATTTTCTATAATAATATTCGAGAAGGAGAAAGTGATAGAAAGATTATGACACGTACTGTGATCGTACCTTTTCCTTGAGCACTTCGTGGGATGGAGACAACTTGGAAAAGTTAATATCCCCCCCAGCTAAGCATTAGGCCTCCCATTCAATTTGTCGTTTACCTCGAACTCAGAGGATGAGGATTATTAAGCTGAAGAAGACGATGTTGTCTTTGCGCTTTTTTGGCGCGAGTGGGATCGCACTTGCCACCTATCTCAATCAAGGGCCTTAGTGGTTTTTTCAATTATTGAGATAAAAATAAAATTTCAAACTTCATGTGCATTTTTAATCCCACTTGCCACCTGTCTCAATCAGGGCCCTTAGTGGTTATTTCAATTATTGAGATAAAAAATATTTATGTAGTATTTTTTTATAACTTCACACGTACCGTTTTAATTTCTTGTAATATAGTTATTATTCGGTAGTTTTTTTAAAAAATAAAAATTACTCACATGTAATTTTTTCACTAATTACCCACTACAAACTATAACTCTTCACTTTCACTTTAACCTATTGATATATTTTAATTTTTTCAGTGTAAAGTGAGACATTACATAATTGTCTAAATATTTAGTTGATATTATTTTAGAAAAAGTGATTATTCTTCTAGAATTTGAATTTTCTTGCTTTCCTGTTACTCAACTCTTACGTTTACCATTATCAATTCATTCCAAATATTATGTATATACCTGTATATGCTGGAGAATTTTGACATATTATTTCATCAATCACGATAAGATTTTCAATGAATGTCACTGTGGTACGCTTTCGTAACATAGGTTCAAGGTCAACTATCTGGAAATGGGCTACTGTGAGTATGTGACCATCATCATTCATGGTTGACGGGCCATGAAGTAAGACGAAATTACAAAACGATATGGACATGATAATGCTAAATTTTGAAAAAAAAAAAAAAAAAAGACATGAGTATTGTATGAATACATAAAAGAATTTTTTTTTTTTTTTCAATTTATCCATATAATTATAAATAAATTATTAATTTAGAACTTAGAACTAAATGTTTGTTATTTTTATTTTATTTTATATTATTTTGCTAATTAACCCATAATATATTTTAGATTTTATTGAATTTCAATTTTTTTTTAAATAACTATAAAACCACCACCTGCATTTTGGAAATGTCCAAAGCATTTTTCAGCTGTGTTTGACGAAAAAATAATTTTTTTTACCATTCAAGATATTGCTATTACTATTCAAGATACTTCTAACCGTATCCGACACATGTTTAAAATGTATTTGCGTATTCGATAAGTGTTCGAATATCAGATACCACCACCACACCCTAGCATAAGCATATGTGCTTCCGAGTGGAGGAGACATGATTTTTTTCTTATGGCTGTTTCAATGGTTTCTTTATTAGAGGAAAGAAAAAGAAAAGGCTATGGTGTGTGGTATATAAGTGTAAATGTTTTTATCAAATACTCGTTAAAGAAATTTCAAATTTTTTTTAATACTTAAATTCATTAAAGAGTCAAAAAAAAAAAAAAAAAAAAAAAAAAAATTGAGAGGGACGCCTAGGAGGAAACAAATTTCAACATTTCCCAACTTTTGTTAATTCATTTACTTTCTCCCTGATCAGTGAATTTGAATTGATTTATACAAAACTAATTAAAGTTTCCAACAAACATCCTTACCACCAAGTCACATTGTCTCTTTGTTTAAAAATCTCCAATAGAATTATATACATTATTACTTTAGATAGATTAAATATCTAAACAAGAAGGCCAACCTATTAATAAAGACTCCGATAATATTATTCATTTTATTTGTTTTAAAATATATTGTTATTGAACATATTGATATTGTTTTAAAATGTTAAAACATGTAAATTATGGACTTTGAATTTAATTGTATATTTTTGAAAGAATGACCGAGATCTACCAGTTTTTCACACCAAATCTTTATAATATTAAATGATATATATTTTTTAATTTAAATAGAATCTTACATGTATTTTTTACTACAACAAACCAAAAAAATATTAATTATATTAACTAAGTAATTTTACATCAATATGGTCTTCAAATAAAAAAAACAAAATAACACATTTGACTTGTATTATTTCCTTTTCTAATTACTTTTGTGTTTTGATTTTCTTCTTTCACATAAATATGTAGTATAAACTTTCATTTATATCATGCACAAATATATATTTTTCACTAATTTTATAAAAAAATTATAATCATTAAATATTTTAAAAGTCCTATAAATATTTCACTATATGTGTTCAATAATCTTCAAATTTTTAATAAAATATGTCAGAATTCATTAAATAGTTATTTTTATAAAATTATGCGTTAAAAAGTTACATAATATATAAGCAGAGTTAAAAAGTTATATAGTTACATAGAAGGTGGTCAGTGCTAAGTATAATTCGAGGGATTAGCTTAAAATATAAGTATAATTCGAGGGATTAGTTATTTAAAGTTTTCTATTCTTTTAAAATATTTTCTACATTTTACAACTTTATATAACCTATTCAATGTTCTAAAATCTTCATATTGTCTCAGCACTTCAAATTCTATATACAAATATACAAAATTCTAGAACTTAACTCTCTACTCGTGTTACAAAAATAACATCTAAAGTCCTCTCATGCGCAACCTCACGTTGGTGGGAATAGCTTAGTCTTCCAACACCAGATGTAACCAATATCAACCATAGTCAGAAGTCATGAATTTTTCTTTATGGTTGTTTTTGGAAAAAAAGAAGGAGAAAAAGGGCATTCCTAAAATTTCAACTTTTTTGAAATAGTTTAATTCATCAAGAGTCAAAAAGTCTGGGCATTAGTACGATTATAGCAAAATTTTAGGTATTTAATATAAATAAATAAAAAATGAAAAATAAAAAAATAAAAAAAATCTCAACATTGTCAAGCGAGTTGGGCCCAGTTTTTAGCCCAAGTAGTTGGCTAGGGTCTCATTTTCTTTAATCAATAGAAATGGTCAAACCATCATTAATATGGGCCAGCTGGAATCAAAGGGCTTGGTGGGTTCCCACTTTTTTCACAATTTTCCTCGTAGGCATCTGCAACAAGAAACAACTGGGTACGTGGTATCTCTGAGGAGAAAGAAACACCTGAACTAAACGCACAGGTGGTATCTGACTATCTGAGGCACATTTGACAATTAAGAATTCCAATAACGTAACATTAATTTGCCCTTTATTAATATTAACAATACTCACTTTTCATTATTAATCATAAAAGTGGAGTTGCAAAACAATGTTTGAGCTTGTTAGTTGATCCCCCTAGGCCCAATCAATCACTAATAAACCATATATTAATAATATTATCAAACTCAATTTGTTATTGTTCTCTTCTAAGCATATTTTTTTAATTAAAAACTACAAAGAAGGTGCTTATCTAATAAGAGTGCATTTTTACCTCACCTTGTTATAGTCACCCTAGAGAGTAACTAATCCTTTCTTTCTTTTTCTTTTTTTTTTCTGTTCTTTTTCTTAGTTGGTACTCAAAGACATATGTTTTCACTGAGGCTTGAATTCTTAATCTCTTTTTGAAAGATAAAAACCTAATACCGCTAGACTACTGACCCGCTAATTTGTAAATAATTCATTTTGATTAAGAGAGAGAAAGAAAGGGAGGCCTGGATTGAGAGAGAGAGAGAGAGAGAGAGCCAGCCTCATATGCTCTTACTATATATTTTATAATATTTTTTGTTCTATAATTTCAGTCATGGGCCTTGTGGCCTAGTTGATCAATATCAATCAGAATTCTCTTTACATTGCCAAGTACAAAGTTTTTGAAAAGGACTTCGTGTTTGTTTGGAGTTGGTTTTGATTACAAGCACTTATAGTTTGGACAAATTTTTCTATTTTATTTTTCCTTTTTCAGGGTAAAATATTTTATTCAAAAATTATAGTTATAATTTTATTACGTATAAATGAAGTTTTGAATCCTTATTTATCATTTTATAGAGTTAAAGTCACCGTATTTTGAACAAAATGGTCAAACTATTTTTAAATATCATTTTTTTGCTACAACTCTTATGCACCGATACCACTTTTATACACACATGTAATTTTTATTTATTTATTTATTATTATTATTTTTTGTAGATTATTTTGATGACGTGGTCTGCAAAAAAAAATGATACATACCAATACAAAAAGTGATGCTTGATGATATGGTCTACGCAAAAAATGATATACATGTGCATAATAATGATACATCTGTGTACAAAAATAGTACTTAAAAATAATAAAAGTAATTTAGACAAATAAACAATATTTTTCAATATCCCTAGTAACATTTTGATCAACTCTATTTTCTTAAAGCCGCATGACTTTAATCATGTAAAACAGTAAGTGAGAGTCCAAAACTCCCCCGTAATAATCCTTTAGTTAATATTATGTTGAAAAAGGCTTCCATAGTGTTCGTTTGAGTTACATAAATTTTCAAATGGTATGTATCATATATATATATATATATAATTTAATTTCCGATTGACCATACAAATTATAATTGAATACCTTCTTGTGTTTCTCAAAGTATATTTATGTAGTATGATATTTTGGCAAGAGATGCACAGGAAATTTTGAACCAAATGATTTGGTATGCACCTAATTATATCATAAATCTTTAAAATGATACTCTTTCTATTTCAAAATAAATGTCATATATATATTTTGTTGTCTGTTCTAAAATAATTATCTACTTTCTTTTTTCAAACAATATATTTTACATATTTTCATATATGTCTTTTGAATTAAAAATTTCATACTTGAATATTCAAAACTTAAAAAGACAAGTTAGTAATATTTTAAGGAGACAATGCATGTTTCATATGTCCCATTAAAAATTACTCCATCCGTCCCAAAATAAGTCTCATACTTTCTTTTTTTCTTTGTCCTAAAATAATAATCCATTTTCCTTTTTCAAACAATATATTTCACATATTTCTATATATGTTCTTTGAGTTTAAAATTTTGAACTTGAATATTCAAAACTTAAAAGGCCAAAATACCCCCGGCACCAAATTACATCAAAAATCTTTAAAATGATACTCTTTCTATTTCAAAATAAATGTCATATATATATTTTTTCGTCTGTTCTAAAATAATACTCCACTTTTTTTTTTTCAAACAATATATTTTACATTTTTTCATATATGTCTTTTGAATTTAAAATTTCATACTTGAATATTCAAAACTTAAAAGGACAAGTTAGTAACCTTTTAAGGAGACAATGCATGTTTCACATGTCCCATTAAAAATTACTCCATCCGTCCCAAAATAAGTCTCATACTTTCTTTTTTTGTTTGTCCCAAAATAATAATCCATTTTCCTTTTTCAAACAATATATTTCACATATTTCTATACATGTTCGTTGAGTTTAAAATTTCGAACTTGAATATTCAAAATTTAAAAGGCCAAGATAGTAACCCCCTCCCCGCACCAAATTATATCATAAATCTTTAAAATGATACTCTTTCTATTTCAAAATAAATGTCATATATATATATTTTTGTCTGTTCTAAATTAATACTCCACTTTCTTTTTTCAAATAATATATTTTACATCTTTTCATATATGTCTTTTGAATTTAAAATTTCATACTTGAATATTCAAAAAAGGACAAGTTAGTAACCTTTTAAGGAGACAATGCATGTTTCACATGTCCCATTAAAAATTACTCCATCCGTCCCAAAATAAGTCTCATACTTTCTTTTTTTGTTTGTCCCAAAATAATAATTCATTTTCCTTTTTCAAATAATATATTTCACATATTTCTATATATGTTCTTTGAGTTTAAAATTTCGAACTTGAATATTCAAAACTTCAAAAGACCAAGATAGTAATTTTGGAAGTATCCCCCCAACCCCCCTGGGGCGCTGTAAGCAACACTTAAATTAAAACAGAAAAAATAATACCCCACATAAATTATACTTAAATTGAGACATAGAGAGTATTAAACTTTATAATAAAAACATTGCACAAGGCTCTGTCTTAAATTTCGTAATCCAAACTGTCACCTCCAAACTACAATAAAATAATTTTACGATTGTATTTCGTGATTTGTACTCATAACCTTATAACACCAGGTAATATCTGGGCCATAATTCATGCTTATTTTAATTTACCACTATCAATCATTGCATACGCAAGACAAAAGAAACTGCACAAGTTGGCTGGACACACCCCTAAAAGAAGCAATACTATTGACTAGGAATAGAGGGGTTAATTATCTAAGAGAGTAGTATGAATTATCAAATATAATATGATGATAATTGAACCACACTTTTGTTTAAAGAAATGGAAAAGTACATATCTTTTTTTTATTTTTATTATTATTATTTTTCTGTACATGTACCTAAACAGAAGTTCACAAATCAATGTACACTATGTATGAAAGCCAAACCACTTTTAAAATGAAGAGGGACTTTTAGGGTATTTCGTGTCTGTTGTTGGAGGGGTCACTCATCTCAGAGATGACTGATAGCCACACCCACCATCAAAGAGAGGCGTGGACTAGTTGACAACACTTTCCTCCTTGTTTTGAAGTGAGAACATCCAAATGTGTCCGTATCATTTTTTCAATAATTAAATCTGTTTCAAATGTATTTTTATTTTCAAAAAGATAAATAAAGCAATAAATAATGAAAAATCTATTATATCTATTAGACAAAAGTGTGATGAGAAAATCCGAGTTTGTTATATGACTGATATTATGAAATAATAAAATGTTTTTCATTTTGTCAATTTTATATAATTGAAAAGAAGTTGTTGCCTCAAATTATGTTGAATCTAGGCCTACATCTCACATTCACATGGCCAATAATGGTGTATCAAAACCCTTCTTTCCAAGACACACAGTATATTGAGGATTTTTAACAAAAATAAGATGTAATTGTTATTAAAAAAAGGAGAAAAAGTGTGATTGTAACTATATTCATGCGAATGCAAAATGCTACGTAATATCATCACGAATATTTATTAATCAATGGTTTTAACTAAGTTATATAATCATTTTCAATGCATACACGTGTTCTTACTCTCCATCCCACTATTTTGTTACTTAGAATCCGTTTGGAATTGTTGTTGAAAAAAAAATGCTTTTATCAATAGAACTGTCAAAAATTTGCTGTCCGTATAAAAACATGTTAGAATTTGATAACACATTATAATAAATACTTTTTTCAATTAAATTATTTTTTAATTTATTTGGTAACAATTTTTTTAAAACACTTTGCTAATTTTATAATAATATCCTTTAATACGATATTACCATATTTGTGAATAATAACTTTATTAAAGAATGAGTATAATTGTCATTATAAAAAATAAAATTGACAAAATTGTCTAGTGAAAAAGAGCTACTTAAAATATTCAACCTCTTGCCAGTTTTATAAGTTACCAATTCTAATTTTATTTAAACGCGCTTCTAATGGTTACCAAATACATCTAAACTCAATTTTTCAAAATATAAACGATTTTAAGCCCGTACTAATTTGTTTCCGCTATCGATTTTAAGCCCGTACTAATTTGTTTCGGCTATCTTAACAAGTGGACGTGTGAGTTATAATATAAAATAAATAAATAAAAAATATTATTAGACTGATTACTTCCTGTGGTGATATTTTTATATTTGATAAATATTCATTAATTTAAATTGTTGATTAAAATAGGTACCAACAAATACAGTTGTTTCTCTTGTGATTATTTTTATTTATTTATTTTATGTTTTTTAAAAATGTTGATAAGAGTTTAGAGTTATCTCCATTTGGCGCAAAACATAGTTTATGAATATAGGGAGACACATGGCTGTTGACCTCACAAGGCAGACAAAACAAAGTGCACCGTCACCGTTACAAACGGTGGCAATGACGGTGTTATCTGGTGCAGGCATTTTACCTCAAGAAACTCCTCTACAAAACCTGACAGAGTTACCTGGAGTATTGAAGTTGAACACAACACAAAAGCGCGCATCTGCTTCTCTCTCTAGACACATATTTCTCTCTCTACATGTCTCCATTGACAAAACTAAGAGAAAAAAAGTGAGGGACAATAGTGAAGGGTGAAGATGAGGATCGTCAAGACCATCGATTCGTCACAAAATCCCAGTATATGTGGTTTCTTAGTGGTCGAAGCTTATCCCAAAAGGTATTCCTCTAAGATCCCCTCAGATTTGGTACTCTTTTTAGGTCTTGGCTTCATAGATTGGTAATTTTTATACATAGATTTTCTGTGTGTCTCCTTTTTTGGTCTGTATCTCTAATAAAGATTGAACTCACCTACATGGATTTGATGGGTTTGATTCAGTGTTTTCCACCTTTGTCTGGAGGATTTAAAGAGATACTTGGGTTAGGGTTAGATATTGTCTTCATCTAGCTGTCGCGTATATCTTTCTCTTTCTATACACAGAGATCCAATAGTTCTATATTTTTTGTTTTTTGTTTTGGTTTTTTTAAATATGTTTGCTGCTTCTTCTTGATATCTCTATCTAAAATACTCTGACAGAACATTCCGTTTTTTTCCCGACAAGTTTGGGTTTCTGAATATTGTTTCCATTTTATGAATCTATTTCCATATTCTTGAATATGGTTCCCATTTTCTTTCTCAATCTATGACAACTTAGGGTTTTTTTTAATTTTTTTTTTTTTATGGCTGATTTTATTGTGGTGTGTTGTGAGCAAATAGTTTTGTGATTTATAAGTCTAGGGTATTGATGGGGATGGGTTAATATAGACGGGATTGATACGATGATGATGTTTATAAGATGGTTTTTCTGTTGAAAATATTTTGGGATCAAAATTCCAGACCTATCAGCTATACTGATCCTAAGACCAAGTTTGGTATTTTAAATGGGTGATTCTCTTCTAACGGTCCTGTCAATGGAAAATCACCACCCATCCACCCTATTGTCCATGGACTCGAGTACTTCGTCATCACGTGACGAATTGGATCTCGAGATGAATCGCCAAGTTGTTCTTCCTCGCCCTCCCGATATCAATTTACCCCTGTCGGTGGAACGGAGCCCACCTCCACAGACGTGGAACTTGGACACTTGTGATATTCTTGATGTTGGGCTTGCTCCCCAATTCTATGAGACGGAGAGTTTTCTTAATGTCCCCAAGGTTGGACGGAAATGCGTGAAAAGGGTTGATAGCATTTGGGGTGCTTGGTTTTTCTTTAGTTTTTACTTCAAGCCCATTTTGAATGAAAAATCAAAGGCAAAAATCATTCGGGATAATAAAGGAATTTCTGGGTTTGATAAATCTGATCTCCAGCTTGATGCTTTCATGGTTCAGCATGATATGGAGAACATGTACATGTGGGTTTTCAAGGAAAGGCCTGAGAATGCACTAGGTAAGATGCAGCTAAGGAGTTACATGAATGGGCATTCTCGTCAAGGAGAGCGTCCCTTTCCATTTAGTGCTGATAGGGGTTTTGTTCGATCTCACAGGATGCAACGGAAGCATTACAGGGGCCTCTCCAATCCCCAGTGTGTTCATGGGATTCAAATTGTTTCATCACCCAATCTCATGGGTCTTGATGAGGATGAACGGAGAAGGTGGAGGGAACTCACTGGGAGGGATTCGAACTTCTCAATCCCACCTGAAGCTAGCGACTTCAGTTCGTGGAGAAATCTTCCCAACACAGACTTTGAACTTGAGAGACCACCTCCTCTAATAAAGAGTAACTCAAATTCTCATTCAAAGAAATTGCTTAATGGATCTGGGCTGAATTTATCAACTCAGCCATCTAACATTAGCAACGGTGATTTGATGCATCTATCACCTATCTGCAGCAAGAAGAGGAAGGACTCCCCGCATGGGAATGATGATGAATGTCATTTGGCTTTTAATCCTCCTATTAGTCGTGTTCCAGATTTGGAAATTCATCCAAACGAGCCACGCTGGTTGAACGACTTCAGTGGGGTAATGAGGAATGTTTATGGGCCTGTTACAGCTGCAAAAACAATTTATGAAGATGAAGAAAGTTATTTGATTATTATCAGCTTGCCCTTAGTGGATCTTCAGAGGGTGAAGGTCTCTTGGCGGAATACTCTCACTCACGGGATCATTAAAATATCTTGTTTGAGCACATCTCGTACGCCATTTATCAAGAGAAATGATAGGACGTTCAAGCTTAAAGATCCATCTTCAGAGCACTGTCCTTCAGGCGAATTTGTTAGAGAGATCCCACTTGCAACCCGAATTCCTGAAGACGCAAATATAGAAGCATATTATAATGGACCAGGAACAGTTCTTGAAATTATGGTGCCAAAACTCCGTGTGGGGCCTGAAGAACACGAGGTTCGTGTTTGCCTTCGCTCTCACCTTGGAGGCAATGATCTTATGTTGACTTGAGAAATGAATCGTATGAGGAATGTAAGTGTGGTTGCATTGGTTGATGCTCATTATTTACTAACTTCGCATTATACAGTGTAACCAAATGGAACAAAGTGTGGACCTCATATTTGTCATTTTCAATTTTAGCTCACTAGTGCTATGTTTTTTTTATTCCCATACATTTAGCTTTTCATTGTAATCTCTACATATATTTGAATATGTATTTGAATTGCTTGGTTTAATATGTGGTGTTCTCCTATCCTGTTATTTTCAGGCTCATGATATTTTGGTACTCAGACCTTCTTTCTTCGCACTTCATTGTACATTTATTTATTAGCGGTTGAAGGAAATCAACTTTAAGGATTAGTGTTGATTTGGAATGGATCTCCAGTGTAGTGATGTAAATGCTTGCTGTATAATTGGGAGAAGTGGTCATCTTTTGATGGAGAAACACAAAAATTTTCAATATTGTTCTTTTGGTTTGATTGCAAAACTCATCTTCTCCACCTAACCCTCAAACCCCACCCAAAAGAAAGAGTGAGAGAAGATGAAAATGCTCCAGGAAAGAAAAAGAAAGTCATTTTTTTGTTTGGGGAAATATAGTTGACACAATATCTCAGGACTCTTGAGTATTAAATGCGTCATCTTTACATCTTATATTTTTTGTTGCATGCCACTGTTTTTATTTTATAGTAAAAATACCTTCCTTAGAGTACCATAAAGAATAGATAGTTGCTTGTGCATAGATTTACTGGTTCTTAAAGTTGATCGTCTTTTTTCCCTTTTCTAAACTGTATTTGCATATATCTTGTGGTTCCTTTTGTCAGAAAGGAAACAAAAATTTCATATACATTTTACCCTTGATCAATTGTACTTTTAATTATACACTTCGATGAAGTTTTGTGTTGTTGACATCATACTCTAGTCCGGGGATGGACAATCTGCCTGCGTCTTCATGTCTGGATTGCCCATCATCACCTGTCCGTACACGCAGCGCTTACATTGTAAACAAAATCCTTATGGAATTGTCAGATTTTGCTTCCTTTTTTTTTTTAATTTTTTTTTCCTTTTCTTTTTTTTTTTAATTTTTTTTTGTCAATATTATGTTTACTTTCATTTGAGTGAATGTTTTCATACAATTTATGAAGATGTTGACCCAGCTCTTCGTATCTGGGATACTTGTTGAGTAAATCTTATGTACGTTTGAACTTTGTTACATTAGCGGTTGGTAGGCAATTTACCAGGAAGATATTTCTGCCACATGATAGAGATAAGAGAGAGGCAGCTATAAAGTAGGCTTTGTTCCTTCACATGGTTTTGTAGGATGAATAGTTGGAAGCGGCCAATGTTGATAATTGATATGTTTGTAAGCACTATAAGTCGTGTGTGTGTGTGTGTGTATATATATGTATATGTATAGATATGGCCTTGCTCATATATATGTGGAACCATGAAATCTTTTTTCCATGATATGCGTATCGTATCCATTGTGCAAGGGACCACATACCTACATTATTTGAGCTATTGGTAGTGTGCCACTAGTTGACATAAAGTGTCATTTGAAGCAACGGTTGGAATTGGTTGATACATTATTAATGAAAAGGGCTCCAAGCTTATGGTGATTTATTGTGGAAACCTGTCAAATTGTACAGGCTTTGCATAGTACTGCAGGTTGGGTATGGTAGGCAAAGTCTTATGGCAATGGTCAAGGTCGGTGGCTTATTTATTGATTTTCCTTTTCTTCATTGTGTTTTTTGCCCTTTCCTTATCTTGTTGTGATGGTGTGTTTCACCCTATAGCTGAGTGTCGAATTATTGAAACTTTTTGTTAATAGTGGGGTCACGGGGCCTACCTAATGACTGGTGAGAGTGGTGATGTTGAATCTCCAGATTTTTACGACACAGAAAGCCATTCCAACTTTTATGTCATTTATTTTCTCATCTTTCATACCTTTGGCTTGGACTTTGGATTGAACCAATTTTTCTTTTTTCAATTCTGACAGTTTTGTTGGATTTTTCAATATTTCCTTCTAAGAACAATCAGAATGGTTCTCTCTTTACTGTATTTATTTTTTTGATTCGTTGATTGATTTGCTTTCTCCCTGATCAGAATCACTGCCTCGAGGGAATTAAAATCGTACCTTTAAAAGTTCAATTAGATTTAATCGGACAGCTCTTAATTTTTTTCCCACTATATCTGATGCCTCCACTGAGATTCAAACAAACAGACAACCACTTTTGCTTCGTAGTTTTTGCTTCAAAAAGTGTAACGTGTTTGGTATTTTGCAACAAATATAGGTTACCAAAACATATTTTCTTGAATGGTATTGAACACACTCCAGAGTATAAACATCTCCAAAGTATAAATATTAAGAGGCCGTTACCCTAGGTATCAACTAAGAAAGCATTAAAGCAACAACTAATAGAAAAATTTATATGCTATTGATTTTCAGTTAAAGTGTGGATTAGGGCGAGAAATGGGTCATCGGTTGATAGTAAGATGATAATTAATCTAACATTAAATAATATTATTATAAATGGATATATTTTTTTTAATTTTAAACTAATAATATTTTTAATTTAATATTAAATAATAAGGTCAATTTTGACATTTCACAATCCATTTAACGGGTTTGTCTTAATTTGGGTTAACTTGAAAAGTTTTGTTAGTTAAGTGAGTATTTTAATTTTATTTTTTTCTTGAACACGACCAAGAAACGAACACAACAAAAATACGTTTTTAGATTCCTTTAGAATAAGGGGATTCAATATGATTTAAAATATATTATCGGTAAATTGGATACGTAATATAAAATTAAGAAAACAAAAATAATGAACATCTAAATCTAAGTTTCAAATTAGAGATTTCATGGTTATATGGACAATATGAGTTAATTAGAAGCATAATATAAATTTAAGAAAATAAAAATAACAAACATATAATTATAAATTTTAAATTAGTGATTTCAGTCATGACTATATGAATAATGAGTAAAATTTGTTATTTATATGTATAATAATATATTATAATATTATTTTTTAATGTATCCATGTTGTATTCGTATCTTATTTTTAAAAAAATTTGTCGTATCGCCCCTTATCTTATATTATATCGTATTCGTGTTCCGTATTCGTATTTATGCTTTTTACGATTTTTCATTGCTTTTATTTTTTCATCAACCAATCATTTGTTTATTTACGCCATATTGCGTGTTTTTATTAGAATTACTCTTTTAAATTTTGATTTTGAAATAAGGGTTTGTGCTATCTCTCTGATGCATACTTGATTTTTTTTTTTTGGAGACTTTCAGACTAAGCTGAGCTGATTTACACACTCATTTTTTTTTTTATGAGTCACAATGGTATGTCACATGGCTATTTTTATTTTATTCATCCTTTTTATTACTTAATGCATGATAATATTCAATGATCTCTGAGTGACAATGGCATGGTTACTTTTATTTTATCATCCTTTTAATTACTTTTTTTTTTTTCCTCATCCTTTTTATTACTTGGGCATAAAGCATTTGGTGTTTGATGAGATTATCAACCTTAATAGTAGTAGAGGTAAACACTAAAATTCCCTTATTACACTTTCACATACGCGCGCGCACACAAAAATAAAATATATCTATATCTATCTGTATTATTATTATTAAAAGTATGAAAAAAATTAGTAGATTATTTATTTATATAATACAGTTTTAGAAATATAAATTAAACTTTTTTATTCTATTCGAATAATACAAATTTAACTTTTTTATTTTCTTTTTAACTCTTTCTAAAATAATAATTTATCCATTTTTAATATTGAGTTTCAGTACATTATTGATATTTTCTATTATAATATTATAGTTAAATTTATCTTTTCTATTCCATTTGGTTTCAAACTCCTCTTAAATATAAATCTACTTTTTTTTTTTTTTTCTAATTCTATTCTCTTTGTAGTTCTTTCTATTATAATAATAATTTTATATCGAGTAGTCAAGTACTAATAGACTTCTAAATTTTTTATATGTATAATTAAATTATAAATATTGTAATAATGTTAATAGACTCCTCAACTCAATCTACAAATCCAACTTTGATCCAACTTTGTGGTGACAATTTAGCTGAACTTACTCTATATAGACTATAAATGTTGTATATAATTATATACATACGTATGTATACGTATGGGTGATTGTATTCTCAAGATCCAGTTTCGAGACAAATTGGCCTGTCCATATATCATATATGCATCAACTGTGAGAATGATATTAAATTCTGTTTTAGGTATTTGACTTGATGTGATTAGGTATGTTGTTTGTTTTAATTTTAAGATTTAATTACTTTTTATATTTATGTTTTGATTGTGATTTTTAATTCATTAATTTTGATATTTCTTGTGAAAAAATCGCCTAATTAATTGATTAAAATGGACCTTTTATTTTTATTTTTTTATTTTGCCAATGAAGTCTTTTGGATGATAGAATTCGTTGAGTTTTTAACTTATTTTATTAATGTTTGCAAGTCTACATTGAAGATATTTTTATTTATTTTTTATTATGTAGTTAACTTTTTTTTTTTCCTTATTATGTAGTTAACTTGAGCAAGTAGAAGTTATTTTGAACAAAACAATTGACTTCAAGGATGCTTTTCTAGTTACCGAAAAAAACAAGACAATTTGACAAAATTTTGTTTTTATTATTATTTTTTATATATAAAAAAAAAAAGTCGAGCTCAACATATAATAAAAAGGATCCGTTGTTTTTACACATTACCACCATGAATTAAAAAGGGTTAGTTCTTTTATAATAATAGTTTCTTTTATATTTTCAATGTTATTTATTTATTTAATTTTTTTTTGGGAATCTTACTATAATAGATTTGACTTTTAGTTTTCGGTTTACGGTAATTTAGGGAGGTTAAGTGTATAAAACATGCTTACAATGCATATCACACCTCTCACGTGCAAAAAACTATCATAAAGTTTCAATTTAGTTCAAATTGGTTCTCTGACAAATTTAAACCCTAAGTTAACTAAATTACCTTGAACCATTTTATAAAATATATAAAAATAAATAATTTTGTAAAATGACCGAAAATGACACTATTGAAAGATGTCCTTCTCGTGCAAAAAATACCCCTAAAGTTTTAATATGTTGCAATTAGGTTTCTCTACAAATTTAAACCATAAGTTGACTAAATTACCTCTTAATGAAACATTTTATAAAATATATAAAAATATATAATTTTATAAAATGACCGAAAATGACTATTGTAGGAGGCAATGGATAAATAAAGATAAAAATATAAAATGAAAAGAAAAGTATAAAAGAAAAGTAAAGATAAAAATTGAAAAAAAAAAACAAAAATAAAGTGCAAACTAATGAAAATAAAATTTTCCAAATTTCGAAAACCAATGCGCACTGATATTGGGAAATTTTATTTTTTATTATTATTATTTTTATATATATTTTTAACAGTGTTGCTACGAAAAAATAAAAAATAAAGAAAAAAATATTTAGTAGAAAAGAGTAAACTGGAATCTAAAAAAATTCAAATCCTTATTCTACGAATTTTCAAAAATTTTTAAAAAAAATTGTTTAGAGATATATATAGAGAAAAAAGTTTCAAAAATTTAATGTGCACATAACACCCTTATATTATGAGATTAATATTATATATACCCCCTTGAGCATTTTCGGAAGAGTAAAAGGGTACTACATCATTAATTTATGTCAGATGGGATATTTTTGCATAATGTGAAAAGATTATGGATATTTTTTGCACATTTTTTCAAATAGAGATAAAAATACTATACGAAGTATACTTTTAGGGTTATTTTCTACACTTTTCCCTAACTTATAAACACCAATAACAAGAATTCTGTAACGACCCTTACCTTAGCTAGACACAATATTGTCCGCTTTTGGCTCACCTAGACCAGAGACTTCCTAAGGGGTCACCCATCCTGGTACTACTCCATGTTAAGCACGCTTAACTCTGGAGTTCTGGTATGTTCATGGCCAGCAAGGCTTTAAAACGCGTTGTGTCATAGAAGGGTGTTGAATCTATATATAACACTTGCCCCATCCACACCCAGGCGATGTAGGATTGTGCACCTCTAGCTCACCCAGTGTAGTAGCCTGCCAGTGCCTCGCACCCGCCCACATTGGGTAGCCACAATCACTCCCCCCCCTTTGGGCTAACGTCCCTGTTAACCAAACTTTTGGCTGGGCCAGACTTTGATACCATTTGTAACGACTCTCACTCTAGCCAGACACAATATTGTTTACTTTTGGCTTACCCAGACCAGAGACTTCTCAGAGGGTCACCCATCCTGGTACTACTTCGGGTTAAGCATACTTAACTCTGGAGCTCTGGTATGTTCATGGGCAGCATGACTTTAAAATACGTTATGTCATAGAAGGGTATTGAATCTACATATAGTACTTGCCCCATCCACACTCAGGCGATGTGGGATTGTGCACCTGTAACTCGCCCAGTGTGGTAACATACCAATGCGTCGCATCCGCCCACGCATACTCGCCCACGCATACTCGCCCACATTGGGTCGCCACAAATTCCATTCCATTCCTATTTATTATTCTTTCTCATCCTTATCGTTGTGCAAGTAACACAAATTCTTCTCATTTTCTAAAAATCAAGTAAAAATTTATATATACTATAATATAACATGAAATAAAATACTATGTCTATTTAATTAAAAATTAACATTTAAAATCATTCAATTTAACAAAAATTCTATACTTTATTTTTATAATATATTTTTACTATCTTAAAATTCATTATCTTTCTATTGCTATAATTTAAATTCCTAAAATTTTGAAAAAAAAATAGTTTCATACATAACTCTTCCACCCTTATCCTCTTCCTATACCCCAAAATCAACATTTAAAATGATTCAATTTATCATAAACTCTAAAATAACATGAATTTCATTCTCATCCTATATCTTCTTTATCATTCTTACACCTAACACAAAATCTTTTAATTCTCTAAAATTCAGAACAGACAAAAAAAAAAAAAAAAAAAAATCAACACTATGATATCACTTCAATTAAAAACATTATAATATTAACTCTAAATTTCAAAAGCTTAATTTATAACTTTGTTGCAATTATTATTAATTTTTTTTAAGTTAAAGCAATTATGAACACACCATTCCTTCACCGAGGTTCGAACCCCTGACCTGATAAAGGGGTGATACTGTTGGGCCAATTGGTCTTTTGGTAACTTTGTTGCAAATTACTAACTCCAAAGTCCAAAAGTTTAATTTGTAATTTTGTTACAATTAGATTTTATTTACGTATAACGTATGCACAATTTTACTAGTATATATATAAACATCACAAGGCTGAACTAATTTAAAATTATTTATATTTATAAAATAAAAATAAAAAAATTATAACAATAGTCATCCGATTCTATAAAATTTTGCAATTGTTATAATAAAAAATGTAATGCACCAGGCTCTTGTTGTTAGGTGTTGATGTGAAATTTAGCACAGTCCAGAGCTAAGGGTGTGGTGTCAGGAGGGGGCACTCAAAACAATCAAGTTAGTACTTAAGTGATCAATATAAGTCAAAGAAAAAACTTTGTATTTAATTGTTGACATCGTATCCGACCTCTCTTTTTGTAAGAGAATTAATGGTGGTGTCCACTTTTGAACTTGTTCCATTTCCTTGCCCATCACCTAACGGAAGAGGAAGAGTCATTTAAGAAAGTATTTGTAGCGTCTTGCCATAAATCTATTTCCATTGTATTGTCATTGCAAATTATTGGGAGATACTCTATATATGGGAAGGGTCCCTTGAGTGATGTTCAACCTAAATCACACAATCCTTCTCAACATGTGTTACTCTCACGCTCAGAGCGCGTTCCCGTTCTCATGCTCCGTGCGCGCTTTCGCTCAAATTCTCACTGATTATGACTTAATTCTGCCGCTCTCACCCTCCCGCTCTCAAATTCCCTCTCGCTCCCGCTTTATGTGACTTAGTGTCCGACTCCCTTAAATGATTTTTCTTAGACTTTATTATGGGTCAAATATTTCGTATTAGTAGGGATCAAGAGAAATTCAATAAAAAAAGGTAATGGTATTCACATTTCATTTTTTTCCATTTTCATTTTGAAAGTGAAATGACATAGTTACCCTTAAAAAGCAAACTATAATGTTCCGTTTGGTAGGGCGCAAGAAAATTGGATGATAGGGAGAGAAGAGAAGAATGAGACATTCATAAGGAATAAATTGTGTACTTTCCTCTATTTATTTGGCTGAATGGAAGAGAGTAGAATGAAATAATACCTTATCTTATTTGTTAGGAGATAAGGAAAGAGAAAATGTTATTTTTAAGAAATGCTTTGTAGTTTAAAAAATTTTATAACTATATTGCCTCTCCTTCCTTTGTGCATTCCATTCGTATTTGGAGAGAAGAAATTTTGTGAAGGAGGAAGACTGATGACTCATCTATCATCTTTTCTCTTCTTTTTCTCTCTCCTTACCTCCTTTCTACCAAATGAAAAAAAATTTGTTTATTCTTTCTTACCAAACAGACCATAAAATTATTCTAAACAATTTGTCAAGCAATTTATTTAAAAATTAGAGTGTGTGGAAAATTGAAGGATAATTTACACAAACCTCCCCTATGGTTTGCCATAATTACTCGGACCTCCCATAATTTTGAAAATATCCTACGCAGACCTCCCTTTTGTTAGAGTTAACGGCAGTTAACGATAAAAATTGATGATGTCATCTACTATTCTTACTAAAATTTCTAAAACACCCTTATCCATACCAATTGATATATATATATATATATATATATATATATATACTCTGCATCCAATTCAACGGTGTCGTAAATTCCACACCAGAGATTTGACCATAAAATCATCACGCCGTTGAATATTTTGTTACTTAACAAAACTACTAAATCCTCCAAAAACAAGTTTTGATCTAGAAAATTCCCGAAAATCACAAAATCCCAAAGACCCGATAGTGACACAATTCTGAGTTATTACTCTTTCTTTCTCTGTATACATGCACACACGCTAATATATGCACAAGCCTCATATATGATCTTCATTTAGTCCTCTTTCTTTCTCCATATATATATTTATTATTTCGGTAAATTTCTTTATGTATATTTATTTTTATTTTGGTAAATTTCTATCTGTATATATGCACATTTAGTCCTCAATTGGCAGTAAAAACCCAAACACAGGTAGAGAGAGAAAGATGAGAAGAGAAAGGTAGAGGAAAGACTAATTGTAGAGAGAGAAAGAGAAGGAACTAAATCTTGCAGAGAGAGAAAGAATTTGCAACATCTGTAAATTTTCTAAATCTGTTGAAATCTTGTAGAAAGAGAAAGAATTTGCAACCTCAACAAATTCACAGATCTTTTCTAGACCATTCGCAGATCTTCAGGCCTCCCCAATCGAAGCAAACGTTGCCGTTGCAGAGAGCCCAGAGTTTCAGATGGGTAGTTTAGTAATTTCAGATGCCAAAGAGATGGTATTTCCGTAATTTTGACTGATCCGTTAGTGTATTTAACGGTCCGTCACACATAAGAGAGGTCTGTGTAGGATATTTTCAAAATTAGGAGAGGTTTGAGTAATTTTGGAAACAAGAGGGGAGGTCCTTGTAATTATGGCAAACCATAGGGGTGGTTTGTGTAAATTATCCAAAATTGAAGTGTGTATTGATTCAATAAATTTGAATTGAACAAATCAGCCATCTTGTGGCTGTAGTTTAGTGGTAAGAATTCCACGTTGTGGCCGTGGAGACCTGGGCTCGAATCCCAGCAGCCACATAAATAGTAAATCTTTTTCATTTTCCTAAATGACCTTAAAATCCTCCTGTCGAAACGACAACGTATTTACTTGAAAATCACACACTCTCCTTCCCTGCAGCAGTTGTCTCCAGCCACACTTCCAACACTCTGTAAAGACTCGCCGATGGAGAAGAATCTGCAAGTGGTGGCAAAGTAAGAATTGCTCGATCATCTTTCCTTGTTTTTTTTTTTTTTTTTGTCAATCAACATAGTTTTGATCCATCAATATCGTTTGATCTCATCTTCTGCAATAATCGCTGTAAATTCTAGGGTTTATTTAGATCTCTTATCCATTTATATTCTATTCTAATGAGATAAATATGTAAGTTCACTTCTAGTTTTACCAGCTGAAGATTAGAGATATCTATTGTAATTATGTTTTTATATAATTGTTGTTTGATACAGATATACAAATTTAAATTTTTATGTTTCTTTTTGGTGATTAGGCAATTCAATCGCAATTTTGTTGCATTTTTTTGCTTTCTGACATGTTTATGCCAATCCTTGTTTCGGACCGCGATTGCTCGAAATTTTTGTGCCTATGTTTTTGAGCTGTCTCGGGAGCATATAGCGTTTTGTACAATTTCTGAAATTGATAGTATAAAATAGAAATAGCTCATGATCAGAAAATTAGAGCATTATATTGGGCATTGTGGTGTTTGTTTTTCACTATCTTCTTAAAATACGTGGATAAACTGGAGATTATTCCCCTTTTTATTCTATGTATATGATTATATGTGTGTAAATATATGTATGTGTGTATATATTTATTTCACTCAGTTGTTGACTGAGTGGAATGTATGTCTGCTCAATATCGTTGATTTATTATTATGGTTGCATCTTAGTTTGTGCTTAATTCGGATTATCTTGGCTATTTTCATGTGAAATATCATACTGATTTTTCATTACTATAACTTTCAGGTTTCTATAATTGAAACATTTGCTTGAAATTACCTAAACTGGTTCAGTCAGTTACATTATTTTGTTCTCTGAGCATTGAGAATAGGAATGGGGAGTAGCAATGAAGAAAAACTCAGGTTTTGTATTGATAGAGGGGGTACTTTCACTGATGTTTATGCTGAAATTCCGGGTCAGTCTGGAGGTCGAGTTATGAAGCTGTTGTCTGTTGACCCTTCTAACTATGATGATGCTCCCATAGAAGGAATTCGGAGAATTTTGGAAGAATTTACTGAGAAGAAGATTCCCCGGACTTCAAAAATCCCCACCGATAAGATAGAATGGATTAGGATGGGTACTACCGTGGCAACAAATGCACTGTTAGAGAGAAAAGGGGAGAGGATTGCGCTGTGTGTGACTCGAGGTTTCAGGGATCTTCTGCAGATTGGTAATCAGGCTCGCCCAAACATCTTTGACCTCACTGTTTCAAAACCTTCGAATCTTTATGAGGAGGTTATAGAGGTTGATGAGAGAGTTGAGCTTGTTCTTGACAAGGAGGAATCAAACCCGGATAATAAATCACTAGTTAGAGGGGTTTCAGGGGAGCTTATCAGAATTGTGAAGCCACTCAATGAAGAAGCTCTAAAGCCTTTACTGAAAGGTCTGTTGGAGAAAGGAATTAGCTGCCTAGCAGTGGTGTTAATACATTCCTACACTTACCCACAGCATGAGATATCTATAGAAAAATTAGCTGTGAATTTGGGCTTCAAACACGTTTCTTTATCATCTGCTTTGACCCCTATGGTTCGAGCCGTACCTCGGGGCCTAACGGCTAGTGTGGATGCCTATTTAACCCCAGTTATCAAAGAGTATTTGTCAGGGTTCATTTCCAAATTTGATGAAGGGCTGGGGAAGGTAAATGTTTTGTTTATGCAATCTGACGGAGGGCTTGCACCAGAAAGTAGATTTTCAGGCCACAAGGCAGTTTTGTCAGGTCCAGCGGGTGGTGTTGTTGGTTACTCACAGACTCTATTTGGGCTTGAAACAGAAAAGCCCTTAATCGGGTTTGACATGGGTGGTACATCTACCGATGTGAGCCGTTATGCAGGAAGTTATGAACAAGTTCTTGAAACCCAGATTGCTGGAGCCATAATCCAAGCACCTCAGCTTGACATAAACACTGTTGCTGCTGGTGGTGGCTCAAAGTTGAAGTTTCAGTTTGGAGCTTTCCGAGTGGGACCAGAATCGGTGGGCGCACACCCCGGTCCAGTGTGTTATCGGAAAGGCGGGGAGTTGGCTGTTACTGATGCAAATCTTATTTTGGGATTTGTAATTCCTGATTATTTCCCATCAATTTTTGGCCCCAGTGAGGATCAGCCATTAGATATTGAGGCAACCAGAGAAGAATTTGAGAAACTTGCAAAGCAAATTAATTCCTACAGAGAGAGTCAGGATCCATCAGTAAAGGACATGACAGTAGAGGAGATTGCACAGGGATTCGTGAATGTTGCTAATGAAACAATGTGTCGTCCAATACGGCAATTAACTGAGATGAAGGGCCATGAGACAAGGAACCATGCTCTTGCTTGCTTTGGAGGTGCGGGGCCCCAACATGCTTGTGCCATTGCAAGGTCATTGGGTATGAAAGAGGTACTAATTCACAGGTTCTGCGGAATTTTAAGTGCATATGGGATGGGATTGGCAGATGTTATTGAAGAGACACAAGTGCCATATTCTGCTGTTTACGAACCTGATTCTGTCCATGAGGCCTCTCAAAGAGAAGCAACTTTGTTGAAGCAGGTAAAGCAGAAGCTGCAAGAGCAAGGGTTTAGAGAGGAAAACATCACGACAGAAACATACTTAAATTTGAGGTACGAGGGAACAGATACTGCCATCATGGTAAAGAGACAAACAAATGAGGATGGGTCAGGACATGACTATGCTATTGAATTTGTTAAACTGTTCCAGCAAGAGTATGGATTCAAACTTCAGAACAGGAATATCGTTATATGTGATGTAAGGGTTCGTGGAATCGGAGTCACTAATATTTTGAGGCCACGGGCCCTAGAGTGTGGCTCTGGTGCCCCCAAAGTCGAAGGGGCATACAAGGTTTACTTCAAGAATGGGTGGCACAATACACCTCTATTCAAGCTTGAGGGTCTGAGTTACAGACATGTCATTCCTGGCCCTGCAATAATCATGAATGGTAATAGTACTGTGATAGTAGAACCCAACTGTAAAGCTATTATTACTAAATATGGCAACATTAAAATTGAAATTGAGTCAACAACTAGCACCATAAAAGTGGCAGAAAAAGTTGCAGATGTTGTGCAGCTCTCAATCTTCAATCACAGGTTTATGGGTATAGCTGAACAGATGGGACGTACCCTACAGAGAACTTCCATATCAACAAATATCAAGGAAAGGCTAGATTTCTCTTGTGCTCTCTTTGGACCTGACGGAGGACTAGTCGCCAATGCTCCCCATGTTCCTGTGCACTTAGGAGCTATGTCCAGTACAGTACGGTGGCAGCTTAATTATTGGGGTGACAATTTGAATGAAGGTGACGTTTTAGTTACAAATCATCCTTGTGCTGGAGGTAGCCACCTACCTGATATAACTGTTATCACACCTGTCTTTGATAAGGGGGAGTTGGTATTCTTCGTGGCAAGTAGAGGACATCATGCAGAGATTGGGGGTATCACTCCTGGAAGTATGCCACCTTTTTCGAAGTCCATCTGGGAAGAAGGTGCTGCCATAAAAGCATTCAAGCTTGTAGAGAAGGGGATCTTTCAAGAAGATGGGATCATCAAACTTCTCAAATTTCCATGTTCTGATGAATCAACTCATAATATTCCAGGAACACGTAGGATTCAAGACAACTTGTCAGATCTTCGAGCACAAGTAGCTGCAAACCAGAGAGGAATTTCCCTTATTAAAGAGCTTATTGAACAGTATGGTTTGGAGACTGTTCAGGCTTACATGACCTATGTGCAAGTTAATGCAGAAGGGGCAGTGAGAGAAATGCTCAAGTCAGTTGCCGCTAGAGTTTTATCAGAGTCAGCTAAGCTCGGGGAGAGAGGTTCTGTGACCATTGAAGAAGAAGATTACATGGATGATGGTTCTGTTATACATCTAAAACTCAATATTGATCCTGAGAGAGGTGAAGCAGTTTTTGATTTTTCTGGGACCGGCCCAGAAGTTTATGGGAATTGGAATGCACCTGAAGCAGTTACAGCTGCTGCAGTCATATACTGCCTCCGCTGTCTGGTGGATGTTGAGATTCCTCTTAATCAGGGTTGTTTGGCTCCTGTTAAAATCCATATTCCTGTGGGATCATTCCTCTCTCCAAGTGATAAGGCAGCCGTTGTGGGAGGTAATGTTCTTACGTCTCAGAGAATAACTGATGTTGTACTCACTGCATTTCAGGCTTGTGCCTGTTCTCAGGGTTGCATGAATAATCTTACATTCGGGGATGACACTTTTGGCTACTACGAGACAATTGGAGGTGGAAGTGGGGCTGGCCCCAGCTGGGATGGGACCAGTGGAGTCCAATGCCACATGACGAATACTCGTATGACTGACCCAGAGATCTTTGAGCAGAGGTATCCAGTTATTTTGCATAAATTTGGACTGAGAGAGAACAGTGGAGGTGCTGGACTTCATACAGGGGGTGATGGGCTTGTAAGGGAGATAGAATTCAGGCGCCCAGTTGTTGTGAGCATTCTTTCTGAAAGGCGCGTTCATGCACCAAGAGGACTAAAGGGAGGAAAAGATGGAGCTCGTGGAGTTAACTACCTTATTACGAAGGACGAGAGGAGAGTATATCTTGGAGGTAAAAACACAATTGAGTTGCAGGAAGGAGAAGTTCTTCATATTTTAACTCCTGGTGGTGGTGGATGGGGATCTATTTGATTCTCCATTGGGCAGATTTTCAAAAGGTGAGTTTTGTTTTTCATGCTGGCAAATGTTGTTTTCTTGTTCTTCAGGGTTTTATAATAACTTGATTTTAGAATACAGGGAGTCAAGAATGTAAGAAATACATGGTTGCATGGGGGATGAAGTAATTATCCTTCACCTATAAAAAAGGGAAAAATAAAAGTTTTTTTTTGTCCTCTTTTTCTTCCATAGAACAATAAAATTCTCGATGGAAATTATGAAATTCGAATGTTGTTGTGAACTATGTTGGACATATGAAAAATGTGAAAAGATTCGCGTGCTTGCTTTTTGTGCAATCCCTTTCCATGTGCATTGGAGCTCAAATGGTAGTTGTTTAGCCTGTTTTAGATGAAATCAAAGTACTCTTTGACTGGCAGAAAAAAGAAAAATTGGGTCTCATACGCTCATCTCAACAGCTCGGGATCACTTTAAAAAGAAATCATCCTGGTTCAGTTAGCAGAAAAAACTAATGCCAATGTCTCGGATAAAGTTGTACCGCCTATTTTCGAGCCGATTTGTGAATTTGGGATTGGAAGAAATTTAGTTCACCATTTTAACATGATGTCTTTCAATTCCAAATCCAAAATACTGATTGGGTGCCTCAAATAAAATATAAGGGTTTTAAAAAACATATCTTAAGCTATTTATATTCATTTCACTTTCCATCCGGATCCGATGTGGGAGCAACGCTCACGTTGCAGTTGGGCCACCTTGATTACCTGAATGAGCTCATCCAAATGCTTTCGGGCCAGGTGCTTGGTGTGACACCAGATCAAGGACTGAATCCGACTTTGATACGAACTGTATAACCACTCATTTATACCCATTTCACTTTTCATCCGAATCCGATGTGAGACAAGTACCCTTATAATAATAAGAAACCTTTAGGCTAGACAAATTAAACTAAAAAAAAAAAGAGATTTATTTCTGATGGTTTGTTTTCATGGAGAACAACCCTAGAAAAGAGTCGTCAGGAAAGTTCATAGATTAGTGGATGAGTTTGAATAGAAAAATAAAAAATAAAAAAAACTTCCAATCTCAAATCATGTGTGGCCTTCTTTTGGTCTAACACGTGTTTTAATTTTTTATTATTAAGGTGATAGTGAGATTTGAACTCGAGACTTTTGACTTTGATACTTTATTCACAAATTATTAGAAAGGGTGTAATTGTAATAGTTAAAATTATTAATAATCGTATATGCGATTTATTTATATTAGTGCAAGGGAATGTATGAGCGTATAGGGAGGGAGGCCAAGCACTTCCCAGTTTTTTCATTTACAAATATCTAATTAATGTTGTTGTGTTGTAGAGAAATGCGAGGTAGTAGAATATTAGAGTTTGTAGACATGCCTAGAGAATTTTTAAAGAAGATTTTGAAGTGTAAGGTATTTGATGGAATTGTAAATATTATAGCTATAAATTGGTGAGAATGTGATCTATCATCACAAGTTATAATAACGAATGGAGAAAGGCACGGTTAACCAAATGTGTGTGTTGTTTTAGAGTTTTGTTGAGAGTTGTCATACTAGATATACATTGAAATGTTAAATAATGATTTAATTACGGCATCAAATATATTCTAGAGATTTATCATAAGGACATCCAACAAGTTGTTTTATTTTTGGTCAATAATATACTTCCATCAAAGTTGATACAGTTACCAAATATACCCCAATAGTCTCTTACATAATTTGAAGTGAAGTCAAAGTGAAGTCAAATACTAAGTTTCAAACTCATTAGAGCATCTCCAACGGGGCTTCCAAATGGGTTGCCAATTTCAAAATATAGCAAGTGGGTTAAAATTGAGCTCTCCAATGTGCTACCAAAATTTACATTTGCCATTTCTTGTGCCAAATCTAACAAAACATATAGTAATAGCTATTTCTATATCTCTCAATCTTATCCGTCTCTCTACCTTTCGTTGCCCTGTCGTCTCTCTCTCCCTCTCATCCATCTGTAACGACCGGCCATTATCGATGGTGACCGGCGCTTAAAGGCGACGAACACCGCATATTGTTTCTGTTGTCTAATTTTTGTATTTTCTCTTCTCCTCTCATCCTCATATATGTGTGTGTGTATATATATATCCATATCTCTTTTCAGGTCGGTAATTTTGTGGATTTTCTCCTATTTCTATTGTCTGATTTATGCACCATGGTAATTCTTTTTTCTTTTTCTTTTTTAATTATTTTATTCAATATCATCTTGTTGAAAATAGGTCTCTCTGGTTTTGATTTAAAATATTTTTTGTTATTAATTTTAAATTTTTGCAAATGGGTTTTGTAATTTTTTTTATGTTGTTTCCCTAATGGGGTTGTCTACTGCATTTGATCTAAATCTTGTGGTATGAAAGATGTTGCTCTTCATGTATTCAACGAATTGCTTCACTTCTTTATTTGATACTACTATCATATGAAAAAAAAAAAAAAATTGTAATTTGATGGAATTAAATCAATTGTTCTTCTAGCATTCTTATATTAATCTAATTTTTGGATTTTTTGTTTAGATTGTGTTATTATTATTAGTATTATTCTTGAAAAAATTTAAAAAAAAAAAGGAGGGATTTTTACTTTGGGATATTTTTAACAATCTCTGTTGATCGACTATGTTTTTCATTATAGACAGTATGTTGTTGCTTCACTTAGTTGAATTTCATGTACTTCATATTGGAATTTTCTAGAATTCCTTTAATAGATTTTGAAATTTTGATCACATTAATTTTATTTTCTTTTATATCATTTTGTTTTATCTCTCTTTTTTTCTTTTGTTTTTTGTTTTTTTTTTGTTTTGGGTCATTTTTTGACCAAATATGTGGTGTAATATTTTATTTTAAATTTTAAATTTGAACTAAACTTATATAATTTCAAATCTAAGGCACCGATCGGGTATTCTCAAACATAACATTATTGATGTTTATACTGAAATTTTGGGTCAAATCTGAATTTCAGAGTTATGAAGCTGTTGCAACAAAAAAAAATAGGAGTCTCTCCTTTAAAAAATCATCCTGGTTCAGTCTGCAGTAAAAAACTAATGTCAATGCCTGATAGTATTTGCATGCACTCCCATATAATGATGTGCACAAATTAACAAAATGAAATCTAGTTACAAAATTTGAACACGATTGAAAAAACCAAAAAAACCAAAAAAAAAAAAAAAAAAGTAATGACTTTAGTTGAACTTGGGGATTTTTTTTTTTTTAACCCTTGCAAACAAAACAAGATTACACCACATGAGGATTACATAGTTGAGCTATTGTAAACTCAGAGAAGGGATCAACCCAACAAAAGCCAACAAACAAAGCCATTATAATAGAGTTACCCAAATACATTGCAAACAAATAGGCACACCACTGCTTTGTAACATTGCCTAGTTTATGTGGCGTATTAACTACATCACGGTTATGATGATTTGCAGATAACAAGTTTAGGCTTAAAGTGTGGGCCAACTGATCAGTAGGCCAATTGTACATCCCCACCAGCCCATCCAGATACTAAAAATTATCAGTAGTATCCATAAATAATGGGTCGAACACACTAGAACTGCTGGATTGGCTTCCTTCCCATGCACCATTATTACCATCATTACTATCTTTGACAGGTGGGCCAAAAACTGACACCACACAGTACGATGCGAAAAACAAGGACGACTGAACAACGCACATCGCCGTAACAAAGTGGAGTGCGAAAAACAAGGACGACTGAACAACGCACATCGCCGTAACAAAGTGGAGTGAGAGATCGCCGACGTGCTGCCATCCGCGTAAGCTCCATCATGTGAGCTCTATATGCAACAGATTACCCCCACCAATCATAGTTAGTAGTAACAAATATTCACATCGGATATATACTAACTTGGCCATTCATTCCGGCAACGTCCAGCCACGACCCATAGTCAGTGGCGGCTAGATTATACACAACGCTGATCGGAGCAGAAGAAAGGACCGACAAACATGCGACATCATCATGGCCATGAACCAATAGAACATAGGCCGTTAAACCCCAGAGCTAATGAAGCATAAACATCACCCTTGCAAGATTGATGAACTTCGGGGCTAGATGTGCCCAAAAAGACATGGATGATTAGCTAGGAAACGCCGTCGACACCAAGATGGCAAAGGCAAATACAACCGAGTATTGTGATGACTGAAAAACCCAGTCACCAAACAGGAGCCTTCCCCCCCAGGGGAAGAGGAAAAACAAGGCAAGCATAGTACCCTGAAAACAGCAAACACCAGGAAACACATTACAGTAGATAGGAAAACAAAAGAAATAGGCACAATACCCGGATCAAAAGAGAAGAGCATCAAGGGATTGGGTCATAATCCGTCCATTGAGCGCAATCCCTGACTTTAATCGCCACAACTCCCTTGTACCCTTTCGACCGGACAACCACAGGAGTGACGGAGAGGAGAGTAGTAAGAATCCATCTCATAGAGAGCACACAAACTGAGATCCACCCCAAACTCTAATGACATAGAAAACCTTAACCCAGTAAGGAAACAGTTACTCTCAGATGAGACAAAGCAAACTTGTTAGAGTTATATATCACGCACAACTTGGGATTGATTTTAGTGTGCAACTTATGCGTACAGAATTTCATGTACAAAGGACCAAGTCCATGCAAATAGTTCAGCCAATGTTTAGGTCGAAACATGTTAAAAACCAATAGGTAGATGATTTTTTAAGCGACCACTTGGACCACTAGCCGTTTAATGCTTCAGTGTGGGACTTGCATTCAAGCCGAAATGTACCATTACCGATAGATAATTAAGTCAAATGGAAAAATTCTATTCCAACAATGTGTGTAGTTAAATTAATTTTATTCAAATCCACATCTGGACTTAAACGCAAGTTGATCACACATCCACTAACATACATTTTTTGTCTCAAATTCCAACCCTACTTCTTGAGAAGGAGAAGTTATACCAATGGATTAGATGCCATTTGGTAAAAGTGTTGGAACTTAATGAGTAACAAAATTGAATAAAATGTAATTTAAATTAGAAAAAGGCAAACTTTTTGAAAGAAAAAAAAAAAATCACTTATATATACCCATTTTATCCTTATTTCGATTCGATATGGGATAAGACTCTCTTTATAATATTTTTTTTCACCCAAATTCGCAATGTCCTCGTTGCAGTCGGGCCATCCTACCTATCCGGGCGGGCTCACCTGGACGTCTCCAGATCTGGAGAGCTTGGCGTGATACCAGATTAAGAACTAGGTTTGATACCAACTGATTTAAACTATTAGGTAGAACTACCATCTATTCATATATAATCCGATATGAGACAATACTCCATTATAGCATCTCCAATACTGTTTCATTTTGAGCTCTCAAACTCATAATTTGAGAGATGGGTAAAAAAACTACTCCAATGACCTTTCATTTGGCAGCTCTCTAACACCAAATCCAACCCCCCCCCCCCCCCCCCCCCCCCCCCCCCCACACACACACACACACACACACACACACACACACAAAATAATATATGAATTCTGAAAAAGAAAAAAAAAATTATGTAACAATATAATCAAATATATATATATATATATATATATATTTTTGACTTGAAATGTGCATAATATTAATATTACTGATACAAATATGAATGATGAGAATGGTAATTAAAAAAGAATACTGGTTGTGTCAAAAAATAGCATTTTGCATGAAATGTACCATTGGAGCAGAATTACTAAAATGTAGCATTTTGACACTGTAACACCTGTCAAAATATAAATAGCTGAAAATAACTTTTAACATTTGAAATGCTCTTATATCAACCGGGCAAATTTGGTTCGAATTGATTGGTGGTCTGGGTCGAATTAGGCCCAGATAACCCATAAAATGACATTTTTTGAAAAACCAAGGGCAAAAGCGGCCCCCATGCTCGAAATTTTCAAAATGAAAGCTGTGGTCCAAGTTTTGTTCAACAAAAGAACCACAATCCGCGACACCATGTAAATAATCCCTATTCACCGTGGATATAATCCCAATCGACGGTTCAAAACTGTTTGGACCAAGTGACACAGATCTCCATTTTCAACCGTAGATAAACAATCTAAATCCAACGGCATCAAATCCTTCCCCGGCCATTTCGAAACCCAAATACTTCCTATAAAAACTCTCCGTTCAATTCGCTCAATCAAATCACCATCTCTTCTCTGCAAAACCATCCTCTCATTTCGAAACCCTAGAACTCTTTCTCTCTCTCTAAAAATGTCCGGTCGAGGCAAAGGTGGCAAGGGGTTGGGCAAGGGAGGCGCAAAGCGTCACAGGAAGGTACTCCGAGACAACATCCAGGGCATCACCAAGCCTGCTATTCGCCGTCTCGCGAGGAGGGGTGGTGTCAAGCGTATCAGTGGTCTGATCTATGAGGAGACTCGCGGCGTTCTCAAGATCTTCCTCGAGAATGTCATTCGTGACGCTGTGACATACACTGAGCATGCCCGGAGGAAGACGGTGACCGCCATGGACGTGGTCTACGCTCTGAAGAGGCAGGGAAGGACTCTGTACGGTTTTGGTGGTTAAGTATGTGTTTGATAATTTTATTTGTGCCTTGGGTTTGGCGATGTTGGGTGATTTGGGATTTAGGGTTATGAGAATTTAGTTGTTGATGTAAATGGTGGCTTTAGGGTTAGGTTCTGGTGCTTCGTTTCAAATTGTTTGTACTGCTATCCTATTTCAGGATCGCCAATATCTCTAGGTTTTGTAATGAAATTGCCTTATTTAAATCAAATACTTTTGTAGCATTTGACGTGTTGGATTTCTTAGGTTTTGCAGAATGCTTAGCTTTCTGAAATTAATTTTAATTGCTGAATTTGGTGCTTATGAAATTATGCTAGAGGATTAGATTGCAGGAATGAGTTGAATTTCTCGTTAATAGCTTTAGATTCTGCTCATTCTCATCCCATATTGTGTAAGCAGCATATTGCTATGCCATGGATTTTATGATGTCCTTCCGTTTCGTCAGGAGTATGAATATTTGGAATCTATAAGCAGTCCCAAAAGTTTGCATTTCAAAGTAAAACACGGCAAAGTTCGAAATGAAATCTGACCAGTGAAGTAATAGCACAAACAGGACAGGTATGCAAACCACTTATATATCCAAAATTTGCAGATAATGATTCTGAAAACTAGGACCATCCATTTTTCATTTTCCCTGTCTGTGTCTGGTGTATGTACAATGGTAAGGGTAAAATGAAGAAAACTGCTGTGAATGTATGGCATCTGCTCAATAGCCAATTGCTGTCTTTTGTCAGCAATTTGGGTATGACCTTCTATAGCCAAAATAAATCTATTTGTTTCAATTGCGTATGCCAACATCAGTTCAATTCCATTTCTGAGATTATATAAATCGGTAAGAAGATTGGTACTTGGTACAAAGGAGGGGAAATAAACAGACAAGGGTTCCCTACAGTAAAGAGAACAGTTTTACATTAACCCGGGTACCATTCTAAAATAAGAGACAACAAAAGAAACCAGTTTTATAATAAAATCCAAGCAGTCATTTGGTGTATTTCTTTCTCCAGAATAAATAGTATGTTGGTTGAAGTACATCCATTTATGGGTTGAGCACGCAAGTCGTGTAGCAGATAGCCAAATAATCCACATGAGGAAGAATTGGGCTATGCCTTCAATTTGTTTGCGTTGCTTCTGTGTGGTACTTATCCAGTTCAGCATCCAGATCTTCTATAGATACCTTCTCACCGTGACCCCTACCTCGTCCACGAGTACTACCACCGCGGCTACCACCACGAAATTGTCCCATGGCACCAACTCTTCCTCGGTTGCTGTTGCACCATATAGTAAAAGACACAAGAAATTTATCAATCAGTAGTTAATGAAAGCATAACTCGTCAGAAGCAAAGTATAAAAAGGAAATGCTGATAAGTAATGTGAGAACTTCCACACTAAGGATAACTCTCATGAACAAACCATCGAACAAGGATTACCTCTTGCAACACCTACGACGAGCATGACCCAGGGAAGGGAAACAAGCATAAAAAAATAAACAAACAGTGTCTTGCATCTACCTTCTTTGAATATTAAAAAAAATCAGAAATCAAAGGACCAGTAATCATGATATTTAGATTCTCATTGCAAGAGCTATTGCAGGTGAATTTGACGTCTTCAAAATGTTAAAAGATAGGCATGCTCCACAGGAATGGGAACACATCCGCCCAACAACTAAAACATACAGCAACTTGAGAAAATACTGTAAGGACCAACATGAAGATACACGTGGGTCTTCATTTATTTGTACAGAAGGATAACCATTTTCCGCGGCAAATTTCAAAAAAACTTATAGAAAAACATATATATAATAAAAATATAGTACAACTAAGACCCAAACCTTCTTGGTGCACCAGTTTGATTTCCATAGAAGACATTTGTAGCAGGAGGCACAGTAGCAGAAGCAGCAATATTTCTTCCCACAATCTCGATTTGCATAGGCTTCCCATCTAGTTGAACATTATTGTATCTCTTGACAGCTGCCTCAGCATCTATTCGACGTGAAAAGACTACTTCTGCTGTTCCCTAAGATAAATAATCTTTCTTAACAATTTAAGGACACAAACAGTTACTGGAAGAACAAGACAACTCCAACTTGATGGGATACCTTTGATCTTCCACTCCTATCATAGTGAATAGAATATCGCTTTATATCACCAACCTCCGCAAAGAGCTCCTGTGCAGAAAAACAAATTCATTGAACCTCCATAAAGGCTTTACGGTTTTTCTCTTTCCATAAGAAGCAAAGGTCCATGTATAATGCAGAAGCCCATGGGTCAGGAAAGATTAAAAGACACCAATTACACACACATACTGACATATAGCCAACAACGTAACAAAATGGACAGCAGCTTTAGGTGCTTAACAATAGAAGTTTTGAAGTTAAACAAATCCACCAGCAAACCTAGAAAAAGAATTAACAATATAGTTATAGATAGAACATCCAAACCACTCAAAAAGAGAGAAGAAATCACCTATTACATGTTCTACTCTCCTTCAGGAACAAGGAAGATCGGACAACAATTAACTTTGTCGTACCTGACTATTATCTAGAAAAGCAAACAGGAAATAATTGGCCACCTCGGTAAAAAAGCAGCTTCTTGATTCTTTGTTTTACACTGTTACATGGATTCTTCCAAAGTAGGTGAAGTATGGAATACATGCCCGACACTTTTGGTTTGACACACCTAAAAAACCTATTATCTAGTAAAGCAAACAGGATTTAATTGGCCACCTTAGTGAAAAAGCAGTTTCTTGATTCTCTGTTTTATGCTATGTTACAAGGACTCTTCCAAAGTAGGTGAAGTAACCGTGTCTGACACACATTATTCAGATATGGGTATGAGATACATGTCCGATACTTTTGGTTGGACATGCACCAAAAAAACCTATCCGATAATTCCATTTTATTATAGGGTTAAAATCACAAAACCCCCATCTACTTTTAAAATTGTGCATAAAACCCTCAATAGAATCAAATAGGTCAGTCGACTAACAAAACCCAACATTTTACCCCAAACCCGTGATCGATCCATTAATTGGATTGTGAAATGACATATTTGACCTTATTATTTAATATTAAATTAAAACTTGAAAATTAGTTTTGTAAAGTGACGATTTTACCCTTTCATTATTTAATCCAAATTAACGCCACTACGTTGTTTTTTCACCGTTTGGCTGTAAAAATGGTCGATTCTAATGGAACCGGATGGGTGTACCGGGAATTGCTGTAGTTCCAAAGAATGATTCAAACAATATTCCAAATGGAAGATTGCAAGACCAGACGACTGTGAAGAGCTCTAGAATAAACACCTCTGGGTTCTTTTTGTATTTGAAAAAGGACTTCGGGACTGTTACTTGACTAAGAAGGAATGAACTACTTTTGAAAGTACTGGACTTGAATGTAAAACACTGTAATGTAAAGCAAAAAAGTGCAAGACTTAAGCTAAACATATTGAAATTGCATTGCAATGAAAAGATAAATTGTATTGAAATGATGTATTATTGCGTGTGTTGAACAGGCCTTTTAAGTAACAATAACATGCCTTATTTATAGAATTTGGTAATGGCAGTTAGCATGGGCAGTTTCATTGCCAACTTTAGATGCCTCCAAGTGGATTGGTTGGATTCATGCCATGTGTCTTACTGAATTCTTTAGCCTTCATAGTGCTTACACGTGTAGGACCATATTTTCCTACATTTCTGCCATTTTCAGCATGACTTTCCATTGGCTGGGAATAACCGCTATTCCAATGGAAATCCTCCATGTGTTCCACGTTTCCAGGTTGTACGCTCAACTTGCAGCCACCTTCTAGTCCACGTTTTGCCATTTCTGCTACTTATTCGCACGACATTCCACTGGAATCTTGCACATTCCATTGGAATAACCCCTCTTAAATTGGAAATTCTGCCACATGTCCCACTTAGAAGTCATGTCTTCCAACTGTTTACCTCTTGGCCTGCCACGTCTCCCATGACTTTCCATTTGCATGTAACTGCTTGCTTCCTTGGCTGCCACGTGTCCCAAGGCGGTTACTTCACCAAATGGCTTTCTTAGATGAATCCACGTGTTGCTTTATAATTGCACCCACGTTTGCATATCACCCTTCCACTGGAATTGGCCACAACAACTTTCCATTGGAATGTGACCGATAATTATGGTACAAATAGTTATTGTTGTGACCTTTTATTAAGCCACGTGTCCAACTTGGATTGGTTTTTAGCCAAAATCTTTATAAGATAGTGATTTCCACTGGAACGTTGTAGTACCTTCCATTGGAATCGACTAGGGCAACCTTCCACTGGAAAGTGGCTGATAATTATAGCGTAAACAGTCACCATACAAACAAACAGTTTCCTTTCCTCCGATTTCACGCACACCTTATATATATATATATATATCTCAGACTCTACCCATTCACTGATTCTCCTTAAAATAGAATCTTTTGGCTATATATATCAATAATCAGACTCCACCCACTGACGATGTGAAGCTCGGTGCCAGCGAATGAAGCAAGATTGTTGCGGCTGTCGCCAAAGCAGAGGTGACGACCAGAAATTCCGAACACAACGAGGGATGTTTTGACGACGACACTCAAGACAAGAAAGGATCACAACGACCATGGATTCACGATTCCGGCAAGGTGAAGTATTGTTCACTATATTGCAATTATGTTTTGACACTGATCCGAGAGTTAGTTTTCGTTTTCCGGCCAGGGAATACTACCCTATATGCGTACAGCTCAGAATGCAAGCGGAGCGCAGAGGTGGTGTTCGATAACTCGGTCGGAGATACAGTTTGCTCCGAGTGCGGTCTGCTCCTCAATTCGCACTCCATCGACGATTCCTCTCCTCTGAACGGAGAGCCTTCACCAACGAATCCAGCGACGACCCGGTTAGTGTTGGAGGACCCACCAACTCTCTTCTCACCGACGGTGAGATCTCCACCTTCTCTTGGAATTCTGAAACCTTTCTTCAATTCCATACGTTTTTTTGCTCCAAAATATTTTCCTGTGTATTGGGTATTTGAAGGTCTCTTTTGGGTTTTGTTAATAATCTTCTTAGGTCTTGTATAATTATCTCTCTCTCTCTCTCTCTCCACACACACACACACACACACACACACACACACACACACACACACTGTATATAGCTTGATCATATGGGGTCGGTCTTCAAATTTTTTGTCGGCAACCCAACGGAAGCGGAAGAAACCTATTCCAATTGTTGTTTTTGCAGCCATTGCCATTGTCTAAGTTTTAACCCTGATGTATCCTCAGGGGTATTTTTTTTTAACTTAAAAATAATAATTTTCAGCTTTTAATTTAATACTAAATATCAAGGTCAATTAATGGGTCAGTCACCGGTTTGGGGTTAAATGATGGGTTTTGTTAGTTGAGGCACCTATTTGATTCTATTGGGAGTTTTATGTACAATTTGGAAAGTAGATGGGGGTTTTATGATTTTAACCCTTTATTATATTACTACTTCAAATGAGTAAAATGCCTATATTTGTCACTAGGTTACATTATTACATTATTTTACTATAAAAAATAAAACAAAATGAATATTTAGCAGTGTGCATGTGTTCTTCTGTTTGGAGATTTGACACATCCGACGTGTGATACATACCCCATACCGGAGTCCATATAACATAGGTTTTGAATCAAATATATCTAGATGTCAGAGATAGTATAACTATCTTATATCTCATTGGGACAACTACTACTTTTATGGTGGGAGTGTGTGCGCGTTCCGGGGGTTAGGAATTGGGACCAATACCCAAAAAGGATTTTTCAATAATCAAGGGTTGTCAGCTGTACATAAGATATGAAGGTAGATCATCCCCCATAATTTTAATCTCTTGGAGATGTTTAATCAAAAATATTTCTTGTAACTCATAAATCATAATACTAAGAAACTATTGTCTTATGGTGAGTCTTTTTCCAGATTGCTGCCTAGAAAACTATCAAGTAATTTTACAGAATTATCAGCTTTATCTAACATCATTAAGCTCAAATCATGGTTTGGAATCTCAAAACCAATAGGATGATATAAAGTTAAAACATATATCAACCAATAGGATGACATAATGTTAAAACATATATCAATCAATAGGATGACATAATGGTCTGCAAACACTCTTATAACAAGCTCAATTGAAGTTTCTTATTATTTCCAGTCATTTCAAAATTTCAATTTACAAATCACTAGCTACCATAAACAACTAATATGTTTTAATCACTCACCAGAAGGAGGAAAAACAAAAAAATGCCAGCATGTTTAGATCTAAACCATAATTAATCAAGAAATTCAATGCCTCACACATAAAGTATCTTAGTTAAAGCACACTCACAATTATGTGTTTAGCAATTGACTAGCTTATAAATGCACAACTGGTGGCTCTATTAAGGTGCAAGTGCAACATCGTCCAACCACTATTACTTGACCAACACCTAAATATTTCTTAACCTAACCTTCTCAGTAGACATTAGAGCTTTCTACAAATTGTAAAAGCATATACTGATTATACAGTGATTTACATTAAGAACCAAGTAATTTAAATAAAGCACAAAATTGAATCATAATTCACAAAGTGGTAAATGTTTTCTTTCCCAAAATTAAAAAATAAAATAAAAAAATGTTACCTTAACGTCTTCATCAGAAACCCCATAATCCAAATTTGAGATGAGGAGTTTTGTACCAGTCTCTAACCCAGACACTCGAGCCACCGGCGTGGGGTAAGCGGCCGCATTATCGGTGAACATGTCGTGCTGCCACTTCGTATCCGGTGCTTGAACCTGTTCTTTTACATTCAACAACACCAAAACACCAAATAATCAGATAAAAACATACATGTGCAATGAAACAAACATATATATGTGTGCGCGAGCGAAAGGTATGAAGAAACCTAGGTTTCCTTAAGCTTACGTCTGCAGTTGGATACGGTGCCATTCGATTTGTTGTGCGATTTTGGAATCGACGTGACGGTCCTGGTCCTGAGTTTCGAGCTCTGCCCCTAGGGTTAGATCCTCCGGAGTTCTTGTTCATCTTTATGATATCATCAAGAGACTTGTCTAGGTTCGACATCTCTGAACTACTGTGGTACTGAGAAACAGATTCGGCAAAGCTTTTGGCTTCTGCTAAGTTAGGGAAGGGTTTAGACTTTCTGGTGAGAGGTGGCGGCTAGGGTTTTGCAAGTTGGAGAGAGAAAGAGGAAAAAAATGGACGTCTTGTGCGCTATTGGTGTCGTGGTGTAGTTGGTTATCACGTCAGTCTAACACACTGAAGGTCTCCGGTTCGAGTCCGGGCGACGCCATATCATTCTTATCATCTTTTGATGCTAGATATATTTTGCTTCATATTTGGTGTAAAATTGTAGGTGTATAAATAATATAAAATTATAATTATTACTCCCTCCATCTTAATTTAAGTGTCATTTATAGGGAGTATGGAAATAATTTTTAAGGGAACGTGTGAAACATGCCTTGTCTGAAAAATTATTAATTTGTCCTTTTAAATTTTAAATATTCAAGTTTAAATTTAAAGAACATATATAAGAAGATGTGAAATATATTGTTTGAAGAAGAAAAGTAACATTTATTTTGGACCAGAAACATGATACTCATTTTGAGATTGAAAAAATATTATTTTGCACATATTATGATTATAATGGTACGAAGATAAAATCCGAATACTTATTATATTATGGTTGTTTCCTTTTTATGTTATGTAAAATTTTAACTGTCAAGAATCTTATATAAAAATTGAAAAAAAGAAATGCTTGTACAGTTTTTTTTTTTTTTTTTTTTTAAGGTAAAAAAATGCTTGTATAGTTGTTTATGCTTCTCTGAATTGTTAGGAAAGCATGCTTGTACTAGGCTATCGACAAGTGGACATCGAATTAGGGCCACCACTGAGACACAGAATGTCACGTTGGGCTGTTGCAAAGGAGAAATTATTGTATGGACCAAGTCTATACACCTCACTTGCTGAGTTGGTGGACTAAAAATTATTTTTATATTCAATTTGCTACATCAACTTTGCAACATCTGTCTCCTCTTTCAGCCTCCCCAATCGTCTCCATCTTTATTCTCGTTCTCGACTCGATGCAGCTGCAAACTTCAAAATCTAAAAGAATCAGAAGTTCAAATCCCATATATCCGGAGCGACGAGCGGCGTTGACGGCTTTCTCGTCCTTCCGGGTGGCGGCGTTGGGAGCCTTCTTGCGGATCACCACCGGCTCCCAGTCTTGAGTGATTAGACCAATTCCTGACATCTCTTCTCTCTCTTTTTTTTCTCTCTCTCTCTGATTTAGCAACTTGCAAAGGAAGCGGGATTGCGATGGTGAGTTAAAAGGGTCGCGTGTGGTTGGGCCATCACGTGAGCGATCGGGTTGCGATGGTAGGACTGGTTGGACGGATTGTGCAGAGAGAGAGAGGGGGGCACGCTTGAGAGTTGAGAGACAGCGGCTGAAGCTTGCGAACAGCGAACTCGAACTGGAACAGCGGGGGATGGAAACTGAAAGATATGGGTTTTGATTTTTTGAAAAATCTGAAATGATATGCCGATATGGGTTTTGATATATATAGGTAATAGGTTTTGAACTTTTGATTCTTGCAAACAGATAGATAAACTGAAATATATGGGTTTTGAATTTCTGATTCTTGTAGATTTTGAAGTTTGCAGTTGCATAGAGAGAGAGGGCAAGTTTAGATCGAGTCGAGAACGAGAATAAAGATTGAGGCGATTGGGGAGGCTGAAAGAGGAGACTGATGTTGCAAAGCTGACATGGCAAATTGTATATAAAAATAATTTTTATTACATGTGTCTAGAATTAATTGGTGTAGTCCACCAACTCAGCAAGTGAGGTGTATAGACTTGGTCCATACAATAATTTCTCGTTGCAAAGATGGGCGCCTTGCCACGCTCACTTAAATTCCCACCCCCACAGAAAATAAAACAAACCAGGATATGCACAAAATAGTAGAAGATTTGAATGGTGCCTCACACGAATGGGTAGGAGAGAAATCAATTAAATTCCATTGTAAAAACTATAATTAGGGTGTCACAGAAGCACTTTACCCTAACTTACACAAAACGAGTATGGATAAGTGTTAGCCCCTTGACGGTTGTCCAAGGGAAGACATGGGCATTTCAAGGCCATGCCATGTCTTGGGAATACTTTGGCTTTGGTTAAACAGCCATGAGGATTGCTCAGGGGGTTGTCAGCGTGCACAAGATGCTCAGCGTGCACACAAGATGCTTAAAAGGATGCTCGGCGTGCACTGGGGGTGCCCAGTGGCACTTTCGTAAATATGGCAAAAAGTGAAACTTGGAGTTTTGACTCGGGATCTTTATGGGAGGTACCTTGAGTCCATAGAAGCTGGTTGGCGCAGACGGCACTCAATTTGGATGTCGGGAAAGGTCTGAAAGGCCATTATGACTCCTCAAGCATGGGTGATGTTTACTCCTGTCAGAGTGCTGGATTTCCTTAAGACTATATTAGGGGGGGTCTGTTGAGCACATCGGTTGGGCTATGGCATGGCTTGCTTAGAGGGCTTAGCCAACGTGCATGGGCACGTGTTGCACCACTCCAAGATGGTTGCACAAGTGGGGAGCATCCAAGATATTGAAGGGCAAACAAATGGGCACCGACACGCGCGCTGGTGTGCAGCGGCGCGCGTGCGGGCAAGCAGGTGGGCGCGCGGGCTAGCGTCTAACCTAGTGTGCGCCAGCGTCTAGCTCGGCGTGCGCATGGGCGTCCAGGTGGGCGTACAGCCACGGGCGCATGAGGGTTCAAACATGGCGCGCGAAGAAGGGCACTAGTGTGTGCGCCGGCGTGCACTTTGGTGTGCACCCGAGCGTGCGCACGGGCGTGCATGGCTTGGCACGCCGTGCACTCAGAGACATATATATGTGGGTGCAGATTGGTGGACTTGGCTTGGGCTAGGTTCACAAGGTTGACTCAGATGTGGCTAGAGCATGGACAACACAAAGTCATGGCTTGCGGTTACAAGAGGTGATGGCTTAGTGGGCTCGGTTGGTTGGGGGAAGTTACTAGCACTTCCCACTCATCATGGGAAGTGGGGGAGTGCTGAGTAACCTCCCAAACATGTGGCACAATTCTGAGTGGACCAACACACAGGCGGTTAAGGGTGGTTTCCTCCACTATGCAGAATCTAACTTCTTGTGGTTATGTGGCATGAGCAGAACATGCCAACAAGTCTAGCAGTTGGGCTTGTCAACTGCATTATAGTGCTGGCTCATTTAGAGGGTGCCAGCACGACCCTAGGTGGATGGGGGTGTCATCCATCATCTTAGTGGGCAGTTATGGGCGGTTTTGAGAGTGGCCTATATAATGCTAAAGTGGGCTTTGTAGAGGGAACAGAGAAGAGGGTGTGAGCCTTGGTTGTTCCTTGTACGAACTCATGTTCCTTTGTAATATGTTTAATATGAGCAAAGGTTGGGGCTTGTCCCTGTAACTGTGTGTGCCTTCTTTATATTTCTATACTGTGTGTATTGTGTTGTTGTGTTGGCTGAGACTTGGTGGCCCCAAGTGCCATTGCAGAGGCAAAAATTCGTGGTGTAATTTAGCCCTGTGACAATTGGTATCAGAGCCCCGTTCTACGATGGCTGGAGGTAATACTCGTGAGAGAGTTTCCCATTTGGAAGAGTTCGTGGGTTTTCCTACAGAAACAGAGGTACAAGATGGTGCAGAAAGCCTTGTTGTTCGAATTGAAAACTTGGCTTCTGAATTGGAGATCTTGAAGACTGATCCTGATGGGTTTGGTGACTTCATGCAGGCCACCAAAGAGCAATTGACCCGTATCTCTGAAGATGTTGAGTCACTGACTGACGTCTTCAAGAAGAACCTAAAAGACCTTAAAGATGAAGTGTCCTTGGTGAAGAGGGCCATTCATGGGAGTTCCAGAGGCAGTGGTGATCCTCTTTCACAGAAGATCAAGGTGCCGGATCCCAATTCTTTCAGTGGTACCCGAAATGCCAAAGAGTTGGAGAATTTTCTATGGGACATGGAGCAGTACTTCAAGGCTGCTCGGATCCCTGATGGCGAGAAGGTGACCATTACAAGCATGTATCTGTCTGGTGATGCAAAGCTATGGTGGCGCACACGGACAGAGGACGATGCTTCTGCGGGTAGGCCTCGGATTGAAGTTTGGGAGACCCTCAAGAAGGAATTGAAGGACCAGTTCTTGCCTCAGAACACTGCATGGATTACAAGGGAATCTCTGAAGAAATTGAAGCACACAGGTACCGTTCGTGACTATGTGAAGGACTTTAGTTCCTTGATGCTGGACATTCGAAATATGTCAGAGGAGGACAAGCTGTTCAATTTCATGTCCGGATTGCAACCATGGGCTCAGGCAGAACTCCGTAGGCAAAGCGTGAGGGACCTTCCTACTGCCATGACAGCGGCAGATTGTCTTGTAGATTTCAAGATGACTGGGTCTACTACACAAGACAAGAAGAAGTTCAAGGAGGGAAAGAAAGACAAAGGCCAGTCCTTCAGATTCAAGGACAAAAAGAAGGACAAGAATCAAAAGAAGGATAAAGGCGGTGGCTTTGTCAAGGCCAAGGCAGATTACAACAACAAAGGGAGTAGTAGTGGGACTAAGCCCAACTACGGTTGTTTCATCTGCAATGGTCCCCATCGTGTTAGGGACTGTCCCAAGAGGGAGAAGCTGAGTGCTATTGTCGCTGATTCAAAAGGAGACTCAGACTCGGAATCTGGTCCAACCCGAGTTAATCCTCTGCAAATGCTGAATGCTCTTACTGAAGAACAGTCCATGGAGTTGAAAGGGCTCATGTTCATTCAGGTGACACTGAACGGCAAGGAAGTTTTGGCAATGGTGGACACGGGGGCCACTCATAACTTCATTGCGTAGAGGGAAGTAAGTAACTTTAATTTAAAGTTAATTCCACATGCTAATAAGATGAAAGCTGTGAATTCTGAAGCCAAGCCTGTTTTAGGCATGGCCACCACTTCTATGAAAGTTGGTTGTTGGGAGGGCGTAGTTAGTCTTATGGCTGTTCCCTTAGATGATTTTGATCTAATTCTTGGAATTGAGTTCCTTACGAAAGTCAGAGTGGTAGTTGTGCCATATTTGGGAGGAGTTTTTATTTGGGACAGGAGTTGTCCATGTTTTATTCCATCAGTGGCTCTTTATGGGCACCAAAAGAAGGAAGATCGTAAATATGGTTGCATCGAAATAATCTCTGCATTGCAAGTGAAAACAGGTTTGAAGAGGGGAGACTCTACCTTTCTTGCAGCTATGATAGAGATCAAACCGGACCAGCTTGTTGAAGTTCCGGATTCTGTTGCTGAAATTCTAGAGGAATTTGCAGAAGTGATGCCACCAGAACTACCTAAGCAATTGCCCCCTCGACGTGCTGTTGATCACAAGATAGAGCTGGAGCCGGGTGCAAGGGCTCCTGCTCAGGCCCCATACCGGATGACGCCTTCAGAACTGGCTGAACTGCGTAGACAGTTGGATGAGTTGCTGGAGTCTGGCTATATTCAACCATCCAAGGCACCGTATGGCGCACCAGTGTTGTTCCAAAAGAAGCAGGATGGCTCAATGCGGATGTGTGTGGACTATAGGGCTCTGAATAAAGTGACTGTGAAGAACAAGTATCCAGTGCCCAATGCCGCTGATTTATTTGACAGGTTGTCAAGGGCATCCTACTTCACTAAGCTGGATTTACGTGCAGGCTACTGGCAGGTGCGTATAGCAGAAGGAGATGAACCTAAAACTGCATGTGTAACTCGTTATGGGTCTTATGAATTTCTTGTAATGCCGTTTGGGCTAACTAATGCCCCGGCAACCTTCTGCAACTTAATGAATAATGTGTTCTATGACTACATCGATCGCTTTGTTGTTGTTTATTTGGATGACATTGTAGTCTATAGTAAGTCATTGAAAGATCACTTAAAACACTTGAGATTGGTTTTCTCAAAACTGAAGGAGTTTCAGTTATTTGTCAAAAAGGAGAAGTGTGAGTTTTGTCGCCAAGAAGTGATGTTTTTGGGGTATTGGATCAGTAAGGGCCATGTCAGAATGGATGAGAGAAAGGTGAAAGCCATCCTTGATTGGTCTGCACCTACCAAAGTGACAGAGTTGAGATCTTTTCTAGGGTTGGCAAACTACTACAGAAAGTTTATAAAGGGGTATTCCAAGAAGGTTAGTCCTTTAACGGACTTGCTGAAGAAGGACAAACAGTGGGTTTGGTCTGAAGAGTGCCAGAATGCTTTTGAGATGCTTAAGCAGGCAGTGTCTACAGAACCGATCTTGAGACTGCCTGACTTTGGTTTGCCATTTGAAGTGCATACTGATGCCTCTGATAGAGCAATTGGTGGGGTCCTAGTCCAAGAAGGACACCCATGTGCCTTTGAAAGTAGGAAGCTTAAGGATGCTGAACAGAGGTATACAACTCACGAGATGGAGATGACTGCGGTGATACATTGTCTTGACGCATGGAAGCACTATCTGTTGGGTACTAAGTTTACAGTGGTGACTGATAATGTGGCCAATACCTACTTCAAGACACAGAAAAAGCTTACTCCAAAGCAAGCTCGTTGGCAAGAGTTTCTTGGGGAGTTTAATTTTGTGTGGGTTCACAGACCTGGAAAGCAGAATCAGGTTGCTGATGCCTTGAGTAGGAAAGAAGTGCAGGAGTATGTGGTGTCGTTGACAACGGTGTATACTGATTTCCTTGACAGAATCAAAGAGCAATCTCAGTCCGACAATGCCTATCAGAAACTAAAGCAACAGGTTATTGATGGTGAAGTCAGAAAGTACTGGATTGAAGATAATCTACTCTACGCCAGAGGAGGTAGATTATATGTTCCTGTTGGAGGTTTGAGACGGGAACTAATGTGGGAAATGCATGATCCTCAGTGGGCTGGACATCCAGGGGTGGATAGAATGCTGGCGTTGATATCCAGATCATATTACTGGCCCAAGATGGAGGATGACATAGAGTTATATGTCAAGACTTGCTTGGTCTGTCAGAAAGACAAGCATGAAAAGAAGAAGGAGGCAGGGCTACTACAACCTTTGCCTATACCAGAGCGTCTATGGCAGTCAGTTTCAATGGACTTCATTTATGGTTTTCCTAAGGTGGAAGGTATGAGATCTATTTTTGTGGTTGTAGATAGATTCTCCAAGTATGCAATTTTTATTGCTGCACCACATGCATGCCCAGCGGAAGTTGCTGCTGGTTTATTTCATAAGTTTGTGGTGAAATATTTTGGCTTGCCCGAAGATATTGTTAGTGATCGTGACACCAGATTTACGGGAAGATTCTGGACAGTGCTATTTGGGTTGATGGGTTCTGAACTGAAGTTCTCCACAGCAAACCATCCTCAGACTGACGGACAGACTGAGAGGATAAACCAGTTATTGGAAGAATATCTGAGGCACTATGTCACTGCAAGTCAGAAAAATTGGCTAGAGTTGCTAGACACTGCACAATTCTCTTATAATTTGCATAGGTCTTCAGCAACAGGAATGAGTCCCTTTGAGTTGGCAACAGGGCAACAACCTCGCACACCACAGGAGGTGGCAGTGCAGAGGACTGGTGGAAGATGCCCTGCAGCATATCGATATGCCCGTTCCATGCAAGAGATGGTGGAAGAGGCACAGGACAGCCTTGCCAAGGCTGCGAGAATGATGAAAAAGTATGCAGATAAAGGGAGAAGGCCATTAGAGTTTCAAGTGGGAGACAAGGTTCTGTTGAAGTTGACTCCATAGATTTGGAAGAAGATAAGCAGCAAGACTGTTCACAAAGGGCTGATTCAGAAGTATGATGGTCCATTTGAAGTAAGATTACAATTACCTTAGAGACTGAAGGTCCATCCTACTTTACATGTGAGTTTCCTCAAGCCTTTTCATGAGGACACTGCAGATACATCAAGACAGCAGGCTAAGAGAGCCCCACCTGTTATTCGGTTGCAGTTTAACAAGGAGGTGGAGAAGATTTTGTCTCACCGGACCCAGGGTCAGAGTAAGAAAAATCGCAAAACTGATTACTTGGTGCAGTGGAAAGGATGCAGTGAAGCAGAGGCGAGCTGGGAAAGGGATGTGACATTATGGCAGTTTGAGAAACAGGTAAGGGAGTACTTGGACAAGTCGACGAGGGCGTCGACTTCTTCTGGTGGGGGTGGTTTGTTAGCCCCTTGACGGTTGTCCAAGGGAAGACATGGGCATTTCAAGGCTATGCCATGTCTTGGGAATACTTTGGCTTTGGTTAGACAGCCATAAGGATTGCTCAGGGGGTTGTTAGCGTGCACAAGATGCTCAGCGTGCACACAAGATACTTAAAAGGATGCTCGGCGTGCACTGGGGGTGCCCAGTGGCACTTTCGTAAATATGGCGAAAAGTGAAACTTGGAGTTTTGACTCGGGATCTTTATGGGAGGTACCTTGAGTCCATAGAAGCTGGTTGGCGCAGACGGCACTTAATTTGGATGTCGGGAAAGGTCTGAAAGGCCATTATGACTCCTCAAGCATGGGTGATGTTTACTCCTGTCAGAGTGCTGGATTTCCATAAGACTATATTAGGGGGGGTCTGTTGAGCACATCGGTTGGGCTATGGCATGGCTTGCTTAGAGGGCTTAGCCAACGTGCATGGGCACGTGTTGCACCACTTCAAGATGGTTGCACAAGTGGGGAGCATCCAAGATATTGAAGGGCAAACAAATGGGCACCGACACGCGCGCTGGTGTGCAGCGGCGCGCGTGCGGGCATGCAGGTTGGCGCGCGGGCTAGCGTCTAACATAGTGTGTGCGAGCGTCTAGCTCGGCGTGCGCATGGGCATCCAGGTGGGCGTACAGCCACGGGCGCATGAGGGTTCAAACATGGCGCGCGAAGAAGGGCACTAGTGTGTGCGCCGGCGTGCACTTTGGTGTGCACCCGAGCGTGCGCACGGGCGTGCATGGCTTGGCACGCCGTGCACTCAGAGACATATATATGTGGGTGCAGATTGGTGGACTTGGCTTGGGCTAGGTTCACAAGGTTGACTCAGATGTGGCTAGAGCATGGACAACATAAAGTCATGGCTTGCGGTTACAAGAGGTGGTGGCTTAGTGGGCTCGGTTGGTTAGGGGAAGTTACTAGCACTTCCCACTCATCATGGAAAGTGGGGGAGTGCTGAGTAACCTCCCAAACATGTGGCACAATTCTGAGTGGACCAACACACAGGCGGTTAAGGGTGGTTTCCTCCACTATGCAGAATCTAACTTCTTGTGGTTACGTGGCATGAGCAGAACATGCCAACAAGTCTAGCAGCTGGGCTTGTCAACTGCATTATAGTGCTGGCTCATTTAGAGGGTGCCAGCACGACCCTAGGTGGATGGGGGTGTCATCCATCATCTTAGTGGGCAGTTATGGGCGGTTTTGAGAGTGGCATATATAATGCTAAGGTGGGCTTTGTAGAGGGAACAGAGAAGAGGGTGTGAGCCTTGGTTGTTCCTTGTACGAACTCATGTTCCTTTGTAATATGTTTAATATGAGCAAAGGTTGGGGCTTGTCCCTGTAACTGTGTGTGCCTTCTTTATATTTCTATACTGTGTGTATTGTGTTGTTGTGTTGGCTGAGACTTGGTGGTCCCAAGTGCCATTGCAGAGGCAAAAATTCGTGGTGTAATTTAGCCCTGTGACAATAAGATATAAGTGCTAGTGAAGCACTCTACCCTAAATTACACAAAGCGAGCAATAGGATGTAAGTGCTAGTGTTAGTGCTAGTGCGAGAGCGTGTAAAAGTAAACACTACTTAAGAAAATTGTGTAACTTACACTCAAATTCTAAACTCATTTTCTTACCCTAGAGCAAATTTTTACTCTTCCGTCATAATTTTTTCAGCTCTAATTTTAAGTATATTATATATCTTGTAATACAATCACAAAACTCAATTTAATTAAGAATTTGATGTATCAAAGCAATTTTTTGTAAAACAAATTCTTCAAAAAATATTTTTATTTTTTATTTTTATTTTTCGGTATTTAGCTAAGGTCTAAGGTCTAGGTCGTGAGGAGTGTAAAATAATTAGTTAAAAATTAATAAATAAAAAAAAGTTTTTTTGTTATTTTTTTATTTACGACAACCAAACATAAAAAAAAAATACATAAAATATTTTCCGAATAAATTACAATGACACGTGATTGGGGATACCTAAAAAACATATATCAGATTTATTAGATACTTAATATATATATATATATATACACACACACATATACATATACATACACACACCAGTAAAAATTATTTTATAGCTAAAAATTATGTACGTGGTCAAAATCTAAAATTTAATTTATCAGGAATTTTTTTTTTTATAAATAATTAATTAGAAATTTGTTGAGTAATTAACATTTTAAATATTTATGAAGTCATTATAAATATATATTTATAAGAAATGCGGTTTTATTATTTCTTTTATTAAAAACTTTTATATAAGATAATCAAGTATAAATAATAAAAAACTAATTGTGATCCAAAACTAAACTAAACAATAATCAAGAGAAATAATATAGCTTCTATATGTAAAAAATTAGTTGTGATCATATGAAAAAAAATTAATTGTGATCCAAAACTAAACAAAACAATAATCAAGCAAAAATAATATAGCTTCGCATGGACAAACTTAATTGTACTTGCAGAAATTTATCAAGGTTCTAATCAATTAGAGAAATCAAATTAAAAAGAGATGAGAGCAATTAAAAATTAAAGAAATAAGAGAAATTAAAACTTAAAAGAAAAAATCAGATTACTAAAAAAAAATTAATTTGTTATCAAGTTACTAATTAATTACAAAAATTCTCAAAATAGAGAAAAGGTTGCTAATCAATTACTGAATTTTCAAAATAGAGAAAAAGAATTGAAAAAAAGTTAAAAATCCACACTTTGTATGGAATAGAAAGGTAACATGAACCAACTTTTACTTATTCTTTTCTCTCTTGAAATCCTAGAAAATAGAGAAATGAATTAAAAATAAGAGAAATTTAAAATTAAAAGAAAATATTAAATTTTGTTAATTGAAAAAATTAAATTTGTTAACTAAAAAAATTCATAATGGAGAAAATCTTACTAGTTAATTATTGAAGAAGAAAAAATGAAAACACAGAAAATGAATTGAAAAAATCACTAGAGAAAAAAGGTAACGACTGAATATTTTTTCTTTTAAATTCTAACTTTGTATGGAATAGAAAATGTAACAGAAATCAAATTAAAAATCCTAACTTTTTACTTACACTTTTCTTTTGATTCTCAAATCAAAACAGAGAAAATGAATTGAAAAAATTCACAAGAGAGAAAAGGTAACCGACTGAATATTTTTTAAAAAAAAATCATAACTTTGTATGGAATAGAAAAAGATAACATAAACCAAATTAAAAATCCGAACTTTTCACTTACACTTTTCTCTTGATTCTTCTTTCTCTTTATACAAACATTAGAAGTAAGACAACAACAACTTTAGAAGCAAGACAGAGAAACTGAATTGAAAATAAGAGATATTAAAAATTAATAGAAAAACCCTATAACCAAAACAGAGATAAGAAATTGAAAAATAAGAGACATTAAAAAATAAAAGAAAAACTCGTAGAAGCAAAATCAAGAGGACGAAGAAGAAAAAAGTAAAACAGAGAAAATGAATTGAAAATAAGAGACATTAAAAATTAAAAGAAAAAACCTAGAAGCAAAATCAAAAGGACGAAGAAGAATACCTTTAATTCGTTTGGGGCAAATTATAAATTATATTATTGTAAAATTGCTATTTAGGTAAGACTTAGAAATACAATAAAATTGAGTTTATTTATAATTATTGCTGAATATTCCCTTTATTGAATCATTTTCTAATTAGATTTTCTTCAGTAGTTTAATTTTTTTAAATTAGATTTTCTTGTGTAGTTTAATTTTTTAATATTATATATTTCCGAAGAAGAATACCTTTAATTCGTTTGAGGTAAATTAGAAATTATATTATTGTAAAATTGCTATTTAGGTAAGACTTAGAAATACAATAAAATTGAGTTTATTTATAATTATTGCTAAATATTCCCTTTATTGAATCATTTTCTAATTAGATTTTCTTCTGTAGTTTAATTTTTTAATATTATGTATTTCATTCTATAATTAGATTTTCTTAAGAATTTATAATAATATAGAAATAATATGAAAAAACTTAATTGTTTAGTTGACAATAATAATATAGTATTTAGGAAAAAAAATTGAAAAGGAAATGTAAAGAAATATAATTAAAAATAAATCAATATATGTACTAAAACACAATAATATACTTATCGTAAAATTGCTATTTAGGGAAGACTTAGAAATACAATAAAATTGGATTTATTTAAAACATTATTAAATATTCCTTTTATTGAATCATTTCTTAATTAGATTTTCTTCGTAATTTAATTTTTTAATATTATATATTTCCTTCTGTAATTTGATTTCCTTATGAATTTGAATAATATGAAAAAACTTAATTGTTTAGTTGAAAATAATAATATAGTAGTTAAAACTGAAAAGGAAATCTAAAGAAATCAAATTAAATTAATATTTGTACAACACAATAATGTACTGAAACAAAATATTAATTGAAATTGAACTCTAAAGAAATCTAATTAAAAAATAAATTAATATATATACTGAAACATAATAATGTAATACAATAATATACTAAAACACAATATTATACTGTATTTCCTTCTTTAATTAGATTTCCTTATGAATTTGAAATAATATGAAAAACTTTTTTTTTTTGGAAGTTAAAGCAAATGAAGTTAAAACAACTTTATTGTTTAGTTGACAATAATAATATACTGGTTAAAATTGAAAAGGAAATCTAAATAAATATAAATTAACATATATATTGAAACACAATATTATATTTAAACTCTGTGTACTTTTAATAATAGTATATTTATATATATATATGGTAAGAAACTCACGCACCCACGTGTCCTGCAGGGGGAGAAAGGTGTTGAACCTTTGATGATTAGATACTTAATAATTATAAAGTTTGAAAAGTGGTTTGGTGGCGGTGCTTAAATTCTTTCGATTATTATTTAATAAATAATTAGTAAAATAGGGTGAAAAAATACTTATTTTTATTCGTTTTTTTATTTAAAAAATCAGCATGAATTAAAAATTCAACCACGCATATTAGTTTTCTTTCATTTTTTTCTCTTATTATTTTTTCTCATATACTATAAATAATAAGAAAAAATGGAATCTTACCAGAAAGATAAAGAATTCTAAAATATTGAAGAGTTTATAAAAATTTATGGGAGTAGAATATTTACTTGAATTCTTATACTATAAATAATAAGAAAAAATGGAATGTTACATAAAGATAAAAGAATTCTAAATAGAAATTTATGGGAGTAGAATATTTGCGTGAAAGAAAAGTAACAAGATCTTAAGAAGGCGGCATTAAGTCAAGAAAGGCATGCCTATATATAGAGATAGAACAATAAGAGTATCATTACGAATAGTAGTGATTCTAAAAATCACCAGTTTATGAGAACTACGCATCCTACCCATCGTTCATAATTTCATAGACAAAGGAACAAATCATATAAATACAATAAATATTTGAACCGATAATAAATAAATATATAATTTTATGGTTATAGTAGAATTTGAAGTACACAAGATCAAATTAAAATTTTAAAAAAATAATAATAAAACTACCATCATAATTACAAACAAGCAAAGGCAACCTAAATTGTTAATAAATTGTGAAGCTAAGTGTTGTCTCCTTTGTCGGGGCAATCAGCCCCAAGCTGTTGTCGAGTGTGTATGTATAAACTATTTCCAAACATACAAAGCCCTTCCCAACAAGTTACATGGGAAAAAAAAATAATTCTGAAAGGAAAAAGAAATAACTTGAGCCAATTTACAGACCTTAGAGAAAGCCTCCCTGTGTCCATTTGGCATCCGATTTCCCATTATGACCCACGGCCTTATTATTAGATGCCGTCTGGTAGAAATTATCATATCCATCATCATTAGAATCATCATCCCAGCCTGCCCAGTTATCCCCATTGTGTGATGCTGTTCCCCCCTTTGAGGATTCTTCCTTCCTATTGTCTTTGCTACCCCAATCATCCCAGGAGCCAGAGCTTACAGAATTAGAATGCCCATGAGATGACGGCTGATCTCCTCCAGAAGAATTCCAACCTCTAGAATTTTGTGCAAACTCATGCTGGTACCCATTTCTCTCGCCCTCATTTTGTTGCCAGCTATCAGTTTTCCAGTCTGCACCTTCTTTTGTGTACTCCTCAACCTTCTGCGAAGCCAATGCCATGACACCTCTCATGATTCCCCATGTCCTCTGTCCAATCTCTGTTGTTTTTGCAGTGACGACATTGACGGTTTCATTCACCTTGTAATCGTACCCTCCATCTTTCACCTGTAAGAAAAGGTTTAATCACGCACCTTGTTTCACTATAGATACTACCCAACTAAAGCCAAACTAACTGCATGTCCTTATCTGGTAACTTTTGCAATTCCAGGAAGTTTAGTGCATAGTCAGGTATTTGCAAAATCTTTGATAGTTAGGTCTTTTTTACATTATGTAACTGTTTATTTGATGATTGAAATAATGGAAAATATGTTCAACTAAAAGGGTGCTATTCCAGATGGGAGGAGTTCAGTTCCTTGGGAAATGAAATCAATGTTGGGAGGAGTTCAGTTCGTTGAGAAATGAAATCGACGTGTTTACATTCAATTGTGTGTTGCCAGCAGCTAGCATTCCTCATTTTCCAACTAAAGGAAGCACAAACCAGAAGTAAATCTTATACCTTACCTAACCTGCTTACCCGGGATAAAAGGTAAGTAAATCTTTTAAAATGTAGCAGCCATCCTCTCCACCTACCTCCCATCCTCTCCATCAACCTCCACTGACAATTGTGTCAGTAGAGCACCTATAAAATCCAGTCTCCTCCTTTTTTTGTTAGTCATTGTGCATCATTTAGATACTGCAACCTATATCCATTGTCTTCACCCCGTCCCTTGTCTATGACCCTTTGTATGTCATCACTTGTTGACTTTGGTACAAAGACTCACCTCTCGTGTTTTGAAATAGATCTAAACCCTCCCTAACTCCAATTGTTTCGCAATACATCAAGACCTAGGAAGCACAAATACTTTCCCAGAGTCGTGGTCCAACACGGCCATACACCATGTCTGAAACGGCTGGAAAGTAGACAGAATTTTAACTTCTTTTTTCAAATCAGATACAGCTGGAATACTACAGGATAATTCTGAGATAAGGGCAGGATACTTCTGAGCAAATTGTAAATATTCTTATGAAAATACATGGTCTGATTATAATAATAATAAAGTACAATAAAAGAAGACTTAAAAGCCCAAATTGATAACAGTCAACACTCATCAACACAGAGACACGAGAACAAGAAGGAAAATCCAGAGTCTACCTAGGGATGTATTAGGGTCAGTCAAGTTCTTGAGTTAGGGTTTTTATTTCTCTTTGTGTTCCATCTAATTGGGTGATTACATTTACATTTATAAGTTATGGGAAAGTAATAAAAAATTATTTTTTTGCATATATAAATAAATACATTATATTTTATTGTCATATTATGCTTTTGGAAATTTGATGTATCACAGAATTCATGTCATGTCGTATCCGTGCTTCATAGATCTAGACCCTTGCCAAAAGCTCCACCATTTAACCTCTCTCTTCATTTATTTGACCCTCCCCCGGAAAGATCTAGCAAAATTTAGCAATACCAAAACCAACAGTGACAAAAAGAGAGGAGGAGGACAAACAAATGAGAGAGGTCAAGTGATGAAGCTTTAGCTAGGGTCTAAATCTAAGTCACATAGAGTGGGAGCGAAAGCGAGAGAAAGTCTAAATTTTTTTTTAAAGCGGAAGCATCTTGAGAACATCTATATATTAGGTTTAAATAAAATTATACAAAGTCATTACATATATATTTTGTATTTTTTCCATATGCAAATATATTCATTATTTTTTATTCCATTAATGATATATAATAAATAAGTTAATTTTTCTCACTAATAGATGAATGGTTTGTTAAGTTTTTAGTGATATATTTTCAAACATGTATTATATATATATATATATATATATATATATATATATATATATATATATGGTAGTATAACAATGCTATACAGCTGGGCACAGGTACAGTTTAAGTAATTAATCTATATATTGAGTAATAATGTAAGTAATAAAGGCATATATGGTAATATAGGTGTTCCATATCACTGGGATTGTAACAAATTTAGCTGTATAAAGTGAATTCATATGGAAATCAATTCGCCCGTGCGGAGCTTGACCCTTTGCAAAACAATGTGAAGAGGTGGGTGTTTACACAGTGAGTGAAGAACATACAAAGGGGTAAGGGATAGAGTGAAGATAATAGGAACCAGAGAGAGAATTGGACCGTATCTAGGAAATAAGCAAGCTTGAATCTACAAATCATTTACATATCATCTTAATCACTAGTTTCTACCTGTATCACATAAACTGACAGAATTCAAACTATAAAAAAAAATTTCATACGACTTGATTATTTAAACAAAATAAAACCTCAAATACCTTGGAAGCAGCCGATTGCGCGGCAGATGCAGCAACCATAGATAACCTACCAAATCCCTATATAGGGATGCAATCAATATATGAAAAACATCAATACTTTACATCCATGTCAACTAAATCATATACATACACAGAGTTAGAGACACAATTTACCTGAGTAACAGCGGAAATAACATCCCCTTGCGAATTGCTATGCGGCATTGGAGCTGGACTCGATCCAAATCCGACGTACTTCCCGCCTTGCGAAGGCGGAAGTCCGTCGGGCCGTGATTCGTTCTCCGCCATTTTCCTGGCGAAAAAGCTCTCCTTATTGGCCGCAGAAGCCTCCAACTGCGACCGTGTATATATATCATCATTCGACGTCGACCTCGACCTCGACCTCGCCGGAACGCGTCCGCCACTCCTGAAATCACTCACCGTATGATTCCGCCTCATATCCGACGACGACCTGGACCCTCCATCATCCAAATTATCCCAACTATCCCACCCTCCATTTGCCCCAGAATTACCACCACCGCTCAACGGCGGTTTGTTCTTGCTCGCACCTAGGCTTACGGTTTCTTTCACAACCGGCGGATCACGCCACGATCGACCCTCGCCTAGGGCTTGGATTCGATCGCGGTAGATGGAGGCAGCGTTGGTGTTGTACTTGGTGACGATATCGGTCTCCTTTGGGATCCCGTACTTGGCGAGGAAGGCGTTGAGCTTTTCGTTGCCACCGGACTCCATTTTCTTGATCTGGATCTCGGACCAGGAGTCCATGGTCACGGATCGGACGAAGCTGATGTGAACACCGAGGCCTCGGTGCTTGCCGGAGCACTCTAAGCACATGAAGACACCGTAGGAGACGGAGGCCCATTGAGGGTTCTTTTGGTGACAATCGACGCAGGTCTTGTTGCCCGGTTGAGATTGCAGCTCGCGGAGCCGTCGTGATGCCGACATTGTTCGGAGGTTCCGATCAGGCCGGAGAAGAGGGGTCGGAGAATCGGAATCGGATCTGTGAGAATGCTAAACAGGAAGAAATATATACATCTAAAGAGAGAAAAGAAAGAAATTTAGAGAGAGAGAAAAAGGGTGGAGGAGGAAGGTATTTGTTTTCTGGAAAAGAAATTGTGGGGATCACCGACACCGTGAAAACGTTTGGTGTGGAGAACTGGTGGTGTACTTTGGAAAACATAAAATAATAATAATAATTATTATTATAATTATAATTATAATTAAAATTAAAAAAATGTGAAAAAGTTTGGTGTGGAGAACCGGTGGCGTGTACTTTGGAGCAGGAAAAAAAAAAAAAAAACAACAAAAAACAAATCAAAACAAACTGGTGGTGACTAATTTTGGTGTAACGTTAAAGTTAATCCGTTAAAATTTTGTTAATTTATATATTAATTATGATTAATGTACCTTCTAAAGTTGGGGGTTACAACTGGTGTATATGGTTCTATTGGCCATTGTATAACCCACAAAAATCCTTGTCCTTGAGATTCATATATTGAACAATAGGGTAGTTGAACCTACTTTCTCTCTTTTTTTCTTTTCTTTTTTTTTTTTTCCTTTTTTTTTTTTATTTATGGAAAGTTAAGATAAACCTACTTTCATACCTCATAATCACATAAAATTTGTTCAATATTATAATATGAAAAAACAGAAAAATAAAATGTTATACAAATAAAGTTTTCTTTTCTATTTCTTTTTACCTTTATAAAAGTAAAGTTGAGACCGACTATTTTCCAAGGAAGTAACTTTTATTATTATTATTATTATTAAAATCAATTAAAGTCCAAGACTACAACATTCCTTTATATATGTTGTATAATATACGTACCTATTCTTCTTTTTTCCTTTTTTTTTTTTTTTTGTTCTTATTGCTTCAAAAGCTATTTAACTCAAATTCTCATCATTTCTTTTGAGAATTATAGGTATTACGGTTGAGATATCATATCACACGATATATTAAGTGTATATATATTTTTGTTACATACTATTTATTCACATTTTCATTAGTGGCATGTTTTATCATTTGTGCCCCTAATTAGTCAGAAGTCTAAATATTAAGTCATATTCATTGATTATTATATGAAGCACTCCATTACTTGTCGGGGGTCCACTACATTAATAAAACACTCCAAAAGATTAAAACCTCCTCGTCCATAAATTATGCAAAGACTGATAAAGTTGATGATTTTCTTATACCAAATGTTAGTTTTCTTTTTTCCTTTTTTTTTTTTTTATTTTTGTTAAAAAACACATTAGGTTTACCAGTCACACTGCCCATAACGTGTTACTTCAATTCATACAACATATATATATATATACACACACATCGTAACAGAAATAGAAGAAGAATATTGCATTTCAGAAACACCATTACTGTGAAACAACATTAAACTCTTAAAACTCCTAAAATCATAAATTCCTGAGGGGAAAAACAAAGAGAAATCAATGTAATCTACATACGCAAGAAAACCCAAAACCCTAGTGTTAATTCAAACACTTTTCTTTTTTTTTTTTCCATACATATTATTGAATAAATTAATGGAATAGAAGCAAAACTCTGTTTCCAAAGGCTAGCTAGCTTAATGGATTCTGATCGTCGTCCTCCTCCACCTGCAAGAAACCCATGGCTCGAACAGCGTAAGCCGAAACGGCGACGATTAGAGCTGCAAAAACTGGAGGGACAATCCAGTCCACCTTAGACCTGTTCTTGAACATGTGAACCGGAAAACACAACACTTCCGTGGGAATATCAATTGGAAGCCTCACGGACTCCGTTGATCCGCAAGCTTGAGAGAAGGGAGAGGTCGGAGTTATGGCGAAAATAAAAGAGAACTCCGGCGAGAACGATGCCACTGCCACCGTCATCGTCAATATTGTCGTCCATATTGCGGCGTAGAGTAGCAATGGCCAGCTTGAGTTGAGTCGTTGGAGCATTGAGTTGAAGATAGAGAGAGTCATTTCAGCAACAATCGTTGGAGGATGATTGTTGAGAGTTTTTGGCTAGGTATAAGCCTGAGTTTGCTTAAAATTAAGGTGTGTTTGTGTGTGTGTGTCTATATATATATATATATATATATATATATATTACGTGGAGATGAACCTAATCTCAACTACTCCTAAGATCTAAGATTTGTAGGGAGATTTTAGTTGATGGTGGTGACTAGTGAAGGAGTTAAGAGAGCGTGACTAACTCCATGCTTAGTGCTGATCTGGTGATTTGACCAAAGTATTCTCATTTATGAGTTCGGTATAACTGGAGAGCGACGACAACCGCAATTTACAAGTGGCAAAACAGTGTACGATTGTGTATATACTGTATGTATGTGTATATGAATTTCCGTTCCATATTAAAGCAATATTTGATTTTTCAAACAATTTTTAAATATAAAGAATGATTTTTTTAATTTTGGCATGATGAGCTTGTCACTTGTGAAGATTTTTTTAACTCCAATATAATGGAATTAAAATATGAATTCAAAATATCTATACAATCAGTGAAGTCACAATCATCTAATAATTTTCCAAATGTTTATTGCAACATTTATCTGAAAACTGAGGCTTCTTTCATTTGACTTCTATGGCGAGAAGCAAACAATTCAAAAAAAAAACCACTAAATATAGACAAATACCTAACAATCTCGGTATAGACAGATTAGACTCCCAAAAAATAATAATTTGACAACTAGAAGAAATCCAGCAGCTACAACCATAATTATATTGACGGATTTATTTGTATTAAAAAACATACATTTGTATTATATTGACGGATTTAATTGACAATCTCAATCCTGAATTGAATGGGAGCGAAGCTAATGAGGGAGAAACTCTGAAAAAAATGATATACAAGCTGACTTGGCACAGTTCTTTTTACAAAGAATATGCAGTGATACATACGACAGGCTATGAGCACACAAAGACATGAATAATATTTGCCTTGGAAGCAAAATTTATTACATTCCTGCTTCCTAAATATCAAGAAGCGCTAGAGGAGAGCGCACTCTCTACCTTGAGAGTTAGGAACAGAAATGCAACCACTGCAACGAACAGAGCGGCAAGCATAACCACCACCATCGCCTGCAATGAGATGTACGGGCTAATAAAAAACACAACTGCTATTGAGGCACTCTGCCAAAGCTTGAGTTGTGCAAATGCTCCTTCCTGTCACATAAATAATACGAAATGATAGTGTAATTAAGTAAAGCAGGAGTCCTTCGTACTAATATAACAAGAATATAACACAGAATGGAAGCCACTTGTCTAAAATATAAAAATAAATATTTAATACAGAAGCCAAAACTATGATGGTTAAACCCTTTTCTGCGCGAAGCCTAAGTGTGTACTTCAAATGAGGCGCCCCGCTTCTCAAAATGAGTTCAAGCTATTGGTGTCCTTTGTAATGTTTCTAGCACTTATTCTATAAGTGAAGACTTGGTCAAGATTTCCCAAAAGGGCCAAAACTCCAGCAAGTTGACTCAAATACCAGCCAAGTTGAATCAGCTGCTTAAAACCAACACAGAAGGTTGATCTAGTTTTTCCTAAACCCTAACTTGCAACTCAGAATAACAGCTCACGAATTACAATCTGCAACAGAATATATAATCCTCACTTGGCAAATGTTGGGAGTAGAAACCTGCAATGGTGTTGTCCGGATAAGGCAGAAAAAGAGAAGAAAATAGCTTAGGGAATAAAGAAAACACGCAGGAGACGTTGTGAGCTAACCCACCGAAAGGGAGATTTTTGTGTTGTTCCGTGTACCATAGTAAAAGATGATTGAATTACCAAATTACATGAACTAAGAGTAACATGTGCAGCTCAGAACACAGAACTTATTAGTCCACTATTACTAACAGCTCACCGACTATAGTCCACAGCAGAATTAGGAATCCTCATTTGACAAAGACTAGATGCAGTGCCGTACAGAGTAATATGTGCTGTTATCTTGTGTCTGTAGTTGCTCAGAATAGCTCTTGACAAAGAAAAGAGAGAGAGAGAGAGAGATGAAAATTTCATCTACTAATCACCCCCTAGCAATTAGTGGTCAGCAACAAAATGTTTTCCAACTTCCAGTCAATCAGGAGCTAAGACTTTCATCTCCACTGGTTTTTTCCACTAATACATTCATAAACAAAATCCTAGGGACTGTTTGATCATCCTATTGACCGCTGACAATTGAGACTTATTTTCTATAGTAAGAGCAATTGATAATGCACAAACAAATACCACTCAATAAATTTCTTTCATTTCAGAAGGATGAAGTATCCGATTTTTATTATTATTATTATTATTATTATTACCATTATTATAATTATTCCTAAGCAACATATTATTAACAACCAAACAAACAGAAAGGAAACAGGACAGGCCCCTCTAACTCAACAAAACAGAGCCTGCCAAGAAGGCCCATTTCCAGAAACAGGCTAACAGAAATAACAAGGCAAAAAAAAAAAAAAAAAAAATATATATATATATACAAAAGGACTAGACAATACAAGATACAGAACCCTGAATAACAAACAATCCCAGAGACACCAACTATAGCAAGGCTGAGAATCTGAATTTTTATAGTCTCAGACCTAACTTTTCAATACTCACTAAACAAGGTTACTGGAAGGTATTTAATAATCTAAGTCCAAATTGAAAATTTTCCCTCAAATATTATTTTGTAACTTAGAGCTTTCAGTACTACAACTTCAGTATTAAAACTTATAGTTTTATCACACAAACTCTTAGCTTCACTTGTTTCAGCACTTATTGGTGCAATCATAAATATTGATGACCAGGGGGAAATTAGGAGCATAACAATCTGATCCAAAAAGCTTGGCTGGTTTTAATTTTTTTCACTCAAACTATAATCTATGATACAAAGGACATAACTGGAATTGATTAAAGATAGGCTGGTTAATTAGAAACATTAAAAAGTTATTCCACTGCATATATGCAAAATAATAACTGAATTAGAATGGTTAAGCACTGAATCATGCAACAATTAGTCAATAACTCTCGAATTGTGTAATAGTATGCACATGAAAAGATGGAGTATATATTGACATGTCAAGGGTATAATGAGCCATGGATTAGGTGAAGAAATAACCAAGAGACATATGATGCATGCAACTAAAGGAATAAAAAATTGCCATCTAAAAGTGAGCCACATAGGGCTTAGAATGGAAATAGATTGATTTTACAGAGATTAATTAGGAATTGAAAAAAAAAAATGACTGCACAAAAGCTTAGCAAAAAAAAAAAAAAAAAATCTTTACCGTATCATTCTTGAAGAGCATTGCAATTAAAGCATTGAGCTGCGTATTGAATACTCCATCACCAATGCCCAATATGGTCGCCATGAGAAGTGGATATATTACACTAAGAACTCCACTGCTTGTGCTGCACAATAAAACAGTAAAACAACGGATGGAAAGGATTAAAACAGCTTCAGATATATATTGTATTTGAAACCTTCAGATTCTACAAAATTTTAGGATAACTAATAGAACTAACCTGTAAAAAAGCAGAAGCCAGAGCAGTACAATAGCTTGAACAAAAGCACCGCCAGAAACTATGAAAGTGACTGACTTGAGACCAGAAGTAAGTCGGCCAGCAACCAGTGAACACTGACCCAAGTTCAACCAAAGAAAAGAAAAAGGTCAGACTGAAAAACTCAATGATTCGAATAAGCATATCTTATACACCAAATAGGGTTTTCTCAGCCTCTGGACTGCTACTGAGCTTGGGTTGTTAGGATATCTACTGGACTACATCAAAATTGAACAATTCCTTCAAACGAATGACCTTAATGATGACAGGATAAATTGCTGGGAAAAAGTTATTCTCAGCTTTTAGCCTTTTAAATGCACACACCATTGGAAAAATAAGACCATAGGAAAAGCACAACACATCTAAATTATGCATAGGAGTAATCCAACATGATTTTCAACCCGATTTATCTCACTCGTGTTTGAACATTGGTTAGGTAGCTAGGGTGTAAGGTTAAGGTTGGGCTTGAATTGAAACGTCTATAACTTGAGTTGGGCTTAGGTTAACCTACTAAATTTGTCCAAGTTGTAACGTTATTTTCGCCCCCTTTTCTTTTTCCTTTCTTATAGAAGTAAGGGTGGTGGCTGGTGAGGTGAAGGTCGCTTGTTTCAAACTTTACTATTACTTTTTCCAACTCATCTAAATGAAAGAACTGAAAAGGATCGCCTTGTCCAAAATTGATATATCTGAAACAGATAAAACGTACTTTAAAAGGCAATATGAATTTACTCATATCTGCATTATTATACTTACTATTGCATCAGAAGCCCCATACACTGCCATTGCACCACCCACACCAGACATGCCAAGGGCAGGTTTAACAACATCCTTGGTGAATTCAGCCCTAAAATGAAAAAACATGATCCACACTCAATAGAAAAAAAAAAATTGGTGCAACTAGTGCACAAAATCATAATGGACTACAATAAAATATTTACAATAATTTGATCATGTATTTACCACACAAATGCTTGTTGTAAGCCTGAATATGCAATAAGGGGGATGATCAAAAGCATTCGTACATCAAACAATGGAGTGATGACAGACTTTGACAGATAAACCACGGAAGAATAGAAACTGACAGAAGAACTGGATCGTCCCTCCTCACCCTTACCATCCTTCTTATGTAAGAAGCACATGAGTATGGTACCTAAGGTCATACTGCAAAGGAACACAATGAAAAGGATAGTAGTGCCTCTGGTACTACCCCCCTGCAGAAATGTGAGAGAATGAGAAAATCATATGCAGCGCTTTAAAGAATATGAAATTATAAATTATGATGTAGGAAAGAATACAATTGCTTAAAATTAACCAAAATAAAGGACAGTTAACATGTATATATTCTTGTCATGTATGTGGACTGAAATTGACATTTCAATGCGAGTTAAGGGACCAAAAGTCTCATACAACTGTTTCTAACACAGACAACATTTGAATTTGGATGAATGAATCAAGATTGCATTCAAATTCATTTTGCATATTCCCCATCTTACTTAATAAAATTACATGCACTTAAAAGTTCAACCCTCAAAGGCCATGATGCTTAGGCACGAGTTGGGCAACTACTCACCACTGTACAACAACAACAACCAAACCTTTTCCCAATTATTTGGGGATGGCTACATGAATCCTATGTTTCCATTCCACCCTATTTAAGGCCATACCCTCATCCAACTACTCACCACTGTGTTTCAAGAAAACAAAAAGGGAAAAGAAAGAAAGAAATAACAAAAAATAAAAAAAACAAAAATGATGTCTAGGCAAGAAGATGCATCGAAAGCACTTCCTACAAGGCAGACCAGTTTAAAACCTGAAGTGTCAAGACTCCGAAAGTTAATAATATTTTCCATTGCAATAAACACCTCCGAAATCATTTAGAAGTCGGCAATGTGTTTTTTTTTTTATTTATTTCTTTTCCTTTAACTTATATCTCTTTTTCTTTGGGAGGGCAAAGAAGTGGTGGATATCTAAGAAATCACATGGAGATCTATGATTTAATCAGCTGACGGGTGTAGTTAATTCTTCTCAGTCCATCAAGGACCAGCCGGTTCTATAGCCATCAATTTGTAAAATTGGTGATAGAATCAAACCACATTAATACTTTTCCCTTGGTTACCCATGAGTATGCTTCTAACTCACATATTTTCAGTTGACCACTAGAATAAACTAATTAATTATTTCAAAAAATTCGTAAAAGACAATGGTTAGCCCAAAGACTCAGGAAATCTTTGAAAAGAATAAATAAGTTTGCATATTTTCAAATGAACCCAAGAGAGCTCATAGGAATGCAGAGAGACGCAAAACAAATTTGAAATTTTTTATCAGAAAGTCAGAACCTTTTTTTTTTTCAATTGCTGCCTAATAGCTATATAATTGCATAACAGTAGCAAAAGGAACTGTATTAAAGTTCTCACAATCATTCCAGTGGGATGCATTTAGTAATAAGAAAAATAAATCATTACAAACAAAGAGATTGAGCACACAAATCAAAGCTTGGAATCATATGCACACATACTGTTCCATCTCTCAACAGAGCAAGCGAGATAAGATTTCCAACGAACTGCAAAAATTAGCACAAAGTAAAAATTGTTATAAAGAATCACAACTACTATAAATGTGATAAGTAATCACAATTTAAATGCATTTTATTACAACAAACAAACTAAAATTTCCAGAAGAAAATTAAATGCTGCACCTGGTGACTGGCAAACATTCCCCAAAATTCTCCATTGAATTTACCAATTACAGTACCTTCATGCAAGTTGCAATCATTTGCATGACTGCGTGCCGTTGAAGTAAGATATGTCCCCTGATGAGCCCATAATAAGGTTAGGGAAGAAGTTATTAGCTTCGGTTACCATCAATTATAGAAAATTTGAAATATTTAGGAGATGGAATTGAACCTGTCCAACCCATATTATTGAAGCAGCAAACCCAAGATACAAGGAAGCTGGCACCATGGTATACCTACAAGAAAAATCATCAAAAATTTAAGTACATAAAACTTCATGAAATTAATAAAGAAATAGCAACTTCTACACATTATCGCATATGCATGAGAAATTAGAACCCAACTGTTTGCATTGTATTTAAACTATCTTGAAGTCTAACAACAAAAACAAAAGTTACAAAACACACACAAACCCACCATATTTTTGATTCCTTAAACAAATCAAACTTTATATAAATGAATCCGTAAAAGAGAATAAAGCTCACTTTATTTTTCTTTCTTTCTTTCTTTCCTTTTTTTTTTTTTTTTTTTTTTTTTTTTCTGATAAGTAACATACAGCTCACTATTTTTGGACAGAAGTACAAGAGATGTATATATTGAATTATTATAGCTTTTGTAAATAATTCCTCAAAATGAAAAGAACAAACAAATTCCAGAACACCGACATAAAAATCCACTTTTGAGGGGTAATTTTGTCATTCTATATTTTAACAAAAAAATAAAAATCAAGTGAGAGAGTGCTTTGATTCCGATCTATAGAACTCATTTTTATAAATTTCACGACTCTTTAGGCATCCAATGTGTCGCACATACACACAAGCTACAGGCTGCAACCTAATTGTATCTAAAAAAAACCCAGAAAAAGAGGCTTCTCATCAACTCTACTGAGTTTAATCTATCAACAAAGAGAAACTAATTACCAGGATGGCTTCAAATTTGCAGCTATGAACAACCAATACCCAGTAGTCCCAAGAATCAGAGCATTCTTGGACCCCAGCACACGAACCACTAGTGAAGCAACCAATGAAAAAAACGTAAAAGAAGTATACAATATCCCAAGTGAAATCGTCCCCAAATCATCCTCCTGAAACCAATCAAATCTCAAAATCAGCAAATATATATATATATATATATATATCATTTCAGTATATTCTCAAAGAATTAGGAAAAAATCAAAAGGAAATTTAGCATCCAAAACTTTAACGCTAAGAGCAAGAATCACCGAAGTAAAAAACTGACAGTATTGACGGTACTCTCCAAATTCTGAGCAGCACCGTAGGCCAAGAAAATCAACAAGAACGCCCAGCTCAGAAGATGGACATCTCTTGGATGGTTCTCCTTTAGGGTTTGACTTTGCGAGGGTTCAACTACCAACGGTGCTTCTTCATCCATGACTTTTGAGAGCACAAGACTCAATTCAATAGATTACACAACGTTGAGATATATATATACAAATATTATACATATCTAAACTCTAGAAATGGATGGTAGGGTATAAAAGAGAGTGCCGGCGAGAGTGTTATGGAGTAGTGGACAAGCGGAAGAGTTAGAAATTGTGGAAAGTATCGAAGAATCTGCAGATGAGACAGAAGGCGTTGAGAGAGAAAGAAGGAGGGGTGCTTGAGAAGTGCATTTTTTTTAGTTTTCTGTTTGGTTTGTGAGAAAATATAAAGGGAATAGTGGTGCTCGTCAGAGCGAAACTATTATTAGATGGTCAGCCACATTGACATGGTGGCCATCTAATAATTTGTCCCTCATTTTTTATTCCTCAACTTCGACAGTGGCTTTTTGGTCCTAAGAAGTCGAAACTTTTTTATCCTAATTCCTAAAATTTTCATTCCTATCATAAATTTCCAACTTATTTAAAAACACTCATAATATTTTAAAAAATAATCACATTAACCCTATGTGTTTGACCCATAGGGATGGCAAATTCCCTATCCCTGCTAGGCCCCTCCCCGCCCCGTTTATAGCGGAGATGAGAATCCTTTTAGCTAAATGAGGATGGGAATGGGGCCAATTTATAAATCCTCACCGGGACCGAGGATGAGGTAAACCCGCCCCGATTAAGTGTGAAGTTACTAATATATCCCTACATATAATAATTTATTACTAAATTAGATTTATTATATATATAAAAATAAGAAAAAATATGTTTTTTTTTTTAATAAAAAAAATTATGAGGCCAGGGATGGGGATAAAGTGGCGGGGGCGGGAGCGAGTATGGAGATTCTGGCAAAATTTTAAGCGGGGATGGAGAATGAAAAATGTAGCGGGATGGGAATGGGGAATGGAATCCCCGCCCCGCCCCGGTCCGTTGTCATCCCTATTGACCCATTAATTGAGTTATAAAATGTCAAATTTGACCTTCTTATTTAATATTTAATATTTAATAAAAAATATAATTATTATTTTTACAATTACAAAAATACCCCTATCTTCTTCCTCCTCTTCCCCCATTTCTATCTCTCTCAAAATCTCACCTAGATTCACTTGTTAGATTCAACCTAAAAATAGGATGTGATATCTTTTTCGATATAGTTTGAACCTTGATTCGGTCGCGCGCTGTGATGCTGTCACCAACATTACGCAGTTCACCGTAAGCAATGATCCGCGCCACAGGCTAGCGATTCCCTAGCTCTTTCTCATCTGTGAAACTGCGTCGACTACACTCTTGTAGTTTCGGTGTTAAGCCGACGGGCGACTCCCGTCGGCTTGCACGCTGACCATGGCAACGTCGGCTGCGTTGCCGACACCGACGCCGATTCCGCTGGCGCCTATCTTGCGCACAAGGGACATGTTACCTGTGTTCGGGTGGGTCAGTTTTGCTTAGGGATGTCGTACAGACCCAACCGGGTGGTGGAGTAAAAAGTCTGGCGGAGGGCGGTGGCGGAAACACCGGAAAATAAGGCGGCGATATTGTCTTGTTGGATGATCCGGATCTCGATGGCGATTGGGCCCACACGTGCTACCGGAGGGGGCTGAGGAACGCGGATGTTGTTTGAAGAGGCGTTCTGGAAGGCGAGCGCGGGCCGGATCTGGACATTCGCGTTTGAGGCATGGTTCTCGCCCTGGAGTTGCATTTGAACCTTTGATTAGATCAAGTGGGTGAGGGTACAGCCCGCAACGATCAAAGCTATGCCTCCTTCAACAAAACCTTTGACACCCATGTCAGATTTTCTCAGAAAATTTGAATAATTCCCAGCCGAGAAAATGAATTGGAGGAGATAGAATCTGAGTGTTATGGGTGTTCATGAAAATCAACAAGAGAGAGGTGAGAGTTTTACGGAGAGAAAGGGGTGAAGAAGAAGACAACCCCATCTTTACAGGGTATTTTTGTAATTTTAAAAATTAATTTTTAAGTTTTAATTTAAAATTAAATATTAAGGCCAAATTTGTCATTTTACCGTCCAATAAATGAGTAATGAGTTGCGGATATTAGCGGCAATGTGATATTTTTTTTGAAAGTATATGAAGCTTTCTGAAATAAATTGAAGGTTCAGGATCAAAATTAGAAAATAATAGGGTTTTTACGAAATTAGCCCTTTAAAAAACTAATACAAATTATATATATATATATTTTTTAGAAATTTTGAAATTATTATGAGTAATTATGACATGAAATCTCATGATTTTGCCCAATAAATTCAGAATACTGTTTTAAAAAAATTAATAAATAAATTCAGAATAAAACCATCAAAATCCAATTTTTTACTTTACATAGAGTTCTATTTCATTTCTTTTCTTTTTTCTGGCAACTGCATCAATTACTTCGGGAACTCAAAGCAGAGAAAATACCACAATTTCGGTTTTAAAAGTAGTGCTTCTTGAATCCATTACATAAAAACAATGCATATTTTCAATTTTTAAAAATAATCCATTCCCTTCGTTTTGACTTTTCCTAATAATATAATAAACAAATTTTAATTTGCATGAAACATGAGAACAACATATGTAAATATAATCATCATTTTTTAGAATTGTTTTGGGATGTATCTAACACCTTTCTCATGCATAAACAAGCCCTTTAAATCCACTATCTTTTTATATTGACTAATTAATAGTTACTATTAGAAAACAAATTACAACTATAATCTTAAAAACAAAGCTAATTCTCCAAAGAAAATCCAATTAAAAAAAAAAAAAAAATGTCATTGCAGCAGATGAATCAGTATGCTTGCATCTCTTCTGATGTTCATTCTTCCATAAAAAATCAGATTATTAAGAGTTGTTTCAAACAACTTTACTTACTAGCAATATGGCAACATCTAGTTACCAATTGAAGCACTTTTAACTTATGGTTTTGCCAATGATTAATTAAGTTTACCTGCACATAACACACCAGAAAAAATAATATAAAATAAAATTTTATTCGCTCATATGAATACAATGATAATGGTTGATCATCATAATGTCTTCCGCGGCATGATCAGTTTGTCGTGGGTGTTAACGGTTGCTAAACTTATGCCAAAGAGAAGTACAATGATAAAATTTAAAATTAAAAAAAAAAAATATATATATATATATATAGAATCAAGTAAAACATACCTTTCACGTAGGTGTTGCGTTAATAATATATCAACGTGATACAACTAAGCACCTAATCAAGATTAGGTGAAAATAAACAAAGTAATCCCACAACATAAGCATATTTAGAGTCCAATACCATGGAAATCATGGGCCTGCTTTCATGATTTATAATATTAGAAACTTAAAAAAATGTGGGTGCACTACACAGAGTGACAGCATTCTGAGAGACTGCAATTGGAAATAAGCAAGGCCAGTCAGAGGACTAAAGATGCAACAATTTATACATGATGTCTTCGTGATCATGTCGACAAGCTTAATCAGGGTATCCTTCATGGATAAAGCACAAAGCCCATCAGCCAGCATCGAGAATGAAGAGAATTCTGGTGTGAATATCAACTACAAAATCAACAGCCTCTCCGATGGGTCCCCCACCAGAACAAAGCCCATAAATAACAAATTTATATGAGAGAGCATCGGGAGCATCATCCTTCTCCTCCATTTCTCTATAAAGTCTCGTGGCTTCTTTTGTTCTCTTCCGTTTATATGAAGAGTGCTCGAATCACTGGATTATAAGCCTATGGTGACCGAAGCATTCCTTTCATCTGTGTTGTTCTCGGGAGCTTACTAGCAAGATCAATTCTACCTGCTTTACATAGTCCCTGAATTAGGGTTCCATAGGTGACAACATTGTTCACACCCATTTGAAGTCATGGTATGGACAATATCTGCTGCCTTTTTATATCCCCGCTTTGTAGAAGTGAGAGAGCAGGGAATTGTACGAACTTGTCAAGTTTAAGTCTTCCATTATTATGGATAACCTAGGGTATCCCCACCCGGGCCCCTTTTATAGTTATAATTGTTAAACCGAAAGTTTATCCCCATGATTCGATCTCTTCTAATGAAATGCTGCTATGCTCACACTACTTTTTAAATGTCTTTGCAACAGAAGAATTACCGTGCTTGTACATTTTTAATTCATTTTTTTCTTTTTTGGTCGCAATCCAGTTTATTGTCACAAAATATAACAATTAGACTGCATATGATTGCTAATGTTGGTGCAAAATTATGCATGATAAACGTCTTTCCTATCAGAAAAGAGAGGAGGTGATCGAGAGTGGAACTAGCATAGTTGCCAGCCAGGTACACTCGGACATAAATTAGTACTTGACAATTGTATATCAAAGAAACTACTTTGTATTTTATTTTTGATATCTTTTGAGTACTTTGTATTGTATTTTTGACTTTTGAGTTGATCGACCACTCCTTTATAGCAGAATACTGGTGTTAAGTTATGAGACTGGCTCCACTACTTAGGAGAGATATCAGGAAGAGTAGCAATTATTCTTATCTTAGAGTTTCTTTATCCTTTAATCTTCCTTATCAGCTGATATGAACAGTACTATAGTCAATACTCAAGTGTGCCCATATTATAGGCAACAGATGGAACAACTAACTGTTCCTAAACTTATGCCAAAGAGAAAATCACTCGGGAATCAAGTTGAAGAAAAACAAACGTGTTTCAGGTAAGGGTAGCCTCTAGTAGCTCAGCATGATACATACAAGCAATCACCTAATCAAGATTAGATAAAAATAATAATAAGAATAATAAAAAAAGGTAATCCCACATCATGAGCATATTTAGAGTACAATATCATGGAATCATTATGGCATGCTTTCATGATTTATAATCTTAGAAACATAAAATATGATGGTGCACAACACAGAGTAACAGAATTATGAGAGACTGCATTTGGAAATAGGCAAGGCCAGCCAGAACTAAAGACACAACAATTTAAATGTTCTGCACCTGTCATATATTTCCCACTGAATTCTTTAAAAACTCAAATATTTCAAACTGCATCATCCAGTGGAATGACAGAAAACTCTGAATTCCAAATCACCCAACTTGCCCTTTCGAGGACCGAACCTTGTTATTTTGAGCCCCTGCTTCCCCAAAGATGATTGTAATGTCAGTAGCACCTTTCATCTTCACCAATAACCTTTTTTGGGCTTTCGGCTATTCAAGATACTCCAAAGGGTGGCCAGTGCATCTTGAAATTTACGGATTTTGAGGAAACCCATTACTATGGATACCTCAGTGCCTGAGAAGTTTGCTGTCTTCATGATCGAGTCGATGAGCTTAATCAGGGTATCCTCCATGGATAAAGCACAAAGCCCATCAGCCAGCATAAAGAATGAAGAGAATTCTGGTATGAATCCTTTTCCAGTCATCTCAATTACAAAATCAACTGCCTCTCCGATGGGTCCCCCACCAGAACAAAGCCCATAAAAAACAAATTTATATGAGATAGCATCAGGAGGATCACCCTTCTCCTCCATTTCTCTAAATAGTCTCATGGCTTCTTTTGTTCTCTTCCGTCTGAAGAGTGCTCGAATCACTGGATTGTAAGCCTGTGGTGACGGAACCATTCCTTTCATCTGGATTGTTCTCAAGAGCTTACTAGCAAGATCAATTCTACCTGCTTTACACAGTCCCTGAATTAGGGTCCCATAGGTGACAACATCCGGTTCACACCCATTTGAAGTCATGGTCTGGACAATATCTGCCGCCTTTTTTATATCCCCTGCTTTGCAGAAGTGAGAGAGCAGGGAATTGTAGGTGAACTTGTCAGGTTTAAGTCCTTCCATTATCATCTGATCCATAAGTTGAGCAGCCTCCTCCACCCTCTTGCTCTTACAAAGACCATCAATAAGAGAGTTGTACGTCACTAAACTTCTTGAAACACCCTGGAGTTCCATTTGATCAAAAACCTCTTCTGCTTCTCCAATTTTATTGTTTTTGCAGAACCCGTCGATTAGAGTATTATAAGTCACTACACTTCGTGCACAGCCACTTGATTCCATTTCTTTCAGTAGGCTCAAAGCTTCCTCCAGTTTCCTCCTAGTACAAAGGCAGTCAATTAGCATATTATAAGTAAATTCATCAGGTTGGCACCCTTTATTTTTCATCTCCTTGAACAGCTCCAATGCAATTTTAAGGTTGCTGGTCAAGCAAAGACCTTGAATCAAAGAATTGAATGTACAGACATCGGGTAAAATTCCCTTGCTTGTAAGAACACGAGCAAGTTCAGTGGCTTGTTCTACTTGATTCTCCTTGCACAAGGTGCTGATCAGAGCATTATAAGTGACGGTATTTGGGGAACAATCCCTTGACAGCATCTGATTGAGAACTTCCATGGCCTCTTCCACTTCACCCACTTTACACAGTCCAGAGATCAAAGTGTTATATGTAAATATATCTGGATCAAACCCCTCCTGAAGCATTAAATCCAAGATCTCTAGAGCATGCTTAACATGCCCCGCCCTGCACAAACCATTCACCAAAGTATTGAAAGTAAATTTATCAGGACGAAAACCCTCTAGAGACATCTCTTGTGCATAATTCAAAGCGTCCTCAACCCTACCCTCTTTGCAGAACCCATGAATCAAAACATTAACTGATATATTGCTCAAAGAGCATTGAGCAATTATCATTTGTTCTCTGATTCTCAATGCACCATCTAAATTTCCTTCCTCAATATAACCCTGCATTATCGTTGTGAAAGTTTTCTCATCAGGTGACAATCCATAGCTGGGCATTTCTTCCATCATCAAAATAGCCGGCCTAACCTGATGAGCCTTACACAAAGCCTTGATCAATATATTAAAAGTCGAAACATCCAGTTTGACTCCTCTACTTAACATCATTGAATGCACAGTTTCAACTAACTTTAACTTATTTCCATCAACAAGAACATTCAACAAAAAGTTATAAGTATGTGTACTCGGATTCAACCCGAATTCTTCCTCCATCATATCAAGAACACCAGTAGCTTCATCATATAAATCCAATTTCACAAAACTTTCAATCAAAATTAAGAAAGTACCTTGAGTAACCTCACACCGAGAATGCTTCATATCCTCCAACACAAGTCTCATGGAGTCCAAAGATCCCATTTCTCCGAGCTTTCGAAGAATTTCCTCATATATGGACAAAGTGGGAGTGAAATTAGGCTGTTTTGAAGCCCAATCAAAGAGACTAAGTGTTGATGTTTCGTCAATTTGGCAACGGAGGGCGTGGATGAGATCCTTCGGGGTGAAATCAGGTGCGAGCTGATGGGTTGGAGAGACGGAAAGGGAAGAGAGAGAAGGTGAACTTGAAACTGAGATTGAAGCAAGCTTTTCATGGTGTCGTGTGGAGGCCAAAGAAACAAATTTTGAGAGCTTTGGAGGGGAAGAAAGAGGATGTTGGTGTTTTACATTTTGGGGGAGACTCCAAGGATGACACTTCAGACATGAAGAAAAAGCCATTGACGCAATTCAGCAAACATGTAACATGCAATACAATTTCACTCTGTCTAGGAATAGCATGGATTTAGAACAACCCAAAAACTTGTAATATAATTCCAGACTGTCTAAAAATGGGATAAGATTAGAACAACCCAATTTAGGATTTTTCACAAAAAAAAAAAAAAAATGGAAGTTACCGATTATACAAGGAAAGTCGGGAGTTTACTCGCGATGTTCACAAACAACAATTCAAGCTCGGAATTAGTACATATAACTAAAATCGCTATGAAGAAAATTTTAGTATATATGAAGAATATAACCTTCTCGAGAAAATGCGCGTTTCTCCTCCCAACGGATAAACCACTACTCTAATGGCTATGTTAACTTATAAGGTAAAGTAAAGCCACGGTTGAGGATCAGCAAAAAGTACATTCATAGAAAACTCACCTCCTTTTGTTAAACAAAGACATCCTTTAAAAGTTTAAAAAATGCACAAAGATTCCTGTATATGAAAAATCCATTAAATTACCTTTTAACTATTTAGGAGACTTTTTTAATATTATAATTTAATAAATTAAACCAATCTATCCTTACGAATAATTTGTGCTTAAAAAAAGTGAAAAAAAAAAAAAATTTATATTATTTACTTTTTTTTCTTTTTTTTTTTTGTTATTTACTTTATAAATGTTCCAACTTCTTAAAAATGTAAACGTTTAAAATGATTTTTTGATCCAATACATATATTTCAAATAAATTACATTTTGTTATTACTTCTTTTTTTTATTTTTTTATTTTTAAATTAAGATGCTTAATTCTTTCATCTAAAAAAATTAAACCAATATCTTTTCCTTAAAAATAAAAAATATGGTACTAGTATAACTTTATGCATCTTAAATTATATATCAAATATTATGCATTTCTCAACATAAAAGAAAATACTACATCTCTTCTTATCTCAAATGCATTCTCATGATTAAAATTATGAATTTTTCCTCATGCTTATGATTTTGATGCTTTGATCTACATCCAAAAAGTTACAAAGAATTAATTAAAAAATCAAAACTATGACTTGTTTTTTTTTTTTTTTTTCCTTTTTTTTTTTACTGGGGATAGAAAAGGAGAGTATTTAAGTGATAGTTTCATAATTCTGAATTGTCCTCAACAATTAAAAGGAATAAATTATTACTTCACTATGTTCCATCTATTTAAAAAAACATGATCGTAATTTGGTTGTTATAATTTTTTTTCTCTTATCTCATATATATATATATATATATATATATAAACATAAATAAAATTATTATTATTTGTTGGGGTTAAAATTCGCCGCAGCCTGGTACGACATTGTTTCCTGCAAAACAAAGACGGCTAAGTCAAACACCGGTGTAGTGCCGACCGTTGACTCTCCGACAATCAAGTTAGTAGGAGTTTCTAGAGAAAGAATTTCTATCGTAATCGTTCTAGTAGGAGTTTTTTGTGTGTACCTTTGTTGAATGGTAAGATCTTATCCTTATAGTCGCTCTCCCTCAATTCATTTGCGGGATCAGAGGAGATCCGTTTGGTGCCAGATTTGTCAAAGATATGATTTACCCCTTTAATTTCCTCAAATTGTGCCAAGGTTATTCTTACCCTGTTGAACCATGTCATCTTTCATTATCAAATATTATCATTCTTATCCAATGAAAATATCATCGTTCAAACCTCGAAAGAGGCCTGGCGGCTGGTCAACACTTAATTGCCTCTATCGTTAGGTCAAGGTATGTTAAGTTTATTTTTCCCTATCAGTTACGCCCCATTCCCAAGCTTGCCCGTCTATCTTTGGGAATGTGATTTTTTTTTTACCCTGGGTACTATTCCCTAGGGAATAATGCATGCGGGGGTACTATTCACTTGAACAGTAAAATTATTATTATTAATTTTTTTTTTTTTTTTTTTTTTTTTGCCCTGGGCACTGTTCCCTCGGGAATAGTGCTCGCGGATACTGTTCACATAAACAATTTTTTTTTTTTTTTGTATCCTTAGATACTCTTCCCTTGGGTACTATTATTTTAGGTAATGTTCCCTTGGGTACTATTCCCTTGGGTAATTTTCTCTTGGGTACTCTTCCCTTGGGTAATCTTCCCTTGAGTAATGTTCCCGCGGGTAAGGGTTTTTTTTTTTTTTTTTTTTGTACCCTTTGGCACTCTTCCCTTCGGTAATCTTCTCTTGGGTACTATTCCCGTGGGTACTATCCCGATGGTGGAATTAATACAAATACCAAATCAAGGTTCTGTTTTAGAAGGGCACGGATTCAAACCCATGGTCAATGACTCTTAGTGATGTAAAACTGGATTTTTCTTTTGAAAATCCAATATACTAGTTGTAAACTTTATGGATTTCAGTCAGCCCATTCCTTTGGCAAAGGAATAAATTTTATTTGTTTCACTCAGTTCGTCACTCCTTTAATAAGGGGAACGAGCTTTACTCAGCTCGTCCCTTTAGTAAGATAATTAAATTTTACGAATTTCACTCAGCTCGTCCCTTTAGTAAGGGAATTAGGTTTTACGAGTTTCACTCAGCTCACCCCTTTAGTAAGGGAATTAGGTTTTATGAGCTTCACTCAGCTCGTCCCTTTAATAACGGAATTAGATTTTTGTCAAGTGTCAGGAATGCCAAGTCTTACTAAGCATGCTTGATGATTACTTTCTTGTCCCTTTTAATAAGGGAAGTAAATTTGCTCGAGCGTTGTGAGATCACCCTTTAATAAGGGAGTAGTTAACCCCTCGTCTCTTTACCGAGGGAAGAAGATGAAGTTGACCCTTCGTTCCGTTATGGGGGAATGAGGTGTCGTCTGAAGGAGGGTGACCCTTTTAATACGAGAGGTAGTCGTCTCGTTTCTCTAGTAAATGAAGGAAACTTTAATTATATCATCCTTCTGTCTAAAAGGAGTAATCGGATGCTTGTCCCTTTAATGAAGGAAGAATGTGTTGTTGGCCCTTGGTCCATTTCATGAGAAAACCTTTAATAAGGTGTAGTCGGCCTCTCGTCCCTTTAATAAGGGAAGTAGATTAATACGAGTTTCACTCAGCTCATCTCTTTAATAAAATAAGTAGATTACTATGAACTTAATATTACCACATAGGTAGGTTACTGAAAACGTAATATTTTATTACGTAAAAACTGAGGGTCGTCCATCTGATTGGTGATGGTGACTTTATTGGAAAACAAAATAACACGTGAAGGAGCAACCCTCCATTTAAAATAATGAACTGAAATGCCCCCAGTCTTTATTTTGAATGACTTGATAAGGCTAATTCTAGCTTTGAGACAATTGTTAGTCGGTATACTTATCTGAGTCCTTCTCACGATATGTCATACTGTTTTGGCTGAAGAATGGTCTCTTATAGTTGGTATCATTTTCATCCCTGGTGATAGGGGCTAACCTCTTCTTGTCCTCTCCTTCCTTTCCCTTCCATGCATTCATGGCTTCTTCAGCATTCATATGTTTCTGCACTTTGATCAACAACTCTGTCGTGCTAGTGGGAAGTTCTTTTGATAAGGGGAACAAGAATCTGGAGGTTTGGAGTCCTTCTATGAAAGCGGTCAAAGCCACCTTGTCGTCCACCTCTTCTACCTTTAACATCTCTGTGTTGAATCGGGTGATGTATTCCTGGATCGACTCTCCCTTTTGTTGCTTTACGGTAAACAGGTAGGTGACCGGCCTCCTATGCCTCTGACCTGCAATGAAGTGGCTCACAAATTGCTTACTCAGTTCTTCGAAGGTGTTGATGGTTCCTGGCTTCAGCTTGTTGAACCAAACTCTTGCCGATCCCTTAAGTGTAATAGGAAAAGCTCGACACATGATTTCATCTGGCACGACATGTAAATGCATAAGAGTTTGAAAAGTCTCCAGGTGATCGAGGGGATCTTTGGTCCTATCGAAGCTTTCGAACAAGGGCATCCTGAACTTGCTAGGCATGGGGCATTTTATAACGGCGGGGCTGAACTGCAAATTGGTCCTCTGCACTAGGTTATCATGGCGGCAAGACCTTTCCCTTTCATAGCCTGCATTACATCTACCATTTTCGCCTTGAGATCCTCGATCTGTGGGTCGAAATAAGTAATTTTCTTTGTCTTTTCCTTAACACAGAAGGTTGTGCCTGTTTGAGGATGGGGATTCCGCGGAGGCAGGGAAGGAGGTCTCTGTGTCAGTTTCTGACTTGGCTTTGTGTTGCCTCGAACTTGTGAGGAGGATTGTTTTCTCGGTCCCTTTCGTGTTGTCCCCCATCATTCAGATTGAGAGGATATGGGTCGGACAATTCTTGTTAAGGTGGTGGTCACGCTGGGATAAGATGTTGCAGGATCTCTGCATTTTGCTGGATCAACTGATCCATACTCTGATTTAGAGTTTGGACCTGTAGTTTTAACGCTGCAAGCCGTTTTTTTGTCATTCGGGACGTCTGGGTGTTCACCCGACCCTTTTGTTTGACTGGATCCCTGCAACGATGTTTCTTTTCCAGTTACTATACCGGACCGCAAGTGCATATACCCAACCAAGTAATTTATTGATTTAAGGGAATCATCGTTTCCCACAGACGGCGCCAACTGTTGGGGTTGAAATTCGCCGCAGCCTGGTACAACACAGTTTCTTGCAAAATAAAGACGGCTAAGTTAAACACCAGTGTGGTGCCGGCCGTTGACCCTCCGACAATCAAGTTAGTAGGAGTTTCTAAAGAAAGAATTTCTATCGTAATCGTTCTAGTAGGAGTTTTTTGTGTGTACCTTTATTGAATGGTAAGATCTCATCCTTATAGTCGCTCTCCCTTAGTTCATTTGCAGGATCAGAGGAGATTCGTTTGTTACCAAATTTGTCGGGGATATGATTTACCCCTTTAACTTTCTCAATTGTGCGAAGGTTATCCTTACTCTGTTGAATCACATCATTTTTCATTATCCTTGATAATGAAATTTTATCATTCTTATCCAATGGAAATATCATCGTTCGAACCTCGGAGGAGGTCTGGCTGTTGGTCAACACTTAGTTGCCTCTATCGTTAGGTCAAGGTAGGTTAAGTTTATTTTTCCCTATCATTATCATTTCACTTCTTTTTTCTCACAAGTAATACTACCTTCTCATTTCTTTTCTGTCCTTAGTAATTGAACTTCAGTGAGTAGTTAAGCATTATACATAAAAGATTATTTGATGTATTATTTTCTAAAACCATTTTTTGAAAACAGAGTTCAAAAAAAAAAAAAAAAAAGAAACATTAATTTTAAGATACATTAATTACCATCTTTAATTATACTTCTAAAAATAAAATTTGAAAATCATAGATTCAAAAAAATTATTTAAAGGCTGTGTCAATTACAATTGCATATCTGCTTTTCAATCCACGCCTATCAAAATTTGAGCTCCATATCTCTACAGAACATGAGATGCAATTGGCTCAAACACTGAATGCATGGAATCTACTTTAATCATTTGAGATGCTTAATTTCATCTAAAAAAAAAAAGAAGTTATAGCTTTGATTTTTCTTTTTCTTTTTTTCTTTTTTCCTTTTTTACTAGGGATAGAAAAAAATTGATATGTGAGAGTTATAATTTTAATCATGAGAATGCATTTGATATAAGAAGAGATTGATGATCATAGAAAATGTGAAATATTTGATAGGATCCGTTTCGCGAATGTGGAATGTAAGAGAACTTCAAATGTTATAACGTAAGTACGTCAAGAACGCTATGCAATTTAAGAAAGAACAACCGTGGAAATGAGCATTCCACATGTACATCACACCTCCTACGGTGGTTGGCAAAACAAAAGTCTAACCATCCTTCTTTTTCTTTTATGTTGGGAAATGCATAATATTTGATATATAATTTAAGATACATAAAGTTATACTATTACCATATTTTTTATTTTTAAGAAAAAGAGATTGGTTTAATTTTTTTAGATGAAAGAATTAAGCATCTTAATTTAAAAATAAAAAAGAAAAAGAAAAGAAGTAATAATAAAATATAATTTATTTGAAATATATGTATTGGATCAAAAAATCATTTTGGACGTCTATATTTTTAAGAAGTTGGGATATTTAAAAAAAAAAAGAAAAAAAAAAAAGTGAACAATATAAAGTTTTTTTTTTAATGTATAAATTGTTCACGAGGGTAGATTGGTCCAATTTATTAAATTGTAAAGTTAAAAAAGTCGCCTAAACGGTCAAAGAGTAATTTGATCAATTTTTCATGTAAAGGGGTGTTTTTGTCCATTTTTGAACCTTCAAGAGGTATCGTTGTCAAAAAAATAGATAAATTTTCTCTGAGTGTTCTCATGTAAAGCGGTATTTTTGTCCATTTTTGAACCTTCAAGTGGTGTCGTTGTCAAGAAAAGAGATAATTTTTCTCTAAGTATTCTTGTATCAAACTCAGCGAGTGTAACTGTACTTTATCCTATTGTGAACTCTAAACACACATGGTCAAATTCTCTTATTGTACGAGGTTAAAAAGGCCAAAAAAAAAAAAAAAAAATCCATTACATTAACTAAAGAATAAGTAAAAGTAATTATTGAAATCTTGAAAAGATTGTTTGATTTGAACAAAACAATGTTTTGCACGGAAAGAGTAATTTTCAAACAAGAAGGAAGGCTACGTCAAGATTTTTCTAGATTGAATTCATGAAAACTCACTTAATTTGAAACAAGAATGAGGTTGCAGGTGTTTCAATAGTTGTAAAATTAAGATTGTGTACGGCTTTATTTTTTTGACCTCTCTAATTTTGTTGTTGTGTTTTGAAAAAAAATAATAATAATAATTAGGAGAATCACGGAGAATAGTTGCTACTCTTCTGGACCGCCAAATGTTGCACAACTTCTATACATATATGAAAGTAAAAGGCATGACTCTTGTTATGGCCCGAAAGGTTTGCCACGCAAGCGACAGATATATTGACATGGACCAAAAACATTCCAAACTTCTCCACAAAACTGTGGGTTGTTTCGGAACTAGAGTAATGTTGCAACGCGAAATTTTTATACAATAGCTTAGAGTTTTTTAAACTTGTGACTCTATATAAAGAGGTGCAAGTTGGCTATTGACGTATTAAGGTATTATGAATTAAATGATATAAATCACATTAAAAAAAATAAGAATGTAATAATCAAAATTCAAAATATTATGCACTTGTTATGAAGTAATACAACTCATTCAAGAAAAATAAACATTAACAAGAACTATTAAGAAAAAAAACGTATATTGCTAGATCTCCTTTATTGGAGGACTAAGTCTCTATTTATATAGAAAAACTTTTTTATTAGAGGACTATGTCTCTATTTATATACAAAACGGTGGTGGAATTATAGTAGGACTCCAATTAATTCCATATACTATTCCTTATTAATTACCTTTTAAATTATCTCCATGTCAGATTCTTCCTTTTGTAGAACTTTCCTTTCATGCAGGATTCTTTGCTTGGTAGGAGTCCTTCAGTCTCAAATGGTTTAGACGGGATACATCTTGGGCCAACTGAGCTTGATTGATGGGCCGGAAGGCTAGTGCTCGCGATCATGGTCTAAAGGAGAACTCAATTTGGGCTCGACCTGGATTGGGCTTCTGCAATTTGGGCTCGATTCGAATTGGGCTCTCACAATATATCAAGATATCGAAAGTATAAATTTGTATTGTGATGATGTGGACGGCTCTTATTAGAGAGGGATTTTTCCTTCCACAAATACATATTATAAGATTTAAATGAGAAGAGAGAGAGAGAGAGAGGGAGAAAAAAAAATATATTGTTAAAGCATTCACAATAATAAAAAGGGACAATTACACAAAGCACCACCAAGCTTTTCACGTAAATAAAAGTTGGAGCAAGAATACAGAAAGCTCCATGTTGACCGTTTAAGCATAATGGTTTGGCATAAATTTGCATTTTTGACCTTAAAATTAAACCATTTGCTTATGATGAAAAAATTGGAAGAGATTGTGTAGTATTAAGTTACGCTTTTGCCCCTCAAAAAATTTGGTTGTGATTTTTTTTTTCTTTCTTCCCTCTTGTGTGAATATGTGGGGTTTTTGACAAAAATAACCCTATTAATTACTCTTCTTATGTTTGTAAGTTAATATAATTATGTAATTTTACATTCATGAAAAATCTTCTCCCCAATTTTATTTATTTAAATTTTTTTTTTTCCCTCTTTCTTTTTCTTCCGAGTTCATATTGCCGGCAAGCAGTGCAAGAAATACTGTGAGATCACCATAACCCAGGGAGCAGTGCAAGAGGGGTAAGCGGAATCCATATTTTAATCCCTCCGGCATCAACCGAGCAATTGTCGATTCATTGGATTTGGCCGGATTCAATATTTTAATTATGACTTCTAACCGAAATCCATGGATTCTGACCGGAATCATTCTCTTGTGATCGATTTCTTATTGAACATGGAGTAGTAAAATAATCTATGAAAAAGTTGAATTCCATTGATTTCAATCTGAATCCGTGTTTCAAATCTGGTCTGTATATATGGTATTACGAATTTGATTTACAAAGTACTTTTATTTCAAAATTATCTTTTTTAGAAGCGCCAAAAAACTCACAGAAGAAAGTTCATGACGGCAGTTGCAGGCAATGGAATTTAGAAATAGTTAGAGAATACTGATGGAAAGAGATGAGGAACACCAGTTAGTTTTTTTTTTTTTTTTTTGAAACACCAGTTATATTATTGATACAAGTGGGTCACTTTTTGTCCATTAAAATAAAATTTTCAGTTTAATGAATGAGTCCAAAACTTTTTTAAACTCTCACCGTTTTGACGTTTAACATGCATACCGAGGTAATATGCAAAGTCAATGGAATTAGAGTGGAGGTAATATGTAAAGTCAATGAAATTAGAGTGGTAATTGATCAATATATTGCCCCAACTTCTATCTGAATGAAAGAGATGAAAAGTTTGAGGGTGCTTTGTGTAGTTTGTCCTAATAAAAAATAAAAAATACAGTAGGATTTGACTGCAGAAGAATATTTATAATTTTGAAGGGAATTAGAAGAAGAGAAAGAGAAAAGAAAAATTAATAGAGAGATTTCTCTATACAAATAAAAAAATTCAGGGGTCATTTCTTAATATTTTACAAATATGTAAGCATAAAAATTTAGCATGTGGGGCTCAACTCGGGCATGTGCCTTCCTGAGCATTAATCGGCTCGGTCCCTGCTCATAGCTACCAAGGTTATATTGTAACAAAAGAAAACTTTTCATTTGAGGTAACTTAGATAACTAATCATTTATGTGATATAAAATGGAAACCATAAAATTTAAAGTTATTTTAGGAGATTTATAAAAGAAAAAATATATATTTTGAAACAAATTCCAACAAAAAAATCATAAATATAAATTTTCAAACAAAAATTCCAACAACTAAAACATTAAAATAAATTTTCAAATCAGAAGAAAAATAATTCCGGCAAATTTAAAGGGACATCATTGTAATTTTGCCTTTTAAATTATTATTTTGAGATGTTAACAAGTATCTGTCTGGAAAGCCAAAAAGGATGCCATTTAACCAAAGAAAGATAACAGAGGTCAAAGCCATTTAAATTTTGAAAACAAACTACAGGTGTTGTCTACCCCCCATAAACTGTTACATATTATAGCTTGTAGACATCAGACTACAAGTGAGACACTCGATGCATAGGTTCTACACATAATAAATCACAAGATATGCCGGAAACCACAAATGTTGTTCAAAATAAATATAACGCTATATGGTAGCACTTGGCAACCAATATGATATCCTAAGCCAAGTTCACCATTTTTCACAAACTATGAACATTTCACTCATGAAGAGAAGACTGCGGGGGAACTCTCTGACAAGCCCTAAGCGCAATTATATTTAGGTGGCACGGCTTTTAATAACATCGAGACCCATCTCAGTTGGATCAGTAGCTTGCAATTCTACCTGAATTCCATCCAGCTCTCTCTTGAACCTGTCCTTAGAGCTGGCATAAATCATCTTGCTTCTGACCCTTGATGTATCAGGAGACCTTCAACATACAGCGAAAACAAATTAAATTTAAACAAAAAAGCGTACAAGAAGAATCATTGTTGGGTCAATCAAAAAGTTGGAAACTTAATTTACCACGCAATGAAGAAAATCCGACTTTTCTGGCAATTCTCCTCGGTCACGAAATCAAAATCATAGACGGCATAGCGACACTCATCAGCAGGAAGACTTGCGGTGAAGTCCTCATAGCTTTGTGCTGGCTCGCCAACCTTTTCCACAACAACTTGCTTCTGCTTCTCCTCAATCTTGAAGACTATAAAACGGTAAGTTCTTTTTGCCTTCAATTCCAAAAACCTTAACTTGCAGTCATCATGCACAGCCATCCCGGATGCTGCATTGGCCTGTGATTACCATCACCAAAATCAATTGGCAATAATGAATAATGATTCATTAGCCAAAAGAGGTTCTATTCGCCACACAAAAAACATTTCAAAACCAATTTTTACCAAGGGAAAGGCAAACTTGCTATGGATTAAAGTAAAATAACTGTTACCAATCCTAAATGATAACCAAAAAAAATATATTAAAAAAAAAAATCTCAACTAATCTCTGTTTGATTGGCAAGGAAACATAAGCAATTAGATCTACTGGACATGTTAAGCTTCGCAATTGGCATATGATTACCATGTATTTCTCATGGACAAGTCAAACAAACATGTCACGATTATATGCACTTCTATGATAAACAACTGAACATAGAACTCCCACATGAACCGTATATATTCTATGCAGTCAAAATTGGAGAATGACAAGTCTAAACCCTGAGCATAAATAGCAATGCCCAACAAAAACTCATACAAAACCTGTGTACATGAACCTGCTAAAACTACGTCCTTAACCAGATCCATGTAATGACAATTTGGTTTGATTGCTGAGAAATATGTAGATAATTTTAAAACTGTGTGCTTACATATGGCACCAAAACAACAACTAGCACTTAGTTGAACCTAATACACCTGCATGGAATTTTTTGTACCTTGAAGGGGTCACTACATTACTACATTTTTTTAATAAACATTTCATGCGGGGCTCGTGTCTACCATCAGGAACGTCTGGACCCAGCTCCACTGCTAGTTTGGATACTGGGTGGGAATCCAGATTCATATCTACCTGGTTTAGTTGAGAAGAATTTCATTTTCAAGAAGCAAGACACCAAAGAAAAAGCAAGAAAGCGGAGAAAAATAAAATGAATTAAAGAAATTGTACCCTTTTCTTCCATTTCATCAGCAGTAAAACAATATCAAGAAGCTCAATAGAATTCAAAATTTTAGCATAATAATTAGATCAAATCAAACAAACATTTACCACCAATAATGACTCAAATCTTCGCAAGACCCACAAAAAATAATATGGTTGAACAATCCAATATGAGTAAAAGATATATGCATAACATTTATGTTCAGAACACATTAGTAACAGCTTAAGCCAATTCAAGTGAACCCGAAATTTAAAGTGCAATGTCTAATCAAGCTTTGAAAAATATACAATCAAATTCAGATATTAGTATCAAATCAGAAGCAATCAGATCTAGGAGAGCTAAAAAATATATGAATACATAGATAAATAACCCCATGATCAGCTACTAATTCAATCAAAAAACTTGAATCTCATCCAGAAATTAGATATGATCAATAGATCAATAACAGATCAAACACCAAATTCAATATACCCATATACAGACGAAATATAGTGAAATCAAACCCTATAAAAACATATAAAAACTAAAACAGTGATAGAAGAAGTTAGAGACTCGCCATTTTGGCTGTTTAGCTTGGAGTAGAGATCACGATCAGACAGATATTTCAGGGGAGAGAGACCCTCCGATAATGAGGACTCCGTGAATGAAAATACAGCCTCTTTATTCGGTGGCTCTCTGCTTGAGGATTCTTACAGTGATATCCGTCGTACGAAAACGAAGGTGTGTGTAAATTTTAAACAAATCATATTGCGCCACGTCATGAAGGCGGTCGCTAGGGCTTGGTTGGGCTAGGCGGTTTCTTGAAGTCGACTAACGAATATTGAAATGATATGGAAAACGTTGTCGTAATAGTACTATATACTCTTAGTTCACACAATTCGAGGAAAGGTTGAAAAAAGCAATTTTTTTTCAATATTAATATTAAATTAAGGAACCACCCAATAAAAAATAGATGCGACATGTGTAAGTTAAACTTTGATTATGATAGTGTACAGAGTCAGAATTTCAATTTAGGGGTGCAATGTAAATAAAAAAAAAATTTCAACAAACATGACAAATATTGGTTGTTCAAATTGAGAAGGAAAAAAAATCATTACAAAACCATATGCTAAAACAATACGCTAAATCAATGACTAATATTAAAAATATAAGTACTTGACCAATATAAGAACTAAAATATTGTTTATTAATTAATTAATATTTTCATTAAAAAAAAGTTGCATGTCTTTTGTATAGCATGCATAAAAATTACACACGTTGACTTCATAAATTATGGTAATAAATTAAAATAAGAACAAGAAGAAAAGAAATTACATATTATATATATCATTAGTAAGTCAAACAATAATTTTAACTAGGAAAACAAAATAATAATAATAATAAAAGAAAGAAAAATGATAACTTTGAAAGGAAAAAAATTAGACTTTGATAGACAGGGAAAATTTAACCTATTTTTAAGGAAATCAAATATATTTTAAGAGCAAAAGAGAAAAGAAAGAAAACTTTAGGAGATAATTTTATAAATAAAAAATTTTAGGGAGGCATTATGTAAAAAAATTCATATAAATATACAAATAAAATAAAAAATAACTAAATTTTATACTTGGCGAGGCCAGGTAGGGGGCACATGACACACACCAGCTAGACTTTAAATAGTCACTAATTGACAATAATTTTTAAAATTTGGTTACTATTTTTTTATTATTCATAACAGTGAAGTAAATTTTTTCAAAATTGGTCACTAAATTATAATTTTTCCAATATATACACCACAAATATTTGTAGCTAGAAATAGTCAATTAGAAGTTTAGAACAGTCGAGTTCGCTTATTATATTATTTTATTTCCCTTTATACTCTGCAGCACAATATTCTTGCTATTCATATTTTCTTACTTTTGTTAGATGGAAATAATAAAAAATGAAAAATGAAAAGAGCAGCGAAGTGAATGAAAAGAAAAGTAATTTTTTAAGTATGTATTTGGTTAGGATGAAAATTTTTCAAAAAAATTATAGGAAAATATCACATTATAGTTTGGATACCTAAATTATCATTATTTTATAAAATAATAAAGAATTAGGAATAAAATATATTTTAAAAATGATAAAATTTTCAATTAATTTAGGCCTTTTAATTACCATTATTCATATATGATGAAAAACAACTAAGAATGGAAGTCAAGTTAATTAAAAATTTATCAATGATAAAGTTGTTAGTAGACTCCAATTTTTTGAAACCTAATAAAAATTTGTTATTGTTTCCAAATATAAAATGAAGTTGTTGGGTAAAATAATATTAATGAACTTGTTGGGTAAAATAGGAATATTAAATAAAAAGCATGCTTTCACTGGAAAATAAAATTTCCCTGTGTTTTGTGAAGGAAACATTTGGATAAAATAAAGTTTAACAAGAATCCTAATTTTTTAGAACCTTTTCCTTTTTTATTTAACCAAATTATAAAAAAAGTTTTAAAATTTTCTATTTTTTCTTTTTTCATTGATTTTATCCGACCAATCGAAGCCTTTTATTTTTACTTTTATCCTTTGTTGACATGGGGAAAAGGTCCAAATAGGATTTAAAACTAAGGCTTGGCTTGGCTTGGCTTGGCTTGAGCGTTTGAGCCTCTCAAATGGTGAAGCATTCTGATTTGTGATATTTAGTTGATCTCGAGACAATTGTCGATGGGAATGTTATGGCACTTGGAGTTGGGTCCACTGAGATTCTCTCTCTAACTGCGTCAATCCTACGCAGGTACGCTACAATTTTAAGATTTTTTTAATTCAATTAATTAATTAAAAAGTGCACTTGTCTCTGGGGATCTATTCAATTTAAAAGTTCCTTAATTTTTTTTTTATGGTGGCCAGTGCTGCACAATAATTGAATTGTAACTGTATGTTTGAATATTACATTCCAATCTTGAAAGCAAGGACATTGGATGGAAAAAGTGGAAGCATTTTTTATTCTTTTGAAATAAGGTAAAATGGAAGATGGAGATATACCTATGTTCGATTATATACCTGTTCAGGTGGTTTAGTAGGTAAAGGGTTTTCTGGGATAAATTGTAAATTTGGTTTAATTTTTTAAATAATATTCTTTGTGTTTCAATTTAAGTGTAGTTTATGGAGAATAGTAATTTTTAAAAGAACATGTTTTGTCTAACTGAAAAGTTACTAACTTGTCATTCTAAGTTTTGAATATTCAAATTTGAAATTTTAAACTCAAAGAACATATATGAAAGATTTGAAATATAAAATAGAAGATGGAGCTATACCTAGGTTCGATTGTATACCCGTTTGGGCGGTTTAGTAGGTAAGGGGTTTTCTGGGACAAATTGTAAATTTGGTTTAATTTTTAAATAATATTCTTTGTGTTTCAATTTAAGTATAGTTTATGGAGAATAGTAATTTTTAAAAGAACATATTTTGTCTATCTGAAAAGTTACTAACTTGTCATTTTAAGTTTTGAATATTCAAATTTGAAGTTTTAAACTCAAAGGACATATATAAAAAGATGTGAAATATATTTTTTTAAAAATAAAAGTGGACACTTATTTTAAGACAGACAATGAAGAAAAGCACGACACTTATTTTGAAATGGAGGGAGTACGTAATTTACGAACAATTGAACCATCTAGAGTTTGAAAACTATTTAAAAGTTCAAAGTAATTAGTATTTGGTTTGGTTTGGTTTGATTTTTCCATTTACAATTTGAGCACAAATGACATTGATTTGGATTAAAAAAAAAAAAAAAAAAACACTCATAAGGAGTATATAATTAAAAAATGTTATCTATTTGGATTCAAATATTGTGCCTGATTCGTGTAACAGTTTTGACTCCACGCTCAAGTTAATTACATTGCATTATATAGTACTACTCTTTGAAAAAATGTAATTCATTATTATTATTTTTTTAAGTGAAGGAATATGAAGATACTATTAGTCGTTAAAAAATAATAAATGGTGCTAAAGAGATTGGGAACAAAAATTTTAAAGTAATAATAACAAGATCAAGTAGTATCACAAATAAAATTCAACTAACATTTGAAATTAATAGATCGGTGCAAGTACAAACTATTTCAAGCAGCTCCATCCATGGTAATTTTAATTATTTAATTAGATTTTTTTTTAAGAGGGTATTTAATCGGAGTTTTCTACATCCCATGTTGCCTATATACACCTTTTGCATGAGCCATAATTCTATATAATTTATCTAGGCTTTTTCCACTAAGCCCAAACCCATTCCTCTGGATTAAATAACTCCAAACCCAAACTATGATTAATTAAAATAAAATAAACTAATTAATTAAATAAGCAAATTGTACATAAACAAATAATAGCAAGTAATGCACATTAAATAATTAAAAATAACTTAATTAATCAAATAGCCACCTAAAACAAATAATCAAACAACAAATTAATACCATAATCGTTTAATAAAAATAATTAGCCAAATAAAATAATTAAAAGACAATTAAAATAATAAATTAAATACTCAAAAGATTAGGAATATTACAGTTTGCACCTAATTTATTTCGCCCCGATATAAACACCTACCATATACATAAATTAACACATATTATTATAGGACATCTCAACTCGTCTCATGAATTGATCACGTCATTTAACAACAAATTCTATTGACATAAGATGTCAAATGTCAATTATCGTCCACAAATAATTGGTATGAAAGGCATAAATCACAACAGTACTAAATTGGTGCCTTAACATTAAAATTGGAGTAAATTTAATTTAAACTTTAAATTATTATTATTTTTTTAATTTTAAATTCAATATACCGATTTGATACTTCAAACAAAACACTAGTGATTAACAAGTGATTATATGTAAAATTGAGTTTGAATTGTTGGATTTAACTTGGGAAATAAAAACCGTGATATCGTTCTAAAAAGAGAGAGGCCGCTTTGACAAGCTCTTGCCTTGACATCCAACTTGAAATACTCTCAAGAGTTATGTGTAACGTTTCTACTGTGCCTTCTAACAAGATGATGTACCAATATACCATGAACATGGTGTCTCATATTTTAATAATTTAAGTATACAATCAATGTTTGAATAAAAAATAAAAATATTATAATACTGTGTACATATATTTTGAGAAATAGTTTGAAGAAATTAATAAATCACTCCAAGTAGATACAATGGCGACTTGTAATTCTGGTAGAATAAATTGAATGATTTCACTAAATAATTCTACGAAGGTGGAGAACAAACAGTACCACTTTCTCTTAACACGCGTGCCCAATCATACATAAAACATCACCTTAATTCTGAACTCATCTGTCTTAAAATCTCTTATTATCGTTTTAGTAAAATATACTATATAAAAACAATTTAGTAAAACAAACAACACAAAACTGGATAAGCAACCGGTATACATCATAATATTGGTTTCACATTCTTACAACACTCCCACAATGATGAAATAACACTTGTGGATGCACTACGATTAATGATTGAAATCTACTCTCTAGAACTCTCTATTCAAGAAAATGTAAACATATTTATTAAGCTCTTTATTCTTTTAGAATATTACCTACTTTCTCGACCAATCGACTAGGATATTATACGAAGGGGGCAATACTGATTTTTTTTTAATAATTTTAAATGAGGCAATAGTAATTTGTTAAGAGTATAAATCAATTGTTTCAAAGTAAAGACTGGTTCATAATTGAACTTCGCAACTTTAAAATTATTATTATTACCATCGAAAAAGGTTGGTTTGCTTCAAATTTCTTTTCCGCCCTCTCATGTATTGCTTTTATAAGTCAAATTTCCTCTTTAGTTGCCCTTGGTATACTTTTTTTATACATCTTATTGCTTCTCCTTTTTTCTGTTGAGATTTTATTTTTTGTAATCCAGAATTATACAGATTGTATAACTGTAAGATTGAATTATTTACTCTTTAATTTAGGAATAATTGGTAGATAATTAGTTTCCTATTATTGTATAATTAGTTATTAGTCTATAAATTGAATGTAATACTCATAAATAATATCGAATAGAGTTTTTAATTCTCATATTCTTTCTCTGAATTTCAAGATAGTATCAGAGCCATCATTAAACAGTAATTTTAAATCTCTTTAAATTTATCTTTAAAATTCAAAGACTCATACATAGATACCCATACACAATTCAAAGATACATGCCCATACACAATTCAAAATCCCATACACATACAGTCATCCATACCCATCATCCCTTTCACCAATCTGCCAACCCAGAATCATCTTCCCTTTCACAAGTTCGTCCATTATTCGATACAAACTTGTTAAGAAGTTTTAATTTTTAAGATTAATTTCACTAACACTTTCTTATATTTGGCCAAATATTATATTAAAATAATTTTTGAAAATTAGTTAGGTCCAATTTTACTTTTCTAAAAACGTGTGAAAAGACAATTTTACTCTCTTATATTTGGCCGCTAGTGGTTGTGGGTTGGGAATAATGGTGGCAGTTATGAAGATGGGGATGGTGGTGCTGCGGCGGTCGCCAGTGGTGCTGGATGTAATGGAGATGGAAAAAAGAAATATATATATATATATATATATATATATATATATATATATGGGCAAAATTCATTAAGGTTATTTATGTAATTTGTAAAATATTAATTTATGCTTTTTTAAATAAATTGGTATATTAGAAGGTTAATTTTGTCATTTAATTGTAAAATTGGAGCAATGTGATCAAATTTCATAGTGTTGGGGTTTTTTTAAAGTAGGTTGGGGATATTTGATAAAAAAACTTATAGTATTGAGAGTTTCGTAAAATTTGTCCTATTTTTTATTGTTAAAGTGACAGATAAGTGAGAATTCAGTCTCTATAGGAATAAAAAGAGTGTGCAAAAATAATAATTAAATTATTACTTGTGTTAAATGATTGTTGAAATTTTCATTAAAATACATCTTTATTAAATTATGTCAATCGCTACCTTATTTCCAATGGGGAGCAAGCAACCCTATGGACTTTTCTGTGATTTTTATTTTCTATAGGTAGATTTTAGTAATTATAAGTATACTCCGGCTAAATATCTGAAAATATCACAAAAGACCTTATTCAGAAAGATTCCTCATTTTCTAACTCATTGGCCTGACATAATTTTTTTTTTAAATAAAAAATATATCTTTAAAGCAAAAAATCTTCAGAAAGATTCCTCATTTTCTAACTCATTGGCTTGACATAATTTTTTTTTAAAATAAAAAATATATCTTTAAAACAAAAAATCTTCAGAAAGAATTCTCATTTTCTAACTCATTGGCCAGACATAATTTTTATATATATAAAAAAAGAAAAACATATCTTTTCTCTTCTGATGAGTCTCACAAGATTTTTAAAAATCAAATTTTACCTTTGTTTACCATTTATTTATTTTCGTTCAATATATTTTTTATTATTTTTATTGTTAATAGTTGCCCCTTCTGAAGATACGAAAATGAGGGGATTTTTTTTTTCCTCCGCCACTAGTGTTATGGTCCTGAAACATTTTATTAAATTGTCCAAATGTGATAAGGTTGAGTTGAGTGTGATTGAAGTGCGTTAGGGACCAACATAAATAATTTTACCACTGACGACACCTATACCAGTCCAAATGGAGACATCGCTCTCAACTTCTCAGACTCCTCAGGAACGCTAGCCCACCACCACTCATCCCCCAATCCACGTCACACCCATACTGGGCCACGGCGGGTTAAGACTTGTCCACCGTACTAAAGTTTTGGCCATCCCATTTTGGCATTAAATTGCAATTTAGTTTTCACATCAACCAAGGCATCAACTACTATATCCAACTTAGTTCATTTGGTAATTCTTTTTTTCCCCTTATATAGTATTAAAAATAATAATGACCCATTAATGCTTGAAATAGCGATTTTATTGATCTTCAATGTCATTTCATATCGCCAATATATATATATATATATATATATATATATATATATATCATTTCATAAAATTATATCAAACAAGTGGGATCATTCAATGAGAAGACCTATATATATATATATATATATCATAATTTAATTTATTTAATTTTAATTATTTTCTATCAATTGATTGCATTGCAGCAGTGGTTGCCATTAAACTAACAAAGAATATGTTCTGGTTTCCCCTGTTTTGCTTTAATAAAATCTTAATTGCCCAAAAAAAAGTAATAATAATAATAATAATAAGAAGAAGAAGAAGAAGAAGAAGAAGATATACTTACAATTGCTCATAACAGATACCAATTCTAAAATCTTATTGGAACAGGACTAATAATTTCCTTCTTAGGCCATTACTCCAAAACCAAGTAACAAGTGAAACAAACTAATATAATTTACATAAACTATTATTGCTTTGCTTACCAATAAAAATAATGAGGCAGCAAGTATGAGCATAATAACTACCTACAGACACAGATCAATACTTCATGTAAAAAAAAAAAAAAAAAAAAAAAAGAACAATAATGTCAGATATGGAAATTATAATTGGAGAAAAATTAATTTAAAACACAATTCACAAATTTAATATCAATATTTTAATTTCATGCTATCAAACATAGTTTTAGTTCAAACCGATATCATTCCATAAAAGGTTGATTTAAGATGACAAAAGGTGATCAATTATTGAGTCACATTTTCAGTGATCACGACGAAAAACAAAACTAATGTACGGCGAAGGATGCCATTTATTTCACGTTTGCCGCGTCCGGTGCCTTCTTGCTGCCGGCAGCTTTGGCCGATGACTCCGCCGGTGGCGTCGGAGGGAGTGGTGGCTGAACCTGATGACACGGCGGAGCAACCTTGTCTCCGCCACCATTGCCGGAGGGAGGAGCTGAGAGGTCGTCAGGGAACACAAAAACGCTCTGTGACAGCCTCCTTTGGTGGCGATTGGCTCTCTCAGACATCTTTGTGAAGTGTATGTTTGGAGGTGTGTGTTTGGAGGTGGGTGGGGGTTTGGAGGTGTGTGTTTTCGATGCAAGGAACTGTTTGGTTGACTCTGTTCGTATGGAAAGTTCAAGTGGGGTTTTTATCCATTGCTCCGGGATTCTTGGATAATGATGAGTGGGGAGAATGTGGAGAGAACAAGTTGAAATTACGGAAATGGGTTTTGTTTGTTTGATTAAAAACAACTTGCCCTCCGCATCTTTGTGCTTGTTTGGTTGCAAGGGTGCGAGTAGATTCCATTTGAACTCAAATCTTGCACCACCAAAACAACTCAATCTACACTTTCAATCTTAATTTTAACAAGAAATCCTCCTAAATTTTAATTTTTGACAAACTTACCCTTCTCAACTTCTAATTTGGCAACATTTAGCAAATGGCAAGGGAGAAATTGCAAAATATTTTGAAAAATTTCAGGGCATTTGTTGCTAAATTAAAAGTTTAGGAGCTTACAAAAAAAATTAATTACAAAATCAGGGAGATGAGTTGCCAAAACTTAAAAGTTCACAAGGGTTTTTTGAATTTTCTCCTAATTATTATTCAATGAAAAAACGTAAAATTAGCCTTCATTGGACTTTAATTGCTCGATTCCTTCACTCACATTTTGGGGATATAATTTATGGATGAAATTATTTTTTTCAATGTACAATGGTATTTTGTTTCAATTTAATCAAATTGCATCAAAAAATATTTGAAACAAACAAAGTTGATCAAACTTTTGCTTTCAATCAATTTGATAAGCGACAATTGAATTAAATTGCATCCAAAAATATTTGAAACAAACAAAGTTGACAAAATTTTGCTTTCAATCAATTCAATAAACGACTTAGGTATTGAAACATCCTACTTAATCACAAATTTATTTAAAAAATTATAGTCTAATGATATTAAGATATAATGTGAGACCATGTTTAGTGTGGGTAAATGGAATTCGAGTGTTCTAGTCCTCGTGAAAATAAAAGTAAGTGTTGGTGAAATTTGTGAAGGTAAAAATAAAAAAATTCACTAGTTTTACCCGAACATGAGTACATGACTCAATAATTCAGTAAACATTCTGAGAATACTAACATAAAAATAAGTTACTAAAAGGATTGGATACATGATGTTCATTGAACCCAATGAGAATAAACATGTTTGGCAACCTTGTCTTTTATATCCTGGAACTACCAAATACATGTATCCAAAATGGTTTCACATGAAATTTTATCAAGAGACATGTCTGTTTGGACAGTACCATGCTCGAAGATGTATCTAACCTGCTAACCTGCCACCTAGTGTTGTGAATACTATTGATCTCAGTAGACAACAACAATAATGAGGTTGGGTTTCGTGTGAACGTGTGGGATCGTGCGAAACACTAGAAATTTCAGTTCTACGCAATCTCATGAGCGTGGACATAACATCCAATCTGATTCCAATATACATCGTACGTGTTGGTCACGCGATCCGTTGGGGGTGGTTTTTTGTCTTGCCATGTGTTTAATGTCAGTTCATGCACATCAAACCTTTCTGCTGAAGAGCTAAAACAAGAGATGAAAAAGATTCTCCTCTCTCTTGCTTTCATGTGCTCTGTTTGGTTGAGGGAATGAAAAAGTAAGAGGGAATGGAGAGGGAGAGAGAGGGAAACATCACATCTCATTGTCTGTTCGGTTGAATGAGAGGAATAGTCCATTACATTACTAGGTGTAAATGCGTAATACATTTTTCTTGTTTGACTGGGAAGGAGATAATGAGTGTTTTTTTATATTTTTTTACCAATGCATTCTCATTTATATAACCTTATAAAGTAAATAATTATTCTAAATTGCAATCTAATTTAACAAGTGATTTTATAAATAATTAAAAGTTAAAATTGGTATTATGCATATGAATTATACTTTTTCTATCTTTTTCTCAGTTGACCTTCATCTTAACCATTTATGCGTTAATGATGTGTGGTGCGAATGCGTGATAAAATCCTTATCTATATGATAAGGTATTATTAGAATTATTATATAATAAATATTTTTATATAATTATTCTTATTTTTTGGGAGATAAGTGATGTAGAAAATGAAACATAATACACGTGACTTGTGAATCAGAAGAAAACTTGTCAATTGTAAATTAGTAATACAATATTTAAAATTTAAGAAGTAGTTTATTTTAAAATTCTACTAAAAAAAATTATAAATAATAGTAGTAAACGACATTGTAAAGGGCCCAACACCCTGGTAATCCTAATTTAATTTAATTATATTTTATTAGCATAATCAGCCTCTCTTAGTTTAGTTTCCTAGGTTGACTTACTTTCCTTAGTTAATCACTATACATTCAAAGTCGTGATCGTTCAAGGTATTAGGAACTCATTTGAGAGTTAATGTTCTCTATCTCATTAATTTCCTAGTCCAATATTTCTTTTAAAAAATGACTAAATTTGACCATAGCTTTACAACAATGAACCAATCTGGACCATTTTTTGATTCGGTAAAGCCTGTCAATTAGGGATGTCAATTTTTACCGTCCTGCCGGGACCCTGTCCCGTCCCGTCCATTAATAACGGATATAGGAATACTTTTTATACCGTTGGAGCGGACATGGATACAAATTTTGTACCCGTTGAGAGTTACGGGGCGGGTAATCAATATACATATCCTAGGTGCCCCGCCCCGCCCCGCCCCGCATATAACTATATATATATATATATATATATATTTATTAATAAGTTATTTTAGCGGCTTACCCAATTACCCATCTCTTGCAATCATAATTTAGGATGTAAACTTGGTATTAAATTTGCTTTTGTTTTGGTTATGGTGAAAGTTGGAGCTTAGAATTTCTTGTGATTTGGTTGTATTAAACTTTTATTTTTGTTTATTATGTTCTCTGAATTATGTTATGTGCATGTTATTTTATTATTTTTGTTGGGATACATAATTTTATTTATGTTGTGTCATTTCTAGGCTTTGCACATTTAAATAGCAGGAGGCACAGTATTTCCTAACGGGGCGAGGTTGGACATGAAAATCCAACTCGTCGTGGGTCTCGGGGCGGGTATGGACTTGACAAAAATTAAAAGAGGCGGGGCGAGATTTAGGGAAACCCACTCCAAACCCGCCCTGTTGTCATCCCTACTATCAATCTAGTGATTAACACCCTCCTCTCTTTTTGCTCAATTTTGATAATAATAATAATAACATAGGCTATGATATATACATCTTCCATTTGTCTATTCCCTTCCAACCAAATAAGAAATATTTTTTATATCCCTCCTCTCTTCCATCCTTCCTCAATTCTTCCTTCCTATCAAACATAAGATAGAAATGTGTTCTATTGTAATTTTAGTTATGTTTGTTTTTATTTTGGTGAATATTATTTTTAAAATATATATATACTTCTCAAGATGACATAATAGATCCAATAATCTAAATAAGAACAAAATGACAATACATTCTTGCACTTAATTTAGTTGGTTTTGCTCTTTGAATTTGGTTAACCCGAATCTCAATTTCATCTACTTTCGTAAAATGGGCATTCAATAAGGGTCAAGTGTAGAAAACACTCATAAAGTATGTTTATAGTGTATATCACACCCCCTCGCGTGCAAAATACACCCCTAAAATTTCAATTTGGTGCAAATAGGTCCATTTGACAAATTTAAACCCTAAGTTAACTAAATTACCCTTACTGAACTATTTTATAAAATATATAAAAATATATATTTTTGTGAAATGACCGAAAAAGGACACTATTGGAGGATGCCTCTTTCATGCAGAAAAACACACCTAAAGTTTCAATTTGGTGCAAATAAGTCCCTTTGACAAACTTAAACCCTAAGTTGACTAAATTATCCTTACTCAACCATTTTATAAATATATAAAAATAAAAAAATTTATAAAATGACCGAAAATGACATTATTGGAAAACGCTGGCAATGGACAAGTAAAGATAAAAATATAAAATAAAAATAAAAGTATAAAAGAAAAGTAAAGATGAAAATAGAAAATAAAAAATAAAAATAAAGTGAGAACTAAAGAAAACAAAAATTTTCCAAACTCTGAAAATCAGTGCACACTGATACTGTGGATTTTGTTTATTTATTTATTTATTTTTGTTTAGCAATGTTGGTACCAAAAAAATAAAATAAAGAAAAAAAAAATTTATAGAAAAGAGTAAATTGGAATCTCAAAAAATTCAGATCCTTATTCTACAAAAAATTAAAATCCTTGTTCTATAAATTATCAAATTTAAAAAAAAAAAATTTGTTTACAAATATATAGTGTTTGGGATTTATTCCTGACATTATTTATTTATCTATTTGAGACATGTTGGCATTGCATATTTATTTTATGTGACATATACATACACATATGTTAATATTGTTAGCTTTGTAGCGTATTTGTAATAAGTGAGCATTTGGTAAGTTGTGGGGACCATTTTGACCTTTTGACTATAAACTCATGAAGGAAAATGAAACTAGCCATGTGAGTTATATTTGTATGTGTGTGTAGAGTGAGAAACATTAAACCAACCCCTTATTATCTCCTTCACCACCTGAGCCTTTCTTTTCTCTATCCCACGGCATTTTATTTTTCTTCATTTCCCTCAAGCTTCAACCTTCTATATCACCCTATTCCATGGAGATCTTGAACTTACCTTAGAAGGGAAAGTTGACCGGGACTATGAGAGTAATAAAACCCCTCAATCAATTTTGGATTTGGAGCACATTCTTCTTTTGAAATAGTTAGGGTTTGCTCCTGACTTGAGGTAGAGGTGTATTGCGCTTATAACCTAAGAATTATTGGGATTTTACGACCATTGCGTGAATTATGCATACACTTATGTGTGTGAATTGGATTAGAGAGCTTACATGATGTTTTGATTGTATATCCATAATGTTTCATTGAGTTCTTATATTAATTTTCATTGTACCATGTTATTTGTTTCATTGTTGATATTATTGATGTTTATTAAAATTTAGATCTTTTTGTATACAATTAATTGTAATTAAAGTGTCTCACATGTTGTAATTGTTCATGGAATTATCATGTATTTGTTATCTTATGAGGGTTAACTTTGAAAATGTATATTTCTATGATTATACTAAACTTTTGCACACTTGATAATTGATATAATGATAGTATGAAATCACATGACTTTAAAAAACCCAATTTGTTGACATTGTATCAAAAAGTATGCCATTACAGTGATTTGGACCATAGGGTGTGGATTGTGTGATTAATATAATTTATGTACGTTTGTGAGGTGCAATTTGGGCATATCATGGTATATAGATTATTTTGTGGACTTGTTTGTTAATTTTGGGAGATACTCGAGGGTTGTTACTTTGAGAATGAGAAGGCTTGGCGCTCGCGGGTAAAATATGAGTTTCCCCACTTATAATGGCCAATCGGTTGGTTTTCGGCGGACTAGTAATCCGAGAACGACTATTTTTATTTAGGCGCATAGCATAACTGTATAAAAGGGAGTGTGGGTGTGTTCCGAGTTATCCAATTAATTGATTTCAACTTTTATTTTCAAGTTGGCATTTATATGTTATTGCGACTTGTAGATTTATGTACATTAAACTATATTGTTTATGTTTGTCTTGATTAGTGGATTAATATTGTTTATGCCAGATAAGGACGATCCTATTTAGGGTTCCCTTGAGATTAAACATTAGGAAGTATGTTCTTTATATTGTATGGCGATGCCATATTTGTAGAATTTTGAGAAACCTGGTTTATATTAATGAGACATTCCTATGGAGCAATTCATTGCTCACCCCATTGATTATTATATTTTTCAGGAAAGGGCATTGCCTAAGAGGAGGTTCCTCATCCCTAACTTGATTGGGATTTTGACAACGTTTTTGAGCTACTTGTAATAATTGTGACATCCATTGTGTAACTTACTTTTTGACTTCTATTTTGACTTATGGTGCATTTAGATAATGTATTTGATGACACATGTATGTATTTTTTAAGGAGGGATATAGCTTAGGAAATCACCCATGTATTTTTTAGATTTCCCATAAAATTTTCCCTCTCATATTTTCTTGTGTAATCTCATGACATTAATCCTCATTTCTCACTTTATGAGTTGTAATGGGGCCATGGTGGCCATGACTTATGTGGTGGGATTGAACAATTATTGTTTAAGTTGTGTGCATGTGGGTTTATTTGGATAGTCTAATACAAATGGTTAATTAGTTATGCTATTATTTATTTTTATGAAACTATTATTATTATTACTATTTTTTATTTACTTTTTATTTCAATGAAACCATGACCAGTATGTTTGCGTGTCTATGTATAATTAAGTTAGGTCCAATAATTTACTTTCTCAGTGAGGCCACGCACTGATTATTGCTATGCATGTCAAAATTTAGATTAAGAGACCATTTGTTACCATATATTGAATTGTTGTCGTCTATATGTAGATTCATATTAGTAGGATCACTATTTAATGCCATGTTGTGGTGGACTTCATTATTGGCCAAGTATCAGGTCCACTGTTTACGCAGCCCCATCATGTATGTCGTGGTTTAAAAGTTTAACACACTACTGTGTTGACAACCAACCTAGTTGACACAGGGGTCGATTTTGAATACAAATTGCCTGACCTGTGATGGCACTAACACAAAATAAGAGCAAATTTTATCTAAATTTTTTACTTAGCTTAACAAATTCAAACTTATTGCCTATGACACACAACAAGTAAAACACTCCCATACACAATTATAGTTGCAAGAATGTAAGGACAAGAACACCCAAAAATTTTTAGAAGCCCCAAGGCTTCAAATATTTACTATTAACTCAAATAGTACAAAGAAAAGGCCTCAACCTACAGAAGTATACAAGAGGCTCCCACAACATTATTTTTTGTCTCTCACCCTCTATTTCTCTTCTACAGAACCCACATATTTATAGGCAAACTCACAAAACTACCCACAATAGCCTACTAAAGTGGTGGATGACACCCCCATTCACTCGGGGTCGTGCTGGCACAATCTCAAAGTGCCATCACCACATTTACAGTTGACAAGCTCAATTGCTAGCTTGTTGGCATGCCCAGCACATGTCATCTGTCCACAGGAGGTTGCCTATCATCTGCCACATATCTATATAACTCTATATATCAACATAATAGAGTAAATCTGACCCCAACCACCTGTGTGTTGTCGCCTCATAATTGTGTCACGTGCATAGGAGGTTACTCAGCACACCCCCACTCCCCATAATATATGCACATGAGTGGGAAGTGCTAGTAACCGTCCCCAACTGACTGAGCCCACCTAGCCATTTTCTATAACCATGAGCCATGCCTAAGTCCCTTGAGCCACCCTTGCATGCTGAGCGTCTTCTACGCCCACTGCCTTATGCCCATGTCCTTGACTAGACTATGCCACATGTCTATGACTTGTGATCCATGTTTTAAGCAACATCTGAGTTAACCTTGTAAACTTAGCCTGTGCTAAGCCCACTGATATAAACTAAGCCAACCCATGCTCATGAGTTATCCTGCGCCTTAGTCTGTTAGGGCATAGTGCTCAGCCATGCCCACACTTCGGTCCATCCGAGTCACAACCTTGCTCAAGGCAATTTAAATCCAATGACCCATATATGCTGGTTTACTGAACCATGCCACAAGGCTTGGGGCTTATTGTTTCAAGCACGTGCGCACTCGTGGGCATGGCGTACGAAGCCCACAAACGTCTGCGCCATGAAAACTCTGCCCGCCTTTGGATGCCTACAACCGGGCGAGCGTGCCATGCAACTCTATAATGACCCGGTCATTTCCTTCTTTTCTTTTTTCCTCAGAATTTTACAGATGAAATTTTTTCGTTGAAATTTCTTTTCTAAGTTCGATTTCATGTCACTTAGTATTGTATCGAGTGCTTGAAAATGGTTTTTGAGAATCTTTCCTTTTGGATTGACAACTTCCTTTAAGGATCGAGTCATTTTCATATTTTTCGTTTTTCGACACTATTCACTTTTCGCCCTTTTCCCTATTTTATCTTCTCCCCGTTTGTCACTTTGTTGGCATAACCTCATTTTTTGTGTTCGAAATTGGTTTTTGACTTCATGTATCTTTATTCTAAGTGGTTTTCACGATATACGTATCTTTACTTTTGTCGAAAAGCTCTTTGGTTGCTCCAGGTGTCCATAGGGGCATGGATGTATAGTTCTTCAAAAATATTTTTATTTTTTGGGGTATTTTTCGTAAATATCTTTTAAAGATATTTTATTTTAGGGGCTTTTAAGAAAATATTTTTGGAAGATATTTTCATTTTGGGTCTTTAGTGCAGTTAACCCTTTTTGGAGGGGCCATTGTACAATTAACGAAAGTTATTGCAAAAATGTCTTATTTTGAGCCTGAATCCTCATATGGGATTCATTTTCACTTTTCGTTGAGTCATGTACTCTTAGAATTTCCTTTTGGTCATTTTTCCCCAGTTATTGGATTTCTGACTCCGGTTGCTGTAGAATTTGTTCGGGGCACAACTTTTTGCTTGGGACTCGGTTTTCAACGCTGTTTTTTCTGTTATTTATATTTTTCTCATTTTGGTTCTTTTTTGTTCATGATTTCGCCGTTTTAGCGCGTCTGCTCAAATTTCACTTTTCCGGACCCGGCAAGGCCCGTTCAGGGCACTTTTAGGGTTTTACTATAAATAGGGGGTCTTAAATGAGAAAATCAGATTTATCTATCTCTCTCCCCTCTCTTGGCCGGATTCCATGGCAGTCATGGGCTGCTACCTTCTCTCTCCTCTTTTGAACCTTCTCCCTTTAGCGAAATATTGTAGTGCTTTAGTGTTTATCAAAGGCCTTGACGATGCGCACCTTTCCCCCTTATTAGAATCCATTTTTTGCCATTTTAAGTTCGGATTTGAAGCCAAGTTTGGATTTTGGTGTGATCTCCTTGGGGTTTAATGATCACCTTATTGTCCACAACAAAACCTAGAAGTTTCGTCGGATTCAGAGCGGTTTCATTTCGGTGGGGATTTGAGATTTCATGTCAAAATGAGGTAGGGGATGTATTTGGTTTATATTTATGTTGTATTGATTGTTATATAAGCATCTACAACTTGTAAGCATGCATTTGTTCAAGTTTTATAATTTAATTTAATTATTTTTTATGCTTGAGATTTAATTCTTATGAAGGTGTGTACCTTAGAATTAAATTGTGGCACGCTAGTAAATTAGGCCTTGGTATGTATATCAACGTCTATTAAATTGGGAGCATTTGAATAAGAAATGCAAATTTTATTTAATATTTATTTTTTGTAAAAGATTAATTTACATAATTGTAACAAGCATGAAATCAGCTTGTAATGTTATATTAAAATAGGCTTTGATATGTTCTTCAATCTATGTAAAATTGAGGACATTTGGAGTTATTTGGAAATTTAGAGAAAATTAATTAATGAATTTAATTAATTTTATTTTAAGTGTTTTATCCCTTAATTCGATATTTGATGTGATATATGTGAAGATTGTGCTATGTCCCTTAACATATATTAATTTGAGATTATTTGGAATTGATTTGAAATCTAAAGAATTTAATTATTTTAGTTAATTAAAATCTATCTACTTGTTCCATGAATTTAACTATGTATTTGAAATTGTTTCTATGTTTAAATCAAGGAATTGGACTTAGCATGATATAGGATATCATTGTCTTGCATGACTTGTTTAAATATATCTTGTGTAGGTATATAGCTTGTTAGAATATCACAATTGTTTACCTTGAAAGTTAGTTACTAAATTGAAACTTATTTAGTACTTGTGGCTTAGGATTGTAATATGGCTCAATTGTTGTAAAGTATTCTTACTTAGTGTATAAATTGCATATTGAGGACATGACATGTCATGTGCTATTTAGACTTGAATTCTATGACATGGTTTATGTGAATTCAATCTTACTTGCGCATGGAATGTGGTAACTTGCATTTGATTTTTGTATAAGTTTTGAATTTATTGATTTTGGAAAACTTGTAAAGACAAAATATATGTGATGGCTAGGGTTTGACTCTAGTACGGAGATAAGAGCCTTCTAAGTTATAAGTGCACACTAGGTGGTACCTTGTGGGTTGTAATTACCCGAAAATACTTGTTTGGTTTGTGACCACGTGTTTTAGTCTTTCCACTATTTGATTTCGCATTTAATTTCAAATTGTTAATCATGAATTACTTGTAACTTGTGAATTTATGCTTGCCTTGCATTTTAGATCTTATTTAGTATACTTGAAACTGTATATTTGCTTCGTGTATTTAGATCTTATTTAGTATACTTGAAACTGTATACTTATTTTGTGTATTTAGATCTCACTTAGCATACTTGAACTTGTATCCTTGGTTATATATTTAAACCCTATTTAGTATACTTACGCATTGTATGTTTGATTTGTGCAATCGGATTTCATTTTGTATACTTGTGTCGTGTATGTTTGTCGTATGCGTAATTCATTTAACTTAGTATACTTGTGCCTGTATACTTAATTCATGAGTTTTCCATGTTAATTGTATATTGTATATGCATGCTTAGACATTGCATAATTTGTTTAATATGGTTTAGTATACTTGTAAATGTATGCTTGTATATTGTATATCATGTTTTAATATTGACTTGCATACTTGAATATGCATACTTGTATGCCGTGATTCAATTCAATTGCATGAGTAGCTTAGGATGATCCTTGAGTCTCACTTGTGACATAGACGTTAAGTAGCATGATCCTTTGAATTATTTCATGTTAAAGTAATAACCTTGTAAAAAGTTAAGTCGATGCATGCTCATTCCCTACGAGTAAAGTTGTTTACTCACCCCGAAGTTACAGGGTTATTTTCAGGTACGGATACCTTAGTTCGAGGTGCGCATCATTCCTTGGATGACTTGTTACTTTTAAGTTTATATTTCATGCAAATGTTAGCATGAAATGTCATTTTGTAGTTTTATATATCAAAACTCGTATCCTTGATTCCAACTATGTAATGTGTACCTAAGTACATTTTTTGGATGCTTATTTTATAGGTATGATATAAGGCCAAAGGCCATTAATTCTAAAGTTTACAAATATGTTTTCAAAACTTGAGATTTTAGTATTTGATACTATTCATCGATTTTTTTTAAAAAAATGCATCGATCGATCCGAAACTTCCGGGGGTCTTGTGGGTGTATTTTAAGATTATATTTTCAATTTAGGCAATTTAAAAACCTCCCGAAGCCCCATTTCCTTTCCTTTGGCAGCAGTTTGGAAATATTTTAAACTTCTGGACCTGATTTTTTTGGGAGTATTCTGGGCATTTTACAATACATTTTCTTTGTTTCCGTCCGCAATATTGGGTAGAAAACTCGATTTTAGGGGGGGTTTCTTCTTCGTGTTTTTCCAGAAAAATTTGTTTCGGATCTCGTTTCGGCTCTCAGTTATGGCTAAACCCTTTTTCTTCCCCTAGTATGTCAGGATGCTCGTGGGGTGCTCGTGGTGCCCCGTCTCGACGTCCTGATGTCGATTTTTGTTTTCGCTCGTTTTCCTTCGTCCGGACTCCAAATCGAGTGAACTTTTGTTAAAACTTGACTAATTTTTCGCTGTCTTTCCAATGATGTGCTTGATTGCACTCGGATCTTCCTGAATAATTACCAGTTTACCCTTTTAGCCTTAAGTGCTCATTTTTCTTCGTCTTGTCGTTTCTCTTTCGTCCGGACTCCGAATCATGCGATTTTTGAGTCCATCTTGATTAGTTTTTCGTTGTCATCACAGCGGTGTGCTCGATGGCACCGGAATTCATACTTTCATAAATGACTATTTTGCCCCAGGGGGATTAATTGTTATTTTTTCGATCTTTTGCTTTCACGTTAGTTCTCATTAAGTTCCACGACCTTATGGAAGGTTTTCAAAGTGTCTTAGAGGTGTGTTGTGCCTTAGGAGACCATTGTCTTATTATTTGCTTCCGCATTTCGAATCCATTTATGGGACAGTACAGGACGCACTGGGTTTGAAAATCCAGGGCCGTCACAAACTCTACTTGTCCTGTGCGCCACCGGATGTCCTCCTCGTGCCACTACTTAAAGGTGGTGGTGATGGGTTGTCGCCGCACCACAAGCTTAAGAGAGTGTGCAATTTAGGCGAGGGCCAAGTTTTACATTTATAGAAGTCACTACTACCTTTACTAAAAATATAGTTAGGGTGAGTAGGGATCGTCCCAAGGGATTTGAGTCGTACTTGGTTGTGGAATCGCTATTAGGATTAGTATGTCGAGTGATCAAACAAATAGTTTGTTGGTTGATTAAACTAAATAGCAAATTAAATTAAATAATTGAATGCAACAAACAGTAAGTAAGAGAGAGAGAGATCTTGGGGTTTATAGGTCACCACTAAGCAATGCTTTTCTACACCTTTAACAAGTGACTAATGAGGGAAATGTGTGTTGCAATATTGACGTGTGTGTGTGTGTTTGGTTGATTCAATTAGCAAGGGTGACCAATTAAGCATACATTGTCTAATCAACATGTGAAAAACACAATATATCTAACAATTAAGTATATATTGTCTAAATAGCATGTGAAAAACACAATATATCTAACAAGTCATTAATCATTTCATTAAGTTCACAAGCCAAATACACCACAAGGTTAGAGACATATGCTACTTGCATTCAAAAGTATGGGACATCAAACAACAAGCATGGATTGTCCTCCCATTTAACAACTATGCTACCATTACACTACAATTAAGCTAATGACATGAAATTAAACTAATTAAGCTAAGAGAGAGGTACAATCCATCAAAAAATGAGCATGAACCATCTAGAAAATTACAAGAGCATTCCTTTAAGCACTATATTTTGACAATCTCTAGATCTATGACATTAATACACATAGACATACATCAATAACATAAGAAATAGAGACAAACACATGAACATCTATTTTAGCATACATAAACACATGTATAGAATAAAATGATCAATTGGAAGCATTAAATCACATAAATTATTGAATAAATAAGATCTATCTATATAAAAGTGCCAAAACATGTATTACAACACTAATCCCTCAATAATACACAAGATCAAGATGTAGAAAGCATGCTTGGGGCTAATTACAGCCCCAAGAGGATGTCTAGCCACTCATGGTAGTGCTTCTCCAACTCTCAAGGGCTAACTCCATGGTAGAGATTTGCTCCTTGGTTGATGAAGAGTCTCCAATGGTGTCTCTAGCCTCCTCCTCCTCTAAGCTTGCTCTCCAAGAGTTCTTATAAGGTATGAGATGGTATGATGTGGTATGAGGTGATATCATGTAAAAAGTAATCCTTATCCTTATATAGGTAGGTCAAATGACACACAAAATGAGCCGGGGTCGTGCACAAAATATTCCTCAATGATTAGATAAAGGACAACTTTTTGTGAGCTGGAGATTTAACTTTTTTGCACTGGAGGAAGTTCGATCGATCGAACCTTGGATTTGGATCGATCGAATATGGCTGAGATCTATCGAACTTAGGCTGGATCGATCCTCAATGGTGGCGCTTTCTGGATAAAGACAAATCTGAGATATTTTGAAGATATTTTTGGGAAAAGGATAAAAGTGGTTGATAGGGTGGTACAACTAGATAAGATCAATTATTTGGATAAGGACAAGACAGTTTGATCGATCGAAGAATGATGTTAGATCAATCGAACTTTTGAGATATCTGAAAATGTCATCATGGCTCTGATCCATCTTGAAGTACTGAGATCGATCATGTTGGATCGATTGAACTTTGATCTGAGATCGATCGAAAATGTTGAATTTCACCTTTTTCTTCCTTTTGCTTCCACTTAGTTCCTTTCTTTGATTCATCCTAAAATTGCTTCATTTATACTCTTATTTTGCTGAGTTAGCTTATTTTCGGGATAAGTACCTGAAAATGGAAATAATACGAAATCAATCTAAAACGGTAAAGTAAGATAGATAAAGGTACTAGAATGTCTGAGCTTAAGAGGTTTAAATACGCACTTTTCAGCGCTCATCAGGTGGAAACCATGTCTAAGCATGTTGGCTAAGCACCCAACACTTGCTTTATACATGGAAAACCATTGCCACACTGAATGGTGAGGATGCTTCAGATAGGCATAACATTCCCTAGTAATGTTGAAAGACAAATCAAAACTCTGGCAGTAGCAGACATGCCCTATATCTGAGAAAGCGTAATGAGCAAATTAAATTATCTAGACCTCAAAATTGAAATTTGTCTTCACCAGTACACTTCTAAGATTTCAAAGAAGCTCTCATAATTTTCCAATGAAAAAACTCCAAACTTCATTTTTTGACATATTTATGAAAATGTCCCTATGCACACTGGTAACACCCCATAGCTGTCAGAGAGATTGTCAAGGTCCGAACCCCATAACACTAGTCTACTTGCCACCATATATGTCTATTTTAGGTTGCCTAATGCAAACTTATTGTATTGTCAACTAAATGACATACATTTAATTAATTAATTAATTAATAATAATAATTTTATTTTTATTTACTTTTTATTTATTTACTCAAATGAGTTTATTTATTTATTTCTTTTCTTTTCTTTTCTTCGCGACCTGAGCCATAGAATTCGGGTCATAACATATACCCCATTGGGCATTTTTGGAACAGTAAAAGGGCAAAACGAGTATTATAACACTAATTTATGTCATGGGTATTTTTGCACAGTTTGAAATGATTAGGGATATTTTTTGCATACTTTTTTAAATAACGGGTAAAAGTGCTACGTGGAATATACTTTAGTTTAGGGATGTTTTCTTCACTTGTCCTTTTTAATAAATATATTTCAATTTTGATGGAACTAAGTTCAACAGATTTTCTCTTATTCCACTTGATCAATGTAAAATACTACGCAGGTCATTTAAAAGTTTGGGTAAATTACATGGATCTTTCTTAAGGTTTTGATAAATTATACAAGGGTAAACAGTTCAACGACCTCCCTGAGTTTTGGCATGTGTGCTCAATGACTTTCTTAGAGATTTATTTTCGATAAAGTTGTTGATCAAATTTTATAAAACCATGATTTTTTTTTTCTTTCTTTTTTATAAGATGCAATATAATATATTATTATAATATAAGGGTTTTACTAACTTTTTATCTTCAAAATCTTTTTCGACCAACAATGAAACGGGTTTAGAGGAAGTAAGACTAATAAATGTTGAATTGTTGACCTATGTGTAATTTGTCCAAACATCAGAAGTGGTCAATATAATTTATCCAAAAAGTTTCCATTACGTGTAAATATTATTTTTAAAAACGAATAATATTTAAAAATTAGAAAGAATTTGATCACCCTTCTAGCATCCAAGATAAATTTATTCGTCTTTTAGAGGAAACGGATAAAAACAATTTAAAAAAATTGATAAACCCTTCTACACATCAAATAAAATTTTGTTGACCGTAGGAGTTTCAATACATGTTAATTTACAATACTGATAATTCTTCCACTCTTTAATTTTAAAGAAAAATATTTATATGCACCAAGCTTAATGCTAACATTACAAGAGGGGTAGTTTAGTAATTCTTGCCATTGTAAACAATTAAAATAAATAAAAATAATCCCAAGGCACATACATATCCCCGTGAAATGAATGTAAGGGTCTATTTAGTTATACGAAAATTAATAGTGAAAGTGAAAGTGAAAGTAAACGAAAGTGAAGTAAAGAAAATACAAAAATTTATTTATTTTATATGCATTTGGATAAGATATAATAATAATAATAATAATAACAAATAAAAAACAAAGCAAACAATTCTCACTTTAAACAGGCAGAAAATTTTATTTTAAAATTGCGTGAGTTATCCTGCGTATTTTCGATTTTAATTAAGTATACATATTGTTTTTCTTCTCTCTCCATAAATCATTGAATTCCTTACCTAGGGTTGCCCACACAAACCAACTCTTAAGCCAGGAGAGACATGACTTTTATACATACATGTATATAACATTATTATTATTTTTAAATCATTACACATTGATCTAAAACAAATCCAAGTGAACACATATATTTTATGTATTACTACTCCTATTTAAATACGGTATGCAACATAATCAAATAATTTTTTTGTTGGATGGCAAGAGTTATCGAATGAGGAAGAATGTAACTGGTTCTTGTCCCGGTTCAAATTGGAACAAAATAGGGTTATGGGCTTAGAAGGGTGAACCTAACATCTTATATCTTATATTCTATTTGGCAAGTAAAAGAAAATTGGATAGAAAGAAGAGAAGAATGGATGAATGTAATATCTCTAGAGGGAAAGGATAATGTCCCTTTCTCTTTTTGTCTGGTTGGATGGATCATGGAAGGAAAGGAGGAAACATATTGTTTCATTTGTTAGAGAGAAGGAAGGATAAAGATTGCTAATATTGAGTAGGGGGTGGGCAAATAATCCATGAATTTGCAAATCCGACAATAGGATCGGATTGTTACATCCATGGATCGGTGGTGGATTAAAAAAGAACCGAATCCGTAACTCACAGATCGGATTACGGATTTGGCTGTTAAAATTCCGATACTATCCAATCCTTGAAAATTATATATATATTTTAAAATATTATATTAGTTAATTTAATTAGTTAATGATAATTTAATGGACTATAAGGATGTATTAGTTAATAATTATTTAAATATATAAATTAATATTAATAAATTAAAATTTTATCTATTGGGTTATGGTTAAAAAAAAAAAAAATAATAAATAATATTAATTATAAAAATAATAATGGATAATTTAGATAAAACCAAATCCGCGAATCCAATCTGATTCGATCCGTTATTACATGGATCTGATCCGTGGGATAACGAATTTGTGACGGATTAAGATTTGTTTAATCCGTTGGGAGCGGATCGGATTCGGATTGATGTCTAATCAGATCCGATCCGTTCTGTTCTGTTTCGTGGCCACCCCTAAACAAAAATGTGTTTTACTGAGTTTATTTAATAATTATGAAGGGTAATATTGTAATTTAATTTTTATACTATTCTTGCATATATTTTTTTATTTGTTTTCGTTCATATTTGGAGGGGAAAAAATTTGTTAAGTACGAAGGGTGATTCATTAATAGTCTTTTTCTTTACCTTCTTATTTTATATCTACCAAGTCCGAAATTGTGAATAAATTTACAACTTGAACTTAAATGTAATAAAATCCAAACCTAATACGACAAACCATAAGCCTAGTCAGTCAAGCTTGATTCTAAACACCGTCAGATTGAGCTCAATCCAAATCGTAGCAATAAGTTTATATTAGGCTGATTGGAATGGAGGTCGTTAAAACACGAAATAAAATTAGGTTTGATGCAAATACACGTAATCCCAATTAACACAGAAGTTCATGCATGAATGTGAGTATCAAGATTGAATCTTACGGGCATCATTATTAATATAAAACGAATCATACAAAATGAGATATTGTACAAAATAGAAGTGAAACACGATCATTTATGCTCACTTTTTCTCAAATTCGACTCTTTTAGAAAATATTTATATTTGAATTTTAGATTGAGTAAAAAATTAAAGTCAAAATCAAATAAAATGAGTTTAATTTGAATAAAATATTAAATCAAACCAGCATGAATAAAAAATGACTAATTAATCAAATAACAAAATAACTTGCTACAACATAAAATCTTAATTCAATAAATATCTTTTTAATCCATATGACTGTAACATAAAATTAAAATCATTAAACAATGATTTGTATAATGAAAAAATATTAACCGGGTTATATCATTTTCTTTTTTCCTCAACCGATAAAAAAGAAAAAATGCGGAAAGGAACAAAAGAGTGAGACACAGTTTTGTTAATGCTATCGTTGAAAGTCAAGTGAAGTCCGATACCATCACACGTGTCATTTTGCTGACTCATTATCATAGATGGATCACGAAGAAATCAACTTCAAAAGCACGACGTGGCGAAAAATGATGGGTCCTCCACAACGTGGTCCCACCCATAGATATAAAATTTCGCTTCCATCCGTTTTTTTTTTAAAAAATTTATCCGTATTTCTTCTTCTCGTTTCTTCCAAATATCGTCGCGAATATTTTACCCTCTAAAAATCTCAACCGCGAACCAATTCAGATTTCGTCGCCGCTCTGCGTTTTCGTGTTCGTGTGAGAGAAGAAAAACAGAGAAAACCCTAACCCTATTTCAATTGATTCTCAATTTCAGCCCAAAAACATAAAATTCGTTGTTTTCTCTGTGTATCTCAGATCTATGATTCTTGAATCTTGTTTCGAATTCGGCTTGTGTTATTACTCTGGATCTCCAAGTCCCGTTCGTGTTTGTTCAGATTTAGACGTTTCTTCGATTCAATTGTGTGATGGTGTGAATACAGAGGCGTTGGAGAGGTAGGTCGAATCCCAATTTGGGGATTTTTATTTCTATAATTTCAAATTCAAACGACGTTTAGGCGGTTACTGATAAGTTAATAGTTTGTTCAATTTGTTCACGAGTACGCTTGTGGCTAGTATTTAACCATGCAAAGAATGTCCTTTTCTATTTAAAAATTTGATTCAAATATTTGGGGCCAAGTTGAAATTCGAATTTGATTAGTATTGCGTCGAACTCTATTATTAATAATTAGGTTTTTCTGTATTTTGATATTGAATGCTTTCCTGCAATTTAGAGTTGTCAATATTCAATTGCTTTGAATTGTTAGAGGAAGCGTGTTTGGATGGGAGAAGGGGAAGCTTGTGTGGTAGTGTTAAATGATGGAGAGATGGAAGATAAGGATTCATTGAGAGTCGAGTCGAAGCGTGACCATCAATGGCTGGTAGACGATACTGTAACAGAGCCTTGCACTAAGAAACAGGCGAGGGAATCTTTGAGCGATACTGGGTCGGAACATTCCACAAAGAACCAGTCAAAAGAGGCTTCGGTTGATGCTAAAAAGGAGCTTTCTGCAAAGAATCAGGGAAAGGAAGCTTCGAACGAAGACATATGCTCAGAGGTTTCAGACCCGAATTTGTCACCAACAGATAATGCTTCCAGCTTTCGGACTATCAGTAGTCAATCAGCCGAGTTGGTGAGCAATAAACAAGTTGGTTTTGGCGAAATAACGTCTACTGGTTCAGGGAATTCAAGTACAGATGAGAGCTTGAGTGAAGAAGAGCACAATAGGAATGATATATCTGGTGCAATTTCTACATCTCACGTTGTACTTGAAATTCCAAAAAGCACCAGCTCCTCTGGTATCAGAAAGATCATATTTAAGTTCAGTAAACGCAAGGAGGACTATGAGAATAAATGTTCTTATTTGGCTGCTCAGCCTGTAGCTAATGGGGTTAGTGGTGACCTATCTTACAGTGGCTTGCATGAGGAGTCGGTATGGAAGTATTCAGCATTGGACGATTCAAATGCAGAACTAAACACTAGTTTTTATGGGAAGTGGTTATCCGAAACCAATGACCCTCGATTTTGTGCTCCTAAGATGGAATTGAAAATGTCAAAGAAGGTTGTTCCTGACAGCTATCCTACAAATGTCAAAAAGCTATTATCAACTGGTGTTCTTGAAGGAGCTCAAGTGAAGTATATCTCTACCTCTGGGGAGGTATGTAGTCGTTCAATATACCCTATATTGCTTTCGCGACACTATATGATTCTTTTGGAATCTAATGTGCTTTTTAATGATTGTCAGAAGGAGCTCCCTGGAATCATAAGTGGATATGGATATCTCTGTGGCTGTTCAAAGTGCAATTTCTCCGAAGTAAGTCAGTTCTTTTGCAGTAAAAGTTATTTTTATTTGGGATGTTTTTAGAAGTTGTTTGGTTTACTGAATGATTGAATTACACAAGCAGGTTCTTAGTGCATATGAGTTTGAGCTGCATGCTGGTTGCAAAACTAGACACCCAAATAACCACATATTCTTGGAGAACGGGAAACCAATTTATAGCATAATCCAAGAACTAAGGACAGCACCACCCAGCATAGTAGATAAAGTGATAAAAGACATGGCTGGTTCATCTGTTAATGAAGAGTACCTTCAGGTTTGGAAAGGTGATGCTGGTGCCAATTTTTTAATTTATATTATAGTTTTTCGAGACATATTGAAAGGGGGGTGTGATGGAAATTCATAGTTCAGAAGTTCATTATGGAGTATGCTAATCCCTCCTCTACCCCCAAAGAAACAACAAAAAAGAAAAGATTTAGGATTCATATTTATATGTGTGTATATACATTTTGTGCGAACATTTAAATGAAAATTAAGTGTAGAAAGCATTTACCTGTTTCTATTGTATGGATTTTGACACTCTTTGTATTCTGCAGCACGTCTCCAAAACAACGAAATGGTTAAAGTAGACAAAAAGCCTCATGTCAAGCTTCCTGGCATGCATCATTTGACAATGAGGTAATAAATTGAATTTTTTGTTTTTGTTGTTGTTAACTCAACAAAGCCTCTTTCCAACTATTTGGAATTGGCTACATGAATCTTGTTTCAATGTTCCGGTCTATTTAGGGCCATAACCTCAGCTAAATAAAAAAGGGCTAGCTCAGTGCAAGAGGCTCCCGCCTTTGCTGGGGCTGGGGAGGGTCAGATGTACGCCGACTTACCTCCACATGGAGAGGTTGTTTCCGGTTTCGAACCTGCGACCTCTAGGTCACAATGGAGCAACCTTACTGTTGCGCCAAATCACTTGCTATCATACATATTCTTACTGTCCCTACCATTAGTTTTGTTTTTCCCATTTCCTTAGCATTACAATCTTAACTCACTCAACATGCGATCATAGAATCCCCTCCTTTACTTGCTAGGAAAAGTTAATGTGGACCGCATATCTCTTCCTCACTAGTACCAGTATTAGTCTTTGTTCATATAAATAGGCTATCTTAATCGTTTTTCTCTCATTCTATTGCCAATTGGCACTACTTTAACCGTCTCAATAATATGCTTTTTCATCTTTTATTTCTTTGTTTTCTTAGAATACGAAAGATTTACCATGAAGCGCGATGTTTTTTATTTTTACATTTCTTATTTTAACTGTATGTAGATTAAATGCAGTAGCAGTTCTTTCTCAATCCAAGTCTATTTTTCCTTCTTATATATATATATATATATATATATATATATATTCCAAGCGAAGGTGTTCGTAAATATATTTGGTAGCTTACAGAAAGCGACAGTAAGGTGGAAATCGAATACCTGCAATGCCAGATTTTTATAGTCCATTCATTTTATGTGTAGTGTATTTCAATTATACGGTAGAGTCAGAAGACATGCTGGGCTTTTCCCGATATCGTGTTTCATTTGAGTTTGTGAACTGGTGTCGTGATCTTGGTCTATAGTTTTCTTTGAAGGGATTAAGCTTGTAATAGGTCAAAAAAGGCGGAGAGGTTTTCGGATGTATTGAAAATAGCATAAAATATGGAAGTTGTATGAGAACATATATGTGTGAAGGATTGAAAGTTTTCCTCATCCAAATTTGAGCCCAGAATGATTAAAGAAAAGTTATCCCCGAGCAGCCAACACAACACAAATGATTATCTGCCAAAGGCATGCCATGCAAATGCAATTAGTGACCAAGAACACATGTTATAGAAATTCAACTTTAATGAGTGTTGATCAATTTTAATTGTGTTAATAGCAACTCAACTTTATGCTCTGATTGTGCTGACTATTGGCTCCTTTTTGGGGGTTTGGGTCTGGGGTGGGGCCTACCTTTGTAGCAGCAAGTGTTCACCTTATTGAATGAGTTGAAAGATTGCAGGTGTTCTTATTATTGTACTTAGTGAAAACTCTGGTCCTTGTTTTCAATTAAACAACATGGTTTTTCGTGGGCTGAAAGCTGGTCAAGCATCCGAGCCCTTGAAACTTGCACAGCATGCACCTTTCACTAATTTAAATGTGTGACGGACCTTATAAAGAAAAATATGGGACCACGTTTCTCTTTTTTGAGTTGGCCTACATTTTCTTCCAAATATTGGAAGTTGACCTACAAAGATAATCCTTATCTTGCATCTTTTATACTTCTTAGATCTGTTTATCTTTGTGACAACGAAACTGAGGCTTGAGATGTGATTAAGATAATGACTTAACTTGGTTTTCTGTTTTCTGTTTTCTCTTAAGTCCGATTGTATGAATTGAAATATTTTGCGTCAACAAAGACTGAAACTCGGGTGGTGACCATTTTGCTTTATTTTGATGGGTTCTTGTCGTTTGCGCGCGCACACACACACACACAAATGTATGTATGCATATAATTTGATGCTTCTAACCAGTTGTCCCCTTAAGTTTAGAAAGACTAGAGAAAGTAAGAGGCAGCTATTTGCTCACGTTTCTAATGGTGGTCTTTAGCATCTATGACTAATTCAGAGTGTGTAATTGATTCGAACTGAAATGTGCGGAGGGAAACAAATCTATTTAGCTCAGACTAGGTGTCGTATGCTCGTAATCATTAAGAGATCCATCGAGTAGAAGATTTCAATATCTATGATTTTAAAGCCTTTTTTTTTCCTTTTAATTTCTAAATATTTTGTTTATATGAGAATAGAATCTTTAAATACATAACTGTCAAGTTACTACACTGAAACTTTCAGCTGTCCGAGTCAGCGGATTGAAGACAGACTTAGCCCTGCTTCATGTTCATATATTCGGAATTTCCCTTTTAGACAACCAACCTGTATGGAGACAGCAGAGAAGCAGAAACGTGTGGCTACTAAGAAGTTTGTTCCTTATTCAATTTGTTTTCCTTCTTTTTGGACTTCCTGTTTAAGCTAATAATTTATTATCGAAAATGAAATGCATCATTGTCTTGGTCATGATTTCACACCTGTTGTGCAGGCCAAGCTCCTACTATTCTGGCTCGGTTGTGCAACACAAAAGAACTGTTGAAGGTGGCACCAGGAAAAGGTAAGCTTTGTTTTTTTCTTTGTTGTTTTGATTTTACTGTTTTTCCTTGCCGCCTTTGTATAGTGATGCTCTTTATCAAGTTTTCATTTTGCCTTCTTTGCATACTGATGGCAGGGATAATGATCTACACCGCCTACTCTTTATGCCAAATGGACTTCCTGATGGGACTGAATTGGCTTACTATTCCAAAGGACAGGTTATATTTTTCGTTTTATTTATATTCATTTATGGTATGCTCCTTTCTTGCTGGATGTCTGTTTTCTGATTTATCTCTGTTTCTTGCAGAGAGTACTTCCTGGCTACAAGCAGGGAAATGGTATCGTATGTAGTTGTTGTAATGCTGAGGTAAAATTGTTGACCTTTTTGGACCACTTTTCACCTTACATACTGCATTAATTACCAGGATCTCTCTCTTTCTCTAATATATCCATCTATTTTTGTTGGCGAGCAGATTAGTCCTTCACAATTTGAAGCTCATGCTGGATGGTCTGCTAGACGTCAACCGTGAGTCGCCTACAATAATTGATTATTTAGTAACATTGATAAATGCACTATACTGAATCAAGGTTCTGCTGTTTTGCAGCTATCGTCACATCTATATTTCTTCTGGACTGACGCTCCATGATATAGCTCTTTCATTGGCTAATGGACAAAATTTTGCCACTGGCGACAACGATGACATGTGTGCAGTGTGTGGAGATGGAGGGGAACTGATCATTTGTGATGGATGTCCTCGGGCATTTCATACAGGTGGGTGTTTTGCTTTAGGTTGAACAAATTGATTTTTTGCTTGATTTTGAGTTGCTGCATTAATGTTTTAATTGTTATAATGTTTCGTGCAATTTTTGAAATTTCATCTTTATACGTTTCGTGAGAATCTAATCAATTTCTAACTTCCATGAAGTCCCAAATGGAATTGAAGTTTTATCAGACATGCAGGCATTGGGTGCATGGACATCCTTTTTCTTTTAAAATAAAATTCAAATGGAATTGAAGTTTTATCAGACACTCAGGCACTGACCTATGAATAGGTCAGTGGGAGCAATTGCTTCCATTGATTTTATTTTTTTGTTATTATATACTACTAATTTTAGTTTTAGTTTTTTTTTAATTACATACCTATAAAATTTCAAAGTTTCCCGCACTCAAATTATAGAAAAACTCCACTATTGCCCCCACAATATATATTTATATATATATTATTGTTGTTTAAAGGCTGCCCCCTCACATAATTATCTGGGTCCGTCCCTGCAGACGTGGATTCTCATACTAGACAGGTGGCCTTGGCCACAATAGTTACAGGATTGTTAATGGTTGAAGCTACAGAACTTGATTGACCCCCTAGTTTCTGTGCTGCCTGTTCAAAAGACCGGGTCAAGGCAAACTGATCCCTCTCATTGACCTGACATTGTTTATCAATTTTAAAGATTTTTACCTTATAAGGCTTGAACTGAAAAGTAGAATCATGAAATTCAACACACTTGCAACTGAATTTGAGATGCTTTCTATTGACAGTGCTCTTGGCTTAACTCGTTAGGGTTTTTTTTTTTTAAAAACTTGTGGTCCTTAAAATTAATCATTTTTTGTCGGGGTGCAAAAGTGAACCAGAAAGTTCACCCAATGTAAAAGAATTTAACTTGCGCTACAAAAAGGAGATATATAGATCTTAAAAGGAGTTGTATTATATACTATATTTGCTAATGAGATCTGGAGCAGAGATGAAAAAGTTAAAATTAAGAAAGAAACCCCATGTATAGCCGTTGTCTTCGTTACTATAGTAAATTACCCCCTCCCTAATGGGTGACTATTGCAACCACCTCCACCATGTTCCAGCACTGACACCTTGTCGCCACCACAATAATGCTTTTGTTGGCATCTTTCCTTCAAATACATAGGCAGTGTCACTTTCAACCTTCTATCTGGAACTCCCTTAATGCTGCCACAACCAGCTTGTAATTCATTCCAAAGTCAAGAAGATACGTAATATATCATATGTGTATATTGGATTTGCTAGCACTTCGTTTTATGGATTTACTTTTTTCTTTGAAAAGAAGAAACTTGTTGAGCTACCCAAATAATTAAATAATCTCCCATATGATCTATCTTTTTCCCTTCAAAATTGCAGATTTTTTAATTGGAAATGCAAGGACTAAATTGTTTCTTTAGCCAAACATATTTAATAGATCGTATAAAAATTTAATGCATACGGTACCAACATAGAGTACAATTAAATTTAGTCATATATTCAGTATATAATTTTAACCAATTTTTACACATGCGCACACACAAGACAATGATAGTGGCTTCTTTTCTTTCATTCTTTTATATATATTTTTATTTTTTTCTTTTGACTTTTGTTGTTATAGAAAGGATCAAAGTAAATAATATATAGATATGTTCATATGACACACTTGGGGATGGTAGCGGGGCAGGGTTCGCTAATCCTACTACACCCCATTAGAAAACCCATCATACCAATTTCGCCCCTACTCTGTGACGGGTTTGTAATTGTGATACCCCTCGGATCTGAGACACGGGTTGATCAGGCCCAGGTCCAAACCCGAGGGAATATCAAATAATTAATATTTAAATCGAATACAGAATACAAATTGAAATAATAAGAAATAAATAATAAATGGCTGGAAGAATTCTAATGAAAATCCTCAAAATAATAATATAAAATCCAACTCCAAAACTTCCAATTAATTAACAACTCGGGAATCCATCAAGTGGACCCCTAATGAAAATCCCAACTGTAAAGTGAAATAACTGAAATAAGATCCAAAGCTAGTAAGTAAGCAGTCCTACGTAATCGGAGGAATAGAAGTCCGTATCTGCTCTGCACGATCAAACTCTAACCCTGGAACTGACGAGCACCTGAAAAATAAAAGAGTGGGTCAGGACCACATGCAAGTCCTAATCTACTACAATCCAAACAGGAAACCGATACGCAGATACATCCTAGATAGACTCAACAATATCTAGAGTAGTCCATATATGTATATATTACACACTATAGGACGCTCACTAGTCCAATAGGTCTGTCTCAGCCTGAGTAAAGATACCATGCAAATCACACATTACGTGGTCATGTGTATCTAGACCTACCAGGGAACAACTACTGTCCAGCTATCCATCCTAGGCGATATACGCGCCCTAACCATGGTCCTGAGACTCAAGCTCATACCATGGCACCATATAATAAATATATAAAGTCCGTACTCCTAATACAAAATATCATCCAACTGTATAGTGGTCTGATACATGTATAACAACTCCATCCTGAAACCACAGTAGGTCATTCAATTATTTGATTGACATGACAGAAGTAGGTGATGGACTTAACCTATATGATTAATCCATACCTTAATCCAAGTTAGGTAGAACTTAGTGTTTGAACTAGTCCATATCTAGTATGTCACCGTCCTATACCGGTACATACAATCCTCCGGTTAGCATAGTTGACAATACAGTATTAAATAATCATCAACCGTATTCCAAAATATGCACAAGATAAATTAATCCATATACATAAATATTAGGCATTCAATGCTGGGCCTAAAATCATTTCCAATGTTGTAGACTGCTATAACATATGCAACCATTTACATCCTCCAACAAGATCCATGAATTGATACAATCTAATACAATTGAAGTACCAATTATATCCATACTAAGTATAGTTGATTTTAATTAATTCACCATACCTATAACACTGGAAAAATATATAATTAAATATAATTAGATTATATATAAAACCTTACACAGTTCCAGTAAATAAAACTAATAAGACAGTGTGCAAGTTACCAATTTTCTCTTAGGTTTTTCTTGCTCTATTCTTCAATCCAATTATGAATTTATATTTTTCCATCACAATACCAGTTTAATACAGTCCTAAGCACCACTTAACACAGTTTAAACGAAGTGCAAACACCCTGTGTAGCCCAGACAAGCCCCTAAAATCAATTCTGTAACGTATAAGGAGAGAGCAGGCTCTTTAAAAATTTAGAGCCTGCTCAAAACCACTTAGAGCTTGCTCTAAATCACTTAGAGCCGGCTCCAACTCTTTGGGAGTCGGCTCTAAGGGTTTTGGGAGCCTGCTCTCCCTCCCTTAGCAGCCGTTGTCCGTTTTCCCTTTGTCTTCTTCGACACTGGTGAGTTTCCAGCCCTCTGTACTGTATTAAATTCTTGTTCTAATATTCAATTAACATTCCAGACTACTTACAAGGCATCCATATGCCTCATTAATCTCAAAGAGCAAAGCTTAAACGCATAAACAGAAAAAGAAACAACTAACAAATACTTACAGAATTTTGTATATCAGTTTCATTCAACGAGATTAATTATCAGTCAAGCATACATAAAAGATTGTTTAAGTATTCATTAAACTCCTGGAGTCCATTTAAATATGCACAGAACACAGATTCATGGGAAAGAATAGAATAGAAACTTGCCTTTGAGTTTCAGTTTGAAACTCTAAACTGTCGTCTCTGAATTTTCCGACGAGATTCTCGACTGTTGTTCCACCTTCGTTACTCTTGGTTTCACCCATGAACAACCTCTCCTTCCTCCATCTTGGTCCAACCTTGGTCTAGACCAAAAACCTAGCCCTCATCTCTTTATCTTCCTCTGCTTCTCTCAATACCTCTCTGTATCTCTGTTCTACAGACTAACTCACGTTTTGTTTTTAAACCCTAATCCTCCGTGACATACATATTTATAGGCTTAGTGATTAAACCCAAATCCATGTATAACTTGACCGATAGAACAACCTAGGTTATATTCCAACGTCGGCTGAACTGAAAACCTAATATAACTCTATGTGCCACCTTCCATACAGTCACGTTGAAAACCTAATTAACTGTAATTCAAACAATTCACTTTAAACAACTAAATTAAAAACATTAAATTTACAATTAAATTAAAACCATTAAACCATTAAATTTAAGTAAATTAAGTCAATAAAACAACTAGAGCAAACCAATTAAACAATTAAATTCAATTACAGCAATTAAATCAATTAATTTAAAACAAGTAACAAATCCATTAAATTAATTAAATTAAGATAAGTAATAAATCCATTAAATCAGTTAAATCAAACCAAGGAAATAATCAAACGCAATTTAAATAATAAATTAAATACCATGACTATCCTTTTGAAATTAGGGGTATTACAGTAATTGGTATACCACCTCGACCCTACTCCGATAGACAAAGTATTAATTCTGCCTCGCGTACTCCGTTTAATTGCGGGGCGGGGCGGGTTTTGCCACTTTTATTATGTTGTTAAAAAAAAAAAAAAAAACTAGCCCAATGTCCTCAAATTGGGCTAATAATTAAGCTAGCCCAGCTTTTAAATTTCTAAGTATTAAATATTCATATATTAATTGACACTTTTAGCAAAGTAACAAGGGTCTTAAAAATATTTAAAATATATTTTATATATAAAAAAAAATTAAAGGTACATATATAATCGGGGGCAGGTTCATCATTAAATCCTCCCCCAACCTGCTTCATGTTTTTAATTATTTTACCATACCTACCCCCAACCCATTTAGGGGCGGAGCGGAAATCTGCCAGGTCGAGGGAAATTGCCATCCCTAGATCAAAGTCCGGTTGTTAAATGGCTTTTTGATTTGGTAGAACCCCTGAATTGGCCCTCTCGTGGATTTTGGATTTGTGGGTCCTGAAAATTTGTTAGACCGTAACCCAAGGCTTTGATAGAGTCGTGCAAGGTTCGTGATGTAGACACGGAGAGGGGATGAATGGGTCTTATTGGTTGGATTAACAGAAATTTAAATTCGAATTGTTACTAGAATTTAAAATCCCATCTATCCATCATTCAAATCACGCAATCAACATGTAAAGCCGTTAATAATAGATACAAAGATTTGTACATGGAAAACCCAACCGAAAAAACTATGGGACATAGTCCAGGGCCTCCAGGCAATCCTAATCCATTGCGAGAGAGAAGTATTACGACCTAGGTTCACAGTTTCCTAAAACCTTGGAAACCCCTAGTTACCTCTTGGCACAGATCATCCAACAAACTCTCCTTAAGTCTCCAGTCATACGATCCGCTCTTTAGCAGATTTTGCTTCTCGCAAATCTGTTTCCTGCATCAGTGATTCAGTCATAGCCATTAGTTGTCCGATTCAAAATCTGTTATGGATCGACTTTGACGTTGAACTCTTAAGAATAACACTGCAATGATAGATGTTAAAACACTAAAAATACACTCGACAATGCTAATGCAAGAATGATGAATGCAAATAAAACTAGATGCAATTATGGAACTCACAAATATTCTCTTTCTATGTGCTCTAGATAGGTATTCTCAGGTTAATTGTATTTTGCCTAAGAGAAGCGTATTTACAGGCAAAATAGAGTTATGTAGAGAGTAGAGTTTTCGATGTTTTAAAATGAAAAGGAAATTGAATTTCTGCTCTGCTCGATTGATACAACTCCAGTGGCCCTCAATCGATAACTCCATGGGTCAAAATCTACAGCAGTTTTTGTACTAAGAAAATTTTAGAATGGAAGATTTTAAAAACACTTATATGCATATTAAATAGGATATTCTGAATTAAATCAAATATTGTATAATTAAAAATCCTGAAGAATGTATGCGTGAACTCTAATATGGCCAGTGCATCCATGTGTCAAATTACCTTTTTATCCTTGGTATAGAAGATTACACATTTACCTTGTTTGTAAATCAATTTCATCTTCAACCATGAGTAAGAGGTAGCAATGAACACTAACCAACTTTTGGATTTTTCACTTATAAAAAAAAAAAATAAACCTACTTTTGAATTTTTTAACTAAAATAAAAATAAAAAACAAGGGTTAATTTCACAAATCTCATATGGAGACAGCTTTCGAAAATAACTCTCACTCACATTACAAATGTTTGATCCGTTTTTCACTCACACCCCAAACGTCACTTTTGAATGGTGTCAGACTACTTTTCACATGTAAAATTACATTTCTACCCATTTGACTTTGTATTTGACTTACCTAAAGGTTGTTTCATATATAAAATGACTTAAATACCCCTAAGATCCATTTTAAATGTCCAAAATATCAAAAAATTGAATCCATTGATAAATTTGATAATTTGCACTACAAACATACTGAATATGTATATAAATGCACAAAACTATAACCAAGTACAAATTAATTATATATATATATAATCAACTAGTAATGAAAGAGCAACAAAGTAATCAACCTTAAGCTAGCAATGAAGGATCAACAAAGTAATCAACCTTTGGGCCAACAAGATAGCAAAAGGATAGGTGATTGTAAAGAGAATATTGCACTGGCCTGGTAGCAGTTTTGGGTTTTGAGCACCTTTTGGTATGTTCTGATTCAAGAGGGTGACTTGCGGCCATCCGTATGCAATACATTGACGATGTATATATACAATTCTTGAGAGAGATCAATGTTAAAGGTGTGTTAGAGTTTTATAGTTGTGGTTAGGAAGGGTGAGTCTGTGAAAGAGAGACAAAGGTGAGTTAGTGAGATGGCCTGAGAGAGAAAGGTGAAGTCAAGAGAGAGAGGGAGAGTTGTAGGTCAGAGTAATTAATGAGGGTGGTTTAGTCATTTTAGATTTCTGATACTTTGAATTAAAATACAATAAATAAATGAGGGTAAAAATGTCCATTCATATTTTATTAATGGTGTTAGAGACGGAAAAGTGATTTGGGGTCTAAGTGATACTTATTTTCGAAAAATGTTTTCATGTGAGATTTGGCCAAACCTCAAGGGGTGTCGTTGAAATTAACCTTAAAAACAAAAGTTACATGACTAGCGTTTTTTCTATGAAATTTGTCAACCTTAGTCGTATTGACCTAAAAGGTTTAATAGACTGCGTCTTGAAATTGGAATGGTAATGGAAATTGATATTGAATAACTCTATTAATTTATTAATAAAATTGAAATATAAAAATATATATATATATATTTTTCCTTGTTGGTACTCACACACACTTGTCTCTTTTGAGACTTGAACCCCTGACTTCCCTTTGAGAGGTAAGAAGCTGATACCGCTAGGCCACTGCCCGTTGGTGAAATAATAAAATTGAAATATAAAAATATTGTCATTTCACTAAGGTGGCAGTGAATAACAATATTGTCATTTATTCACTAAGGCAGCAGTTTGAAATTCTTAAAGAGTGGTTGTTTTTATTATTATTCTTTTATGGGAAAATTTAATAAATAACTACTTATTTTTTTGGTCTTACAAATATGACTGTATCCAAATAGTATATGGGTGAAAGAGCCAATAAACTAAAGTAATTACCAAACAAGGAATTATACTATCAGAATTTGTCAAATAAAATAAAATTTTAAAATTCCACCAAACCACCCCACAACCCTCGACCACCACCCACCACTTTAACCCCCTTCTTGATCTCTGTCTCTCTCTAGCCCTCATTGCAACCGTCAGCCCTAAACCCCTCCATCCCCACCGTCCAACACCACCAATCACAACCCACCACCCACCCAAGCCCGGTGAATAAATGCAAATTTATTCCATTGAATCAGTTTGCATTCCATTGAATCAGTTTGTATAGTGGTGGATTAACAATAAGCCCCAAATTGAGGAAGAATTACAGGCTGCTTTGGAACAACTAAAAAGACTAAAATCTTCACCTCCATCCCCACCGTCCACCACCGCACGATTCAACTCTGACAAACCCACCACCACTTCAATTTGCTCTACACTTTCATCACTCTCATCATATGTCACATGGTCTTGTTCTCTGCCAATTTTTTATCCTTTTTTTTAATTTCTCTCTCCACCCAACCTCCAAATCATACCCCTCTACCAATTTTCAACTTCAGAGAGAGAAAAATCGATGGAAATTTTGAAGAAAAATTCCACAAACGATGAGATCCGGAAATAAAAGAGAAAACCACATTTGGGTATCAACGCTCTTGGCTGTGGAGAGAGGCTGTTTCATTGTCGCTGGCATGGTGGAGCTGCGGTGATGGTGGTTGTTGACTGTACCTCTTATTGTTTCTCTTTTCTTCTGATTTAAGAAGAAAGGAGGAGGAGGAGGAACCAGAATTCTTGCAATTCTATATCGGAATCAATTAAGTATGTGAAGGTAATGGTGAATATGTGACTGTATGGTCTTGTTCTTTGCTTATTTTATTATTTTATTTTATTTTTTCTCTCTCTACCAACCCCCAAATCAAACCCCTCTACTATCTTTTGGACAGAGTCTTATTTGTAAGGCATCCAACATAAGTTGTCATTTATTAAATTTTCCCTTCTTTTATTTATTCATTTATGTATATATATATATATTTTTATGTAGTTTGCCTCGTGTTTCTATCCTAGGCGTCTAGGAAGCAACAACACTTTTGCAAATGAGCTATATCCGTGTCGGATACCGTACTTCATGGACTCCTTGGAGAGTGTCCAACACTTCATGGATGTGTCTCTAATTCAGAAATAAAAAATAGTTTCTTGGACACTTAGCTGACACTTTGAGACAATTGGTCGACTTCACGGACACTTCCTGAACAAGGATCTTATATCACACACATAACTGATGTAGCAATGTTCGGCAATGTTGAAAATAATATGAACACATCTTAAAGTGCCCAACTGTTTTTCTTTAAGAAAAATTAACCTTATACACATGGTCATACTTTCATTTAGGACAAGCGCATAATTGTGACGACAAAGTAGTGGAATAGTATCATATATAGTATCATATGTGGATTATGATATAACGATCCTTACAATATATCACATAAATTCACATAAATTCATCTTCTAAATTACGTTAAAGTAACTTAGTATATAAATTAAAAAATAAAGTTTTATAATATGTAAATAAAAAAAATTATTTATAAATAGCGTGTCCATGCCATATCCATGTTCTACATCTTTAGGATTCAACGTGTCGACATGTTTGTGTCGTATCGTGTCTATGTGTATGCTACTTACTTCCGAGTAATAGATTTTCGGACAGCAAATTTCTGTGGTTCATGCGGGAATTAATAATGGCAGTGGCTAAAACATCATTCCTTGTGGTGTTGAACTGTTTAATATTTAGTTTTCTTCATCCCGGTTTGCCTTATTATATTGCTAGTTTTTAGAGTATTAGGTTGATCATTGATGCATGAGTATGCTAGATCTATTTTACTCCTTTTCTCAATTTACATATGGAAAATGTTCAGTAAGTCCTATTTCAAGTTTTTTGGGACTTATAAATTACAGGTTACTTCTGTTTACTTTTGTGTCTTACACTTTTGATGTGAACTTCTTTGTTAGAAATTTTTTCACTACAGTATGTGTTTCTCAGCTGATTTTCTTCGTATCTTTTTTTTTGTCTTGCAGTTTGTTTGGAATTACAAACTCCCCCTAAAGATGGTTGGCAGTGTCCATATTGTCGAGATAAATTCAGTCTTGGTAGAAAAGCTGTTGGAGAGTCCTCAAATATTGGAAAACCTATCATAGTACGGTTGACGCGACTCGTCAAAGCACCAGAAGCTGAAATTGGCGGTTGTGTTGTTTGCAGGTTGATTGCTATGACTTGCAGTTGTTTAGTTTTATTTCATTTTTAATTGGATGAGAACAATTCGATTTACAAGGTTTCGGCCTATCTCTCTCTTGTTTTTCTCTAATTTTATTTGTGCATTTCACTGCGCTCTCGTATTTGTTTATGGTGTTAGTTTGAGTTTCTTTACTTGTTCACTGCCGGTGGAGACACTCAACCCTGTGACTTCGAGATTAAAATATAAAGACACTTTTTCTTAATTGAATATTTTGTTTGTTTTGGCTATTTACAGACAAAGTAATTTTGGCTGCAGTATAACAATATGGTTGATTTGGTTACTTAGAAGTAATAGTTGTCAAGTGGAAGGGCACGGATGTAAGGAATTGGGATAGTTAATGTCACAGAAAAAGCAGAAGGCATTAGGGTCACTGGAGATAGACAAAATTGAAATATTTATGGGAGTGACTGTATCGATGCTATGCGTAGACGTTGTCATATGAATTCTCTGGCTACCATGTGCTAATCTGCAAATTGGTAGCAAAAGGGCCTCTAGTCTTGACAACGTCTAAAACTCCTTTGCTTTGTATTATTTCAGATACTCGATTTCGTTGGTTCAACACCATATATTACATGTTTACTTCCATGTATCTATGTTAGGTTAACTGATTTCCTTTTCTTTTTTACGTTCACCAGGGCTCATGATTTCAGTGTTGCTAAATTTGATGAGAGAACAGTTATGCTCTGTGATCAAGTAAGGCTCGCATTTCTCTTCCATGTTTGCTCTGAATTCTATTTGTGGATTCTTACTCTTCTTCCTTGTTAGTGTGAGAAGGAATACCATGTTGGTTGCTTGCGGGACAGTGGGCTTTGTGATTTAAAAGTAAGCTTCAGATGCTTTGTAATTCTGTGACCATATGATGCTTATTCTAGCACATATTAATGTTCCTTACAATTGGTGCAGGAACTCCCCAAGGATAAGTGGTTTTGTTGTGCTGATTGCAATAGGATCCATGTTGCTCTGCAGAATTTAGTTTTCAGTGGGGCTGAGATGATTCCGACATCTATATTGAATAAAATAAACAGGAAACATGTCGAGAAAGGATTAACTGAGGGAACTGTAAATGATGTTCAATGGCGAATTATGAGTGGGAAAAGTCGCTATCCAGAACATCTACCGCTGCTTTCTAGATCTGCTGCAATTTTTCGTGTAAGTTTTTGTTGATACAACGTTTTGTTTGTCTTCTTCCATTTATGTTGTCCTGCCAAAAGGTTTTAACATATGTAATAAAATTTTAAACAGCCTAATGATTTTCCTTTTTCTTTTCCCCTTTATTGCTTCATTGTGGTTGCTGCTTGTTACCTGTTTATTCTCTGATCAATTTTTTTTTTTTTTTTCAATTTTCGTATTTCATACTTGTTTGCATTCTCTCTTGAAGAGCATGCAATTTTATTTTTTTGTTTAAATGATATTGTAAGCAGCCTGTAAGATTTTATTCTTGATCTACGTCCTGCATTCATTTTCACATGACAATTTTCATGCTTTTCTGGTGTTTTTCATTCATTTGTACCCTATTTTCTTTTGGATATATGACATCCATATTTTTATTGACTTTATCTTATTCTCTGATGTCATGGGCATTTTTTCATTTAACACTGATGTTACATAAATTGCTACTTTTGAAACGATTGATACATACTGAAATTTAAAGTAATTTCAATAATTCAACAGAGTCCAATAATTTAATAATTCAATAGAGTCCAAGATTGGAATGGAAGTTGGAAATTTGTTTGATGTAGAGGTCCTAGAGGAGATTGATCGGTTTGTGGCATTTTTATATATACTGAAGTTCTTAGTGTTATTCTTCCTATATGCAACTTATAAAATGGATTCCATGGGAGGATGGACTCTATTGAATTATTTAATTCTGAGAAAATGTTGCCTTCCATTTTTTATGGCTTTTCTCTTTGCTGTATATTTGATGCCCGGACAACAGTTTTATGAAGATATTCTTTGTTTCTATTGTATGTTTTCCTTAAGTATTTTTATGTTAAAACCTAATTATATGACATCTATTGGCAGGAGTGTTTTGATCCTATTGTCGCAAGATCTGGTCGTGATCTCATACCTGTTATGGTATATGGGTAAGTTAAGATTTGCTTATTGTAGCTATTCTTGTTAAGTGTATATTTGCCAATTCCGAGAATTGAGACTATAAAGAAGCAAATTAGCTCAACTGGCTTTGTTTGAAAATGAAAATTAAACATGTATTGAAGCTCCACTCAGGAATGACGGAACCTTTATTAAGCTTCATTATTTTTTTGGTAATCTAATCAAATAAGGAATGTTTTGATGCAGATTTTCTCAGCAATGTCCTCCCACACCTTATTTATTTATTTATTCAAAATGTGGGACAAACTAATGGAAATGATTGAGCCATTCAGTGACTTTCGCAGTCTCCCTCACTGAACTGACTTTAAATCTGATATTCTTCTCGTTTAGGGTTAATATAGGGGCTATTACTTTGTGAAATGGTGAAAGCTTGGCTGACAAGTGTGGTAACATGGTTAATGGCCTTCTTTATTCTAAAAAAGGAAAAGATTAGTGTAGTATGCCTTCTTTATTGTTTAATTGCTTCTAAATTTTCAAGATAAGTTGCCTATCATTCTTTGGAACCCCTTGGCAGGCCCATCAACAATAAACACTTGTTTTAAATCCATGTAGTCCTGTACATATGATATTGTGATACTGTTTGGTGTTATTGGTTTTGGAGTGTCATTTGAGCTGTATGCTAAAGCATTTGGGCTTCTGAAGCTCATAAATACACTTTATACGTGCATGCATGATTAAAGTACATGGGAAGGTTGACTTGTTCCTACATGAATGTGCTTGTTAAAGGATTAGAACCTGATTCCTAGTAAAAGAAGGACGAAAATCCAATTAAGTACTTTCATGCATTTACACTGTCCCATTGATGACCCATTTGTTTTATCCTTGCCGTACTCCATATTTGTATTCCAACCTGTCCACACATGTCATTTCTTGTTTTTCATGCAGGAGAAATATTTCTGGTCAAGAGTTTGGAGGAATGTATTGTGTTGTTTTAATTGTGAAGTAAGTTGAGTTTGCTTTTATTTGTTTAATCACTTCTTACTTGGTTTCATTGCACTGTTCTGTCACTATTTCATATCTTGGTCATTTCTTATGAGTGTTTGTCCAAATGTATGTACAGGTCAGTTGTTGTGTCCGCTGGTCTTCTCAGGATTTTTGGACGGGGGGTTGCCGAGCTTCCTATTGTGGCTACAAGCAGAGAAAATCAAGGAAAAGTAAGGGTTTTGTTGTTTAGCAGTTATGTGTTCTTACGTAGATTTTAGTAGATACTACAGTGATGGCAATGAACCTGAAAAAATCGGTAACATGTCCTGGAACTATTTGGACAGGTTCTTGAATGGGCTTAGGAAATTTGCCAGCCCTGCTCTAATTATGTAGTAATATTACAAAATTTTCCGCATGCTATTTTAATTTCCCATGCTGCCCTTAATATCTTAAAAAATAAGATTTGGGGGTCTCAATCTCCTTGCCCATGCTCCTTGTCACCATCACCAAATAAAAGTTGAAGCCTACTATTGATGTCAAACATAAGTCTCCTTCCTCCCACCCCCAGCCCTCACATGCCATTGCGGGTTTGTTCTAATCTTTGTACCAAAATTTCCCCACTATCTCATATTATTTGACAGTGTTCCTTTAGTTTTAAATTGCAAAAGATATTTTTAGAATTTTCATATCAGCTCTGTATAATTTTTTTTAAAAAGCATTTCAATTTCAGATCTGAGAGTGCTGTGGGGTGGGGCGGGGCAGGGCGGGGCAGGGCAGGGGAGAAAGAACTTCAGGTCTGGGGATGGTAAATTGTAACCTAATTCGGGTACTAGACAGGGAGAGAGTGGGTGTTTTCTCTGGCCGGGTAGGGGGTTCCGTCCTTTAGCCATGCAGTTTTCATCCGTGTTTGTGTCTTGTATGTGAAACGGGTGTGAAATACCATATTTCCTTTAGTATGGTATAAGCCTTGAAATCTTGTTTTGTTAATTTTTTATTTTTAATTTTTGGGCAGGGTTATTTCCAAGCACTATTTTTATGTATTGAGAGATTACTGTATTCTCTAAATGTTGAAAACCTGGTGCTCCCGGCTGCTGAGGATGCTGAATCTATCTGGACAAAGAAACTGGGCTTCAGAAAGATGAGTGATGAACGGGTAAGTGCCAATCTATAACTCAGTCTATGGAACGAAATATTTCCTTTACAGGTTTCTATATCAAACTGGTAAATTTTTTGTTTGCTGCATTGGGTTTTAACAATAAAACTACAGTGCAAATGAGTTTTGAGATATGTATGATGCTCGGGGGCTGGCTCCACAAATTAGATGTGTCTGCAAAGTTGATGTGTTGTATATAATTGAGTCCACCTTATATTTTGTGGTAGGACATTTTGTTGCCATTGTAGAAACGCCTAATGGACGAATTAAAATCTTACGTTTTCAAACTATGTAGGAACTTTCTGTTGTAATTTTTTTCAGTGAACAATTTCTTCTGATGACCATATCCCGCCTTTTTAAGTTCCGCATTCTTTCTAAAATTGATTATAAAATTTTTCTATGCACTACTACCACCTGTGAAGCAACTGAATGATCCCCTGGGAGTAATTTTTATTAGGATGTTGTGTTATAAGGTGGTAGAGAGCAACCATGCTATAAGTAATAAGATGGCTATAATACATCTCTAATGGTAGCTATGATTTGCGTGACAAAGTGTTAAGAGTAAGTTGATAAGTGGATGTTGAGATGGCTGTGTGGTGAGGCATAATAATATAAAATTAGGAATGAGCATATCCGTAACAAGCCGTATTTAACAGTAATTGTACATAAAAGGAGAGGAAAGTGGCTTAAGACTGTTTGGACATGTGCAATGAAGACTAGTATGCTGTGATTAAAGCAGTGAAGTAGAGTGACATGGTTGATTTGAGGGTGTAGCTAGGACAAGAGAAAGAACTAATTGATGTGAGAAGAGGTGGTAAGAACAGGGACAATGGCATATGGTGGTCTAATAAATTTCAGGGACCTAGACTTATCAAAAAAAAAAAAAAAAATTTCAGGGACCTAGATAGAGTTGAATGAGAGAACTATTTATGTAGTTGACCCAATATTTTTAAGGAAGCTTTTTAGATGATCTGTACCAAGTTTCTCATTATTCTAACTCATTGAGAACCATTTAATGCATGCTCTAAAATCATAATCATCATCTTTACCTTTATCCCATATGAATGCATTCGGTCACATGCCCTAATATATCATTGTAAATATAAGCAAGCGTGAGAAAGCAATACATAATATCATCCAACGAAATCAACAATTTAAGGAGAAGCTATGCATGTCATGCAATGAGACAGTAATATCTTGAGAGGTGTGGTAATATAGTATATCTCCACAAGATGGTTCCCACAGTTTAGTGCTTTAGATGGAGGACTTGCTTTTCTCAAAGCACAAAAACTCCCTATAGTATTTCCGCTGGGCAATCATTAGAGATTAGTACACTAGGTCAAGGAGAAAGGATTTTATTACGCCACTTGAGGCAGTGGTTCAGTCTGTCTCCAGCGTTTTCCTCCCAGCACCCACATTCATATGCTGCTGAGTAATGCACTTTCACCCAAAGCACCTGAACAACTTTTTATTATAAAGGGTAAATACGCTACAGATATCTGTTGATTCAGTAGTAAGTAACAATGGCATTTTAAGTTCTTATTAGGATGAGAGAAATACAAGAACAGATATGTCTTAACCTGACTATAACTATATTATGGTTTGGAAACCATAAATTTGGACAATATTTTGTTGAGGTTTGAAGTATGAAAAGAGTAGCAGAGGAACATCGATATTATGCACTTGATTTCCAGCTACCTAATATATTTATACTTGTGTAATTATTGTCATCATTATCAACACATTTTGTTGTTATCTTTGTTATTTTGATTTGCAGTGAAGATATTAATTTTGGATTTTGATCTTAATACCTATTATTTCACTTCTCAAAATTATGTAATGGAGACGGCTTTTCTTTTTATGACTATTCATTGTTGGCGTGGTACCTCTCTGTCCTACCCATGATGTAGGCAGAGAGGGTGTTGAATAAATTCTAACGATAATGAATATATTCTGCCAAGCAGTTGTTAAAGTATACAAAGGACTTCCAGCTGACGATTTTCAAGGGCACATCGATGTTAGAAAAGGAGGTTCAGAATATACCAGATTAATGTCATGCTTCATCATTCCACTGGATTTAGTCAGAGATGTGGAAATTAGATTTTTTATTTTTTATTTTTCTTAATTTATCCTGTAATATCTTTGCTATGTCTTTCTTTGGCCATCATAAAGCAATGCGATTGTAGTGCCTTGTTCATGTATAAGCTAGGAAGGTGAGGCAACGAATGTTTGTCAGAAGGAGAGGTGCATGCTGACCTTTTAATATGCGTGCATGAGGTTTTGTTGTTGTTGTTGTTGTTGTTTTTTTTTTTTTTCTCTCTTCTTCCTTGGTTATGTTTTTCATTAACCATAAAGCACAGCTAAAAAACTTATTGTCTTAAAAGTGTGTGAACTTTGTAATACGTCGTATTTCCAGCCTACGGGGGACCTGTCTTGACTGTGTATTTGTTTGGTGAAATCGGTGCTCGGTTTCCCTTTTTGTACATGATTTGGATCCGATTGTTGAAATAGAGCATCATAGAGGTTGGCATAGTAGAACCAAGTTGTTAGTCTCTTGTGGATTCTTTTAGAATATAATTTGGTTAAAGTTTCAGTTGTGTAGGGTGGGGTAATGGGATTGTGACTTTTCTTAATTTGTGACCTGGTGTTAGGTGAATCATTCGAGTTGGGGCGACACATTCTGGAGGTGAAGTTTAACTTAGATTCAACGGATTATAAAACTTCATTGATGACTAGGATCTTTTATTTTTTGCGATACATAATCCTGTATAAAAATGCATGAAATGACGAATTGATGAGTCGACACAGAAATAGAGAAAAAACGATAGAAATTCATGAATTGATGTCTTGATGAGTCCGCATGTTCCTGCAATAACGTAGGAAGTGGCACAAAACAAATCAATCTTATTTTGCTTTACTTTTTGAACAATGATATGAAATAAATAAATAAATATATATACATATAACTGAATAATAAATTATTATTTTATGCATGAGGTAAATCAGTTACTCGGTAATTGTTGTATGGTAGTCATTGTCCAGTGTCATACCAGCATGTTTTGTGCAAACAAAGATAATAGGTTACTCTAGCTCCTTCTCTTGCCAAGAGAATGGAAGTTCTTTTACAATTTTTCCTTCTCTCCAAGGGTTTTTTTTTTGTGCAACAAAATGAGTTCATAGGTCTATGTATAGTAATTCTTACCAAATCAATGTTAACAGGATAACAGAGTATAATATGCATTTGGTGCCCTTAGTTCGTCCCCTGTCCGGCCACCTCTCTACCCTGAACACCCTCAACCTCTCACGTGAGTTAAGCGATCTATGAAAAGAAATCATTTGGGGATGAATTAAGAGAATAACCACAGATTTTGGTTTATGAATTTTGTAACACTTATCTAGTCATGTGATACATAGTAACTGCATGAACCATTGTTTAGGAGCTTCCCCTTTAACTGACACACGTATTATTAGGGATAGGGTCCAATGTCACCATCTGAAAAAATGAATTCCAACAAAAGAATAGAGAGCTCTTAGAAAAGAAAAGGTTAACTTTATGGTGTAATGGCAATTTAATGCAGTTGCTGGAGAATTTAGCCTGAACACGCAGACGTACAAGAAGACGAGACTCCACCATTCCACAACATTATAAACTAACAATTATGTAAGAAGAATTGTGTAGGCCTGTAGTATTTATCTGGGATACTCTAGAATTATGTAAACACTCTTCTAAATATATCGAGTATTTTAGGACTCAATTTTAAATTTATCTCGACGCTTGTAAATATTTTGGCTATAAATAAGGGTTGGAGATGATTCTTTTCCCAACCAACAACTCTTAACAACCACTAGAATGTAAATGCCTATGAGGAATACGAATAATGTGTGAGGAGGATAATTTAAAATTGGTCTTCATTATAGTATTCATCGATTTAAGTGAAGGGGATTGGAGTGTGGGGACGGAGGGGCGTGATGATTATGATATTGATGCAGAAACGTGTAGCTAGCAGGAAGTGACCATGAGAGAGGAGTGTAAGTACAAGACTACTATTGCTGCAAGATTATATTGCACATAGTTTGGTTTATTCTTGTCACACCATTAGATGGTTTAGGTAGATGAGCGGAGTTGCTGAGCCAAGTAGCAGTGAAGTGAGAAAGAATGATCAAAAGTCGATCGGAGAGAGACAAAAGCCAGAAGGAAAAGCTTCTCGCTGACTGGAGCGAGCAACGAGACATGAGCAACAACCTGTATACGAAGAAACTTGCATTAATGTTTATTGGTTAGTATGTAAGAGTATAAAATTTTGGAAGGATCAACAAAGTAAAAAAATTTTTCTTTTTTTTTTCTCCCATGATAAGAAACACGGATCACTCACAGGCTTAATTTGTATATCATTAAAAAAAAAAACAATTTGTGATGTCTAATTACTTAAATAATATACATAAGATCTAAATCATAATTTATTACAAAGTAAATTATAATAATTGTAATGTTATTTGAAACAGGTTAGACAAATAATAGCAGTATAATACTAATATAATATCATAAATAGACAGATAAATATAGATATATTTCATGGTTGATTCGAATTGATTTGATTTTTTTATTTCTTAGACCTCGAATCTAGGGGTGGGTTTGAACAGGTTTTGGGAGAGTTTGAAATGGATTGGATATGAATGAGTCACAAATCTATTTTCAACTTATCAATAGTTGATCGTAAATGAATTAGAGCTCAAATGGACGGGTCAAAATGGGTTAACCCATTCCAATCAAGTTTTTTTTTTTATACAATTTTTTTCTTTTCTTTTTTCTTTTGGAAAAAGTTACTATGCAACTTAATAAACAATATTAATTAATTTTTTAATTTCAAGAGTTACAATTTTTTATTTTTTATTTATTTTAGAAAAAGTCACCATACAACTAACTCAACAATATTAATTACATATATTTAAAAAAAAGGAGTTTTGAGCCAGAGTTTTAATTAATTATTAGTCATTTATTTTATACAATAAAACAAAATTTGAAGGAAGAGTGAAGAGAGATAACGCAAGAAAAAAAAAAAAAAAGAAGCAGCGAGGTGAGAGAATGCATGGGAAAAAATGAAAAGAAAAGAAGCAGGGAGGAGAGGAAAGAGAAAAGAGAGAGAAAGAGAAGAGAGAGGAATGGAGGAGAAAAAAAAAAATGTCAAAAAAAATAGAAAGATAAAAAGAGAAGGGGAGGAGGAGATGGAAGGGAGAGAAATGGAGGAGAAATAAAAGAAAGTTTTATTTGAGGGGGTAAAATGAGTATCCATTCTTAATTCATCATGGACTATTAGATTGTATGAGTATTCACTTTTTACTTATTGTTATTCATTCACTTATATTTAGGTGTCTAAATAATTTAATTTTAGTGGGCGAATTTAGTCAGTTTAATGAGTTTGAACTTAAATTGCCACCTATACCCGAATCCAACTTATCTTAACAATTCTATTATTTTAAAAATCAGGAATGAATTTGATTTGAATTTATGTGTACTCTTGGAAGCGGGCTATAGATATGATCATAAGACATAAGTTAAAAGTTCTAAGCATTATTTTTCTTCAATTTAGTTAATCTTGAAGTATGAATTTTTTTTTTTTTTTTTCTTTCCCAAATTAATGACTCATATTGTGCCAAATCACTCTTTATATAAAGGATGCTTGAGACAGCGTAGCATTCGTGAATATGTTACCTCTACCTGGGAAAATAGTAATAAAATTACAAATGGGTATATGCTTTCTAACACATTAAATTTGGCTGATATGATATAGATAGATATAAATATGTTCAACACAGATTTAATAGTATGGAAAAATTAGACAACACAGTAACAGATAAAAATTACAGCAGAGGATCCACACTCAAATTACAAAATATCACAGAAAATCATAATTTATTAATTATTATTATTATTATTTTTTGTTTTCAAGAAAATTTCCGATTTGATTGAAAACGGAGGAAGGAGATGAGAACCATCGAAAATGGGTTTCACCGTTTCTGTGGATAGGCTTCGAATCCATCTCATCATCTAAAAGAATTAGTCATTAAGTTCATCCGACGGTTCAGAGGGTTGAGGTGCACGTAATACCTCATGCTCATGCTCATGCTCTTACCATATCATACATTTCGCTAAACATCGACTTATGTTTTTAATTTTTTCAGCGCTTTACTAGGGTTTTGATCTTCAAAATCACAAGCCTCTAAAACCATAACCACTCCTTCCTTATTAGCTGCTACAGAGTTGAATTCATCGATTCTGATTTGATGGCGTTTTCCTCTGCTTTTCGTCGCGTTCTCAACGGATCTTCGACCCCGTCTTCCATTTTCCATTCCCAATTTCGTCTCAATTCAACACTCACAACCCCAAAGCTCTTCGTCAGTGGTAAGATTATTCAAATCACTGTATGTATGTTTATATATATATATATATATATATATATATGGGTTATGTTTATGTTAAATTATTCATGCCTTTGTTAGGTTAAGGTTTCTCTTTTTGTTTCAGTTCATACTTTTTAAAGCTTTAATTCCTGATGGGATTATATATATTTTTATTTATAACTGGTTAATGCTTCGTTGAAGGGTGGAAAATGTGCACTACTAGTTTATTTTCGATCTGCCTCGTTTAGATTTTGTTACGATTTTTTATGAATATTTATGATTGATTTTATGTTGCTTTGAAGCATGGAAAAGTGAGTGTCCTTTTCCCTTTTGCTTGGTTGAGTGGAATTGTGTAATGCAGTAGAAGGGGGTGATTGATACCTTTCATTGTTTTGTAAGAGAGAAGGGATGGTGATGTTTATATTTCTTTTTACCATTACATCCCAAAAATATAATTTGGCAAAAACATGTCACTCTACATTATATACCCTAGCTATCCCTGTAGTCGAGCATCGGGTTGATGGATAGCCAGCCCAATCTGAATCTTATTGGGCATAAAGGCACAAACTACTGGTCCGAAGAATTCTGAGCCCAAGTTCTCCTTCTTCCTCTCTTTCCTCCAATTCTTGAGGGGTGAAAAATTGTGGTACATGAGGATTGCTTCAACCCATCCTTGCATTCTCTCTAATTATCACTTGTAACAAACTATGGCCATTGTTTCATCCACCCATCCTTGCTCCTATTGTGTGACTAGTAACTAACCGTTAGGCCTTTACTTATTTGCTGATGAAACAAGTAGGTATTGTGCTGTTTATCATACCAACAATGTTAGTGGAACAATTTCCAATTTTAGCAGCATGTGTAAAGATCCGAAGTTGCTTCACTTGCTTGGTAAGGTAATTTTTCAGATGCAACCATTATTGACCCTTGTCATGTATAGGAATATTTTGTGAATTTCTTTCAATTTGTATCTGTGGCTCAGTCGTTAGGTGCAACTTTCCTTACTGCAGTGTTGTTAAAGGTGCGCCTAAGCTCCAGGCATGCCTGTTGTGTGCCCAGTGCGCCTTTGACAACATTTGCGCCTTTAACATAGAATATGAATATGCTTTTATAGTAATTTAATTTTTCGCCTTGTCTTGCGCCTTGTGCCTAGGCTCCAAAGGACCTCTAGTGCCTTAGTGCGCCTTGGGCCTTTGATAACACTACTTCACTATAGAAAGAAAAAAGGGAAAATAAGCATGTGGCCTAATTGCAATGCTGTAATTTGAGGGATATAATATCTAAGTGAATAAAGCTTTGGATGATGGATCTAGTCATTATTTTGGGATAGATACAGAATGGAAAATGATAGTAGTTTAAGTGGCCAGTAAATCCTTGAACTGCTTGTGTGTGTGTGTGTGCCTGTGTTGGCACTCATTGTCTCATGGAAATGCCAAAAGAAAAAAGAAAAGGCTAAAGTTCTGTTTGACACATACCTCACCACTTCCTCTTAACACAAACCTGACCAGGTTCAATGTATAAGGCTTTACCTTTTTGGATTTCTTTCTTTTTCAGTGTGTGTCATCAACTGGCCTACTTCTCTTAGGTTGTACCTACTTCTCTTAACATGTATGAGAAGCGTGAAGGTCAGTATAAATAATAGGATGATGGACAGTTGTCTTAACAATTAAATAAGAAATAGTAGACACTATGTCATGTTTCCCTGGAGTTCCCCCTTTTACTTCAACTGATTTGATCTTTTGCATCTTTCATGGTAAGGGTTTTTCCTTTTTCTATTTTCTCCTCCTGAAGGATAATTGATACCAATTATTTGTGAATGTTGATGCAGGCCTCTCGAGGTTAACGACGGATGAAAAGCTTAAAGAAGCATTTTCACAATTTGGCCAGCTTGTTGAATGTTAGCATAATGACATATAGCTTTTGTTTTTATTCTTGTTATATCTCGCTTCATTGTTTCAGAACTTTTGGTTTAATCTTGATCTCTCAGTAAGCACAGTAAATAAATGATGTGTCCTAATCTGATGTTCCAATGATTTTGCAGCAAAAGTCATTGTAGATAGAGCGTCTGGAAGATCAAAAGGGTTTGGTTTTGTTACGTATGCAAACATAGAGGAAGCTGAGAAGGCTAAAGAAGGAATGAATGCTAAGTACTTGGATGGGTGGGTTATCTTTGTCGACCCCGCTAAACCAAGGGAACCTAGACCCCCGCCACCTCAAACAGAGCCACAGTCTTCTGATCTTGGGTTCAGAACCAACAAGACTGTCGGTTGGTGCGGGTGATTGCATGAAGAAACGTGAAGATGCATCTTCTGGAGGTCCCTGATAAATAAGTTAAAAGGTTATGTTTCTAAAAATGCACGTTGATGGACCATTTGCTAATTTATTTGTGACAATATCAATTCATTTATGGTGTAGATCACCATTGAATTTATGTTATTTTAAATTGTACTAAAACTTTGTTGTGTAAGAACTAAGAACTATATTAACTATGGGTTTATACTATTTGGAGTTGTTTGTGCATGGATTTCTTCTATATAGCAAAAATGAAGGAAACATTTGCACTCCGTTGTATTGAAGCAGGAGGAACAAGTTTAACCTTTAATGAAGAGCTCAGTATGTGTCAGGTCTTAATTATACATGCTTGAACGGTGCATTGTGAATTAAACTAATCTAGTCATATACTTATGCGCTTTAGGTTCCAATCTTTGGGTTGTTTTTTCCAACAATATTGTCTGCGTCTGTTCATGTTATCAAAGGCAGTGGAGATGTCAAATGATGAAAACGGTTGCGTATATTAGAGGCTCATACATGAATCATGATGTTAAGAGAACGGTTTTAAATCAAAACTTAGAGTGAAGGGGGAAGAAGGGTTCTTGTTAATTCTGATATTAGAGGCTCAAATCTAAGTTTGTGTGTAAATTTAGTAGTGTTGGTACATTGAGAAAATGGTGTAAAATCGACTTGCCACAATGCGCGTCAATTACTTTTGGAGTCATGAGCGAGTTCAGAGTCCTTCCTAGAAAACAAACTCAAAATCATATTAACATAAGCAAATCCACTTTCTTCTTTGAGCTTGAGGTTAAAAAATGTCAACCAAGCGTGTTAAGATTATATTTTTGGTGTACCGATTATATTTGGTCGTACACCAGAGAGAACTGCACATCAATCTACAATATAGTTAAGATTATTTTTTTAGTTGTACACCAGAGAGAACTGCACATCAATCTACAAAATACAGAAATAATTTGTGTAGTTAAACGCATAACATTTATAAAAGGAGAAGTTGCTATTTACGCGGCTATTATATGTCAAACAAACCCTTATATATGCTAGATGTATGACAGTATCGATGCAGCAATTATGACTATAGTAGAAAAGCACCATCCTTGAGAGAGTGTATATTAACATCTTTCAAGTTAAAAACAGCACGCACAGATGAGTTTAGAAGAGTACTATTTAAGTATTAACATAGCCAACGAAGAGAACTTTAAAAACCATTACTTATTTATCTACAACCGACTCTGGACAAAGATGACATACAAAAAAGACTGCATACTGGCTGCAAATAAAGGCTCAAGTAGCCTCTGCAACAGAGAGGTGCATTTTTGTGACCGATTCCTTAAGGAAGCTACTCCCGCAGTACGAATCGCGGCTACCAACATCAAAATCCAAGAGCTCAACGCAAGGCTCATTATATTTAATCAATCTGACATCATCGTCCGAAGTCTTGAAACCCTTGTTAGAACTACTACCGCTATACTTCCGAACATGCTTCTTATCTTTCCCTCGTTTAGATTTGCCCCCAACTTTCTGCCGGTTCTTTACACACTTCTTACTATCAGTCCTTTGCCTTTGTTTCTTGCTTGATGGCACATGTGACACTGATGTAGGAGGAGGATCATACACATCAGGGGCCCATGTTACAGTCAGCTTCTTCGATGGTATCCCATGTTTCTCACGGCTACCCTTCATTGCAGATACAGGCTTCAAAGGAGTCTGAGAGACATGAAAGAAAAGGAACAAAACAACGGTTAAAGAAAAGCATCAACCAAAATTTGGTTCAATAACCCCATAATCTCCCAACAGGGTCATCTTTTACATAAAATATAATAATCTGCTCCAGTTGTGTATAGCATGCATATACATTTCACCTGCAAATTTAGTAGGGATTATTTTTATAGCAAAAATACCCATAAGGGTTATAGCTTAAATCAGGCTAAAAACTATAATCCGATATCTTTTCATTTTAAAAAAATATAAATAAAAAATGCTCCATTTAAGTTCAAAAAGCATCACAATGAAACAAAGAAAATGAAAAACAAAAAATGTGCAATATGGTTACCTTGCCGACTTCAAATCCAGCAAACAAGTACTGACAAAATGTCACATCTGCTTGGACAATTAACATCAGCTAACTAAAAGGGCAATGTTTGACAATCTCACTCAACAATATCTTACTCCTAAAATCCGGCACAAGAAGAAACGAAATAGGGCTATTATAAAAATTAAGGCCCTTGTATACACATAAATGCTTCAAAGCAAATCTATCAAAAAAAAAAAGGATAAGAGCACAAGCAACCATGCACTCTTAAAGAAAGCATACATACCTCTTAGATGATGAAAACAAAAAAATAAATCCCATTAACAACTTTCCAGTAAAAGACACCGAGAAATTTAAGAATAAAAGCCCATTAACAACTTTCCAGTACCGCCTCTACTAATAACAACATGAGTATATAATTCTATAACACAGTAGGCTGTTAAGCAAGGCCTCAAAAAATTTTTAATTACTGATTAGATTGATGCAACTGGTATATTGATGTGACCAATCGGCTCTAGCCTAGATGGAATAAGCTCTCCAACCCCTTTGGGAAGATTGAGTGACCGAGCCCCGGTAGGGGCAAAAATATGTAGTGTGTTTGCTTGAACTTTTGGAAAAAAAAATAATAATAATAAAAAAAAAAAAAAAAAAAATTGGGATTGATGTAGATACATGACATAAGAAAATGAAACCAACTGTCTTAGATAGTAACCATCATCAAATTCACTTAATGGGTATCCAAGCAACAGCACACAATAATTTGGAAAATTAAGTAATAGCATCAATGAAACCCCCAACTTTCAAGGGAAACAAAGTGCAAACTTACAGGTAAGGATATGGGACGCCAGTCGCCTGGCTTAGCAGATTCATTATCAGTTTCCTTCAACATTGCAGCAGTTACCTCATCCAATTCATCTTCATCTTTTCTATCTGTAGATTCAGCAAAGGACATCATCTCTCCAGAACATGGAAATGTTGTACATTTGCACAAGCACTTGTCGGAAGTTATGATTGTTGATTTTGCATTACAAGACTCTTCACATATATCTTCCTTCTTCACCTTGAGAATATCAATTTTGTAAGAAGGTGACGACAAAATGGAGTTTGATGCCAATTTCTGATCATCTTGATTATGTAGAAACTCAGTTAGACCTTCACCAAGGTCATTCAGAGAAAGGTCTCCCGTGACACGTGTACATTGCAGTTGAGTAAGAGACAGTTGCTTCAAGTCTTCAATCTCATCTATACCTTCAGAAACTGATATATTCAGTGAACTGATGTCCATTGATAGCAAGCAGAAGCTGCAGGGAGAAACAGCCAAAGCACATTAAAAGGACCTAGAACACTAGTCAACTAAAGCCCCAAAGAAACGTACATATCTTTTTAACTTCTGTTACATAATTTTGATTTATAACATATTAATAATAATATCATTAACATGTTATATCATTATGTTTCAGGGATCTTCAGTTCGGTGAGGCCACAAGTGAGACAATTAATATGTTGAAAACAGCCCAAACTCAATAACAGGCTCAAACCAAAACCCAAACCAGAATCAAACTAATGAAAGCTTTGACCAGCCACCGACCACTCAGGCCTTGAGCCAACCAACACCAGGGTACAGCCCTAATTTAATTTTATTATAAACAACAATTGCAGTAAGCAAGCATGAAAGTTTTCCAAATTTAAGAGGTTGAAACAGAGAATTAGATAAGGTTTTCCACTTTTAGTAGGTCAAGTATAAATTACAAGGAAAAGAAATACTTCTGACACATTCTTTTTTCCTGAATTGATAATTTGCATTAAAGAAAATAGGGTAAACTGCAAGAGATTAAATGAAGTCGTACTGCTAACGAATTTACTCTTAAGTACTTAGATAGGTTCAAATTTTGGCTGACAACATAAGCATTTAAATTCTGGCTGACAACAGAAGCTGGTATATAATTAAAGAAAAGCTCCCCAGTATTGATAGGATAACTAATTCCAAACACAACTAAAATAAAATTTATAAAGGTCAAACAACTTTAACAGGGTGAGGTGCTAATGCGCACATGTAACACTAATCAAGAATACTGTCATCCATTCATCTTCAAAGAAGAGGCAAGAGTAAGAGAATTAACAGATTAGGGGGGTAGGGGGAAGTCCACCCAAAATGCTAAGAATTATCATAAGTAGAAACTGTGTACGGAAAGGTTCACATAATTCAGAAGAGCCTCCTCAAAGCAAACATCCACTACTTCACCCTACCGCATTCCTCCCCCAACTCCAATAAAATAAAATAAAAAATTTAAAAACGGGCCTTCCCAGATTATAAACATGGATATATTAAGAAAAACACCAATAGACCTGTGGCCTAGCGGTACAAGGCTCCTACTTTCCAAAGGAAGGTCAAAGATTCGAACCTCAGTGGAGGCAGTGTGTGTGAGTCTTAACTAGGGAAAAAAAAAATATATATATATATATATATATTAAGAAAAACTTGATACAGGTATCTATAAACTACGGTTATCATTTGACCAAACATGATTTAAATTCAGATAACTTGACAAGGGAGTGTAACCAACAATAGCATATAACAGCAGGGGAAACGAAGTCCTTTAAATCAATGGTTGAAGGATGCAAAGGACGGAAAAATGGGTGGAAGTGTCCTCTATTTTTGTTTGGTTGAGAAGTGAGTAAAAGTGACACAGTGACCTTTGGTAAGAGGGAAAGGAAGACAGTATTTTATATTCTCATTGACGAGGAGTAATAACGTTAATTCACATAATATACCATACTTATCATTCTCATTCTCTTTTCCTCTTGCGTTCAATGAAAAATGGTTGGCCAGGAGGGATGCCATCCATCCTTCCCGTCAACTTTCCCTTGTTACCAAAGGATGAAAACTTGTTTCATACCTCCTCTCTTCCTTCCTACTGCCTTCCTTGGTTCCTACCAAACACAACTTTAAAGAACCATAATAGATACTTCTTGCAAGTCTATATGATGATGAATCCAAAAGATTGTCAAATCTAAATAAGGGCATTAAAGCAAGAAAGACGCTTAAGGAAATCCACATGTACTGAACAGCGAAGTGCAAAGTAAGTGGAGCTAAGGATTCGTTCAGCATGTAATGTTTCCCAATACTACAAAGTATTTGGGACTCCTAATCCAAAATAAAAACATTAAGATCATTCTAGAAACCAAACATGTGTCAAGCATACTCCGGAAAAATTGAAAATAAAATCCTGAGGAGACCTCAGCAGGAACCTGAACAAGAAAAACTTGAACACACAATATGTGCTCCTACTCGATCAAATTAAGTCTTTAGCAAAGCAGAGACTTTTTCCAACTTCTCCATATATCAGTAAGAAATGTATCCCACTTTCACTAATTCCAGCACACAAACCCCTCTAACAGATTCTTATTAACCCGTCAACAAAAACCAAAGAGCATATGTTTATACCTCAGATGCATAATATAAGTACCAAGAGCTAACAAGGATGCAAATACATTCGCTACCAAAGCGAGTCTAGGCAATATTTAGAGGGGTGAAGCAGTATATAAAAGATATAGCCATCAAAAACCACCCAGTAGTTGAACAAGCAAAGATAGCAACTAGCAAGACTTGCAAAAGTTAAATAATAATAATAATAAACAGTACTTTCTCAGGGAAATAATTAAGGCATAACCAATCAAAAGGTTCTTTTAAAAAGCGAAAGTTAGCAATTGACTCTAGGGAAATAAAATTGTGTTCGATCCAGAACTTAGATAAGGCAGAATGTAAATATGATTTGCATTTGACAAATGATACAGCTAAAGAACACACATTTAAAAATGATCCCATTAATCCAAAAGCATCTACAGTTTAAAACATTGAATCTTTGAAACAGTCAACATTGTCATAATGCAATTAGCCCTGGATTTTATCATTTTCATTACCTAACAAATTATGCCTGAGTTATAGAGAAGGGGGGAAGAGGGTGGAAACAGTATATAAAAATTAAAGCGTCAACATATAAATATATATCATTATACATAAATACATGCACACACACACACACACATATATATATAAGAAAGTACCTTTTGAGAGACAAAAGCAAGAGCAACCAAACCCTCCAAACAATACGAAACTTGTGTGACCTTGCTAACGCAATCAATAACGAGAACACAATCCGCACTTGGCAATGGCTCGATTTCCCGATTCCTTAACAACTAGTACTTTAATTGATCTAACAGTACTCGTACTCGAGTAGATCGATAAAGAAAATTGAAAGACAGAACAAAATGTTTTAAAAAAGACACTAAAAAGGCCAAATAAAGCTTGATGTTAACTAAGATTACCACGACGATCACCCTTCTCGAGACGTTTCAAACGACTAGAGAACCAGCCATCATCGAGAGAGGAAAGATACGGAATAACACGACGAGTGAGAAATTCAAGAGAGGGCGCCGAAGGCATTGTTTCGATGCTCTTCGAAACCCTAAGAAATCGAAAACTAAACCAATACGCACACAAAAACCCCAACTCTAAGCAGAGCGATCGACGCACGCAACACCAAGAAAGCGAGTCGATTTCGCTAATAGAAGCGGAGAACACAACAAATCGAATTATATTAAGTCATCGTTAAGATCTGAACGCGATGATCGGCGTTGACAATCCCTTGTGACAAAACCCTAAAACCCGATATATTCGTGATGTTTGACGAACAAGAAGTGGATTATCGACAGACAGCACAGAACAGCAGCAAAATGATGATAAGGGCTATTTATGGTAAACGGCCTCTATTCGCACTCCCGTGTAAACCCATGGAACCCTATCATTTAATCCCAGTTTTGGGTGCAAATGACAGTTTTTGTTATAGACAGTAATACACTGGGAATAAAATTTTAGCAGTGTTGCTTGAACTTTGATAAATTACACTTACACCCTCTGATTAATGATAGTCATCTATTTGCCAAATTAAACAATCACACTCCAACCACCTCTAAAATAATATTAAATGTCTAAATTACCCCTCCAAACCATTGGTATAAGCTAAAAATTAAATAAATGTGTAGCAAATGCAAAAGAGAGAATCAACTTGCAATTTGGTCCCAACTCTTAAAAGCCTAATAAAAAACAACTCTCATTACACTACTCTAGAAAGGGCAAGAAAGATTAACCAATAGTTATTTCACAAAGCAATATTAACCAATTGTTTTTAGTTTTCTTTTTACCTGTTTGGGTAAATTACACGAACCAATTTTACATGAAATGCAGATTCTTTAGGTACCTGGAATGGGAATGAGTATGTCATGTGAACTATTTTGAATGTGTGAAATACCATGTCAAATAAATGACACCATGGTCGATGTTGTTGGGTATGTGTCGGAATGTCAGATTAGACACGATCATCGCAAGCATATCTGATAGTCAAATACGTTATAATTATTTATAAAATCATCGTATTGCATTACAACTACAAAATGAGTGAAAACAATCCGTCCATTAAACCATCTATATTACATAAAATGCCTTTTTAACCATAGAAAGTAAGAGTATAATACTAAAAGTTATAAATATTGATTGAAGGGTAGTTTGGTCATTTTGTTAAGTTGATATTTTGATCCAAAATATAATATTTTTATTGAGGGACAACTTAGACATTTCATATTATTTTAGAGGTGGTTGGGTGTGATTATTCAATTACAAAACTGGACTGTCATTGTGACACAGGAATTTTCACCTAGTTTAGGCTTTGAATCATGACTAAATACTTGATTTTTATATTGGAAGACTTATGTAATTAATGGGGTTTTTTGTACAATTTTAATGCAAGTTGGGGAGGTTTTAGAATTTAGAAAAGATTAGCGAGTGGATATTAGGTGGCAGCATCCTAATGAAATTGGGGGACGTGTCATAACTTTTCCATGCCTCGTTACCTTAATAACCATTTCCAACCCTAGTATCATAACTAAAATAAAGGGCCCTTTTCACATAGAGTGAGGATGAGAGCTAAGAAATAAAAAAAAGTAGAAAACTATTGATCATGCGTTATCATAGAGACTCTCAAGGGTGGGATTAAGATGCTCTCCATTTATACAGTAATTTATTTCTTTTATTTTTGTGAATGAACAGTACTTATCATGTTGGGTAAAAAAGTGTATTTACTGTATAGATTTTTCATCTACCTATTTAGGTGCACATAATTAGAATCACTATCAGAAGTCATTTTAGAACTCTCACCAACCTCACGATTACATTTTCGAATAAGAGAAAGATCAGGGATGGTTTTCATCTTTGGAACACGTACAATTTTCTGTTTCTCGATTGCTTTCTAACAAGCTATACTCTTCAACCTACCCATTTCAAATCCTAAATTTGATTTCCACCAACAGATTTAAAACTCAGATAACCTTAATTTCAGATCAAACCGCAAAAGCCCTCAGACCCAAGCCTCAAACACAGTAGCACATACCTTCCTATCTTCTTCATCTTCCCTTGTTCTTCGTTAAAAATCAAGTAAACAACAGCAATTCAATTCGGACGAGTTTATTTTCAGACCAACTTCGAAAACCCTAAAGTCTCAGTATCCGATTCTTCCTTCTTCTTTCTTCTGCCTCAAACCTTCTTCCTTCTTCTTCCTTTGTTCTTCATTTTTCGTTAAAAATCAATTAAACAGTAGCAATTCAACTCAAACGAGTTTATTTTTAGACCAACTTCGAAAACCCTAAAGCCTCAGTATATGATTCTTCCTTTTTCTTTCTTCTGCCTCAGACCTTCTTCCTTCTTCTTCTCTTTCGTTACAAATTATGTAAAGCCTTAAATGAAGTAAGGGCTAAATGGACAATTTCAAACAATAAGTAAGGGCTAAATGGACAATTCCAAATAATATATCATATTATTATAACTTATATCGTATTTATTATATAATACTTAAAGTTTTTAACAGTGTGTAGTTAAATTTTTTTCACCCAATTTTTTTGGTGACGTGGCCAATTCTCCTCACTTATTTCAAAATGGAGGAAATGGCCTACAATTTCACTGGAGGTGATTTTCCACCAGATCATGATCTTTTTCTTTTGCACAGTAGTTTATTTCATCCATTTTTGTGAATGAACAGTACTTACCATGTTGGGTAAAAAAGTGAATTTTTGTATACAGAATTTTTAGCTACCTCTTTAGGTGGCACATAATCAGAATCACTGTCAGATGTCATTTTAAAACTCTTACCAACCTCACGACTACATTTCCGAATAGGAGAAGGATCAGGGATGGTTTTCTTCATTGGAACACGTACAATTTTTTGTTGTTTTCTTACGAGATATACTCTTCAACCTACCCATTTTAAACCCTAAATTTGATTTCCACCAACAAATTTAAAACTCAGATATCCTTAATTTTAGATTAAACTGCAAAAAACCTCAAACCCAAGCCTCAAATGCAGCAGCACATACCTTCCATTTTTCTTCGTCTTCCCTTGTTCTTTGTTAAAAATCAAGTAAACAGTAGCAATTCAATTCAGACGAGTTTATTTTCAGACCAACTTCGAAAACCTTAAAACCTTCGTATCTGATTCTTCCCTTTTCTTTCTTCTGCCTCAGATCTTCTTCCTTCTTCTTCCCTTATTTTTCGTTCTCCGTTAAAAATCAAGTAAACAACAGCAATTCAACTCAGACGAGTTTATTTTCAGACCAATTTTGAAAACCCTAAAGCCTCAGTATCTTATTCTTCATTCTTCTTTCTTCTGCCTCAGACCTTCTTCTTTTTCTTTCTTCTTCTTCTTCTCTTTCGTTACAAATTATGTAAAGCCCTAAATGAAGTTAGGGCTAAATGGAAAATTCCAAATAATAAGTAAGGGCTAAATGGACAATTTCAAACAATATATCGTATTATTATAACCTATACTATATATATTATATAATATTGAAAACTTTTAACAATGTGCAGTTAAATTTTTTTTCACCCAATTTTTTTTGGTGACGTGTCCAATTCTCCTCCACTTATTCCAAAACAGAGGAAATGACCTACTATTTCAATGGAGGTGATTTTCCACATGATCAAGATCCTATTTATTTGCACAGTAGTTCATTTCCTCCATTTTTGTGAATGAACAGTACTTACTATGTTGGGTAAAAAAGTGTATTTGCTGTACACAGAATTTTCATCTACCTCTTCAGGTGGCACATAAGCATAATCACTGTCAGAGGCCATTTTAGAACTCTCACCAACCTCACAACTACATATCTGAATAGGAGAAGGATCAGAGATGGTTTTCTTCTTTGGAACATGTACAATTTTCTGTTTCCCGTGTTGATTTCTTATGAGCTATATTTTTTAACCTACCCATTTCAAACCCTAAATTTGATTTTCACCAACAAACTTAAAACACAGATAACCTTAATTTTAGATCAAACAGCGAAAGCCCTCAGACCCAAGCCTCAAATGCAGCAGCACATACCTTCCTTTCTTCTTCGTCTTCCTTGTTCTTCATTAAAAATCAAGTAAACAGTAGCAATTCAACTCAGATGAGTTTATTTTCAGAGCAACTTCGAAAACCCTAAAGCCTCAGTATCTGATTCTTCCTTCTGCCTCAAACCTTCTTCCTTCTTCTTCCCTTATTCTTCGTTCTTCGTTAAAAATCAAGTAAACAATAGCAATTTAACTTAGAGTTTATTTTCAGACCAACTTTGAAAACCCTAAAGCCTCAGTATCTAATTGTTCCTTCTTCTTTCTTCTGCCTCAGACCTTCTTCCTTCTTCTTCCCTTTCATTACAAATAATGTAAAGCCGTAAATAAAGTAAGGGCTAAATGGACAATTTCAAATAATAAATACGGGCTAAATGGACAATTCCAAATACTATACCGTACTATTATAACCTATACCGTATTTATTATATAATACTTAAAGCTTTTAACAGTGTGCAGTTAAATTTTTTTCACCCAATTTTTTTTGTGAGTTGGCTAATTATCTTCCACTTATTCCAAAATAAATGAAATGGCCTAATTTTTCACTGAAGGTGACTTTCCACCGGATCATGATCCTTTTCATTTGCATAGTAGTCAATTTCCTCCATTTTTGTGAATGAATAGTACTTACCATGTTGGGTAAAAAAGTGCATTTGATGTATACAAAATTTTCATCTACCTCTTCAGGTGGCACATAATTAGAATCACTGTTAGATGCCATTTTAGAACTCTCACAAACCTCATGACTACATTTCCGAATAGGAGAAGGATCACTGATAGTTTTCTTCTTTGAAACACGTTCAATTTTCTGTTTCCCGGTTGTTTTCTTACGACCTATACTCTTCAACCTACCCATTTCAAACCCTAAATACGATTTCCACCAACAAATTTAAAACTCAAATAACCTTAATATCAGATCAAACCGCAAAAACCCTCAGACCCAAGCCTCAAACGCAGCAACACATACCTTCCCTTCTTTTTCGTTTTCCCTTCTTCTTCGTTATAAATCAAGTAAACAGTAGCAATTCAACTCAGATGAGTTTATTTTCAGACCAACTTCAAAAACCCTAAAGCCTCAATATCTAATTGTTCCTTCTTCTTTCTTCTGCCTCAGACCTTCTTCCTTCTTCCTTCTTCTTCCCTTTCGTTACAAATTATGTAAAGCCCTAAATAAAGTAAGGGCTAAATAGACAATTTCAAATAATAAATACGGGCTAAATGGACAATTCCAAATACTATACCGTACTATTATAACCTATACCGTATTTATTATATAATACTTAAAGCTTTTAACAGTGTGCAGTTAAATTTTTTTCACCCAAATTTTGTTGTGAGTTGGCTAATTATCTTCCACTTATTCCAAAATAAATGAAATAGCCTACTTTTTCACTGAAGGTGATTTTCCACCGGATCATGATCTTTTTCATTTGCATAGTAGTTAATTTCCTCCATTTTTGTGAATGAATAATACTTACCATGTTGGGTAAAAAAACGCATTTGATGTATACAAAATTTTCATCTACCTCTTCAGGTGGCACATAATCAGAATCACTGTTAGAGGCCATTTTAGAACTCTCACCAACCTCACGACTACATTTCCGAATAGGAGAAGGATCAGTGATAGTTTTCTTCTTTGGAACACGTTCAATTTTCTATTTCCCGGTTTTTTTCTTACGACCTATACTCTTCAACCTACCCATTTCAAACCCTAAATATGATTTTCACCAACAAATTTAAAACTCAGATAACCTTAATATCAGATCAAACCGCAAAAACCCTCAGACCCAAGCCTCAAACGCAGCAACACATACCTTCCCTTCTTTTTCGTCTTCCCTTCTTCTTCGTTATAAGTCAAGTAAACAGTAGCAATTCAACTCAGATGAGTTTATTTTCAGACCAACTTCGAAAACCTTAAAGCCTCAGTATCTGATTCTTCCTTCTACTTTTTTCTGCCTCAGACTTTCTTCCTTCTTCTTCCCTTGTTCTTCATTAAAAATCAAGTAAACAGTAGCAATTCAACTCAGACGATTTTATTTTCAGACCAACTTCAGTATTTGATTCTTCATTCTTCTTTCTTCTAGCTCGGACCTTCTATCTTCTTATTTCTTCTTTTTTTCTTTCGTTACAAATTATGTAAAGCCCTAAATGAAGTAAGGGATAAATGGACAATTCCAAACAATATACCGTATTATTATAACCTATACCATATTCATTATATAATACTTAAAACTTTTAACAATGTGCAGTTAAATTTTTTCATCCATTTTTTTTGGTGATGTGGCCAATTATCCTTCACTTATTCCAAAATGGAGGAAATGGCCTACTATGTATTTCACTGGAGGTGATTTTCCACCGGATCAGGATCCTCTTCACTTGCACAATAATACATTTCCTCTATTTTTGTGAATGAACAGTACTTACTATGTTGGGTAAAAAAGTGAATTTTCTGTATACAGAATTTTCATCTACCTCTTCAGGTGGCACATAATTAGAATTACTGTCAGATGCCATTTTAAAACTCTCATTAACCTCACGACTACATTTCCAAATAGGAGAAGGATCAGGGATGGTTTTTTTCATTGGAACGTATAATTTTCTGTTTCCCGGTTGCTTTCTTACGGGCTATACCCTTTAACTTACCCATTTCAAACCCTAAATTTGATTTCCACCAACAAATTTAAAACTCAGATAACCTTAATTTCAGATCAAACCGCGAAAACCCTCAGACCAAAACCTCAAACGCAACAGCACATACCTTCCCTTTTTCTTCTTCTTCCCCTGTTCTTCGTTAAAAATCAAGTAAACAACAGCAATTCAACTCACACGAGTTTATTTTCAGACTAACTTAGAAAACCCTAAAGCCTCAGTATCTGATTCTTCCTTATTCTTTCTTCTGCCTCAGACCTTCTTCCTTCTTCTTCCATTGTCTTCGTTATTAGTTAAAAATCAAGTAAACAACAGTAATTTAACTTAGACGAGTTTGTTTTCAAACCAATTTCGAAAACCTTAGAGCCTCAATATTTGATTTTTTTTTTCTTCCTTTTTTCTGCCTCAGACCTTCTTCCTTTTTCTTCTTTTTCTTCTCATTCATTACAAATTATGTAAAGCCCTGAATGAAGTAATGGTTAAATGGACAATTCCAAACAATAATTAAGGGCTACATGGACAATTTCAAACAATATATCATATTATTATAACCTATACCGTATTTATTATATAATACTTAAAGCTTTTAACAGTGTGTAGTTAAAAAAAAATTTTACCCAATTTTTTTTGTGACGCGGCCAATTCTCCTCTACTTATTCCAAAATGAAGGAAATGTCATACTATTTCACTGGAGATGATTTTCCACTGGATCAGGATCCTTTTCATTTGCACAGTACTCCATTTCTTCTGTTTTTTTTGAATGAACAGTATTTACCAAGTTGGGTAAAAAAATGTATTTGTTGTATACAAAATTTTCATCTACCTCTTCAGGTGGCATATAATCAGAATCACTGTCAGAGGCCATTTTAGAACTCTCACCAGCCTCACGACTACATTTCCGAATAGGAGAAGGATCAGGGATGGTTTTTTTTTTTAGAACACGTACAATTTTTGGTCTCCCGGTTGTTTTCTTACAAGATATACTCTTCAATTGTGATACCCCTCGGATCTAGGACCACGGGTGATCAAGTCCGGGCACAGACCCGAGAGATACCAAACAATCAATATGTAATTGAACACAGAATATACAATAAAAATGAAATAAAATGAAATAGCTGAAAAGAAATCTAATTGTAAAATCTCCAAAATAAAAGTTTTAATATAAATAAAATTTCCAATCCGTACAACTCGGGAATCCATCTAATGGACCCCTAATATTTCCAACTAGTAAAACATTTACAGAATTAAAATCCAAAACCAAAATAAGAAAGAAAATCCTATGTAGTCGGAAGAGTGAGTGACTGTATCTGCATCACCACGATCAAACCCTAAGCCTGGTACTCACGAACACCTGAAAAATAAAGGTGGGTCAGGCCCACATGCAAGTTCCATCCTACTACAATCCGTACATAAACCCGATACGCAGATACATCCTAGATAGCTCGGCAATATCTATAATAGTCCATAGATATATATATACACACTATAGGATGCTCACTAGCCTATAACATAGTTCAGCCTGTGTAGAAGGTGACATATAAAACACGCTTTTCAGCGGCCAAGTACCTAAACCTACCAGGGAACATTTGCTATATCTAGTTACTCAACCTTTGCGATATACGCACCCTAACCGTGATCAGGAGACTCAAGCTCGTATCACAGTACCATAAATATATATATAAATTCCTTCCTAATGCCGAAAGATAAAACAAGCATCCATTATGTCGTTCAACTGTTTTAGTTGACAGGACATGTATCCATGTAGGAGTTAACTATTTTAGTTAATCCATTCCGTATGTAAGAAGGGGTAGGACTTAGCTTTTTGATCTAATCCATCCCTGATATGTCACCGTCCCATACCGGTACATATAATGCAAATGATCCATAAACGATGCACATTCATTAGAACATCAAATAAATCCAGAAACCAGCATAATAGAAAACGGATATTATTAAGATCCTATTATGCATCCAGTATATGATTGTAATCATTAATCCTCCAAATAAATTGTTAAAGTATTGATAAAAAATTTATATTATCCACATCCATACAATTGATAAAACAGAAGTTAAACAGTGCATCAATTAACATCTATCACCTGTTATAATGATCAGCCAGAAATATGAACTAAATACATTATACTAGATATCCCAAACCATCATCTCATACCATATTATTTAACTTGCCAAAACAAAGACAAGTAATGAAATCCTCCATAAATCCTTAACAGCATGAAAGTTAGCATTTACACCACATGACGTCCCTTTAATCCTCCACTCCAAAACCCGTGCCTGATATAATATGACACTCTGAATTCCAAACTGCTCATTATATGAAACCCCTGACAATATTCCCATACTAGTCCATTTAGTTCGCTAAACCAAAACTAGCAACTAAAATTCCTACCACTCCTGACAGCATACCATTTAATATTTAAGTTAATACTGTCTATGCCCATATCCTACACCGAACTTTCTGGCCTCCATTAAAGTATATAAATAATTTATATAATATCCCAAAAGTAATTCGATACCAGTCAGTTTAAGTTATTAAAACAAACTTATTAACTTAAACATTCATCCTTCCTTGACAGCATACCTATTCCACGTTTCTGTTTCCTGATGCCCCTTAAGATTAGCACCCTAGCATAAACCAACTATTTAAGGGTCTTAATAGGTTAATTTTAACATATTTGAAACCCCCTTTAATTTTCAGTATTTGCGTTTAACCCCAGAACTCCGAAAAATTACAGAAAACACCCCGTAGGGGTTTTTTTCCCATGGGAGCCGGCTCCCCTTTATTGGAGCCGGCTCCTAGGCTTCTAGAGCCGGCTCCCCCTCATGGAGAGCCGGCTCTCTCTTCATGGGAGCCGGCTCCCACCATTTAGGAGCCGGCTCTCACCCCTGAGAGCCCCTCTGCCTCGTCTCTACTTCGTCCGATGATTTTTCTGCGTTTCCGGCGAAGTCCGACGTTCCTGTCCCAAGTATTTTAACATTCCTAGGGTTCAATTTAAATTCTTAAAGCCCTAGAAACCTCTCACCATCCAGCATGCATTAATTGACAAAAATCTAAAACAAAAACAAAACCGTATCCACAAACGCCAATCACAGTTAACTGAAAGTATGAACAATCTAAAGTCTGATCACGTGTGTCAAAATTCCATTATAAAGGTTAACTAACTTCCTAACCATCCTAACAACACCTCACATTGCATTATGAATTAATTTACAGAGATTTAATACATAATCTAACAATTTATGCAAGAAAAGCCATCTTCAGTTATTATACGGTTAACCAAATTTCAGACTAAACTAATATGCATAAAATTTGTTTTAAAAATTTTAATTAAATTCCTGGAGTCTATTTAGAATGCACAGAACACAAGTTTACAGGAAGGAGAGAATGAAACTTGCCTTAAGATTCCGGTTTGAAACCTTCATCGCCGTTGCTAAATTCTGCAACGAACTGTAGACTACCTGCAACTCTCCCACTGTTCCAGCTTTATTCCACAAGCCATTGACTCTTTCTTCCTTGATCCCACCTTCAATCCATGGCTGCAATCCTAATTGATTCTCTCAATTTCCCTCTGTTTTTCCTTCTCAAGGAAACTCTCTGTTTTTCCTCTCATAAACCCTTACGTGAATTGAGTTTTAATTTCCTCACCCTAGCAGACGTATAAGATTTATATATATACACGTCCCAACCTTAAGTCAAATTATATAACCGTATATTTATAAGATTTACGTAAAACCTAATTTAAGTCGGCGACTACACAAAAATAAAACCCTAAATCTAAACCATAAATACAACACACCTAAATTATATAAGCTACCAAAAACTACACGTCAATTACATAAATACAACACACCTAAATTATATAAGCTACCAAAAACTACACGTCAATTAAGTCACTAATAATCAAAACTTTAAATTAACCAATAATTAAATTAAAAATAATTACAATGAACTTAAACAACCACAATTATCAATTAAGCAAATAAAACCCTTAAACACAACCAGATAAATCATATTTAAATGCACATAAATCAACTAATCAATAAATCAATAAAATGCACATAAAATAAATAAAGAAATTCCAGTTATATCCTTTTAAAAATTAGGGGTATTACAATCTTCCCCCCTAATAAAAGGAATTTCGTCCTCGGAATTCACAAAAATCTGAATTAATGTCTTTGCAAAATTCATTTCCGTTTTCGTGTGGCACAGCCCCTTTAAATGAGCGCCACCCAAATTCCAACACATCCAACCATATACAAGATCCCTATGACGTGACACGGGGATACACAGTTTTGTAAAATCTGGACATGCACACTTATGACGTGATACTTGGGATGGATTGGTTGTCTCACTACCATGCCCAAGTTGATTATTTTGATAGATCTATTATGTTTACCATACCTGGTCAGGATATGTACGTAGTAGCTATGCCACGTTCTAAAGGAGGCGGTTGCACCTATTTGTTCCATGTGGAAGAGGAAAAGGATGAGGGGATTACTGTGTCATTGGATAACATACCAATTGTACAGGATTTCCTAGATGTATTTGAGGAGGTTCCAGGGTTGCCACCTAGTCGCGAGATCGATTTTGTGATAGACTTAGCTCCAGGCACTGCGCCTATTGCTAGGGCACCCTATAGGATGGCACCGGTGGAGATGAGAGAGCTGAGGGATCAGATTCAGCAGTTACTCAGCCAGGGTTTTACTCGTAGGAGTACATCACCTTGGGGAGCACTGGTTCTATTTGTGAAAAAGAAGGATGGTTCGCTTCGTCTGTGTATAGATTACAGGGAGTTGAACAAGGTTACGATTCGTAACAAGTATCCTTTGCCCAGGATTGATGACTTGTTTGATCAGTTAAGGGGAGCCACATACTTCTCCAAGATTGATCTACGTTCTGGGTATCATCAGCTGAGGGTTAGGGAGCAGGATGTTCCTAAGACAGCGTTTCTCACGAGATATGGTTCTTATGAGTTTCGTGTTATGCCGTTTGGGACGACTAATGCACCTGCAGTATTCATGGACTTAATGAATAGAGTCTTCCGGGCTTATTTGGATCAATTTGTTATTGTCTTTATTGATGACATCTTGATCTATTCTCGGTCGGAGGACGATCATGCTAGACATCTTCGCATAGTCTTGCAGACGCTTCGTGAACACCAGTTATATGCCAAGTTCGAGAAGTGTGAATTTTGGCAGCGGGAGGTGAAATTTCTGGGTCACGTGGTGTCAGAAAAGGGGATAGCGGTGGATCCGGCCAAGGTTTCAGCGGTGGTTAAGTGGGGACAGCCTACATCACCTACTAAGATTTAGAGTTTTCTCGGTCTGGCAGGATATTACAGGAGATTCATCCAGGGGTTCTCCAAGATAGCAGGACCACTCACTCATCTGACCAAGAAGGGTGTACAGTTCGTGTGGGATGAACACTGTCAGCGAGCTTTTGATGAGCTGAAAAGGAAGCTGACTTCTGCACCAGTTCTGGCTACTCCGCAGAGCGGGGTAGAGTATCTTGTTTACACGGATGCATCGTTGCAGGGTCTTGGATGTGTATTGATGCAGGAGGAGTGATCGATTTCTTATGGATCTCGAAAACTTAAGCCTCATGAGCTTAGTTATCCGACACATGATTTGGAGTTAGCAGCAGTGGTCTTTGCCTTGCGTATTTGGAGGCATTATCTGTTGGGTGAGTCCTTCAGATTATTCAGTGATCACAAGAGTTTGCAGTACTTGTTCACTCAGCGGGAGCTGAATATGAGACAGCGCAGATGGTTGGAGTTTGTAAAAGACTATCATTTTTCCATACAGTACCATCCAGGGAAAGCGAATGTGGTGGCGGATGCACTCAGTCGCCGACCTGTTGGTAGTCTTTCTGCTCTATTCACTACTGAGTGGAATGCTTTGAAGAATGTAGATGAGTTGTCAGATGCTTTTATGGCTTGCATGGTGGTTACACCTTCCATCATTCGCAAGGTTTTACAAGCACAACTCACTGATCAGCAATGTGTCGACAAGGTCACAGAGATAGCTTCCGGAGAGGTTCCATTCTACTATGTTGGGGCTGATGGAGGTTTAAGGTACAAGGGATGGCTAGTGGTACCTTCTGCTGATAATTTGAGGAAGGATGTGATGACTGAGACTCATCACTCTGAGTTCTCTGTTCATCCAGGAGGCGATAAGATGTATCAAGATATGAAGCGGCAGTTTTGGTGGGCAGGTATGAAGAGGGACATTGCTCTTTTTGTTTCTCAGTGTAGTACTTGTCAGATGGTTAAGATTGATCATCAGAGGCCGCCAGGAGCTCTACAGTCACTACCAATTCCAGAGTGGAAATGGGAGAGCATATCTATGGATTTTGTGGAAGGGTTGCCAAATTCTTTCAAGGGGCATAATTCCATATGGGTCATTGTGGATAGGTTGACCAAGTCAGCTCATTTCTTGCCTATTTGCACTGACTACACTTCGGAGCAGTTGGCGAGGCTTTACATTTCAGAGATTGTGAAGCTACATGGCATTCCATTGTCTATTATATCGGACAGGGATTCGAGCTTTGTATCTGGATTTTGGAAGAGTTTTCAGCAGGCTTTAGGTACGGAGTTACACCTTAGTACTGCTTATCATCCTCAGACTGACGAACAGACTGAGAGGGTGAATCAGATTATGGAAGATATGCTTCGGTCGTGTGTTCTGGATTTCAAGGGCCACTGGGAGGAATATTTGCCACTTGTGGAGTTTGCTTATAACAATAGTTTCTAGAAGACTATTGGGATGGCACCTTTTGAGGCGTTATACGGTCGACCGTGTCGATCACCTGTTTGTTGGATGGAGGTTGGAAAGAATCGATTCTTAGGTCCTGAGTTCATCAAGGATACCTCTGAAAAGATTGCTCTTATTCGAGATCGCATGCGTACTGCCCAAAGTAGGCAGAAGAGCTATGCTGATCGTCGTACTCGTGCTTTGGAGTTTCAGGTTGGGGATCAGGTTCTTCTTAAAGTATCTCCTATGAAGGGTGTTATGCGTTTTGGGAAGAAAGGGAAGTTGTCTCCGCGGTTTGTCGGTCCATTCATGATTACGGATCGAGTTGGAGCTGTCGCTTATCGGTTGGCACTTCCGGATACTTTGGATCGCGTTCACAACGTGTTTCATGTTTCCATGTTGCGGAAATTTCTGCGAGATGAGGATCGGTATCAGCATATCGATGTTGGGGAGATTGAGTTGCAACCGGATGCAACTTATTTAGAGCCACCGTGTCGTATTGTCGACCGACGAGATCAGATTCTTCGTAATAAGGTTATTCCTTTGGTTCGTGTTCAGTGGAGTCATCACAATGAGGCTGAGTCTACTTGGGAACGGGAAGATGTCATTCGCTCGCAGTTTTCGGGAATTTTGGAAGAAGGTAAGAGCGAATTCCAAGGACGGAATTCCTTTTGTTAGGGGGGAAGAATGTAATACCCCTAATTTTCAAAAGGATAGTCTCGGTATTTTGTTTAATTGTTTTCTGTTCATTAATTGTTTTTGGTTCATTAATTGTTTTAATTGGTTTTTATTTATTTGATTTCCTTGCCTTATTTGTGTTCTTTGAATTAATTGGTTGGTTTATTTGTTTCTTTGGGTTTAATTAATTAATTTGATTTATTTACATTAATTATGTGTTTAATTGAAATGGTGTTATATTTAATTCTTTATTGTAAATTTAAATTGGTAAGTGTCTTGATTTAATAAGTAGGGTTTTATAATCAGTTTGTAAGCCGTCGTAGGTTTCTCAGTATGTTGGATGGGCCAGTTAGGTTTTCAGTTGGGGCTTAGGGTTTAGTAAAATCCTATAAATACATGTTAGATGTTTGGTTAGGGTTTGAGAAACATAACAAAACCTATACGACTGTGGAGACAAAGGAAGAACAGAGAGGGTTCACGTTGGTTTTCATCGGAACTTTAGAGACGGCGTAGAGATTTTTGGACAAAGATCTCACAGGCAAGTTCTAACCTTACTCTCTCCCTTATACTCGTGTTCTTTGCATACTCAATAGTTCCAGGATGAATTACATGTTTAAAAAAACTAAAAACGTTAGCTGTTTCATGTTCAGAGTTTCACTGAAACTGAATTTGCTTTAAAATTGTAAACTGTTTAAACTTTGAACTTTTTTGTTTAATTCTTGGTTTAATCCATATTAGTAGCATAATAAGGACTGAATTAAGGGTTGGAATCTTCTGGGATTAAGTTAAACTCTCTGAAAACCTATACTGTGAAGTATCGGAGGCGTAAACGGCGACCGGAGAGGAGAACACGAAGAAGAGGAGGGAGAGAGCCAGTTCCTATTGGATTGGAGCCGGCTCTCCTTGGACTGGAGGCGGCTCCAATGGTCTAGGAGCCGGCTCCAGGGCCATTGGAGGCGGCTCCAATATTCTGGAGCCGGCTCCAGGTTGTTTGTTCGTGGGTTTTTGGTTCTGTTGGTTGTTTTTCCACTTTTCAGTGATTAGGCTTCCTAGTGGTTGTTTTATTATGTTTTAGTGGAGAATGAATACTGTAATGGATGGTTTAAAAGTGGTCTAGGGTAAACATAAATATGCAAAGGCCAGATTAACATAGAATTGGACACAAAGCATTAATCATTAGGATTACATGGAGTTAATTACAAATGTCTTGTAGACTGTGTGGATTTGGAGTTTCTAATTTCTTAATTATATTAGAAATTTTCTGTGAGAGCTTGTCCACTCGAATTATATGTTCAGGGAGATAGAAATTATGCTAAAAATTTATATTTCACTGACAATTAGTTGATGATTAAATTTAACGGTTAGTGCGTCAAGTTGTTGGACAGGAAACTATAAGTATAATAGATTACTTATATTTATTTTGCATATTATAGATTTGAGTGGGAAAATATCTATTTGGGCTCTGTTAATTCTATGGAAACTGGGAATAGGTCATAATTACAAATAAAGCCCTGTATGATCAAATTATGGATTCTGAATTGGCTTACTTAAGCATGTTTGTTAATCTGTTCTAACATGTTTAGTTTGGAACTGTTGGTATTGACATTTATATGGTCATTATTTTATCAACTGTGAATGTAAATAAGCATGTTGATTATCTATTTCAATATGCATAGTAAGGAGTAGTTGACATTGATATTTATATTTTCAATGTGAATCAATTATTGGTATTTTTAAGAATGATTGCTAATGCATTCTATTATGTTTAGTATGGAATTGTTGATATTGTTGTTATTATTATCGATGCTTTATCAACTATTGGACGGATTGGATTGTATGTACCGGTATGGGACGGTGACATACTAGGTTTGGATTAGCTCAAATTGCTAAGTCCTACCTATTTTGGAGTAAGGGCACGGGTTATAAAATACAATCCTCCTTATATATATAAGTCGGTACGGTTGAATACGCCGAGTGACTTACTGGATTTCTTGTGGATGGATAGAAACGGAGTTTAGATATATTTTTATGTTACCGTGTCATGAGCTTGAGTCTCAGTGTCGACGGTTAGGGTGCGTATATGCAGTTGGATGTGTAGCTGACTGTGAAGGTTGAGGTATACCCTGTTTAGGTTTAGGTACTCATGCCCACTCAGGTGCGTATTGTGTGATGCCTTCTATCCAGGTTGAGACCCCCTTCATGGCCTAGCGAGAGTCCAGTAGTGTGGATATATTTATGTACGGATTATTAGTTATTGTTGAACTATTTAGTATGTACATGCGTATCGAGTCTCTGCTTGGATTGTAGTAGGTTAGAACTTGTTCGTGGGCCTGACCCACTCCTATTTTTCAGGTGTACGTCAGTTCCAGGCTTGAGCTTGTTCGTGCTGAGCAGAGACGATTTTCCATTCTACCGACGATGTAGGGTTTCTTTCCAGATCTTGGATTTGGATTTTATCTTTTATTTTACTTTCATTCAGTGTGAGATTTTTATTAGGGGTCCACTAGAGATGGATTCCCGAGTTGTTCAAATTATGGATATTTGGTTTATCAGATTTAAGTATTTAATTATTTAAGGATTATCTTTTAGTTCTCTTTTCAGCTTTCAACTTTCATTTCTTAATTCATTTTGTATTCCGTGTTCGTTATAAAATATTAATTGTTTGATATTCCCTCGGGTTTGGGCCTGGGCCTGATCACCCCGTGTCTCGGATCCGAGGGGTATCACAGTTATGATGGTTATATAATTTGACTTAAGGTTGGGACGTGTATATATATAAATCTTATACGTCTGCTAGGGTGAGGAAATTAAAACTCAATTCACGTAAGGGTTTATGAGAGGAAAAACAGAGAGGTTCCTTGAGAAGGAAAAACAGAGGGAAATTGAGAGAATCAATTAGGATTGCAGCCATGGATTGAAGGTGGGATCAAGGAAGAAAGAGTCGATGGCTTGTGGAATAAAGCTGGAACAGTGGGAGAGTTGCAGGTAGTCTACAGTTCGTTGCAGAATTTAGCAACGGCGATGAAGGTTTCAAACCGGAATCTTAAGGCAAGTTTCATTCTCTCCTTCCTGTAAACTTGTGTTCTGTGCATTCTAAATAGACTCCAGGAATTTAATTAAAATTTTTAAAACAAATTTTATGCATATTAGTTTAGTCTGAAATTTGGTTAACCGTATAATAACTGAAGATGGCTTTTCTTGCATAAATTGTTAGATTATGTATTAAATCTCTGTAAATTAATTCATAATGCAATATGAGGTGTTGTTAGGATGGTTAGGAAGTTAGTTAACCTTTATAATGGAATTTTGACACACGTGATCAGACTTTAGATTGTTCATACTTTCAGTTAACTGTGATTGGCGTTTGTGGATACGGTTTTGTTTTTGTTTTAGATTTTTGTCAATTAATGCATGCTGGATGGTGAGAGGTTTCTAGGGCTTTAAGAATTTAAATTGAACCCTAGGAATGTTAAAATACTTGGGACAGGAACGTCGGACTTCGCCGGAAACGCAGAAAAATCATCGGACGAAGTAGAGACGAGGCAGAGGGGCTCTCAGGGGTGAGAGCCGGCTCCTAAATGGTGGGAGCCGGCTCCCATGAAGAGAGAGCCGGCTCTCCATGAGGGGGAGCCGGCTCTAGAAGCCTAGGAGCCGGCTCCAATAAAGGGGAGCCGGTTCCCATGGGAAAAAAACCCCTACGGGGTGTTTTCTATAATTTTTTGGAGTTCTGGGGTTAAACGCAAATACTGAAAATTAAAGGGGGTTTCAAATATGTTAAAATTAACCTATTAAGACCCTTAAATAGTTGGTTTATGCTAGGGTGCTAATCTTAAGGGGCATCAGGAAACAGAAACGTGGAATAGGTATGCTGTCAAGGAAGGATGAATGTTTAAGTTAATAAGTTTGTTTTAATAACTTAAACTGACTGGTATCGAATTACTTTTGGGATATTATATAAATTATTTATATACTTTAATGGAGGCCAGAATGTTCGGTGTAGGATATGGGCATAGACAGTATTAACTTAAATATTATATGGTATGCTGTCAGGAGTGGTAGGAATTTTAGTTGCTAGTTTTGGTTTAGCGAACTAAATGGACTAGTATGGGAATACTGTCAGGGGTTTCATATAATGAGCAGTTTGGAATTCAGAGTGTCATATTATATCAGGCACAGGTTTTGGAGTGGAGGATTAAAGGGACGTCATGTGGTGTAAATGCTAACTTTCATGCTGTTAAGGATTTATGGAGGATTTCATTACTTGTCTTTGTTTTGGCAAGTTAAATAATATGGTATGAGAGGATGGTTTGGGATATCTAGTATAATGTATTTAGTTCATATTTCTGGCTGATCATTATAACAGGTGATTGATGTTAATTGATGCACTGTTTAACTTCTGTTTTATCAATTGTATGGATGTGGATAATATAAATTGTTTATCAATACTTTAACAATTTATTTGGAGGATTAATGATTATAATCATATACTGGATGCATAATAGGATCTTAATAATATCTGTTTTCTATTATGCTGGTTTCTGGATTTATTTGATGTTCTAATGAATGTGCATCGTTTATAAATCATTTGCATTATATGTACCGGTATGGGACGGTGACATATCAGGGATGGATTAGATCAAAAAGCTAAGTCCTACCCCTTCTTACATACGGAATGGATTAACTAAAATAGTTAACTCCTACATGGATACATGTCCTGTCAACTAAAACAGTTGAACGACATAATGGATGTTTGTTTTTTTCTTTCGGCATTAGGAAGGAATTTATATATATATTTATGGTACTGTGATACGAGCTTGAGTCTCCTGATCACGGTTAGGGTGCGTATATCGCAAAGGTTGAGTAGCTAGATATAGCAAATGTTCCCTGGTAGGTTTAGGTACTTGGCCGCTGAAAAGCGTGTTTTATATGTCACCTTCTACACAGGCTGAACTATGTTATAGGCTAGTGAGCATCCTATAGTGTGTATATATATATCTATGGACTATTATAGATATTGCCGAGCTATCTAGGATGTATCTGCGTATCGGGTTTATGTACGAATTGTAGTAGGATGGAACTTGCATGTAGGCCTGACCCACCTTTATTTTTCAGGTGTTCGTGAGTACCAGGCTTAGGGTTTGATCGTGGTGATGCAGATACAGTTACTCACTCTTCCGACTACATAGGATTTTCTTTCTTATTTTGGTTTTGGATTTTAATTCTGTAAATGTTTTACTAGTTGGAAATATTAGGGGTCCATTAGATGGATTCCCGAGTTGTACGGATCGGAAATTTTATTTATATTAAAACTTTTATTTTGGAGGTTTTACAATTAGATTTATTTTCAGCTATTTCATTTTATTTCATTTTTATTGTATATTCTGTGTTCAATTACATATTGATTGTTTGGTATCTCTCGGGTCTGTGCCCGGACTTGATCACCCGTGGTCCTAGATCCGAGGGGTATCACAGTTGGTATCAGAGCACTCCAGGTTCTAGTGTCCTTAGGAGTGTCTTTCATTAAAAGTCTTCCGCGTTGCGTCTCTTAAAAACTTAGAGCCATATTAGGATTCGTTGTACTCTTTTACGGTTCATTAGGAGGAGCTCCTGGTATCAATTATATTCCATAATTATGGAATGGTTGACACTAGAAGGAGGATGGGGTCTGCGGCGACAGCAAATCAGACCGAAGGAGTAGAGGAGTACGTTATCGAGTTCTCTATCAGAAGCAGAACTTGGGATTTAAGGTTTAGTTCTGGTTGGCATTACTTTTGGAAGTATAAGCCAATGAGGGATATAGGAGTGTTTTAGGTCCCCGTATAAAGGGACTAACACGATTTTAGTTATTCTCCTAAACGAGACAACCGAGGAATAGGGTCCAAAGAGGATTCTAGTGGAGGAGATTTCAACAAACTCAAGAAAGAGGGTATTAAATGTTAAAAATTAGGGATCATGTGAAAGTGATCTTGTTCACTAATAGTATAGTGAACGATACTCATAAAGTTGAGGTGGATAGTTAACTTTGTGTATTACCTTTAAACGTGGTAAATAAAGGGAACTTTTCAGGGGTTTGGGAATCGGATGAAGTTCTTCTCAGAACGAAGCAAAGATTATATAGCACGTTCTGGGGAGTATGAGGATTAGGTTTTGATGATCTAAGTTGCTTTATACAGCTACATTAGACGGTTTGTAACCTGTGTATAAGGAGGATGAAGGTTAAGCCTTTGGCATTTACTGAGGCAAATGGAGTTGGTTTTGAGCTATGTTTTGAGGTTGGGTGATTACCTCCGAAACTGTAGAAAGGAGATTGTGAACCAATCGAGTAAAGTTGATTTCTAAAAGAGCTTTTCTTTGCTAGGAGGAATGATGTTTTACGTAGGGGTTTATTGTGTTTTATTGCGTATGCTTTATGTGTTTCTTTTTCGTCAAGCATTCAGGATTGGGAATACGGTTTAGTTGGTGACACAAATGAGTGATCAGTTAACTACCGTTTTGGAGGAATAGCGTTAATTACGCTAGGATTTTAGGCATGTGATCATAGGATTTGGTTAGTATATCTAACTTTAGTCAATCAAATGAACCTAGACATGCGTGGTTGTGGTATGTGTTCAGGATGGGATAAGAAAAAAAACCAGCAGTTTTGAGTCAAATGATATAGATTCAGTGGATAAGCTGTAACGTCATGCTGGTTTATCGAAGGAACTGGCTTGGCTAAATATCTTCTAGGAAAATTTTAAACAGGTGTTCCTAAGTCAGTAAGAGGATTTTGGTACTGGTTTAAGTACTTGTTGGAATGACACCGACTAAGGTTAGTAGACGAATTTACTAGTCATCAGTAAATTCTTAATCAAGAATTTGACTGAGGTTAGGTTTTACGTAACCTGATAGAAAACTCCCATGTACGAGTTCAACTAGCTACAAAATCCGACTGTTGCCCCCAAACCGTGAGCACTCATTACCAAAAGAGAGCATGGTTCTCCAATGTATCCTTACAGAAAGTCAAGGTCTTATTAGATAACCGTGCTTCCATGTCGGACCAACCAGTAAGAGATCGACACAACCCGACTATCTAAAATCCCAAACAAAACCGAACTGTGATACCCCTCGGATCTAGGACCACGGGTGATCAAGTCCGGGCACAGACCCGAGAGATACCAAACAATCAATATGTAATTGAACACAGAATATACAATAAAAATGAAATAAAATGAAATAGCTGAAAAGAAATCTAATTGTAAAACCTCCAAAATAAAAGTTTTAATATAAATAAAATTTCCAATCCGTACAACTCGGGAATCCATCTAATGGACCCCTAATATTTCCAACTAGTAAAACATTTACAGAATTAAAATCCAAAACCAAAATAAGAAAGAAAATCCTATGTAGTCGGAAGAGTGAGTGACTGTATCTGCATCACCACGATCAAACCCTAAGCCTGGTACTCACGAACACCTGAAAAATAAAGGTGGGTCAGGCCCAAATGCAAGTTCCATCCTACTACAATCCGTACATAAACCCGATACGCAGATACATCCTAGATAGCTCGGCAATATCTATAATAGTCCATAGATATATATATACACACTATAGGATGCTCACTAGCCTATAACATAGTTCAGCCTGTGTAGAAGGTGACATATAAAACACGCTTTTCAGCGGCCAAGTACCTAAACCTACCAGGGAACATTTGCTATATCTAGCTACTCAACCTTTGCGATATACGCACCCTAACCGTGATCAGGAGACTCAAGCTCGTATCACAGTACCATAAATATATATATAAATTCCTTCCTAATGCCGAAAGATAAAACAAGCATCCATTATGTCGTTCAACTATTTTAGTTGACAGGACATGTATCCATGTAGGAGTTAACTATTTTAGTTAATCCATTCCGTATGTAAGAAGGGGTAGGACTTAGCTTTTTGATCTAATCCATCCCTGATATGTCACCGTCCCATACCGGTACATATAATGCAAATGATCCATAAACGATGCACATTCATTAGAACATCAAATAAATCCAGAAACCAGCATAATAGAAAACGGATATTATTAAGACCCTATTATGCATCCAGTATATGATTATAATCATTAATCCTCCAAATAAATTGTTAAAGTATTGATAAACAATTTACATTATCCACATCCATACAATTGATAAAACAGAAGTTAAACAGTGCATCAATTAACATCCATCACCTGTTATAATGATCAGCCAGAAATATGAACTAAATACATTATACTAGATATCCCAAACCATCCTCTCATACCATATTATTTAACTTGCCAAAACAAAGACAAGTAATGAAATCCTCCATAAATCCTTAACAGCATGAAAGTTAGCATTTACACCACATGACGTCCCTTTAATCCTCCACTCCAAAACCTGTGCCTGATATAATATGACACTCTGAATTCCAAACTGCTCATTATATGAAACCCCTGACAGTATTCCCATACTAGTCCATTTAGTTCGCTAAACCAAAACTAGCAACTAAAATTCCTACCACTCCTGACAGCATACCATTTAATATTTAAGTTAATACTGTCTATGCCCATATCCTACACCGAACTTTCTGGCCTCCATTAAAGTATATAAATAATTTATATAATATCCCAAAAGTAATTCGATACCAGTCAGTTTAAGTTATTAAAACAAACTTATTAACTTAAACATTCATCCTTCCTTGACAGCATACCTATTCCACGTTTCTGTTTCCTGATGCCCCTTAAGATTAGCACCCTAGCATAAACCAACTATTTAAGGGTCTTAATAGGTTAATTTTAACATATTTGAAACCCCTTTTAATTTTTAGTATTTGCGTTTAACCCCAGAACTCTGAAAAATTACAGAAAACACCCCGTAGGGGTTTTTTTCCCATGGGAGCCGGCTCCCCTTTATTGGAGCCAGCTCCTAGGCTTCTAGAGCCGGCTCCCCCTCATGGAGAGCCGGCTTTCTCTTCATGGGAGCCGGCTCCCACCATTTAGGAGCCGGCTCTCACCCCTGAGAGCCCCTCTGCCTCGTCTCTACTTCGTCCGATGATTTTTCTGCGTTTCCGGCGAAGTCCGACGTTCCTGTCCCAAGTATTTTAACATTCCTAGGGTTCAATTTAAATTCTTAAAGCCCTAGAAACCTCTCACCATCTAGCATGCATTAATTAACAAAAATCTAAAACAAAAACAAAACCGTATCCACAAACGCCAATCACAGTTAACTGAAAGTATGAACAATCTAAAGTCTGATCACGTGTGTCAAAATTCCATTATAAAGGTTAACTAACTTCCTAACCATCCTAACAACACCTCACATTGCATTATGAATTAATTTACAGAGATTTAATACATAATCTAACAATTTATGCAAGAAAAGCCATCTTCAGTTATTATACGGTTAACCAAATTTCAGACTAAACTAATATGCATAAAATTTGTTTTAAAAATTTTAATTAAATTCCTGGAGTCTATTTAGAATGCACAGAACACAAGTTTACAGGAAGGAGAGAATGAAACTTGCCTTAAGATTCCGGTTTGAAACCTTCATCGCCGTTGCTAAATTCTGCAACGAACTGTAGACTACCTGCAACTCTCCCACTGTTCCAGCTTTATTCCACAAGCCATCGACTCTTTCTTCCTTGATCCCACCTTCAATCCATGGCTGCAATCCTAATTGATTCTCTCAATTTCCCTCTGTTTTTCCTTCTCAAGGAAACTCTCTGTTTTTCCTCTCATAAACCCTTACGTGAATTGAGTTTTAATTTCCTCACCCTAGCAGACGTATAAGATTTATATATATACACGTCCCAACCTTAAGTCAAATTATATAACCGTATATTTATAAGATTTACGTAAAACCTAATTTAAGTCGGCGACTACACAAAAATAAAACCCTAAATCTAAACCATAAATACAACACACCTAAATTATATAAGCTACCAAAAACTACACGTCAATTACATAAATACAACACACCTAAATTATATAAGCTACCAAAAACTACACGTCAATTAAGTCACTAATAATCAAAACTTTAAATTAACCAATAATTAAATTAAAAATAATTACAATGAACTTAAACAACCACAATTATCAATTAAGCAAATAAAACCCTTAAACACAACCAGATAAATCATATTTAAATGCACATAAATCAACTAATCAATAAATCAATAAAATGCACATAAAATAAATAAAGAAATTCCAGTTATATCCTTTTAAAAATTAGGGGTATTACATCAACCTACCCATTTTAAACCATAAATTTGATTTCCACCAACAAATTTAAAACTCAGTTAAATTTAATTTTAGATGAAACTGTGAAAACTCTCAAACCCAAGCCTCAAATGCAGTAGCACATACCTTCCCTTTTTCTTCGTCTTCCTTTGTTCTTCGTTAAAAATCAAGTAAACAGCAGCAATTCAACTCAGACGAGTTTATTTTCAGACCAACTTCAAAAACCCTAAAAGCTCTGTATCTGATTCTTCCTTCTTCTTTCTTCTACCTCAGACCTTCTTCCTTCTTCTTCCCTTGTTCACTCAGACGAGTTTATTTTCAGACCAACTTCGAAAAGCCTAAAGCCTTAGTATTTGATTCTTCCTTTTTCTTTCTTCAGCCTCAGACCTTTTTCTTTATTCTTTCTTCTTCTTCTCTTTTGTTACAAATTATGTAAAACCCTAAATGAAGTAAGGGCTAAATGGACAATTTCAAACAATAAGTAAGTACTGAATGGACAATTTCAAACAATATATCGTATTATTATAACCTATACCTTATTTATTATATAATACTTAATGCTTTTAATAGTGTGCAGTTAATTTTTTTTTTATGACGTGGCCAATTTTCCTCCACTTATTCCAAAACGAAGGAAATGGCCTATTATTTCACTGGAGGTGATTTTCTACCGGATCAGGATCCTCCTCATTGGCATAGTAGTCCATTTCCTCTATTTTATGAATGAACAGTACTTACAGTGTTGGGTAAAAACTTATTTACTATATATAGAGTTTTCATCTACTTCTTCAGGTGGCATATAATCAGAATCACTGTCAATGGCCATTTTAGAACTCTCACCAACCTTATGACTACATTTCTGAATAGGAGAAGGATCAGGGATGGTTTTCTTCTTTGGAACGCGTACAATTTTCTGTTTCCTGATTGCTTTCTTACGAGCTATACTCTTCAACCTATCCATTTCAAACCCTAAATTCGATTTCCATCAACAAATTTAAATCTTAGATAACCTTAATTTCAGATCAAACCGCGAAAACCCTCAGACCCAAGCCTCAAATACAGCAGCACATACCTTCCATTCTTCTTCGTCTTCCTTGTTCTTCGTTAAAAATCAAGTAAATAACAGCAATTCAACTCAGACAAGTTTACTTTCAAACCAACTTTGAAAACCCTAAAGCCTAAGTATCTGATTTTTCCTTCTTTTTTTTTTTTTTTTTTTTTTTTTCTTTTCTTCTTTCTCAGACTTTCTTCCTTGTTCTTCGCTAAAAATCAAGTAAACAGTAGCAATTCAACTCAAACGAGTTGATTTTTAGACCAACTTTGAAAACCCTAAAGCCTCAGTAGCTGATTCTTCCTTCTTCATTCTTCTGCTTCAGACCTTCTTCCTTCTTCTTCTTCTCTTTCGTTACAAATTATGCAAAGCCCTAAATGAAGTAAAGGCTAAATGCACAATTTTAAACAATAAGTAAATGCTAAATGGACAATTCCAAACAATATACCGTATTATTATAACCTATACCGTATTTATTATATATTACTTAAAGCTTTTAACAGTGTGTAGTTAATTTTTTTTTTTTCACCCAATTTTTTTGGTGACGTGGCCAATTCTCTTCCACTTATTCCAAAATGGAGGAAATGGCCTACTATTTCACTGGAGGTGATTTTTCACCCCAAGGTCGACCCTACGTCATATAATTCGCAAGCGTGAACGTGAGAGCGACAAATACCCCTAAAGTCACATAATTCGCAATTACGAGTGTGAGAGCAGCAAATTTAAAATTAGGTGAGAGCGGGAGTGTTGTGCAAGCGTTTGTACATTTATTTTCATGTAATTATTTCACTGAATGTATTACATTAAATTGGGCTTAAAAGTGTCTGGAAGTCTAACCAAGGCCCATATCCCATAACTAAACCCAGCCTAAAGTTCTAAACCAGTCCAACCAAATTATGTTTATGCTTTTTAAAAATAAAATCCCAATATATTTGTTCTAACTTTTGTTTCTTTGTGTGATTTGGGTTTTTGGTTCGTACCTTGCTGCCATGAAAATATCATTGAATTGAAATTTCAACTGTTTTTCAATAATTTGAACATCCTCCTTGATCTTACACATCTTTATTGAGCTTCTTGTGCCAAAATTGTTGAACAACTTGTTGGTTCGTATATATGTGTAATTGTTATGCATATAAGTTCTCAAAGTTGCAAAGCATGTTGTTTTCGTGGATGTTATTCCTATTTATGTGCTTGGATCCCTTAGTAACATTTGTTAGTGCATTTCTTACTCGGACTTCTAGTCTTACCCTACTATCATTTTAGGTTTCTATAATCACTGGAGAACAATTGGAATCGCTGTAATTTATATAATAGGAGACCATCTAGTCTTGTACATTAAATGTTTGATGAAATGTTTGTAAAAAGGTTATATAATGACCATGTTGTATTTGAAGTTAGATTGTTCTATATATGTAGATTGATGTTTATGTCCTGTAAAGGGTGACTTTAAATATGTTATATTTTGGGCTGAAATTGGTGTGGGGTGTTGGTGATTGGTGGATGTTCTAGGTTGGGTTATACTCTTTTACAGTTTTCTTTTCAAATTATCTTTAAGCCCTCATTTGTCACAAATTTTTTTATAAGGAGTTGTGTTACTTCAAATGTATTCAAATTTTCACCACGTGTTCCTCTACGTGTCTAGTACCTCTAAAAATAATTTTGTGATTTTTAGCCAAAAATATTTTTAGAAAAAATTGACAGTAGTAGTTGTCTGTCTCCTTCTTACTGTTTATAAACCGATTTTGAACAATTTATTTGAGTAACCGCTTGACATCAAAAAATTATCCAAAATGCTAGATTTTTAGCCCATCATGTCTTGTTTTCCAAAAAACCAAAGTCTTGGAATTTTCTCAATTCCTTACATTTTCTAAAATACCAAAGTTTATGACATGGTTTATTTTCAGCATACTTTATAAGCTGTAATTGCTTTTAAAAACTGATTTCATATGTAAACATTTAGCTTCCATGAGTAGTGCAATCTTCTAGCATTATGAGTCTAGTTTTCAAAGTATTTTCATTTGCCCCATTTTGAACTAAAATGATTTTTCTACTAATTTTTAATTAATTATTGCGCATATTTTGTTTTGAGGTTGTTTATGACATGTTTTAAATTAATCACGAAGAAAATTCGATTGAGGTTATTTGTATTGAATTTGGTGATTTTCTAGTGATATTCAAATAATGAGTTTTGTCATTGCCTATGGTTTCGGGTTGTTATATATAGTTATTGTCCAAATAGTGCGTAAATTGTAGATGGTTATCTTTAACCCAAACCTGGGGATGTGAGTGCAATTTGCCCAAACATGTGAATAAAATTTAAGAAATGTTGTTTGAACTTTTAATAGATATCTTTCATAGAAAATTTTATTACTATTTTTATAATGGTAATTTCCACTAACACGCTTTAGTCTGGGTTAAAGACATGTAGATATAACTTACGACAAATGTGGTTTAATTGCTTTATGTTTGATAAATTGAACAAAGACACCCTAATATGATAAAAGTAAGTAATTGCCATTTGAATTCTGAATTAACACATTATATTAACTTTAAAAGTCTTTTTAATTGACTAAAATGACCATTAGAAATGAAAAAACAAATAAAAGCCATAACTACCACTGTTACCATTTCACAACCCTATCTTCACGACCCACCAGAGCCACTCCACAACCCCCACCATCATCATTTCACAGCCCACCACTACCACTTCAGTACATAATTTTCCATAAATTTCACTACCTAAAAATCACCCTCCAATTTTTCAATCCTCAATCTATTCTAAAGTCTATCTAATCCAAGTATTTAAACTAGCCTAATTTGATATTCTTATATATATATATTTGTCTCACTGTTACAAACCCTCACCAAAGAGAGTAAGGAAGAAGACATCGGCAACGAGCAAAGATGAAGCAAGGCTAGTGGGAAGTGGCAAGCTCAGGTGATGGCAATGGCGATGCAATTGCGCGGTGAGGATGAATCGAACAAAAGGATATGTTAATTAACAGCTAACAAAGATTGAACTTACCGAGGCCGGTGTCCAGCGATGTGCTCGGCGATGAGGATGAAGTGAACTTACCAGCGAGCAATGAGGACAACCGTGAAGGACAATTGCTATATAGATTTTGACGCTGACGATGCACTTACCTGCGAGCATAAAGATTTTTCGGCTAACTGATTCTTTGACCCTATAATTTTTTGCTTGATCATTTTAGGCCCTCCATCGGCAGCAACCACAGAGCCACCACTACGCTGGGGCTTGCCTTGGGTTCATGGTTAGTGATAGAGGCTGAAAATTACTCTTGTTTGCTTCACCTAAAGGCTTGTTCTCATAAAATGGTGTTTGGTTCAACCATGACTTGAACCTATAAACTGAAGATCCTGAAGCAAGAAGTGATTCGCCAACGACTAGCAACAATGATGGCACGGTGGTGATGCAATTCAGGCGAAGTAATGTGGGGATAGCATTGGAAAATAAACGGATGTGTGCAGGGACAGACCAAAAATTTGTGTAAAGGGGCAACAATGTGATTTTTTATTTTTTATATTTTAGAGGGGGTAATATGAAATTTTTATAAGTATATAGCTCAAAAAGGAAAAATCAGTGGTATTAATGCTATTTTTTTTTTAATGGGGGCAATTGTCCCCCTGGATGTATGCTAGATCCGTCCCTGGATGTGTGTGTGTGGATATATATGTATGTGTTTGTATATATGCACATGCGCGTGTGTGTGGAAATGAGAATAAATTGAAAGAGAAATATGTGGTGACAGTGGTGGTCAAAAGGTAATGGCAATGGTATACTGGTAGGTGGGTGAAGGGAGAGGAATGGGAAAGGTGAAGAGAAATTGGTGGCAAAATTTTGTCATTTCATATGTTTAAAAAGGTAAAAATGGTAATTTCATAATTTAAATTAGTCAATTCACAAGTTAAAGGGCAAAAATATCAATTTACATGAGTTTGGGGTGTCTTTGTTAACTTTACCGAAACTTGGGGATGTCATTGTTCAAATGGTGTTGAATTTGTAACTATGTGTCTTTAACCCAAATCTGGGGGGTGTGAGTGCAAATTACCTTTTATAACTATCTCACGTAATTATGAAGAAAAATAAATAAAATGATAGTATTCTTGCTTGGAAAAGATAGATGGGAGGAGAAAGAAATAATAACAATTAAATTATTATTGTAGCCTTTTATAAGATGGAATCTTCAGTGTCATAATACATTACATTTTCTAATTGTTAAGGGTAATTTCTTCTTCTTTTTATTATTATTTTTTTATTTTTTTCATAGTTGGTACTCACACACACATGCCTCCTCTACTGAGGCTTGAACCCTTGACCTCCCTTTGAGAAGTAAGGGTCTGATACCATTAGGCCTTGGTATTGTTAAGGGTAATTTCAAGATTATGAAAGTATTACTTAACCAACATCTTTTAATTTTTTCCTTTTAAGACAACCCAACACATTTCACACTATCTTTTATTTTATTTTCTTTCTTATTTTTTCAAATCCCTCCAAATCATTCGATCTAAATGGAGCCTAAAGCTTGCGCTTTTGTAATAAGTTGAGTCCATATTATTCATAAAAATTTAGGTTTGCATCTTAAAGTGTTTGACTTTAACTCATTTTAATTTCGTACATAATTTGAAAACTTCTAAAGAAACGTGTCAATTGATTGGATTTTGATTCTAATTCAATTTAATCCCAAAACTTGTTGGCGACCCGAATCCAATATTTCGTTAACTAAAAAATCGAATATGAATTATAGTTGATTAGATATGCTAAGAATCTTATTCAATATAATATATAATACTTACACTTTATCGAAATACTTTTTTGCATTATTTCTTCTTATTCTCTCTCTATTTATTTTTATTTACTAAAAAAGTCAAATACCTAATTTTTTTACTATCTTTTTACAACTATTGTTTATTAATCTCATTTGGCATTAATTTTTTAACAAAAATTTTAACGGATTGCAATATCAAATTTGATATTTCATCCTCTATTCCTTTCTTTATCTTCTAATTTTGCCAATTCAAATGCAATATAAGTTTTCTGAACTGACATACAATTTTGGATAAACTATTAGATGGCCCCAGAGTATTGACATTTGGTTGTCCAATCAATTAAGGCTTTTCGATTGAGAAAATGATCTCACAAGATCGTATTAATATATTATATAAAAAAAAAAATTCAATAACGATTTGAATTGAATTGGTTCACCACGTGTCAAATGATCTAGAATTTTGACGTTCCGAAATTTTCACAAACCCGGATAGTCAATGTAACCCGAAAGTTGACCCGATATCGGATCCGAAATGCGGAAGTGGAAAACAAAAAAAAAAAAAAAAACAAAATCTATAGGCATAGTCAATATCCTTAAGAAGTCATAGTGACTTTCCATGAAGTCACGAAATCAAAAGAAAACAAATGCGAAAGCGAAAAAGTAAAAATAGACTAAGTATGCCCTCAAAGGCAAAATGGTCTTTTCACACGGAAACAAGGTTTCAGGAGATGTACGTAGGGCTACAAATGAGCCAAGCCGAGGCGAGCTTTAGGCTGTTCGGGCTCGGCTCGTTTGTTTATGGGATCAGCTCGGGCTCGGGCTCGGGCTTGGCTCATGGCGAGCTCAAAAGTTTGAGCTCGGGCTCGGGCTCGTCTTGATTTTAAAAGCTCGAGCTCAGCTCGTTTAACCAAAAAAAATAAAAATAAAATTCAAAATTAATTACTATTCTACAGACCACAATACCTTTTTCCATTGCTTTATCAATTATCACATAAGCAAAAATAAAAAGGGCAAAAAAAAAAAAGGTGCAGTAGTGTAAGCTTTTATGTTTCAAGAACAAATTAAGAGTTAATTTCGAAAAAAGAAAAAAGGACAAAATTGAGCATGAGTGCATTATGCATTTTCTATGAAAATACAACACATCAAAAAGTTATAAATTCCCATGATAATAATATCTATAGAACCACTGAAACATTGTATATATTAAGTAGAAAAAGAAATCACAGAGGAAAATAAGTTGGAGATAAATTAATTTAGCTACCTGTGGCCATTGAGCATTAGTCTCCATAAATTTAGAAGAAGCAGAAGAAAATGCTAAACAAAATTGTCTGCAACTGCCTAAAGAATGTTTTGAGGTTGTCCAGATCCATGGAATTAAAGTGAAAATAAAGTTTTGCCAAAAAATTAACTAATGCAGTACTTAATTGATGGCGAGGACAGAGGATGGCCAACGATGATGACGAGGATGGAGGGACAGCGACATTGACGACGGCGGGAAACGGATGACGTCCATGGCGAAGATAGAGGACCGCGGCCGACGATGACGATGACAGACGATGCGTTCAGATCTGAGAGAGAGTTATGGCGATTGAGTTGATTAGAGAGAGACAGAGAGGTAGTTGTGTAGATGGAAGGGTTGTCGTCACTGGTGGAGTTGATTCGTAACTCGTGAGTGAGTGATAGAGAGAGAGAGACTGACGATGTTGTGGAGAAGAGGCAGATCTGAATGGCGGGGTGTAGTTTTAGGGTTTTTTGATATCTTACAAAATCAATGGATGAGATATGTTCTAATTTAATGGGTGAGACAAAATCTTATTTGCCCTATGGATCTCTGGTGGATTTTCTTTGGGCTAGTGAGTTATAATGCTTGTGCCATATTAATGAAAAATATGAGCTGGGCCAAACTTAAAAATAATATCGACTAAACATTTTAAATGTATAATAAAAACAAATGGGCCCGATATATATAGAATGGGCCTGATATATATAACGAGCCTGATACGAGCTTTGTTCACGAGCCTTAACGAGCCCATGTTCACGAGTCTATGTGAGCCGAGCCCAACGTTGCTCAGGCTCGGCTTGTTTAGTAAACGAGCTTAGAAATTGGGCTCAAGCTCGGCTCGTTTACTTAATGAACGAGCCCGAGCTGAGTCCTTAACAAGCCGAGCCCGAGCTGTTCATGAATAGCTCGGTTCATTTGCAGCCCTAGATGTACGTCATCTCTAAGACACAAACGTGACTCCCCATGAAGTCACGGGACTCAAAGAGACAAAGCGTGAAAGCGACATTTTAAAAACGGATAAGTTTAGCCATAGGGGCAAAATGATAATTTTTAAAAAAATTTGAGTGCTACTGAGCACACTATTGGATAGACAACGAAAAATTAATAAAGTTAGACTCAAAAATCACTTGATTCGGAGTTCGAATGGAAGAAAAAAGTCGAAACAAAGTTTTGACGTCGTCGCGACCGTGAACAGTGTTTGACAACAGTGAACAGTGTTTTGACAGAAGTGAACAGTGCTGTGCAGAATAAATGCTGAAATAGTATACCATTTTGAGGCACTAAACGACTTTTTTTGGAAAAACACGAAGAAGAAACCCCCCTTAAAATAATTTTTCCAAGCTGACTATGTCAAAAGAAAATTTTATTTTTGACGTGAAAACCCCAAAATGCCCTCGAGATCAATTTTGACAAAAAAAATTCCAAAACGCAAGTTTGCTTCAAGTGTTCAAATGACCAAAAATGAAGTTATGTGCCAAAACGATTGTGCATGCAAGCGTAATAAGTGTTTTCAAGTATGCGGGAATGGTTCGTGACCCCCTAATATGTCCAATGTAAAATCTGACACATTAAACCTAAAAAATGCATGAAAATAAGTTTAAAAAGGAAAACTTGAAGCTAATAGCATACATATCATGCAAATGCGATATCTTGTGCAAATTGATCATTCCCAAAAGTGTAATATACATAATAAAATGTGTTACAATGGTTTACGACCTCAAAATACTTCCAAAGCAAAATATGACATGTCAAAACCCTTAAAACATGAAAAATGAGGTTTAATGGGTCAAATTTTGCATCGGGCATATTTGGGAGCCACGAACCATTCCGCATACTTGAAAACACTTATTATGCTTGCGTGCATAATCGTTTTGGCACACAACTTCATTTTTGGTCATTTGAACACTTGAAGCAAATTTGCGTTTTGGATTTTTTTGTTAAAACTGATCTGAAGGGCATTTTGGGGTTTTCATGTCTAAAATAAAATTTTCTTTTGATATGGTCAGCTTGGAAAAATTATTTTAAGGGGGGTTTCTTATTCGTGTTTTTCCAAAAAACGCAGTTTAGTGCCTCAAAACGATACACTGTTTCAGCAAATTTTCTGCCTAGCACTATTCATTGCTGTCAAAACACTGTTCATTACTGTCAAAACATTGTTCACGGCCGTGACGACGTCAAAACTTTATTTCAACTTTTCTCTTCTATTTGGACTCTGAATCAAGTGATTTTTGAGTCAACTTTATTAATTTTTCATTGTCTATCTAATGGTGTACTCGACAACATTCAAAATTTTTTAAAAATTACAATTTTGCCCTCAGGGCTAAACTTATCCATTTTTAAAATGTCGCTTCCGCGCTTTGTCTCTTTGAGTCCCGTGACTTCATAGGGAGTTTAGTTTATGTCTTAGGGATAACGTACATCTCCCGAGACCTTGTTTCCGCATGAAAAAACCATTTTGCCCTTGGGGGCATACTCAGTCTATTTTCACTTTTTGACTTCCGCATTTGTTTTCTTTTGATTTCGTGACTTCATGGAAAGTCACCATGGTGTTTTACGGATATTGAATAACCCTATAGACTTTGTTTTTTTGTTTTTTTTTTCGTTTCCATATTTCGAATCCGATATCGTGTCACATTGACTATCCGGGTTTGTGAAAATTTCGGAATGTCACAGGTAGTATTAGAGCATCTCATGTTTGAATCGTCACAAGTGGTATCAGAGCGTCCGGGTTCGAAAACTTTGGACTGCGTGTTTTGGGTGCCTATCATGATTTTATTGACTTGCTTTGATATGTTTACTTACTTCTTAATAACATACTTATGTGCTTGTATGACGATCTATTTAAAAGTTTTACTTTAACTGTTTTAGCTTGACGTATATGTCTAATTGCTTTAACGCGTTGTGTATGCTTGTCTGCCTTAGCACATTATATATATGTTGTATGTCTTAGCATATTTACGTGTTTATGTGGCAATTCGTTTAGAAAATTTTGTTAACCGCCTTAGCATGTTGCATATGCTTAGTTATCTTAGCATCATGTATATGCTTATTTGCCTTGACATGATTGTATGTAACATGTCTATATGCCTTATGTTTTCTTTCGCATATGTTGACATACTATGTGTTTATGTGCTTCTTGATAACATGTTTGATGTCATGACATGTTTACGTGCTTAGGTAACTATATGTTTAGAAGCATTCGTTAATCATTATAGTACGACTTATATGTTTACACATGATAGTATGCTGTACGTTTATTTAGCACTTGTATGCTTACCTGCTCACTTGCTTAAGTATTTTGAAAATATTTTGTTCAAACATACATGCTTGTATGCTTATATGCCTAGGTGTTTAATGTTCCGTTGTATGACTTAACATGATTTAGGTGTCTATATGCTTATGTGCTTAAAATGATTTAGGATTCTTTAATTGCCTTACCATGTTGTTATATTATGCGTGCTATGTTTGTATGCTATTTGTCTAGTATGATTTAAATTTTACGGTACTGAGCATGACATATGAAGTATGCTATATTAGACCTTTATACATTAGTCACCACATGCACTATTTGCCTTGATTTTTGTCTACTTGTTTTATGACAGAACATGTTATGTGAACTATTTAATACTTGTATAAGTATGTTATTTTGTTGTCACGTTGTATGCTATGTGTTTAGTATAAGTATGCACAATTTGATTTAGTACCTTTTGATATAATACTTAGGACCTTAAATTGATATTTGCACAAGCATGTTAATTGATGGTTTTATGCCATTACATGTTATTTGCGTTAAATTTATGACTATGATAAGTGTTGAATATGATTAAGTGTTAAATATTCATGTTAACTTGTGATGGGTTGTGAGCATACTGGTACTACTTGTGTTGTTTATTTTGACTACAAGCCAATTACGATGTGATGGAGCATATTAGTTGTTATGTTTACGCTATGCTATATGATAAGCGTGAATATGTTCAATATGGTGATATTTCCTTTTGATAAAGCACTTAGGATATTAAGAAGCTATTTATATGAGTATCTATTTGTTAGCCTTAACGACCGCATGTTACATGTTTCACGCCTTTTGATGTATGCTAACCGAGCAGTATGATTAAATATTAATGCGTATGTTGACTTGGTGTTAGGTTATGAACATACCAGTTCTTGCTTACCTTAATTATTTTGACTTTTATCTACATGCTATATGAAAGAGCATTGTTATATACCGTCATTCTTACATGTTTATATGCCTTCATTTTGAGCATGCCTTAGAAACATGTTTAGGATATGCGACTATATAACATCTTTCACAATCCCTGGAGAGATGGTTCACTATTGGTTTATGTGATGATAGAAATAATGCATTTTTCACAGGTGGTATCAGAGTATCTCCTGTGCGAATCGTCACAAGAATCATTTAATATTTTTTTCCGACTTTGAAATAATTATTTTACTTTAGAAGGAAAAATAAATTAACGAAGTTGGTTAAAATTTTGGCAGGCTGATTTTTATCCTCTTTTCTCTCCAACCCATACATATGCTCTAGTGAATATACATCCAAATGAGGTTAACCTTAATCATTATTATAACCACGTGGAAAAGAAATGCATTTTATAAGATGTTAGACAGCTAGATCATGCATACATTTACATTAATCATTGATAAATAAACTTGGAAACAAAGTATTAATTTAAGAAAACATAACTTTTATATTAAGTTAAAATATGTAAAAACTCAATAAATCAAGGGCTAATTCCATAAAACTCCTACTACTTTCAAATTTTATTCATAAACCTCCAATTTATTTCAAAAAACCCCTTACATTTTTAAAAGTGATCACATTTCTCCAATATTCGTATCTAACCTGTTAACGGGCTTATGAAATGACAAATTTAACCTTACTATTTAATATTAAATTTAAAACTTAAAATTATTTTTTTAAAATTACAAAAATACCCTTTGGGGTTGTCTTCTTTATCACCCTCTCTGTCTCTCTAAAATTCTCACCTCACACTCTTTCTAAAATAGAGGAAACCTTTTCAAATACACAAGACCATATTGAGCACTATTAATTTGTGAGTTGATGATTGATCTAACCAATGGGTGAGCTTGATGATGATGGAGGGAAGTTGAAGAAATCGGAGAGAACAGTAAGACCCAATCTGAGGCACGCCATTGAAGACCCACACAAAAGCTTCATCACTGTGTTGGTCTTGTATTTGATCCCTTGATATCAAATACACATATATGAGCACTATAGATTTGTGAGTTGATGATTGATCAAACCAATGGGTGAGCTTGATGATGATGGAGAGAAGTTGAAGAAATTAGTGAGAACAAGAAGACCCAATCCGAGGCACGCCATTGAAGACCCACACAAAAGCTTTATCATTGTGTTGGTCTTGTATTTGATCCCATGACATCAAATACACATTTACGAGCACTACTGATTTGTGAGTTGATGATTGATCAAACCAATGGGTGAGCTTGATGATAATGGGGAGAAGTTGAAGAAATCGACGATAACAATAAGACCCAATTTGAGGCATCATCGGTGAAGGAAGAAACCGGGTTGTCGTTGGCGACCTGGTGGTCGGAGTATAACAACGACAATTTCGATCACTGCAGGTTGTATCGGAAAAAAGCCTGGGTCGCATAAAGTTATCCAAGGGCTTGAGAGAGGATGTCGACATTTGGGTCAATGTCGTCTATGGATTCCAGGAAAGGCAGCGCTGCCAGTGTTCTTGTAACCAAACGGGTTGATGCAACATGTTCATCAATCGGCAAATTAATTTGGTCATAAATCAGTCAATAAGCAATACAATTGCACTCTTGTGGATTCGTCGGCTCGATTCCATTGCAGACGAGGATGACGGACTTAATTGGGCTTTACATAACTTGGTTTGTTCTAGCTTGGAGCTCCGTCGGAAATGGTGCGCTGCTCAACGAAAAGCTTATGTTATGAGCTTGTCGGTGCCGAAGTTGCAAGCAACATGAGCTTGATGTTACTTGAGAGCTCGCCGTTGCCGGAGTTGCAAGCAACATGAGCTTGCTGTTACTTGAGAGCTCGCCATTGCCGGAGTTGCAAGCGACATGAGCTTGCTGTTACTTGAGAGCTCGCCATTGCCGGAGTTGCTAGCAACGTGAGCTTGCTATATGGTCACCAAAGTGGGTTCGCCGTCACCCAAGTTTCAAACCGATTACGAGCTTGAAGCTTGTTGGTTTCACGAAGAAGGACTTCACCAGACTGGTTTGTTTCTGCCTGAAGCTTCGCTGGTTTGTTTTTGGTCTTCTGGAACTTTAGAGAAGAAGTGGAGAAGGCCAGTTTTTGCTTTATTGAAGAAGTGGAGGGTAAGCTTGAGTTTTTTGATGGGTCTATTTTAGAGGGAGAGAAGTGAGAGTATTAGAGAGAGAGATGGCGTGAAGAAGAAAACCCTAAAGGGTATATTTGTAATTTTAAAAAATAAATTTAAGTTTTAAATTTCACATTAAATAATAAGGTCAAATTTGTCATTTCACAGTCCGACTAAGTCAAATATGAATACTGAGATAATGTAATTAGTTTTTAAAATGTAAAGAATTTTTTGAAACAAGTTGAAAATTTATGATCAAAATTTAAAAGTACGGGTGTTTTATAAAATTAGCCTATAAATCAATCCAAAGTTGAAAAATAAAAAACAAACACCAGCTAATGTAGCATAGCCGCATGAAAAAATAAAATAAAACTTTACCACTAATATTGATATCACCGCATAGAGGTGTTATGTAAAATAATGGACTAAGGGAAAAGAATACAAGAAAATTAACTTAGAGAGCACTTATTTCACGAAAAATTAAATTTATTGTGTTTTATATAAGAAAATAGATCGATATCACCTTCTTTAAAATAAGTAATAACACAAATCATAAATTATTTTTTTTTGTTATTCATATTTCTATATATTTTTTAGTATTTATAATTTTATGTTTGACCAAGTGAAGTCTTAAAACAACCCGAAAGGAATGACAAGTACTACACTATAAATTAAAAAAAAAAACTACCATTTTTCCCCAATAAAATAAAATAAAAATTACTTTCAAATGGCACAAAATCATCTAACTTATAAAGAGCAAATTGGTAATAACCCAACAGGGCTCATTAGATCCAAATGGAACCCCAACGAGTCTTATTCAATTCAATTTTGTGTTCTAATTAATTTACTTTGAATATTCTTATTACTAGAGAAATATATAATTCTAATTCTAAGTGTTTATAACATCACTTCGAAGCTGTTAGAGCATTTCCAATACAAAATGCTATATTTTTATGCCAAATTTATTTTTTGAGATGAGATACAGTGTCAAAATGTTATATTTTTGCAATTCTGCTCAAATGGTGTATTTCATGTAAAATGCTATTTTTTTGATACAACAACCATTTCATGTTTTGAGAGCCCATTAGAGTGCCTTATTTTCAATTTAGCAATTTTTGATAATCTCAAAATATGAGAGATCTTTCGAGAGAGTATTGAAATGCCTATTTTCATCCACTTGCTGTCTTTTGAGTTTGAAAGGCCATTTGAGAGCTGCTATATGTGATAATACATTTGAGAATCTTAAAATATGAAAAATCTTTTGAGAGACCATTGAAATGCCTTAGTTTTATCCGTCTGCTATATTTTGAGTTTGAGAGGCCAAAGGCGAAACTCTTAAAAAGTATACTGTAGTTGGTTTTTTTTGTTAACACACTTTATTTTCCACATCCTCCTCATGTCATTGGTTGATTACAGCGCACACGGATTGCACAATTATTCATCCACAGCCGTCGATTAGATATCAATCCAACGATCACGAAACATCACTCCCCGTCAAATACCCACACCAAGGTGCCTTCACCAGCGCGTATATAATCGACACCCCATGCTCCTGATCTCTACACTGCTCGGAGAAAAACGTCTTGCTCTTCCCCTAATTTTAGCCGTTTGTTTCTCGAGAATTTCGTTTCTCTTCCTTTTTCCTCTTCTTCTGTGTTTGAGAAATGGAGACCGGTGGAAAGGCCAAGAAGGGTGCCGGAGGGAGGAAAGGAGGCGGCCCCAAGAAGAAGCCTGTGTCACGCTCCGTTAAAGCCGGCCTGCAGTTTCCGGTGGGAAGGATCGGCCGCTACTTGAAGAAGGGCCGATATTCTCAGCGCGTCGGAACCGGCGCTCCGGTATACCTCGCCGCCGTACTTGAATACCTCGCTGCTGAGGTAATATTAGTTTCTCCTCTCTCTCTCTCTCTCTCTCCATATATATATATATATATGTATGCACACACACACACAAGTATGTGTGTTTAGATACTTATGCCTATGTATATGTATTGTCATTTGTTGAGCTGGTTTTGTTGAAACTCTGTTATTCTAGGGTTTTATGTAGCATTTGATGTTGCTTGTATGTATATTTGGACTGAATCTGGCGTTTTGGCGAGACTCATTATTTAGTTTTGATCTTTCTGAGAGTGTGATTTTCAATCCGTTCATTTGTTGGATCTCCTGTTTTCCAATTCGATTCAAACTGTTGAAGCCCTAACGGGCGTACTTACAACAAGGGAAATAAGTGGGTTATATTTATTTATTTTTCCTTGAACATCATGGACTGTGCTAAGCAATGGGAAACATTTATATACTGGATTTGGTTGCTACCTTGGAATTTTTATTTCATTTATTCTTTTTGTCGACCACATTGAGAATGTTGGATTTAGAGATTTACTAAAAGATTGGATTAGATTTAAAAAAATGTCTCAAATCAATAGTTAATAAAGAGAGTTCACAGCTCATGAGAGCCTCATAGAGCTTAATATTAGACTAAAGTTTTTGAATTGTGAGATTTTGTGTTGATTAATTTAGTGGGTTTTGAACTTTGAAATGTGCTTAGGTTCTGGAATTGGCTGGAAATGCTGCAAGAGACAACAAGAAGAATAGGATAATACCAAGGCATTTGCTGTTAGCTGTAAGGAATGATGAAGAGCTGGGAAAGCTTCTTGCTGGAGTGACAATTGCTCATGGAGGTGTCCTTCCAAACATCAACCCAGTTCTTCTTCCAAAGAAGACTGACAAGGCAGGAAAGGAACCCAAGTCTCCCGCCAAGGCCACCAAGTCCCCGAGGAAGGCTGCTTAGTGTTGAAGAAAATTTTAAGAGCTTATTTTAGTTTGATCTGTATGTAATTTCACTCTCTGTTGTTACTATGCAGAATAGTTTGAAGTTTGTAGTTTGTAGGATGAATGACTGTGATTTGTGTATTATGTCTCTCTGTTGGAACAAATCTCTTGTTTCGGCTATTGAATGGCACAAAATGAACTTCGTTAGTTTTACATCTCATTTGTCAATATTTTTTTTTGGATGTGTAGTGTGTGTTTCTTTTTCTTGCTTGATGGATTGTTTGTTTGTTTAAAAGCACAGTACATTAGAGTTCAAATTCAAAAGCATTGGGCTTATTATGGTTGATTGATTTGAAATTCAATTGGATGGCTCTAGTTCCCTCATGAATGGATTGAGCCAAGTAAGATCTAAAATGGGATGTCTTGAGGTTGGCTTATTATGTATGTACTTCTAAGAGATTATTATCACTTAGAATATAAAGTATAAACATGCTTACCTTTGATGCATGTAGGAAAATTGTGGGAAATGATTACTTGAAAAGTATGTCATTAGGATGTGAAAAATTGCTATGTGAAACACCAAAATATTGCTTTATCGTATATTGTTTCAAAATCTTACAATTTTTTGTGCCATTTTTCTCTTTTGGTATTCACTTGCTTCCGGTCCGAAAGGCAAGGCTTAAACATCAATAGCTCGCATGGCTTAAACATCAATAGCTCGCATGTCCTTGCGTTGTCATTCGTGTTCTTTTTTCTTTTTTTTTTTTCAAAAAAAAATTATTTGTAACAGTTCAAATTTCGAGTCTTCCCACTCAAATTCATCGATCATGTAGTTGGATTGATCAAAATTTGAAACTGTCTCCTCCATTGGAGCCAACTTCTTTACTCCTATTTTTGAAGGGAATTCTACTTAATAGGGATTTTAAATTTGCATCAAATTTGTTTGATGCAAAAAATGCTATACAAAAGTAAAAAAAGGTGTTACTTACACGTGTGAGAGTTAGGATTGGTTGATGTGATACACAACATCATCGCAGAGGATTCGGGTCTAATGCTGCAATGAAAAGCCTACCACCGTGAACAAGAACTCTCTCTTATACCAAAATTTAGGACAACTTTCAATAAATATAGGATTTTTAGTTTTAGAAGAAAAGCATTGCAGTGAACCTTGATGAATTGCTTCTCAATGCTGTAAATGATTACTTGTTATAATTAATGTAAATGGGTATAACTTGAAAATAATTTTCTGAAACTTGTCATAACGGCTTCACTTGTTTGGAAATTACACTATTTTTTAAACTTGTCAAGCACATGATGATGCAGTAACTTTAAAAATTTAAATTATACTTCCAACAAACTCCTCTTGCACTCCAATTAATTTTTAGACACATTTTGAGTTCGGCTAGCACAGATATAAGATTTACCCTGTAATCTCGTGTCACGGGTTTAAAAGGACTCTTCTTAAAAAATAATACGCAGGTAAAAATATAAACATATAATTAGATACACAATGTTAGATATATAAACTTAGATTAATTTTACTTCACTCAAAATTGGATGGAGGGGAATGCACAGGGAAGACTTTGCTTGTGAGCGGTTTTTAGTAAAATTATTGATTTTTTAAAATTTTTTAATTAAAGAACGAAATAATATCGAAATTGAGATACTGAAAAAAAAAAAAAAATTAGGGTTAGATATGTGATTATCTTATAAAAGGGGTATTATATGCAACTTAAAAAATACCAAGGCATGAAAGAGGAAGACAGGGCTTTAAACCCTGAATTGGGCTCCTCTACATTACTACGGTGAATTCGCTGATCTCCACCGCTCCATTTAAGCGACGGAGCCACCTCAACAATTGAGTAGAGGAGTTGAAACTTTACCGTTTGACGTTGTGCCCCCTTTCAGTTCAGATCCTTAAACCCATCGCGACGCTGCACATACGTCGTCCAGAGAGGAGAGGAGAGGAGAGGAGAAGAGAAGAGAAGAGAAGAGAAGAGGAAAAGCGTGGCGGTCTAGGTATTTTTCATCTTTTTAGGGTTAGGGTTTTTCTTACTCTGCTTGTTCTTCTCTCTTCCGTACTCTTTATTTTTCCACTTTATTATTTTGATTGTTGGATCAATCTTGGTTGTGGATTTGCATGTTATATATATATATATGAGTTGTATACATATATTACGCCCGCAAACTTAAGTTTTTGTTTTTTCCTTTCTATTGTTTTTGAAATGTTTGTGTGAAAATAATTCAGAGTGTTTGATGTGACAGTGATTTTACATTAAAAAATGTTTCATAATTCTGTTATTTTCCACTTACTATGATAAGGATCACACGGAGAGATTTTTTGCTCTTAATTTTCTTCCACTCTGCAGTCTTTTCATCTCTTTGTAGCTTCTAGTACAATTGTAATTACAGGTATAAACCATAAAAAAAGAAGAAGATATATCTCCAAGTATGATGATAATTATCAACAAGATTGTACTCAATAGAGTAGGATTTCTGTATAATTCTCTGTTGTCCTCTGTTTTTCTGTTGTAACAATGCATGGTTGCGAGGATAAAATGGCTTTTCCTCTGAGTAATTTCACTGTTGCCACTAGATCAGACTCTGTAGTTGCCTTTTTCATTGCAGAGAAATTAACAAAAAAATAATACGTTTCTATGTAATAATATAATATATAATGATTTTATTACTGTATCCTTGCCATGTCAGGATCTTTCAATTTTTTTGTTTTAAGATTTGCTGTATGGTACTATCCGTATTGTGACTTACACGTGTCTCTGTATTTAATACTTATCCATTCTTATTTGCTAATGCTCTCTCAATAAATGGATGCTTGACCATTGAGTATTTATGAAGTCATTAAGACACTAGGTAGCTCCGTATATTCAACTTTTAGTTGATTACAAGGCCATGAATTCCAGATGTCCAAACAGCATTATGAAATAATTGAAGTCATTGATGTCAGATAACTGAAGCCATGACCAACAGAAAGCGATTGCAGAAATTGTCATAACTAACTTCAACTTAATAACTGAAACGGCATCAAACCCTTATGGAATAATGAATAGTAGTATACACCTACGCCATCAATTGCAAAGAGAAGATCATAAATTTCTTTCACTGTGATACTTTAGCAAACTTTTACTTCATCTGATCTTAATTTTGACGAATAATAAATTAATTTACTTGAATGCCATCTAAAGCTCAATTCACATTGAAGAAACTTCTTAAGACCAACATGACTATCTAATGGATGTGTACCCCAAACCATGCTTGCTCTAAGTCAGGCATGGCTTGCTGACCTTTTATTCTTTTGGGGAATCAAGGGAGATATAATTCATTGATGCTGTTACAGTACTTTGTGGAATTTTCCCAAAAAATAAAATAAAAATTCACGCATTTGAGAGTGAATATGATTGCTTTCTTCCCCCCACCCTACAAAAAAAGAAAGAGGTTACTTAGTCGGAGATCTCAATACAATGTTGTTCCATCTGTCATCAATATTAGGATGATTTTCTGTCATCGAATAGGTTATAATGGTGGTAATCCTTGAATTGGATTACTTATGATTCTCAAGTATAAAAATATTTTGTTTCATGTGACCGAATAGAACAAGTAGGTGATAATAATGACCATGTTTGAGTTGTGGAAGATACTGCCCATGTGTATATCTTTTATTTTTGTTAAAAAGCTCAGCTGATGGTTCAGGTAGTCTTGTCTAGCTTCACAGGATGTTAGTGCATCACTGTAGTTGTTGTTGTTAGGCAACCCTGGATTGTGGTTTCTTCTTAATATAATTTGTGCCACCATAGATTTTACAGTATACATTCATAGAGAAACAATTCTTCTTTTAGCTTATTATCAATATAAATATTTAAATCATAAGAGTTTCTTATAATTATACAAAAATCTGCCTGTTATTGCAGTTGAGTCAGCCACTTCCAAAGAAGCAGCTTCTTGTATTGGCCGTTGCAGGAGTCAATTAAAAGATCCACAGGTTTGTTGCAAAGCTCAATTGCTTCTTGATGCGGTTCCTGTAACTGATACTTACTAAATATACTTCTACTACAATACTGAATAGACATACTCATATAATACAGTTGGCACAATATCGGAGGCTGCTTGTAGCTATACAAGCTATACCATCACATTCACCTCCAAGATTGTGTAAATTTAAGAAATGCTGTCAAGGAATACAATAAATTATCAATCTGGGAATTGAACAGACTGAACCCTAAGTTTATTTGGGTCAGCTAATTTTGTATATGGATGTGTTTTCTTTCACAAAAGATTTTCTAGCTATAGATTAGGGCTAATTTGAACAAATTGCGAACCAATTATCTAGCACAACCATTTCCACCACCATAGCTCCTACAAACCCACACTCCTGCAATCCATCGTTAATAACTTTAAGTTCGAAATCCTATCTTTGTATTCGTTATGTTTTGTCTTCATTTTAATACTGATACGTATATAATCAATTGCCGTGTATTTACAGTATCACTCAGCAGCAAAAGGCAGCCATGAAGTTGACTGTGGATGTTTTGAGGGACCTCTCCAAAGATGATTTCAGGGTTCTCACTGCTGTTGAAATGGGAATGCGCAATGTCTGTAACTCTCTCTCTCTCTCTCTCTCTCTCTCTATATATATATATATATATATATATATATATATCTATATCGTAGTTAGTTGTTTTTGACTTCAATCTATATAATTCTCATGCATATTTTATTCCTTAAATTTCTGAATGTTCTCTCTTTTCTATCCCTCTCTTATATACTAATTCAAAATGACTTGTGACAAATGACCATGATGATGATGAAGATTGGCTAATTCTCCTCCATTGTTTTTTCAGCATGAAATTGTGCCTTCGGCACTCATCGACCGCATTGCTGCCCTCAAGTATGGGGATCATACCTTTTTATTATGTTTGATTTACTTCTCATTAAATGTTTCCTAGATAATAAAAGTTTATTTCTTCATATGAACATCTCTGTGTATTGTACAGGCATGGAGGCACTTACAAGGTGTTGAAGAATTTGCTCAAACACAAACTGTTGCACCATGATTCTTCAAAATGTGAGTGACAGTTATTGGACAGCTAATAATGATGGAGCTTCCATACCCACCTGATTCTGTTTTACCCTTTATTATCTAGATGACGGTTTTCGGCTCACCTACCTTGGTTATGATTTTCTTGCAATTAAAACGTTGGTTAACCGTGGAGTTTTTACGTCCGTTGGTCGTCAAATTGGTGTTGGAAAAGAGTCTGGTAACATAAAAGTTCCCTTTTGTTTTTTTACTTTTTTGGTTTGTTCTACAATTTGTAGTTTCTAGGTTTTTATATGTTATTGATATTGCTTAGGAATTGTAATATTTTTTTTGTTCAAGATATCTTTGAAGTTGGCACGGAGGATGGTACAATTCTTGCTATGAAGCTGCACAGGTTGGGTAGGACTTCTTTCAGGGCTGTCAAATCAAAGCGTGATTACTTGAAGCATCGCAGTAGTTTTAATTGGCTCTACTTGTCACGGCTTGCTGCTCTCAAAGAATTTGCATTTATGAAGGTTAACTACTATCTTTTGCATTTTTGGGTTGCTTTGTATTTAGTTATTATTTTCTTAGTCAGTTTTGGCTTGACATGTGTGCTCTACACGAGCAGGCGTTAGGTGAGCATGGTTTCCCTGTTCCAAATGCCGTGGACTGCAATCGACATTGTGTGATTATGTCCCTTGTCCAAGGTTATTCACTGTAAGAGTTCAGTCACAATTGCTTTTGCAGCATGTACATCTGTGTTGGATTTAAAATTCATCTCATCCGTCATGCTTCTCTAAAGTTTTGTATATAGTAGTCAAAATTTACGTCAGATCACATATTCCCATATGTGGGGGTTTGATGCAAATACACTTCCTTAATACTGTATGTTTGTGGTTATGCTATTTTTAGAACATGAAAAAAACTGCAAAATTATTGGATCAACTATTGGTTATTGTTGAAAATTGGGAGGGAGCCATTAAAATTCTTATCCTTGTTCCTTGGATAATAGTCAAGTATACTCTATCTATGGTTACTCTTTCGATATCTTAATAGGGTGCTTTCACAAGGCTTATATTTCAGCAGCCACCTTTGAATCTGAGAGTTACTAATTAATGCAGTGTTTGAGATTTACACACACTAGCGATTCGAGGTTTTTTATTCTTATTTAGGATAAACTGAGTTTCTTGCCCTTAGTTTTAGCAGGATCATTTGAAAATTTGGAAATGCCTTTGCATATTATCAATCCTCTTAAAAAAAATGAATGTTTTTAGAGCAGTGATTCATGTCATGAAAAAATTTGTGATATGTATCACAAAATCAGCAAACGTTGCCGTTTTTAACGACTCTTCTAATACCCCATTTCAACTTGCTCCATCTGCTACTCTTCTAATATCCCAATTTGTTTGTTCCTTGCTTCATCTCCCACCTTCTTCCGGCAGTCTCTTTGCCCTCCACATCTCATGCTCTATTTACCAACAAGCATAGTTGTTAAAGGCGCCGGAGGCGCGCACCTGAGGCGCAAGGCGCCTCCAGGCGCCACCATGTCGCCTCCAATGGCTTAAGGCGCTGGGGTTGAATAGGGCGGCCGCCTTTGTATAACAGGCGCAAGGCCACAGGCGCACAGAAGGCGCGCCTCTTGAAAAAGGGAACTTTTTTATAGTTGTTTTGTTATTTTTTCAGTTTTGTATTCTTTATTATTTGTTTATTAATTGTTTATTATAACTTTTTATTTGTTTATTACACAACTTACGAGTTACAAAACGAAAAAATAAAAAGAAAACCAAAAGCAAAAGTGGAAAGAGACAGATCTGCCGGCAGTGAAGGCGATATCTGCGAAGCTCTCGGATCTGCCGGCTCTCTCAGTCTCGGCCCTCTCGGATCTGCCGGTCAGTTCTCCTTCTCTCTCTCCTTCTTTCCTCCTCTCCTCCTTCTCTCTCTTCTTCTTCTCTGTTCTCACCGAATCTCTGTCAGATTTTTTTTTTTTTTCTCTCTTCTTTTCTTCTTCTTCTTCTTTTCTTCTTCTCTCTTCTTCTCCTCCTTCTCTCTCTTCTTCTTCTCTCTTCTCTTCTGTCGTCAGAATGTAAGATTTTTTTTTTTACTCTCTTAGTCTTTTCTTCTTCTTCTTCTTCTTCTTCTCCTTCTTCTCTTCTTCTCCTCCTTCTCTCTCTTCTTCTTCTCTCTTCTCTTCTCTCGTCAGAATGTCAGAATTTTCTTCTTCTTCTTCTTCTTCTTCTTCTTCTTCTTCTTCTTCTTCTTCTTCTTCTCCTCTCGGCTCTCTCTTCTTTCAGTTCTTTGAGTTTCCTTTTGCTTTTGGCAGATTTTATTTATTTATTTTTATGCGTGTCTAGAATCTGGATGATGTTGGTCCTCTGTTTTTTTGAGGGTTTTTGCGTAGTTGTTGTTTCTGTAGATTAGTGCCTTGCTGCCTTGCATGTGTTTGGTGATGCGCCTGATTGATTTTGTTTACTCCTTATTAAAACAGATAATAGAGATATACCTAATCAATCAATCATGGTGCTTATAGAAAATTAGATTGATTTGATTTGAGAATATAGCACATCCTTGATCCTTGTGGTTTTTGCAAGATAAATTCATAATTTCTATTTAATGCATCCAAACATGGTGCTTGCAACTTGCAAAAACGTTTTATTCGTGCTTAATGAAAATTAGATTTGATTTGACTTAAAAGTAGTAATAGCACATCCATGTGATTTTTGCAAGATGAACTCAAATTTTCTAGCATCCAAACATTATTGCAATCTTTATATATACTATTGCATCTTTAATACTTTATTGGGTGGGTTTTGTTTTGTTTTTTTTCAACGTGCGCCTTACTTCAGTCGGGCGCGCGCCTCGCCTTGCGCCTTGCGCCTCAGGCTCCAGGAGGCATTTGCGCTTTTGTGCGCCTTGAGCCAACTATGCCAACAAGCGTTAATAGACTCCACAAAACATTAACATCAAGACTAGTATGAGGTTGAGGATTGCTTGGAATGTTTCTCAACGATTTTTGATTTTACGAGTGACTCCAAACCAAAAATTGGACCCATAAAGATTTAAAAAATTTGTTCTGATCTTTATTTTTTTCCAATTAATAATGTCAGAAACTCATAGATGGTGATTACAATTATTTTGGAGATCAAAATCCATCCATTTAGAGAGTAGCTTTTTATTTATCAGGATTCAGTTGCTTCCAATTGATATGGCTGGTAAAAGCTCTCCGCATAATTCGTTTATTAGTGAACATGGGCATCAGGCTTTACCTAATATGCTCATGCTAGTCCACAAAATCTCTTTTAACATGTTTGTCCCCCTCTAGCATATACAAGTGTGCAGTAGACACTTACAAAAAGATGGAATTTGATCTAAAATAGACCTTTAGTTTATATCTTTTGGGTTACAAGAGGAAAGGTAAAATGTTGATATAAATCTATGAAGGTGGCATTACCTCCTGTCACTAGACCAACCTGCCCTGTGCAATGCGCAGATGTTTTACAAAGCAACAGTTGAAAAATATTCTTGTATAGTTGTGGGGTAATTAGGAACATTAATTTAAAGCTGTAGATTGACGGGTTTTCAATTATAAAAAATCTTCAAACAACCCCCCCCCCCCCCCCCCCCAAACAAAAGCGAGTTATAAAATCCAATGGCATTGTCCCTTAAGTTTATTTTTATATTTATTTAAAAAATTTTGTGGGTGCTATTTCTTTCTCCCCTTTTCTTGCTCTCTCCTTTTTTGTGAGAAAGCCCCCTTAAATAGTGATGGTGTTGCTTTGATGAGTAACAGACTGAATATTATTTATCAAATTATTTCCAATGTAGTGTGCAGGTGAAGGAATTGCAAAATCCGGACGTAGTTTATGAAACGATTATGGGTCTTGTTGTTCGTCTGGCAGAGCATGGGCTTATTCATTGCGACTTCAACGAATTCAACGTTATGGTATGCTATATCATATTTTGCTAATGTAAGGCCTTGGTTTCATTATCTTATATAACAAATGTTTGGATTGACAAGCGTGACTCATGGTTTAAATCTTTTGGTGGCCGCTTAGAATTTTCTGTGCACATTCATATGGTGGATGAGACTGTCTCGCAACATATATTACTTAATTGAACTTCTAAATTATATTTGCATTTTCTTTGCAATGTAGATCGACGATGATGAGAAAGTCACCATGATAGATTTCCCACAAATGGTATCAGTATCTCATCGAAATGCACAAATGTATGAAGCACTTCTTGCACTTCCCATCTGATGTTCTTTCAAATTTCCATCTTATGCATCAATTTTCTGATCATTGATTTTTATCTTGATGTAATCTGCTATTATTAACCTATTTTTCTTCTTTGTTTCAGATATTATCTTAAAAAATTAGTTCTTATTAAGTTCCATTTTTCAGGTACTTTGATCGTGATGTCGAATGCATCTTCAAGTTTTTCAGCAGGAGGTCAGTGTTTTATTATTTAAGGGCCCTGAAGGATTGATGCCTTTCAATGTCTTCAAAAATTGATTCACGATTCAGCCAAGATTGAGCTTATGGCCTTCTGGGTGGTGATAATGATATCTGAAACAATGCAACTATTAACAGCATGCTCATTATAGCTGCTCCTTTTATTGTTATTTTAAAATAACCTTTGCGAATTAACTATGGTGCTCCTGTCATTGTATATCATAAATAGACCTTTGAAGAAGTCCAATCGGTAATTACAAAGTTCAAGTCTCACAACACAGTTACTTAATTCCTCGTAAGTTAATTTGTAATTGTTGGGTCTAGATTGATGTTGCCTTGGATTTTTCATTTATCCAGCACAAAATTACAACTTAAATGACATATAGATTTGGAAGAATATTGTAAAATCTTATCACCGGTAATTTTGTTGAGTCCTGATATTAGTAAAAAATGATTCAAGTGTCTTTTGCAATATCTACTTAGACAAGTATTGCAATAATGTCAGCTGCTGTTAATTTTTTTTGTTTTTTTGATAAGTAAAATTTATTGAAAACGCTCAAAAAAAGGGGAGCGGAACCCATGATAACAAAAAGGCCACAAAGCGCCTTAAATCTTCAACGAGGCCAAAAATACAATAATTTCCTCAATGGATTTATAATCTCTCCCTGACACCCAACAAAAAAGAGTGGAAATAATAGAGAACTTAAGCGTAGAAATAGATTTCTTCTTTCCATCAAAATATCTCCTATTTCGCTCGAGCCAAATGCACCACCAAATACAAAGAGGCGTAGCCCTCCAAGCCTCCTGAATACTTATTACTTCTTGCCTTCTTTAATTTATTGGTTAGATAAAGTGTCGAGGGAGAAATCCCTTGGTGCCTGTCTCTTGTTCGTCTTAAATGCTCTTAGTTGGGTGATAGAGAGCCAAAAATGGTGTTGCAGTTGAAGAGTATTTAGTGCAATAATGGTCTGCAAGAAAGTCTTGACGAAGCAAGTATTTTTCTGGTCACATTCAATCATTGCTATTAGATAGGACTGTAAATGAGTCAAACTGTTCACGAACAGTTTGGGCTCGACTCGATAAGAGCTCGGCTCGTGATCGTTTACTAAGTAAACTGACCGAGCTGAGACAGTTTTTTCAAGCTTGTTTTATAACTGAACCAATCTCAAAACAATTGTGACATCACCTCATTTGTAGGACTCGATTATATATATATATATATATCATATGTATAATGTAGGGTAAAGTGCAAAAAAATACCGTACAGAATGTGCAAAAAACATGTTCACATAAATCCTTAGCATTTGAAAATATGTGCAAATTGCCCCTTGACCGTCAATTTTGACCAATTTTTTATTAAAAACCCAAAATACCCTTAATAATCTGTGTTTTATGAAATCAATGTTTTTATTTTTATTTTGTCTTAACGGCATTTTAGGTATTTCAGTTTTCCAAATTGAGCACATTCTGTATATAGCAGATTATTTTTTTTTTAGCACTTCACCCTATGATATATAATGTATATTATATACTAGTAGAAAGAGTTAAAGATTCAAAATATCCAAGCAATTATTAAAATTATTTGGTGGTGGCTTCCCATTTATGCGTCACGCACCTCCAGACTAGCCTTCAACATCTGAGGTCTAGAGTCTTCTCATTGTACTATTCTATGTTGCCCTCTTAAACACTCCTCTCAACTCACGCTTGTTATCTCTAAAATTCAAATGATGCAAACGACGCCAACCACTGTAGAATCTACAGGTGAGTTTCTCCCTCCTTTTTCTCTCAAAATCTCTCACTCTCTCAAAGTTTTCTCTTCTATTCTAGGGTTTTAATTTCCTCCTACAAGTTTTACTCAAATAACTGAATGGTGTTCTGTTTTGAACTTCACGAGTTCCAAGTTTCAAATCAGTACCATTCTGGCCCTGATTCTCTGGTGACCCTCACCGACAACCAGTTGTAGTCTATCTTTCTAATTTTCTAACTTCTCCTCTCTCTCTCTCTCTCTCTCAATTGTCTGTAAATCATGGTTTTTTACTCACTAATTTATCTAATTCATTTCTCTGTGTTGAATGGTTGGTTGTGTTGGATGATCGATGGGTAATGTTGCAACAGATTTTTTTTTTTTTGGTTGCATTCATAAGTCAAGCTTGATAATCAGCTTGAGCTCCGCTTGTTAAATTAAACGAGCTAAGCGAGCCGAGCTCTAGTTTGCATAGTTATATCTACACCGAGCTCGAACAGCCTACTACTTGGCTCGGCTCGGCTCATTTACAGCCCTACTATTAGGACTAACAGTGTTAGCATTTATTCCACGAACAAAACCTCCAAACTATATATATATATATATATTCTATATATAATGTAATGTTTAATCTATATATAATATTGTTTTAAGTGTTTACATTTGTTTTGGTAGTTCTAAATCGAATTGGATTAGGAAAACTCATAAATCTTCAATTTCCAGGCAAGTGGGATTAAACCTGACACGTCTGGATTAATCTCTCTGCACTGTTTTCTAGGAATCAATCCCTTAAGCCACAGGGATTGATCCTGACATGCTCCAGTCGGGCATTTTAAACGTTTTAACACATTTTAAGCTCCAAAATATATAACTTGTTATTTTAAGTCCAATTCACCACCAAATATAACCTAGGTTCTGGTAGTCCAACTATCTAAATGATTTAACCAACCTAGACCCTGAGTAAGGTTTTTTACCTTTTCAGGACATGCGATTGAAATCTGAGGAAACAAGCAGGTTCATAAAAAAACCAAACCCTTCTGTCTTCCAATCTTCTCTTGTTCGTTGTGTCTACTTGATGAGCAAACTCTCTCAAGACTCACCATGCCATTTGTTCAATACTGGAGCCTATTCTGTTATGGAATTTGCAACATATTGACACAAATCCTAACACAACATTTTTATTTGACCTCTTCCTCTGCATTTTTGTAACATTTCTTAGGGGTCAAATATACAAAATTACAAAATTTATGACTATATTAATATATGCAGAACATCTATAGAGTTTAGGCGTGATCAGATGAACTTACTGGTGTGTGGCTCTGCTGCTACTATAATTGGAGTAGACCAGCTGGTTTGTTTCATGTGTTGGACTGGATAAGACTTGGCTAATATGCAGTCACCTTTGAAAACAATACAAAAATGCGAGAAAAGAGTTCAAGCTATGGATGTCAATTTGGCAACCTAAATTAAAACTTATGGTACTTAAATCTCTTCAATACAGCTAAATCCTCGCCATCACATGATATTTTTATGCTTGCAGTTGAGCAAACAATATTAAAAGGATATAATAAATTTGTATGGAAAATGTTTATGCAGATGCATGAACCATACTGTCTTGGTTTTTTTTTTATTCAGATTTCTTTTAGTATTGTTAATGCACATATATCTTCAACACATTCTTCCATGGTTTGTATCTATTGTTTCCTCGTGGCTGTGCCTTCTATCATTACCAGTGAATAAATCTTTTCTATATATGTTCCTTCTTTCAATTTTTTTTTATGTTTATTTATTTTTCATTTATTCTGTTTCCTTCAGGTTTGGCCTATCTTTTGAAGAAGACGATTCAGAGGTGGATTCAGATGAAAATAGCAGGCCTCAGTTTTCTTCAATAACAAAAGTTGATGGTGTCCTAGACAAGGAACTTGCTGCCAGTGGGTTTACTAGAAAGGATCAGGTTGACATTGAAAAGGTATGAAATTATGGTTCTTATTCTATGTGGCAGTGGGAAATGTCTGACGTGTTAAATGAATAATGCATGGTTAGCCTTGGAATGGTCTTATATTTCCCTATGATTCCCAGGGCATGGTTAATAACATGGTAATTGCCCCTGCGGCTCAGGACATGAAAACTTGTGTTGATTGTTAAGAAGGATTTTTATGAGGTGGATGCCGAATCGTTGGTAGTCTTATTCTCTGGACGATGCCTAGTCGTGTGAGCTGTGTCATCTTCAGCATCCCATTTCAAATGATTTAAGCAAGATAATGAAAAGAAGTCAAACGTGTGTCCACTTGTCCATATATATTCTTGTTTTTGCCAGTAGTTCTATAATTTTTTTCCCTTCTTCTGAGTCCTGCTTATTTTCAAACCTCCTTAACTTCAGAGCATGCCTTTGTAGTTTTAGGTCAGCTTGTATTGGTAGTCGGGTATCAGCGGATGTCATGTTTGTAAATGAACAATTGAACATTATGCACCATTTGCCTCTCCTATAATGATATTTCGCACCATTTGCCTCTGGTATAATAATATTTCGTTCTTGACCTGCTTTCAAAGAAAGGGGCATTCCAGTTCCTCCTTGTTACCGCTGTACTGTCACTTTCAAAATGTCTATTGGTATCTGGAATTTTCTCTCTTAATTTTGAGGGTACAGTTGATTTGCATGTCGTGGGTATATCCACACTTTTGCTTTGCTGCAGTTCAGACTCCTATTGGTAGACTAGCTATCATTCCCAAGAATTATATTCTGTTTGAATCAATTATTGCTCAATTGTCTTTTTCTTTGTAAATATAATTGTGACATAAGGTCTCTCATTATCTTTTCAGTATTAAATATCTATTGTTTTTTTCCTTGCGCAGTTCACTGAAGGAGATCTTGAGAAGGATCCAGGTTCTGATGATGAACAAACTACAGACGAAGGACACACCTCGGACACAATAAATCAAGCAAACATCGAGGACATTGGTTCATTGTGCCTACTGGAGCAGGTAGGTCCTTGAAAAGTTTTTGCCAACATGATTCTAGTGCAATTTCATGATTTTTTTTTTTTTTTTTTTTTGTAAATAACTTAGAGTACAATTAAGATCTGGTGCATGATTCCAGTCCTTTTTGGACTGAATTAAGCACAATGATCTCTGGAATTAAGCACAATGATCTCTGGAATTGGGCAGCAGAAATTTGTATTTTAGACTCTCACAATTATTCAAGCTTAACGAGATATTGAGATACATTACCAGTCTCTCTCTCTCGAATTGACACCGACCAAGGAATGAACTTTGGTAGGTCCAGACTAAAACGTCAGTTATTGTAAACTCAATCCCGAGTCAGCGAGTCATGCCATTTGTTTGGACGGGTGCTGAATTGGTGTTCAGATTGTGAATGTGTGAGCTGAGTGGATTTGCCACCGATCCTCCCATTGCATTATTTAGATTCATCCATTTTTTTTTTGGGAAAATCTCTACTTAGTCCTACTTTCTAGCTCTAAAGACAAATAAGTCCTATGAAATCTTCACAAAGACAAAGACGTCCTACTTTTGAAAAGCATTTCCAAGTAAGTTCAGATTCTGTGAAAAATGAACATTTTTCCAGTATTGCCCTTTATGCTAAGTTACCATTACTGTTTTTTTTAGGAAAAATTTAAAATACGACAACTTAACTTGGATACGTTACAAATACGACCAAGTCCAAAAAGAATGGATGAAAAGTAACATTTTTAGAAAAAGTATTACAAATATGACAACTTTAGGATAGTAATTTCGTATTTTACAAGTATGAATACAATTGGGTCCAAATTACCCCTCATCAATATTTTTAATTCCCTCTATATCACAACCATCTTCGTCTCTATATCACCACCATCTGAACAAAATCCAACCATCATCAACCTCGCGTCATTCCCCACTTTCCGTATCTATTCATCTTCTCTCTCTCTCTATATCACCACCACCCACCACCATCACCATCACTGCCACCAATACACACGGGAACACCACCAAACTTTGAAAGTTGAAAGTCTTTGCTGATGAGTCTAATCTGAGTATGAACTAAGAAATCTAATGTACTGAGATGAAAATTAGACCAAAGGCTTTCAATTTTAGAATCTCATCAATTGAGACAAAATCTAAAATTGAAAGCCTTTGGACTAAATTAAAGCCTGTGTTTGAATATCATCTTCATTTCCTGTCTAGACAAAATGAAAATTAGTCTGAAGGGAAAATTCAAACTGCTGTGAAAAGCTATGATTGTGATTTATATTGTATTATGTGATGCCAATCCCGAATTGAGGGGAAAATGAAGAAAGGTTGATAGCCCCAAATAATTTGGTCATTTCCATGAATTATTTTTGGCTTGGTGGTGGTGAGAGAGGGTCGCAGGAGACGATGGGTTTACTGGGATACAAAGAGAGGCTTGGTGGTGGTGGGTGGTATTGGTGGCAGTGGCAGTGATGGTGATGGTGGTGGGTGTCTTTCTGGCGAACATTCTGCGACCACCGGTGATCCCATCTTCTCCGGCAAAACCATCGTTATCCCTCCAGTACACTTTCTCATAGATCTGCTCAGAATCAAGCCCTGCGCTGGTGTTCTAGACGTCGGCTGCGGTGCCCGCGGCCCTATGCACGCCATCGCCACACACACCGGCAATTGCAGCAGTTGTGATTACTGTAGCTGAGAGTTGTGATTGGTTCGATTGCAGTCAAAAGTAGGGTTTGATCTTGCAATTTTGGATTGGGATTTTGGGTTTGATATTGCAATTTTGGGTTGTGATTTTAGGTTTAATAATGGCCGCCAGAAAGGGATGCTTCAAGAAGCTTAGGAGATTTGTACAGACGGTGTATTTCATGGTGGCGCCGTTTCTGATCCTCTCGGCTTCTGTATTGGTAGAGATAGTTGATATATTGGTGCAGAGAGAAATTGCGTGTGGTCAACGGTGGTGGTGGACGGTGGGGATGGAGGTGAAGTTGGGGTTGGGTGGTTGGTGGTGGTGGCGGTGATGGTGGTAGTGGTGGGTATTGGTGGCGGTGATGGTGGTAGTGGTGGGTATTGGTAATGGTGATGGGGTTGGTGGTGGTGATGGTGGTCGCCTGATAGGTGGTGGTAGAGAGAGAGAGTAGAGAGAGAAAGGAGGTGGATGGAAAATTAAAAAGTGGTGAGGGTAATTTGGACCAAAAGAGTATAATTCCTTGTTTGGTAATTATTTTAGTTTAGTAGTTCTTTCACCCGCATACTATTTGGATACGGTCATATTGGTAAGACTACACAAATAACTTGTCATTTATTAAATTTTCCCCATTTTTTATTTTTATTTTTTTTATATACTAAAATACAAATTCTCCTACTTTCAATATTTTGTAATTAATTACTTCATAAAAAAAAAATTATTTGTTACCAAAATAAACAATCCTAAAAAATTTAATAAAGTATTTCAAATACACTTTTCTTAAATATTCACATGTTAAAATACAATGAAAAACTTTTCATTAAATACATCTCTGAATAACAAATGAATTATTTCCTTTCTTTTTGAATTTTCTATTTCATATTTTAACATGTGAATATTTACAAAAAATGTATTTGAAATACTTTATTATTTTTTTTTTTGATTATTTATTTTGGTAACAAATATTTTATTATAAAAAAAAAAAAAAAAGTAATGGTAACTTAGCAATAAAGGGCAATACTTGAAAAATGTTATTATTCATAGAACCTGAACTCTTTTGGAAATATTTTTCAAAAGTAGGACTCTTTTGTCTTTGTGAAGATTTCATAGGACTTACTTGTTCTTTAGAGCTAAAAAGTAGGACTAATCAGGAATTTTCCTCTTTTTTTTTTCTTTTTTTTTTTTTTCCCTGAAGGAGTCTTGAGGTGGATCTTTGTAAAATGAAAAAAAATACATATATGCTCTTATGCAATTTTGCATGTGTTTGTGTGGCTTGCATATGCATGCCAGTGCCTCCATGCTTTCTTTGGAGATGCTTGTGCTCTGAAGAAATTTTAGAGTGATGTAGCCCTAGTATTTTTGTGCCTACTCCCGCTATCCACTTTGTAACTAGATGAATTGTACTTGTTAGGTTGGGCCATACTTGATACTTATCAAAAAAAAAAAAAAAAGGTTGCCATACTTGACAGTTAACATGACTATTGGCATGATAGTCATTTAGTTCGTTGTCACTTAAGTATATAAGCTTGTGGCTCAAGTTGGATTGTTTTCCGGGTTTGATGTTCCGTACTCCACTAGCATCAGATCTTACCTGAATTGGGTTGCACCCCAAAAATATATGGGTTTTTTTTTAAATTTTTTTTATTTAATTTGAACTTCATTCTTACATAACCTGAATATTTTATTTGCAATAATGTATCTGCTTTACTTTTATTGTACTGAACATGATAACATCTTGTGTTTGTTAATATAAATCAGCATGAGCAAATTGTGAATTGTGGCGAGAAAGGTGAAACTGGGGGGAATCAACAGTTTGCTGAAGCAGGACAGAGCAATGCATCTGAGACTCAGAATGCAAGTGACACGGTATATTTTGAGAATTATTCTTTCCTAGATGTACCGTGATTTCCATGTTGAGATTTAAACCATATGTAATATGCTCTTATCTAGACCTTGCTCTTAGGTGTATTAATATTGAGCTTGTGATTAGGCTTTTAATCAACCATATGTTTTTTTTTTTTTTTGGTCATATAGTTTCTTCTCCAGTTTTAGAGTGGAAGGACTGTCCTGGTAGTCGGATTCTTCCACTTTTATTTGGTTCATGATGGAGAGACATTCCTGTGAGATAATTCTTCGTTCTTTTCTCTTTGATTGGAGCCATAACTTAGAAATTAGTTATCAGAATATTAGCTCCTGATCCTGACTGACCAAAAAAATTAAATAAAAAAAAACGGAAGAAATAGGAGTTTGATGCAGGACTTCAAGAGAAGCCTCAAATGGCTGAAATTTAAAGAATTCACTGAATAAAATTTGAGACAATACAGGCTTAAGGTTGGATGGTGGGAATATAGATTTAAATAAGAGAAAGGATATGAAATAAGAGGAACCTATTGAGTTATCAGAAAATTCTAAAAAAGTTAATTGCTCATTAAATTTCCATTAGCAGTCATGACTCTTAGACGTACAACCATAAGACTCGACTTTTAACAATGACTTGAGTTATAACATAAATAAAAGTACATATAGACTTTAGGTTGATTGCTTTAAATGCCTAAAGAATTCATAAAGGAGGATGCAACTTGACCAAAATGCCAATATGCAAGGCTCTAAGTGAGCCCCTCATCAACCAAGATATGCCAAATAATGGTTTGGGTATTAGATACTTCCTTCCACGCCTTCTATACACCAAAGTTTGCTGCCACTGATCTAACATCAGTTTGTGTGTTGAAAAATAGTGGAATAAAGCGGTAAGCACTGAGTCATGGTAGAAGGACATGAGTCTTAGGCTTTATGGGTAAGGGGAGGGTTCCACTTTTGGTGTGTAGTAGTTTTACTCTCACTTTCTGAATTTTATATCAAGATTTGTATTGGTACTTGTATCTCGCCTTGCAGTTTAGAGGAGTTTAAATATCAAACCTCTTCCTTTGTTATTCCAATGTCGAACAATTAATATGGCTGATTCTTAATTTGTCTGAAGCCCTCAATGTTGAACAATTTATAAAGCTGATTTTTATTTTGTCTTAAGCCCTCATAATCTAATTTGTTTCATCCAGGAGGAAAATGAACAAATAGTTGATGAAGATGACGTTGAACTGCCGAAGCGTTTGAACAAGCAGAGACGGCGGGCCATAGCAGTGGCCCATAGGGGAGGGAAGACTTTTTCCTCTAGAAATTCTTACAAAGACAAGGGTGGCAGGTCCTCTCAAAATTCTAAGATCCAGAAACAATTGGGCAGTTGGTGAAGTTTGTTAAGTATCATGAACAAATTCATATCAAAAGCCGTCAAGTCAAAATATTTATAGGAGAGGTCTATGATATATATATATATAAAAGATAGTTTCTTGTACCATATTTGTAACGAATGTCGGAGGCAAAGCTCCCTCATACCTGAAGGAAACAGGACAAAGTTGGAAAAGGGCAGGTTTTTGTAGTTATTGAATGGATTTCATGTTGTTGAGACATAAAGAAGCTTGGGATTCGGGAGAAATGGATGTTTATTAAATCTACTTCTGTCTTCCGAATTTTGAAACCTATATATTTATGTTAACTATTCTTGGGGATTCAGATTGTATGAATATTTACCTTTTGTTTGTCCCTAACATGTCCCATTGCATTGATTTTTAGTGGCTGTGCTGCATCTAATTTCTTGTTATCATCTGATGGCCCATCCAATATTTACCCTTTTTTTTTTTTGTGCTTCACGTTCTCTCAAAATGCTAACTTAAATTTTTGCAGTTGGGACCCTTTTTCTTGGTTTTTTGTTGATTCTGTGAAATATTTTTTCTATCTTACATGGCACTAGAAGCATATCCACACTCTTCCTTGGTGGTATGCAGAAGCCATTAATGTCAAAATCAGACATCAACGCAACAGCATTTATCAGCTGTATGATCAATCAGTGAGCACTAGCTTCAATTAAGTCATGTTTGGCAGCATGGAATTGGATGAATATTATTTAACTTCTTTTTGTTCAATTCCAAAGTGCCAATTCCACGCTCCCAAGCACTACGTTACTCTAATTTTGTAAGGTCTCCAAAAATGAGCTACTAGAAATCAGTAAGTAGCTAGGCAAGGGAGAAAACTATATAAGAAGCTAGTAACCAGAAAATGTAATACTCTATAAAGCATTGACTTTTGTATAACCTTTGTTCAGTACTGTAAAAGAATGTAGTACTTTTCGCCACCATCAAATACTATATAAGAAATGATTCATAAGAAAATGTGATATAAGCACACATTTGTCAAACCAGTGCGTGCATGCAGCCGAATGTGAAGTGTAGTGAAAATGAACAAAAGAGAGATCCCTTCAGTCGAATGTCAGCATCTTTTCTATGTGATATGATCCACAGTTCACCATCTTGTGAATGAAGGACAAGCTAACGCCTCAGGGTCTCCTTTATGCCGTCTGCATAGAGATCCCTTAAGAATAGAGGTAAAAATTACACAATAAGATTATCGCCATAATTCAAGCAAGTATTGTTGCTACTAAACAAATTCACGAGTTCAAGAAATTCAATCAAGTGAAACAGAAACACCGAGGATGGTTGACAACGGTGCATATTACCAGAATGACTTTTGTTTGACTTGGTCAGTATGTAGTACTTTTTCTTTTTTTTTTCTTTTTTTTTTTTTTCTAGTCGGTACTCAACACACACTTGTTTCTTCTGAGACTTGAACCTCTAGGCCACTAGCCCATTGGTCAGTATGTTCAATATAGGAGGGACATGCATTTGATTTTGCTTACATTGAATGCTGAATTGCTTCATAGGCTTTTGAGGCTGGCAGAAAATCCTCTACTGCAACTTCCTTCTTCTCATTTTTCTTGTCTGGTTATTTGTTAAGAGGAAACAAATTTATAAAAAATGAAGCATGCACAATGAGATATGACTATAGACATCATGCAGAGTCATGCTCAATAGGAATAAAGAACTTCTAGAGGATACAGTCTTCAAAGAACTGGCGGATCTCGGCCAAACGATGTGGAGGAAGCTCCTTGATATCAGTGTAGTGTCGATACTCAGGATCATCAGCACATACTGCAATGATTTTGTCATCTTTTTCTCCCTGTAGTCTTATGGACGTTACAACTAGTTCAAGGGTAGAAAGAAAATCATATTTTTGTCATGGCATATATACCTGATCAATCATCGGCATTAGGCCTATTGCTTTAGCCCTAAGAAAGCATCCTGGAAGAACTGGTTCCTGTACACATTTATAAGGTCTTAGAAGTAGCAGCAGCAGAAATTCCCTTAACAACTAGCATTATGTTACAAAAAAATAGATTCTGGGATGTGTGGATCATCTAAAAGATGGCCAGATCACTATAATCTCAATAATTCATAATGCTCAGTTGTTGGATCACAAACTACACAATACATACGGTGTTTATCCGGTGAAATCCTAAAGAAACTTAAGAGTGCAACCTTTTTTTACTCAAAACTCTACACTTGAAAACCCAATCTGATTAGAACCCATTACAAGGTAAAATGGTGTGTTATTTTCTCAGGGGAGTTTCCACTTTTCTTTTGCTACTTTATCTTTACATTCCAAGTTTCAGTAATTTTATTAGTATATCTCGAGTTTTTTCATGCTCATTGCTAAATTAGATGGGTTGAGGCCTTTGGGTTCATCCATTAGCCAAAGAAGTAGAATAAACATAACATGAAATTGACACGAAGTCCACTACCTCTCTCTTAAGTCCATGATTCTCAAGTGAACAGTAAATATGGTCAGACAATACATACATATATATCCCCAAAGGTTAAAACCATGTATTGTAATAGTTGCAGATTTCAAGCTATATGTGAGGCAATCCCTGCCAGATTTAGGTTGTAGTGATTTTCAAAATAATTCAGTGCCCCCCTTACAATAAGCATTACAGGTAGGGGTGAATAAGCTAGAACATGCAAATATCTAAGAAAAGAAAATCAAATAGCATACCTGCATGATAACCAAGACATCCATGGGGTCACTGTCTTCACATAGAGTACGGGGAATAAAGCCATAGTTGTGAGGGTACACAACAGATGAGTAAAGCACACGGTCAACCTGCATTTGTGAATAGATTTTAGCAAATGAATCAACATAGACGACAAAGAAAAGAGCGATTGGTATGCTTGATTACCATGATCAGTCCAGTCTCTTTGTCAAGTTCATACTTCACCTTACTCCCCTTACTGATTTCAATCACCTGTAGAATTAATGGCTTTTATACTAAGGCATTGGTCAAGTGAGAAAGCTAGATGCTTGATGGTTTTATTCATGAACATTTTGTATATACCAACATTCTCCTGCGAAAATAAAACTCAACAAGAACAACTCTAATGCTGGAACAGTTTTATTTGTGCGAAACAGGACCCCAATGAAACTTGTTAAGAAAGAGTTTATCAATGAATTAAATTCATATTCATGGTATATAAATTTGATTTAAAGACAATACATCAAACTCTGCTTCTAGAAAACAAAATTAGAGAATTTTTTTTGCCTAGTATGATCAAATATGTCACGTCAGTTTGTGCATTGTTGGTATCAGAGAATAAAAAATATTATAGTCCCTGCATACCAATTAATATAGAAGGACCAGAAAATTTTATTACCATCTACACATACTAGGGGCAGTGTGATAGCAATTATCCATTACCAGTTGCATCAAATTTCTATAGTCACTAAAGCCCATCAACAGTAAAAATTCCTTTTGTCTACACAATATATATTCATGCAAACTAAAATCAACTATCAACATCCTGTATGAAGTTCAGGATCCTTACACAGTTGAAAACCGTTGGAGCATCCGGCCCTGCAATGAATTAATTCAGTTACAAACCAGAAGGATATTATATCAATCAATAGGAAGGCAGATGCCAGAAATTTCATTTTTTTTTTTTTTTTTTTTTTTTTTTTTTTTTTTTCTGGCAAATGATGAACCCACCCATTTTGCCCCTATGATACACTCTAGAATTAACTACTAAAGCATTACAACTAAATCTGAGTACCTATCTGAAGATCATGCCAAGGATGCGCAGCAACTGATCTCCTGGACAAGGATGAAAGTGTCCTTTCATTAAGAGGTAGATGTGAAGGTTGACGAGAGATGGGAGCTTTAATTAGAGTCTCAGTAAGTGGAGGCATAGTTGCAAGCTGCAAGTGCAATAAATAGTAAGTTAAAAACAAGCCCCTTTACTAGATTAGAACCAGTGATGGATTATCTGGTAATTATTGAGAAAGATTATCAAATGAAGTGCAACAACAACATCCAAGTACCAGGGATGAATTATCTGGAAATAATTGAGAAAGATTATCAAATAAAGTGCTACAACAACAATTATTGAGAAAGATTAGCAAAGCATATGGTTCATATACAATAGAAATTCAAAACAGAGACTGTGAAAACACAAAATGTCAGATCAAATCTTTCAACAACACAAATAAATTTCTGGCTTTCAAGCCATGTAAATCACCTAAATAACATTCACCACTTCACATGTCCCATTCAACGTCATGCCGCTCTAGCACAAATTTCTCTCACGCATCACACATTAGAACATTTAACATACAAGTACAATGCTAAATCGTGCATTTGAAAAATGCAAGAGAAAATTTGCATTTCACTTTTTAAAGATTACAACTGTAAGAATCTGAAATATCTCTTCCAAAACACAGAAGGCACACACACTCAGAAATTAACATTGACACATACAAACATATCAGTTGGGATGAGAGGGCACATTGAATTAGGTATAGGATAAAGGCTGGCCAAAATCCTTTAGGATATGTTTGAATAAAAGATGCATCATTTGAAATCTTTGTTCTTATCAACCAATACGAATGTGCGTAATTAAAACCTTTTCTCTTCAATAAGTATGCAATAATTTCTAAAGGATGGCCAATTGGAGCACACTGAGAATTTGTAATGTTTTCAACTACTTAATCAACACTTTTAAAGCATCCATACAGCGAAGCCAACTGAAAAACGTTCCAATAAGTTCTGAACATGAAAACAAACAATGAGGCTTCAATCACATTAACACATTTTTTCCGCTTCAATTTCATTCTTTTGTAGAAACCAAATCGTGTGTGATTAAAACAAATACAGATCGTTCAATAAAAAATGAACAGAATCAAGTTGCGAATCTAATAAAATCACCAGAAAACAGATGATCTATGAACACTTGCATAATTGCAGTTGTAATTTCCACAAAAATAACCATTGATTCAACTGATCATCGAGTTGAACATGAAAATATGAAACTCACCACAACATATATAAACTTATATATGCATATAAATTCAAATGTATATGCGTGTGGGTATGTGTTCGTACACACACATATAGTAAATGTATTATGAAATAAAAACGTCAAAACGGAGAAGAGGAACTTCAAATAAACACCCTAATAAAGAAAAATAACGATCTAACAAACAAAAACGTATTTGAAATGTACCTGAAATGATAAAAATTCTAACAAAGTCGAACGAAGGCTCTTCCTCAAAACGAAGATTCAAAAGGAAATTTCAGATCTCGAGAAGAGGGAGAGAGAGAGAGTAACAACGAAGGCAATGATGGAAGCTTAATTAGCTGTACCGACTTCCCGCTCTTTTTCCACTTTCCACTTTGCCATTTAAAAGTGAAAAAGGAAAGTTCTTACGTTTCTCTCTCTCTATCTGCAAAGAAGTGTGTGGAAGACTCGAAGCAAGTATGACGTGGATACAGCTGTTCAACTAAGTGAAACGTGCTGAAAATTGATTGGTTTTCCGGACAGTGATTGGAGAACTACAATGTTAATACTTGTATCCAATTTTGACGACGGCGACAGAATAACAACAGCTATTCAATTTTCAGTCATGATTTGTTAGGGTGGTCGTGGTTGTAATTTTGAAAATAATTCTTTTATAATTAAAAAATTAAAAATTATTTTTATTAAATTATAAAAGTTAGTTATCTGAAAATAAGTATTTTTTTATAACTAAATTGAACAAAGCAAAATTTTTGTACATTTTTTTAATTCTTAATTATCTGAAAACAAAAAATTATTTTCTAAATGACCAACTAAATAGACAAACTCTAATGTTTTCGGAAAGTTGAATCAAGACATCATGATTACCATAAATGTGTGATTGCACACACTTGTATATGCAGTGAATATTATAATATTGTTGTTGTATCACACTGAATCTCAACACCTATCGCAGCACGCAGTTGGTGTCATATTGAGATTATCTTAAGATAGAATTAGGGGAAAATAAATGCAATTATGCCATATGATTATGTATTTCTGTGTTAAAATGGTTAACTGAGATGCATTGTGTTGAGAGCACACATTGTAAGAATTGCTATTTAAGTTTGACAATTTGGTTTTTATGCGATCTTTTATTGAATGATAAAATGCATGTCTCAATTATTTATATGAGATTAAAATTAAAATAAAGAATTGTGTTCTCTTTTGTACGTGATGGGTTAACGATCAATCATTCCTCACTATAGAATTATATATGGTGGCACTTTTGGTGCCTTAAATTGGGGTTGATGGCCTTTCAATTATGATAAAAATAATGGGCCTCTTTTCTTAAGCCCATGATTAATTTATGATGATCGCACGTATCACCCAACGTGGGTTTCTATATAGGAAAGAGAATATGACCTAACGCACAAATTGTAATCAACTTGTATAAACGCGCATGGAAACACTAAAAATTGTAGCTAGTAAGTAGACATGGATACCCCTCTTGCGTGGGGATCCGGTTGGTGTCGTTGGAGTGAACTAGTGTAAAGTCTATTGTGCCCAACACGAGGCCCGCGTTAGGCTCTGCAACTTACCCGAAGAACACCAAAACAATGTCGGTTGGTGCACCGGATGCACCACGTATCTCCTCGAACATGAGGGGATCTTCTTCCAATAATAATAAAAAATTCACTCAAGCCACTTTGATGATATGGTACTTATATATTTTTTTTCTTTCTCTATTCCTTAGAACTTATTTTTACTCATTTTTCAATATTTAATTTAATTATGTTAATAAGAAGGTAATGGACTCGAGTCACTTGATTAATACAGCAAGGCTGTCCAGATCTTTTAAATGACATTGTTTTCAAACCGTATGATAAATTAATGTTGTTGCTAACACCTCATATAATCAAAGACATATATAAAAACGAATAATGTTGGTGGCATGAAGTCCCCCAATCGATCCCTTCTAGGATCACCTATCAGATCTCAACAAACTATTTATCAATCAAAATTGTACTAAAAAAAAAAAAAAAAATCAAAATTGCACCCACGAAATCGACAATTAAAAACAATACTAGTGTCCCGGTCATTTAAGGTGAGAAAAAAATATAATAAAGAAGTGCATTAATCAAAGAGGGAGGATGAACCGTCACCAATTTTGAGGGTTTGGGGAGGTATGTGTTATTTGTCAAGAAAAAAGAAAATAATTTGATATTTATATATAGGCAAAAGAGTTCAACTGCTTCCAGATTTTTTTCTCAATTCGAGTTAGCCATATAGCTAGACATGGCAATGAGGTCGCTAATGCAGTTGCAAAATTATCATTTCCATGTGGATATTCTCTTTCTAGCGGAGCGCGACATGGATAGTTGTAGGAGTTTATCCTCTCTTTAATGTTGTGTTTTTTTTTTCAGTTGTTTGTTTGCCAGGGAAAAAAAAAAAAGAAAAAAAACCCTAAATTATACCATTATTGCATAATGCCCCCTAAACTATTTTTTGGAACAACTCAGCCCTTTAAATGTAGTAATGTTGCATATTGCCCCTTGACAACAATTTTCAGCCACAAGAGACTAATTTCAGACCAACAGACATATACAATTACTAATTTACTGCTTATTAATTTATTATAAAAGATATAAAGTATCATGATGTAAAATTCCAATAATGCCCTCAGATTTTTTATATTTTTCTTCCTTGCCCCCACTACTTCAACTTGTTGAGGAGCCGCTTGTTCTGATTCTGATTCTATATTAAATCAACTATGGACTAAGAATCACTCTAGCTTCTAAAGTCAAATAAAGTTCACAATATAATCACACTAATTAAGTGTAAATTAAACAAATAAAAAATGATAATGACTGATTGAAACCGTTCCTTATTTATTACACTACTATAGTAGATGTAAAAGTATGATTTCCTATTGATTCTATTTTGACAAATTATACTTCTAATTGGCATATGCAAATTTGCTTGAACACTTGTAGTAAATTATCTAACCGAATAATTTTTAATTGACTATTTATATCAAATACAACTAAGTAGAAAACTTCACTTCCTTATTTGTTGAATAATTGACCAGAGTAGGTCTAACAATTCATAATAATTATATTTCTCCAACTGTTTTGACGGATTCTCATTCTCACATCCTTTGGTAAGTAAATTGAGTAGCCAATTTAAAGTTTTGGTTTCCTTAAAGAGGAGGTGGATGAAAATCCATAATCCATTAAGAGAAAATGGGCCGGTAGAGAAAGAGAGGAGAGATAATCCATTTGGCCGAAATTGATGAAGCTTTCGGGTAGCAAATGAATTCTTTTTAGGGAGGGAGTATAACAGTCATAATGAAGGGCATTTTCGCCATTAATTGAAAAACCAAAGGCACCTGACCTCTGATTGCCATAAAGTGTTTTCCAAGGGGCGATATGCAACATTTATATAGTTGAAGGGCTGAATTGCACCAAAAAAATAGTTTAGGGGGACATTATGCAACAATGGTATAATTTAGGAGATTTTTTTTTGCTCTTTTGCCTTTGTTCTAAAAAATCGTCTTGTTTGTGAAAGCACATAATCTTCTTACATAAGCAAATTTGAATTACAAAAGATCATATTTTAATTTACACTTTCTTTCACTTTAATTTCACCCTTGAACTAAAATTTAATAAAAACTTTTACGTAGTAAAAAGGTAAAATACTAGGGCTGCAACTCGGACTGGCCAGCCCGAATTTACCCGAGCCCAGCCAAAAATTTTCAGGGCTTGGGCAATGTTTTTTTGTTCTAGGTCTGGGCTAGATATTATGAGCCCGAAGTAAATTCAGGCTGGGCTTGAATTGATATTTTATAAAGCCTGAAGCATAGCCCGAGCCTGAAAAGGGTATATTTATTTTAAAACTATGTTATTTCACAAGTGTGAAAGTGTAAAATAGCTTAGTTGGTAGTTTGCTTGAATTTTTTTTTGGAGGAATGCTGGTCGAGTCTTCGTAATTGCACAAATTTCTTATTTTTTACATTCTGAATACAGAAGCATGGGCTCATGGGCGGGCTTGGGCAGGAGAAGTTAATTATGGGCTGGGCTTGGGTGGCTGGTATTGGGCTCTAGGTGGGCTTGGGCAAAAGATTTTGTACATGGACTGAGCCCGAATTAAGTCTCTAACCCGCCCGAGTTGCAGCCCTATAAAATACTACTACCTTGTAATATTTGAATCAACAAAAGAGACCTATCTAATCATGCTAAAAGAAAGAAATTATTTGGCATTAGAAATTCCTTAAACAGCCCTTCCTTATCGTGGTATGACATCACCTATTCTTTTCAGATTCTGTTAATGATAGCAGACACAGAGGTTCTCATACCATGGTGATATTCCTATGTGGTACACAAATGTTCTAAATTATTAGATAAATCCACTAAACATAATGCATTTCTGTTGGGATTCTTGTAAAGTGGTGACTCATACGCGCAATTGGTATTGGAGAGAAAATAGATTGTGTTGGATTTTGACATGCGTTGTTCACTGCACATTCACATTCACATAGTCCCTTTAGGAAAAATCATACTATGTGAACTAATGTCTATTGGTCTCTTAAGTTTCAACTTACTACAAATAATAGTCTTACCGCCACAGGATAACCAGCTGGTGTACATAATCCAAGAGAGAGAAACGGAATTCCATTTTAATGTCCTTGCGTGCAGTGATGTAGTAATTTGCATTATAACATTCTATCCAGAAAAGAGGATGTGTTTCATCAAAGTTACATTAAGATTGAATTTCAAAAGCATCATTTAATCTCTCAACTTTATGGAGAACAAGCGAAAGTTCCAAGAGAATCAAATATAGCATAAGAGTGATTTAACAAAAACCAAAGAACCCAAGCCTATTCACAGTTGTGTAAAATGAGAAAAGAATTAAAAACTTACCTTTTTTCTTTTTCATCATGGGCTTTCTTTTTTAAAGGTAGATCTCATAGGATGACTTACATTCTCCAAATGCCACTCATGCATACTGACTGCCCTGTATGAATATTAACCCTGCTATGCCCTAGCTAATTTAAGGTATATCCCAGAGGCTCACTAGCATGCTACAACCATTACTCGTACTACTGCCCTATATAAATCCTATGTAAAACATCTGTGAAAGCAACAACACCACATTGAAAACATGCACCACATAAATAGAAAAACTCCTACATCTTTATCCAACCAAAAAGGAGATTGGCAGCCAAAGATTGAATATACATTTTGTTGGTCCAACCATTACACCTTCCTAAATAAATTAATCCATCATAAATGGGAGGAATCTATGAGTTTAAACACGTGTTGTGCCACGCTCTCACACAACTAGACAAGCTTAACTCCATTTGTTTACAGAATTGCAATCAAGTCCATATCAAATTTCTATAGAAACACTTCCATGCACGACAAGTTATTCCACTAGCACTACTACAATGGTCACTCAGGTTACGTATATAAGCAAGGAGACAGCAGCACAACAATTTTAAAGGTGCTAAGTGGATTTCCAAATTGAAGGTGGGGTGACTAGACCCTAGTGCCAAAGCATAAAGCGCAAGAGAACAAACACTGTATAAAATGACTTAGTGGGATTTGGGTGCCTAGTGCTTTTGACCATTGTCTTGGAATCAAGTAATAATACACAAAGGGATCCTTGTTCATCAAATATCATGTCACCCTCAATGATGGCATTAATGAAAACATGATACAAAAACTCTTGCTACAGTCTTTTTACAACCATTTGTTAGCAAAAAAAAAAATTACGAAGTTATTTTGTGTCAACAAAGCTTACCGAGGACCTGGGCTCGGATGCAACTCTATTTTAGCTCAAGACCACAAGTCTAGCAGCTGAATATGCAAAGGCTAAAATGATTTGCCACAGTAATCCAAACCTGCATATGCATTAAATATGTTAAAAGGAATCTCTATATGGTCTTCAATAATTTCAATCTACATAAATATAAAAGGGCTTCCTAAAAGAACTTTTTGAGATAACAAAAAGCAACTCCATCAGGCAGTATTCATCAGTTGAACAAATGTAGCAAATAAAGCAAAAAGGTGGTAATATTTAGCAAATAAAAGCTTTCTTAAGGTGGAGCACTCAACAGGTTCAACTGATCAAATACATCTAGTCTTGTGTTAGGTAACAAGGCCTTTTAAGTACCAAGGGCTCTTAAGTAATATTTAGTTTTAATGCGCAGGTGGGATCCCCAGTTTTGAAAGTGTGTTGAAGAGGACTTGACATAATAACAATTTTTTATAAACAAGGACATAGCTACCATTATAAATTCTTGCGAGTCTCATTCATGAATATATTTCCCTTCTATCATTGAAGTCGTCCAGAAAGCAAGTAGTGAGTGGCAGTGAGAGATGAGAGACCAAGTATTAAGTCAGGATACAGGTAAACTGTTGAATAGGGCGAAGCCTTTCCTTGCTGTCGTTTTCTTGCAATTTGGTCTTGCAGGGATGGACATCCTTTCTAAGGTTGCTCTGAATGAGGGGATGAGCAATTATGTATTCGTTGTCTACCGCCATGCAATTGCCACCATTGTCATGGCCCCTTTTGCAATCATTCTGGACAAGTCTCTCTCTCACTGTGTGTGTGTGTGTGTGTTTGTGTGTTTGTTTGTTTGTTCTCATTTTCTTCTTTAATAATTCTGGTAGAAGTGCTAACAACTGCTGAATGAATTCTCAACAGGAAAATAAGACCAAGGATGACTTTCTCAATCTTAGCCAAAGTAATGCTGCTCGGCTTACTGGAGTAATTATCTAAAACACGAAACACATTTTTCCTTGTAATCTCTCATGAAAGCATGCAACAACATCTAACCAGCTTCTATATCTCTCACCTGGCAGACCAGTAATTGACCAGAACCTGTACTTCATGGGGATGAAATACACCACAGCAACATTTGCAGCTGCCATGTGCAACATTCTTCCGGCCATAACCTTTCTGATGGCTTGCATCTTTAGGTGATCAATATGCACATCACCTTATCAACACTCTAGCATAATAGCTTCTCTAAGGGTGGAAGTGAAAAGTCAAACACATTCAACACAGCCGCACAAACACACAACCAAGTACTGGTTTTCCTGAAACATGTCTGATATGTTATTTTTTGTCTGGAAAATTGTCAATTTGTTTGTCTTAGGCTTGAGAAGGTAAAATTCAACAGCATCCGCAGCCAAGCTAAGATAGTCGGAACTGTAGCCACAGTTGCAGGAGCAATGATCATGACGCTAGTAAAAGGCCCACTTCTAGAGCTGTTTTGGACGCGCGAAAGAAGCAATCATGAACTCAGAAATGGTGGTATAAATCTTCAACATTCAATTAAGGGTTCCCTCATGATCACAGTCGGATGCTTCAGCTGGGCTTTCTTCATGGTTCTGCAAGTAAATAACTGAATAGACTCCTAATCATGGAAAATTAATTACTCTCCTAGATCATAATAACCTTTGTTCTGTTTCTGTAGGCAATCACGCTAAAGACATATCCCGCTGAGCTTTCACTCACTGCATGGATATGCTTTTTTGGAACAGCTGAGGGAGCCATAGTGGCACTAGTAATGGAGCGGGGAAAATCCAACATTTGGTCTATAAACTGGGATACTAAATTACTGGCAGCTCTCTACAGTGTAAGAACAAATTGATTGAATACTTGTTCAAACCATTTCGGCTAAAATATCACAATCCAATTTTGAGATGTTTTCCTAAGCCCCACCCCGTCATATTTCTCTGAATCAACACATCTCCATTCTAAAGACTGCAAATCATAGTGATCCCTTTAAGGCATCCGTTCACTGAGTGACAATTGATATTTCTCAACTAAACCAGGGCATGGAAATCTTCTCTTCCTAAATTAAAATGCTAAAATTAGTATAGACAAGAATGTTTCTCCACAAACAAGGGACAGATTTCAATTCTTAACATGGAAAACCAGATCTTTCACCATATATAGTATATGAACAGCTCTTTGCTTTGAAATGTATATATGCAGGGAATAGTTTGTTCAGGCCTTGCTTATTACATTCAAGGAGTAATAATGAAAGACAGGGGCCCTGTTTTTGTTACTGCTTTCAATCCGTTAAGCATGATCATCGTAGCTGTCTTGAGCTCCTTTATTTTGGCTGAGCAACTGTACATGGGAAGGTAACTCTAAAAGCTCTCTCCTGAACCACAAACATACACCTAAAAGAAAATAAACTAGCTAACACAGTATTATTACAGAGTAATTGGCGCCATTGTCATAGTAGCAGGACTATACCTTGTTGTCTGGGGAAAAAGCAAGGATTACAAGTCCTCATCCCCATCAATTGATGAGCAAGCAACACAAGATAAGCAAACGATGGATGCAGGCACCAATGGAGAGAAAGATTCTTATCATGAGATCATCACCGTCAACCCATCTAGCAAAGGAATTGCAAACAGAGATGAAACAAATTTATGCTAAAATGAATCACATGACAGGGTAGCTTTCAAGTTCTAATGAGGGATCAACTTCCCTGCACTTCCATAACTTAAAAGAAACAAAAGCAGTAATGGACCTCACATTACTGTGGCATCCTTCTTTCAAAACGTGATGTTTATTGCTGGTAGTTTTTAAATACAGGGCGTTAATTCGGATAGGATGCAAGAAAATGATTATGTCATGGTGCAAAATCCAATGAGTTGTTAATTTGAAGTCCACCTTATGATCAAATTGATTATGATATAAGCTAAATTTGTTTTGATCTTAGAAATGACAGACATTTTGTCAACCAAATATTGACTAAAAATTTGCAAGTTCTCAATCAGATTCTCTGACATAGGCATCCAACTTATTACAGTTCGGTAACGCTTGTTTTATTTGCTAATTTAAACAAAAGAATAATTGATGCAGGACCAGTATAAGGACCACTCTCTCACTAGCAATGTTACAACAAGTTAATGTAGGGCCAGTGATAAAGAGGGGGGCTGATTATAATTGATTATCTGTGGCTAAAGGCTAGTGGATTTATGGGTATTCTATGGCTTAAACTACTGGAGACTTATTTTTTTTATTTTGTAAGTTACTGGAGGCTTAAATTAGGCAATGAAGAAAAAAAAAACTTTGGGGACTGTTTTGGGTGGTCAACAGTAACCATAACAAACCAAGGTATACTCTTGAAAGAGCTGAGCTTGAATAATTGAAGATGGAAAGGTTGGGGGCTCGTTCAGTTCGATCTTTACAGGTCAAAAAAGGGGTAGGACCATAGGACAGATCTGGTTATGCCTTTTAAAAGTTTTAAAAAGCATAGAAATTGATGAAGAAACTGTTACTTTTAGCCATTACACCTAGTCCTGTAAAATTCCACTAAAACTTGTTTTCAATAGCATGGAAGCATCACATAACTACATATAGACTTTACATATAACTTGCAGCTGAAGGTAATCACAACTCTAACATAACTTCATATTGATATTTTGACTGCTAGAACTTATATAAATCTACCAAAAAAACAAATAACTTGCAGCTGCAGGTAATCCCAACTCTAACATAACTTCATATTGATATTTTGACTGGTAAAACTTATATAAATCTACCAAAAAAGACCATACAAAGAATTAGGGACAAAAAAAAAAAAAAAACAATACAAAGAGGCTCAATACCATAACTTGAACGGAGTATGACCCGCGGACCACTAGTATATCCTATTTCCAGCAAAACTTAAAATTACCAAAATATCCTTTACACCTAAAAGAGAGCCATTGCCTGATTGAGTGGTTTAATGCTTGAACACTAGTGCCATTAGTGTGAGTTCGAGCCTCAGAGCAGCATCTTATAACAGCCCTGACATGGGAATTCCTGAAATTTTCCAATTCAGCACTAGCAAAAAAAATTTACAAACCCATACTTATCAACACCTCATAACAGGGACAGGTACAAGAGTTAGCAGTTCAAGTATCCAAGTTATTAGGTTTTGATGTAGCATCATATGGCTTCATATAAAAATTAGCTAACAAATTCGGCTTGAAACATCACCCCAACTGCTTAGCAGCCTTTCAATGGTGTTTTCAAAGGGATTCAACATTCAAGAACCTTATTGCCTGTAGATTCAATTGGCTAAAGCTTTTGGTAGTAGAGATGCGGCCAGAGTCCACTACTCCGATCAGTCACCGGAGTCATAAACTCCGGTGAAATCCTCTGTTATTTTCCTTGACGTTTCTCTTTTTCCGTTGGTTTCGGTGTTTGCAGTGATTCGGGGTTGTTTTTGTTGCTTTCATGAGAGCTCTCGATGGTCAGAGGCCGTCTTTTCTGGAGGTCGCTAGTATTCCTTGTCTGGATTTGAAAGGCGAAGTAGAGTGCTTCTCTTCTTCCGGTGATTTTGTTTTTTCGATGGACAATCACAACACGTCTTCTCGCGAGCGTACGCTTAGGGCATGTCTTGTTAGGAGATTTGATAGGGAGGTGGGGTTTCTCGAAAACATTAAAGATTGGGCTACGAGGGTTTGGTCGATTTCGGCTGGCGTAGGGTTTCTTTTTTGCCCGATGGGCTTTTGCTGTTTTGCTTCCCGTCGGTCATGGAGGCTGTGAAGGTTCTCGACTACGGAAAGAAAACATGGGGAGATGCACAGTTGTTCATTGACTACTGGTACTTCAGGGTTGGGTGCTCTGGGTTGAAAAAGAAGTTTAAATGCCGGAGAATCATTGTTTATGGCCTTCCTCTCCACCTTGGTGCCAGAAACTCTTCGTTGCTGTTGGGGATCTTTGTGGTGGATTCCGGGACGTCGAGGCGTTTGAGATAAGCGATACGGAGAGGATCGTCATCACTGTGAATTAAGGTGGTGTGATCCCGGAGTCCATTATCGTGGAGGGCAGTCAGCGAGCCTTTCGCATCTCTCTCACAAAGGAAATCGCCCTTTCTCTTGAGCCGATTTCCAAGTTTCGTGCCGGATCTAATGTTCTCAATCCTTTGGAGGTGACGGATAGGGGGGCTCGTTCGTCTCACAGATCAGATATCAGAGGTGGGCGTGAACCGGAGATTTACAGTAAGGTTATGCAAAGTCACCGGAAGAAAGGTCAAGGACGAGTGCAGTTCCACGCGCCGGAGGCGAGTGGGAAGGAGCGCCTGGTCAGAGGGACACGTGGTTGGAGAACGGTTCCCCCCCGTTGTGGGTGGAAGCCAGCTAAGGGCACACATGACTTGGCACGTGAGGCGGTTGGGATTTTGAATACCTCTTCTGATGGGCTAGATACGAAAGGGCATACCCAACATAGGCCTGCGCAGGTTGCTTTGAGGACTGGTGGCAAGGTTAGGCATTTTACGCCCAATTTGGCTGGGTTTCAACTTCTTCTGGATCTGGACTTGAAGGTTCGCGGGCATGAACAGGGCTGGACAGGTTAAGCCCATCTTTAAGCCCTTATTTCTTCTCGGTCTTCTCTTACCAAGCCCACTCACTTCATTTCTAGAGACGTTTTCTGGGGCCAAATAGAAGCCTTTCTATTTCTATTAATGGGTTGCAGCCCAGCCCAGCCCACCTTCTGGAATGGCTTTTAGAGGCGATTCTCACAAACAACCAAAGGATGATGCGAGACACTGGTCTCAGGCAGAAAAGGAGAATTGGGTTACTGTGAGTTCGAACATGACGAAGGGTTTTGGACCGAGATCGAAGATGCTCAGGCATGGTGCGTGTTGTCAGAATCTGCTGTCTGGTAACAGGTTTGGGTTCCTCCAGTCGAGCTCTTTTTGTGAGGATGAGCCTCGTAGTTGTGACTCCATCAAGGATGATGTTTCGAGTTGGTCAAACAAGTCCGGGAGAAGATGGTCCAGAAAGGACAAACAAAAATAGGTCGCCCGTAACGTGCCTCCTGAACCGGGTAAGTTCCCTCCTCCTTGTTCTCGAAGGTCCATCTTTTCTCATTCTTCTCTCTCTTCTCCTTCTTGTGGGTTGAGGAGGAACGAGGTGGGGAATGATCTTGTTGGCAAGTCACGGATGCTCTCACCAGTGGTTGAGGTGGGTAATGAGACTGTGGACACGGATGATTTGGGGTGTGGGATTTTTAGACCGTTAGAAAGGGATGGAACGGTCGGTTTGTTTGTGGATGGTGGTTCGGATCGTGCCAGTGAAAGGCCGGAGGATTCTTGTTCGGATTTTTCCTCTTCTTCTCATCAGATGGTTACGTTTGGGTTTGAGGTGGGTGGGCTGGTCAAGCCTCAAATGGATTTGTGTCTTCCTAAGGGGGATGAACTAGCGCCATCTCAGAAAATTAGTGAGCCAGATTTGATGAATGTTTGAGTGGGAAAGGATATTCGTATCATTCTCAATAAGGAATTAGCCTCTTTGTTGGTGAAGGAACTACAGAAACATAGGCGCCTGACTGATGTGCCTTCGTGTGATTCAGCCCTTTTTTCTGAGGTTCATGACAGTGGGGTGGACAGTGTTGTTGACTGGGAGACCTGTGTGGATGTGGTTGAGGAGGGTGAGAGAGGGGAGGTTGATGGGAATCGGGAGGAACAGGAATGGTCCTTGGATATGATCCTGTGGGAGGAGGAGAGCTACTCAGATTTGGGGCTTGTTGACCCCTGGCAGTTGTTCATCCAGAGGGGATGGCCAGTGCCCTTGATCAGAAGGAGTGTGAAGACGTTGGCAAGGACTGGGTTTTGAATAACATCGAGGCCACAAGTGATTTGCTGGGTGTTTCTTGTAAAGGCAATCAAGAGCAGGCCTTAGCTATTCTTCAGGCTACGGTGGAGGGGAGAGAAGGGGAGATGATTTAGTTTTCTAGAAGGAGGATCAGTAGAAAGAAGATTCATCCCTCTTGGAGAGAGGAGAGGGAGGTGCGTAATCTCTATTGTGATGTGAAGTTTGAGGGGAATCTTGTGGGGGAGAAGGAGAAGGGAGTGATAAGGAGGGAGGGAAGGGTAGGGGGGAGAAGGGAGCTGTTGTTTTTCCATAAAACTACGACTTTTATCCTTTAATGTCTGTGGCCTCAATGACCCGAGCAAGAGAAAGGTGGTGAAGATGGCTGTGAGGAAATGGGTGTTTCATTTGGTGTGTCTCCAAGAAACGAAGATTAATTCTATAACTGATAGAGTTGTTAAGAGTCTTTGGGGTAGTAAGTTCGTTGAATGGGGACGCTGGATTCAGTGGGGGCTTCTGGAGGCATTCTTCTAATGTGGGATAGGAGATGGATGGATAAAGTAGATGTTTGTAGGGGGCTCTTCTCTTTGTCTTGTGCATTTGTGTTGGAAGAAGATGGCTTCCCTTGCGCTTTCTCTGGTGTCTATTGGCCTGTAGATGACTGTGAGAGACCTGTGTTATGGGAGGAGCTTTATGGGGTTCACGAGATGTGGTCTCTTCTATGGTGTGTGGCAGATGACTTTAATGTGATTAGATCCCCGTTGGAGAGGTCTACAGGTGGTTCATGGACTCCGGCTTTGAGGCTATTTTCGGAGTTTATCGATGATCATCAGCTTATTGATCTCCCTTTGGAGGGAGCTGCTTTTACTTGGTCTAGTGGTAGGGAGATGCCTACTTTTTCACGCCTGGATAGATTTGATTTCCGGAGAGCAGTTTCTGGATGCAATTCAGGTTGTGTTGGCTAGGGTGATATCAGATCACATTCCTCTGGTTTGGATTATGGAGGTTTGAGTCCTCGTCGCACTTTGTTCAGATTTGAAAACATGTGGCTTAGAGCGGCGGATTTTCAGGGTTTAGTGCGGACTTAGTAGGAGGAGGACATGGTGGTGGGAACTTCGAGTTTTATTCTTGCAAGGAAGCTTCGTATTCTGAAGGATAAACTTAAAAAATGGAATAAGGAGGTGTTCGGTAATCTGGAGTGGAAGAAAAATAGGACTATCGCTGATATTGCAGAGTTTGATAGATTGGATGCGGCGGGAGGTCTTGAGGAGCCTCAACGTATTAGGAGAGCAGCTTGTAAGGCTGAATGTGCTGAGATTGCGTTGATGGAGGAGATCTCGTGGCGGCAGAAATCTCGGGCTTTGTGGCTAAAAGAAGGAGACCATAAGTTTTTTCACTGAACGACTAATGCCCATAGGAAGGGCAATCATATTGGTCAGATCCGAGTGGATGGATCACTGTTGGCTTCTGATGAGGAAGTGCGAACGGGGATTGTTTCTTTTTACCAGAGGTTGTATACTGAGCCTTTTCGCTGGAGGCCAAGAGTTGATGGTCTTCATTTCGATTCTATTTCAATGGAGGATAGGGATGGGTTGGAGAGATCATTTACGGAGGAGGAGGTCCTGGAGGCCTTAAAGAGTTGTAATGGTGATAAAGCTCCAGGTCCGGATGGTTTCACTATGAGTTTCCTCCTGGAAAGCTGGGAGGTGGTCAGACAGGAGATTATGGGCACTTTTCATGAGTTTCATTCCACTGGAAAGTTCGAAAAATCGTTGAATGCTTCTTTTATTGCTTTGATTCCTAAGAAGGGGGGAGCTTCTGACATTAAGGACTTTAGACCTATCAGTTTGATTGGGTGTTTGTATAAGCTCATCGCCAAAGTCATGGCCTCAAGATTGAGTGGGGTTTTAGACGAAGTCATTTCAGAGTCTCAGAATGCATTTATCGGGGGCAGACAGATTCTGGATTCCGCTCTTATTGCCAGTGAATGTGTGGATTTTAGGCTTCGTAGCGGGGCTCCCGGAGTTCTGTGTAAGCTAGACATCGAGAAAGCCTATGATCGTGTTTGCCGGAACTTCTTGTTCTATTTGCTTGAGAGGATGGGCTTCAGAGAGAGATGGAGGGGGTCAGATTTTTGGTGCTGGTTAATGGATCTCCTTCTGGGTTTTTTTGGCAGTTCTCGTGGTTTGAAGCAAGGGGACCCCCTCTCCCCTTTCTTGTTCATTATTGTTATGGAGGCTCTTAGCAGGCTGATGAGGAGGGTTGTGACCTTAGGGCTTATTCGGGGCTTCAAGATTGGTCTTGAGGCAGTCCATCAATTGGAGATTTCTCACTTACTGTTCGCGGATGACACTTTGGTTTTTTATGAGGCCGAGGTGTCCCAATTGAGATACCTAAGATGTGTTCTGGTTTGCTTTCAGGCTGTTTCTGGGTTGAGAATTAACGTGGGCAAGAGTGTGCTTATCCCTATGGGAGAGGTTCAGGAGGTGGCTTCTCTTGCAGCTGTTCTTAGATGTAGGACGAGTTCCTTCCCTATTTCTTATTTGGGTTTGCCCTTGGGCGTCTCCTCAAGAAGGGTGGGAAGCTGGGACCCGATTATTAAGCGCTTCGAGAGAAGGTTGGCTGGGTGGAAAAAACAATATCTTTCGAAGGGAGGAAAAGTTACGCTGGTGAAGAGTGTTTTGTCCAGCCTCCCAACTTATTTACTTTCTCTATTCCAGATTCCCCCTTCTGTTGTCAAGAGACTTGAGATGATTCAACGTAACTTCCTTTGGGGCGGTAGGGGGGGAGGAGTTTAAGTATCATCTTGTTCGGTGGAAGCAGGTTTGCAAGCCTCTTAAGTCAGGAGGCCTTGGGATTCGGAGATTGGCCCCTTTCAGCAGGGCCCTTCTTGGCAAGTGGCTTTGGAGGCTTGGGAATGAAAGACATAACTTTGGAGCAAGATCGTTGCTTGTCGGTTTGGGGAGGAGAGAGGGGGTTGGTTTGCTAGATCGGCTAGATCTACTTTCGGCGTGGGTGTGTGGCATTCCATTGGGAAGGGATGGGATGAGTTTTCTAAGCATATTAGATTCAGAGTTCAGGAAGGTCGGAATGCCCGATTTTGGAAGGATCCTTGGTGCGAGGAACGTCCATTGTGTCGACGATTTCCAAGATTGTTCAGGATTGCTGTGGATTGCCATGCTTTGGTTGCCGACTGCTATTGCCATAATAGCGGTAGGTTATCTTGGGATGTTCGGTTCTGGCGAGCCTTTCAGGATTGGGAGCTAGATGATGTCACTGGCTTATTGGACCTTCTGTATCGACAGGAGGTGGATGGCACTGGGGCGGACCTCTTGACTTGGGTGCCTTCTTCACAGGGGACTTTTCAAGTCCGGTCTTTCTTCTTTAGCCTTTCCGGTTTTCAGGCCTCCTCTTATCCATGGAAAACGGTTTGGCATTCGAAGGCTCCTCTTAGGGTGGCTTTTTTTGCTTGGACTACTGTTTGGGGTAAGATCCTGACTGTGGACAACTTGAGGAAGTGAAGACATGTCATTGTTAATCCGTGTTGTTTGTGTATGACCGATGGAGAGTCTATGGACCACCTTCTCTTGCATTGTCAGTGGCTCATGATTGTTGGAGCCTTATGTTGAGTCTTTTTGGCATTCAGTGGGTTATGCCTCGGACCTCACGGGGTCTTATTGATGTTTGGAGGGAGCAAAGGGTGGGGACTTGTGTTCGCGACTTTTGGAGGGCGACTCCCCTTTGCATTTGGTGGTGCCTCGAACGCAATAGAAGATCCTTTGTTAGGGAGGAGTTACCCATTGGGGCTCTTAAGTATTCTATTATTTGTTCTCTCTTCAGTTGGGGTATGGGGAGAGATTGTTCTTCTGTAAAGGAGTTTTTGGCGTCTTTGGATCCTTAGGTTTTCTATTTTCTTTTTGTTCTTGGTTCTTGTACAGCTCTTGGGACACGTTCTCCTCTTGAACGCTTTCTTATACAATTTTACTTATCAAAAAAAAAGAATTGGTGTTTTTAAAGGCAAAAATGTGAGGGGAGGATTTTTTCCCCAAGGCAGGAGTAAGCCTTTCAGTTTCTTGTTCTGGTACTGATACAGTGATATGTCAAAATAATTACACAAGTATCCTACTATTTGAGGTCCTAACAGTTCATTGGTTTAGGAGTCACGTGATCTCAAATTGTCCAAACTAAACTGAATTTAACTAAACCAAGCCACTGTGCAAAAATTGGGCATTAAACAACCCAATGTTCCAACTTAACCAGTGAAACGTTAGCTGAGTATGGGGTTTAACAAAACGAAATCAAGAAAACGCCACACAAAATCCAAATCCAACCAATTGCTACCCCTCAACGCACAAAGCACTGAATGATCGACCCCATAACATAATCATTCTCTAGTTTCGTACTGAATTTCCCACAACTTGAAAATCTTAATTCAATAAAAATTTAGACAACTGAAGAACAAAGCAAATTTTAGAAAGAAAATAAAAAATAATTCAAATTTTCTCAATCATCCAGGTGTTTCAGTCAACTATAAATGCATAAATTCTTTTGAATAATCAGAATACAGTCAACAACTAATAAATATGGTCACGCATTCTTAATAGGTCCTACCAACTGTGTGAGTACCTATTGAGACTTTACACTTAAAAATAATGGTACACTGATTTATTAAGCATGGGCAACACGAACTGGAAAAGAAATAGTCCACAGCAGACCATTACCCGTATTTTGTTTCTATTTTTTCCTTGGATAAAATCAACAGCAGATCATTACTTTCATACCAAAAAAGAACAACTTACCACAATAAGAAGTACACAGATTGAAATAAAGAAAAATGCAACGTTCTTCAGAGAGAAAACATAAATAAATTTATCAAAAAAAAAAAGAGAAAAAAGAAGATAAATACAAAGAAAAGAAGGTAAACCTTATTTTCATTTCATATGTCTTTTCTATAATTAATATTAATTTAATACTTCCTCTGGAACAATAAATACGTCCTTTTAACAACACAATTCTTTGAAGGGTTTCTTTTGGAATATAAAAATATGATATGCATTAAATGTATGTCCCTTAAGAGTTGCAACAACCCTCAAAAGGAACATTTGTTTTGGGGACGAAGGAGTATGTGATTTGGTTTACATTGGGGAATCATGATCCTAATAAATTAACAAAGATTGCATTCAACCAGTTCAGAACAAAATTCAGGGTTTAAATCAAATAAAATAAAATTATAGACACCAAATGGCATCCATCCAGTTATACACAGTTCAGGTTTTATAAGCTGTATGCAAAAGTGAATATAATTTGAAGAGAGATCAAAGATTAATCAGAAGAACCAGAAAGTGTGATTATCAGCATTTTTCATTTAATAAATGAAAAATGTCTTATTTTTCATTTTTGAGGAGTTAACAAAATATGAACGTACACAGATGACTAGCTTCTAATGTTCTTTCCTGGGTGGTGTAAAGTTGATTTCCTAGTTCCACCACAATCCCTTGCCTTAATAGTTGCCCAGCCTCTTAAACAGTTGCGCAAATACCATTAATAAGTAACAAGATATTGCCAAACTGATGTGTACTTGTGTGCACAAAACAAAAATTAGCCTACCTTAGAATTTGAACCAGCAGCTTTATGACAATTGTTTTCCTTCATCTTTTCCGTATATACGCTGAAGTTCATGAGTAGCGGCTAGGAATGATTCTGAAAAGTTACGTGTAAAAAGAACAAATTCATTACAATTTTGAGAAAACAAAAGATGTAGGACTACCAAAACACATTGGGCTTTCAATTTTAATTAAACCAAATATTTTGGATTACCTTTCCAAAGACGGAAAGCTTTTTGGTTAATGGGAGATCCAGTTATGGTCTGGATAACCTCAAATAACAAATTCTGAGGGGTGTTCCTGAGCTCCTGAACAATCCCATAAATAGTCTTCCCATTCTCAAATTATATATGATTATTTGGGTGTTTTGTTTTGCAACCAGCATGATGCTCAAACTCATAAGCATTGATTGCCTATAACACCAATAATTGGTCTTCATGTCAGCAGAATAGGCTCAAAATTCCCTTCATATAACCAAGAATTTAATACCAAACTGACCTTAGAAAATTTACATGATTGACAGCCCCACAGATAACTAGAACCTTTTGTGACTTCTACCAAAAATAGGAACAACCACAGGTGTCACCAAATGATAAGGGGATTGCAAGAGGAATGCGTGAAAGTAAGATTTACCTCCTGTGACCAGGCAATATGCTTCACAGGAACACCATCTAGCATACCAGTTGACAGCAAACATCTGACATTTTAAGGGAAATTGTTTGGAGGAACCTTCTTGGCCCCCTTTTTGCTCATCCTCATTAGAAACAGGTTCAGCTCCAGAGGCTGTCATCTGGGCAGCACTTAAATGTGCATAGTTGTTTGATTTAATCAATCCTTCTTTAGTTAATGCTTCTGATTTTGAGCTGAAGCCTGACCCATCAACATATCGTAACTGCATATGAGCCGTCCCAAAGAATTTATATCACCATCATCATGAAAGCCACCAAAGGATATGATATTAGTCTCTCCCTAGCTGAAAGAATGGCTCATTGATAAATTACTGTTCTCAATTTTGCTTAAGGTGTGGCCCACTGTTATGGTAGTATTATCCACTTTGTTGTAGGGGTGACCCATCAATATGGTATTGTCAACCAATTGATGTGATCAAGTTATTACCCTTGCTGAAAGATTGACCCATTGATACAGTATTATTGTTCTCCCTAAAGGTAGGAGCCATCAATATTCTTATTGAAGGTTTGATCCATTGTTGTGATACTGCTGTCATATTTGCAGAAAGTTTGACCCAATGTTGTGATATTGTCATCACCCTTGCTGAAAGACAGACCCATTGATAAGTCATTTTCTTTCTCATTGAATGTATGGCCCATCAATATGGTGTTGTCATCATATGAAATTATTATCACCCGTGTTGTACGTGCCATCCATTGATAGGACATTGTCATCCCCCCTGTTAAAAGAAAGACTTGCTATCATATTGTCAGCAGCCTTGGTATAAGCTTGAGGAATTGACATAGTATTGTTATCCCTTCCACTAAAGGCATTCCCCATTGACATAGACATGAAATTCTCAGTGTCCTAGACTTGGCTGACTTTAACTTTTCCAATCCCACCATAATTAATACCTCCTGATCTAGAATCTTCCAGAGTATCAGATATAGATAAACCAAATGAAGAATCACTCCCAAATGAATCCTTTATTCCCTTTTTTCCATATTGATATTGCTTGTGCCAACTGATGGAATGTTTATGTCATCAAAGTTGATGGTCCTTGCAGTTTCAGGGTCAAATAACCGTTCACCATGTTGACCAACAACTGAATGAAAACCAGAAGCATTTCCCCAAGGACAGGCATTTAAATTTAGAAGTCCAGAGAATGAATTGTGGCTTGAAACTTCAACTGCTTCCTTCTTCTTGGGAAATAGCTCTACTTCAGTACCATCCATGAACCACTGATGAGGGTGCTTTGGCTCAATTCTGGAGGAATTTTCGTAGGATATCTTGCCATCAGTTAAACATCCGGGATCCTTTGACATCCAAAAACCTTTGTTCTGAAATGACTATCATAAATAATAACTATTAACATTAGAATAACTATGAAAACTCAGTACCTATAAAAATAATGTACTTACAAGCATGCCATCAAGATTACATAGAACTTTCTCTTTTGTTCCCAATCCCTTCAACTGTTTTGAATCTTAAAATTTAAAGATGAATGTCAAAGCAACTTTAATATAGGTAAATGCAGAATCATATTTTGAGGACCAAAAGATTGTGGAAGGAAATGGAAAGTAGAGAGAGAATGAGAAGGAAAAAGCAATTCAATAAATAAAAGAGATGATGGTGTGCTGGTGTTGATTTTATGTGAAGTAAGATGTGTGTGCATTTGATGGGTTCACATTTGAGTCATCCCTTCATATATTCTTCTCCATTTGACCCAATCTCCAATGTTCACTTAATTAGCCTAAGTAACCTTATTAGACTAGCATCCTTGCAATAATATCCTAAATAAACATTCTGGCCAATATTCATAAGCATATATGAGCAAAGCTAGGTGTTGCTCATGCTCGGCTCGTTTCCTCTACGACCCTGAAAACAAAGGTTGAGTTGAGCTTGTTTATTAATTTTGAAACTTGCAGCTAAACCAAGCCCACACTATTCATCAAGAGTTCCATTAATTGGCAATTCTAAAAACCAATTTTGTGCCACTTGATTAGCTCACATTGCGCGTCTAAAAGTAAAAGTTAAGTAGGTAGAATAATTTAACTATGCATTCACATAAATAAAGACTATTTAGATATGTAACTCTAGCAATATAATATAAATGTATATATCACAAATGCTAAAACTAATATTATAGTTGTACATATCAAAACGCTTACCAAGAAGAAATATGTGGAAATTGGGCATTTCATAATTGTGTTATGGTCTAAGATCAAGCTCTTCTTCTCGCTTATTTTTAGCCAATTATAAGAATTGAACTCCTATCCCATTGTTCTCTTTACTGCTTGTTCGGTACTGATAGAAAATTGGATGGGAGAAGTGTAGGAAGAACGGATAACACATTCCTAGGGAAGGAAATGTTGTTTGGTTGAGTGGAAAAGAATAGAATGATGTGATAGTAAGAGGGTAGGGAACGATAAGTTTTATAATTATTTATCACAATGCCCTCATTATATAATTTGACAAAAATAGATAAAGAGTAAAAAGGACACTTCAATTTATATCCAATAGTTATCCATCTCTTCTCTCCTCTCTTCGATCCAATTATGGAGGGATGAGAATAGTGCGAAGAGGAATGTCTCATCTGTCCATCCTTACCCTCCCTCCAATTTTCTTTTGTACCAAAAAATGGAGACTCGCTCCATCAATCCTTCCCTCCTTCCTTCCCTCCTACCAAATGTAATGTAAATGAAATGTCAGTGCGTGCTACTATGGCTTTGACAAGTCAACCGTGGTCAATAATCAGCATAAAGAAAGTGAGGATCAATCGAATGAAAAAGAAAAACAAAGTTGAGTACAAGGGCAATCTTGCGTTTCCAATTAACAGCTAACTAGGGCAACTCAGTTTTCTTGCAAGAAGCAGAGGTGTGGCCCCAACTTAAGGAAATAAGACGAAGCCACGGAAGAAAGCACACATACTCCCCGCCAATATGACATAGCAAGTAGCATCCAAGTCTTGGCTGCAATGGTGTCACACCAATAATCTAAGGTTTTTCTGACAGTACACGCATAGATACTTTCATATGATTCAGAGCCTTTATTAGCACCGTAATATGTATTAGCAATGAGTCATATCCCATAGGTCTTAGGGAAAAAAATATTCCATAGGTCTGGTCAAGTGACAATAGAAAGGAGGAAAAATATATATACAAAAGAACATACTAATAAGATGACAAATATAAAAATCCACATCAGTCTGTTTCATAAATTTTGTTCCAATAAAGGAGTTGGCAACCCAAAAAAAAAAGGTTCCAACGTCACACTTTGTTAATTGGGCTATGCACCCCATGCCCACAGGTGATTCGAAATTCAGCAGTACTATAGAATCTTCACGTGCAAAATTTATGACAAGAAACACCAACATGAAGAATATAAATAATGTATGATACATTATACTTAAAATACATGCAGTTACTTAAAAAACAAATTCTCATCTTATATGCAAAACTAAATTTTCAACGAAGGGGTTCGAAACGTACCATGTCTCTGGTTCTATTTATTTACTCAGCAATCTGATTCCTTCCACTTCCGTCCCCATAAAAGTATAAATAATGGAATTCACTCGGACCCTCAAAATGGATTTGTGGACATCAAGAATGCACTATGATAGTTTAGTAAAAATTTTATAACAATTTAGTTAAACAGTCCGTCATAGTAAGCCAAACATGCGGAGCTTCTTTTTTTCACAAAATCTGTAAGGCAGGAGAAGGGGCAAAAAAATAAAAATAAAAATAATAAATAAATAAAAACCCTAGGGAACAAATATGTAATTCTTATTCTTTATTTGAATTAGTAAAGATTTTGACTATCCAAATATCTCATTTCTGCAATATTTATTTGGTTGCTGGCAAGCATGTAGAAAGCAAAATAAGTCGCAGTTTAAAATTTTACTAGACACAACCAATTCAACTCCAAGAAGCTTAGTTGAAACTAAGTGTTTCATTATTTAAAGACTAAATTTTCCCAGTAACCAAACGGAATCTTAAAACACAAATTAGTTCGATAAACACTAAGAATTAGTGAGAGTTAATAATAATGGTCTTAAAAATAATAATGGTGATCAAATCCTAACCGTGACGAAACGAATAAATATCTTCATGACATGTATATATAGAATCCTGAGAAGCAGACTTACACTTCAACGACCGTTCGATGTTCGATTGGATGGATATATGTCAACTTTCCGGCGAGAATGTACGGCCATTGTGATGACTGATGAGGACAACGGCGAGATCTGACGGACGGTTCTCATAAGATGGTGCCATCAGTTAGCGAAGCATAATCTTTACCGTGCACGTTGTCTGTTTATTTCTAAAACATAGTTAAACATCATCCATATGAGTGAAAACATTTAAAAATAGATGGGTAGATATTATTATTGAGCTCTCCCATTGTTTGGCGAATTTACATAAATATCTCCTTATATTTAAAAAGAAACCCTCCCATGCAGTGCTGCAGAATGAACGAGTTGTTTAGCTCAATCAAAAGTTCAATTTGAGTTTGTTCATATTTTTTTGTTTTTTTTTTTTTAAAATATAGAAAGTTGAGGGTTCAAATATTCGGTAGATAAAAGTAGGTATGTGCTATTTATTGTCAATGAAAAAAAACACACAGTTTCGGTTTATTCATATTAAATTTATTTAATGAGCCAAGTTTGAAATAGATTGGTTAAAATTTTTGAACTTACCTCACTTACTAGGGATTCTTTGATTTAGAATCAATTATTGCTTTTCTTTATCAATCTTAATTTTCGGGCTTGTGTTAGAGAATGAGTTTGTAAACTTAACTTAAAATTTGTTTATTGAGCTTAACTCGGCTCAACTAAGTAATATTCGAGCCGAACTCAAACAATAATGTTTGAGCTTAAAGATGTCAAAAGTTGGTTCACCTTGACTCGGTTTGATTTGAAGTGCGATAATTGTTTATATTTGTCTAATATTACTAATTTTTTTAATATTCCGTTTGGTAAGAAGGAATAAAATTGCATGAAAGTAGAGAATAAGAGAATAAAATTGCATGGTAGAAATAGTGTCGTTCTATCTTTTTGTTTGGTTGGATGGAAGAGAAGATAATGAGATAATACATTATTTTGTTTGTTAAGAGAAAAGATTATAGAAAGGAATAGAGAGTATTAATTATAAGGAAAGTTTTGTTAAAAAATCTTTGCTTTTTTCCTCTGGATAAAAACTTGTGAAGGAATAATTATGACTCTTTTCTCCTTACCTCTTCTCCGCCAAACGAAAACAAATTATTTATTCCTTCCTATGTTCCCTTCCCTTCCCTTCTTTCCTTTCAACCAAATAAAACATTAGATAATACAATATCTATTTTAAAAATATGTCTTGTATAATAAGGAAATATTGAATCTGAACATGTTATCGAATGACATGATCATCATTTTTTTCATCTTTACTAATGCTGAAGTGCATTCTTACTAAATTTCCTCTTTTTTTATTTAATTATTTATTTATTTTTAATAGAAGTTCAGTCATATTGGAAGATATCAAGCTTGCTCCTCAAGCCCATTCTTATTTCAGAGTGATTCGGAGCTGTCCCTCAACAGGCCAGCCCATCTCCTAAGCAAATTGGCCCAATCCACTTCTACCTCAGACCATGAATGGAATGTGTGGCCCTCTTGGCTTCTTAAAGCTGTCAAAGCACCTCTTCACCTCTTCAATTATTTATTTTTTTTGTCAATTTTTGTTTTTTTTTTTTTTCCTTTTTTTTGCCTACACGATGATGGAATTAATATAAATCATACATCCGACTAAAAAAAAAAAGCAAAAATGCCTTCATCAACTTTTTATCTTGCTCAGCATTAATTTTTTTTAAATGCATTATAATTGAATTATTGGAATGAGAAGCACCGGGCAAAATTAGTAGTGATGTGCTATTTTTCGAGAATCAAAATCTCCTCCAAGGGCAGAAATCGCAGTTTCAATATTACTAATAAATGTGAAAAGTTATAAACTTCACCCACTAGACAAAACCGCAGATTAAATTTGGAAGCTAACGTACCTTCAAGACCAACCCAAATAATTTGATTGAATTTGTAAACAAATTCAGTGCAAAAAATTCCCATTTAAGAAAACAAATTGTATTAACAATTAACAAAATTGGCAAGAGGCTACAGTGGACATCAAACAAAAATGACCAATATCAACCTCCCAATAAACTACCTCCTATATATACCCCCAAAATCCTATAACAAAACTCTCTTTCTGTAAAGTCATTCACCTTTTGTTATACACTTTGCTTTTAATCTATCACATACCCAAGAAAATGTGAACACCCTCTTCTGCAAAAAGCTGTGAAGTTCATTCTTCACTCAAAAGTCAAAAGCTCAGACCCCAAAGTATAAACACGCATGACCCAAAAATCCCACATATCTGCAGCCACTTCTCTATATCCATCCTCATTCTCTCTATATGTATATATATATAATCACTATATATATCCCCAGCTTAACCACCACCCCATTCATCATAATCATCGAATTCAACTGTCACCTGATCAACCCACGTGTCATGCATCAAGCGTGCTGTTTGGGTGCACGCGCATGTGATGCCATTTCAGGTAAAACATTGAAAACTCATGGGTTGGGATGGGTTGGGTTGGGCCAATCATGAACATTACAGCCCACATTGCACTTGGGTGTCAGGGAGGATGCTTCTCGTTGCTCGTGTCCACTTGTCAGCCCATTATATGTCAGTATTTTACAGCTGCGATACTCCTATTGGTCAGTTGCTTTTGGGTTGTGACTGAGAACCTTGGTGTGCTTTCTATGCAGCTTTGTGCCCTAGTTAGGAACAAGAATTCTTCTGCTTCGACTTTGGCCACGCATGGAGATGAAAGTGGTGGTGGTGGTGCTCTGATTGTGGTTTGTTTAGCGGCGACAGAGCTAATGGGCATGGGCTTGGGCTTTTTGTTGCTGGCCACATTGACTTGGACTGAGAATAGTGAATAGACTGGTCTGTGGTCTGAGAATTTGGACTCCCCCCTCACATACCACATTTGCTTTAGTCCCTCACCTTTCCATAATATTCTGTCACACCTGTGTTTTTCCAAACAAACCATCAATACAATGCATTAGAAGAAACTGTAGTCCCTGAGAAGAAACAGATTAACAAACCAAAAATATAAGATTTGCTATTTTCTGAACAAACAATGTAGAGTTTGTTTTTTTATATGAAACCGAAGGCATTTTCAATGTAGAGCCCCAATCTTAGTGGCAGAAAGGTTACTCATTTTCTAGTACATTTGACCTATCAACATAAAGTTTTGCACAATTAGTTTCCTTATGAAAACTATAATGAGTAAGATTATAAATAAATAATAATAATCAAGTGATTGCAAGTTTTGTAATATTATATTAATTGCAGGGTCGGTTGTACCTTTTGTCCATGGTAGTTATTTTATACAAGGAATAATTCTATAACCCCACAAACCGGCTCTGTCATTTTATCAGTTTAAAATAGTCGTTTAAGAATACCGCAATCAATGGAAAACCAGGTGAGGAAGATGATTAAAAATACAAAAACCAGGTAAACTCTTTCTCCATCCCTCCTGCGCTGCTTTCGTTGAAATTTTTAAAGAAGTGGAACCTTTCAAAAGTTGATTAAAAAAAAAAAAAAAGCATACTAACATGTGACATTGGTCCATCTACCAATTATTTTGTCCTAGGAGTACATGGTCTGTGCCTTACAGTATTTAAAATTTTCCTACATTATTGTCTCCAATTACAGTTTTCAGGTTTCCCACCTGAATTTTTACATAATGGTAATAGTTTCAGTGGACCAATTTTGTCTCGGAAAATGTGAATTGAACATACTAAAAAATATTGGAAACCTCTTTCAACTATATTAGTCAAACTCATTATTCCAGGGTGAACTGTGAAGATCTCAATCTCTTAAATCGGTGCACATAGCGACTCTTGATTATGAGAATGGCGACTTGATTACTATATTTCTTAATTTTTTATTTTTGAAAAGAAGACAATGACTTTTTCAACCATAGGTTTCGCATTAGTTGGGGTATACCTATTTGGTGGTTGTGTGTGCGCGTATATAGGTTATTAGGTGCATGCATGAACAAATGGATATAAGAACCTGCAATAGAGCACATTACGACTTACGCAAGATTCGAACAATTTTTTTTATTACTAGGATATGATAGCATCCTATTCCTTTCTTGAACAAAGAAATTTCAATCAAAGAAGAAAACAAATATAAAAAATAAATAAAGAAAGAAATGGAATGTTACCAGGCAGGAGTTCGTCGCTTCTCTTTAGATGTGGAGGTTTGGGCAACATAATGGTCAGAATTGGCAAGGTATTTGTACGTTGGTGCAAAATATATTCTTCCTTCTTCCCACCCCGTGAATACGCGGCCAGCTCTTTGCTCTATCTTCAACTGCCAAATGCAATTTACATATACAAAGTTCACAATTTGAGTATGTTTTTACATGTTAAATGCCAAATGCAATGTGAATTGGTGATCGGAACATTAATCTGATAATTGTATGTGGAAGAGTAGCTTTTTTTCCTTCTAAAAGTGACTTAAACTAATTCACATTAGTCTCACCTGATCTTTCTCCAAAAGTGCTTGCCAATCGTTTTTCTTTAGTAGCTCATGTGTTCTATCCCCACAACCAGCAGATGCAAGTCGATAATTCAGATCTCCAAGCCATATAACCTTGCTATTTAAGATGAATAGTAAAAAGCACAAGACCAAGTTAGAATCGATGCGACCATAATAATGAATAGAGTAAATAATTATAAGGGCTCCTCGCAAGAACTTCAAGGTTGAACGTTCTCCGGTACCACATTTACATGTAAATTTTTTATGTTTGAAGAATGAACTTGCAAAATCAAGATAATTTTTTTTCTTTCACTTTTCCTTCTTTAAAAGTAGAAAAATAAATTAGGCTGGCGCAAATAATTTAATTATGCGCTTTACAAATTAAAGCACTCACTCGTGTTCCAAAATGTTATCAGGAGGAGCTGGTTGTCCCGGTACTCTACATGAATGAGAAAACCTAGTTTTCTTCAATATTTCCACGACATCCAAATTTCTTCTGACCTCATCACCTTCTTTCTCTCCAGAGGCTAAATGGGTACAAACGAAGCACATTGTTGTCTGGTGCAATGTCATGCTAATAGATATCGACCCCTAAAATTCCCAAAAAAAATTTAATTAATGACAATGATCAATTGGTCTCTTAAATTAAACTAAACAATTCAATTAAAACACATATTGTATATGTGTATATATGTTGCTATACCTTATTACCAAGATATCCCATAATGCCCCTTCCAACACATGAGACCTTCAAATTGCTAATGTGCCTATATAGATCAGTGCGTACCCACACGCATAAAAATAGTCCTACCATCTGCTTACTAGCTGCCATGCAGTACAATTGCTGCTGCATTGGACTAGCTCCATGGCTGACCGACGTTCGAGGAGGACTCGGTGAGCCTTCTTCACAAGGGTTCGAGTTCAAAGTCAAATATCTGTCAAAATCTTCTTTCTGGTTAAGATCATTTTCTAATGAGAGCAAATCAGAGAAGCTGACTCTGGGTTTTAGACTTGGTTGATGCTGATCACACTGGTCAGTGGCATTATTGTGGTAATCTGGAACACCTTGGTCATTTTGGTTGCTGTTCAAAGCTCGGCGAATGAGAGAGAGCCACTTGGCAGCTGGACCGTTGTCCTCAGCTCCTAGTACATTGCCTGCATTTAAGGGTACGATTTCCTGAAACCTGATTCACAGCAGAAGGTGAAAAGGGTAAGTTTCAAAAACTCAAATTACCCCTAACAGAGTCAAACATTTTAAATTTACCTAAATATCCCTACTTTTTGAAATCACAATAGTACCGACCTTCCATTTTTGAGTGGTTCAATATTACGTGCTAGAACTTGGGGCGTTCTTTTACCATTTCAGTTGGTTAAAAATTCAAAAGCGCACAGAAAGTTTGGGACTTTGGGGGCAAAAAAGTAAATTAAGAAGGGTGGGACTTAAATAGAGTTTTGAGTGCACGTTAGTGATGTGCTGGTGGGCATGTCAAGGTCTAGTCAACTAAGTTTTGCCCAGGACGCTACCATGCGCCAATTATGGTGGTGCGTGACACTAGCAATTTACTGTAATACTGGAATATATAAATATATATACACACAGTAAGAAACTGGACAGATACAACACAGAATTTATGAGAAGTCACAGAGGGTAGATTGTTTAAACTAGGAAAGATTAATTGTGTCCACCTTGCAGTTTTACACATTTAGCCCGCCTTAGAATACTAGAGATAGACAAGGCAAAAAGAACATGTATGTAAAAAAAAAAAAAAAAAAAGCACCTACACACACACACAAAACACACACACGTGTGTGTGTGTGTATACACAGACACAGAGAGAGATATCATACCCAAGAACATAGATGTCAGCTGGGGCAGGTGTCCTTAGCCAATCCCTCAAGTTCAATTCTTCATGGGGTGACTTCCCTCCCACATTCCATGTCCCCACGAACATCCTATAAAGTCCCCAATCATAACCAAACATTTACCATCATAACCAACCCCAAACATAACAAAACAAAAATTCACAATCATTGATGCCCAAAGCTTGCTTAAGATGGTTTATATTTCAATAATAAGACATAGTGAAGTTAGAGCAAGAATTAGTTGGAATATGACTTAAATCGGTAGTGGGATCCAACTTATTTTGAATTCATGTCAATAAAAAGTGATGAGAAGGGATTGCATTAACTAAAATTTTAAAATTAAGATATGTGAATGGTAACGTGGTCACACTCCAACACGTAGAGACCGGCGTAGCAGTGATCTTTATTTTTTTCATTGACAAAATAAATAAATAAGTGAAAAAATTATCCTTCCATCCAAACAACTTATTAATTTACTTGCCCCTAAAAAAAATTTAATTTATAGCTAATTTATCATGGATAACATTAGGAATTTTATTTTTTTAACAGGTCTATTAACGTGACTCTCAGTAGACCAATCAGTTGGAAGATGTTATATAAATAAATTAATAAATAAATAAAAATATAATCCTCCTATCCAAACAACTCATTAATTTTCTAGCCCCCAAAAAAATATATTTAATCTTAAAAAAAACTGTGGTGAGAAATTGCTCTTGCCTTACCTGAGGTTGAGTGTATCGGTGACAGCTGGCACATCCGCTTCGAATCTTGACCGTTCAATACCATCACTAGCTTGCATCAACCACCCTTCTGTTTGTTAGTTAGATCAAAACTCAGTTAAGAGACGAAGTCGATCCTGATAGTAATCACGAATAGGGGTAACTAGAGATGTTAAAGTACAGATTAGGACCACCGTACACGTGGAACACATGGTGGTCCTAATTGGAAACTAACTAGAGAGAGGGCCACCCCCTAAAGTAGCCTCCACTCACCAAGCTCATTCAATATGAGTCCTTAGACGTCCCATCACTAACCATCTAATCAAACCGTCAATCGACGGCTCAGTTGTACCAAGTGGACGGAAGAAATAGCTGAATGAGTACCAAACATGAAACTGTGCCGATCCACATAAACATACCCGAGAATTCCTCCTCCGGTACGACAACGTAGCGGTCCTCGTCCGAGCAACTCTTCCTTCTCTCACTTCTTCTATTCACTATAGCTTATACGCCCAAAAACAAAAACCAAAACAAAAACAAAATCTCAGAATCCGAAACAAAAAAACAAATGAAACAATTCGAAAAATTGAAAAGCTGAAACAAAACTTACCTCTCATCATGTAATCGGAATGAAATTCATCTGCACCGCTCTTTATATTTAACCATTTTCTCACAACCAATTTAGGCCACGAAGACTGTATCAAATGTTTCACTGTCATCTCTCTATAGTTTATAGCTATATATATATATATATATATATATATATATATATATATCTGAGTGTGTATGTACGTGCATATGAATTTGTAGCATACCTTGGAAATCTTCATGCGTTCTGTTCTCATTGCTGCAAACACCAATTAACAAATACCTCTGATTATTTGGAGCTGAAAGAGTGAACACGAATAAAATAAAAATTTTGAGTCTGAAAATAAAAATAAAAAAGGTGATAAATCAAATATATGTTGTCATGGTAATAAATTAGTATAAAATTGGGTGTACAAAAGGGAATTAAAAAGACCCAATTGCTGGAAAAATGGAGACAGCTTCTGAGGAAGGATAGTACACGGAAAGAAACATAATGCAAGAAAAGTAAATGTTGTTATAATATGTATATGTTCATGTCTATATTATATATATATATATATATAGAGATAGAGAGAGAGAGAGGAGAGGAGAGAGAAGACAGGTAGTTCCTTTTTCTTGAAGAATAGAGCTTTAGAAGAAAGTTTAGATTTGGGTCTTTACAGGGAGGAGGACAGAGTGTATGGATGAACAATTAAATGAAAAAGAATGTAACGATTTGGGCTTTTTAAGATCTTTAAGAGTTGGATCAAATCTCTATTAATTATGCCATTTGTAAAAAGTAACATTTCTGGGTTCATAAAAAGCTCAGAAACGTAAAAAAAAAAAACAAAAACAAAACGTATAATAATCAAGAGAGTACTTGCAGAAGATCTAGAACGGTTAAAATAAACAGAAAATGAGATCTTGAAGCTCAGTTTCAATCCAAAATAGAAAACCCAACAATGAAAGTGAAGATTGTGATATAAAATGACAAGATCTTGATGATTTCTTGTGACCCATCTCTGTATTCTGTACTGTGAATCAACAAATTCTAAGAAAACAGAGGAATATATACAGAAATAGAGGAGGCCAAACAAATGATGAATGAAACAGAAGATTTGAAACAGTGATGTGTATTTCTGGGAAGTGGTCAACGACATTGCTGATTTTAGATGAAATCGAGACACAGAAAAAACCAAAACAAGCTAAATTAACATGACTATACACTTACATGAGTCGAAAAAAGTTTTTGAGGTGTGAGGTATGAAAGACTGTTCTTGAGGATGAAAAGAGCTCCCTTTTATCGATCTTTCCTTTTCGATTCTGTTGTAGAGAGAGAAAGTGAGAGAGTCTTAGAGAGAGAAAGAGAGAACAGAGCCACTGTGATGTAAATTTGGCTTCTTGTGTTGGTTGGTGGTGAAGAGGAGGCAGAGGAAGTTTGGGGGCGTTCCTCGGAAAAGCAAAAAGGGTCAGCTTCGTCTCTATATATAACATTCATACTCAGAAAGAGAGAGAGAGGGGTAGATATAGAGAGAGAGAGAGAAGGGGTTAGATATAGAGAGAGAGAGAGAGAGAGAGAGAGAGAGAGTAAGGGCACGTTCAACTCGGAATACTAGCTTGTTTGGGGGTATTATGGTCATTTTGGCAACCGGAGAATACAGTCAAAATGTAACTGAAACACTTCTTTTTCGTACTTGTATCGACTTCATAGGTCCACCGTTTGCCACACTGCAATTGGGCATTGCAGAGAAATTTTCATTTCATTTAATTCGAGCTTTTATACTAACCAGCTTTGTTAAATGAGCTTGTACTTTGTAAATTCATTTCATTAAAATTTTCAGCAAAGGTATCAAACACTATTTGAATGGCCGCTATTTTTGTGCAAAATTTATTTTCATACCCTTTTGGCCAATTTTCATTTCTTTCTTTCTTTCTTTCTTTTTTAAACTTTGCTTTGTAATTATTTTTTTATATTATATGATTTGAACATTGAATTTGTATATTTCATAATTTTTTATTTATTTTTCTTAAATCTAAGTAATAGTTAGAGTGTTATGAATTATTGTGAATTAGAGGGAAGGGAATTCCAACTTATGATAACACTATCACACCTTTGTATATTTCATATTGACATTTAAAATTGTCAACAAATTAAATTATTAGTTTGTTTTATTGAATTTAAATTTAGCAGACTTTAACTTATTTAGAGGTGGCTATTTCTAAATCTTATTTTGGATTTTAATTAAAAGGCCTAGTTATCCATTATTGTGTTGAAAAGTTAAGCCTAGTAAAAGTATTGTCTTTGGATTGGAAGAGTGAAAATCAAAGGAAATAAAAGGAAAAAAAAAATAAGGAAGAGTTTCAGTTTATATATTTGGTTTAAAAATAAGAGGAAAAATAAAAAAGATTTGTTCAATTAGGTGCGTCTATCAACTAGACAATTGGGCAATGCCCCTACAAAAAAACTTAATTATTATTATGTTTTACTACTAATTTGTAATAATAATTTAAAAAAAAAATTAATAATAAATAAAATTTTGCATTATGCACTTTGCTCACTTAATAAAATGCTCATATCCTTCTTTACCAAATCCGATAATAGAGTTATCAATATCATTTTTTTTCTTCCTCATCCAAATCTTCTCATTTTCTTACTCAACCCATACTATTCTCTCTTTTATTTTTTTTTTCTCTTTTTTCTTTTTTTTTGGTTATCGTTCTGTATATCCAATGACATAGTTAGCATGGTATAAGTTGAGGGATATTTTTAAAGCACTTTATTTAAGGGGTGGGGGTTAGGGGATTGAAGAAAGAGCCATACACATAATATGATTTATTGAAATTACAATATTACAATGCCATGTGCTTTTTAATTAATTAATTTACCACTAAGTTTACGAGTTTTGTGTTCAATGAACCTGAAATTAATTGTTTTTTCACATCCAACAAACACTATTAGGAGTAGCAGTGATCAATCCAAAAAAGTAAGTCAGTCTTGCTAAATGGAAGACACTTGTCACTGTGATATACCATTGTTAATTTAAAAAATTCTTTTAATCTAAAAGTGGTTTGAATTGAGTATGAAAGTGAAGCAAGTGATTACGAAACTTGCTATTATTCTATTATCTAAAATGTATTTAATTAGTACGTAAATTGAACGTGGCAACGTAAGTATGAGCTTATATACTAACCAAATTTTCATAATCTATTTAAAATAGAACCCATTATTATTGACTAAGATCTCAAGGGTGCCAAATATTACTACTGAACATGTGTATCTGTTTCCACATCCAAAGCAGAAAAACCCACTGCCTTTCTTTTTCTAGCTTGTGATCAGGTCCAATTTGTCAAAGAAAAAGACTTTGAATTATATATAATTAACCTATATATGTATATACTAGTATATGTGTGTATGTAGTGACGGACACATAAAATTTTGTGAGGGGGAGCGGCCTTTTAATTTGTAAGAGCAAATTTATATAGTGGGTCCATTTTTGTATTTTCAATAGAGCTTTCTTCATAAATTTTTTAAAATTTAAAGTGTAAAATACAAATATATACATTTTGAAGTATAAAATGTAAAAAAATAAAATAATAATAAAAAAAGAATCCAATAGGGGGCGAATCGTAATTTTAGTGGGGGCATTTTCTTAAATTATAAAAAAAAAATTGAGATGTAAAATGAAAATATTAAAAATTCAGTTGAGGCATTCACCTCCACTGATCTTATGTTAGATCCGTGTCTGTATGTATGAGAAATGTCAAGTCCTATTTCATCAATGTTATATTTGTCTATCATTATTGTCACTGTACAAACAAACATAGTCCCCCACAATACTACCATTTGTACCAAATTCACTCTCTTCCATTTCAAATATTATTGGGTAAATTCTATTTACCTCAAGATTTTATACTCTTCTATATTTCATCAATGATTTTTTTTTTTTTTTTTTTTTTTTTTTTTTTTTTTTTTTTTTTTTTTTATGAAGCGTTTGCAATCATATCACATTAGGAGGGCAAAATTGACATGTAAAAAAAATTTTGTTATATAAACCAAAACTTCATAAAAGTAATTTGGATTATATGAACCATTAAATGGTTTGTGTATAATATTAACAAACTTGAAACGAGGTACGTGAATTATAAAATGGTTTATGTATAAACTTGAAACCAGGTACGTGAAATTTATGCAAGTCTATTTTTGGTTCAATAGGAAGGATATCATAATTGAAAATAGATTTTTTGTTAAGGACAAAATTTTTAAAAAGGAAAGATGCTCCCCACATATTTCTTCTAATTTTTTGAAGGAAGAATTTATTTATTTTATTTATTAATTTTTTTTAACAAACGGAAAGGATATTCTAGTTCTAATGTCATAATGAAAAAGAGACATTTTGTTAAGGACAAAAATGTAAATAAAAAAATAAAAAAGGAGGAGGAAAGATTTCTACTAATTTTTGAAAGAAAAGCATATTCTAGTTCTAATCATTTGAATCTATGTAAGAATTACTAATTTACTAAAAACTGAGTCAAGTCAATCTAAGAAAAAACATATTTTCAAAATTATAGATTGCATTTGGGTATTTGTGACAAAAATCAATCCCAACTCTAATTTGAATGACATAGTAATATTAAAAATTGAAAACGAAATAATTACAATCACTCTTTTGTCCTCAAAGTCAAATTCATAAGAATTACAATCACACTTTTCTTCTGTCACTTCATAATTTTTTCTTTGATAATCTTAACAAAATTCAACATTTGTGATTTTTAAAGTGTTCAATGTAATACTACCTAACAAGATAATTTAGATCGAATTACATATAATTTAGATTCATCTCATGCAATATTAATTAAGTTTGAATTGTATTTGAGACTAAAGTAATGAAATCGAGCTTCGTCACATACATTAATATCACATCATATAGAATAATATCTAAAACAATATGATAATAGAATTTATATCGTATCAAATTACGACAGAACTTGCATGTTGATCCACGCATTATCAAATGTCAAACCATTTTTCTGTTTCCATTAAAACAGAAGAAAATTTGTGGAAGCATAAAGCGATGGCCAGTCGGATTGCAAGGACGGTTTCTCTTGAAGCGGCAAGCAATTAAGAAGCAAGGACTCTGAGTCTTTTTGTTGGACGCGGTGTTGATTTGACGGTTAAGATGCTGGCTGAATTTAGATCTTCATAGAATTATGGGACTATAGCCATCAGCCGTCTGATTACGTGGACCTTTAAAATTGGATAGAGGCTCATTGAGACTGAAGAGAGAGAAAGGTGTTTTCAATCCTACTGTAACCTGTGGCTATATTTGACAACACTTGCTAACATGATACGAAATTAACATGAGATAAAAGAGAATTTAAGTTTGGGTTAATTATGTTTGTATTGAAATAAGTATTCTGAAAATACAAAGAATTTCTCCCAATTCCAGAGAGAGAATTTCTTCACTTCCAATGCTTTCTAACCTCTTTTCCCTCTCGATTTTCCTCATTTATAGACGGTTACAACCTCCTCTGGCCTGAGCCTTATCTGCTCCCTTTTGTCTGGACTTAACTTTTCTCCTTTTAATATGGGTTTTTGTAATGACTTTATGGACCTAGGCCTATCTTGCGCGAACTTGCTCCATCCTGTTTGTCCATACCCGACCCGTCCTTTGCAATACGGATCATACCAAGCCCGGGTCATTTTGGTGTCCTCATCTGCCCCCAATAATCTCTCTCCTCATTAATGAGGGTGAGATTATTGAAAAGACACGATCTTGGTCTGACGGCTCGGAGCAATGACACGAGGAATCGAACGGCTGGCACGAAAACCCAAGCTTCGAGATCTGCAGCGCCACTTTTTGCCTTGACCTTTTGAGTTCCATATCGCTTTTACTTCTCCTCTTTAAAAATTCCGGTCTTTCAACTTTCACCCTTCTTCTTATATCTCGCTTCTACTTTCTGCTGCCTTCCTGCACATTCCGGCGATCCTTTTCAATTTCTCCGACGAGTCTTTCCTTTTCGATTTTTAGCTACTGTACCGTTGCTGCGTTCATCACAAACTTTCAAGGTCAGTTTTTTTTTTTTAAATCTCTCCTTAAAAAGACACCTTTACTGCCTAGGACTCTTCCCCTTCTCAATGGCTCCCCCTAACCTGAACGGCATTCGATCCAAGAATTACATTCCTCGCAACGTTTCTCTCAAAGTCTATCCAATAAACTTAGACGGGAGATCTGGTGAGGGTCTCCTTCCTAGGGAAGTTTTATTCTCCGCCGTTCACTTGAACGTCATTAGGTTCCCCCTACACCCATTCTTTTGTTATGCTTTCAACAAATTGGGGCTTTGCCCCCCTACAAGTTAACCAAAACTTTCTTAGGGTAATTTCAGTCCTCCTGCTCTTGAATCGTGATAGGGCTCTCAATCTTGACATTATTGACCTTCTCCTCTGCTATCGGATTAATAAGATTTCACAAAATGATTTGTACTATCACTTTTTCCCTATTGACAAACGGTCGATCTGCACTGATAAGAACTCATTTGAAAAAGGTTGGAGACGAAATTTAATCGTGGTTGGTGGGAATTGGCAGACTCCGCTCGGCCAATCCTTCTCTATCCTTTCTTCCTTTGGAGCATGTTCTGTATCTGGCTACAAAAAGCTGAAAACACATCCTACTGAATACCACTGTGAAACTTGTCTTCCCCGTTTTTGCACTTTTCTTTGTAGTTGCCTTCAAATTCCTCATGATGAACTGGTTTACAGCGTCTGCAGGGCTAGGCTAGACACCTTGCAAGAAAGTGTGCTGAACAATGTCCCTTCAGCTACTGATTTGCTTACATCTGACAATCTCTCTGACATCTTTCTTTTAGGGTCTATAATTGAGAACATTCAGATCCCATCGTTCAGCAGGAGGAGGCGTCCTGCTCTCACCCCTTCTAACGCTCCTGCTATCACATCATCATCTACACCTGCTTCCACATCATCTTTCCTTGCTGTCTCTGCCCCAAAGCAAGTTGTGATTGTTCCAACTGTGATTCAAGTTTCAAACCGTTCTGCTGATGCGCCTTCTGAGCTCACTCATGCTGAGAACCCTATTGTGGGCCATACTACTGAGATCCGTCCTGCTGAATGATTTCCGCATACTCCCTCGTGAATGGTTCGCATAATTTTTCTAGCTTCTGTTGAGGTAGCACACTTCAAATATAGACCCTAGAAGGAGCATCTATACAACTGATCACGCACAATGGCATACTTTGCCGCGTTGGACCTAATTTTTCTTGCCTCGTCCTTCTGCTCGGGGAGTGCACCATTACGTATGAAAGCCATGATTGGATCAATCCAGCTCGGCTCATATGGTATAACATTAACATGTTGAGCGCTCGGATTAGGTAGCTTATCAAAAATGGAAGGTTGGATCAGTACGTCAACCGAGATGACCCTAGCCAAAGTCTCTCCAGAACTAGATGCACTACAAGCCAAGCGGTCGGCATCTTCGTTATACTCTCTCGGCAATTGGATAAACCTGATCTGATCAAAGCCTTTCGCCTCACGCAGAACTGCAGTTCGGTATGCTTCCATGGTCTTATCCTTGGCCCCATATTCCCCATTGACTTGCCGAATGACTAGTTGTGAATCACTATAAGTAATCAGATTCTTGATCTTCAGTTCTTTAGCCAACTTCAGCCCAGCTATCAACGCCTCGTATTCTGCCTCATTGTTGGTTGCGTTGAATTCGAGTCTTATCGCTTGGCTCAGCGTAGTTCCTTCTGGTGTTCGCAATTGGATTCCAATCCCTGCCCCCATTTGATTCGAGGAGCCGTCCACGAAGAGCTTCCACAAGGAACAATTATAATCCTCTACCAAATCTTCAGCATCACATTCAAGTAGGAAATCCGCCACCGCTTAACCTTTGATTGCCATCCTGGGCTCGTATGCAATATCAAATGAACTCAATTCAATGGCCCACTTGGTCATTCTCCCCGATAGGTCCGGTTTATGCAGGATCATTCTCAAAGGGAAAGTTGTTAAAACGACGATTGGGTGAGATTCAAAATAATGTCTAAGCTTTCTTTTTGCGTTGACCAGCGACAAGATCATTCGTTCGGCCCTGGAGTACCTTCTTTCCGGCTCAGACATTGTTTTGCTAACATAAAACACCAGGAACTGCTTTTCTTCTTTGCAACGGATCAGAACGGCACTAGTCGCTATACTCGATACCCCAAGATACAGAAAGAGCTTCTCATTCGGCTCAGGAGCAGACAAAACCGGAGGATTACGCATGTATTCTTTTAGGCTGGTTAGCGCCTATCGTTGCTTATCCCCCCAGGTTTGCCTTCCGTGCCCTCAAATTGTATCAAAGAAAGGTTTATAGGGTCCGAAAGCTTGGAAATAAATCTGCTCAGTGCAGCAATCCGACCTGTGAGTGCTTGCACCTCCTTACTTGTCTTTGGCTCTGCATTTCTGATCAGGGCTTCTGCCTGCGCTGGGCTGGCCTCAATTCCTCTATGATTGACCACATGTCCCAGAAATTGACCGGAGCTTACGCCGAATGAGCATTTGGCCAGATTAGGCTTCTCCCATACTAGCGCAACACATCGAACGCATCCTGCAGGTGCGCAAAATGATCGCTCTTCTTCTTACTCTTGACCACCATATCATCAATATAAGCCTCGACAATGCTTCCCATTTGGCCCTTAAAAATCTTGCTAATCAGCCTCTGATAAGTAGCTCCAGCGTTTTTTAATCCGAACGGCATGACTTTGTAGCAATAAGTCCCTCGTTCAGTAACAAACGAAGTTTTCTCTTCGTCAATTGGATCCATGGGAATTTGATTATAACCGGAATAAGCATCCAGGAAGGTTAAACGCTTATATCCTGTGGTGGCATCTACCATTTGATCAATCCTTGGCAATGGGAAACTATCCTTTGGGCAAGCTTTATTCAGATTAGAGAAGTCGATACACACTCTCCACTTCCCATTCTTCTTCTGCACCACAACAACATTGGAGAGCCAGGCCGGGTACTGAACTTCTCTGATGAATCCGGCTTCAAGCAGCCGATCAACCTCCTCAGCTATAATCTGATTTCGTTCTGGAGCAAATCTTCTCTGCTTCTGCTTCACTGGCTTTGCATTCAGATCTACATTGAGGGAATGGCATGATACAACAGGATTTATCCCTGGCATATCTGAATGGCTCCATGAGAATACATCTGCATTCCGAGTCAAGAAATCAGTCAACTCTAGTTTTTCTTCTTCAGCAAGTCTGGTTCCCACCCTTGTTGTTCGGTCCGGTTTCTCATGGTCAATCTTCACTTCATGAAGGGGTTCTGTGGTTGTGATACCCCTCGGATCCGAGACACGGGTTGATCAGGCCCAGGCCCAAACCCAAGGGAATATCAAACAATTAATATTTTATAATGAACACGGAATACAAAATAAATTAAGAAATGAAATTAAAGCTGGAAGGAACTAAAAATAGAATCCGCAAAATATTATAATTATTAAAATCCATTAAACCCAAACTCCAAAACTCCATCAGTTTACAACTTGGGAATCCATCTCTAGTGGACCCCTATTAAACATCCAAACGGAAGATAGAATAACTGTAATAAACGTCCAGAAATAAAACTATAGAGAGAGCCCTACATCGTCGGAAGAGTGAATAGAGACCTCTGCTCAGCACGAACACGTCTAAGCCTGGAACTGTCGTGTACCTGAAAAATAGAAGTGGGTCAGGCCCACGCGCAAGTTCTATACTACTACAATCCAAACAGAGACTCGATACGCATGTACATCCTAAACAATTCAACAATAGCTAATAGTTCGTAAATATATATATAGTCACACTAAAGGACTCTCACTGGACTACAGGCCGGTCTCAACCTGAATAGAGGTAACATGTTAAAACGCACACGAAGTGGGCATATGTACCTATACCTAAACAGGGTACACCTTCAATTATCGTAGCCAGCTACACATCCCGATGCATATACGCTCCCTAGCCATTGGTCCTGAGGCTCAAGCTCATACCGAGGCACCATAACAGTACATATATAAAATCCATCCAAAATCCCGGGTATTGCTGCTCAACAAGTAGTTGCCATGATAATACAAATCCACGGGACTTAACTTTTAGTTAATCCCATCCTTATTCCAAGTAGGTGGGTAATGATATTGTTTTAAAAACTAAACCCATCCTTAGTATGCCATCGTCCCATACCGGTGCCTGCTTTCCAATCCTCCGGTAGTCAATAATACCAATAAATCAAGTATATATCAACTAAATTCCAACATCCAACATTCAATGTTAGCAGTGATAAAATAAGCATTGATAAACAGGGTCACAACAACAACATATACATGCCCAATTTAAGTTGTTCCCTTTAGTCTGATATACAGACAGAATTAATTAAAACTTCCATTTAACACCTTACAAATGACATACAGATATGTAGGGTATGTATCACAAAATCCTAACCTCCACAGTTGATACTAACTGTGATAATGTAAGCATCAAAACAATATTCACAGTATGTATGTAAACATGCTCAAATTATAGTATTCCACAAAACCGATCTAGTGTTAAACTCAAATCCTCCTAGTATTTAAGTTCCAACAGTTGCTATTGCAGAAGTTAAGATAGCTAGCATCTAGACCCATCCTTCCAATAATTTATACTAGCAGTGGTAAGGAAAAACGTGAACCACAGAACCACAATGCATCCACAAACATGCTTAGTCTAGGTTGAACAAGCATACAACACTACTGTAATTACCAGTTTCATAGCAAAACAGATATCATTTTAGTTTGGTTTAATCTTCATTAATCCTGGAATCATTTAAGAGTGCAAAGAGTATGAAGCCTAAGGGAAAGAGTAAGGATAGAATCTTACCTCAGAAACTTTTGTTCAAAGTTTCAACGTCGTCTTCTTAAAAAAATCCCGGCGAGTTCCAAAACCCGGTTACTGTTCGTGAGTATGAAACACTATTCCCGAACTCAAAATCTGATCTCCACCGTTCAAATTGTGCGACACTGAGTCATGAACCTATCCTCCAAATTTCAGCTCGATCGGACCACGGACGAAGCGGGATCAGATGTTTGATGAAATCTGGGCAGAATGAAAAAAAACTGCATTTTTCCTTCTCCACTTCCACAAAACGTGTGCCTTGTTTAAAAAAACCCTACACAGCCGTCTACCTTATACTTATAGAGTTTTCCTAAACCGTAGGTTCATTTAAGTCCAACTCATAATCCTAACCGGCCCATCCAATTAACGTAGAAACTTACGACGGCTATAATATAAAACCCTAATTTATACCGTAATTAAAACCCTAGTTAGATGTATTTACCTAATTACCCTATTCACCATTAAATACTTAACAAATAATCTAATTGAACAAAATAATAATTAGTAAACCCAATTAAACCAAATAAGACACACATAAAATAAGACACACATAGAATAATTAAACCAATTACACTTAAACCATTAATGCCAATTAAATAATTAAAATACTAACAAGTAATTCCAATCAAATAACTAAAAATAAATATCATTTAAATAAATTAAATCACCACAAAAGAAATAATTAAGCACCTAATAAAAAAAATAATGACATATAATCAAATAAAATGCACTTAAATAATAAATTAAATACCATTAAATACCAGGAATATCCTTTTTAAAATTAGGGGTATTACAGTGGTCAGAACTGGTGGCTCCTCCTCCCTATCCTTGCTGGGAGGAGGGTTCTGTAATTGCTATTTTGGACTGGCAGAACGGATGGGATTTTTTTGTTTTCCAGCAGATTTCAAAGTTACTGAATAACATTCTTTAGCTGCAACCTGGTCCACGTGTATGTCTATCACCTTGGTCCCATCTGGACCCAAACATCGCATCACTTGATGCAAGGTTGGTGGGACGCCCTGAACTCTGTGAATCCATCCTCTGCCCATCAAGAGGTTGTAGGATAGATGAATTTCCACGACCGCAAAACTTTGAGTCAAAACTCGCTCAGTAGCTTATACTGTCAATTCCACCATTCCAATGGGTTCCACTCGCTTCCCATCAAATCCGAGCAACGGATTTCCTGTGGGTTTGAGTTTTTCAGGTTCGATCTCCAGTCGGTCGAACGTCACCCTGGGCATGACATTCGCACTACTTCCTGGATCAATCAGAACTCTTCGAACCAGGCTTTCTGCAACCGTCAGACTGACGACTAATGGATCTTCATGAGGAATCTGAACGCGTAGCAGGTCCGTTTTATCAAACTTTATCGATGTGGACGCGTTCTGCTGGTGCAAAGCATGCACACTGCCAATCCTTCTTTTCAACTGGGCCTGGCATAACCTCGTTCTTAGCAACTCTTCTGACTCCGTCGTTTGTTCAGGCCGGCCATGTGATACCCCTCGGATCCGAGACACTGGTTGATCAGGGCCAGGCCCAAACCCGAGGGAATATCAAACAATTAAAGTATTTTAAAACGAACACAGATGACAAAAAGAAACAATATAGATAGAATAAAGCTGAAAGAAATAATAATAATAAAATCCTCCATGCATAATTGAAAAATAAAACTCCAATCCTCCAAAACTCCAAGGTTACAACTTGGGAATCCATTGGTGGATGTAATACCCCTAATTTTAAAAGGATAGTTTTGGTATTTATTTATTTGTTTTAATTGTATTTTTAATTTTTTAATTGATTATTTGACTAATTACTTATGTGTTTAATTGAATTAGGTATTACTTGATTATTAGATTATGTGCTTAAATGGTGTTTTGATTAATTATAAATTAAATATTTTCTTTTCTTTTATTATTTTATTTTATTTTTCTTTTATGGTTATGGTTAGTAGTAATGGGCCAACCAATTGGGTCCCATAGACTACTTGGATAGGAGATTGGATGTGTATGAATTATTACCCATGGATAGTTGTGTATGTATATATATAGATATATATTATATACATATATAAAAAGGAAAGTAATTTATTAATTACTTTTATGGTAACTTGGGTAGTAATATTTAATTTGATGTATATGTTTTATTTTTAAATAATAAAAATATACATAGATTTGATACGTGTTATGTTTTAAGTTAATTTATAATATTATGGTAACTTAAGTATTATTAGATAATCCATTAATAAATAATGGGATGTGTATAATTTATTTATTTAATAAAGATATACATAAATTATATACGTAACATATTTTGCTTACCTTTTTAATATTTTTATTTTCATTTTTTTAGTTGACTTGGATTGGGAAAAGGGTTAGGGTTATTTTATTTAGCCTATAAATATATAGCTATAGGTTGTAAAAGGGGGTTAGAAATTTTCACGTGATATATACTGGGGAGATAGTGTTAGAGAGGGAAGGAGGAAAAGGAAGGAATGAGGAGAAAAACCCTATAGAGAAAAGATCAAGGAAGAAGAAGTTTAACTTTCGATCCGAAAGTTTAAGGCAAGTTCTTCTTCTATCTCTTTCCCTTTAATTCGTGTTTCTGTACATGCCTAGGAAATTCCAGAATTTATTAAACACATAAAATTAAATAATTATGCATGTTTAATTGGGTTAGAACATAGGTTTTATGAAATTGGTTCATATCTGTTCTTGTGTTATGAATTGATAAAATACATGATTTTGATTTGATTTCTTATGTGAATTTTTACATGTTTAAATTATGTATTTTTCATATTTGTGGAATGATGGAACGTAAAAACATGCCTAAGATTCCTGAACATTAAAGAGGGATTAGGTTTGGGTTTTAATAAATTTAAATAGACTCAATCATAATGATGCTTACTATTTGAATGTTTTAAACAAACGAATGGATTTAATCTTTTAAAATATTTTAGCAATTGAGATTAAATGTGTAGGATGAATTAGATATGGAGAATTCTTATTTAACGGTATAATAAAATATCATCATGTATAAGATTCAGTTTGTGTAGGACATATGATATAGGAAGTTTAAAGAAATAATAAGTCATTCCTATTATGTGATAACTTGATATCATATTTATCATAGTTATTTATGGAATGTTTGATGTATTTCCTTAATTGTTACATCAATTGTTGGATTGTGTGGTTTAATGCACTGGTATGGGACGGTGGCATTCTAGGGATGGATTAACTTATCAGTTAAGTCCTACCTATTTTATATAAGGGAATGAATTAACTAAAATGTTAAGTCCTACTTATATTTAAGTCAGGTCAGCTGAACAAGTTGAATGACTTATGGATGATTAATTTATTATATAAGGGAATGGATTAACTAAAATGTTAAGTCCTACTTATATTCAAGTCAAGTCAGCTGAACAAGTTGAATGACTTATGGAGGATTAATTTATACTGGATAGGATGGTTACTAGATTATATATATATAAGTATGGTGCCATGATATGAGTTTGAGTCTCAGAATCAATGGTTAGGGCGCGTATATCGCCAGGGATGTGTAGCTAGATATAATGTAGTTGTGTACCCTGGTAGGTCTAGGTACTCATGCCCACTATATGTGCGTTTTGCATGTTGCCTACTATTCAGGTTGAGACAACCCTATAGTCTAGTGAGGTTCCTTTAGTGTGTATATATATATATACGGACTACTAGTTACTGTTGGATTGACTAGGATGTATACGTGTATCGGATCTCTGCTTGGACTGTAGTAAAGTAGAACTTGTATGTGGGCCTGACCCACAATTATTTTTCAGGTGTTCGTCACGAGTAGAGGTTGTTCGTGCTGAGCGGGGATCAGTCTACTTCATTCTTCCGATGCTACATAGGAGTTCCTTTATGATTCAGTTTCCTATTTTAGATTACTGTCATTTGTTTAGTTTGGATTTTCTAAGGGTCCACACAGTATGGATTCCCGAATTGTATTTTGGAGGATCAGTTGTATCAAAAGAATTTATTAATTAATGGAAATATATTATGAGGTTTATTATTAGATTATCATTTTAGTTTTTTGTCAGCATTTTATTTATTTTTCTTTATTCTTTTAGTACTCTGTGTTCGTTTATTATCAATTTGTTTTGATATCCTCGGGTATTCGAGCGTGGGCCTGGCCAACCCGCATTCGAAAATTTGGGGGTATCACAGTGGACCCCTAACCAAAAGATTCAACTGAAACTGAAAATTGGAAATAGATAATGCTAGAAACATCGAGAGAAGTCTTACGTAGTCAGATGGATGTGAGACTGTCCTCGACAAGCACGATCAAGCTCTAAGGCTGGAACCGTCCTGTACCTGAAAAGAATAATGAAGGAGTAGGTCAGACCCACTAACAAGTTCTAATCTAATTGCAATCCATACAGTGACCCGATACGCAGATACACCGTAGATACCTCACAATATCTATCTAGTCCATACGTATAAATATATCCACACTAAGGGACATTCACTAGTCTATAATAGGGGTCTCAACCTGAATAGAAGGCAACATGCGAATACGCACCCAGAGGTGGGCATGAGTGCCTAGACCTAACAGGGTACACCTCAACCTATTATAACCAGCTACGCATCCACTGCATATACGCACCCTAACCAACGAGTTTGAGACTCAAGCTCAACTCGTGGTACCATAAACATATATATAAAGTCCGTCCAAATCCAGGGTATGCAGTTCAACTATTTATTAAACTGACATACAATAAACCAACTAGTTAGTCACTCAACTTACTCAGTTGATATGACTTAACTACCATCCGTTAATCCAGGAAGTCATCCAACTTGGTTACAGTTGATCTGACTTAGTCACAATTAGGATTCGATATCTTTCAATCGATTCCATTAATCCATTAGGTTAGGTTTATGCGTTTTGAGCTAAACCGTCCCTAATATGTCACCGTCCCATACCGGTACATACAATCCTCCAAATCCATGTAAATTACAACATATATAACAGTTCAATAATTTACAGACCCAAAAACCACCATCCAAATAATTGCAGAAAAATATTTAAAGCTTCAGCAATTTAAATCCAAGCATTTAACCATATAGTTGCAGGAGACGATTTAACAAATCAAAAACTAACATCCAGAGGATGCATAGACCAAATTTAATATGTCAGGGACTCCATCATGCATGTGAATATGTTAAATAATCCTATTATTATCCAATAAATTGTTAAAACAATTTCAGAAAATTGTTTAATATTTCAGCAGTTTAAATCCAAGCATTAACTATATAGTTGCAGGAAACAATTTAATAATTCAGCAACTAGCCTCCTAAGCATGCATAGATCAAAATTAATAATTAAATGACCTTATCATGCACTTGAATGCATTCTAAAACAAGTTTTATAAACACATTATATTCCATCAAATTGCTGAAATTTAATTCAACAATTAATTTATCTTCCATTTGTTAACAACCTAGGGAATGTCTTAATTTTTACACTGTTTGTCCCGACAATTTAGAATTAAACCCTAATCAATTTAAGGTCCTAATAACACCCAAATTCAGCCTTCTAAACTCTCTGTGGAACCCCAGACCGAACAGATTTAAAACCCATGCTCCAATAGTAAGCACAGTACGTAGAAAATTTAAAAAAAACTTAAAACAAATCGTAAAATAAAAAGGGAGCCTGCTCCAAATTCTGGAGCAGGCTCTTTCAGCCTAGAGCCGACTCTAGAATTCCTTAGAGTCGACTCTACTTTGTTGTGGGAGCTGGCTCCCACTTCTATGGAGCCGGCTCTCACCTTCTTTGAGAGCCTTCAGTCCCCGGTGCTTCGTTTCAGCTCTTGTGCTCCTTCTCCGGCTTATTCCTATCACTCTGTTAGTTTTTAAAACCAATCTTAGGTGTCATATTAATACCCAGTAGTATCCCAATGGCTTGATAACAACAATTAAAATCAATTACAGAGATTAAATTTGCTACCGAACTAACCCGCGTTAGGAACAAAACTGAAACTATAATTCTATTCCAACCTCTCTGTTTCTCTTCACAAACTAATCTTAGGAGTCTTATATCATCCCATTAACATCCCCAGGGTTTGTTTACAGAAGATAAAAGCAAGAATCGTAACTAAAATCTCAACAGATTTTAATATGCTTTAATGAACAGAACTGGGAGCAACAATACATGAACTGTAAACAGATTTGAATTCAATTCAAACAGATCATCAACAAGCATACATTAAACACATAAGTTTCAATTACTAATTAGTTAATCCCTAGAGACTATCTAGGTGCACAGAACACGAGCCAAAGAGAAGGAGAAAGAGAAGAACTTACCTGTAGTTTTAGACTCAAAACTTGTCGCCGTCGTCCTAACTTCCGACAACCACAGACTACCTTCTAGCCTCCTCTGGTTCTGGTCTAATCCACCAAAATCCTCCCTTGGTACTCACTGTTCTTCTCCTTAACAATTTTTACAGGGCCTCCGTTCACAACCCTCTGTGCTAAGAACTTACTTCACGTTTATGTAATCTGATTTATGGTTATAAACCCTAGGCTAAAGCATAATGGTTGTATTTATAGGTTTAGCTCTAAAACCCTAATCCTTGTAATTTTAGAGGCAGGGCCCTAATCTTAATCCTAGTCGGCCCATAAACAAAACCTATGATTAAATTCTATGTTGATGCCCAAAAGAAAACTGTGAGCCAATTAATGTAATTAAAAAAAAATCACGTAACTTAATTTTAACAATTATAGTAAGTTAATTACCTAAGTTTAAAACAGTGAATTACAAATAATACAATTAATAATTTACGAAAATAGACACAACAATTAAGAATTTAAATAAACCAAATAATGCACATAAAACCAATTTAATTCAAATTTCAAATAACCAATTAAAGAAATGAAAAACAATAAAATAAATAAAAATGCGATAAAGACAATAAAATAAATAAAAACGCAATACAATAAATATTAAAAATGCCGAGACTATCCTTTTAAAATTAGGGGTATTACATTCTTCCCCCCTAACAAAAGGAATTCCGTCCTCAGAATTCGCTCTTACCTTCTTCCAATATTTCAGGAAACTGCGAGCGAATGACATTCTCCCGTTTCCAAGTGGACTCAGCCTCATTGTGATGACTTCACTGCACACGAACCAAAGGGATAACCTTATTGCGAAGGATTTGATCCCGACGATCAACAATACGACATGGTGGCTCTAAATAAGTTGCATCCGGCTGCAACTCAATCTCCCCAACATCGATATGCTGATACCGATCCTCATCTCGCAGAAATTTCCGCAACATGGACACATGGAATACGTTGTGTACGCGGTCCAAATTATCCGGCAGTGCCAACCGATAAGCAACAACTCCAACTCGATCCGTAATCATGAATGGACCGACAAACCGCGGAGATAACTTCCCTTTCTTCCCAAAGCGCATAACACCATTCATAGGAGATACTTTGAGAAGAACCTGATCCCCAACCCGAAACTCCAAAGCACGAGTGCGACGATCAGCATAGCTCTTCTGCCTACTTTAGGTAGTACGCATGCGATCTCGAATAAAAGCAATCTTTTCAGAGGTATCCTTGATGAACTCAGGACCTAAGAATCGATTCTCTCTAACCTCCATCCAACAAACTAGTGATCGACACGGTCGACCGTATAACGCCTCAAAAGGTGCCATCCCAATAGTCTTCTGGAAACTATTGTTATTAGCAAACTCCACAAGTGGCAAATATTCCTCCCAATGGCCCTTGATATCTAGAACACACGACCGAAGCATATCTTCCATAATCTGATTCACCCTCTCAGTCTGTCCGTCAGTCTGAGGATGATAAGCAGTACTAAGGTGTAACTCCGTACCTAAAGCCTGCTGAAAACTCTTCCAAAATCCAGATACAAAACTCGAATCCCTGTCCGATATAATAGACAATGAAATGCCATGTAGCTTCACAATCTCTGAAATGTAAAGCCTCGCCAACTGCTCCGAAGTGTAGTCAGTGCAAATAGGCAAGAAATGAGCTGACTTGGTCAACCTATCCACAATGACCCATATGGAATTATGCCCCTTGAAAGAATTTGGCAACCCTTCCACAAAATCCATAGATATGCTCTCCCATTTCCATTCCAGAATTGGTAGTGACTGTAGAGCTCCTGGTGGCCTCTGATGATCAATCTTAACCATCTGACAAGTACTACACTGAGAAACAAAAAGAGCAATGTCCCTCTTCATACCTGTCCACCAAAACTGCCGCTTCATATCTTGATACATCTTATCGCCTCCTGGATGAACAGAGAACTCAGAGTGGTGAGTCTCAGTCATCACATCCTTCCTCAAACCATCAGCAGAAGGTACCACTAACCGTCCCTTGTATCTTAAACCTCCATCAGCCCCAACATAGTAGAATGAAACCTCTCCGGAAGCTATCTCTGTGACCTTGTCGACACACTGCTGATCGGTGAGTTGTGCTTGTAAAACCTTGCGAATGATGGAAGGTGTAACCACCATGCAAGCCATAAAAGCGTCTGACAACTTATCTACATTCTTCAAAGCATTCCACTCAGTAGTGAATAGAGCAAAAAGACTACCAACAGGTCGGCGACTGAGTGCATCCGCCACTACATTCGCTTTCCCTGGATGGTACTGTATAGAAAAATGATAGTCTTTTACAAACTCCAACTACCTGCACTGTCTCATATTCAGCTCCCGCTGAGTGAACAAGTACTGCAGACTCTTGTGATCACTAAATAATCTGAAGGACTCACCCAACAGATAATGCCTCAAAATACGCAAGGCAAAAACCACTGCTGCCAACTCCAAATCATGTGTTGGATAATTAAGCTCATGAGGCTTAAGTTTATGAGATCCATAAGAAATCGGTCGCTCTTCCTGCATCAATACACATCCAAGACCCTGCAACGAAGCATCCGTGTAAACAAAAAACTCTATCCCGCTCTGCGGAGTAGCCAGAACCGGTGCAGAAGTCAGCTTCCTTTTCAGCTCATCAAAAGCTCGCTGACAGTGTTCATCCCACACGAACTGTACACCCTTCTTGGTCAGATGAGTGAGTGGTCCTGCTATCTTGGAGAACCCCTGGATGAATCTCCTGTAATATCCTGCCAGACCGAGAAAACTCCGAATCTCAGTAGGTGATGTAGGCTGTCCTCACTCAACCACCGCTGAAACCTTGGCCGGATCCACTGCTATCCCCTTTTCTGACACCACGTGACCCAGAAATTTCACCTCCCGCTGCCAAAATTCACACTTCTCGAACTTGGCATATAACTGGTGCTCACGAAGCGTCTGTAAGATTATGCTGCGAAGATGTCTAGCATGATCATCCTTTGACCGAGAATAGATCAAGATGTCATCAATAAAGACAATAACAAACTGATCCAAATAAGCCCGGAAGACTCTATTCATTAAGTCCATGAATACTGCAGGTGCATTAATCGTCCCAAATGGCATAACTCGAAAATCATAAGAACCATATCGCGTGAGAAATGCTGTCTTAGGAACATCCTGCTCCCTGACCCTCAGCTGATGATACCCAGAACGCAGATCAATCTTGGAGAAATATGTGGCTCCCCTTAACTGATCAAACAAGTCATCAATCCTGGGCAAAGGATACTTGTTACGAATCATAACCTTGTTCACCTCCCTGTAATCTATACACAGACGAAGCGAACCATCCTTCTTCTTTACAAACAGAACCGGTGCTCCCTAAGGTGATGTAATCCTACGAATAAAACCCTGACTGAGTAACTGCTGAATCTGATCCCTCAGCTCTCTCATCTCTACCGGTGCCGTCCTATAGGGCCCCCTAGCAATAGGCGCAGTGCCTGAAGCTAAGTCTATCACAAAATCGATCTTGCGACTAGGTGGCAACCCTGGAATCTCCTGAAATACATCCGGAAAATCCTGTACAATCGGTATGTTATCCAATGATACGGTAATCCCCTCCTCATTTTCCTCCTCCACATGGAACAAATAGGTGCTACCGCCCCCTTTAGAACGTGGCATAACTAGTACATACATATCCTGACCAGGTATGGTAAAAATAATAGATCTATCAAAACAAACAACTTGGGCATGGTAGTGAGACAACCAATCAAAACAAACAACTTGGTCTCGGTATTTATTTATTTGTTTTAATTGTATTTTTTAATTATTTAACTAATTGCTTATGTGTTTAATTGAATTAGGTATTACTTGATTATTTGATTATGTATTTATGTATTATTTGTATTTATCTATGTGTTAATTTTTTAATTAGATTATGTGCTTAAATGGTGTTTTGATTAATTGTAAATTAAATGTTTTCTTTTCTTTTATTATTTTATTTTATTTTTCTTTTATGGTTATAGTTAGTAGTAATGGGCCAACCAATTGGGTCCCATGGACTACTTGGATAGGAGGTTGGATGTGTATGAATTATTACCCATGGATAATATATGTATATATATAGATATATATTATATACATATATAAAAAGGAAAGTAATTTATTAATTATTTTTATGGTAACTTGGGTAGTAATATTTAATCTGATGTATATGTTTTATATTTAAATAATAAAAATATATACATAGATTTGATACGTATTATGTTTTAAGTTACTTTATAATATTATGGTAACTTAAGTATTATTAGATAATCCATTAATAAATAATGGAATGTGTATAATTTATTTATTTAATAAACATATACATAAATTATATACGTAACATATTTTACTTACCTTTTTAATATATATATAAAAGAGAAAGTAATTTATTAATTATTTTTATGGTAATTTGGGTAGTAATATTTAATCTGATGTATATGTTTATTTAAATAATAAAAATATACATAGATTTGATACGTGTTATGTTTTAAGTTACTTTATAATATTATGGTAACTTAAATATTATTGGATAATCAATTAATAAATAATGGAATGTGTATAATTTATTTATTTAATAAACATATACATAAATTATATACGTAACATATTTTGTTTACCTTTTTAATATTTTTATTTTCATTTTTTTTTAAGTTGACTTGGATTGGGAAAAGGGTTAGAGTTATTTTATTTAGCCTATAAATATATAGCTATAGGTTGTAAAAGGGGGTTAGAAATATTCACGTGATATATACTACAGAGATAGTGTTAGAGAGGGAAGGAGGAAAAGGAATGAATGAGGAGAAAAACCCTTTAGAGAGAAGATCAAGGAAGAAGAAGTTCAACTTTCGATCCGAAAGTTTAAGGCAAGTTCTTCTTCTATCTCTTTCTCTTTGATTCGTGTTTCTGTACATGCCTAGAAAATTCCAGGATTTATTAAACACATAAAATTAAATAATTATGCATGTTTAATTGGGTTAAAACATAGGTTTTATGAAATTGGTTCATATTTGTTCTTGTGTTATGAATTGATAAAATGCATGATTTTGATTTGATTTCTTATGTGAATTTTTTACATGTTTAAATTATGTATTTTTCATATCTGTGGAATGATGGAACGTAGAAACATGCCTAGGATTCTTGAACATTAAATAGGGACTAGGTTTGGGTTTTAATAAATTTAAATAGACTCAATCATAATGATGCTTGCTATTTGAATGTTTTAAACAAACGAATGGATTTAATCTTTTAAAATATTTTAGCAATTAAGATTAAATGTGTAGGATGAATTGGATTTAAAGACTTCTTATTTAACAGCATAATAAAATATCATCATGTATAAGATTCAGTTTGCGTAGGACATATGATATAGGAAGTTTAAAGAAATAATAAGTCATTCCTATTATGTGATAACTTGATATCATATTTATCATAGTTATTTATGAAATGTTTGATGTATTTCCTTAATTGTTACACCAATTGTTGGATTGTGTGGTTTAATGCACCGGTATGGGACGGTGGCATTCTAGGGATGGATTAACTTATCAGTTAAGTCCTACCTATTTTATATAAGGGAATGGATTAACTAAAATGTTAAGTCCTACTTATATTTAAGTTAGGTCAGCTGAACAAGTTGAATGACTTATGGAGGATTAATTTATTATATAAGGGAATGGATTAACTAAAATGTTAAGTCCTACTTATATTCAAGTCAGGTCAGCTGAACAAGTTGAATGACTTATGGAGGATTAATTTATACTGGATAGGATGGTTACTAGATTATATATATATAAGTATGGTGCCATAATATGAGCTTGAGTCTCAGGATCAATGGTTAGGGCGCGTACATCGCCAGGGATGTGTAGCTAGATATAGTGTAATTGTGTACCCTGGTAGGTCTAGGTACTCATGCCCACTATATGTGCGTTTTGCATATTGTCTACTATTCAGGTTGAGACAACCCTATAGTCTAGTGAGGTTCCTTTAGTGTGTATATATATATATACGGACTACTAGTTATTGTTGAATTAACTAGGATGTATACGTGTATCGGATCTCTGCTTGGACTGTAGTAGAGTAGAACTTGTTTGTGGGCCTGACCCACCATTATTTTTCAGGTGTTCGTCCCGAATAGAGGTTGTTCGTGCTGAGCGGGGATCAGTCTACTTCATTCTTCCGATGCTACATAAGAGTTCCTTTATGATTCAGTTTTCTGTTTTAGATTACTGTCATTTGTTTAGTTTGGATTTTCTAGGGGTCCACACAGTATGGATTCCCGAGTTGTATTTTGGAGGATCAGTTGTATCAGAAGAATTTATTAATTAATGGAAATATATTATGAGGTTTATTATTAGATTATCATTTTAGTTTCTTGTCAGCATTTTATTTATTCTTCTTTATTCTTTTATACTCTGTGTTCGTTTATTATCCATTTGTTTTGATATCCTCGGGTATTCGGGCGTGGGCCTGGCCAACCCGCATTCGGAAATCCGAGGGGTATCACAGTTGGTATCAGAGCACTCCAGGTTTAAGTGTCCTTAAGAGTGTCTTTCATTATGTGACTTCCGCGTTGCGTCTCTTAAAACTTAGAGCCCTTATTAGGATTCATTGTATTCTATTTACGGTTCGTTAGGAGGAACTGATGTTAATTGTATTCTGTAGTTACAGAATGGTTGGCACTAAGAAAAAGATAGGGTCCAAGGCGACAGCGATAAAGATCCAAAGGAGTAAAGGAGTACGTTATTGATTTCATTGCCCGAAGGCAGAATTAAGGATCGAAGGTTTAAGTTCGTTTGGAGCTACTTTAAAGTATAAGCCGAGGAAAGATTTAGATGTGCATGATAGGTCACCACATATCGGGGCCGACACGACTTCAGTTGATCTCAAAAAGGAGACAAGCGGGGATTAAGAGTCCAAAGAGGGTCCTAATGGAAGAGATTTCAGCGTATCCAAGAGAGAGGGTACTACATCTGGAAGATGGATGATCACGCGAGGGTGATCTTGTTTGCTAGTTATATAGCTAATGTTATTTGTAGAATTGGTATTGATTAATCTACTATAATTAAACTGTCTTATCGTCTCTAAAAGAGATATATAAGAAGTACTTTTCAGAAGATTGGGGATTTGATGGAGTTCTTATCAGAACGAAACGTATGATTTTGTATCACATTCAGGAAGGTATTGGTATTATGTTGTGACGTTCTAATTCGCTTTATAAAGCCAAGTTAGATAGTTTACATTCAGCGTGTAGGAAGGATGAGGGTTAAGCCCTTAGTATTTGCTTAGGCAAACATATGTTGCTTTTATGCTCTGTTTAAAGGATATGTTTCAAGGTTGGATGATTACCTACGAAACTATAAAAGAAAATTGTGAAACAATTTGGTAGTGTTGATTTCAAATGAGACTTTCTTTTCTAGAAAGAACGATGTCCTAAGTAGGAGTATATTTTGTGCTAGTGTGTTTGTCATACGGGTTTTATTTTCGTTGATTATTTCGGTTAATGGTATATGATTAAGTTGGGGACACAAGTATGTAATCAGCTAACTATTGTTTTTAATAATATGGAGTAATAACGCTATTTACGCTAGATTTGTCAGCATGCGGTCGTAAGATATGGTAGATACACATAATTCTAGCCAATCTATTAGACCTGGACATGCGTAATTCTAATATATTGTTTGGGATGGGATAGTTAAACCATCACTGTGAGTCAAATAATCTAGTTTGATTTACTTTACTCTAGGTATGGATTTGTGTCATATTACAACGCCATGATAATGGTGGTTGTTAATATTTTGGGATGCGTGAGATGGTAGTAAATAAAGATCACTGTAACGCCACGATGATTTATCTGAGGTGTCGGATTTGCTGAACATCTTCTTGAAAAATTCCGGAAGTTGTTACTAAGTCGAAAGGAGGATTTAGTACGGGTTTAGGTACTTATTAGAATGACATCGATTGAGGATAGTAGACTGAATAAATATTCATCAGTCTATTCTTAATCAAGAATTTTATTCTTGAGGGCGTGTCATTAGGAAAAGTTGCCGGTGTTGCATATAGAGGAGGAAAATAAGTCTTATTCACTTGCATAAATAATATAGAATTTTTTTTTTTTAGGTCACAATTTGCAACAATTAGCTGTTGGTAGGAAATTGATAACTTATGTAGAGGATGGAAGGATTTCATATTCTTTTGAAGTTAGACAAAGAAGTCGGATTGTCATTAACTTGTTTTAAAGAAGCAGGGTGTGTCAAAGACAAGATGGTGAGACCAAACACCTTTATAAAGATGAGGTGCATGGTATGCATGGAAAGGTCGTAGTTTGTTAACTTTTGTTGAATTAAAGTCATAGTTGACTATTGATAAATGGAATTACTGATTGATTTTCAATATCGACAAATTTATCACGGATCAGTGGTGGATAGATTTAGTTACAGAATTCGCTTTTGAAGACGCTCTAATTTAAACGTTGGGTACAAATGAAAGCTGGTGGTACTGGACTAATGGTACTTTTTATAGACAAATTGGATGGAGGATGCACGGACTGAGTTTCACAACTTTTAGTTCTTCTAATATTTATTAGATAGTAGAGATGGACCATCAAAGATCACTAGATCCTTTGCAGCCATTTCCTATAGTAAAGTGGAAATAAGAGAGCATTTTACAGATTTAGTTGCGGGATTTCTGATTTTACACAAGGGTCAGGATTCTGGATGGGATATTGGTTGACTGATACATTAGGTCAACTTGATTCTTGTCTATTTCGAACTGGTAGGACTTTAGTTCATACGAATAGAATGGATCACGAGACGGTTTAGATGGATTACATTGGTGATTCACACTTTATATTAAGTTCCGTCTGGTGGAAGCAATAATGTAAATGGATGCTCTCAACAAATAATAGAATATTTAAATCTTTCGGTTAGTTGTTGAGTTATTAGATGCATTTATAGCAGGTGTAATAATAACACTTGTTATTACTACGGTAGTTGAGAATGTCAACTTTGAATATTGGAGCTGACCTTGGAGACGGTGTTACCTGTGATGACCCTGTGGGCGGGTGTGCCGTGGGCGGGTGCGAGAGACACTGACAGGCTACCACACTGGCGAGCTACGGGTGCACAGTCCCACATCGCCTGGGTAGAGGAAAGGTGAAGTGCTTATATGTAAGTGTGTCATCTCCAATTGGTATGAGGCCTTTTGGGGTAAAACCCAAGAGCAAAACCGTGCGGGATCAGGCCCAAAGCGGACAATATCATACCATGTGGTGGAGCGGGTCGTTATAAATGGTATCAGAGCTTGACCCAGCCGGAAGTGTGCCGACGAGGACGTCGGGCCTCCAAGGGGGGTAGATTGTGATGACCCTGTGGGCGGGTGTGCCGTGGGCGGGTGCGAGAGACACTGACAGGCTACCACACCGGCGAGCTACGGGTGCACAGTCCCACATCGCCTGGGTAGAGGAAAGGTGAAGTGCTTATATGTAAGTGTGTTATCTCCAATTGGTATGAGGCCTTTTGGGGTAAAACCCAAGAGCAAAACCGTGCGGGCTCAGGCCCAAAGCGGACAATATCATACCATGTGGTGGAGCGGGTCGTTACATTACCTTACTCAGATGGAGTTTAAGGTACTCAAGGAGGATTTCGTAATTTCTGTAAATAATGATATGACGGTCGGGTGACTGAGCTAGAAAATTTACAATTTTTCTTGGTGTGATTAAACGGTTAGAAGGTACATCACAACATCAAATGTCGATTTTGGTGAACAGATACAGATAAGGATGCATATACAATTGCCCTAAGTGTAAAACCTGCTACAAAGGTAGAAAGTTGATCATCGGATATCGTAGGAATCTTTAGCCACTTCCTATAACAAATATGGAAGTTGAATTAAATAGGAGTGACGATCGATGGGAAGGATCGACATTGATTTGGAATTTCAATTTTCCATATGGAATCTGAGTGGTGGATTGAGAAAGATCGCTTGAAGACATAAATTTGAGTGATACTTATTTTAGAACTTCATGGTAGTTCTATAGTTCAATGATAGTGGTGTTATAGCATGTGGATGTCCATATTAGTGGATGCAAAGTGCTATTTCGAAAGAGCTTTATGAAGATTTTGGAGTAGCAGCTCTACTTTATATCTATAGACGGAGGAATTAATCGAGAGATTAAATTAGACCATAAAGGATATGTTTGAGGTGTATATCCTAGATTTTCATGGACAGTTGGAAGTGTTTACTTCACTTGTCGGAATTTTATCTGTGATATTGTTGGCACAAGGAGGTTAGTGTGACAACTTTGGAGGTTTTGTATCTTTCACAATGCATACCTCTCATTTGTTGGTTGGAAATGGAAGTATGGGTTGTACAATCAGACCTTGACTTCATTTAAAATATGTCGGAAAGAGATACTTCCCTTTGTATTGAACTACGCGCGATTGGGAGGCAACAGTAGGATGTTGTAAATAGTTGAACTCGTATACTAGAGTTTTTCTATCAGGGAGTAGTTTGCTCGTTCTATTTTCTATATAGGAAGAAGGCGATTTTTGGAGAAAGGTAAATTTTACTTATTACATTGACTTTTAGAAGATTGTGTTTCGCAATTGAGGCAGTCGCCTCTGAATTAGCGTTACCAAATTATTAGCGCTGGGTGCATAGGAGTTTATGCGTATATTCTATGGCACTTGGAGGTATGTAGATCATTCCCTTGTCGACATGGGAGGATTACATTGTTATTTGATACAACCTACGCATCGTATGATTATTGTGTTTATTAAAATATAGGAACCCTGTCTACCACTTGGTATATTGGAGTTAAGTGGAGCCCTTATAGTGAGGTTGCGTCTATTTGGGAATATGAGGATGTTTTTCGCTCACAGTTTCCAAGCATAATGGAAGAAAGTAAGGGCGAATTCCGAGGACGGAATTCTTTTTATTAGGGGGAAACAATGTAATACCCCTAATTTTAAAAGGATAGTCTCGGTATTTATTTATTTGTTTTAATTGTATTTTTTAATTATTTGACTAATTGCTTATGTGTTTAATTGAATTAGGTATTACTTGATTATTTGATTATGTGTCTATGTATTATTTATATTTGTCTATGTGTTAATTGTTTAATTAGATTATGTGCTTAAATGGTGTTTTGATTAATTGTAAATTAAATGTTTTCTTTTCTTTTATTATTTTATTTTATTTTTCTTTTATGCTTATAGTTAGTAGTAATGAGCCAACCAATTGGGTCCCATGGATTACTTGGATAGGAGGTTGGATGTGTATGGATTATTACCCATGGATAATATATGTATATATATAGATATATATTATATACATATATAAAAAGGAAAGTAATTTATTAATTATTTTTATGGTAACTTGGGTAGTAATATTTAATCTGATATATATGTTTTATATTTAAATAATAAAAATATACATAGATTTGATATGTATTATGTTTTAAGTTACTTTATAATATTATGGTAACTTAAGTATTATTGGATAATCCATTAATAAATAATGGAATGTGTATAATTTATTTATTTAATAAACATATACATAAATTATATACGTAACATATTTTACTTACCTTTTTAATATATATATAAAAGAGAAAGTAATTTATTAATTACTTTTATGGTAAGTTGGGCAGTAATATTTAATCTGATGTATATGTTTATTTAAATAATAAAAATATACATAGATTTGATACGTGTTATGTTTTAAGTTACTTTATAATATTATGGTAACTTAAATATTATTGGATAATCAATTAATAAATAATGGAATGTGTATAATTTATTTATTTAATAAACATATACATAAATTATATACGTAATATATTTTGCTTACCTTTTTAATATTTTTATTTTCATTTTTTTTTAAGTTGACTTGGATTGGGAAAAGGGTTAGAGTTATTTTATTTAGCCTATAAATATATAACTATAGGTTGTAAAAGGGGGTTAGAAATATTCACGTGATATATACTAAAGAGATAGTGTTAGAGAGGGAAGGAGGAAAAGGAAGGAATGAGGAGAAAAACCCTTTAGAGAGAAGATCAAGGAAGAAGAAGTTTAACTTTCGATCCGAAAGTTTAAGACAAGTTCTTCTTCTATCTCTTTCCTTTGATTCGTGTTTCTGTACATGCCTAGGAAATTCCAGGATTTATTAAACACATAAAATTAAATAATTATGCATGTTTAATTGGGTTAGAACATAGGTTTTATGAAATTGTGTAATACCCCGTAATTTTAAAGAGTTTATTTAAATTAATTTTGTGTTAGGTTAATTCTTTAATGTGTAGATTTATTCACCTTTTAATTATATATGTTAAATTATTTAATTAATTTTATTTATTTGTGCATGTAATATCGATTTTATGTTCTATATATTATAATGATTAGTTTAGAAATTTTATGGATTATGTTTTAGATTAATTAATATTAGTTAATTAAAGTATTTAATTTGTATTGTATAATAATAATAATAATAATAATAATAATAATACTAATAATAATAATAAATCAATGTAATGATGAAAAATTAAATCTTAGGATAGGATTTCATTCCCACAGTTGAACCTTAGGACATTTTGCTTGACTTGGCTTACTTGGCTTAAATGATATAGGTAGGAATGTGAGGAATGGGTGAGAATTAAATGTTAATTTAGATATTTGTATTATATATATTATATAAGTTAGTATATATATATTAGTTAGCCAACTTACCCTTAAAGCAACTCACCTAAGTTGAAAAGAAAGAATTACAGTGAGCAATTGTTGAAGAGTGAAAGGAAGAGAGAGAAAAAAGGGAGCCTGTACCGGTGTAGGCGATTTTACCCGACTACGCGCAACCGGCGGATTTATTTTAAATCCCAAAAGGCAAGTTATTATCTACTTTTCCCCTTTGAATTAATAAATTAATTACTTAGTTTATTTTTATGCATAGAGACCAAGTTAGGAGGTTAATAAATTATTAATTTTAGTTTATTAAATTAATGAAATTTTAATTATATAGGACGGTATATATTTATTTAATATCCTATGAAATTAATAATGGCTGAAAATAATTAAATAAGGCTTTAGGGATTTTTTTAGAATTTTCTAGATTTTTCGGGGGCTTTTCTGCAATTTCCGGCGACCTTCCGGCGAGTTTTCCGGTCGCCGGCGATGGGGGAGATAACCGGAGTGATCCGGTGTGTTGCGGCGTACTGCAGGTTGGTGTGCGCGCACATCCTAGCCCTTGGGAGTGTTAGATTGATCCGGTGCATCGCGGTCTATGTTAGCGCGATACACCCGGATCAATAACCGTTGGATTAGGTGTAAGATGATAGATGATCCGGTGTGGCGCGCAGGTAGGAAAGATGATGCAGCCATCCAACCGGAGGACGCCACGTCTGCAGGAGCCTTCAACGCGTGCGTGGATGATGCCACACGCGCGTGGAGGCGTGTGTGCGCGCGTGAGAGAGTGGAAAACATAGGGCTGCGCGTGGGGAAGCTTAGGGCGGCGCGTGGGGGGCGCGTGAAGGGCCCTGTCAGCTGCTAGAAATTACCAGAATACCCTTAGGGCCTGTTTTGTAAATTCCAGAACCTTAAACTTGGATTTTTAGGCACTGGGTTGGTATTTACCGGTTTAACGGGTCACGAAATTATTATTTTAATACCCGTTAATTATTCTTATGGCCGATTAGTCTTTTCTAAGCATTTATTTGCTCGTTTACAGTACGGATATTAATGTGATTTATTTAACGACATTGTTAAATATAGATGGTGTTATTATTTTATTAAATGGTATTAATCATTGCTTTGAAATTAAATAATGCCATGGTTTTCGTCATATAAATTATCCATGTTATATTATGGGATGTTTATACTGTTAATCATATATAAACCATGATTATTATGCTGTGTACATTTCAGAGAATAAATGGACTGTTTTAATTATGTCGCATTTATTTTATATGGATGTGTTGCCCTATAGAACCATGTGAGCTGGCTAATAAGTTTCGACTCATTTATACCTTATGCATTCGTTGCTATAGACAGATGTGTGGCTGTCGGGGTATGTGGTTTAATATTATTGGCATGTGTTGCCTAATTGGCATGCTCAGTATGTGTAGTAATATTATTGGCATGTGTTGCCTAATTTATATGCTCAGTTTATTCATCAGTACTTTGAGAGGTGTTATCACTGTGTAGTTCGTTATAGTCTGTGTTGTCAGTACCATGCACCATGTATAATAGCTGATTTCCCGGGTAGGGAAATGCGACACTTAACCACCTAGTGTGAGTCTAAGTGATCACCGTCTATTCTGGTTGAGGTCGTGTTATACATTGGATAGTTCCCTTAGGATGTATACCGATATAGTACTCGTCCGATTCATAATGATTAATTTATTTGATTCTCTGATTTGGGTCATAGTAGAGAGGACTTGCTCGTGGGGTTGACCCACTATTGTTGTTATTTCAGGATACGGTCAGTACCCGTTCCAAGGTTGAGGTTAGCAGTGAGGGACCACCATCCGAACTCATCTACTCTTACGATCCAGTTCAGGGTAGAAGTTTTATGTATTACTTTAGTTTCAGCCTTTATTTACTTTTGACGTTGAACTCTCCGGTTTATATTTAGGGATCCTTGACATAGGATTTTCAAGTTGTAATGGAGTACTGTATTAAATAAAGGATGGATGGATGTTGTATTATTTAGTGTTCCTTTCCTGTCTAAATTCTTTTATTATCATCATTTTATATTCCATGCTTGTATATTACCAATTGTTTTGATATCTCTCGTTTTTCGTGTATAAGCCTGATCCACTTATGCGTGAAAAATGTTGGGGGTGTCACAAATTGGTTCATATTTGTTCTTGTGTTATGAATTGATAAAATGCATGATTTTGATTTGATTTCTTTTGTGAATTTTTACATGTTAAAATTATGTATTTTTCATATCTGTGGAATGATGGAACGTAGAAACATGCCTAGGATTCCTGAACATTAAATAGGGACTACGTTTGGGTTTTAATAAATTTAAATAGACTCAATCATAATGATGCTTGCTATTTGAATGTTTTAAACAAACAAATGGATTTAATCTTTTAAAATATTTTAGCAATTAAGATTAAATGTGTAGGATGAATTGGATATAGAGCCTTCTTATTTAACAGCATAATAAAACATCATCATGTATAAGATTCAGTTTGCGTAGGACATATGATATAGGAAGTTTAAAGAAATAATAAGTCATTCCTATTATGTGATAACTTGATATCATATTTATCATAGTTATTTTATGGAATGTTTGATGTATTTCCTTAATTGTTACACCAATTGTTGGATTGTGTAGTTTAATGCACCGGTATGGGACGGTGGCATTCTAGGGATGGATTATATAAGGGAATGGATTAACTAAAATGTTAAGTCCTACTTATATTTAAGTTAGGTCAGCTGAACAAGTTGAATGACTTATGGAGGATTAATTTATTATGTAAGGGAATGGATTAACTAAAATGTTAAGTCCTACTTATATTCAAGCCAGGTCAGCTGAACAAGTTGAATGACTTATGGAGGATTAATTTATACTGGATAGGATGGTTATTAGATTATATATATATAAGTATGGTGCCATAATACGAGCTTGAGTCTTAGGATCAATGGTTAGGGCGCGTACATCGCTAGGGATGTGTAGCTAGATATAGTGTAGTTGTGTACCCTGGTAGGTCTAGGTACTCATGCCCACTATATGTGCGTTTTGCATGTTGTCTACTATTCAGGTTGAGACAACCCTATAGTCTAGTGAGGTTCCTTTAGTGTGTATATATATATATACAGACTACTAGTTACTGTTGAATTGACTAGGATGTATACGTGTATCGGATCTCTGCTTGGACTGTAGTAGAGTAGAACTTGTTTGTGGGCCTGAGCCACCATTATTTTTCAGGTGTTCGTCACGAATAGAGGTTGTTCGTGCTGAGCGGGGATCAGTCTACTTAATTCTTCCGATGCTACATAAGAGTTCCTTTATGATTCAGTTTTCTGTTTTAGATTACTGTCATTTGCTTAATTTGGATTTTCTAGGGGTCCACACAGTATGGATTCCCGAGTTGTATTTTGGAGGATCAGTTGTATCAGAAGAGTTTATTAATTAATGGAAATATATTATGAGGTTTATTATTAGATTATCATTTTAGTTTCTTGTCAGCATTTTATTTATTCTTCTTTATTCTTTTGTACTCTGTGTTCGTTTATTATCAATTTGTTTTGATATCCTCGGGTATTCGGGCGTGGGCCTGGCCAACCCGCATTCGGAAATCCGGGGGGTATCACAGAACTAACCCGCATTAGGAACAAAACTGAAACTATAATTCTATTACAACCTCTCTGTTTCTCTTCACAAACTGATCTTAGGAGTCTTATATCATCCCATTAACATCCCCAGGGTTTGTTTACAGAAGATAAAAGCAAGAATCGTAACTAAAATCTCAACAGATTTTAATATGCTTTAATGAACAGAACTGGGAGCAACAATACACGAACTGTAAACAGATTTGAATTCAATGCAAACAGATCATCAACAAGCATACATTAAACACATAAGTTTCAATTACTAATTAGTTAATCCCTAGAGACTATCTAGGTGCACAGAACACGAGCCAAAGAGAAGGAGAAAGAGAAGAACTTACCTGTAGTTTTAGACTCAAAACTTGTCGCCGTCGTCCTAACTTCCGACAACCACAGACTACCTTCTAGCCTCCTCTGGTTCTGGTCTAATCCACCAAAATCCTCCCTTGGTACTCACTGTTCTTCTCCTTGACAATTTTTACAGGGACTCCATTCACAACCCTCTGTGCTAAGAACTTACTTCACGTTTATGTAATCTGATTTATGGTTATAAACCCTAGGCTAAAGCATAATGGTTGTATTTATAGGTTTAGCTCTAAAACCCTAATCCTTGTAATTTTAGAGGCAGGGCCCTAATCTTAATCCTAGTCGGCCCATAAACAAAACCTATGATTAAATTCTATGTTGATGCCCAAAAGAAAACTGTGAGCCAATTAATGTAATTAAAAAAAAAATCACGTAACTTAATTTTAACAATTATAGTAAGTTAATTACCTAAGTTTAAAACAGTGAATTACAAATAATACAATTAATAATTTACGAAAATAGACACAACAATTAAGAATTTAAATAAACCAAATAATGCACATAAAACCAATTTAATTCAAATTTCAAATAACCAATTAAAGAAATGAAAAACAATAAAATAAATAAAAATGCGATAAAGACAATAAAATAAATAAAAATGCAATACAATAAATATTAAAAATGTCGAGACTATCATTTTAAAATTAGGGGTATTACAGGCCATGAATTGCATTTATAATCCGGACAGGCTGAGAGTTGTGTTGGTTCGGCCTCTGGTTCCGCTTGATCTGCTCAGTCGGACGGTTCTGCTTTTGCGCCGGACCTTGAACATAGCTTGCAAATTCCCCCTTTGCGATTAGCATTTCTACATGCCTCCTTAGGTTCCTACATTCGTTAGTCTGATGTCCAAAATCACTATGGAAAGCACAATATTTAGTTTGATCCCTCTGTTCAAGAGGTTGCCTGATTGGCAGAGGAGGACGAAACTTATCTTTGTTCTTTTGGTATAGCCTCGCCAAGGTGACTCTGAGTGGAGTGACTGATTCCTCCTCCCTGGGCCTCTTTTCCGCCTTCCATGAGGGGTGACGTTGTGGCTGAGCTTGTTTTTGCTGGATCTTGGCTTTGGACTTCTCTTCCGTCGAAATAATTGACGTCTTCCTCGAATTAGCTGCCTTTTCCTTCTCAAGAAGAACAAAACCGTCAGCTCTCTCGTTCAGCTCATCCATGGTCTTTGGCGTATTAACCACCAAGCTGGTGTAGAACGGTGTCCCCCGGTTCATTACTAGTTTAAATGCTTGGACTGCTGTGGACAGATGACACTCCATTACCATGCTTTTAACGAGGTTGAACCGGGTGAGAAAAGCTTGGAGCCGTTCATCCTTATGCTGCTTCATTATGAAAAGGCTTGATACATCCTTAGCCGGACGTTTATTCCCGTAGTACTGGCTTATGAACTTATCGCATAAGTCCTGGAAACTGGCGATTGAGCCCTGAGCAAGATTCTTGAACCAATTGAGAGCTGGTCCAGTTAAGCTCGTAGGGAAGCATTTACACATCAAAGGATCATTATTAGTATTCAAAGCCATTTTCAACTGAATATGGTAGATGTGATCGACCGGATCGGTTGTTCCGTCAAACAGAATGAAAACCGGCATGGAGAACTTCCTCGGATTCGGCGCGTTTAGAATTTCATTAGTGAACGGAGATGCAACCGTCCTTGCTGATGAGCACAATACTTCGTTTTCCCTTGAAAACCATGACGGAAACCCTCGATCGGCAGATCTCCTATCTGAACTATGGTAATCAACTGTTGCTAATGAAGGTCGATAAGGCGTATTGAACGACCTGTCCTCCGCAAACTCACTCCTTCACGGTGACGCAACCTTATGTTCATATGCCGGTGCTTCCTCCCTTATAATCCGTTCGTGATGCGATTCCAGATGAATAAATCATTCTCGATCCTCCACTCGACGGACATTCGGAGGCAGATCACCGATTATAACTTCATCACGATGTGGATCAACACGATTGACACCTTCTGGATCACCTTGACGATCAGCTTGGGACGGTAAAGCTCCCTCTCCTTCAGGAGGTGGCCTAGGAATTGCAGGAGCCCCACGACGCTTCATTCCAGCTCGTAGCTCTGCGTTTTCTTTCCTCAAAGCGTCGATCATGTTCATCAGCTCATCGAGCTCCGTCTGCTGGCCGTTCTCCAAAGGATTTGAGTTCGCCTCTTCGATCATTAGTCCAGATCGAAGCAAAGTCATCAACTGCAGATATCTTGACCAGATCGGAGTTCCGCTAACGCGCGCACACCAGATCTGAACTCACACTTGCTGAATTCAGTCCGCTACTGGCCGGATTCAGTAATCACAATAGATCGCAACTGTGTAGTTCGCTAGATCAAGCACAGATCTGATCTGCTTGGATCGGACGCCAATTTCTCGAAATCAACCGGAGCCTGGACTCATCGAGACAAATCGTATTATCACCAATGTTAATTCAGCTTTCGCAGATTAATTGTCTTCCTTGCAGAGTGCTTTGAATCGATTCGATCTGGAACAATATCAATCAATCCTTCCTGTTCTTCCCACAGACGGCGCCAATTGAAAGTACAAAGAATTTCTTCACTCCCAATGCTTTCTAACATCTTTTCCCTCTCAATTTCCCTCATTTATAGACGGTTACAACCTCCTTTGGCCTGGGCCTTATCTGCTCCCTTTTGCCTGGACTTAACTTTTCTCCTTTTAATATGGGCTTCTGTAATGACTTTATGGACTTGGGCCCATACTGCGCGAACTTGCTCCATCCTGTTTGTCCATACCCGACCTGTCCTTTGCAATACGGATCATACCAAGCCCGGGTCATTTTGGTGTCCTCATATTCGTATTTTACTTTGTAAACACGATTATGACATAATTAACTCGATTAACTAATAACCTGTTTGTCATGTGTTTTGTTTTTGACATTTTGTTTTTAACTAAAGTAGAAACAGTATTTTTTTTATAGGAGTGTTTTGAAAAAAATTTGGACGCACGTTTGGAGGCGATATTTTGCTGTAAAAATATCATAAACAAAAACATGTAAAACATGTTTAGTTACTCTAACGATTACAATGTCACATTTTATGAAATGGTAAATTTATATCATTAAATTTTATAATTTATTTACAAAAATGTGTAGAAAACACATTTTAATAATTCAAATATTGTCAATATTTTTTCATATAAAAGCCCTAAATTTTTTTTGCAATAACCTATTTTCAATTTTATTATCCTGTTTACAAGTTGTTTGTAAATCCTACAAGGAGATCATGTTTTAGTCATTATCTTTACAAATATTTATAACTAAAATTCATAAAATAAAATAAAAATTATATAAAAAAATCATAAATTAAAACAGATTTAGCCAATATATATATATATATATATATATATATATATATATATATATATTTCGATAGATTAATTGATTTAGCCAAAAAAAAAAAATATTAAAATAAGAATTACAGACCTTGATTAATTGATTTAGAAAAAAAAATTAAAACAATCTGAAATGATATGCCGATATGGGTTTTGAGAGTTGAGAGACAGCGAGCCAACGGCTGAGGCTTGTGAACGGCGAACCCAAACTGGAACAACAGGCGATGGAAACTAAAAGATATGGGTTTTGATTTTTTGAACAATCTGAAATGATATGCCGATATGGGTTTTGATATAGGTTTCAACTTTTAATTCTTGCAGACAAATAGATAAACTGAAATATATGGGTTTTGAACTTCTGATTCTTGTAGTTTTGTAGTTTACAGTTGCAGAGACACAGAGAGGGCAAGTTCAGAGTTGAAAACGAGAATAGAGTTAACGACTATTGGGGAGGCTGAGATGATTTGCGAGTTGCCCAAAATCGCCAAAGAGAAGCTGCACACAAAACCCTATAAAATGACCAATTTTGCCTTTTATACGTGTTTCCTCCGCTACAGTTACAACGAAAAACACCAAAAATGGTGTTTCATATTTTGGGCCCATTTTGAAATTGTTTTGCAATTGTTTAAAACACAACAAGCTCAGCCAAATATGTTTTGGGCTTGAAATTGGCTACTATAGCAGGCTTAAAACAAAATAAAACACATGCCAAACAACCTCTAAACGTGTCAGATAAACATATCGTGCTCGTGTAAAAAATGACCCATTTAGCCAAACGTGTGTTCGTGTAAAAAATAACTTAAACGTGTCTTTTTGTGTCGTGTCAACTCTTAACTCATTTGTTAAACAGGTTACGCGTGTCGTGTCGTGTCATGTTACGCATGTAATAATTGTGTCATGTTCGTGTTAAACGTGTTAGATAAACATATCGTGTTCGTGCAAAAAATGACCCATTTAGCTAAACGTGTGTTCGTGTAAAAAATGACTTAAACGTATCTTTTTGTATCTTGTCCACTCTTAACTCATTTATTAAACAAGTTACGCGTGTTGTGTCGTGTTACGCGTGTAATAATGGTGTCATGTTCGTGTCAAGGGTCTTAGACACGATTAATAAGCGTGTCGTGTTCGTGTCGATCCTAATCGTGTTCTTATTGTAATCGTGTCGACACAAACACAACACGGCCACACGAATTGTTACCCCTAACTCGCTCAATCCTCAAATACGTGTTCGTTTTTTTTTTTTTTTTTTTTTTTTCACTTGTCATGGAGGGAAAAAATGAGATAAGTCCAACCTGAATTCTCACATAATTCAAGAGAGTGCCTCTATTAATTGGGTTACCCTCTCACCTCAATTAAAAAATTGCTTAAACTTTTATTATTTTAAGATATATGTGAGTATTGGCTTCAGGACTTTACAAAAACTACCAACAACCCAGTGGCCTAGCGATACTAAACCCCTAATTCTCAAAGAGAGATTAGGGGTTCGAACGGCATGTGTGTGCAAGTACCAACTAGAATAAGAAAAAAAAAAAAAAAAAAAAAAAACTTTACAATAACTTAAAAAGTCTCACATTAATTTTTTTTTTTTAATATTTTAAGTGATAAATATAAATCTCACTTAAACTATATATTTAAAATATCATTTTTATTATATATGCAATAATATTACAGTAATAATGCAGTTTAGAAAAAAATTTGTGACTTTTACTATAGTGAAATTGCCAATTAAAGTTGTGATATGTACATTTTATTATCTTACAAATTAGGTGGTGAGGTTGACCTAGAACTATTGTATTGGAGGGTGCAGGCTAGTTTTATGATTCCAAAAACGGAGGGGCAGTGGTGCAGTGCTATTACAAGGCCAATCATTTTCTTAGGCGTCTCATCTCAGGCAGCTACGTAACTTAAGGATTGGGCTATTTACTTTTACTTTTTTATAGTGCAAACATCTGATTTGCCATCTGATTATCAGTTTGTTGTTTTCCAATGGATTGTCAGCTCCTCTCCTGTCAAAAAATGGCAAAGAACTAAATAGCCCTTTTGGTACCAATAATTACCTATTCTAGGAAAAACAAAATTACTGTTTCTTTGTAATTTTTAGACGTCACAAAATAATAAATAAAAAATTGCCTATTTCTTTTAGAGTCACAAATATTTTATTTTATCAAAAAATGCTACTTCCAAGTAGCATCACTCTCCTTTATTTTGAAATTAGAAATAATTATTATTATATGTTTTACAATAATTTTTTTGTACAATAAAATTTTTAGAGTTAGATGTTTATTATTTTTATGTTCTAAAATTTTACATAATTTTTTTAATTAACTTATAGCATATTTTAAATTACATTAAATCTTTTTTTTTTTTTTAACAAAAATAATTAGAAAAAACACCCCAACCATATTACTACTATAAAAGTGTTTCGAACCTCTCAAATTTTAAATTTTAGAATACTTCACCTAACCATAATTCTTCAACCATACTAGGTAGGCACAAGAACATGATGGGTCCCACACTATTGCGTTTGGTTGGCATAAGCTGACTCAGCACAAAAATCATTTCTTCTATTTTTGTTTTGGAATTGGAATGTCTCAATTTTGTGTTTCATTTGGTGTAAAGACCAAATTGCCACCATCAGTATTTGATTAGTTTCTTTTTTTTTTTTTTTTTTTTTTTGGTTAATTCGGTATCCGTAAGGTACGAACCTTTAGAACCCCTCAATAACCTAATTAATCTCCAAAGATTTAGAAGAGTGCCTTCCCACCCGGGTTAGGTAAGTCACTACAAAGGTAGCGAATGTACAAAAAAAACCCAATGGGATTCGAACACTATCAAACTTTGGGCTTACTAAGTTCCTAAGTCCAACGAATAAATTACTGAACCATATCCTAAGTGGATCAGTATTTGATTAGTCATACTATATATAGGTATGGAAATTGAAAAATCTTATATCAATGAGATAAAATTGAATCACTCTGACAACTAAAATGACATTTTTAGCAATTCTAAAACTAATGCAGTTGTAGAGATTGCATCCAATACCAGGACACACCAGTAAATTGGAATGGAAATCCTACCTTCATAAAATTTGGGTCTACTACTTCCGCATTAAAGTATTATTAATTATATATTGCAAGGGTAAAGTGTAAAAAAAATTCCTTTGAATTTGTAAATGACCCCCTAAACTATATTTTGTGTCTAAAATTTCTTAAACTATCACATTTTATTGCAATATACCCCAATGCATATACTATATTTCATTAAATAACCATAATGCCCCTTCTTAATGACTTACACTTAAGTTATTTTTCTTATTTAAATCAATTATGAAAAAAAAATCATATTAATTTGATGACATATTCTCCATTAAAATTGCATAAATTTACCTTTAATTTTTTTAATTAATTGTCTAAATAAAAATCTCTAGTTGAAATTTTTTTTAATTAATTATTTTTAAAACTTTTTATAAAAATATATTACATCAAAAAGAAAATATTATTTATTTAAATAATTTATTAATTTTCGATCAATATATTGTATGAAAAAAGAAGAAGATATTTTTCTACGGTAAAAAAGTTTAAATTGGTTATAATAGGTTTTATTATAAATAATAAACTTTTAATAATAAGTTAATCATTTTAAAAATGGTAGTTACAAATTTATTTTTTTATTTTTTTTCATTTTTATGATAAATTGACAGTAATAATAAAATTAAGTTAAATAGTATAATTAATATTTAAATAAGAGAAAAAATAATTAAAATAATTTTATAAGAAATGTGTCTTTTAATGCAAAAGGGTAAAATAGTCTTTTGTGATAAATTTGTCCTTAATTGCAACAAATCAATAATTCAAAAGGGCAATTTTTAGTTCAAGGAAGTTATTTGTAAAAGGATAATAATTCAAAGGGTTTTTTTTCGCACTTCACCCAATATTCTAATTGTATTCAATTTTTAGTAAAATTAATAAATAAAAAGAAATTAAACCATTTAGCCTATTTTTGCATTTAAAGGCAACACCCCATCCCATTAATGATGTGACCTGAAATAATTTAATGCAAAAAGGAAAAATAGGCTTTTGTGATAAATTTGTTCTTAATTGTAACAAATTAATTATTCAAAGGGGCAGTTTTTAGTCCCAAAGAGTTATTTGTAAAAAGATAATAGTCTAAGGAATTTTTTTTTTGATACTTCACCCAATATTCTAATTGTATTCAATTTTTAGTAAAATTAATAAATAAAAACAAATTAAACCATTTAGCCTATTTTTGCATTTAAAGGCAGCAGCCCATCCCATTCATGAAGTGACATGAAATAATTTAACAGTAAATAACGAAACAAGGAGTGGGTGCTGCTATTTAAAGAATTAAACACAGAATCTTCAAATGCAATATGATTTGTACTTTGCTTCGTACCATCTTACAGTGTTCCTCCATTCCAATGGTAGGGGAAATATAGATATATATATATATACACACACACTATATATATATAAATTTGGCAGCTACTGCACCAAAATAATTAATGATGTGACATGAAATTAAATAGGAACTGCATATTAATGGAATTGGTGCTTGACGAGGAGCCCAATAAAACAATTGTAGAAGATGGGAACACTAATTAATTCTTTGACTACCTCCAACCAGTAACTCATGGAGGAAGAAGAATGTTTACAATGCGAAGTTGTAACTTTGATTTTCCACACTCAATTCAATGAGACTTGTATCACATTTGATATAGAAATATTAGTGAGATCAATATCTGTGGAAGATTTAGTGGCAAAAAACTTAAAAGAAATTGGGGTTTTCATGCTTTTACAACATTGTATATATGATATTTGTAAAGGAAAAACATGTTACATTGTGTTCATATTGCCTTCGAAAATTGATTGAAAAAAATTTCGAGTGCTGCAATGCATTTCAAAATTCTTTTTTCAATAAGTAATTGCATATGATAATATAAATGTGTGAAAGAAAGAGTGAATAAAAACATACCGTGTCACTAATTAATATATATATATATATATATATCATTTAAAAATAAAATTTAAGATTTGAATAGTAGAGTTTTCATTTTTTTGAAATTATAAATTCTATACTACCAAAGTGGATTCAAATTTAATGGTTTAATAAAAATACATTTAAAAAGTATTTTAATACTCAATTTAAACAAAGCTGACAAGAATTCCCTCACATTTTTAAGGATTGCTAGTCCACCAAATGAGAGAGTAGAATTAGAGAAGTGGGTTGGTCAACCACACCCTCCATCAAACAAAATTTAATAGATCCACCAGAGCAGCCAATATTGATGAACACTTGGCAGAATCACATGTTGCCAAGTGAAGTGGACCCCTTGCCACCTCAGCATGCTGTTTTTTATATACCAAATATAGACAGTAATAAATTAATAATGATTGCTTGGTCTTCAGATAGACATTAGCCATTCCAACAAAGGCAAATTACTATATTTCATTTACTGACATTTGTGTGTGTGATTAATGTGTTATTTACGCCCATATTAATAATCATTGGGTCAAATGGAATACGCGCCACTACTAAACTTGTGTTAAATATAATAGTTAATGAACAAACTCAACTGTTGAAGAGGATAAAGATTACAGATCAAAAAGATCTTTAGCAATCCAGATAATTTTATTATAAGGTTTATAAAATAAAAATTAGGGCTAAGTGTCTTAAATTGGTGATTATGAGATAAACAAAGATTAGGGGTCCCAAAACTGAGATTATAATTATGGTATTGGTTGAACTTTATAGTCTGGAGATCAAAGTGTATACTTTTAGGGGGAGTTCGTGGCTTTTGCTTACTTGTCCAGAAGATTCTACAAATCATGCCTAAAATTAACCTAACCCAATACTTAATTGACTTAATTATTAAAACCATCCACCATACTGATACACCTCCCGGGAAGCATGGGTTTTGTTGCGTCACACTAATTATTTTCTAGCAAAATAAAATGTGCTTTTCAATCCCACCAAAATGGCTGTTGACTTCATTTTGATCTTCACATTTGTATACGTGTATGTTATAGTATTTGATTTTCACATATGTATACGTGTATCCATATACGTGTATTATACATTGTTAAAGCTGATTTGAGAGGGTCCAATATAGTAATTTTTCCTTTGTTTATCATATAAACTTCCATGTTATTATGGCTATTAACTATAGACTACCCACGTAGTACTATTAGCCTTAAAATTCGCAAAATTTTACTACTATTTCACCCTTCCAAGGTCATACGATGCTTAATTAAAAAGTACGTAAATTAAAGTCTTGCCTGGTGTACAAAAGAGCTTGGAGTTAGCCGACTGTCATAATCAAACCACACTATATTATTGTCATTTGGCTTGCAACCACATGACATCATAAATGTCTAGCAGTATCTTAGCAAAAACACCATGGCAACAGATCTCTCATTGGTCTTCTAGATCCCTCTCTTATGCAGGTAGGTAGGCTTCAACTCATCAAGGCAGGATTGGTCTCAACACAAGTTTCATTCTTCCCAAAGTAGTCATAAATGAACTCAATCAAATATTCCGGTCTTTCCTTTGGTCAGGGCCTGAAATGAAAATAAGTGGAGTAAGGATAGCTTGGAACAAGGTTTGCTTGGCAAAGGAAGAAGGAGGTATTGGCATTCCTAACTTAGAACTGGCTAACAAGGCTGGAATCTTAAGGTATATTTGGGACCTGCAGACAAGTGGGAATGACAGAATCTAGATTAAATGGTGTAGAGTTCACCACGTTAAATTAAGGAACTTCTGGACAATCAATATCCCACAGCCATACTCATGGAGTTGGAGGAAAATCTTAGCAAACACACCATGGCAATGGAATCTCTCATTGGTCTTCTAGATCCCTCTCTTATGCAGGTAGGCATGCTTCAACTCATCAAGGCAGGATTGGTATAAACACAAGTCTACTGGGCAAACATTTTTATTCTCCCAAGGTAGTCATAAATGAACTCAATCAAATATTCAGGTCTTTCCTTTGGTCAGGGCCTGAAATGAAAACAAGTGAAGTGAAGGTAGCTTGGAACAAGGTTTACTTGGCAAAGGAAGAAGGAGGTCTTGGCATTCCTAACTTAGAACTGGCTAACAAAGCTAGAATCTTAAGGTACATTCAAGTGGGAATGACATAATCTAGATTAATTGGTGTAGAGTTCACCTCATTAAATCAAGGAACTTTTGGACAATCAATATCCCATTGCCATGCTCATGGAGTTGGAGGAAAATCTTACAGCTCAGACATCTAGTTAGACTACTCATCAAACACAGAATTGGCAGTGGCTCACAGACCTCTTTTTGACATGACAATTGGTCCACTGGTGGTCCTCTCTGCACTCGTTTCCCACTCAGCACTCTTAACAATGCATGTTTCAATGAATCAAGTACTGTTGACACCTTCATCCACAACTCATCTTGGTCATTTCCTAATTCACTCTCATCTGCCATACCAGAGCTACTCCAACTCCCTCCACCTTGCCCTTCTAGAGATGATACAAAACATTGGCTAACATTACCAAATAGACTATACAACTTTAGACATACAACAATGTACCTCACAGAGCATTCACCACTAGTTTATTGGCACAATCTAGTTTGGATCTCCCTTACAATCCCTAGAATGAAGCTCAACCTTTGGTTAGCAGTCCAATCCAGATTACCCACTCTAGATAGCAGATCAATGTCCAATCATGACAACATATGTGCTCTCTGCAAAATTCATCCTGAATCCCACCACCATTTATTATTCAATTGTTGTTTTGTGTCTAATGCAAATTCTACACTGCAATCACAAATTGGGATCAACTGCTGCAACTGATCTGTGCTCAATGGAAGACAATTCTCTAAAGAATTTACTTCGCAAGCTCTGCTTCTCATCCATGGTGTATCACACTTGGGAAGAAAGGAATGAACGGATCTTCAAGGGGAAGAGCTTTTCTCAAAGACTGGTCCTCGCAAGGATAACCTCCATGATCACTGCAATTCTCAAATTGGGCTTCTTGAGGGACTGTCCCTCTTCGAAACGGATCCTTTCTGACTGGAATATCTCTCATGCTTGCTGCAGGCCTCCCGCAAAGCCCCCTCCAAGGCCGCCTGACTGATTATTGCACCGGTCCACACCAAAATGCATTCTAACAACCTCTATTAATGGCTAATCAAGCCGTTAATTGCGGTTATTACTTATGATCTTTGGTTCTGGGCTGTCTCCATGTATGGGCCATATTTTGGGCTTCTGTTACCAATTTTATTTTGGGTTGTATCTGGCCAAATGGCTGTAATACCCCTATTTTTAAAAAGGATATTCCTGGTATTTAATGGTATTTAATTTATTATTCAAGTGCATTTTATTTGATTATGTGTCATTATTTTTTTTATTAGGTGCTTAATTATTTTCTTTTGTGGTGATTTAATTTATTTCTTTTGTGGTGATTTAATTTATTTAAATGATATTTATTTTTAGTTATTTGATTGGAATTACTTGTTAGTGTTTTAATTATTTAAGTGGCATTAATGGTTTAAGTGTAATTGGTTTAGTTATTTGATTGAAATTACTTGTTAGTGTTTTAATTATTTAATTGCCATTAATGGTTTAAGTGTAATTGGTTTAATTATTCTATGTGTGTCTTATTTTATGTGTGTCTTATTTGGTTTAATTGGGTTTACTAATTATTATTTTGTTCAATTAGATTATTTGTTAAGTATTTAATGGTGAATAGGGTAATTAGGTAAATACATCTAACTAGGGTTTTAATTACAGTATAAATTAGGGTTTTATATTGTAGCCGTCGTAAGTTTCTACGTTAATTGGATGGGCTGGTTAGGATTGTGAGATGGATTTAAATGAACCTAGGGTTTAGGAAAACTCTATAAGTATAAGGTAGACGTTTGTGTAGGGTTTTTTTTTAAACAAAGCACACGTTTTGTGAAAGTGGAGAAGGAAAAACGCAGTTTTTCACATTCTACCAAGATTTGATCAAAGCTCCTATCCCGCTTCGTCCGTGGTCTGATCGAGCTGAATTTTGGAGGAGAGGTTCACGACTCAGTGACGCACAATCTGAACGGTGGAGATCAGAGTTTGACCTCGGGAACAGTGATTCGTACTCATGAACAGTAACTGGGTCGCACAGGTTTTTTTCCATTCTGCCCAGATTTCATCAAACATCCGATCCCGCTTCGTCCGTGGTCCAATCGAACTGAATTTTGGAGGAGAGGTTCACGACTCAGTGACGCATAATCTGAACGGTGGAGATCAGAGTTTGACCCCAGGAACAGTGATTCGTACTCGTGAACAGTAACTGGGTCGCACAAGTTTTTTTCATTCTGCCCAGATTTCATCAAACATCCGATCCCGCTTCGTCCGTGGTTCGATCGAGCCGAAATTTGGAGGATAGGTTCATGACTCAGTGTCGCACAATCTGACGGTAGAGATCAGATTTTGAGTTCGGGAATAGTGTTTCGTACCTGTGAACAGTAACCGGGTTTTGGAACTCGCCGGGATTTTTTTAAGAAGACGACGTTGAAACTTTGAACAAAAGTTTCTGAGGCAAGATTCTATCCTTACTCTTTCCCTTAGGCTTCATACTCTTTGCACTCTTAAATGATTTCAGGATTAATGAAGATTAAACCAAACTAAAATGATATCTGTTTTGCTATGAAACTGGTAGTTACAGTAGTGTTGTATGCTTGTTCAACCTAGACTAAGCATGTTTGTGGATGCGTTGTGGTTCTGTGGTTCACGTTTTTCCTTACCATTGCTAGTATAAATTATTGGAAGGATGGGTCTAGATGATAGCTATCTTAACTTCTGTAATAGCAACTGTTGGAACTTAAATACTAGGAGGATTTGAGTTTAACACTAGATCGGTTTTGTGGAACACTATAATTTGAGCATGTCTACATACATACTGTGAATATTGTTTTGATGCTTACATTATCACAGTTAGTATCAACTGTGGAGGTTAGGATTTTGTGATACATACCCTACATATCTGTATATCATTTGTAAGGTGTTAAATGGAAGTTTTAATTAATTCTGTCTTTATATCAGAATAAAGGGAACAACTTAAATTGGGCATGTATATGTTGTTGTTGTGACCTTGTTTATCAATGCTTATTTTATCACTGCTAACATTGAATGTTGGATGTTGGAATTTAGTTGATATATACTTGATTTATTGGTATTATTGACTACTGGAGGATTGGAAAGTAGGCACCGGTATGGGACGGTGGCATACTAAGGATGGGTTTGGTTTTTAAAACAATACCATTACCCACCTACTTGGAATAAGGATGGGATTAACTAAAAGTTAAGTCCCGTGGATTTGTATTGTCATGGCAACTACTTGTTGAGCGGCAATACCAGGGATTTTGGATGGATTTTATATATGTACTGTTATGGTGCCTCGGTATGAGCTTGAGCCTTAGGACCGATGGCTAGGGAGCGTATATGCATCGGGATGTGTAGCTGGCTACGATGGTTGGAAGTGTACCCTGTTTAGGTATAGGTACATATGCCCACTTCGTGTGCGTTTTAGCATATTACCTCTATTCAGGTTGAGACCGGCTTGTAGTCCAGTGAGAGTCCTTTAGTGTGACTATATATATATATTTACGGACTATTAGCTATTGTTGAATTGTTTAGGATGTACATGCGTATCGGGCCTCTATTTGGATTGTAATAGTATAGAACTTGCGCGTGGGCCTGACCCACTTCTATTTTTCAGGTACACGACAGTTCCAGGCTTAGACGTGTTCGTGCTGAGCAAAGGTCTCTATTACTCTTCCGACTATGTAGGGCTCTCTCTATAGTTTTATTTCTGGACATTTATTACAGTTGTTCTATCTTCCGTTTGGATGTTTAATAGGGGTCCACTAGAGATGGATTCCCAAGTTGTAAACTGATGGAGTTTTGGAGTTTGGGTTTGATGGATTTTAATAATTATAATATTTTGCGGATTCTATTTTTAGTTCCTTCCAGCTTTAATTTCATTTCTTAATTTATTTTGTATTCCGTGTTCATTATAAAATATTAATTGTTTGATATTCCCTCGGGTTTGGGCCTGGGCCTGATCAACCCGTGTCTCGGATCCGAGGGGTATCTCAATGGCCCACCTTTTGTAATTATCCATACTTATATAAATTACTTAATTTTTTTTTATTTTTTAAAAAAACACACCATAGCAACGGAGATTGTTATCGCACCAAGAATTTAATGGTTGAGGCTTAGGTGGCCGGTGATGATGAAAAAGAAAAAAAAATAATAATAATGAGTTTTTATTTTTTATTTTTTTATTAGAGTACATTTTAGTCATTTCACCTTTAATTAGTTATTTATTTATTTTTTATTCAGTTATAGATGGACACTGTTGACCATAAGGATTCCATCCAAGGACAATCTAGGTGTTTTGATGATAACAAACCATTAATAGTGTTTAAGGACTAATGTTTACATTGAGTGTTATAGATGATTTACATTCAAAGAAAAACCTCAATGAAGATCATAAAGATAATTCCATGTATTCCATTACTCAAGATCACATCTATGGAAAGCAAAGGAGACAAAGGAACATGAAGTTGCAAGGAACCAAATGCAAAGTCCATCCAAAGATAGATTGGACTAAAATGAGTAAGAAAGTAACTTAAAGGAAGGAAGAAAGCAAGAATATCTCAAAGCCTAAATGATCATGTCAAAGCTTGAAGAAAGGGATAGATAGGATGGTAAGTGTTTAGGATTCAATGTCAAGGTATTTATGAATCCATTTGAAGCCCATCTCTATAGGACCATATATATCATACATCATTCATATGCTTCTATATCCATTAGCAATAGACTATGCACTTTATTCATATATAATTGACACATGGAGTCTTTGCTAAAAAAATGAGTTAGTTCAAGCTTGCATAAGCTTTAAAAGAACTCATCACTTGTGCTAGAAATGTTAAGACCATGCACAACAATCACATGATTCATATTGGTCAACAATTAAGGCATATGGAGCCTTCATTACCATGACTTAGTAACGGACTTTAGGACCCTTGTATGCGCATCATGAAAACTGTGTTTTTGGCATATGGAGCCTGTAATACCCAGATAATTTTAAAAGATTTATATATACATGCACACATACATATATGAGCCATGATATAAGCTTGAGTCTCAGGATCAGTGGTTAGGATGGAGGCGTATATTACCGATTGAGATGGGTAGCTGGGTTTAAGGATGTGTGAGGTCTGGTAGAAGGAGGACTCGTAACCACCTTTGTGTGCGTTTTACATGAGATACTCACTATCCGGTTGAAACTGCTTTAGTTCAGTGAGAGTCTCTAGTGTGTACTTATATTTATCAATTATATAAATATGGAATTAGCTAATTACGTGATGTGTCTGCTAATAATGAATATGCGTGGATGGGTTAATTTCCACACGGATAAAAGGAATAATGAAATTTGAAATTAAATAATCAAAGTTTTTATTTCATGGATTTGTGAATTCCGAGGACGGAATTCCGTTTGTTAGGGGGGAAGAATGTAATACCCAGATAATTTTAAAAGATTTATTAATTAGGATTAATTATTTTATTTTATTTTTCAATGATTTATTTTATTTTATTGAGTGCTAGATTAATTATCTTATTTTAATTAAGTTATATTTCGTGATTATGTATGATGATTGATTGTTTGTGTGGTTGATTATTGATTGAATTATTGGTGTGTTGATTTTATTGGTATTATATGACTTAGTTGTAAATTCTTGTTTGTTTATGTGCTTCATGTAATTAGTTATTTTAATTTCTGTATTTAATTAATTATCTTATTTATTTAAATTAATTGGATTGGGCTTAAGGAAAGTTGGACCAAAAGATGTGGTCTTGGGCTTGTATGAAACCTTATTAGGTTAATTAATGAAGGTCCGTGGTTATTTAATTATTTAAATGATCACTTTTGTATCAATTATATTTATATATATATATATATAATTATATATAAATATAATTAATTAATAATTGTTATGGAAAGATATATATATATAGATATATATTTATTGATATTTATAAGTATATATGATTTAATTAACTAATGAGTTAATTATGGAAGGAATATATATTTATATATATATATGTTTATAGATATAAATTATTTAAAGATTATTATTTTAATTCATAATACTAGTTGGAATAGGATTTGGAATTTAAGGTGTATAAAAATACACATAAGGCTTTAGGGTTAAAGGTTTTACACGTTAGAAAAATAAAACAGACAGAGAGAGAGGAAGAAGAAGGGCTGACAAGGAGGAGGTCGGATCTGAAAAGGAGGACGTCGGAATTGGAAGAGATAATTAAAGCTTAAAGCGTCGGTTTCGTTTCGAAACCTTCAGGCGAGTTTTCTCTAACTTTCCTCTTAGAACTCATAAGGATTTCACCTTAAGTATCAAGGCTTTAATTAAATTTATTTGTTTAAAAATTATGGTTAGATCGGAATAATTAAAAAGTATAAACTATTATATTTGATTTTTAGATTATTGGATTTTAATTGATATATATAGGTGTTATGTATATTTTAAAATCAATCTATAGGTGGATTTGTGACCCAAGAGAGTTAATTATGGTTTATTTATTTTCTAGAATTGTTCTGTAATTTTCTGGAATTTTTCTGATATTTTTAGGAATTTATTAGGATTTATTTTCCTATTATTTGTTAGGAAAATAATTATATATATATATATATATATATATATATATATATATATATATATATATATATACTAGGTAACTGGCGCATGTGGAGCGGCGGCACAATATAGAATTGATCCAGTGCAGCGCGGTGTAGGATAATAGGGTGTATACGCCAATTAGGGCCATTTGATTAATTAAACTTATGTGAATTGATATGGTGCATTGCGGCGCATAAAAGTTTGGTGCGCAGGTGTATCTGGACCATAGAAGTGGTCTGGTCAACTATGGATTATTTGGTGTATTGCAGACCATGAGAAGATGGTGCACTCGCTGATCTGGACCTTAGATCTATTATAGTTAATAGAAAATAATCTAGTGTGAGCGTGTTCATTTGCGCACTCATTTATGACCATTGGATGCGGCATAAAGGAAGTGATGGATTCAGTGTGGTGAGCTCACGGTAGCTGAAAGAGCTTAGCCAATACCAGTACACAAGGAGGCTTGAATCCAGCGCGTGCAAGTGCATAGTAAGCACGTGGGCGCGCGTGGGAAACTATGTTGGCCTAATTCGACACTAGAAATTAAAACGGTCATAACTTAGTCATTTTAAATCGAAATTGGGTCATTCTTGAGCTCAAATTCAAGGATTTTTCGTCTTCTTTCCAATGGTACCAATTTCATTATCAGATTCCCATCCTACTAGGAGATATTTATGTTTTAGTGAGAAAGTGTCGGAAAACTATTTAAACCAATATGGAGTATTTAAAGGAAACTATTTCTGACATATTTAGTTGCACTAATTTGTGTAAATATAATAAATTAATAATTTATTATGGAAGGAAGTGTGTATATATATATATATATATATATAATTATTTATATATGGGTATATATAGTTTAATTTGTCTATGAGTTGTATGGAAGGATGAATATATATATATATATATATATATATATATATATATATATATGTATGTATGTATGTATGTATATTGATTTTAAATAATCAAGGATTATTAAAGAAGGTGTTAAACACATATATATATTAAATAACATATGTGTAGGTATATATATATATAAATCATTTAAGATGATTAATATTATCATTCTTATTTGGCATATCTTAATAGGTTGGTTGTTAAATTAATGATATGCGTATAATATGCATGTGATAACTATATATGATTTAGCGTATTGTTAATTTTAAAGTTAATTCATGGTTAAAGTGTGGGCATGGATAAATTGTCAAATGATTAAATATATTACCTAAATATTTGTATGAATAGAATACATATATGGAAAGTATGGATGAATTGCTAATTAAATGTATGAATAAATATACCTGTGGAGGCATGGTTGAATTGCCAATGTATAAATATACATACACGGAGGCATGGTTGAATTGCCAATGTATAAATAAATATACTTATGGAGGCATGGTTGAATTGCCAATATATAAATAAAAATATTTACAATCGCATGGTTGATTTGCCAAAGCATAATTACGTTGTTATGTGTTAGATGATTAAAATATCATCTATGGTTGTTGTATGTATGGATTGGATTAGGGTTAGATATTCTTAAATGAGAATAGTTTAGTACTTACTGGTTAGTGTATTATTTTACATTAATAAAATAATATTGTGGAAGACGTGGATGATTTGTCAAAACTTGGATTTTGGATATGTGATTTAAACAATTAAAATCATTATCGGGTTGGGATTAAATAGAGTATTTCTTTTATTATAATTTGTTGTTTAAATGATTAGACAACTGACTAGGATAGGATTAAGGTCAAAGGAGTTTTTATAAAATGAAATGGTAGATTGGTCTAGGTATGAATATTATTTTAATAATTATTTAATAGGTATGGAAATTTAGTAAACCTATTAATGGATGTGATTAGTATAGTATATATAATTATATATAGACATGTATATCGTGCTTTATTAAAGTAAAAACTTTATTAGGTTTGGTTTTGATCAGAGATGATCTGCTCATTGGTTTTCAGAGGCCTGGTAGAGTGAACTTGCTCGTAGGGTTTAACCCACGATTTATTTTTCAGGTTATTAGAGGTTCCAGTCTCGAGGTTGAGGATCCGCAGCTGGGAGACTGTCATTCGTCTATTCATCTTGTGCACTTTTAAATAGTATTGGATTATTGGATAATGTTTTAAGGGGTCCTTGAGTTATGGGATTTCCGAATTGTAATTGTTGGAGAATCATTAAGTAATATTTATTTATTAGTTTTCTTCAGCGGTTTATTTATTCTTTATTATTCATCTTTGTATTCTGTGCTTGTTAAATACTTAAATTGTTTTGATATCCCTTCATTTTGTGCGCGGACTTGATCAATCCGTGTTCCAAAATTAGGGGGTATCACAGAGCCTTCATTTCCATGACTTGGTAACGGACTTTAGGACCCTTGTATGCGCATCATGAAAACTATGTTTTTGGCTAAGTGTGAAAAATGAATTTTTGAAGAAAACATTTTTTCAAGATAATTTTTTCCGGTAATTACTCCTTATACTGTAACTAGCCTAAACTGATTTTATTAAAATTTTTGACCAAGTCTATATTGGTCTACATAAGGATTTATTTTTACCAAAACTGTTGGAAATCCAAATTTATACTAAAACTGAATTTCTACATTTTGATTTAGTTGGATTTCAATTTTCTAGTATTTTTTATTGAATCCAAATGGGGGGTACTTCCTTATTTACATTGTAAACTTAAAGTAAATGGACATATAATTCATAATTGAGTCGACTTAGTTGATGGTCAACCAGATCTGCATTGAAATCCTCCATATTTCAACCCGTGCTTCTCTTATGCTTTTACAGTTTGACTCACATAGGTTCACTGACATATTGTGTGTCTTCTAGCTTTTGTCTTGATGTCAACAACCATTTTATCTATTAAAGGATCATACACATGATTTCAAATCTTATCTGCCCTATACACTGAACACCTCTGTCAAACAAGGAATCTCTGTCATGGGAAGCTTCTCTACTAAATGAGCTATGACAAGTCTTAATCGAGAAAATGATTTTCAACAGCTGAGCCAAGGGTTTACAACGGCTATTAACCAAGGAAGATGTCTATATATGCTAAGTTATGTTGTCTGCAAATGGGTGTGCTTAAGCCTCAAAAGACAAAGCTGTTAGAGCCATTTTCGTGCATCTAAGAGAGCTTTTGCTCTACCATTCTACAAAACTTTTGTTCTGGTATTACTCCTTGAGAAAGCTCTTGTTCTGAACAATCAATCATCTTCTCCTACACAAGCTCGCATAGCCAAAACAGATAGAGAGAAACTGCGAATTTACTGAGCATTTTTCAGACCATCATTCTGAGCTTTTGTTCTGAGATATTCACATTGATACAGAGCTGTTGTTCTATTTTCCATCATCTCACATTCATTACACTTAGAGAGTGAGCTTCACTTGTATTCATTGATTCTCTAGAGTGAGCTATAATCTGTAAATCAGAGAGAAGAGAGATTTATAACACTTCTATATTTCCAACAAATCTATTGTAAGTGTAAGAGAAGGAGTTCTCTTAGCAAAGCTATTGTAAGGGCTGGTTTGGCCTAAAAGAAGTCTAAGAGAGGGTGTCTCTTAGTAAGAAGAAGCAAGGGAGTTGCTTCACTACAAGGTTTGCTCTCCACCCGTAAGGAGAAGCCATAGTGGATTGGGAAGTCTCAAGAGGGGTCTTGAGCCGAGGAGTAGGAGTTTCCAAACCTCGCTAAAATCGCCGTGTCTATGTTTGCAATTTCTCTTCCTTATCTCTCTTATAATTGTGCTATTTAATTGCTGCATTCACATCTACATTATTGCACAATTGCTATAAGTTACTTACTGGAAATTGGAATTGTATAAACTAAAAATCAACCACTGCTTGCACTACATTAATGTGTTGATTTTGTTTAGCACATATTTGTAAAATAGAAATTGTATCTTGTTCATCTACTTAGTTTTTAAATCTGCCATTATTAGACAAGGACTCTATTCACCCCCCTCTAGAGTCCATTCTTGGGCAATAGACACTTTAATTTTTTCAACGTTTATGTCATTGTCTGTTCCAAAATTGAAAGTTAGAGAGTTTTTAGAACGTAAAAAGGGTTATATACTCTATATGCATATCATAAATGTGTTTTTTGCTCGCAACCCTTTAAAATATAAAAACTGATTCTTTGTCATAAAATTTGACATTCCATCTTGTATGCTGATGCCATGCTCAAAGTTTACCTAAAATTCGAGAGTGCCTAAGAAAGCTTAAAAAATTGTTATTTTTTCAACTAATAAAAGTTCAATGGCTAGAATAGTCATTTAACACATTCTGGTCAAAGCTAACATTGATAAGAGGTGAATGTTAATTATAGGGGACGTCTCTGCTATTTAAGCAATCCATAAGGGAGGTAAGTCAATGTAATTATCCCGTAATTTATTTATTTATATATCTATTAGTAAAAGGCACGTGATGAATGTTTTGTAACTTACGTAATTTTTTTTTTATATATATATTTTTAATTATTGTATAAAAATTATTTTATTTTATTTATATATATCCTTGTCAAATTATATTTTCTTTTATTAAAAAACTGTAATTTGTGTTAAAGTTTTATAAAAAGTAGTTTATTTTTTATATCAATTAATAAATATTTTTATATTAATAATTCTTGTCTATTTTATAGAAATTATTTATTTTCTTTAAATATATATATCATTGTCTAATTAGATTTTCTTTTATTAAAAAACTGTAATTTGTGTTAGAGTTTTATAAAAAGTATTTTATTTTCTTATATCAAATAATAAATATTTTTTATTTTAATAATTCTTGTCTAATTAGATTTTCTTTAATTAAAAAACTCAAGATAAATAGATAAATAAGTAATTTGTGTTAAAGTTTTATATAAACTCTTTTGAAAATTTATTTTATTTTCTTTAAATATTTCATTGTCTAATCAGATTTCCTTTTATTGAAAAACTTATAACAAATATATAAATACCGGTTATATGTGATAGAGTTTTAAAGAAAATAAAATAGGTAATTTGTGGTAGAGTTTTACAGATATTATTTTATTTTCTGTAAATATATTCATAATAAATAGATAAATACATGTTATTAGTGATAGAGTTTTATAGAAAATAAAATAGCTAATTTGTGGTAGAGATTATAGAAATTATTTTATTTTTTTTAAATATATTCTTGTCTAATTAGATTTTACTTTATTAAAAAACTCATAATAAATATATAATATGATAGAGTTTTATAGAAAATAAAACTGCTAATTTGTGGTAGATTTTATAGAAGTCATTTTATTTTCTTTAAAAATACTATTGTTTAATTATATTTTCTTTTTTTTTAAAAAAACTCATAATAAATAGATAGGTAATATATGTTTGAGGAAATCTTTTAAAAACTCTTTTTATATCAATTAATAAATATTTTTTTATATTAATATTTGTTTTTTAATTAGATTACATTTTATTAAAAAAAACTCAAAATAAAAGATAATTTGTGGTAGAGTTTTAGAAAAATTATTTTATTTTTATATTAATTAATAAATATTTTTTATATTAATAATTCTTGTTTAATTATATTTTCTTTTATTAAAATCTCATAATAAATAAATAAATAGGTAATTTGTGTTAAAGTTTTATAAAGAAACTCTTTTTAAATCAATTAATAAATATTTTTTTTATATTAATAATTATTGTCTAATTAGATTTCTTTTTACTAAAAACTCATAATAAATAGATAATAGGTAAATTCCGTTAGAGTTTTATATAAACTCTTTTAAAACCTCTTTTTTATATCAATTAATAAATAATTTTTTTATATTAATAATACTCGTATAATTAGATTTTCTTTTATTAAAAAAACTCATAATAAATAAATAAATAGGTAATTTGTGTTAGAGTTTTATAAAAATTCTTTAAATATATCTTTATCTAATGTGATTGAGTTTTATTGAAAAAAATAGGTAATTTGTCGTAGTGTTTTATATATCTTTGTCTAATGTGATAAAGTTTTATTGAAAAAAAATATGTAATTTGTGGTAGAGTTTTGGAAAAATTATTTTATTTTCTTTAAATGTATCCTTGTCTAATTATACTTCTTTTTATTAAAAAATTATAATAATAGGTAATTTGTGGCAGAATTTTAGAAAAATTATTTTATTTTATGTGTCAATTAATATTTTTTTTTTATATTAATAATTATTGTCTTATTAGATTTTCTTCTATTCTTACTCAAAATAATAAATAGATAAATAGGTAATTTGTGTTAGAGTTTTATAGAAACTCTTTAAATATATCCCTGTCTAATATGATAGAGTTTTATTAAAAATAAAATGAGTAATTTGTGGTAGAGTTTTAAAGAAATTATTTTATTTTCTTTAAATATATCCTTGTCTAATTAAATTTCCTTTTATTAAAAAACTCATAATAAAAGATAATTTGTGGTAGAGTTTTAGAGTAATTATTTTATTTTCTATATCAATTAATAAATATTTTTTATATTAATATTTTTTGTCTAATTAGATTTTCTTTTATTAAAAAAATTATAATAAATAGATAAATAGGCAATTTGTGTTAGAGTTTTGTAAAAAAACCCTTTAAATATATCATTGTCTAATGTGTTTTATTGAAAATAAAATAGGGAAATTATTTCATTTTCTTTAAATATATCATTGTCTAATTAAATTTCCTTTTATTAAAAAACTCATAAGGTAATTTGGGATGCGGGAGTTTCCTAACTTCTTCACCTTCGAAATAATCCCCTACCAATAAAACCTATCCGCTTACTTGGTTCCTATAACAAAATATAGAACCATGCTAATGGACCGCAGAAGCCATTCCATTAAGTCCATATATTCATATAAATATAAATGAAATTATAGATATGAGTTTCTGCCTAGCCCAACTAGAGGCCGTCTAATCCACTGCCCAACCTTATCATGAGGATGTAAAAAAAAAAAATATCAGGATAATATATGGTGAATTAACATTTACAAAGTAAATAATAATTGATTTATTAATTTATAAAAAATGAGAACAATTCTCTGATGTATTATTTACATATGAAGCAAATAATAATTAATTTATAAAAATTGAGTATAATTCTCTGATCCATATGAAGCAAATAATAATTAATTTATAAAAATTCAGTACAATCCTCTGATCCTATGCTGACGAATCTTGATCTTGTGTCGTGACAAATCTTGATCTCGAACGACACGATTTACGAAACTGGTACAATTTTAGATGTGCTTGTTGTCTTCAGAGAATTTGTGGCTTCTTCAAGGCTTGGGTGAGTCTCTAAATGTCTGCCCCTTAATTTCTAGAATTCTCAATTTCTGTATCATTCCTCCTTCCTCAATGCCTTTATTTATAGGCTTCTTGGATTAATAGGATGATGACATGTGTCCTCTCCTGATAAGGACATAATCATAACTGGCCGGGTCGGATGAATGTCATTATCTTTTATAATAATAGTATAGATATAAATATAGATTTTGTGTTACAGTTTTAAAGAAACTCTTTCAATAATAATATAGATTTATTAGGGAATTTGTAATTTGAATTTATAGAAACTCTTTTAATAATAGTATAGATTTACAATAAATAGGTAATTTGAATTTTATTAGTTAATTTTTAGAGTTTTATATCAATTAATAAATATTTTATTATATTAATAAATAAATACTGAAATACTGAAACACTTTGCACATTTAATAATAGTATAGATAAGAGGCTTTCATGTAATATTTTTTAATTAAAACCAATGTAGGACTTTGTAATTTATTATAATTATTGTGGATTAAACTCTTTTTATATTTTGTTAATTTGAGTTAATTTGAATTTTACTAGGTAATTTTGAGTTTTATAGAATTTATATCAATTAATAAATAAATACTGAAACTCTTTGCACAAAGGCCGAGAAAGTTTAGTACTACACTTGATCTTAGCCAAAAGGCCGAGAATGTGTGATTATTATTTCTTTAACTTTATAGTTTTATAAGAGAGTTTCATGTAATCATTTTTACTTAAAACCAATGTGGGACTTTGTAATTTGAATTAAACTCTTTTTATATTTTGTTAATTTGAATTAATTTTAATTTTATTAGATAATTTTGAGTTTTATATAATTCATATCAATTAATAAATAAATACTGAAATACTGCCAAAAGACCAAGAAAGGTTAGCCAAAAAGTCGACTTAAAAAAATTTAGTACTACACTTGATCTTAGCCAAAAGGGCGAGAAGGTGTGATTATTATTTCTTTAACTCTATAGTTTTATAAGAGGCTTTCATGTAATCCTTTTTATTTAAAACCAATGTGGGACTTTTGTAATTTGAATTAAACTCTATTTATATTTTGTTAATTTGAATTAATTTGAATTTTAATTTTAATTTTATTAGGTAATTACTGTTATTATAATTTAGTAATTTAGTACCGTGGAAGCATGTGGTAAGTTTCAAAGCTTTGGGGGTTCTCAAATTAGGAGATGTTGTGTTGTATTTTGCTTTTCCTGCTTGGCTGGTTATTGCATATTGGCTGATTTCTGTTGTTTGATATATTAATTTTGCTTTCTAATATATCATTTTTAGCGTGGTTTACAGCAATAAACTCAAGACTCATTTACATCAAGGATTTTATTAAATAAAAAATATGAAAATTGATAAATAATTTAATATATGGACCATTAGGTTAAGCACAATAGATTATAGATTGAATTTTCAACAGTAACTCTAAAGTTATTTCGAAATGTTCAGATCAAATATGGTACTTAATTTAAATATGTTTGTTCTCAAGTGTGGAAAGAATTATTTGGTCCATTGGGGTTTGGTTTAGGTTTTAAATCCCTTCCTGCTGCAATAGTGGAATATAATAATTAATGATAGTAGTATAGTATAATTTGAATTTATTATATTTTGTGTGAGTTGTAGTATACTGCAAAATTTAGTATTACACTTGATTTTAGCCAAAATGCCGAGAAAGTGTAATTATTATTTCTTTAACTCTATAGTTTTATAAGAGACTTTCATGTAATCCTTTTTACTTAAAACCAATGTGGGACTTTGTAATTTGAATTAAACTCTTTTTATATTTTTTTAATTTGAATTTTATTAGGTAATTTTGAATTTTATAGAATTTATATCAATTAATAAATAAATACTGAAACTCTTTACGCAAAGGCCGAGAAACTCTTTTTATATGTTGTTAATTTGAATTAATTTTAATTTTATTAGGTAATTTTGAGTTTTATAGAATTTGTATCGTGGGATATAACAATTAATGAGAGCTCTTTATTGTGAATTAAACTCTTTTTATATTTTGTTAATTTGAATTAATTTGAATTTTATTAGGTAATTTTGAGTTTTATAGAATTTATATCAATTAATAAATAAATACCGAAACTCTTTGCACAAAGGCTGAGAAAGTTATTATATGTTTTAAATTTTAGTATAATTTTAATTTTAATTAAACTCTTTACTGATTGTGGGATATAATAATTAAACTCTTTATTGTGAATTAAACTCTTTTTATGAATAGGTGTGATTATTATTTCTTTAGCTCTATAGTTTTATAAGAGGTTTTCATGTAATCCTTTTTACTTAAAATCAATGTGTGACTTTGTAATTTGAATTAAACTCTTTTTATATTTTGTTAATTTGAATTTTATTAGGTAATTTTGAGTTTTATAGAATTTATATCAATTAATAAATAAATACTGAAACTCTTTGCACAAAAGCTGAGAAAGTAGTACTACACTTGATCTTAGCCAAAAGACCAAGAATGGTTAGCCAAAAGGCCGACCCAAAAACATTTAGTACTACACTTGATCTTAGCCAAAAGGCCGAGAATGTGTAATTATTATTTCTTTAGCTCTATAGTTTTATAAGAGGCTTTCATATAATCATTTTTACTTAAAACCAACGTGGGATTTTGTAATTTATTATAATTATTGTGAATTAAACTCTTTTTATATTTTGTTAATTTAAATTATTTTGAATTTTATTAGGTAATTTTGAGTTTTATAGAATTTATATCAATTAATAAATAAATATTGAAATACTGAAATACTGAAACACTTTACATTTAATAATAATATAGATAAGAGGCTTTCATGTAATCCTTTTTACTTAAAACTAATGTGGGACTTTGTAATTTGAATTAAACTCTTTTTATATTTTGTTAATTTGAATTTTATTAGGTAATTTTGAGTTTTATAGAATTTATATCAATTAATAAATAAATACTGAAACTCTTTGCACAAAGGTCGAGAAACTCTTTTTATATTTTGTTAATTTGAATTAATTTTAATTTATTAAGTAATTTTGAGTTTTATAGAATTTATATCATGGGATATAATAATTAATGAGAGCTCTTTATTGTGAATTAAACTCTTTTTATATTTTGTTAATTTGAATTTTATTAGGTAATTTTCAGTTTTATAGAATTTATATCAATTAATAAATAAATACTGAAACTTTTTGCACAAAGGTCGAGAAAGTAGTACTACACTTGATCTTAGCCAAAAGGCCGAGAAGATGTGGTTATTATTTCTTTAGCTCTATAGTTTTATAAGAGGCTTTTATGTAATCTTTTTTACTTAAAATCAATGTGGGATTTTGTAATTTATTATAATTATTGTGAATTAAACTCTTTTTATATTTTGTTAATTTGAATTTTATTAGGTAATTTTGAGTTTTATAGAATTTATATCAATTAATAAATAAATACTGAAATACGAAAATACTTAAACACTTTGTACATTTAATAATAGTATATATATATATATATATATATATATATATATATATATATATATAGGAGTTTCTTTTATTTGGTAAGCCTCCTTTCTTTGGTAAGCCTCCGTTATCTGATTAAATCTCTAATCCGATGCACGTGTGCTGTCAATGATTTTCCACGATCATCTTTCAAGAGTCAACCATGCTGCTCTTTCACTCTATTGTTGATCAACTCTTCTTTTCTCTTGCAACGAAGATGCTATAGCTAGCCTATATATATATATATATATGCCTCCGTTATCTGATTAAATCTCTAATCCGATGCACGTGTGCTGTCAATGATTTTCCATGATCATCTTTCAAGAGTCAACCATGTTGCTCTTTCACTCTATTGTTGATCAACTCTTCTTTTCTTAGAGTTGATCAACAATAGAGTGAAAGAGCAGCATGGTTGAAAAGAAGAGTTGATCAACAATAGAGTGAAAGAGCAGCATGGTTGACTCTTGAAAGATGATCATGGAAAATCATTGACAGCACACGTGCATCGGATTAGAGATTTAATCAGATAACGGAGGCTTACCAAAGAAAAGAAACTCCTTGGTTGACAATAACATAAACATAATCACATGTTGCTTAATCCCAGAACCACGTACAGAACAATCTGAGTTCTATAAGAAGAATAACTTTCCAAGTTGGCTTATTTTCAAGCAGTTAATATACATAAATATGTATATGTATATGTTTATATATATAGTCATGTGTAACTGAACACATGCAAAGCAAACTTTATGCCGAATTGCACAAGATAGTGCAGAAAGGTGGATTAGTTTATGGAAAAGATACTTGTTAAATCCAAATCTACCAATTATTAGGTTTGTAATGGTATTGATTAATTAGCGTGAAATACCCTAATTATGTAACCCCATATGATAAAAAGTGTAGATACTGAATAATTTCTAAAACATTAGATTAATTGGGAAATATAATTTTTAATAGGTCTATTCGATCTTGCTGACTTTGGTGACTGAGACAGTTGACAGTGCTCTTTATTTTTCTTTGTATTGAATGATTGATGTGTCTAAGGCATGTGGTACATGAAAATGAAATCCTTTATTTTATTTTATTTTTATTTTCCCTTCCTAATAGCAATTGAAATTAACTATTCTTTGATTTAACTGATCCATTGTTCAAATAAGTTTTAAAAAATAAAAAATAAAAAAAATGAAAAGAGAGCATGAGAATGATGAAAATGAAATATTCAAATTAGCATAAAATTTGAGGGGTCAAAAAGTAGTTTCCAGTGGGCATGTGTGACATCAGTGCCAAACAATGTCCAAGTTTGAATAGCTTTTCAAGTTGGCATTGTGGTAATGCAGATGTTGATGACTCAATTTCTTAATTGTGCCATTCATAATCACTCCATCAATATAGGTTTAATTAAACTAATTAATCTATAAACAAATAGTCTCTCAAAAGTAATCATTGTCTAATATAAGAAGTATTTTAGTTTTAATTAATGACATGACATGGCTTCCAAATTAATCTTCACTAGGATTAATCTAATTGCATATCTTGTTTTGAATGACATGGTTTGAAAAGTGAGTCTTATCATTTTCTTTGAATCCTCTATTTGACAATCGCAATAACAATTTATACCCAAACAACCATATATAATTGGAGTCTCATGCATGCCTTTGGTCCAGAATGAGTCTTCCATGTCTGGCTACTATATTTATTCAAAAGACATCGATGGATTAACGTTAGTGACATCCATGAATTACCACTAAAACATCTTTTAATTGTTTGTTTAACAATTGCTATATATTTATATATATTTGAAGCTATATATATATATATGTATATGAATTGGCTCAGCAGTGACGTTTTGAGTATATTTGTAATTTGTCTATATGCTTCCCAACATGTTTCACGTAGTAGCATAATGTTGATTTATAATTGAAGTTAATAACCGCCAGAGATTAAGTTATATATAATGTTGCTTAAATAGACCAATGAATGAGTCTCAATACCCAAAAATAAACTTGTTTTTGGTATCTTAATCATACAATGATTCAGGTTAAGAAAAACCACTATTGTTGGTGGACATTCTGATAAAAGTAGTAATAATTTAAGAGTGTTCGAGATTGTTCACTCAAGTTGCCAAATTCTTCAATCAACTGACGCATCTAACTGGAAAAAAAAATTAGTTGCAAGTTGCAATTTATAAACTATATGCATGAGTGAGCATGGGGACGAGCGAGTGGAGAAATGTTGATTAGGTCTTTGGTCCAGAACAATTGTCTTTTATTTTGGGAGGTAAAAAAATTATCATTTATTCGTTGTCTCTTTTAGACATATGAACGACTTCAACTTGTCACTGTGCTACGGTCTCTTTCAAACATATAGACATATAAACAAATTTTATTTTTCAATCTTCATTCACAAATATAGACATATATTTGTATACGTTCACGTATATGTATAAAATTTCTCATCTTACATTCTGAAAATTAAATATTTAAATTCTGTAATTATTTTGTGCATTTAAAAGAAGATTATATATAGTGGTGAATTATAAAATGCTTTAAAAGTTCGGACGACCATCTTACATAAAATAAAAAAATAACTATACAAGATTAGTGGTGGTTTATGATTGTCTAGAAGACTTTGTGGTCCTTCAATTTGAAAAGAAGAAGAATCATGTGGTGCTTAGGTGGCAATGAAAAGTTGTACCTACATTAACAAGTTTAAGATTCGAAAATGTAAAATGAGAGACTTCAATCATCAACACATCAACGTGATTGAACGATCATAATAACTTCTCAATCGGACTAAACAACAAAATAGAGACAGTTTAAAAAAAAAAAAAATTGTCAAAACAAGAAAATGTGGTTCTGATTACTAAAAGAAGTTGACCTTTTTACAATTGGCAGGCCTAGATCTGTTGGTTAAAGCCATAAGATCTGTACAATTTATTAAACAAATGAAGAATATTTATTGTATAAATATATATTTTTCGCGCCAAAGAATGAGGAATATATTTCATCTGATGCAATTTTCACACTAATTAGTCATGGTCACGCATTATTATTCATCACACGTAGCCTGCAAATTATAAAGAGTTCTCACGTTGGGTTAGTAATAACCTGGGCCCTCGACAGCCCATTGCTAAGTCCAAAGCCCAATAATCTTCTCGCGCATTTTTTCCAAACCCGTCAATATATCTATACTAGTTGCTGAACATGAGATGTCGTTTTTAATATTTGTTCAAACAATAACAATTCAGGCTTGTTTGGAATGAGTTATGATGTTACTTTTTTTTTTTTTTATATTGATCTTCAAATTTCGGCCTATATCATATTTAGGACGGTTGATATTGATTTGGAATAATTCATAATGTATTAGATTTTTTTGACCCAAATTCATATCACTAAATTAATGATATTGTGTGTTTTGATATTGTAGTGAAAGAATTAAAGCAAAATTTTGAATCTTCCGAAACAATTTTTGTTACCAAAACATGGTTCTGATTTCCTACCCAAAACACTCCTACAACAAAACAATTGCTTTGATATTAACCAAAAACATAACGCTTAAAACATATTACATGTCAAATGGCACAAAACAATATCACCAAATTAATGATATTGTGTGTTTTGATATTGTAGTGAAAGAATTAAAGCAAAATTTTGAATCTTCCGAAACAATTTTTGTTACCAAAACATGGTTCTGATTTCCTACCTACAACACTCCTACAACAAAACGATTGCTTTGATATTAACCAAAAACATAACGCTTAAAACATATTACATGTCAAATGGCACAAAACAATCAACACATCTTATAAAAACCTTGTGATTATACGTTACTAATTAGCATTTTATACACGTGAATTGAAGAAAACATATTTGAATTGTAGAATTTACTTAAGAAGACAAAAATGGAAATATTTTTTGTTGAAGCCTAATACAATTATTTCATTCCCATGTTATAATATAATGGAACAAGTGCAGAAAACACTCGCGTTTATTTGAAAAAGTGTGCAAAAAATATCCCTAATCTTTTCACATTGTGCAAAAATACCCCTCAATAAAAGATTTGACATAAATTAATGTTATAATACCAATTTTGCCCTTTTGCTATTTCGAAAATGTCCAAGGCTATATATGCTACCAATCTCATAGTATAGAGCTGTTATGTGCACATTACCTTATTATTTTTTTAAAAAAAACTTTTTTTTCTCTATATATATCTCTAAACTTTTTTTTTTTTTTTTTTTTGAGAATTTAAGAAATTTGTAGAACAAGTATTTGAATTTTTTGAGATTCCAGTTTACTATTTTCTACCATATATATTTTCTTTATTATTAGTATTTTTTCGTACCAACACAGTTAAAAAAAAAAAAAAATCCCTCTAACAGTGTGCACGGGTTATCGGAGTTTGGAGCATATTTGTTTTATGTAGTTTACACTTTATTTTCGTTTTTTTTTTCCTTTCTATTTTTATCCTTACTTCTCTTTTATACTTTTATTTTTATTTTCTATTTTTAACTTTACTCGTCCATTGCCAGCGGCCTCTAATAGTATCATTTTCTGTCATTTTACAAAATTATTTATTTTTATATATTTTATAAAATAGTTCAGTAGGTTAATCATTAAACTCTCGCAACGATTGAATACTATTACAAAAAGGTTTGTTACCTAATCATTTATATATATATAAAACTTGTGTATTAAGTCTATTCTTCCAATATTTTTATTATGAATCACTTTTTTATATTTTTATAAATCACTTTGAACAAGTGACATTATTCTTTTATTATGAATCACTTTGATATTTTTATTATGAATCAATTTGAACAAGTGAGATTTGATCACAAGTAGAAGGGATTTTTAATTTTGTAGTCTTATTATTGTTCCATTCTTATTTGTTAAGATCTGAATATCACGGTTATATATGATTTTTTCGGTCATTTTATTCTATTGCGTAATAGGTTATACAACGACGGTATCTCTCATTCATGAGACTTACTCCCACTTCTAGTAATTGTTGATTACAAATAACTTAATCACCTATTCATATATATCTCATTGCCATTTAGAACTTTCCACCACCTATTTATATATATCTCATTGCCATTTAGAACTTTCCACCTATTTCTATATATTTTTCATTTCCAGATATTTCTAACTTTACACAATTTTTTAGTATTCTAAAATCTTTTCTACACCTTACAACTATCAACAATCATCTCTCCTAACACTATAGAATCTTCCTCTAAATCAATACTCCACAATCTCCTTGACTCTAAAGGATTCTTCCAATGTTGCTTGGCACTCATGTTGCACAACCTCCCTCGTAAAAATCCTATGATTCCCGATTTGAATCCTGAGTTTAGCTTTGCATCCCTCTTGGATATTAATTGGTAGGTTGAATCTCATTGAAAGAAATTTATGAAGCACATACACTTTTACAAATGCGTCGTATTGGACATGTCGAACACTTTACATGTTCATAAATAGAAATAATTTTTTTTTATTATTTTGGATATTTTTTCACTTCTTGGACACTTAATCAAATATTTTTAAACATTTGTAACATAAGTCTACTCGGTATTTTTGAAAATAATATGAACACGTTCTAAAGCGTTTAACTTTTTTCACATTATACACATGCAGTTAGAAGCGAAACATTAAATCATATTTATTCATTCAAAATAAAAACACTATTATGACAAAGTTGTGGAATAACTGCATATATAATATAAAAGTTATTACATCTCTTAGTATAAAAATTAGAAAGGAATTAAAGTTTTATAATACTATTACTCAATACATGTATATAAAAAAATTTATATTTATATATAACCGTGTTCGTACTCGTATTCTATTTTTTAAAAATTTATTGTATCGTATCCGTATCCATGCTACATAAAAAGCAAACTAGTAAATCTTAGGCGAATAAAAGTTTTATTTTTTATTTTTTATTTTTATTTGAAAAAAGATAGTGGTGTGGAAAATCTCTCTCTCTGGTCATCACGCTTAAGCTTAGTAGTTTTATTATTTGTATACTGCATTTATTTTCCTTTTCTTTTTTCCTAAACCCCTGCTAAAAGCTTTACATCCATTTCTCTTCTTAGTCCCTCTTTTCTTGATTCCTAATTTCGTATTATAGATCTCTAGGGCTCTTTAAAGGGGCAAAGGATCTGATTTTTCCATCACAAAACTCTAAATCTAACATTATTTATTTATTTATTATATTCCTACTTGCCAAACAAATCTTCAAGCAACTGGTGCTAACTTTTTACGGAATTATTATCTTGTGGTAATAAAGATGTAAATAAGAATTTGTATAGAGACAATTACAGGTAGCATTCCAATATTGGAGTGCTGAAACAACCTCAAATTTCATGAAGTTGATAAAACCTGGTTGAATTATAGGTTAGAGCTTGAACCTATACCAAATTCAATAATTTATTTCTTTTTCATGAAGCTTTTCATTTTAATGATTTCAAGCTGGCTAATGAAATGACATTATCCATTATACATCTTCTCTGAAAGAATCGAGTAGTAGATGACTACCCTTTTGCTTAGCTAATATTTCTCATCTCATTTTTGTCTAATACAATTTGGAACTTATTGTTCCGTAATTTATTTATTTATTTATGTTAAACTTGGTTTTTTTTGTTTTGTTTTGTTTTTTTTTTTTTTTTTTTTTTTATTTAAAAAAAATGCCATTATCATATTCTAAAGAATCATGTAAGTAACCCTTTCTTATAGACATTTTTACCTTTCAATACTAACAAATTACAGGGTGTTCAAACAATGGTCACCCAATATAAAATAAAATTTGGTTAATGGGATTTAGATATGCTTAACTTTCTAAGGAGGACGCTATTTATATATCTTGAACAATATCAGTTCCTCAAAGCATTCAATACAGAGTTTATTATTATTTTTTATTATTTTCTAAGTCATGCAATAAAGTATAATGCTTCGCTTTATAAAAGCATAAGTGTAACTGTGGAAGTAGTACCATTTCTTCTTGAAAGGGCAAATACAGAAACTAATGAAACTATTGTCTGTTTTTTTTAAAAAAAAAGGAAATGTGATTCATCTTATGGTGGAAGTGAAAATTTTGCACACTAACATAAATCACTCACAAAACTTAGCATAGCCAACTATTACCCTGAACTGTGACATAATTTGTCAAGGTCTTATGTCCATTTCCTAGTCTAATTTCTTCAAAACTTTCCACTATGGTTTCCTCATTGCCATGGTGAAGCTCCAAGTATAGTAAAAATTGATGACAGTTCCGGTAAAGGATTTCTTCCACATTGAACAAAAATCGTTGGTACAGTCCCAAGAATTGCATATAGTTTGGTCATGAAAATCATTCAGCAGTCCTAAAAATTATTACAATATCCATATAGTACTTTGTTCTAAACAAACAATCTCTTTTCTTTAGAGCAAATTACTAGAAGCCATATCATCGGATCAGATTCAACATTACTCATCAGTTGATGAGAGCAGTTTCCTTTGAACTTGAAGATTCATTCAACAATATACAACAATCGTAGCTGCTAATTGCCTAAATGTGCTAATCATAATCAATTGACGTCTGCAAAAGGAGTTCTATTTGGTGATGGCTGCTGTTGCTGTTGCTGAATCTTGCTTCCGGTATTACTACCAGATTTTGGTCTGTTATCTGAAGTAATGTTTTCCGTGAGATCTTCAAAGGCCAGTGTTCTCATCTCCTCAATGGATGCCAGGCTGGGGACTGCAAGTACTTGCTTCTTAGGAGTCCCACTGGTATGCTGATCAACCTGTTCCAAGTAGTTACACCATTCAGTCAGTATACAGCTCTGAAATCTTAAGAAGAAGAACATAAAAGAAAACTTTGGCTTAGCACTACTGATGTCAATGGTCATGTTTTCCTGAGGTTTGTTGAGACTTTCTTAGGTGGGGAAACATTTAGTACCCTAAACAAATTGATCCCAGTTATGGCAGTTATTAACCACACTAAGAGTCACAAACTTGGAACCCCTTAAACTTTGTGTCACAGTAATCTCATTAAAGAGTAAAGATACAGCAAGAGAATCAGCCTACCAAATATTCTTTCCTAAGGCACTGCTCTGCTCTGTTTCGGATATTTGATATGCTTTCACTATGCTTTTCTCGTACAGAGTTGAGTTGGTCCAAGCACAAAGTAGACATGGAGTCCATTTCCTTCTTAGATTCATGGTCTAGCCTCAAGGAATCTGCAAATTGCATTATATTTTTTCCCAACTGAGCAGTTAGAGTCATGATTTGACAAAGTAGAAAGAAAAAAAAATTTGCTTAAGCAATTAATAAGCATACCATTCACAGATGCACTGATGTCACAAGCTTTGGCTTCGAAATCCAAAACCATGGATGAGGATGTGGAGACGAATTCTTCATGTGCAGCTTGATTTGCACAAATTTTTGCCCTGTTCGTGGACATAATTCAACGGACATGGATAAGAAAAGGAAAAGAACACAATAAAGTTCAACAAACAAAGGAATGGAGAACTTACTTTACAGTAGATTCCATCTCTGCAGTACTGCTCTTATTGAGATGGTTGATATATAACTCTGCATTTTCCCACTGCTGCCTAGAGTAATCCACCTTTGTTGTGCTGCATAATAGTGACAATTAATAGGCAGTACTCAACCATTAGAAAGATCCCAACCTTCAAAACAAAGAACTCCGAGCAAATATGATCAAATATTTCAGTAACTTAAGTTCAAAGCGTAAGTTCTATGTTAATTTGCTCTATTTGGTTAAATCTTTAATTAATTATACACTATTCTCTGGTGCCAACTAGCTACTTCAATCTGTTTGGTTCACAAGTTTCTCTGCTAATGTGTGTTTCTGCACGCTAATATAATGTTAACAACAATATTTGTTCTGCACATTTCCCTCAAAATTTTAAATTTTCTGGAGTCAAATTGACCTGCTCAGATTGTCTCTGCTAATGTGTGTTTCTGCACGCTAATATAATGTTAGCAACAATATTTGTTCTGGACATTTCCCTTGAAAATTTTATATTTCTGGAGTCAATAAATTGACCTGCTCAGATTGTCTTGCTGTAATTTTACTTCTAAAACTTCAATTGTAAGAATTTTACAGACAGAAGATTTTTTTAGCTTACCATTCCTGGAGGCAATTTTCAATAGTAGCTTTCGTTTCAGCTGATGTGAAAGTGTCTTCCAAGAAGTGACTCTTCACCTTTTCTGCATATTGATTCAACTCCTCCTTTGCATCAGCTGAAACCTGTTGCATGTTGAACATCTCTTGCAGCAATCTTTTATTCCCTTGTATATTCGAGTCCTGAATGTTTCTCGAAGCTTCTGAAACCTATTGAATGATTCTTAGATGTCAAGCATCCAATCTACTGGCTATCATTTTCGCAAGACATAGGAACACCAATAAAATGACCGACTCACCATAGCTGTTCTTTTAGTTGTCAGATCCGATAATATTGCTGCAATTTTTTCCATGGCCTGTTTCTCCTCCCTAGCAGTCTCTTCCTGTTAAAAGAAGACCCATGCTTCAATCCCATTCTAGAATTGGTCATTATATACACACACACACACACACACACACATATTACATCCCTAAAAACTTTACCTTAAACATCTTCTCAAAAGTTGCCAATTGCTGGGACTTATCAATTTGGCTTTCTTCAAGAACTGTCATGAGTTTAGAAGCACTATGGTTGAGGTCACTAAAAAAATCAACTGTTGCCTTAGAGATCACTTGTGCTGAAACCATACTCCGATGTAATCCCTACATTTCCACAAGGTTAAAAAAATTATGTACAACTAAAAGGAAGGAGTTTGCCTAGCATCATGGAAACTGTAATAGAAATGAACATACCTCTTCTTGTTGTTTGGCAGAGACAGCCAATAGCTGCCTTTGTTCATTAAGAGAATTTTGAATCTCAGAAATGACATCCTTGGCCTCCGAAACCGCAGTTTTGAAAAACTGTAAATATGACACAACATTATAACAGCCATTGTAATAGTCTCATCAGTATTTCAAACAAAATTATATTTCTTTCACTTCATACATTCTCAACTGCGTTTGTTTGGCATGATATTGTAGACTTAATTTGATCCATGTCAGAAGAAGCCTTCATTTGTAGTGTGTCAGAAAGCTCCTTCAAAGATTCCACTCCTGTAGTATATATCTCTGTCATTTTCTTTATCTTCGACTCCAGTACCTGGGTTACCTGGCAGATTAGACAAAGGTAAATTATTTGACAAATAATGAACCTGGTAATACTGAGCTACAATGAGGGAAGAGGATCCTCTCCGGGCACAATTCAAGGGTGGTGGACATTGGACCACCCCATGACTAGCGTTGGAGGAGAATACAGTTGCATTAGAGAGGGTCCCACTCCTACAATGAAACATCAACTTTCAGTTCTTACATCGCATTTGCTAGCAAGAAACGAGTGGATATGCTCTTCCATGCATCTTAACTGTTGTTGTTGTTCAGAAACCGATCCCAGGAAGGTCCTGTGAAGGTCTTTTAAGTTCTGATCAAGCTGTGAACCAAAAGTCAGAAGCAGTCCTTGGTTTTCTGCTTCCAATCTATTTTTCTGATCTGTAAAGCATCATTAATTTTAGTTGGGCCTTAAAACAAGCAGAAAAAAGTGACTATAAATGCACGTACTAATGCACATCTTTTACTGTAAAAACAAATTGGAGCAAAAGAGAGTAATGCAGTGCTTTAAAGCTTTAGTATCACATTTTTTAAAAAACACATCTCCACAAAATATTTCATTAATGCATGTAGCATAGCCCATTTGTGTCTTATAAACAAATTGGGGCTTCTTAATATCTCATTTCAAAGGTCAAATCCGTGACAAGAGGTACATTTAAACAACCTACCATAATATATTCTTCGCCAGTTACTAGGAGAGGGAAATTTCCTTCTCAGAAAATGAGAAAGATTGATTTCCTACAGGGCTTGCTAGTGATAATTTCTTCATCTACATGCAATATTTAAGACACACAATTTAATGATTCAGGATTCTGATACAATTTAAGTACAAGTACCTAATTTTGCAAATAATGCTGATATATCCTCAGATGCATTTTCCAAGTTGGCACGCAACTCCTTCGCACGTTCAATTAGACAGTTTTCTGTTTGCGTTAAGAAAAGCACACATTCTCTGGAATAAGTAAGCATCACCGAATGCAGAAAAGAGGACCATGATGTGCTCACTTAAAACTTGGTCTTTTACCTGAGTGCAGAAGCGAGCAGATGACAAGCTCTTTCTCCTTCAGCGTTGAAATGGCTATCCTGTGGTTCTCTTGAAGATCTTGCAAGGCCTTGTTACTGTTTTCCAGTTTTCTCTGATAGGAAACAAATTCAGATCAGGTACGTGTGCGCGAAAAAAGGACTTGCAAACTATAATTCCTATTCAATTCTAAAGTTGATACCTTGCAATCCCCAAGCTCACTTTTTAAGTCTAATTTCTCCTCTTGCTCAGTGAGATAAAGCTCACGAAGTTTATCGACTTGCTGCACCGATAACATGTTCATTACTATAGACATTGAATTATTCAAGAAAGATCAAGCAAACAGCAAGCCAGCAGCAATACCTTCTCACTGAGGTTTAGATCAATCTCCAGTTGCTCTATCTTCTCGTTCTTCACCTGCAGGATGATAATGTACCCATTTTACATTCAACTTATTCAAGCTACACTAGGATACGAAGAATAGCATTCTGACAGGTGACAGTTTTGTAGAACTAAACAAAAACGTGCTTTAAACTCAAGTGGGCTAATAGATTTCTTCACTCATAGGACTTTAAGTTATAACCAATCACTGGAAGCCTACATTATCATCATCTAATCATGTTTCTATTGATGCGATAGTTCTGTATGTTTATTAAGACTTGAGTAGCGTTGATAGTGGGATTTGTAAAAATTCACCTTCTTTTCAGCTTCATCCTGAACGTGTCTTTCATGTGGGATATAAACACCATTCTTTTCCCTCGCTGCTCGTACATCTGCTTTGATTATTGTGGAATATAAACCTACGAGTCTGGATTTTGTCAAACAATCAGAAAGTACAAGTGAATTGTCAAACCTTGTTTCATTCTCTCAATTTCTAAGTATAAATCCTTGAGCAGCACAGCCTTAGACATTTTTTGATTCGCCTGCAAAGATAAGCTTCACTATCAGCACAAAAGAAAGACTACGTGAAAGGAAACACTGACATAGGCAAAAGAAATAGCCATGCAAACCTCTGGCTTATTCTTGATGCTTTTAGCACGGTAGGCATAATCAAGTGTGCTCAAAGTTTCCTCTAGACATTGAGCAGAAGGAGATATTGTTGCAATGATGCAAGTTTTTGTTTTGCCTCCCAGTGAGTCTCTTAGCAGCCTAGTTAGTTTACTATCTCTGCACAGGAAAGGGAACAGAGAGAGCGTTACGAGAAGGTAAACACCACTCCATAAGTTACAATGGATGGAAAGGATTTGCCACTGGCTAAAACCTGTAAGGTATATGAGAAGTGTGTTCTACAAGCGCATTTATGACACGGCCCAGGGTGAGCAAGCTCTTATTTATTTCCCCCGCTTCTCGCGCACGACCCTGTGTTACAATCGCAGCACTTCATCAAAATAAGATGGCCATTCCAAATGAAGATTTATAAATAATTGTAAACTCATGCTGGGCTTTCAGTTCTTTAATATTGTCTGCAGATGAGGCACTAAATTATTATAACAAGTAAACATTCACATTCCATAGAGATGGCTAGAATTTGAGTAATAAATCTAAGTTGCTAGATGAAGATCACAATAGTGGGATAACATTAATGATATATAAAGGAGTCTATTCTAATATTCAGGGTATTCTTTGCCGATCTTCACAAAAAATATAAAGCAAACTGCAATCTGTTTCTTATTTATATATATATATATATATATTCTATTTTCTTTTTATTTTTCTTGGAACAATTTAAATTAATCATAATTGCTAGGTTAAATAAATTGTTGAAAAATCAAGGAGCCTGCTAAAAGCAGTATGTTGAACTTAAAACTCCACACAACCCTGTGCAACTCAATAGGTAAAAGACAACCATGGATAAATTCAACGATGGTGCACATTATCATGCCAAATCTCACTAAATGTCCAACAATGTTCTGAGCAACAATCTTTTGTGAATCAGACGTGTACATTTTATAGGAGAAAGCCAAAGTTAACAACACAAGACAACTTTTAAAAAATTGGCAACTTTTATCCGAATTACAGTTTATAATTTCGTAATTCCATTAAAAAAATCACATTTTCAGTACTTCAATTAATCAGGAGAACAATCCAAAATTAAGAAGAAATGATTGCCAAACAGTAAAACCCGAAGTTAATTTCATACCTCTATGCACTTGAACTATTGTTCAGTATTTTACTTTTGTTTCATGAATCAAAAACAAATATTGTTCAAATAGACATAGTTCATACTTCATAGATTCCCGAAAGGAACTAAAATATTATTAGTTCAGTTAATCACAAGTGTAATTTCCGTTCTTCCATTAATCAATTAAAAGACACACACAATTATATGAATAAAACAAAGAAGAAACAACTGCCAAACTAAATCTTTAGTCGTTTTCATACCTCCCGTGCACCTGAACGAGAAATATTTTCTGATCCTGCCAAATCAACAAGATTAAGCTTGCCACATTTAATGAGCTCTTCATCTCCAACAGTTGTTTCTTTTATGTGGACAGTTATGGTAAATACAGAATGAGAACGGCTGCAATAGAAGTAAGTTCAATTTTATTACACATGGATTTTTCTGAATTGAATATCATTAAAAATGAATTAAATTAAATACTACCTGCTGTGCTTGTTTAACAATGTATCTGCTGTACGCCTTTTAGCCGCTCCTCGTTCCAAAAGGGTATAAATTTCATTTGCACTGTAAACAGCTTCTTCTTCGAGGCCTCTTACAACCACACAACCTTTTCCATCCTCCATTAAAGAAATGGGTTTCTTTTGCCTGTCATCGAAAGATCTTGAATTGTCTTCAGTAGCTAGCAAATCAGTTACTTCTTCATTATAAAGCTCCAAAAAGGTCACTTTCATACTATAATCAGCATTCTGTGCCTCCAGTGTATCAAAAATTTGGCGAACTGCTCTTGGAATGACACCAGCCTCAGCAGGCAAATCACCACCCTATGACAAATAAGTGCAGTTTTATATAAAAATAAAAGAAAGAGTGGATGCTAAAGCTCATAAAAATAATAAAAAATATACCACATCGGATACCTTATTTCTCATCCCTCCCTCCATTGTATATGTCTTACCAGTGCCTGTCTGCCCATATGCAAAGACAGTGCAATTGAAGCCATCAAGAACTTCATTAACAATAGGAGCAACGGCTTGGTCATATATTGATCTTTGTTGTGCTTTGGGCCCAAAAACCTTTATATGTAACCATGCAAGATCAGTATATACATCTTATAATACATAATGCATATTAGGAATCATGGACTTAGGTGTTCATAATAGGACGAGGCATACCTTGTCAAAGGTGAAAACTCTATCTACTTGCTTGTTCGCTAGACTTTGCAAAACAGTGACTTCCCTTTTATGTTCATTACATGTTATCACCCTTGGCACATTCAACCTTTGCTCATCATCATTTAATGGCCTAAAAATTGAAATAATATTAAAAATTAGCTAAAGGATTGAATATTCTTTTTTCACAAACCAGTCCTGCATATAGTATTGTCTAGACTTGGGACAACTCATGATCAGAAATTAAATCCATTAGTGTAGAACAGCATGGGGGTGCAATATACTGGAGATATCAATTCTTGATCGTCAACCATTAGTCTTTGACGATAATATGAAAATTAAACTGTTTTACTTCTAAAATTGTTGAGGAATAAAAAATTTATGATATTTGGTTAGGTCAAATATCCAAATTTCCTTGTAGCACAAGAACATGGTTAAAATGATAAAAATAAAATAAGTAAAAAGGAAGAAACATTTCTACTGTCTAACATGCAATAAACTAAATCCAAGGTCCTAATACATGGGGAGTATTCGCAACAAACATCACTGCATACAAAAGCAACCCTAAACTATAAAGATTACAAACCCTAATAGAACAACAACATAAGAGTTACAAATGTTGCATCAACATCTAGGGGTACTCACGATGGATCATAGGATCAGATAGGACATCATAAGATTACACAAACCTTTACTCATGAAAATATATTGAAAAATTAAGATAAATACCCTCACATGAATTAAAAATTTCATCATAACATTACAAATCATTGGCCCACGGAATGCAGTCTCCTCTGCCCTCATAGAAGAAGGGTTTGTGACTCGATCTTCTTTAAGATGTTGCCAAGATGATGCATAAATGGTATTAAAGCCCAACACATTCAAAGGTACTAAAATATAAACATCAACAAGTCGAAAACTAAACTGATGTGTGCCCGCGGACATATTAGTACATATCAATGCTTGAAAACACATATAAAAATTCAGACACAAAATTGATAAAGAAAGAAAATATCTCAGAAAGTAAAACCCACCTGCATCTAAGCAAAACTTGAACATTAACCTCTCGATCTCTGTCTTGCCGACTCGAGTTCAAATCAAACCCACGTGGATCTGTGCGACGCCTTTCTGGTCTAGGCGTGAGAAATGGCGATGGAGATGGCGTTACCCCCATACCCACTTTTCTGAATTGATCAGGAGTAAGGGACATCATTTTTTATTTATCTACATGAACACAAAAACGTGAATCAGAGTATAGAACCACACAATCTACAAAGAACCCAAAAGAAATCGAGCTTCAATTTTTCAACACTACAAGGTACAAAAGATAACCCATATCGAATTTATACTATAAATATGTATACGTATATATACAAAATCAATAAATAAATTGTAATTGTACTTACACGGGGTTCTCGGTTTAGAAGAAAATTTGGTTGAAACCCTAAAATTAGGCTAGAAAAGTGAGCTTTTGCACCAAAAAGGGTTTCTTTATGACTGGGTTTTCTGTTTCTCTCTCTCTAGGGTTTGTTCTTCGTTTTGTCTGGTGCGTTTGAATGTGAGGAAGAGTGAAGAGTTGTCTGAATTTCTAACGGCTAGTTGAGGTATTTGTAGTAGATAGCCGTTGAGACAGGCGCACTCTGCGAAGATCCTTGCATTTTCTTGAAAAAGTGGGACCCTTCGATAACAAATTCAAATGGGAGGCGCGTTGGCAGATTGGTTGCAAATTTTTTACATAGATATGGGAATTATGACAAAAATTTTCTAATAAGTTTTTACATTGTTAAAAAAATAAATCATAAAAATCTATTTTATGAGTGAAAATAACAAAACACGAATTTATGTGATAGATCAAAAAGAAATAGATCGAGTTTGATTAAATCAAGTGTTTAGCTTCATAGTCATCGGTAAATAAGTAAGTATCGTCCAAAGAAAAATAAATATATTACTAAAATGAAAATAATAGAATACGATTTTTATTTTTATTATTATTAATTTTTTAAAAAAAGGTTTCCAATAGTTATAATCCAATCTTATATCATCTGCCTTTTAAAGTTTTATTTTAAATTATATTGACCTTTCACGAGGTTTGAACAAATTATACATGTATAAATTATTCAACATTTATTACTTTGACTTCCCCTACGATTTGGTACATGTGCTCAACGACACCTTCTTTCTAAAAGACCCATCCACAAATTATACACATATAAATCATGGGAGTAATTTTGTTGTTCAATTGTATAAAATGCAATATAATATTATTATAATATAAGGGTATTAATGACTTTCACACACGAAATAGCTTTTTGGTCACCTATAAACAAGTTTAAGAGAAGTCATGTGTAATTGACTTAAACTTTAAGGAAGGTCGGTGTAATAAAATTAAAGGTAAAGTACAACCACACCTCTTGAGGTTTGGTAAAATAACACTCAATTGAAACTTACTTATTTTTTGAACAAAGACACCCTTTTACATGAGAAATTAACCAAATGACCCTTTGACCGATTAGGAGACTTTTTTAACTTTACAATTTAATAAATTGGACCAATCTACCCTCATGAGCAATTTATGCATAAAAAAAAGTTACAAAAAAAAAAAAAAAAATTTATGTTGTTCACTTTTTTTTTTTTTTTTGTTATTTACTTTATAAATGTCCCAACTTTTTAAAAATGTAGGCGTCTAAAATGATTTTTTGATTCAATACATATATTTCAAATAAATTATATTTTGTTATTACTTCTTTTCTTTTCTTTTTTTAATTTTTAAATTAAGATACTTAATTCTTTCATCTAAAAAAATTAAACCAATCTCTTTTCCTTAAAAATAAAAAATATGCATCTTAAATTATATATAAAATATTATGCATTTCCTAACATAAAAGAGAAAAAAATAATAATAATAAAACAAAGGGAAAAAAAAAAAGGCATACATAAAGTTATACGGGTACCTATTTTCTTTTATATTGGGAAATGCATAATATTTTATATAATTTAAGATGCATAAAGTTATACTGGTACCATATTTTTTATTTTTAAGGAAAAGAGATTGGTTTTATTTTTTTAGATGAAAGAATTAAGCATCTTAATTTAAAAATAAAAAAAGAAAAAGAAAAGAAGTAATAACAAAATATAATTTATTTGAAATATATGTATTGAATCAAAATATCATCTTAGACGTCTACATTTTAAAGGAAAAAAAAAAAAAAAAAGAAGTGAACAATACAAAGTTTTTTTTTATGCATAAATTATTCATGAGGGTATATTGGTCCAATTTATTAAATTATAAAATTAAAAAAGTCTCCTAAAAGGTCAAAGGGTAATTTGGTCAAAAAATTTTATGTAAAGGGGTGTCTTTGTCCATTTTTGAACCTTCAGGGGTATTTTTGTCCAAAAAAACAGGTAAGTTTTTTCTGAGTGTCTTTTTGCCAAACCTTAAGAAGTGTGGCTGTACTTTATCCTAAAATTAATCTTTGTAATTGACCTGAGTTTTTATTATATATATTGGTGGTGTAAATTGATTTTAATTCACACTTCAAACCAAGAGGAGGAAGAAGGATGTCACATAATTTTATTTACCGATTGCAAATAGTCTAATAAGTAGTTTGCCTTCAATGGGGTACAATCAACATCATGGGGAGCTATTAAAAGGAAAAAGCGGAGCAAATAGCATCCCGATTCTGAAAGCCACTCCACAAACACTCTCACTTTGTTTCGTGAAGCCTCAACCCTCAAGCTCTCCTCTTTATGGATCAGTGGTTTCTTTTCCATTGATTTGATTTCTAGCATTCACGAATAAGGATGAGAATGACTACTCAACGGGATTCCTTTTCCATTCTGTCCAAAACCCATCGTTTCCCATTCCGATCCAATCTCAACCCACTATATAAATTTTTTTTTAAAAAATAATATTTAATATTTTGTTAATTTATTATTCCTATTAAAATAAAATCCAACATTACAAAACAATATAACAATAAGAGTAGAACATTGAGGGAAATACAAAACAATATAATAGTCTTGGGGTAAGAATTTAACACAATACAGTCATCCAAAATGGTACAAGAAGTAAACATGGCGCTTACTCTCACATTTCTACAAAACTCAGTTGTCTCCCCTCCAGTCCAGATTTACTTTGGAGTATCAGAGAGGCACTGATCCATAGAACACTACCTCAGCTGGGCCAGTCATGTACACATGATTGTCTTCCTCCTTCCATTCAATCTCCAATGGCCCTCCAGGCAAATCAACAGTACAACTCTGTTTCAAGATAACAAAATTTGAGTGTGTGAGAACGAGAAGAAGATCCGCAGTTGTATAGATAGAAACAGTGGAGCAGTTTGAGAATTCGACACTAAAAGGAAATTGCTAGCGTCTCATATTGCGTAATTTTTTCCTAGCTAACTTTTCTTTAAGCTTGTACTAATTCCTCATTAACATGGGAGGCTGGCCATTGCCAAATCAAATAAGTGGGCAACCACCAAAAGTGGCATTGAAATCCTAAACAAAAGATCCACAGTGCGATGAATTTATGTCCTTTTAGTTTATAAAGGCTCACATTGCACCTAAATTTATACTAACATAGCATCCTTACCCTCCCAGCACGACCCTCAAGAACTGCTGCAACAACCACTGCACAAGCTCCAGTTCCACAGGCAAGTGTTGCTCCTACAACAGCAACACGGTTAAGCTTCAAATACATTAAAAAATAATAATAATTAAAATTTGAGCTTCCAGGACAACATCAAATTCATCCATGGCTTCCGGTGCAATAAATGAACACGCGGCATATATGTCTTTTGAGGAAAGGAAAAAACTAACCTGCACCACGCTCCCAAACACGCATTTTTAGGTGTGAAGGAGAGAAGACTTGCACAAATTCTGTAAAATCAAAACAATATGGAGATAATACTGGCAGCCATGAAATCCCCAAAAATAAATAAATAATAGAAACAGATAAGTAAAAATTGGGCAAAACACACAAATGAACAAAAACTGACCAGTGTTTGTTCGGGCAGGAAACATATCATGATGCTCAAAGTTTGGACCAATTTCTGCTAAATTTAATTCATCAACCTGCAAATTCTGTATACCAAGAAAAGTAGGTAGAGAACAAAATCAGCCAGGTAAGGAAATGCGAAATAGGATACTGGTATGGAACAGACACTTCATAGAAGACTTAACAGGGAAGTTAAAAATGAATATGCACACAAATTAGAAATCCTTCCCTAGAATGACCAAAAGAAATACCTGGCTCCCTTTTGTACCAAAAGTGACACAATGAGGATTTCCCATACTAACACATGTCACACTCCAGGTCACTCCATCTACATCTAGTTCTGATTTTACAACAGACTGATCTTTATTTGCAGGTAACTTTGTAGGAACATTGGGTGCCTTCAATATAGGTTCACCCATATCAACTCTAACCTGAAATTGCAACAAGAAAATGCCCAATCAGGTTATAAACTTATAATAAACAACTAATTCCATCAATTTATTTTGCTATCAAAGTTTTCAAGGAATTCAGAACAGCAACTAACTATTGCCTATTGTCAAATAATACTTCAAGGAGGGAAAAAATTGAGGCAGTTATGCCAGAAATGTCTAGCAAGGATTAATCTGTTATTTTCTTAATTGATAGGTAGAATTGCCTCTATAGGATAATAATAAACTTATACAGAACTGTTAGTGTGACTTGTGTCATGGCAATTATATGTCATACAGATTCAACAGTTATGAATTATGAATGAAGATACTTGAATGTAAGTATAAAATATTTAATGCCTACAAAGCAACTCACTTGTCAGAATTCATACAAATCACAATAGATTAGATTCAGAAGAGAATATAAATTACCTTCCCGTTTTCTTGAATTTCAGGAACAATTAGACCAGCACCAGTATGTATAGTGAAACTGAAAAATATGGGGAAAAAAGAAGTAAGAAACCACTGCTAAGTTTGATTTTAAATAGGTAAAAGAATAATAAAATAGTAGCATGGAAACACAGAATATTATGTATTGCAGTATAACATCATAAACAATTAACTTTTCTTTGCATGACTAGATATTGTTCATTCATTTAACCTTGTAGGGAACACATAAATTTGGAAGCAGCTAAAATAGAACCCAAAAGAAACCAACAAATTCATCATTATCACATTAAAAAGAAGCCAAAAGGATAGCAGTCATTAAATTTTATTTTAGCATTTCATTATTAAGGAAAAGAGCTAATAATGGGTTGTTGGTGATTTGGTAGTTCAATAGTTTAATAGATCCCAACAGAACCCAAAAAGTAACACTCTATCACATTTTAAAAGATCCAAAAGGTTAGCATTTCATTATAATGTCAAGAACTAAGAATAGGTAATTGTTAGTCTAATAGTTTAATCGCAATTATGTAGGAAATATACATGTAATGATTACATATTTTTAACAAATCATCAGTGACTTTATATACTTGGGAAAAAATATATATATACTCCACATAACAGCATGCTTAAAAATCACCTAGAATTTGTGAAATATAGGACTTCATATTTAAAACCAAGGTAACAAGGAATTCTATAGAAGAAGAATAAAATTAAGTAGAATTTTTGAAATATAGGACTTCATATTTAAAACTAAGCTAACAAGGAATTCCTATATAGGAAGAGTAAAATTAAGTATTGAGCAAGCAATGGGCCCAAAGAAGAGTAAATTTAAGAATTGAGCAAGCAATGGGCCCAAAAAGGGTCAAATTTGACAATGGCCTTAAAAAGATTAGACCTAAAACTCATCAATCACTACAAGCAAACCAAATAAATAAAGAAGACATGAAATTGAACATCACTGCAAACTTTCTAAAGGAGTGAACAAAGATGTAATGAAGGAAACCATGAACAGAAGGTGTAAACTTGAGTAATATATGATACTACTCTACGAAACTAGAGTAAAATATATGATACTACTCTACGCTGTGTTCTAACAAGAACATTGATGAGGGATAAACTGACATGAATTACAGCTCATAACCATACCTTTTCTTCCCATGTAAATTATCAAGCTCAGCAATAAATCGGGCAAAGCACCGGACTCCATTACCGCACATCTATATTATAAGAAAGTAAGCATCTTAAAACAGAATAAAATCATAGTTTTCAGCAAAAATAACTAAGTAAAAAAGCAAACAGAGAAAAACAGCTTATACTACTCAATTGTTGCATATATTTCACTCGGACGCATAAAAATTGTTAATGATCTAAAACCACAAGAACCAAAAGCAAAACAAGCAAGTAATCCGCAACATTAAAAGAATGAAACAATTCACCAAATTATTTAAATTAAATTGGGAATATATTTGAGCTTAAATTCAGACCGAGACAATAATGAAATAGACCAGTAGGAAGAATAACAAATTACCTCAGGTTCACTACCATCAGAATTGAAGATCCTCATGGTATAATCAGTGCCATTTACTCCTGGCATAACAAAGATCACTCCATCTGCACCTATGCCGAAGTTCCTATCACATAGTTTCACTGCTTGCTCCGGAGTGATCCTAGGCTCCATTGAACTACGATTATCAACCTAATCATAAACAGCTTGCAAGATTATTTTTCAGTATCGATCATATGCAAAAGTAGTAATCAAAATATCAACTATGTGATGCCTCAAAATTCACAACTTAATTTCAGAGTTTCTCATCAACCAAACAGAACACTGCAAAATTATTCGTCTATTTCTTTACCATGATGAAGTCGTTACCGAGTCCATGGTATTTGACGAAGTGAAGGAATGCACTTTCTTTCCGATCAAGAAAGGAAGTCCGAGAGAATTTCTCTGGGGCATCGATGCTCATTGAAGAAGCTGATACGCTAAAGTTAGGGTTTCGAAGAGTATTGACTGATCTGAAAATGTTTGGTTGGAAAGAAAAAGAAGAAAATCGAGAGGTGTTGATGAAGAAGGAAAAGGGTAGAGAGCAGCGATTTGGTGATGTGAGAGAAAATGAAATGGCGGCGGCTATAGCCATGGCGTAACAGCTCTCTCTCTCTAGAATCAACAGAGCGCTGTTTCTGTTTCTGTTTCTGTTTCTGTTTGGTTCCAACTTTGAAAGTGAAAAAGAAAGGTCAATCCAAACGTGCCGCTATGCATTCAATTGTGGGCTCAATTTGGGCCACTATCACTTTATTAAGCGCGGCTATTTACAGGCGGCCTTAGTATATCCAATTTGGGCCACCTAATGTGTTCTTTGAATTATATGCAATAGAAAGGAAAATTAAAATATAAATTACCATATGCAATGCAGACAAACTAGATTAAAAGTGAGCAATGAGGAGGTTATATATGTATTATATAAATATATAGTTGTAAATGGTATTATTTTAGGAGATTGTAGATTCCTATATTTCTGATGTTCACACCTAATTTTCTTTCTTTCCCTTTAAAATATTTCTTATTTTGTGTCACTCAAAAATTTAGATGAATTGTGACGGCAAGTATATAAAAATTATATAAGGATAATATAAACAAATGAAGATGGTTAACAATTAGTCATACAGAGAAAATGAGGGATTTTACGACCCTACCTGCATAAAGCAAAGTGAATTTGAATTACATTTAATACGAATGTTATTAAAAGTCCGTCCTACCATTTAACTTTATTACTCCCCTAACTTAAAAAGAAATTCCTTGACTTGGTAACCAAATTTTTCTTAACGGAACTAAATTTTATTTAATTTTAATTATAAAAATACATTGATATTCAAAGAATTTTCAAGGAATTTGAATTCTCAACCTCCAATTTGACTATTTTTATTTATTTATTTATGGACTTTCTCACCACCTTATTTTCTTTGAACGCCGCTTCTCTTTGTGGAAGTTTGCTAGAATCCATCACCACCCTAACCTTCCACATATATTACAATATACACCCCCCCCCCCCCCCCCCCCACACACACACACACACATATCTTGTTACCTCTGTTATTTCAGAGAGATGGAAGATATGACTTCTTTTTGGGATTACCAAGAGGTGGGTGACTTCATTTTCATTCTTTAAATATCTTTGTTTAACAGTTTCTAATTGACATATTTTCTTCATTATGGATTGGGCTTGATTTTAGCTTTCTTTGTCTTCCATGCTATTAAGTTTTTCAGACACTTCTCTTCAATTATCCATGCTAATAAATTAATGCTATGTTGTAGTTGTCATTAATTGTTTTAACTTAGCTGCTTTTTTTTTTATTTTCTTTAATTTATTGGTATGAAAAGTTTAAATGGATCTCTGAGTTCATTTGTGTCCCTTGTGGGTAATTTATGTAACAATCTTTAACTAAAACTGGATGTGATCTAATGAATAACTAAGTTGTTCTTTTTCTTTCTGAATGATGTATATAATTTATAAATCAATTAATCCAAAAAGGTTAATAGGTTTTAATTTGAATATCTTATTTACAGCATTTTAACTATACACATATGTTCATTTCCCACTCCTCCATACAAGAGTTGTGCTCATTAAATAGATCATATCCCCATTCATTCTAGCTTTTGTCGAGATCAATTGTTGTTGATTAGATAGTGGATTCTATCTGTATCTTATGAAAGTTAAAACATCTATTTTTATAGACAACATGTTTGTATTTGATTTATGAAGATTGCTGTTTTTGTTTTCATCTGTTGAATAAACTTTTCTTTTTCTTTATTTTTTTTATTCTGCCAAATATAAATGATTATATAAGAATATTAATTATCTGCAATTTGCTTTATGAATAAAAGATTCATTCTATGTAGTCAGGTTTTCAAGATTGTTCATTTTAGACAACTTTTGATGGTCTTAACAAAAATAGGCACGCAAGTGATTGGTATTTGCACTTTTAATTCATGATCGAATTTGTGTAGTTTAATTTGGGGAAATAGCATTGTATGTAATGGATTTCATAAATAAATGAAGATTTATGTTGCAACTTGTGTTTTTACATTAAATTGATGCATGATCCATACTGAATTCATATACATAAGTATTCCATTCTCATCAACATTGCTCGGTTCCACCACGAAATGTCATCTTTTAAAGCTCGGAATCACTTGTGTATCACTTTTTTGAAACTATTATTGTTATATCCTTCAGCAATGTATACTTGAGCTTAAACACAAGCTTCTCTGCACCACATTCGAGCTTGAATCAGCAAAAACAGAAGCAAAAAAAGAGATGACAAAAAACGAGAAAAATGTAAATCATTTACTTGAGCTCTTGAAGATGGCTTGCCAAGAAAGAGATGAAGCAAGAAATCAAATTCAAACACTGCTGAACAAAGTAGTGCTACATGAGAACTGGACAAAAGCACATTCAAATGCCATAATAATGGATCATTCATCAGAAACATACAAGTATCAGTCGAGTGGCTGCTTCCCAATTGATTGCTACTTTAATCCATTTTCTTCTTCAAAATTTCCGAGGACAGGCTTGATTTATAGGAGTAACATAGGACAATGTAGCGGAGGTATCTCAATTGGTGATGCTTCAGATGGTGTAATTGATTATCTTGTTAAGGGGAAGCCCCTGCCTCAAAAAGGAAAACTCGTGCAGGCTGTAATAGAGGCCGGACCATTGCTTCAGACACTTCTCTTTGCAGCACCTCCTCTTCCTTGGTGGCAGAAACCTCCCTCGCCATTATACTTGCCAATTCCATACTTCCCCCATAAAGAAGCTTCACTTAATCAGAATTCTGCAGACAATTCAGATGGTAAATTTTCAAATTCCTTGTGCTCTTCAAACCAAGATGTCTCTCGCAGATTTTCACAGATTCCTTCTAAAACGAAGACGAGCTTTGCCTTGCTCTTGAACAAAGAGTGTCCACTATCCAACATTACCAACTGTAGTTCCTTGTCCAATGAACTAATGGATGGGAAAGGGCGAAGGTGCCAATGAAAGCATATTTTTTCTTGAATTGGTTATGTTGAGAAATTTTTTTGACACGATACTATAGTTTATCTACCCAGGTTTGGCTATTTTGGTTTATTTTGACATCTTCATAGCTGCACTTCTGCTTGGTTAAAATTGAAAAACTTCTTGGTTATCTGAAGTACCGAAAACTAAAAATTGTATTCTTAAATCAAAGTAGAATAACTTTCATATTGTATGCTTCCTTGTGTAAGCCACGCGCAAGCATACTCCGTATGGCATGTGGAGATATGGGTTTTGAGTCTCACATTTTTGTAGAAAGTAGTAGTCTTGAAGAGATTTAGAACATTAGAGAATATATTTGTAAAAATTTGTTGATGGGAGAGATTTCTATAACCATAAGAGAGTTTTGTATGAATTGTAAATATTTAGATAGTTAGATAGAGGATTTGTAAAAATTTGTAGATGGAGAGAATTCTAGATCGGTAGGAGGGTTTTGTGGGAAATGTAAATAATTTATATAGTTTGGTGGAGTATTGTGTAAATTTTAGTGGTTGATAATAATACATCACATCCGTCCACCAGAGGAGTATGTTGTATGTCTCTATATAAGGAGCATGTTGTATGCCGTCAAATTTAAGAACGAGTCTGAAAGGTTAGAGGTGAGGGTCTAGGTCGTGATTTTCAGTTTGAAAATAGTGACTTTTAAGAAAATCGTGACTTTGAGAGAGAAATTATCGAGTTTTCAGAAATCATAATGCAATTTGATGAAAAACTTTGAGAATAGAATTAGGAAAAAAAACAACTAGTAAGCATATTTTTAATGTTTAATAGAAAATTTCAGCAAACGGTACACAAACAATCAATTTTTTTTTAATTTTATTTTTATAAAATATGTGTAATTAATTGAGTATCATCTCAAGACATGCACCACAACAAAGACGGTTTATAGATTCTTGAGTATAATTATATTTTTCTTTTTGGGGATTAACATTTGATTGTTCCATTTTTTACTATATTGAATCTTTTTTATTATATGTATAAGTTATTGTGTGTACATATGAAAGTTGCAGAAATATCTTTCAAAGTTAAAGGAAAAAAATTATTTAAAGAAAGTACTTGATTTTAGGAGAATAATTTTTAATATTTTGGAATAAGTGTTTGGAGGGCATCATAAACAATAGTTATTGATACATACGTAATTATTTTACTTAATTCAATCAAAGTGAAAAATAAACTTTTAAAATAGATCAGTTTGTTATTAAAAGACCCTAACTCTATGTAAGTGTAGTTTTCCCTTTTGTCATATTTATATATATAACAATTGTTTATAATGAATATCATTACAACTGTTTATGAAATTTAATTTTTGAATTTGAATTCTAAATATACACAGGATAAGGAAAAATAGGATTTGCATAATAGTAAAGTATTCAAATGGTAGTTCTTACGGGTGGAGATGATGGGGTCGGTTCATGGATTTTTCTTCCTTTTGTCGCATTTCACTCAAAGGGTTGAAGAGAGATAGTACATCAAGCTATCCGCAAGAGCTAACTTGATCCTCTTCCCTAGAGATCCCAGATGAAAGAGCCGACTCCAACTACCATCCATGTACGATGCATACTAAATCTAACCAACTGTACATCATACTTCCTCTAAGTTCTAAAGGAACTCATTCCTACTCTCACCAGTAAGTTAGATCCTACAAACACTCGATGTCATGCATATTAGAATAGGGACAATTACCATCTTCATTACCTTCATTTTTAAACATTTAGTTTTAATTTCTTTCTTCAAGGAGAGATGAACATCATAGCTTCACATCCTAATATTTCTTTTTTTAAAAAATTTCATCCTAATATTACAATGCCAATATTCTTAAAGAAACCTTAGTTAGAAACCTTAGCAGGAGAAAAAACTTACAAATAGAATTTACAAAAACAAACCTTACAAATAGATTTTTCATCCTAATATATATATATATATATATAATGAGGCGATATTCGCACTCTACTTTTCAACATTTGCACCACAATCTTAAATGAAACGACAATTCTAACCTTACCTTTACAAGTAAATAATTAATACTTTTTAAATGACACACTGCCCTTTCAATTTTTCTCTCCTTATCTCTAATCTTTAATATTTTAAGTATCTTTTGACAACACAAATAAAATAAAAATTGAATAATTTTTTTTAAGGGATAAAAAAAATAAAATAAATTGTTATGTTGAAAATTGCCTCTTTTGGCCGGATAAAAAAATTATCTCTTTTGACATGAAGAAAAAAAAAGTCCTATCTCTATTGAATAAATTATCTATTTTTGATAAGACCAAAAAAAAAAAAAGGTTATTTTTATCGAATAAATTATTTCTTTTAATTTACCAAAAATAAAGTTACCTCTTTTGACAAAATTGAAAAAAAAAAGTCAATTTTGTTGAATAAATATCTCTTTCGATTGTACAAAAAATAAATAAAATAAAAGTCACTATGGAATAAATTTTTCCTTTTGACCGCCAAAAATAATTATTATTAGTATAGAATAAATTATTTTCTTTGAGATGACCTCCGGAAAAAAACAAAAAGAAAGGAAAAAAATAGTAAAAAAAGGTTTAAAAAAAAATTAAAATTGTGTAAAGGGTAGTTATGATATTATAAATTAAGGAATTGTCCATTAATGAATTCAAGGACTTTCTTGTCATTTCTTTTAAAAAAAAATGATAAATGTAATATAATTGGAAAAAAGTGGAGTAAGAATATCACCTACCTTAGTTAGAAAATTTAGAGTGATGGGGATCCCTTCACTTATATTTTTATGTGATATCTTTCAAAATATAATTCATGGCCTAGCAATGCCTGCCAAAGATAACCAAGCAAATTGGCCTATAACATGATAGAAGGAAGAAGAATTAACAGCATATTGTCACAGGCCTAGAGATTTGGCGCAGCGGCACGGCCCGTGCGGCACCAAGGTGTTGTTTCAGCTTGCGCAAGTGCCCTGGTCAACCACCATGACCTACCCTCCTAAGGATACATGCTGACTGGTTTTGATCTACCTTGGTCTCATCAGGGAGACGGCTCCAGCTCCCGACCAGTTTGTGCAGGGATGGCCAACTCCCTTCTTCATAGTCAAGTCCACGACCAGCGACAAGCTCCTCGCACTCAACCGAGTTGACCTGTCTGAACTCTGAAGAGGTACCATCCTGTGCTCCTGCACGCCTCTTTTCTATAACCATTCCCAGTCAAACTCTACTCTTTGCCAACCAGTATGCGTGTCTTCCATTCTCCAAGCGTCTTATGAATCACTTCGTGACACTTTCCCCCACCCAAATCCTGCGACGCCCTCATCGCAGTGCGGCGCTTCACTATTGCATCCATTCCCTTCAAAAGTCTGCCTCCAAGCAGTATGCTCGCCTTCTCACCATCGCTTCCTTGTACAACTCCCTGCACTGCACTAGCCCAATGATAGGCCTCGGACCAAAGGGACATCCACTCCTCAAGGACGTGACTCTTCTCCGTCATGCCGCCTCCGCGACATCTCGAGCAAGCAAAGGCCTTCTGCCGACTTGATACTCACCCTTCACCATGGTTTGCTTCACCCAAGGACTAAGCACGAACTTTGGTACGCGGGGCCCTCCGGTGCGCAACTTCAACGGACGCCTCTTCCTAGGGAGATGGAGGCTTTCCCCCACAACTGCATTGATTTCTACTCATCGACGCAACTTCAGTGCACCGTCTTCATTCTCAAACCCTTCCCGGATCGACAAGGGAGCACCCCACCGTGCTTTACCCCAAGTCCTGCTCTGATACCATTTGTCACGGGCCTAGAGATTTGGCGTAGCGGCACGGCCCGTGCGGCACCAAGGCGTTGCTTCAGCTCGGGCAAGCGCCCTGGTCAGCCACCACGACCTACCCTCTCAAGGATACATGCTGACTGATTTCGACCTGCCTTGGTCTCATCAGGGGAACTGCTCCAGCTCCCGACCAGTTTGTGCATGGATGACCAACTCCCTTCTTCATAGTCAAGTCCACAACCAGTGACAAGCTCCTCGCACTCAATCGAGTCGACCTGCCTGAACTCTGAAGAGGTACCATCCTGTGCTCCTGCACGCCCCTTCCCTGGAACCTTTCCCAGTCAAACTCTGCTCTTTGTCAACCAACATGCGTGTCTTCTATCCTCCAAGCGTCTTAAGAATCACTTCGTGACAATATGCTAATTTGTATGGCCTGATAATATCGGAACTCATTCCATTAATTTTCTTTTTAATCAATAACAATGAATGGCCTCTAATTACTTATCCCAAAAAAAAATAATAATAAATAAATAAATAAACAAAAATTTCATTCCATTAATTTAATTTTATTATTATTATTATTTTGTTATTGGCAAGAAACAGCATACTCACTTTGCCCATTTGGAACTCGAACCTTCACCATCCACTTTGAGAGGTAGAGAATATACAACTAGATCACAAGACCCTTGTTCATAGCCTCTAATTGAGGAGGGTAAATTCTTATTCAATTATCTTCTAATTTATTATTATTATTATTTTTTTCTTCTAATTTATTTTTTATTATTATTTTTTTTTACGTCCATAGCAAATTCATAACATACAGCAAACTCTTTAAACAAAATAACTTAAAATAGGCTTCTGTCTGGTGTCTTTTTCTATCAACAAAATAACTCAAAATTTAGACTGGCTTCAGTCTTTTTCTTTCAACGCCTATGCAGATCGAATAGCGGAATAGGTATTTCCCTGGAGTGCAAGGTGGGCTTTGCTGGGTGACTAGGGCCTTCTAACTTAACCACTCTAATCTTCAATCTTATACATTATACTTTTTTTTTTATTATACTCCGTGTGTGTATATATACGCGAACCTATACATATGTATTGAACTTTAAAGCATCGTTTTTGTTGCATTTAAATGTACAGTGTTTAAACTTCTTTAACATCTCAACTTCATAGTCGAGGATTTATTTCAAAAGAAATACAGTAATCTTTTAATATAAATTAACTTCAAATTAAAAAACAGTACTTATTATTAACTTTAAAAATAGCCATTTGTCATTCAATCTAACATTTATATTATTATAATTATCTTTCATTTTTATTAAGAAAAAATATATTTATTATCATTCTCTTTCTGCAAAATATAAATGAAAGTAACTCTTCATTCCCCTTGAACATTAAATTTATATGGTCTCATTTAATGGTGGATGCTCGGCTTGCTTCCTTTTTTTTTTTTTTTTTTTTTTTTCCCATTTTTTTCTTTCTTATCTAGGCAAGAACCTTACACACTCACTATATTCTTAATAGGGACTCGACCTTCCAACCTTCTACTTTATAAAATAAAGAAACACTATTATACTAGAACATTAGATAGTACTTATAATTTATATTTTAAAATGCAAAGAATAAATTTAATCATATTAAAATTATAATATTTTTTTCCTTGTTTCTTGTTAGGGAGGGTAATTTAAAATTTAAAATTTAAAATGTTAGTTTGAAAGTCATCCACAAAAAAAATCACACTTTATAAATCGAAGTCATTTTCTAATAAAGCAATATATAAAATTTAATCTTCCAAGTTACTCAAATCAAATTTGGGCCTTATATTTTTGGGTCTAAAAAGTAAAAATAATAAAATTTAAATAAAACAGAGAGAGAATTGAATATTGTCTATATTAATAACATTTGAATTGTTTTCCCTTGGGCCTCAATTTTCGCTGAGCAGGCCCTGTTACCCATTGGCTCTTCTTCAAACCGTCACACTTCTGAGCACCTGATCAAGGATCTATTATGGAGCCAAACGAATGAAACAGGTATTCAAAAGTTTCTTAGAGGGAAATTCTTGTTTTAAATGAGAATATTTTATTTAATTAGTATGTGATACGTGTCGTTCCTCCACACAAAGTTTTTTTATTTTATTATTATTATACAAAAGGTGTGGGGCCTTCAGAGTCACAAAAATGTGTATTGCACTATGAGTAAATGATCCGAAAGAAAGAACCAACCGAGCCACATATGAAATCCAGAATGTGTAAACTTTTTCTCTCTCAACCCAACTTAAATCCTCCTAGAAGAGCCCACACTTTGGCTTATAGCCATTTCTTTGAAACCCAAAAAGCTCATGGAAGTGCCATGAAATTAGGACTCTCGCTTTCAAACATTGCCAACTCTTACTGTGAAGCAAAGGCATTCTCGGACGCTCGTCAACTGTTCGACGAAGTGTCTGACTGGGACGTTGTAACAGCCACTACTGTAATAGGCTGCTTTGCCAGACACCACAATCATAAAGATGCCATCTATATCTTCTCAAGAATGCTAATGCTGAATATCAGACCCAATGAGTTCACCTTTGGCACCACAATTCACTTGTCTACTGCAGCCAAAGACCTCAATTTAGGCAAACAACTTCACGCATGCGCGACAAAGTTCGGCCTTACGTCGAATGTCTTTGTGGGTAGTGCAGTTTTGGATCTTTATTCCAAGTTGAGTACCATTGAGGAAGCTCGGAGAGCTCTCGAAGATACCCACGAGCCCAATGTGGTTTCTTACACAGGTTTGATATCTGGGTACCTTAAGAAAGAGATGTTTGATGATGCTCTCGAGCTTTTCAGGACAATGCCGGAGAGAAATGTCGTTTCATGGAATGCAATGATTGGGGGTTACAGCCAAAGTGGTCACAATGAAGAGGCTGTGAATCTTTTTATTGAGATGTTGAGAGAAGGTTTGCTGCCTAGTCAGTCTTCCTTTCCTTGTGCCATTAGTGCAGCTGCGAATATAGCAGCGCTTGGAAAGGGTAGAAGTTTGCATGCCTGTGCTATTAAGGTCTTGGGTAAGCTTGATATGTTTGTTGGCAATTCTTTAGTTAGTTTCTATGCAAAATGCGGCAACATGGAAGACAGTCTTTTGGTTTTCAGAAGACTTCAAGAAAGAAATGTTGTTTCTTGGAATGCTTTAATATGTGGTTATGCACAAAATGGAAGAGGAAAGGAAGCCATAGATTTCTTCCAAAAGATGCAATTCAGTGGTCTCAGGCCCAACAGTGTTACACTTCTTGGTCTTTTATTGGCTTGCAACCATGTTGGCCTTGTCGACGTGGGTTATTCATATTTCAATCAGATGAGACTCAAGAACCCCAACATGCTAAAACCAGAGCACTATGCTTGTATGGTTGATCTACTTTCGCGTTCTGGACGTTTTCAGGAAGCTGAGAAGTTTATTTGCAATTTGCCTTTTGATCCGGGAATTGGTTTTTGGAAGACATTGCTTGGAGGCTGTCAGATCCACTCAAATACAGAGTTGGGAGAGTTTGCAGCTCAGAAGATCTCGGCTTTAGATCCTGGAGATGTGTCGTCATATGTGATGCTTTCAAATGTGCATTCAGCCGCTGGAAGATGGCAGAGTGCGTCAATGATAAGACAGGAGATGAGGGAGAAAGGAATGAAGAGGATACCGGGATGCAGTTGGATTGAAATTAAAAGCAGAGTTCATGTGTTCGTCAATGGGGACAAAAGCCATGTGCTTAGGGATGAAATTTATACGATTTTGAGGTTCTTTCTTGAACATGAAATGGAGAGCCGAGCTTCCAACTTTTTATTAGAATCTTGAATCCATGTTAATCTGAGTGTAAACAAGACTGAAGAAGCCTATTTTAGGCTCCCTCTCATGCATTTTGAGTAGATGTTTGAAGATGAACTCATCTGTGAGCCGATATGAAATTAATTTTTATTCACAAGTCACAACTTTGCTTGGGGTCAAAAGTTTTACAAAGATAAGCTTGCTTCGGGAACTGGGAGGAATGGCTGAGACTCTTTCCATGCCAAACTGGCTGCCAAAAAAGCGATTGATCCAGTTGTGAATTCTCACGATTCATTTCCGGCCACTGCCAGTGGATCTGAACAGAGGTCACGTAAATAATTCGAAATATGCAAGGAGGGGTAATTTTATCACACACACAGTTGCCTTCCTACTTCTTCACATCGTGCTAGTGGAGAAAGACTTCATCCAAAAAGAAATTTTCATTTCCACATAATTTACCTGTAGGCAAGAGTTGTTCAATCAAATTTAGAAGCTCTTCTCATCAGAGCCTACCCTCAAATCTAGTAGAAATAATTTCAACCAGTCTTAAGCTAGATCCCTGTTCAGAAGAAACCATCACACGGAAGGAGATCAAGAAGCAATCTAGTAGAACTAATTTCAACCAGTCTTAAGCTAGATCCCTGTTCAGAAGAAACCATCACACAGAAGGAGATCAAGAAGGAAGAACTAAATGGCATGGCCATAGATGACCATAACACTGCTTCTTTAGGGCAACCATTTCATATACACATTCACGATGTCACCACTATAATGCCTGGATATACGCAAACCCAACTTATACAGAGGAACCAGGATGTTAATTTCACTTGTTTCCATGCTTAATTATGTGTTTTTTATGTCCAATCTCATTTGTTAAGAAACCTATGTGGAGCTATTTTTGCTCCGAAATTAGGAATAATTCAACAAAAAAGGGGCGTTGTCCAACTAGGGTTGAGTATCACGTTTTGGACAATTAATTCCTTGAATCCTTCAGCCTCAAGAAAAGGAAACGCTTTCAAAGTACGACACTGGGACGGTACTGGACAAAACTTGTCAATATCACAAATGAATGACTGAAAATGGTGTAGATTGTGCTGTTTTAATCAAGACTCAAGAATATAAATATTCTAGCACATCCAAATAAAATGCTCACAGCATTTCCAAAACACAACCATCAATAACCACCCCATAGGCAATGCAAGTTACTGAAACCAAAGAAAGGATTACAATCTTTCAATTCAGTTCTTAACAGAACACAATCTAAAATTCTTAGTAAAATGTTTTGTAAACCAAAAATACTTATAACCAAAAACAATCTAGAAGGTCTATCCCTAATCTTAGATTATCCCAATCTTGTTTGCCACATCCAAAGCATCATAGTCTGGTGTTAACCTGACATAAGCTTTTTTTGTCCCATCGGGCCTGAAACAGTAAGAAATATAAATCAGAAATAAAATATATGAAGAAAAAGTAACGCAGTTCACCTGAACATATGAGTTGATCACAAAAACAGTGCAAATTCAACAATAGTGGTAATGATTTGTTTGGATGTCAAATGAGATCCTAAAGATTTCATATATTTGGCATAGCAGTTGAAGGGCACAAATCATACCCTATAATCAATTCATCAACCAAAATGACAGCAGCTAACAATTACGTAATTGTATGAACACAACTCATAAATATCATCCTCTAGAAGCTAATTCTAAAATCCATGAAAAACAAAACAGACTCCTGAAAATGTCATGCAGATTAAAACGGGATGCCTTCACAAGACTGAAAACCATGTCGCTACAAATCACCTCAAAATTATGAGAAACTGGTTTCTTTAGATTGTAAAATGTCCGGTTTACAATAGGCCCCACCCTCTACAGAAAGATATTGGCCTATTGATGCTAAGCACATGGTAGAGATCTATATTGCAACTTGGTTAATATTCTAACCAAAATTATTAATTGTCCAACAGTTGCCAAAATAAGGAATGCAAGCAGAGTAATAATAAAATAAAAGTTGAGTGATTACCTAATCAAGGTATTGACCTTCTTGGTCTGGATGTCATACATCTTCTTGACTGCATCCTTAATCTTTTTCTTGTCAGCACGAATGTCAACAATGAAAACCAAAGTGTTGTTATCCTCAATCTTCTTCATTGCTGACTCGGTGGTGAGAGGAAATTTTAGGATCTGGTAATGATCAAGCTTGTTCCTTGGGGGAGCACTAATGCGAGGATACTTGGGGTTTCTATCCTTTTTCAATGTCCTTGGTCGATGAAATGTAACTGATGTTCGTATCTTCTTGGCCTTCTTCTTGAAGGTTGATGCACCTGATTTCACAGCCTTAGCAGTTTTTATGGCCTGGGCCTTCGGGTCAGACTTTTTCGTAGGATCAGCTGCACAGAAAATAATTCACTATAAGTAACAAAAAGAGCATGGATACCAAGTTAATCAAGCGAGAGGAATCAAATTGAACTGATATGCAATTGAAGCAACAAACAGATTAAAAAGATCATAAATTAAAAAAAGACAAGAATAACAAACTTATTTGACTGTGCCTATACTTTTCCACATTAATATTTAATAACCTTAGATGATCATTGTATGGATTATAGAAGCAAACAACAAAAGTTCACATACTATGCCCGTGGACCTCATTAATAAATTTTCTATACTGCTCTCGTCCAATAGCACACAAAGTTTTCTAATAACTCCATTCTGACTCGCTGACCTCCTATATTCAAATCAACTTTCAATCTCAGAGGAACACTTGATAGGAAGAGTGAATATCTGATCAAGAAAAAGCTTCTGAATGGATAACAATATTCCTTCCTCATATCCGAACATTTCATCTTAATTTAAAAATGAATATGTAAGTTCCAAATTTTGATTCTAGCTTATTTTTTGGGACTTCATTCTGTAAATTCCTTTTCTTGGGGAAGATTGGGGTAAATCTATATGAAATGTACCAGAAGGTATGGTGGAGTAATTCTCTGAAATGACTTGTCATATTTTTCTAAATGCAATCAATTAGTAATCAATGCTAAATCAAGTAAACTTTTCTTTGATTTTTTTCCCATTTTTGTAAGTTAAAAATAAAAATTGATATTTAGCTTTATTACAGTTTTGATATGAGGGTTAGCGCAATGCAAGAGGGCTCCTGTAAAAACCATTTATCCCAGTAAACGTGTGCTATCACTGAGTTCGGCCAATAATCATCCAGACAAACAGACGGAAATGAAATATTATATCAAAATTTATGTTTACCAGAAGAAAAAAAAAAATCACTGGAAATATATTCCACTAAGGAATGTAAAAACCGAACATTTATCCAAAAATAAATAAATAAATAAATAATTGTAAGAACCGAACAAGGTAAAACGTTTACGGAAAAAAAAGGGAGACATCAAATGATTTCTAAGGTTCCAAGTTCGTTGCACTTATGTCCCATTTTTCGTATACACGCAGACACATACATGTAAGGGGGGAAAAACCGAAAAATCATAAAAATGAGAAAAAACACTGATCCCAATCGAAACTTCTATATAAAATACAAGAAAAAGATGGCCGAATACATACCTTTAGGTGCCATTGGTTCAACAAAACCCTAAACCCTACCGTACTTGGCCTTTTTACCTGCATAAAGAATCAAGAAGATAATGTAGACTTGACAAATAGGACCACTTAAACTTATCAAACGAGAGAGAATCGTGCATACAAGTAGAGAGAGGGAGAGAGAGCGCACCTGCTACAAAAACAGCCGTCCTACTAGGGTTTGCGAAAGGGAGGAAGAGACGAAATATATAACGCTACCACGAGCGGTCACGTGCGCTATATGGAGGAGATGGAGAGCGAAGAAGAAAATATTTGTGTTAAATAATTTTATTATTATTATTATTATTATTATTATTTGTTAAATCTCTCTTATTCAAATTTATTTATTTATTTTTATATTTGGGTGCAAGAAGAAAATATTTGTGTTAAATAATTTATTATTATTATTATTATTTTGTTAAATCTCTCTTATTCAAATTTTTTTTTATATATATTGGGGTGCAACATGGGTTAGGCAACTCAAACCCAACCTGAGTCCAGTGAGATTTTTTACGGATTTGAGCAATTATTTTTATAATTAGAGTTAGGTTGGGGTTGAAAATTTTTTATCCAAATTTGAGGTGGCAACACGAGCCAATCCGAACTCATAATTCTAATATTATTTTCATATATATTTTTAATTTTAAATATATTATATATAATATTTAAACTATAATTACCTTTTTAATATTGTATGTTAACATTTAGGATAATTAATTTTGTAAAAATGTGTTTGTAATTTATTAAAAATTTACAAAAAGTTTTTTTTTTTTAAAGAGTAATTTAATCTAAAACTAATTCAAGCTTATATTAAATTTTCGATGTGAAGTTTAGCCATATGGATAATCTGAATTTATTAACTTGGAATCTAAGTCCGAATTTTAAAGTAGAAGGATGAGTTGGGCTTGGATTGAGTAATTAAGATTGAAGATAAAGATGGAATTGAACTTGGGTTTAGAATTTCATATGGTGGGTTGGATTCGAGTTATACTTTAAACTCGCCCAACCCGCCCAAGTTGCAACCCTACTAATAATGGGCCAAAAATATCAAATTTTTTTGAAAAGCTTGCAACTACACCAAAAAATTCAATTTATTTCTTGGGTCCATATAATATTTGTATTGATCCAATAGTTTATTATATCCCTACTAACTTGATCGTTGGAGGGTCAACGGCCGGCACCACACCGGTGTTTGACTTTGCCGTTTTTGTTTTGCAGGAAACAGTGTCATACCAGGGGATGGCAACGGGGCGGTTTGGGGCCGAGAACACTATCACCATCTCCATTCCCGGTTAGCATAGTTACCCATCCTCGTTCAAAATCATTTATTAAACGAGGCGAGTTAAGACAGGGCAGGACGAGTTTTGTAGAATATTTTTAAATATGATAACAATTATTTTTCTCTTATACAAGAAACAAGATTCAATTACTCAGATAGAACTTAAGACTTGATATTATTATGGGAACATCAAATAATATATAGAAGTTCAAATAATAATAATACAAAATGATATTTAGTAATTGGAGAGAATAAATTAGGATTTGTTTAATATATACTTAGTATTATTTAATATAAGTAGAATAACAAAATTATAATTTATTATCATAAACCGGGCAGGCGCGGGATGACGTTTCCCCATTCCCACCCCATAATCACGCGAATTTTCATCGTAATCTCCTTCCCGTCCCAAAACTATTTAACATTCTCATAATTATTATAAACGGGACGGCTACTCGAGGGGCGGGGTATTCGCCATCCCTATTCCAATTCCCTGTTAAAAAAATAAAATATACACGCACACACGCAGGTTTTCATCCCTATTCCCATAGTTAAAGATAATGTCATCTGAAAAAATATTACCTGTTTTTTTCAAGGGTATAATTATTCCACATACCCGTTAACAATTGCTTAATGGACTGACCTTATTTGCAAACTTTTGAAAATTCAGGATTGTTTTTTTACTTCCATAAGGGGGCATCTGCCTCTAAAAGTGCATGGAAATTTTCTTCAATTTGCCCTTTTTATATTTGGATGCCATCAAACTTGATCGTGTTCTGGACAAGTACCCTCTACAAACTTCTGGGGTACGGTCCTCCGGTAAAGTCCCAACATATTGCTAATTCGAATTTTTGCAATGAAAAATGATCATACGTGTTTACTTGAAACCTGAGATGAGAGTAAATGCTTGTCCGCCCACTCAAGATCAAATGTTTGACTAGTTGCAACTAAGTCATACATAGTGGGCGCGAAAGTTAAAACAGAGCACAAAAGCGACAAAATTTACATCACATATAATGGAAGCAAGAGCGCTGAGTGTGAAAGCCGCATCTATTGAGAAGAATTGTGTAACTTAAAATGCAAAAATAGCAAACAACTTGCTTCAGCCCTGGCGTCCCATATATCAAATATCAATAGCCAATTTTCTCTCCCACTGGCAGCTTAACTTGCAGTAATCATTCCAGGGACTAAATGTTCGACCAGACACAAAACAATGGTGGAGTTCTACACTCACCAAACTGGTTTAGAAAGAGGTTCAATTTTCAGAAGTTCTTTTAATTGTTAACCAAACGAATATTCGAATTGCTTTGTATGTTATCTATTTTTATTTTTTTATTTTTATTATTATTATTTTTTTTGGTTCTCAATTATTCACAAAAAACTGAAACAAATAGACTTTTCTAACTCGAAAGCATGGTACCTACTTTAATGGAAGAGACCATCTCCATCTTGTCGAATGCTCAGCTGTGTTGTAAAAACTGCAAATCCCAATTATATGGAGTAAAAAGCGACTAAAATTTTCCCTGTTTATTGTCCTTTTAAGAGAGTGACCAAGAATACAAGCAGCTCCAACAAGGCATTGAACTAACACTCAAGTACAAATTAGATGTCAAGTTTCCAAGCCCCCTATGGCAGGTCATAATGCAGCACCATAACTGCTGACAATCAGCTAATTGTAAACTTTAGTTGGACAACATCATAATGACCAATTGAAGACACGCCAGGCAAGATTACCCTTAATCTGCTACATAGGGCCCTTGTTGGTGCACAATTTTCAGTAGTACCAAAAAGCGCGAAGTATAAGATTGTTGACACACAAGTTAACAGAAAATTCTCCATGAAGAAACTCTATTTAAATAAGTGATTGCTTATACCTGACAACTAAATAGCCCTTCGTGAAGATAACGGTCTGCGTAAATTTGGGGCTCAATTGTTTATTGAGTAGAGGCCACTCCTCAGAGTCAAATAGTTTTTGCCTTCCATTTATCAAATTTGAAGGCCAAAGCGGGAAAACAAAATTTCTGCCATTCAAGCCCTGTTTATAAAAAATTTCTCATGCACTATTAAATTTTCTAACTAATCGAGTCCACAGTTAAAAAAATAACAATCTTCTGGCTACAATTTTACCAAATGGCCAGCAGTATCAGGAAGGCCCTGGATCAGATGAATTCGTCTGTGCCTATGGTGCAAGAAAAGCATGAAGACAAATTAGAACAAACCCTGTGGAGACTGCAAAATAGAAGTGAGATGATATCAACTAGATGCCGCTGAAAAAATAAGGGAAAATAACAGAAACTGACAAGTATTAATTGATGCACCTTCTAATGCCTTTCACGACTCATTTATCAAAAATTGCAACCGTTGTCGGAATGTAGAAACTTTGTCCGCTTCAACCACCATGACTAAACCCATTAAGCTGTAACTTGTCGTGGAAGCCACAAGGAACCAAAGCAAAACTTGCAGAGCACGTTATCAATATCCATCTAACAACATTGCCAGTAACCAAATTACAAAAGCATAGAGACAAGTAAAATTCATCTTTATAACAGGAAAAAGTGGTTGTGATCAAGTCAAATTTGCCTTCTATTTATTTTTGGTTCTATTTTCAGTTTTGCAGAGACCATTGCTTATCCCTCCCCAACCATTCCAAAAAGAAAAAGGAAATCACTCTTTTTCGATCTCCTCAGAATTGAAGATACGAGGGTAAAACTACAAGTAACTTTGTTGACAGCAAACTGTGTGTGTATACATAACGCGTATAGGGAATAAGCACAAACTACAGTCAATGGAGAGTACTGTTCAGAAGCTGCAATTTATATCTAGCTTACTGTTTGAGTTTATTTGACTGTGAATCTAATAGACTAATACTAACATCCAGAACATAATAATACAAGGTAGATTTTCCAATAAGCTTTTCATCCCAAAAGAATGAAATAAAATAAGTCTTCATCATCACTGCTACTACTACTTGGCTTCTGTTTTTGGTCATATGAAAACCAGCTATTTATACAAAGGGAAAATATATACTCTTATCACCATATACCTTGTAGATTGATTTTAGAGAACATCAGGTAAAACCTAAAGGAGAAGGAATTCCGGAGCTCCTCCGTCGGCTTCAAAAGTGAAATAACGATACATATGTTTTCATTGAAGAGACTTTTAGAGCTAACAGGGAAAAGAGAAATATTTGTTAAGCTCACCCATCCTGATCCCGTAATATATTATCATCTATAACCTCGTCTTCGGTAGCCACAATACTTCATCAAAGAGGGCATCATAAAGAGGCGGCAAAAGCTGTGGGGGAAGATTCGCAACATGCTGAGAAACTACGAGACCCACGCTCTGTGATTGCTCTCCCACGAGCGATCTCAAGTTATCAAGAACATCCTTCTCCTGGCATACTTTAAGCAGGAACTCTTTCAGCTCCATAGTACATTTATGACCCTGAAAACAACAAAACCATGACTTTTGAGCAAGTACAAATAATATGCAACCACATATTGGTGCCAGATCGTTTAAAGTTGTCCTAATTGGTAGTCTATCACTAACCACATAGCACCACATTATGCTAGGAGAGGGAGAGGGAGAGGGAGTAAGGCATTGTCAGCATATACCCGATAAGAAAAATCAAATAAATAGCCTAAACCCTTCCCGGACCCCGAAGTGGTGAGAGCCTCATGCCATGGGTTTGACAATTTTTTTTAATTGGCAGCAGGGAACAATTTATGTGGAACATTGTCTAGCAATCAAACAGCACAAATGGATTGTTCAAAAAAAAAAAGAAAAAGGAATTGACCAAACCTAATAAGTGTGGTTACATTGAACTCCCCTTCATCAGAAGAATCGGATTGTTCACTCTAACCAGGAAGAGAGACAAACCCATTACCTATAGAAAAACTTCATCAAATAAATCAATAACAAATCCAGTAAAGAATGCTTGCATTATGATCATTTCCAAAAAGAAAAGCATGGACGGTCCAAGCAAATAGGATAATACATTACTCTAATAAGGGTTTACCAAGGCAATTATACCTGCAGATTTAGGGGATGATTTCCTGTGGACCTTGGAGTTATGTATTTGGCGCTTAACCCTGTAAGCAGAGGCAACTCGGGCGACTGATCGAACGACCAAATGGTGAGAAGGTGAAAGACTGAGCTTTGAATAATTGGCATTAACTTGTTGACTTTCGAGGCATCTGGTTGACCGGTGGCAAACTGATTACCTACACCGAAGTTAAGGTCACTGAGATTTAGTATACAGACCTGATACACAAACAAGGCTTAAAATTTTGATGTCATTGAGATTTAGCATATAGACCTGATGCGCAAATGCTCATTAAGGCGCAAGGGACTCGCGGAGCCTAGGCACAAGCTTGATTGATACAAGGGGCGTGTTGTATAAAACGTGCAAATTAATCATATGGTATTGCAAATCTGAAAAAGAATAATGCAATGATTAAATTTAAATTATGTAATATATAACCACAAAATTCACAGCTAATAAGAGTAATCAAGGCCAGAACATAACATATCAGATAAAAGGCATGCAAATATTTTGTATTTTCAGATATCATAATTTATCATCAAAATGCCAAACATTCAGCAGAGGAAAAAGTGTCCACACAATGAAATGGATGCGATTCAATTGTACCGTGTTTAATAACTTATTCATGTAATAGAAATGTTTGATTGCACTTGAAACCTTACTCTTATTTTGTCATACATAACTTCTGAATTTTTATATATATATATATAAATAAATTGTTTTTTAACCAATAACTCATATTAGTTATTCCTTAAACAAAGAACTAAAATAAATCTTATTGTCAATTTTCAAAAAAAAATGTTATTAAAAATAAAATATATTAAAATAGGTAGTTAATTCATTTCACATTCTTATTTAATGTAATTGATCGGGAAGGCCTTAGACACATAAGTGGATTCACTATATTGTTTAAAGTTGCCCAAAATCCACTACTATTTTGAAGCTTGCAAAAGGATTCTGTCGCACCCACTTTAATCATATAAAATTTCAAATCAGATATAAATATGAAGTTCGTTTTACTTGATAATTTATAAAATTATAAAATAATTCTACAAAATATCTAGTTGGGTAAATGTGAAGGATTTCTATTGCTACAATACTTGTTGTTTCAATTAGACCAAATGAAGGTCAATGGCCTTATAAGAGAATTTTAGAATTGAGTTTTATGGTCTATAATGTTCTAAAATAGAATAAATTACTAATACAAAAACTATAAAAAATTAAAGTACTCATGTTATTATAAGTTGATGCCTCACCATTCACCTGAATCACCTGCGAGGCATTGCGTGACATAACCTTCTAATGTGTGGCGGGATAAAAACATCAAGTTTTGGTGCAACACAATTTGTCATATCTCCGATGGCCAAATTCATCATGCACCACCATTGTTGATATCACTATTAGTGCACAAACGTTTGTTGCATAACCTTTTTTTTGTGTTGGCACCGTAAAACCAAAGCTACTATGAGACTAACCAATAGATGATCGAAAGAGCTATATAATATTTCTCGGCCATAAAAATTGTGTTCCTACATTTGTATTCAAATTAACAGGTGGATTTTTTTTTTCTCTCTCACTTTCCTTGGGGTATGTTAGTTTAGACTAATTGTCAATTGGTGACATTGGATGCACATAAAAAAAATTCCTCGCATGTTTAATTCTAAGTTTCGAAAATGAACTCGAGTCAAATCTGATGTTATCACTAACACATCTTTACTCACCAACTTCTAGGAATGTTTTTGTTTTCATTCAAACGGTTCTATTTAATGTTCGTTAAAGTAAAATATGTTATAATTTTTTTGAAAGTAAATCAAAATATTACATAATTGAGTGACAAAACAATTAGTTAAAAATTAAAAAGTTATCTCTGGGTATGGTTCATTAGAAAATATCAATTTGAAGTTTTCTATTTGATTCCCCATTTGAGCTATTTTTTAAATGACAACAATGGATTATCAAATACCCCGCAACAAAAACACTTGGCCATTAGTGTTCTTTATATCACCGATGGAAATTTTATTATCTTTTGTGTAACTTTGTTTATTCTGATTTGTAGTTTTCTGCATGTAATGCAAGGGAATGCCCTTGCTTGAGCCTTTTTACTATATTATATTTCGTTTTAATATATTCCACATTCATTTAGGGAAAAAAAGAAAAAGGCTTGTTTTGTGAAATTCCAATTTCATGATGCTACTAAGGAACTGATTTCAACTGGGGAAAAAAATTGCTTGATCTCTTAAAAATGCGTGGACAGGTTCCATTAGCTAGTTAAATCAACAATTTAATCATGAATCAATTTGAGTTTGGGAGAGCCACACAGTCAACGGTCAACATTTTCACATTTTATTTTTTATTTTTTTATAGGATCTAATTTGTACTCTATCTATTCAAAATAAGTGTTATATATATTTTTTTTTTTAAAGTCCCAAATAATAGTTCATTTTTCTTTTTCAAACTACATATTTCATATCTTTTTATGTATGTTATTTGAGTTTAAAATTTAAAATTTGAATATTTAAAATTTAAAAGGACAAATTAATAATTTTTAAGACAAACAATACATGTTTTTTATATTCCTTTCAAAATTACTACGCCATGTTAGTGACACTTAAACGGAGACAAAGGAAGTACATGGTATAATCACGAGTTGAAAACCTGTAATCAATGCTAGAGTTTTAGATGTTTTCAAACTTTTACTCATTTGGCATTAGATATTTTTAAACGAAATATGGAGTAAAACTTTTTGGATTAATATGTGGAGAACCATATAAGTTTCAAAAAAAATATGTTAAAGAAGTCCAAATTCCAATTAGAGGCACATACATGGGATTGGCCCAACTACTAACAACGGATCGTCCTCCATCAGTAACTGCTCGGTTGATCCACAGGTCTCTCTTTCCGGTCACAAGTTCCGAACGCAACAACGTTCAGTGGGGCACACGTCTTAACCACAATTAGAAACCAACCTCAGGTTAATTAACCGGGGTTAGTTTCGCCTCATCCCAGAGCCAGTGTTTAGCTCACCTAGATCTGCTTTAAAACTAGGGTTTCGAAAAGCGGATAATTTTGTCGATTTTATTGATAATTCTTTGAATTTTTGGCGTGAATTGTAAGAATCTTTGTTCTGTGTTATCATCGATCCGTCTCTGTGGAAATTTCACAAATGGAGACGCAGAGGATTATTGAATTACCTCACAAGAATATGGATAAACGCCCCAGGAAGAGACCTCGATTGACATGGGACATGCCCCCTTCTGTTCACCCACCTCCCAAGGTATAGTTACATACATAAACACACACATTTTTATATATACATATGATCCAAGCAAGTATTACTGAGAATATATATATATATATATATATATATATATATATATCTGTTTTTATACTTGATATATTTATTCAAAATCTGTGCCCATTTTTTATTTTTTATTTTCCAATTGTCACTCCGAGTTATATGTAGTGTTATTTTTATTTTTATTTGAGTCGTTGTTTCTCTTAATGTCTATTTATCTTTAGAATCGTGATGAATTGTTACTCAGATTTAAATTTGTTTTGTATGTGTGTGTATGTTTTGGTTGAAAATTTACTGAATGTGGATCAAAATTGATCTTTTTGGCATTTTAGAATTTTTTTTTTTTTTTTTTTTTTTTTCATGAAGATATGGCGCCTAAGGAATAGGGATGCAGACACACTGACATGGGTAACGACACATAACTAACACGAAGATATGGCAAATTTAGGAAAAAAAAATTGGACACATGCATGGCAGGGATACAACAGAAGAAAAGAAAATTTGTATAATTAATATATAAACACATTTCTTTTGGTTGATTTTATCTACACTATCATGAATGTAGTCACTAATTTACAGCGTTAAGCTAGATGATTATTATTTTTGTTTTCTAAATCTTTGTGTTATTTTTCAAAATAACTCATAATATATTTTAAGATTACATCGGAACTCCAATTTTTTTTTTTTTTTTTTTAAATATAGTAATTGCAAAACTATCATTGTGTGTCTTGAAAGTGTTGGACATGTGTTCATCACTTCTACCTGTGATGGACACCTGTTCAGCCGTATCCCGTGCTTATTTTAATCCGAAGACCACATTTAGTATCTCCACTTGAATCTTGTTTTGCAATTGCCTGCTACTACTGAATTTAATAACCCATTTTAGCTTTCTCCTGGCTTTAGCTGCTAACACTTCCACACATGAATGGCACATGGATTCATCTTTAGGGAAACAGGCTACAAATTGTCAGTGTTATTGCCCAAGTTAAATTGTCAGTGTTATTGCCCAAGTTTTGAAAGATGCAACTTTTCTGCCATCATAAAATACATTTATTTTATTGATAGACTTGAATGAATTTTGTCCGCCATGTAGATACTTCCATCAATATATTGCGGACAGGAGTTTACAAGTGGGGCTGTCCCCAACTTTACTTATTCTTCCTTATATTACAAAGGAGTACCCCACAATGGATCTCCTCCTTGGAGACCTGACGACAAGAATGGCCATTACATCTTTGCTATTGGAGAAAATTTAAGTCCCCGTTGTAAGTATATTTCAATTCCCTTAAAGTTGTTTGTACTTATGCATCGATTTTTGGTTCCGTTTTGTGATGGTAAGTGTTTATGGTATACAAGATGTCAGAGGGTGATCATGTAAATTTGAGGACACTTGCGTGGTCCAATTTATCTAATAATTTGGTTTTGTGCTAACTATTTATGTAAATTATGTGATTATGCAGTATGAATCATGGCGAACAAAATCAAAAGTTTAAAAAAATTTAATAATAAAAGGGTAAATTACTTTGACCTCCTTTGAGGTTTGCTGTAATTAGCAATGGATTAAAGTTTTGCAAAAATAACTCTTGACACTCCTATGGATTATGAATCATTATCACCATGTTAAACTTTGATGGTGCAATTACCCAAATGCTCCCAAAATTTTGTGTAAATTTAATATGCATATTAGATATACATAATTTTTACTTATATATGTATTAATCATTTATAATCAATATGTTATAATGAAAATGGTATTTCTCCTCTAAATATTATTGTTAAAATGGTTATTTTGTATATTAAAGTCAAATTTGTCATTAGCTGCATATAAAGGCATTTATGGAATTTCAGAATTAGTCTTTAACTGGACTGACGGTCAGCTAATGGCTACGGAGGTCAAAGTTATTTCAGCCAAAATTCAAGGGAGGCTGTGGATTTTTTTTACAACTTCAAACCGATGGTAATCATGGCAAGCAGCCTTAGGGAAAAACTGGGTAATTTACCCTTAGAAAAAGCTTGAAACTTTAGAAAGTCAAACCAAGGACTGAATTAGATTTTACAATCCAGAGTTGTTGAGGAGTTTTACATTTTGAAAACCTATGAAGGATGAACCATTTTTAAGAAAGTATCATCATCATTGGGGGTGGAG